>NC_081249.1:66231190-67555252 GCF_030490865.1 Poecile atricapillus | reverse complement strand
TTTTCCTTCCTTTCCTTTCCTTTCCTTTCCTTTCCTTTCCTTTCCTTTCCTTTCCTTTCCTTTCCTTTCCTTTCCTATCCTTTCCTATCCTATCCTATCCTATCCTATCCTATCCTATCCTATCCTATCCTATCCTATCCTATCCTATCCTATCCTATCCTATCCTATCCTATCCTATCCTATCCTATCCTATCCTATCCTATCCTATCCTATCCTATCCTATCCTATCCTATCCTATCCTATCCTTCCCTATCCTTCCCTATCCTATCCTTCCCTATCCTATCCTTCCCTTCCCTTCCCCATCCTATCCTTCCCTATCCTTCCCTTCCTTCCCTATCCTATCCTTCCCTTCCCTTTCCCTTCCCTTCCCTTCCCTTCCCTTCCCTTCCCTTCCCTTCCCTTCCCTTCCCTTCCCTTCCCTTCCTTCCTTCCCTTCCCCTTCCCTTCCTTCCCTTCCCTTCCCTTCCCTTCCCTTCCCTTCCCTTCCCTTCCCTTCCCTTCCCTTCCCTTCCCTTCCCTTCCCTTCCCTTCCCTTCCCTTCCCTTCCCTCCTTCCTCCTGCCTCCTTCCTCCTTCCTCCTTCCTCTCTCTCTCTTTCTCTCTTTCTTTTTCTCTCTCTCTGTCAGTGAAAATCATCTTGACTGTACTAAGTGGTTATGTCTGGGAAACTGGATGGAGGACACACAGTAATTTTCCCTTTCCCCGGGTTTGTTATGTGATCCTGCACTGAACTTGGCATTGTAATCATTAGTAGAGGACCCTGTGAAGAGCCTAAAGGGTACCAAATGAAGTAGTATTGTCAATTGAAATATCCATTTTCCTTTCTGTTTTTGTTAGCACAGTAGCAGAGTACTTAACTGACTAGAAAACATATCCTCCACCCTCTTGTTTCATCATATGAAAATCTTGGCACTCATTCCCTGCAACATGAAAGCAAATGCCTTGTAGACATGCCTGGTATATAAGAAGTGCCTGTCATGCTGTGATGTGAGCTGAATTGATTTGAAGGCAAACACCTTGACAGACAGGCTGTCAGAGCACACATAAAAATAACAGAGAGATAAATGAATAACACTAATGTACAGCATATCTCTGTTGTTTCTAATGTGCTCAGCAAGCTCTTTATATAAATAAAAAGTTGACAGTAATTGTGGCTATTTTAGCAACAAATGTCAGAAAAATGAGTATCATCACCCTAGCATACACATTTCATATGCTAAAGAGGGACAAGCTATTTCTTCAAGCCTCTCACACTGAAAACTTTCCCCCCAGACCTTTAATGAAGTCTTTCCTCCCTCTTCAGTAACAGCACCCACCACCAGCCAAGCTTTTGTCAGGTTACAGAGACCTGTACCCATTTCCGTCCATTCCCCTTCAAACCTCTGCAAATCATAATTTCCAAAATGTGCCTGGCACTAGCAGAAGCACAACTTGCAACTCTCAGCTTGCTGAGACACAGAAAAAAGCAGCAAACCTCTGGCTGTGTGCAGTAGCAAATGCAGCAGCAAGACATGTCCAGCATGGTCCCTTCAAAAGGTGCCAATAACCTCAACCAGAACAGGATGTCAGGATAATGCAAAGAATCCACTTTTTGCCCCTGTTGTCCCTGCCATCAGTCACTGTGACCCCTCCTCCTAAGTAAATGAAATCAATCAGCAGGGATTTCTGTAAAATACATAAAACAGTCATCTTCCAGACTCTACCAGAAGATAAATGGTTCCAGACATTGGACTGCAGCCATTTTCCCACACATGCTACAGTGTTTTGTCATCCATATTGGGCCATAATAGTGAGTGGGTTTTACTTTTCGGGTTTTTTTTCCTCAGTCAGCAGCCAATGCTTCTGCTTCTAACTCGTACACTAAAACCACAGCAGCAAGAGTAATTTTCCTGTACAGTTTATGTTAGTACAGTTTCACTCCCAATCAGACAGTCTGGGGTCTTATACAGAACTTTGACACTTTTCTGCTACAGATAATATCATCTTACCGCTCCCAGCTGGAGCTCCACAAACCTTTTTAGGATTAAAGCATATCACCCCAAATACAAGCCACTGAAGTGAAACGAGCATGAAATTATGAGCAATGCAAACCTTATCTGAGAACCTGCTAACAAGAAATAATAGGATTGCTTACAATATCTCATGCTGGCTTTTGTGCTAATTTCAAAGGAAGATACAAGTATATGACAAAAGATGCATCACAGTGTGAGTTTTCAATTAATTTTAACATATTTTCAAGCAAGTCCTTAATAATCTGTTAGCATAAAATGTACTTTGGAAAGAACCATGGGGCTTTTTCATTATTAAGAAATGTGCAACCAAATTCTATCCTTAATTAAATCAGGAGCAATTTTATTAACTACAGTAGACTTAAACCTGACTTACAACAGTGTAACTGAGGGTAGGATTTAGCCCCGGGGTGTTTATACACTGTAGTTCCAGTTAGTTTAGATCTATTTGGGTGGGAACTCCTTTCCCCTTTCCAGAAAAAATATTCTTGCCTACCCTTCTTCACCTCGCAGCTGGGGCCAAAACAGCCTTTTCTTCTAAGATATTTTTCTGAAAGGTTATAAGCAAACCTTATCCTCAACAGGAGGTGACCTTATTAAACAAAAAAATGCACCCTCTGAAGTAAGGGACACCAGCAGTTTTAAAGTTTGTTTACAAGTTTTTAAACAAACACCTAAAACAGATAAGCTTATTTACATCTTACAAATAAATATAAACTTTAAGTAAAAGCCATTTAATACAGGAGCTACTTATGTCTGTTTTCAAAACTGAAAAGCCCTTTCAAACAGTATTAGCTGCTGTATTAAACATCCCTGCTCCAGTATAGAAACTTACTGTCCACAGATATCCTTGGGCTCCACTGCACCTCTGAACCAAAATCACTTTCTTCTTTACTTCATTTTCTGCTCTCCTGAAATCGGATTCCCAGTTCCTGACAGATGGCTCCTCTGTCACCGAGCTCTGCTTCCGCCTCCTTATCGCTGCCAGCTAATACTTCCACGATGCTTAGCTGTTGTCTGCGGAGCTGTGCTCTACATCATTTCTACTCTGATCAATGCTCCGCTTGGTTTTAGGTTGGTTTCTAGTCCCGCCTCCTGCTCTTGAAGAAACGAAAACTCACAGCTGGATTTTCTATAAATCATCCCTTTTAAGAGTGGCTCAGCAAGTATGGCAAATACTACAGCTAAGACTTGCTGCTCTGTTTGAAACTTCAAAAACAATTCCTCATCTTAATGATGCACACATGAAGGTTAATCATGTACTAAAATCACTAATACTGAAAAATAGTGGCCAGATAATTGTGACCTTCAGGGCTTAGATGCTGATTAATGTAATACAAAACTCCTCTCTGTTCCATGGGGAGGGGGGGAAATGGTAAAACCCGCTGCCCCGATGAACTGCTTTATGCAGTGCTGTGCTTTGACCAGGAGCTTGTCATTCTTACAAAGATAAATTTACATTCGCAATACAGAGCTTTCTGACAGACCAGCCCAGTGTACATACTGTTTAGGCTAGCAGCCCTAAACTTGAAAGAGACTTTACCATCACAGCAGCTCCTCTGAAGTGTGGGCAGGAAATACTTTTATTTTCTGCACAGCACTGAGTGCACTACACAGCACTGAGCTCATTACCATGTTTAACAAAGCGTGGAGTGTAAAAGCAAGGTGGTACCATAAAAACAGCACTACGAACTTTGTTCCCATGAAAACAGAAAAACAGAGCCGAGTTTCTGTAAACTGTTAATTGTTCTAATCCCCCACCCTCCAGATCTTCTTAAGAAACTGTGCTGTGGAAACGAAAAATGACTGGGCAGATCTGGATACAGTCTGAATGAGCTGTGAAATCCTGGTGTTTTCTCTAGGGCTCTTCTATGATAAGAGCTGCATCCCAGCTAAAGTGTTGCCAGGGCTAAAACCAACTCCTTCCTTACTAACAGCTGCCTGTGTCCTGGTAGCCCATGAGTTCCCCTGACTGCTGCCCACACTGGAGAGCAGCTGAGCTGCTGCTGAACTCCTTGGGTTTCTGATCGGGGAAGCTGCAAGAGCAGCATGTGGCAACAACGGCTCTTCACCAAGTGTGCCACTCAACTCCCAGCAAGCTGGGACCCTTGGGCTTCTCCTGCCAGCTGCTGGAGCTGGACTACTGCATCACTAGACTTCTGTGAGTGGATTGTATCCCTTTTTGACTCTTGTCCACCTTACCCTACCGTGTTCCAAAAATGCAGTGGAAAAACACCAAAAAAAGCACTTTTGTCTATTTATTCCGACTCTCTAATCACTTCACTGCATGCCCCACAGTTCTCCCAAGTTCAGTTTTTCCATGTGATAGAAGACTTTGTGGGCTTCTGTCAGATCCAATTTGACTCTCATTTTTCCCTGAAGCTGAAGAATTGCCTCTGTTTCATTCTGGGGCTGGTCAGCCTTTCTGCTCATCCCTGTAGGTACTTCTGCTCTCATAAGCACTGCAGCCAGCCCTTTAGTTCTCCTGACAGAAGCTGATGCCACAGCACCTGAGCTCAAGCCTTGATCCCAGTCCATGACTGATATTGTTGAAAATATTCTCACTTTCTTTGCTTTCAGTTCTGCAGACAGTAAGTGAGGACAGACAGTTGTCACCTTGATCTCTACCACCACAGCATGAGTGACCTGCACACAAGAATTTCAGAGCAACCACACTAGACTGATTTCCAAATGGTTACTAGCCTGGCGGCCCAGGAGAAAGCAGTATGGATTAAGTAGCCAGGAATGTTCTGAGCCAAGGATAACACAACTCTGATGCAGCTACTACTTTTTAAACCAGCAGCCATAAGACACAGGTCCTGGGCCCCATCCAAGCTGTGACTCAGATCTGAAGTGCTGCAATGACAGTGCTCTCCTGTGGATGCACTGGTTGATCAGTGCCAGTAATTTGATGATGGAGAGTGAAATGAGTGTGGGCAGAGTGCTACCCCTGCACCCAATCCAAATATGTAATGGTAAATACAGCAAATCTGCTTTCCAGGTGCTGTGGTACATTCAGTACTTATCAGCTGTCAAAAAACCCCCACATAACAGATTAAAATTACTTGTTTGACCTTTAAAATGTACTTGAAAATCCATAAATGAGAACCATTAGTAGTACATATCCACTTGAATAATAACAGAAATTTGAATCTCTAGCGAAGGTTTCCAAAGAGATTAAATAGTCGACACCACGGTGTGACATGCACTATATGGATGAAGATCTTCCGAGGACTTTTATAGAGCATTTTGTTTAATGTCTGGAGTAATGTTTGTGGTACAGAGGGCAAGATTTGCTTTCTCTGTCCTGAGACTGAGAACCATCACCTGAATAGCAAAAAAAAAAAAAAAAAAAAAAGTTTGCTGCAGGTGGAAATAAATATATTTATTCTACATCATCCTCCATGTGCTTTAGTTCCAGAAAGTGCACTGAGTTCTTTGGGGATGAAAGGGACTATTTCTACCACTGGTGAGTGTTCAGTTCACAGGCTCAAACTAGAGCAAATCCTCAATAAGGCAGCAAAATATGGTAGCAGAGATGATGCTTTATCAGGACTTTTTCTCTCTGCAAATCTTTTACTGGGCCACACTACTTGCTAATTGTGAACACAGCCCTACAGCAGCACACATTATTTCTTCTTACTATCAGATTTTGCTTTACTAAGACAGAATGCATGAGACAGATGTGGGAAAGCCTTGAGTTCTCTGAGAAGAAAAAACAGGTATGAGGACACTGATGGAAAGGTGAGCAAGGTGAAGATGCTTATCCATGAGGACAAGCACTTGTCTTTGTCTACAGATGCTCTGCACCACTGCTCTGCAGCCTTCCTTCTCTGATAGTCTGAACATCCATTTTCAGCTGAAACTTCTCCACTGCCGAGCTACACTCAGGTTCTCCAGCTCAAGGTTGACTCATCAGTTTTCATCATCCAGCTGAAGGCAACAAGGCCAGCCAGGAGATCTTTGGATCCTGGAGACTACAGCACAGCCCTGCTTCAGTTTCCTTAGATAAAACAAATCATTTCCCCTCTAACAGCTTTTCTGATCCCCTGATGAATGGGGGCTGGATCACGGGGAACAAGAACTGAATCCAGCACTGCAGATGTGCCCCTCTGTGCCATGTACTCTCCTCTCCCATGGGAATACACTGCCAGACAAAGCCAATGGCCAGGCTGCACTACCAGCCTATATTTTGGGAGTGACTTGCAATTATTTTCCAGTCTGCAAACACACTCAAGCCTTTGATCTCCTATGTTGCTCCCAACTGCCAGCCTCCCAGTTTCTGCTAGTATTTCCTGCTGCTGCTCCCTAATCACGCTACCACACCACTGATAATCACGGTACAACTGCAAACTGAAGTGCCTGCAGAGGAGAGGCACATGGAGCATGACCCCTTCCTTTCATCCCACTTTCTTACTGCATGTCCTCTGCTGATCCTGGCAGATTCTGGTGGGAAACTTGAAGCAAAGGTTTTGCTTTGTGTTACCAGGAATGGACAAACCCTGTTTTCAGGTTTCCCCTAGAAACACACTCATATTTTCTCCCAAAGATGATGGAATTTGATACGTTATAGAGATGAGGGAACATAAAGTGCTGCATCACTTTCAGCAAGAAGACAAGGGGAAAGGAAAAATAATACTGGGTTATTACTATTTGAAACTCTGCATCAAAATGGATATTTTGAGGCAAAATCAAAATAAAAAAGTAAATTGGAAACTTCCTATCTAAAACAGAAAACTGTAATATGTTGAGTGGGAGATTTTCTCCTGGGCAGCTTTCATGCAGTAGATGCTCTTACCACTGACTGCTATTTTCCAAACAGATCCTTAACTATTTGTCATTAATTCAGTATGGTGGCTGTTGTGTAAATCAGGACAGTTGTGCAATTTCTACCTAATGAGAAAGCCATACACTTTTGCATTTTAATATCAAACACATTCTTCAAAGAATCAAAATATGCATTACCTAACTTACTTTTCAGAAAAAACCTCTCTCATTTATATTTGATCCTGATTTAGTTTTCCTTCTGCTGGAAAATCTCTGGAGTCAACATGGCATATCTCTGTGTCACATGTGTTCCCTTCAATAGCCAACATAAATGTTTTTCAGCTCTGGACTTTACAGCTTGAGTCTCACTTACAAAAGCCAAGCAGCGCCTCTCTGCTTTACTCATCACGCGACCAAAGGACTGCCGATCTGCTGGTTGTCTACGGGCAAAGCAGGGGCTCCCAGAGCCCAGCCCTACACAATTCCCTTCAGTTTGATCAAACTGATCAGCTGACACATTCCATCCTGATTCCAAACGCTCTTCAGCAAGCTCTGTTTCCCAATATTTTTCCCATCCCAAGGACCAGCTCGATGCAATGGCACCTCTGGCCAGTGGCCTCTGTGCTCCTGTGGTCTGGGCCTGAACGCTTCTGCTGAGGGGACACCGTGTGGCACAGCATCTCAAACCCCCTGAAAACAGCACTTGCCATGCTTCAGTGACAGCAAGCCCTGTTAACAGGAGGTTCACTTTGTGGATGACAGAGGCGCAGTATTTCATTAGTATGTTAAAAGCTTCAAAGAGCTCAGAAATAAAAATTCTTGGAATTGCTGCATGAGTCAAAACTTTAAGAAGTTTATATTAAAATATGAATAATTGGCTTGCTTCAAGGGAGGAAAAAAAACTCTTGTTTTCAGCAGAAAGTTAATTTGGTGTCCTGAAAATCAGTAATTAAAAACACCATTAGTAGACAATAATCATCTGCAGTGCTAGTTTCCCTCTGTACATAAAAGGCTTTAAAAGGACAGAGTAAGATAGGAAAGTTCAGCATCAGCATTTGCCTCAAGATCCAATGTACTCAGGGACTGGCCCAGCATCCCTTGTGCAGGGAAATGAGAACTAGAAAAGATATTTTTGTTGCTGTGAATAAAAGTTGGATTTCTGAAGCTATATGCATGCACCGCTTAAAATTAACTTGTTCACTGAGAAACCTGAAATGTCATCCCCAGGGACAGCACCACCATCGCTATCATCCCCCATGCACATGTCAGAGAAAAGTGCCACCACCCTGGGCAGAAAATGCAGCCACTCTTTGCTGTGTAACAACACAAGGCTGGAAGCAAAGAATATGGTTTCCAAATTAAACAGCAGGAGTAATTTCTGCCAACAGGATGTAATTACTCCTCTTGTAAAAGAGCTGTGGAACACTTAATGGTTCCGAGCGCTAACACATATGGAAACAGAGTGTTCCACAAATACCCAGCCAAGTGCTAGAGCACCACTGGCTTGGGGAACAGTAAAAGGCCGAGAACACATCCTGTACTGCCTAAGACTTCAAGGGCTTCCTTCCAAATCCTGCTCTAGTGGGACTGCTGAAGTTTCTGTAACAGGAATGGTCACTTCCCAGGGTGAAATTTCTTGTCTCTCACAACAGCTGTAGTAAAGGCAGATGACTGTGTCACAGCACTAAGTACAGATTTATCACCATCATATCTCAATGCCAGGTCTGTGACTATTTCAGGTAATTTATGTGACTAGACTGCTATCTTCCCAAACATCTCTTTATGAGCAAGCACCATCTGAGACTATGTCAAATATATCAAGGTAATTCCATAGGATATATGGAATCTCAAAGTTGATGTGATACTGATACTAATTTTCTTAAGGCCTGATCAAAATACGTTTCTAGGTCAGAAACAAATAACAGCATCTAAATGCAGACATTTTAAAATTATGGCCAGAACATCTCCAGTGTCAAAAGCCCCTTCACAGAAAGTGTATTTGTTGAGTGAAGGATGTTAGGCCTTAAATACCCTATGGCAACTCAGCTCTTGCATTTACATGCAAAAATTCACAGCCATACTTAGGATAAGAGACAAGCAGATTCTCCATAAAGCAGCTCTCCTGGTACTAGTTTTTTACTACCTTTACAACTGCAGACTGGAGCTTGGGAGTACACAAATGTCCCAGCACCTCCTCCTTCACTTCCACTGTAAACATGAGGTTTTCACAACACATCCATCTACATAAAACCTCCTGCAACAAAACCAGCTCCACTCACATCTCTCACAGAGTATCATGAATTTCCCAGAGATTTTAAGGTGAGATTTGCTAAAATTAAGAATAGTACTTCTTATCACAGGAGAAAATTGTCCCTAACCAATAAGAAAAAATAAAGTTTTTATGCACAGACCTGCCTCAAATATCAGCAGAAAAAAATGCTTACATGCTGACCAGTCATCTGAGGAACTGCTCTGGAGCTTAACAGGCTGTAATCAAGACATCAGAGGTGTATTTTGAACAAGCACTTAGGGGAATCGGCATGATTTCTGCATGTTAGCAATGCTGCTCTCATCCTCACACAGACTGAAGAGAAAGCAAATGAGTCTGGTTGGTGACTATTTCATAATATAAAATCAATTTCTTAAACATGCAAAGATTCTTTTTGAGTAAAATTCAGCATGACTGAGGTATGAAACATTGTCTTCCTGACCTTTCAGAAATCCAAAACACTGAACATTTTTTTCTTTGGTCAGTTATGCTATTGACAAAACCATTTTCTTTCAACACACACATGCACAAAAAGCTTTACTAATCATATTTCTATTACCATTATCCTTCAGATCTTTTAGCATGATTTACAGAGGGGGGAAAAATGAAAGAAAAACAAAAACTGGCAGTACATCATGCAGCTTTGGGCAAAGAAGATGATGGATTCGCCCAAAGTAATTTCCTGAAAAGTGAGATTTGTTATAAGGATCTTGATTATGTATGTCAGTGCTGGGAAGGTACCCAGACATGTGAGACTATCATTTACAACCAATGCAGCCAAGGCAGAGGCCACTACTGGGTTTTAGAAATGAAGAGTATTAGTACAAGGGAACAGAAAGAAAGGATTTTTCAGAAGAGTTGGAGACACCAATATTTCATTTAACTTACAGTACTCTACTACCTCCTAAGATGGTCCAAATTAGACCTATTTCTGCATACCATGCTTGGTGAATGATGCCACACTTGGTCTTGTCCTCTAAATCTCTTGGCAAAAGCAACAAAGTCTTCCTAGCACTAAAAGGCCACATTGCGGTTTTGTTTTCAAAAATCACTTCTAGGAAAAATGAGAGGGTAAAAAAAGCCTCTCTGAGATACTCTGCATCCAAGGACAAAGAAGAATGGTTCCATGTGAGTCATTTTCAGTCTTTGTAGGCTTGGCATTTGTGATATGAAGTCAGAAAAGTCATTACCAGTAATTCTATCATTTTAAGTGTTTCCAACACATAAGAAATAAGTGCATCTAAAATGACAATCCCATCCTAACCACTTCAGTGACACTTACTGATCAACTTCCTACAACTTCAGTCTAAATCCATTTAATTGTATTTAAAAAAATATGCTCTAAGTAAACCAAGGCATTCAACCTGTGACTTGAGAAAGAAGTTTTCAAACAAAAATTTTGCAAGGAGCAAGACATGATTAAGGAGACAACACATTTCCGTTTGTTCACTTGAAGGACTGCTTGTTGGATTAACCCAAAGTGAGCCCGCAGTCCAGCTGTATCTTTTCTCCCATCTTTAATACAGCCAAGCAAAAACAAAGAAAAGAAAAGGTATCACATGTGCAGCCACTTTGCAGGAAAGTTTTAAGCGTAAAGTGAAAGTCTAAGTTTTAAATTAAATCCTTTGTTCCTACTGACATACAGAAACTGCTTCTCTGAACTCTGACAAAGAATCCATCTCTGAGCTTCATTTTTATTTGCTATATTTAATGACTGCTGTTATAAACCAGTCTAAATAGGAAAGCTAAAAACAGAAAGAAAATACAAGATTTAGGTCTTTCAAGCAACAGTTTTGGTTTATAAGCAAGAAAGCAGGCAGTGTGCTGTGACGGTCTGGGTAGTCACAGCAACCTGGAGTCTCCCCTCTCCCTTCCCAGCAGGACTACCTGACAGTGTCACGGAAAAGACATGTTTTTAAAGTCTCCAATAACCAAATTATCAAACAAAATTAAGGGTCAGGATTTCTATGGGTACAAATGTGACTCACAAGGGATTTCAAAGCAGCTTTTCCCATACACGCAAACCCTCTCTGCTGCCGTTGTTTTTGGTGTCTTGTACTGTGTGAAGTTGTACAATAACGATCTCGCTGTTAGAAATCAGCGCTGTTAAAGCTCCCCCTCGACACAGGCACGCCTATTGACACAAACGCTGGAGGCACTGCTTGTGAAATCCCCGCACCTCTGGCAAATCAACCTGGAATCAGGAGCCGCCGAGGGCGTGGAGACAGCGCACACAGAGGGAGTGTTCGCACAAGCCTTGTTTCCATAGGAAACCAGGGTAAACAGCTCCATTTACAAAAAAAAGCCAGTTTTCCATGGCCGGGAAGTCCTGCAGCTCTGGCCATTGCCCACTAGAGGCCGTGAAGCCCTTATGCCTGCCCTGGCCCCAGCTGCCACAATCCAGCGGAGAGGAGATGAGGAATGGGAAGCACCAAAAACGAGACATAATTCCTTCCGACACTAAAATCTTAACACTTCCTTGGTGCAGCGAGGCACCGCAGTCCTGGCAGGCCGGTGGGAGCAGCAGGACCTGCTGTGGGTAGCCAGCTCTGCCCACCGACTGGAAACCTGAGGAGGAGATGGATGAGGAGGACGATCAGAAAAATGAGAAGCTAAAGCTGGCTGGAGGGAAGCTCTGTGACAAGCCCAAATTAGCCAAATTTAATGGGTCGCTTTTAAAATTAATTGTGCTTTTTGAATTATCACTCATTGGAGCCTGACAAGCTGTAGCAGTCAACAGAAAGGATGCCAAGCATGAGGGGGATTTAATGAGCTGCGTTTGCTGGAGAACTGCAGCATCAAACACATGTGCACAGAAAAACACCGTGGAGGCTGGCTTGTGGGGAAAAAAATCTCAGTACACTGACAAACACATAGGGGTAGTATAACAAAAAGAAGCAATACTCAGTTTCTCCAGTTTAACTCCAAACGGGGCTTCACTGGTTATTCAGAGATTATGTCCCACCCCTCTGTGAGGGACACAGGGAAACAGATGAAAATCAGGAGAGGAAACCTGCCCAGAGCTGTGCTCGAAGGATACATGAAACACGGACTTCCACAGGAGGCACACGAACATGGCCCCTACAGAGCCTAAGGCTGGAAATCACATCTAAATGTCCTCTTGCAAGCTTGTGACAGCTTATCTAGAAAACTACCAAGAGTCAATGTAGATCAGATTACTCTTCACAGCTATTGATTGCCCTGCTTTTTTGCAATGCTGAATTTAATCTGGTATTGTGCTATGCATGCACCTAGATTAATTATGTCCCATTTTAAGTTCCTTTATTTTCTGCCATCTGAATTAAATACTTTTGTGTCTTCTGCAACCTCTGTCATGTTCCACACTCGTGCCACAGATCATTAAACAGCATAAATGTCACACAATTCCTAAAATGAAATTTCAGGGCAGCCCAATAAAAAACAATGACCTCAGTAAAAACATATATTTATTTGTATTGTATTTGGCAACCTTGTGGTGAAACATTTGATTAAGACTGGGGAATGTGGGTTTAAGTACCTTCTGGCTAGTGATCAGACATCTCAAAAGCATTAAGGTATGATGCAAAATGCGAGTGTGCCACTGTGTCCTTGATGGCCATTTTACAGGAAACTGGTGATCAGGTAGTTTGTGTTCAAGTGTACAACTCGGGCAGTTCAAGTGTGGAAGAAGAGGAGTTTGGCTTTTGCATTTCCTAAGGATATTTAGTGGAAGCTGTTGGTAAGTACCTCAGTGCAGGAGACTGGGTTGATGCCCCTTGCCTGGGTGGGCTGAGGCTGACAGCCCTCCCAGCACGGTGTGATGGGGATCCTTGTCCTGTGGCACTTGGTTTGTCCCAATGCAGCGTGCAGGGATGCTACAGGGGTGCTCATGCTGTGACAGCAGCTCCAGAGCAGGAGGAGACCAACACACACTTTGGGAAAGGTGCAGCACACCCTGCACACCAACCAGTGTACTGGGAGCAGTGTGCACTGGCTGGGGCTCTTGTTGGGATTGGTCCTTTATCAAAGGAGGGTAAATAAATTAAGACAGAGCTGCCTGCATTCACGAAGAAAACATGTTTTTTTTTTTGTTTTTTTTTTGTTAAGAAAACAGAAGTCTGGTGGTTTGTTAGCAAAAGAAAAATGTGGGAAGTGGCATGAGTGTTCTTCCACTTTATGAAGGCAACTAGTAGGGAGGGGGGTGCTTGGAAATGTGGAAGCACATCCCCATCTCACACTTCCAGCCCCAGCTCCATTGTGCAGCTTGCAGCCCCTCTGGCCAACGCTCAAGGAAAAGCTGGGTCCTTATCTCTAACGTGTTCCAGGTAGGCGGCCCTGAGAGCAGCCCCAGGTGTTCATACAGTCTATAATCCCATTAAGGGTCTTCTAAAGCAAGTGGTTTGTTGGGGTTTTTTTCGGGTGTCACAGAATTTACACTTAATGGGTTTGCAGTTATTAGGCAGTTAGAAAACTTATTTGCACTTTGCGGTTTGCTGCCAGAAGTGTAGCAAGAGACAAGCACTGAGGTCCTCGTGAATCCCACAGCTGCTGTGACTTTTCTATGTGAGGAAAGAACAGTTGCCCAGAGGCATTTCAGAGAAATGCAAGAACACAGGAACAGTTCGTTAATTCTGGAAGTGAATTTGCAATTACCGAGACCAGATGGCCAGCTCACACAGTGAATGAACCTTAAACCACCTAGACTTAAAAGACTACTGCAAACATTGAAACACTACCAAATTCACACACACACAAAAAAATAAAAACCACAAAAAAACCCACCAGAAACCAAAACACAAAAAAATTCCTACGTGCTCACAGTCAGAAGTCAGCTCAGATTTGGATCCTATATACAGTGGCTTAAGTCCAGATAAAGCTGTCAATATTAAACTGAGTCAGTGGATTTACCAGAGTTCATACCCCTTCTTTTTACTTGCATAGAAAACCTCTCAGAGCAGTCCAAGATAAGCAAAAATAACAAGAACCTTAATAAAATAACAGTATCAACATCATTAATAAAGCTAGGAATCAAGCTAATCCTCCATTGTACCACTTCAACTCAGCTGTATCAGGGATGTAGTAGCAGCATTAATAAGAATGTAAATCAAAGCTAAAGTTACATGACTAAATTTTTTCATTACTTCATAGTCCACTTCCAAAGAGCACCATACACATTGCTTTAACAAACCTATCTGTGATGCACTCCAGAGCTGTTGAATTCTTTCCATACACATGCTGCTTGTAAAGGCTCTGTGAAGGTGCTTAAGAGAGATGTGTATCTTGAAAGCACTCCTCAGCGCAGCACATGGACAAATTAGAATTATTATTGCTGTAGGCATGTAACAGTACATATGTGCAGGGGGAAGGACTTGCTGAGCACCACGTGCATTTTCCCCTGCCAGCTCTTCATCTGGCTTGGCAAACAACGCTGTAATTACTGGGTGGAAGAGGGAAGCTATAAGCAAAGAGCTATGTTGCATGGTCCTTCCTGCACATGTCCAGGGAGGGAAATGTAATGGCTCCACCAGCTCTGAGAAGGCCATGCAGTCATCCTTCACAATCTTTTTCCCCGGGACACAGAGTTTCAGCAGCCCAGCTGTGTACCTGTGACCAGCAAACAGTGAAAGCTCCCTAAGGTTAGCACGACCTGCAGTTTACAAGTCTTTGCAAATAGGTGCACAAGATCTCCAGTGCTGTGTGGATGTCTCAGAACTGCTTTGAAGTTTTCCAAAACTTTAGTTTATATCAGTTTATATCAGAAGTTATTTTGACAGAAGGTGGTTTACATATGCATCTATTTAGTATGCTGAAATACAGTATTAAAAAACCTGTTGACTATAAAAAGCTATTTCTAGCAGTATCTTAATAATCCTGGTTATTCTTTGAAACATTTTGCATTTCCCTGAAATTGTGTGGTCCCAGAACTATTTTGAGCAGCCTATGCTATTGTATATGCCATAGCAATTCCACTTAGCCTCTGGGTCCAATTCTGCATCCGGCTGTGGCCATTAAAAATGAAATTGAAATTCTTTTTCTCCAACAAATATTTATCCCATTGTAGACTGATTAAATATATGGTAGCACTTGTAAACTGTTGTGATGACACAATACTTGGACCTCTCTCCATTAGCAAAGACAGATCTGGAGCAGATACTGGCTTACATACTCAAGGATTTCAGATTTCCAGACAGATTTCTAATTTTGTATAAATAGTTTCTTTTCCTTTCTAAATCTGACACTGCTCTTCATTAAGGGCTGGGATTTGGAAAAAAAAAATAAAAAAAAAAGCAGAAAATCCCATGGGATTGAAAACAACAGATGTTGTCTGTTTTAAGCTTCCTTTATTCCAAATCACTGAATTTCGTGCTTTTAAGATTTTCCTGCCCCTCTTTTCAGAGGCCCATGATTTGCTCTTTAAAATGGATTTTCAAGAGGCTGATTGACTGGAATATATGAAAGAGATTTTCCACCTAAAATGCACCTTTTTTTTTTCATTGGCATTACTAGAAACATACTAAAAATATGATAGAAGCTATCAGGGCAGTATCACTGTGAGCAACAAACCCCACAGGATACCATCCCGACAAATAGGAGGCACATGATACTCACTTCTCACCCAAAAGCCTGCTCCTTCCTGCTCTTGCTACTCCTCCATTTCAACACTGCTGAATTGCCAACCTCAAAATCCAAAATGCTGCCCCAGGACAGCCAGAAAGGGATTTTAAAGCTTTCCTTAGAATCAATTTTCTTCCCCATAATCAGCAACTTTCCTGGACTTGCCTGCCCTCCATCCAGCCAAAGAGCCCCTGCCCTTAGGACGTAAAACTCATTCCTTCTTCAGGTGAGTGACTGCATCCTTTGAAAAGATGATGCGATCGTGAAGTCATTGATTCCAAAATGGTCTGGGTAAAGAACTAGCTGTGTAATGCTGTGGAAAAAATGCTGTGTAATTTTGTCCCTAAGGATATGTCAGGGAAATAATAAACAGGCAAGGATGTTGGGGACAGATTTGACATCCTTTTTTAAAAAACTGAGAGGTTTCAAAAAACAGCTAAAGTAATTGTTTATGTATTGGATAAAGCAATAACACAGTGAGGAGCAGTAATTTTGCCTATCTAAATAACCCAAACTTGATAAATAGTTCTATCAGAATGCAGTGGTATTTGACAGTGAAAATCTCTTCATTCCAGAAAGAAAGCACAAGAAGAATGTGAGGACAGACAAATTCAAATTAGAAGTTAAGCATACGATTTTCATACATCATGGTTTTTTTTAAAATTTTTGTCTCCTAATCAATATAGGGTGAGTTTCTGGGAAGGATATTGAAGCCAAACACCAAATTCTGTTTTCAACACATTAGACAGACAGGAGGCCAAGCTAAATGAACTAATGGGTTTAAGCTTTACAAGGTCAAACCTTTCTATTAAGTGTCAGAAACTCTGTGTTTACAGTGATTATATCCATGGTCATTAATAAAAATAATTGGAAGTGACTACCCCTTTGGTTTAATCAGATTTGCATCAGTACAAGTTCATTGAATTGCAGATGGAAGAAATATTAAACCTCACTCCTTCACAGATGGCAAGATTTTAACAATGCCTTCACAAAGCCTCAATTGATATTTTATTCCTTGACTTCCTCTTGTATTCCAGTTTTTCTGCAATGGCACATGCACTACAGAAGCAATAGAAGTTAAGCTGTAATACAGTTCTGTTTGCAAGCTTAAGTGGATGCAAACATCCATCCTTTTGAAATTAGAATGCCATTCATGTTCTTTTATAAATAAAAATATATTTTCAAGTTAGAAAAAAAAAAAAAGAAGATGGATTTTCTGGTCTTCAGTAAGGGCAGCTCTGCTTCTGTAAACTTTTGTTGGTCCTGAGGTTCTCAGATACTGATTTCTCCTGTTCTTCCATTTGCTCTGCCGTTGTTGAGCAGCTGGGAAAGTTATGTGTCTGCACTACTTGCCACATGCAGGAGACACAGAAATTCAGCTGCATTTTCTGTAGGACCAAAGGTGATTTTTCTAAATTTTCTTCCAAAATGAAATTCTAAAATATTCACCTCTCAGAAATACCAGAAAAAGAGTGCTTGGCTCTGGTCTTTGCTAATGCCTCTAGATTTTCCAGCTGAAGGACAAGGATGCAACGACACAATCTTTGGTATGAAATCAAGACCCAGGTCACTGACAACAGCTACACAGGAGCAGCCAGCACCTGTCACGAGCTCCAAGCTTGGCAGTTCTGAGGTGTTTTGAGGTCACTCATCTTGAGTCCCTGAACTCAGAAAACCCTCATATGAACAGAAGTGCCCCGAGCTGCACGTATGAAAGCCTTTGTCATGATTTCCAGGATCCTGAATAGGGCATAGGGAATCTGGAAATCTGGCTCTGTACCACCTCAAGGGACTTTGGCAGCTCTGGCTTCCTCAGCAGTTCACCAGCTGAGATAGTGAAAGACATGTTGGTTCACCAGAATACTGTCAAATCTGGCAAGCTTTTACTAAAAGTTTCAAGCCCATCACATCTCCCAGCCACAAAAGGCCTGAGAGACTGAAATACCAGTGGCCAGCAATATTGTGGTGTGTGTGCGTTTGGACTGATCTGGGGGACCTGATGTGGCTGAAGTGTGGAGTAGCAGAGCAGAGGGCAAAAAGACTTCAAACTGACTTTAAGCATGTGTACCTAGATTAGACAGGAGGGAAAAATGCCCACTCAGAGATATGAGATACCAGCATAGTACTGGCAATGGAACCACAGCAGCTGGGGGGTCGGGAGAGAGGAGTGCACAAAATTACATTGGATAACTAATGAGAAGGGACTTAGCTAATATGCACATTTCTGATTTTCACTAATGACTGAGGAAACCCTCAAATATATGGCAGTTCAGCCAATGGCTGCTGTTCTGTTACTCAGAAATTGTCTGTGAAATTACCTGAATTTTGGAAAACTGTACAAAATCAAAAATATTGAAGTTCAGCACTTGTTAACATGTTCACTCCTGATGTCCCTTTAGAAAAGATGTGTGGGCTTTGACATGTTCCTTCTTTTCAGCATTTTTTCCTCATCTATATAACTAGCTGTCACAGCTCTTCAATTTTACTGACAACTCTGATCTGTGAATTGCAGACTTGCTGTAGTTCTAAGGTTCATGGTTCACCTCTTGGTCTGGACTGTTTTTGTCCTGCAGAATATGGGACAGTTTTGGAAACAGCACATGCTGATAGTGATTATGATTCTCTACAGCAGCTTCCCAGAAAACTTTGTGAAAACTGTATTTTGTTTGACAATTCTTGTGGACAAAGCATGTCCTATACATTTCCATAATTAAACTTCATGAGGAGTGTGCAAAAGTTTTATAAACAGTAGGGGGAAAGCACAGTTGTAAAGAAACAAATATATATATCTGTCAGCTTTAACACACTCATCTGGGAAAGTCAGCTGCTTTGAAGAGAGACATAATGCATTGTTACATGTTTTTAAGAAGCAGCAGCAAGTTGTTCCTTCCAGCCTGTTCCTGGGAAAATCCTGATGAGTGCAAAGAGAACAACTGCAAAACACTAAACTTGCTGCTAATGTGCGAAGCTCTGTGTTCTGGGGAGAGAAGAACATTCAGAAATAATTGAATCATCCAGGGCTGTGCTCAGTGCATACCCTAAGGTGATTATGTTCAGAATAGAAGCTTTCAGAATGTCATTTAGTAAATGAAAACAGAGTTGGATACCAGTAATAAACCCGTGCCCTCAAGCTACTAATTTTTTATAGTGACTTAATTGAAACTTACAAATCACTGAATGCCAGATGCCTGGGAAAGGGGGCAGCACTGAGACCAGGACCAGAAACACTGATATCCAGCAACAAATGGTGATTTTGCCTCCAGTAAAAAAACAGTTTATGGCTACAGTTTTCTTCCTCTGGTGATAAAAATGAGTCTGTCGTGCTCTGAGTGCTCAGTTGTACTCCTAGGATAGGTACAGAGCTGGGTACCAACTTGTTTTCAACTTTCTAATTGCTGATTAACCCATTAAAATTAAACCAAGCACAAAATTTTGTTTTCTCTTTCTTATTGTAGCAAGAAGGCTTTTTAAAACTGCAATAGCTCCTTAATCACATTTCTATTACCTAATTTGCAAAAAGCACAATTCTATTATCTTTAATAAGCAAGCATACATTTAACTCATACTATTGTCATTCAAATGATATATAACCATTACATTTGGGATTTCTGCTTTTTTATATACATTTAACACTTTCTTATAATAAAAAAGAAATAAAATTTAAGCAAGATTAGCAATATTTTCAAATTAGTACTACTTCTTGCAGAGAGACGTCCCTACCAGAGTTATTCTATTAAACGGTACACCACAAGAACTAAATTGGTTTTGAAAATGTACCATTGTAGTTTTCCAAAGCTGAAGCCTAAGAAGAAAAAGCACTTCTTTGGATGTAATAAATCTTCAGTGATGAGTAAAACATGAAGGAAACCTCTCTCTTCTTGAAAGCAGGGGACACTCCCTTCCTTTCTAATAACGTACAAGGCAGAACTCCCAGCCTGTCATTTTACACACAAACGGCTCTTCAGAGTGGTTGAGAATGATTTGGACATGAGTCTGAACATGAGTTTGGGCACAGACATTACTTGCTCAAACCTGAATTAAATCTTCCTGGGAGGGGAAAAGGCGTCAGAGAAGATCCTCACACTCCAAAGGCAAAGAACCACCCCCAGCCTGCCCATGCAGCCTTTCCTACCAGGCGTTGCTTCACTCAGGAGTTTTGGTTGCAAGACTTCCACAAACCCGAGTCTCCAGCCAGCGTCCCTCACTCTTGTCCTGCCTATTCTCAGCCCATTTTCCCATTGCTGAAGACTGGGCATATCGCACAACTGCAGTTCACAGAGGATTTTGCAGTCTGCCTCTCCTATGCAGGAGAGTTTCATCACTTTCTGCACAAGATTAGTTTAGTGTTACCTGCTTTGAAGATAATTGCTCAACAACAAACTCAGTTCTTAACCCTTATTTACATTTCCTAGAAGCTCTGTCAAGGTAGTGCCTTTGGGGCTGATACTTTCTGGGCTTAATCTCAGTCCAAAGGTGAATTTCATGCATGTAAATGTAAATTCAAACACTTTAATTGCTCTCAAACCAGAGACATATATGACATGATTTTCCGCAGGACTTAAATCCAAAAGGCTCTGTAATTGCTCAGTATTAGGAAAATATTTCACAATTCTCACTGAGCTCCAAGGAATACTCCAGGTTAGAAGAAAATCCTATTTCAGAGACATGAAGAAATGAAATAAAAGTAATGCAGAATGGCATTGAGCTGCCTGATTTTCTCACTGGGTTAGTGTGGGAAACTAGAGTGACACGGAGTATCCAGAGAAAGTACTTAATTTACAGTCTGAGATACTCAGTTATGTCCCCAGCCTCTCTGAAGGAGCTGTAACAGCCTCTGGCTCTGCTCAGCACCCCTGAGTACTTGCATCTGCCGCAGCATGGGGATGGCCTGAGCAGCATCTGGATCCTGGGGCCACAAAGCCCCATAAAGGTTCTCAGTCACCACACACTGTCAGAAAATATTAATTACCCACGTTTTCAATAATTCAGACAGCTAGGTGTGTCAGCACCACAAACATCTGCATCAATCCTGGTTTTTTATATATATATATTCTTCACTTTCACTAAAAGGTGGGAGCTGGGGTGTAAGATTTGGGTTTATTCATTGCACAGCAAACCCCTGCCTGTGTGGCGTGTGATCATCTGTTCACGTTCAGGAGAGAGAGCCTTAACTTAATTATGGCAATTGGTGTGGGGAAATTAATCATCACTGAACACTGCAAAATAGAAATCAATACTTTCATGTCTTTCCGAAATGGTCTGTTGCTAGATGGATATTCATGGCTATATTTCTCTCATCCTGTGAATATTAATAAGGCAGCAAAGACTATATATATATATATATATATATATCTATATATATCTATATATATATATCTCAAAGCCTTGGAAACAAGGCTACTGCTAATGCAGGTCCTCAGCAGTAATAGCTACCAGCTGACTGATTTGTGGGATGCTAAGTAACAGCTCCAGTATAATGCAATCCTTCATTTTCTATTCTGAAACTTGTTTACTTCTGTCGCCATTTATTAATGTACTGTCCAGCTGTAATTAAAAAGGACAGGACAACAATAACCTTTAGTACCTCCTTGCTGTGATAAGCGAGATGCTTAAACAAGAGCTTAGACAGTTGACAGGCAAGTACAAATGGAGCTAAACTCACTTTGATGAGCTGTGTGACGGCTTCTTCCACAAATGAGACACAACAGAGAGGCAGGTCATTAGAAATTACCCTGCAATGGGATGACTGGCACGTACAGCTTTTGCAATCCTATTAAGCTGTTGCCACTGAATGAAAGCACCTGCTCATTGCAGGGGTAGGTAAGAGATGCTGTTTACACCTGGTTTGGAGGGTTGCCTGTGCTTGAGACACCACGCCTGGCTAAATACACCCAATGCCTCTGGCCTGATTCAGCCTGGGCGGTGATACAGATCCTAAATGAATTTCCAGGCATGAAACTATTACAAAATGGATTTAATGCCAAAAGGCTGTCTTACTGTATATTTTCCACTGTGTTATATCATAATTTAATAAATCAGAAAGTGTACAGATGACAAACAGGTAAGCAGCCCAAAGGGTAAAGTGTATATTGGGGTGTCACCTAATGCATGGGCTTCTAGGGTCCTGACATGGGGCCCCAGTGGGAAAGAAACCCCAGCTTGCTTCAACCTCTGACCAGGATATCTGATCCACATACAGGGTATTTGCTATGGTAGCCACATCCCAAGCATATGACAAGCACACACAATGAAAATACTGATTTTTTTTTTTTCAGCACCAGACTGTTTCTCAGATGTGCAGGAGTACCACCAGTGGCACTTGGTGACCTATTTTCTGGGAATATCAGGCATTCCTAGTCAGCCCTGAGTGTTGGCTTTCCTCATAGTCATGAAAACTTCTCTGCTGCTGTACAGTAACATAATGAAGCAACTATTCAGTTATGACTAAAGTCCATTGCTATTTATGCCCTAAGAATATTTTAACCCTATTATAGGGAAAGTGGAGACAAATGTTATCTGATATTCTCATTTTACCATCAAATGAAATTTTATACCACTTTTTAACATGAGAAACATAAATTTCCCACCAGGCAATGTTTTAATTTTTTTTTTTTTTTTAATTACTGAGTGTGGAAGAAATACTGTGTATGTACTCATACAGAAGCCATATGTACATATCATTTGCCTCTGGCCTTGCTATGTTTTCAGCTGCTGATAGTTATATCTTTCTTAGCATGTGCTCCTCCCATCTGTTGTAACCAAATGTTGTTCCTAAGCCTATGCTCAGTTTGGAACCTACAATGACTCACTCAGTTGCTCAACATAACCCCCTTTGTTTGGGTGGAACTCTACCCAGTGCATGAAGATAAGAGCTACAGACATTGCTGTAAGCTATTTGAAGCACTAAAGTTATTTTGTCAAATGACTATTGAAAGCAATGGTTCTGTGGCTGCAATGCAAATAGCACTGCTCCCTGAGCTGACATGGGCTGATTTAAGAGACCTACTCAATGTGAGCAGATTTGAACTCAACAGGTCATGCCAGAGCTGGACAGATATGACAACATGAAATGTAAATGATGGCCTTGCAGAAGAGGTCTATAAACTGGCAAGTCAGATGCCCATGTCCATTCGGTGCAGGTTTCTGAGCAGATCCCATTGCCATAGGTGCTTTTTGAACAAATACCACTTCTTGGTCTCAGGTCTTTTGGACCCTGAAAGTTTTGGGCTTTCTCTCACGCCTCATTTGAAGAATAGGAGAAAGCTCCCATTTATAGGGTGAAATTCTCTTCTACCTATTTTTATAAGCCAATTTTTAATTCAAAACTTGGAGAAACTCATATGAAAGATATCTAGTCCACAAAGACTTATTGTAAGATTTTTTTGGTGTTTAGACTAATTTCCTAAGGAAATGCCGCTGACATGGCTCGGCTTTGTGTTTTTAGTCTGTCTCCCTTTTTGTGTCAGGCTCCTTATTGATTCCACCAATAACTTTTGAACGAATTGGCTGATTTGAAAGAGAGACAGATGGCTCAAAGGTATTAAACTCTTACAAGTTCTGTGAAAATAAGCAGCAGGGTAATGGAAAGAGAGCCTCTTAGTGGCTCACTAAAGAAAAGGCTTCGGCACAAATTCAATCCTTATTAAGCCAAAGAAAATCTGCACAAAGCTGAACCCTGATGTGCAAACTCACCACAAACAAGCCTTTGCTGGGGCTGGTGTTCAAGAACTAGTTTGTGTTATCTATTGCAAAGCAAGCATCATCTTGTTTACTATAGAAATAGCAAGCTAAATTTTTAATAAGGACACTGCTGAGGCAGTTAATATACAATGCAATGATATTCCTTAAGAAGACACCATAAGCCACAAGCCTTGTTGAACTTACACACTGCCTAACTTTGACAGTGCATCTGAGAAAAGAGTTATATCAGTACTTAGGGCTCAGATTAAGATATTTTACATTGGCACATACATCTAACCTCACACAGCAGGTTTGGCATTAAACAAATCACACTTGGCACTTGTTGAACAGGCTCTTGAACACTCCCCCCACCACACACACATTGTCCTACAAAGAGCTGAGGTGGAGAAGGTCTGCACTTGAATCTGACAGGAAGCTTTGATCAGACAAATTAGGACAGGCTTTTATGCAGAGTTCCTGTCTCTACAGACTGTGTGTTTGATGGCAGTGTCCCTGCTGGAGACTCCTCTTCCATTATCACTCACTGCATGATGCTCGGCTTAAAAAGGACGCTGCACTTCCCAATTTTCTTGCCTATTCTGTACCACTTAATTGTTACGAGGACATTTGTAATGCTGGTATTTTAATGCTTACCTACTTTTTAATTAAATGTTATGACCCATAACTATACCAGTTTCTGAAAGCTTAGCTAAGAAAGAAGAGGCACAAACCTGTATCTAGAGCTTTTAACCATATTTCAGTCTCAAACAGGGACTGTGAACACATGAACAGTGCCAAAACAAACAATGGTGACATCACACAGCACTGCACTACCTGCTATAATGGTGCCCATTGGCTGCAGTGAGGAAACCTGCCATTTTGGCTGCATTTGAAGACACTGAGCACACTGGCACCTTTGTAGGCACTACCATGTAGCCTTCAGTCAGACAAACATGCCCTCTATCAACCAAAACAGTGATAGGATTTTCTTCCTCTGGTTGCTATCATCCCATAATGGAGTTTCATACACAGAAGCAGCAGGCACAGACACTGAGAAAGGTAATTATTCTCTTCAGAGCCAAAAGAGATTCCTTCTCCTCAAGCAGGTAAATGTCAGACTTCCTGGGTATGTCAGCACCACATACACTGCCAGCAGATCCTAGTTACAGTAGGTGAGCCCAATTCACCAAAATGAACTCTTCTTGAGGCAAATAGTATCTTACATACTAGCCTCTAGTTCATCATACCTGGGTCTTCTTTCAAATCCCCACAGGGTCACTGCTCATTGACTTCTAACACCGAGGCAGACACTCTTTGAGCCTGTGACAGTGTAGTGATGGCACCTAACTTCTGGACTGGGATGGTGTTCAAAACTTGCATCTGCATGGTTGCCTCTGGCTAACCTCAAGAGCCTTATGCAAAACTACTCAATGGCTGTCTTAATCTCCATGAGCTTGTAATCCCTTTGCTGGTGCACTCCCTCCATGCCAGACATTCCTGTCTGCATGCAGCTGTGCCACAGGGATTGCAACAGGCAACAGCTGTTGTCCCAGCGGTCCCTTGGTGCTCATGATCTCACCATTCCTGCCTTGGGTCACAAACCATTTTGTAATACCCCACAAATTCCTCCTAGACTGCATCTGCCCCATGTTGCAAAGAGGGCACAACCCACTACAGGATGAATGATCCGTCTCTGTGCACTGGTTCTGCACCTGGCCATAGCTATAACAATCTAAAGGAGAGTGTGCACAGCCAAAGGTCTTTTGCATTATCCAAAAGCTTAACAGGGACAGCCACAGTGCCCCACAATAAACTGATTTTGGATTGATTCAGGATTTACTGAAGGGTCTAAGGCCCTAGGAGCCTGCTGTGATAGACTGCCTGAAGTGCTGTCCTTGGGTGTCCACAGGGCAGAGCTCTCCTGCATGGGTCTGAACTGGGACATTCACAGGTGGAACTGGCAATAAACCTTGCAGGAGAGAGGAAGGAAACAGGTGACTGACTGATGGATGCATTATTGCTGGAGCGCTTCCAAAATTCTCACGGGCAAAGTCAGCAGTACAGAGTTTCTTGCATAGATGAGTTTAATCTCCTCTGTGGCACATGGCAGAGTTATTTAAGGCATATTGAGCATATATTATGTGTTTGTATAGCTGAATTGTGCTGTACTGCACGTGTCTTGGAACATACACAGATTAGACAAGAATCCTTAATTCAGTCTACCTTCAGTGAACTTTAATTCAACATGTATTATTACAGAGCCTAAATAACTAAAATTAAGGGAGGATGCACTCAAATGTGTGACGTGGCAGTGTGGGGCTCCCAAGAAGCCACACCCCTATGGGTATAGTCCATTCTTGAACAAGCTGTAGACAAGAAACCACACTTGTCTAAAGGAAAAAGATCTGACAACACATTGAATGAAGTAAATCACCATAACTCTACAAAACAAGGCAATTTTCCTGGTTCTAGTCCGGTAGTGTTCCCTGTAGGGTCAGGCTGTTGCCAAGAACAGCACATGGCCCCCAAGGGGACTGACTTCTAGAGAGCCATGATGAGTTCCCCTCTATCACAGAAGCTCTGTTAGTGCTGCCTTGCACTCTGTCCTGCTTTCCCAGCTGCCAGGGAATTTGTACTACAGCCTCCCCAAATGATACCACTTGGGAATGTGCTATTTTTGCTCATGAGTGTCTGCAGACGAGTTCATCTCTCTGATTTGTAAATGTGCAGCAATGAAGGCTCCCAAATATAAAACCTGTATTTTTAACTACAGTTTATACATAATAAAAACATTCCAAATCCATGATTCTTTTAAAAATTATCAGCTTAAAGGCATATTTTCATTTCCATTTTGTTTACAGAGTAGGGAGGCATAATAAGAAAAAAGGGTGAAAGGGGCAGCTATACAAGCAGACTCTGTGCAGCCAAATTAAAATGTGCATAAACACTGAAAAAATGTCCATAAAGTTAAAAAAAAAAAATATTTTGTTTAGACAGCTTTTTTTTAAATGATCAGTGATCTTATGCATGCTAGAGTTCTGTCAAACATGTAAAGGCACATTGCTAGCATACTTTCTTAGCAGGTTTGGAAGAGGGAGCATGTGCATAGTGTGATAAGGAAGGGGAAAATACCAAAATGTAAATGGCAGTTGTGGAAAGTTATCTCTGTAGGCAGATGCAAAACATAGGGCCAAAAACGGTGTTTTTATTTCTTATGGTAGAGAGCGATAAGGCAAGTAAGTAAAGCAAATAGAGGAGAAAAATCAGACTAGTAGATAAGCAATTAAATCAAGAGCTTAGACCTGTTCTGAACCTCTGCATTTCCCAAACATGTTCAAAGAGCACTATGATATTACTGGCACATTGCAGCCTCCTACCTGCTGATTCACATGAGGTCCAATATTTCACTTTATGAATAATGCCAGAAGAATCTGGCTTTTCTCTTCCTAAGCACTGTATGCTTTGCCTGTGCTGATCTCTCTTGAAATGTCAACTTTACATTTCCAATATCCACAAAGAAATTCTTAATAAAAAGATACGATCTGCATTTCAAAATGAGACCTTTAAATCCTTTAGCCCTGCCAGTTTCTAGGGAACTTTTGTTAAGAATGAAACACCCTGTTTAATAACTGTTTTCCAATAGTAATCAAGAGAGTTGCAAACATCAGTGGACCACAGATAACAAAGGCAGTACAATCTAGGCAAGGGAAAAAAGGATTTTATCCAGGATTCTTGTAAACAAATGTGAACAACAATTTAAAATAAGTTCTGCGCATAACCCTGCCATATTTTAATTAGATTTCCAACTAAGATACTCTGAAATGTCTATTTAAAATAATTCTGCTGAGTTATGACATAAGGACACATTAGAAATGTGCCAACAAATCCAATACACCCAGCTGCTTTTTTGCCTTTCTCTACATTGCTTGTGCAGCTAGAGTCTGTGCTGTTAATTCAGTAACACTGCTGATTGACATCAAACAGAGCTATCCCACTCCTCACTACACATTCTTACCACCTACCTTGTAATAAAACCATACAAGCACAATCTTTTGGGCCAATGACCTGAACAAGTCATCCTGTAGTCACACTTTTACCAGCCTGGATCCAAAGGAGGGAAGTGGCCAGGAACAAAACCAGCCCCTTTGGCAAGAATGTGCATTTCAGCTGGATTACATGTCCAGTGACACTGCCCAGAGCCAGGGCTGAGCAGTGAGCTGCTCCCTTCTCCAGAACAGCACCCAGGTTACAGCCAATGCTGCAGAAACAAGCCCCAGGCCTTGCCCCACTCACTCTGAAAATCCAATCCAGACTGGTGCCAGCACAAGAAATTTCATCCAGGTTTTCAGTGGAGATAATTTTGGTTAGAGTTTCAGTTCAGTTATAAGAGGTGTTATGTGGTGTAGTTTTTATGTAAGGTCAAGGATTTCCCCCAGGGTGCTCCATGCCAGCTACTGGCCCTGACTGACACCTCCTCTCTGATGTGCAGAGATGTTATGCACCTCACTGGTGCCACATCTGTCACCTTGCTACTGCCATGCCTGTATCCTTGCCAGGTCCTTTGGAAAGAGCTGTAGGTGAAAGGCCCCATGAAATAAACAGTATTTTAGTGTGAGTATGCTTTTTGTGTGTCTTTCTGTTCTGGCAAGGCAGTGTGATCCAGTGTGCTTGAACACAGTGCTGGGGACTCTGGAACTGTAACTCTGGTTTTGCTGCTTTGCTGCCATCTGTACTCCATCAAAACCTCTGAGCTTTGCTGTGTCCATTTTCTGATCTTCCAATTGCAGTAATAGCTACAGATTCCAATTTACAGAGATGCTACCAGAATTTCCTAAGGCTTCTGAACACCTGTCATTTCTGCTTACCTCAAAGGTTTCAAATGGTCTGAGGAGGAGGGTCAGGGAGATTCAAAAAACCACATCTTCATGGTCATGCTTTACTTCAAAAGCACCACTTATAAAAATGGTAAGCTTAATTATTTCTGCTAGCCAGTGGGAACTTTTTACAGTTTTTGATGTGGTATAAAACATACCAATTGAAAAGAGACTAGTAAAGTTTTCTAGGTTTTCCAGATACAGAATCACAGTGGACTCCTTATAATCTAAAGTCCTTCAGGCTTTTTAAAGTCAAAATATTTTAAAGCCAATACTTCAGAAATCCACTTTTTATTTTTTAATGAGTGATTTACTTTATTGTTAAAGGAAATAAAACTACTTATCCGGCTAAGCTAATTCCTGCAGTTCAGTTACTCTGATCATATAAGATATCTGTGATAGTCTTTGGCCTTCTAAATGTTTCCTAGAAAGAGTAAGCATTTTTTTTTAATATGTTTGTTTTCTGGGACTTTTTTCTTCCTCCACTGATAGGAATTGGGACAGAGGATATTAAAAATATTTTAGTATTTTTATATCAATCACTAGAAGCCTATTTTTAGCTCCAAACTCTTCTGTCTTCATAGGACTAAAAATCTGTGTACATTCAATTTTTTATGTGTACATCCCTGCAGTAGACCTGCATTTACTTGCCCTCCTTTACCTGAGTCATATTTGTAACCCTGGATAGATAATGGCAGTTTAAATACAGCTATCCGTTGCCCGGGGCAAGACTAAGACTCAGAAGGCAGCATGAAAAACAACTTCTGATTCAGCATCCCTGGATAATTTTGGTGGACTTCTCTATCTCCTGCATTAGTGACAACAGTGACCTACCTACCTCGTCTGTCTCCTTACCCCTCATTTCCCTTATATTTGATCTCCGTTGTGCCTTGTTCAGTTGCTCTGCAGATGTGGCCTCACCTCATGCTGTACATTGGAAATAAAGATACTGGGAGGGGTGGAGCAGACATGCTGCTCCCCTCTTATCTCACCCTGTATCTCTTCTTTGCTCCAAATTTTCTTAGACTAATCTGCAGCTCCTCAGGCTGAGATAAAACAATTTGATTCAACCGGCATCAACTCATTGGAGTTGACTAAATACACATTAACAGCTCACTAAGACAAATCACATATAAACAAAGCTACAAAGTCAGTTTATTTTTCTCTGTTTTCATCTTATTTTCCTTTTAAGACTGCAGAACCACAGGTTAGTTTCAGTCAATGAATTATGGATCCAGTACCATGTATGCTACAGAACTGGAAGACTGGATTTGCAGCATAGTGCTTATGGAACAGATCAATGAAAATGGAGGTCCTGGTTCAATTATCTGTGCTGATGTATAGTTATTACTTTATATAAAATTGAAGCTGACAGAACTTACAAGTGAGAAAGGTTTACTGTTGCTTATGCCATAGGAATGTGGGCAAGATCTTGAACGTGGGTCGTTCACAGACATTAAGTACACCATAACCCATGGGCTGTTAGGGACTAGCTAGGGAAGGAGACAGAGCAAGGAGGCTTGTCTTTAAGTTGGTCACCCGCCGCATCCTTACAGCCAAACCAGGTAAGTGAAGGATAGATTACATGGATGAGAAATGGTGAGACCATTTGTACTGGTGAACACAAACTGTGGACGACATGCTGGTCTCACAGTTTGTGCTCAGCAGTACAAAGTCCAGCGCATCGTTGGTTACTGATGGTATCTCTGAGGCAATGATACTGGAGTGATACTGTTAAATGTCTTTAATAACAACATGGATGATGAAATAAAGTACACTCTCAGCAAATCTGTGGATGATACCAAACTTTGGAGGAGTGGTTGAGATGCTGGAGAGCTGCTCTTCAAAGTGATCTTGACAGGCTGGAGGAACTGGCTGACAGGAACCTCATACATTCCACATAAATCCTGCATCTGGGATGCAATAACCCTCTGCAACCAGGCAGACTGGGGCTAGCTGGACAAGAACAGCCCTTGCAGAAAAAAAACCTCCTTCAGGGCTCTGCTGGCAACAAACTGAAGATAAATTTGCCCTTTTGGCCAATGATACCACCCTCATACTAGGCTAGTGCATTAGGAGGAATGTAGCCAGCAGATCAAGGTGCATGATTTCTTTTTTATTATCCCCACTTGTGAAACTACAGGCTACTCTGTTCATTTTGGGGTTCCCCAGCAGAAAGACATCATGGGCATATCACAGCAAGCCCAGCAGAGGGCTGAAGCCCTTGAATGAAGACCGGCAGAGCTGAGTTTGTTAACCTTCAGAAGAAAAGGCTAGGAGAGCTAATTGGTGGCTTCTTCTACAAGAGGAAAATGAAGTCAGGGTCTTTTTAGAGGTACACAACTGTAGGATGAAAGGCAACAGAAACAAGGTTGCAGAATTTTTAATCAAATTAGACATAAGAGAAAAGTTCACCAAGAAGGTGGTCAAATAACATCACAAGTTGCCCAGAACACGTGTGGAAGTTGCGTATCAGTCCTTGGAGAGCTCAAAGCTAAACCTAACAAGGTCCTGAGCAACCTGATTCAGCTGTCTCTGCTCTGAGCAGGAGCTGGACTGGGCGACCCCCCAGTGTATCTTCCAGCCTAAATAATTCTTTGATTCTGTAAAATTCTCAGTCTTGTTGCCTGGGCAGTTCTTGTACATTGAAGTTTTGGAGGGTTTAGGATGTTTCAGTGAAGCAGACATATCAAATGAGAAATCCTGGTTTCTGAACATGAGACTACAACCAGGATTGTTTCTTGCAATTAGTGGTGCTACTGTGATGGTCCTGCATGTATTATTTTTATGAAAATTAGAGCTATTTTGTTTCAGGACAGTATTTTTCTCTGCTGAGGATCTGAACTCTGGGTCTTCGAGGCAGCAAAGGAATACGTGCCTTACCCAGCTGGTGTGAAGTCATCGTGCAACCATACAGACACAGCCTGAGTGAATGTCACCCGAGTCCCACTTAAAACTAGAACCTGAACTGTATTTCAGTAGATTGCAGTTTGATTAAAAAACAGACTGGGTGCAAACTCAAGTCCAAAAGTCAATAGTCATTTCAGTGAAATGGAACTATGTGGAGTCTCATGCATATTTTTAATCCATATTAAAAAACTTCTTCTAATGTCAAGAGTCCAGTCTACTGAATGTAACATTTCCCTCCAGGTTACACCTCAGAATGGAAACCATCAAATCTTTGTCAGTCTCTCATGTGATCAAGAAATGGTCTAAAATTGCCTTGCTGCCAACAACACATTTTACAGATTGCCTGATATTTTTGTACTTTTTCAGTGCAAAATAAAAATAGATCACAGAGAATATAAGGTAATAAAAACCTGAGTTAATCACAAATTTTCCACTTTAGAGAAGATGCAGGCTCAAGATACATTGAGAAAAAAAAAACTATCACACCTATGTGTCTTTCTAAACATTTCTGAAACATAAATGTCACATGTATTTATTGGTGTCTCAGACTGAAGAGTACACTAGTGCCATTAAAAAACAAACCCTGATAAATTACACAATAAACAGAATTGCAGCATCTGATTTGACAACTGCCACTGCCATAAAGATCTCCATTTCCGCTAATAAAAGGATGACATGTAAAGATTTTTGCTAAAATCAGCAAATTAATTTGTAACTTTTAAATTGCTATAAAGTTGCAGTAATTGTTACTCATAGGTGGGAAGTCAAATTTTACACTTACAGAAATGTTAAAACCATGACAACAGGGAATTTGATTATTTTTAGCGAATTGTTAAAAGAGCACCGCAGTTCAATATTTTAAACTCCTGGTACAAGCTATTTGCACCTTTTAAATATTAATCCTGGTTTTAAATAATTTTCTTATAGCTTAAACAAAGAAGCAGACCTAAATTCAGTATGAATTACATCAGCAGTTAAATATCTAACAAGAAATTAACATCACTATAAATCTATTTTACATTTTACAATGATTATTTAGGACAGCTGAGCCTCATATATGCTGAAAGAGTATGTCAGCATACAGCAGCTGCTGATAATAACCAGCATGTGTTGGCAGGAGCTTTTTGTTTTCTGAAGATAATTAAAACTTGCTATAGTTTTCCAGCTGCTACAGAGTCAAAAAGGAATACTTTAAAAAAAATGAGTGGCACATTTTTGATTCACTTTAAATAGATTGTGGCTATGTCTACTGAATATTCACTAAAAACAATTATTCTACAATTTTGAGTTTTCATGGGTTTTCTAAACAACAAGCTATATAGCAGTAGTCTCAACCAGAAAACTTTTAACTGTCAGCTTCAGGTGCTCAAGGGGAAGAAAATCATTCTGGTAATAGAAATGTTTTGCTGAACAAGAAAAGCTACTCACTCAACTACTTGTGTCCTTAAAATTTCTGTGTACTATATATTCAGATTGTATTTTATAAGTTTACTGGTCTCGGCAGTTTTTTTGGAAACTTTCTGTTCTTAGAAACATTTGCAGGCACCATGGAGCTGTACAAAGCCTTTCCAGTGTGGGAGTCAGTGGCTCAGCAGAGCTGCCATGAAAATGTCAAAAGCTTTGTATCAATCCTCACTGAAGGCTCGAGATGGGGGATTTCCCAGGATTTTAGACCACAGTCTTCCTCCAGCTTTCACATAACTTCATACCTGGCGGTGGGTGAAAACTGTCTTCCTGCTTGTACAACAACTTTTAGACCCCATGCCCAACAAGAGTCCAACAGCAATACAGCAACTTTCTTAACCAAAGTCTTCCACAGAAATGGTCCAAAACACAACTTTCTAGAACAATGCAACTTCAAAGGTCTGAGACACTTTTGAGTAACACATAATTACTTAGCTGCGCAAACTTAGCTGAGTAACCTAAGTAACCTCTCCTTGCAGCTGTCATTGCTGGTGGCTTTCCATGAGCACTGGTGGAAACTGGTTCACACTCTCCAGCTAAAAAGATAAACCAAGCAACAGAAAAGGAACTAAATTTCCCTCAGTGGTAGTCCAGTTCTCCCACCCATCTTGACAATCTGTGGATGTCAGAGGTCAGATTACAGACCTGAAATATGGATCATCTGCTTTGTCAGTCTTAAAATAGAATTTTAGTACCCAATATTAGAGAAAATAAGTATTGCTGAAATAAAACATAATTTATTTTTTTCTTTAGCAACTGAAGTTGTTTCCTTTTAAACTTCAGAGGCCAGGACTAATGAATTGATCTTCAGATAAGAGGCCACTCGAAATAATAAGACTTTCAGCAAATAACACTGCCATTATACGCCAGGGAGCTGAAACGCCTATTATGCACTTCAGTAAAAACTCTGAAGACACAAAGCATTTGATATGACTGGCAGCAGCACTGTCTAAAAATAACTCTGCATAAAAGGGAATTAAAATGTCACCGGAAATCTCTTCCTTCCTTCAGAAGCTGCTGGTAAAGAGACCTTTCTTAGTCTGAACTTACAATTGCCCCATGGGCAAGTGCAAGGGCAGCCCTTCACCTCTTGCTGGCATCCATGGCCCTTCGGTGAGGATGTCAGGGCTGTGAGCTGCTGGAGAAGGATGGCCTCAGGGGTGAACTGCAGCCACTATCTTCCCAGGTAGCACCACTGATGCGATGTCTGATCAGCCACCACCGCGATGAAGACAGCTCCAGCTTTCAGCATGAAGCACTGGATGAAGATAGAGCAATCCTGGCCATGAATCAGTGCCTGTATTATTGGATCCAGGCTACAACACTCAGGCAGTAGTATGAAATGCAGCTTTTGCTGACATGGCTCAAGTTTTGGCAAGGGTGTCTAGTTTTAATGCAGAATCAGCAGCGAATGATAAAGTTCTGGAAAAAGTATTCTGATATCTCAGTCTGTTAATTTGGAAGGAGCTTTTCAGACAGATATGGACTGATGCTTGCTGAATTTAAGAGACAAGAAACTTCTCGTAACTCTGGATAAGACCTAGGCAGACTGCCACACTTTTAACAAAGTGAAGCTGATAGAATGGCAGTTTTAAAATGTCCTCAGAAATATATATAAATATAGCTGTAAAAATGAAAAGAAAAAGGAAAAAAATGTGAAGGACTTACTTCCTCACCTTCTGTGCCAAGCCCTAACTTTTGGATTTTACATTATTCCCTTCAGGTAAATGTTTGCAGGAAGAGAAAGCCATTACCTCTGAAGTTACAAAATGATTAGATATTCAGCTGCCGCCATCAGATGCAATTAAAGACACAAAACCTAGATTCATCCTGCAGAACATTGAAGTTTGCCAAATATATTATGAAAAAGCTACATTGTGTGGCTCTGAGAGTCTTGTCCTGTCCAGACTCTCACTCCTGTATCAGTTGGGGACTAGGGAAAATGAAACATTCTGTTTCCTGAAGCTGAAGCGATGGAAAATGACCGTGCCTTTCACGCGAGTCCTGCCCTTGTGCCATCTGAGCGTTGACAGAGATACTGCTTCCTCCTCAAATCTAGAGTCATCTTACGTCTTTGGTCCCTTTTCAATTCTTGGATATTATGGAAAGACACTTGATGATACTGCAGTTATTTGGATCAGCAATATGATCTCATTATTTGGAATGGCTTTTGCAAGTTCTAACCTTACACAGATTTGGGATCCTGATTTCAAAATGAGAAGGTTGGGGTTGTGGTTAGCTAATATGAACTGTCTGTTTCACAGTATGATATAATGAAAATTACTTAAGTACTTGGCTTTTTTAACAGAATTTATTTCTGCATTTTTCAGGAATGAAAAGCTGCTTCATGACAGGATACATTTACTTTTATGTACTTCCATCAGAAACTTCAAGCATTAAAAATTGCATTACCTCTTTTGGGGGCTAATACTACAGAAACTTTAATACTGGATATTTAGACCTAGTAAACAAGGTTTGTCCTCATTTTGCACCTTCTGTGGCAGCAGCAAGAGGGGTTACAATTACACTGCCAAATGAAACACAGACTGATTGTCGTTTTTTGGTCATGTCCTCACTACTTATAACTAGTCCTCTCTGAGACTTAGTCTGAGCTGAGCCAGCTGGAGAAGCCCAAAACAGAGTCAGAGAATCTGCTCAGCAGCCCAGGGGGTACTTCAAGCTCACCTTCCATCTCTATTATTTAGCAGCACAAAAAATACCCACTCAGAGTCAGAAGGCCATTTTACTGCTGTACCAACACAGGAACATGGTGTGTTAACCTGATAATCTGCAAGCAGGAATTTCTGGATAATAATGTGAATAAATGGACATTGAGGTAATTGGCCCAAAGGACACATGCAGTAAGGAAGAGGGAAGTGTTGTCAGAGCTCTGGGGAAAAACCACATGGTTCAGCATGTGCTGGGGGGGTTTGGAGTAGCAGCAGTTCCTTGCAGAGATGTATTACACAGGAGTAAAAGCTGTACCACCATCCTCACTTCCCAACCCACTCAGAATTCAAAGCTGTATTGCCTTTTCTTAAAGCTCAGGGTGCCAAATTTTCCTGCAAATGATTCCAGGAAGGAAGCTGAGAAATCTCCTAGAAAATGGCAGGTCTGGTGGGCGCCATCAGGTGTGTGTTTGTGACTAAAGAGGATAAAAACTAGAATTAAATTAGAGATTCCAAGTTGAATTTACTGCTCTTGTCCATAGTTCTAAACCATTCAAGTGGTGGAGGATTAGAAACAAGCACAGCAAAATCAATAAAATAAACAAACCATGAAAGACACTAGTGACGCATTAAGGGGGAAAAAAAATCAGATACCCTTTAGGCCATTGGGACTAAAGGAGGAAGATGACAATAAATATACAGAGATTTTGGTTCCAAATCCTGAAAACTTTGCTCACACAAACAGACCTTCCTCCAACCACAATCCGATTAAAAGGGAGCACAACTATTGCCAAAGGCCTGTAACATCTAGGTCATTAAAACAATACCAGTTGACATTATTAGGATGTATTATTTTGCTCCTTTAGCACAGGGGAAGATTCATCTGAGTAAGTAGCAGGGCTGAGTCCTTCTTTGGCGAAGGGCTTTGACTGGAAAGCAAAACATCTGGTATGTTCCAGGCAGGCAATTTCCATGCCTGGCAGATGGTATTTACTTAAGACATACTGCACAGCCCATTATTTTAAACCAAGTTACTTTGCTGAGTTTACCTAACTTATCACAAGGATAGAAACTTTTGTTCATCTCTGTGTCTCTATTAGCCAAAATCCCATGTATTCTGAACTCCTATGAAGTGATTGTTTTCTCCCAGCAGAATTAAACTCAGTCCTGTAACAAATGAGAGGCAAAAACCCAGAAGATGTTTTCAAACTGAGTCACACACATCCTTTTCAGCCAAGCCATAATACTCCCAAGTCCTCTGAATCATACTGTCTGCTCTTCAACAGCTTCTAAATAGTCCAGCTCAAGGTGCTCGAGCCCTCCTCTCTCCCACCATATTATGGTGTGCTCAGCTGACCCATTAAACTGAACCTGAAAATGGAAACTCCTCAGGGTTTTTAAGCAAAAAGTGCACCACAAGGCACAAAGATGAGGGTTTTCTGACTTTCTCACATTTATAGATCTATAAAATGAGCATAAATAAGAAATCACGCAACTAGTATATACTGGATCAAGCTCACAGGACATATAATTCATCCTTTTACCCTCAAAAGCAGCTATTAAAAGGTGTAACAAACTCAGCTATGGATAATTGGTTAATAACCTATAACAAGGGTCCTGTTTTCTCAGTCTCTTAGGCACTAATTCAAATATATGTGATTCCCTATATGAAACAGCTCATATATTTGTTTAAGTGCAATTAATCATCTGAGAATATCATATGATAGGAGTAAGATAAAAAAAAGAATGATGCTGAGGAACTTTCAATGACTACACAGCTTGCACAGGAGTAAAAATTAGAAGTACATAACTATCTCTTGCCAAGAAATAATAGTATCTGTCTGGAATGCAAAAATGCAGATTTTTTTAATTAACATTCACAGTGCTCATGGTACAAATACTGCACTTTATTTTCACGGATTTCTGTATAAATATGGATATAAGAAACTGAGTAACAAAAATGCCATGTACATATTCTCTTAATTAATCTACTTTTGTGAGTCATTTCCATTTTACCTCTGTTATGTGGCATTTTATATGCCACAGTGACTTATCACTTCTTCTAAATTTAAACTAATTCCCCTTCTGGTTGTTACTACTCTAGTGATTCATTTATTGAGCATAAATCTTGCATTTATTGGCTTAAATGTCTTTTAATACTACTGTCTCTACTTATACAATGGGGTTAATATGAAATTCAGTCTCCTCCATGATCAATACAGAGATATATAGCACAACTATAGCTGTTCATTTCACAATTTCAAAACAAGAAAGCCTCACGTTAAGATTTCACCTTGACTGAAATCTGCTTTCAGTGAAATTGAAAGCAAAAGTCTCCTAACTCATAAGAAGAGCCAAGATTTACTTTTTGATTTCCAACCTGCATGTATCAGCTGAAGTGCCCCTGACACTTTGTGGCTGTGAACCTTTAAGGTCAGAAATAGCCACTATTATTGATTCCAATCTCCAGTACCACACAGGCCACTTCTAGTTACATATCACAGAGCTATTTCCAGATATCTTCAGTTTTTGATCCTTTTTTGCTAGGTAGTGGCTCCAGTGAACTTTTCTCCCTTTTAAATGTCTGGTTGTTTATGAAGAAAATACTTTTAAAACTTTAATTATCTGGACTGCACTCTTATACACCAATGTTTATTTTTTTTTAGTATAAACACATCTCAGGGCACTCTTGGCTTATAAATACCTTTAGGGATGCTCACGTTTTTTGTGTTAAAGTTTCACAAATACTTCAAACATTTCAGAGAACAAGTATGTAATAAAAGTATTTTTAAAAGGAATCCTATTATTTAATTGAAGATCTCCAGTTTATCCAAGTCTAGATCTAAGGACCTGAGGAAAGAGAGTATAAGGAAGAAAATATGATGAAGAAACTTCAGGTGGCATAGGGGCTCAGTTTCTAAGGGACCTCAAAGAGTGTTTGGAACAACCAACCCAAAGATGCCTCTGCTGTGAGCACACACCTGTCCCACCCATATCTGGCAGTGGAGAGGGATGGACCATGTCTCAGCTGAGGTCTGCAAAGCAGCTCTGCAGCTAAAGATGTTCCTTCTGGTGCTCCAGGCAACCCCAGCCCCTGTTCTGTCCTCTCCTGCGTGCCTGGGCTGGAGTGCAGACACAGAGGCACCACAAGAGGAGGCACCGGGGGCTGAAGAGTAGTTACAAACTGCTGCTGCCCTGACTTACCGGCTTACAGGCTCAGGAGGCAGCAGACCACCAGCACTGGTCAGAGATGACACAAGTGAGGGTGTTGGTATCGTTACCACCAAGGCTGAATCTTGCTGGTTAATCTTTCATTTTCCTGTGTTCAGACAGTGAGGTTTAAACATATGCAGGTAAAGTGGCCAGCATCCAGAACATAAGAAAGGCTATGGTTCAGGTTGCCTCAACAACTGTATTTTGTCCTTTTTGTATGTCTGACCAAACTCACAGTCTTTAATTTTTTAATTGTATCCCACTCCCCATCCCATAATCCACACCTGTGTGCATACACAGGAATTTGATGTAGGCTTTTGTAATGCAGCCTATGACATTTTCACCTACATTACTTCCCTGCTCTCCTCAGGAATATGAGAGTGTATTATCTATTATGGTACAATAATCATTGAAATTTAAGTCACTTGAATTGCATAATTTTTTCCAAGTCACTTATACACCTCTGTAACATTTTCCACAAATTCTACTCATGCTTAGAAAAAGAGAATTAAACACCTTGAACTAACTATGAAGGGAAGAATATATGACAGAAAAGTGCATTTATCTGCATTTTTAAAACTCACTTGAACCAGAGGAACCCAGGTGAACCAAAGGTAATAGTAGACATACAAAATTAAAACTGAAATTGCAACGCATAAGAGTGTGTAAAACATCTGCTGAGCATTGAATGGAGAGTTTGCCTTGAAAAGTTGAAAGTCTGATTTAATATCGCTCCATCGAACAATTTTCCTCAACTGTTCTTGCCTGTGGACATAAACTGAGACAAATCACAGAACATTACGCACTGTGGGCAGGAATTTACTCACTGAGAATAGGAATTTGTCTTATTTTCATTTGTTTCTTCATATTATTGTCTTACTGAACAGGCAGGCTAAGAATCTAATTTTACTGTAGATGAAAGGCAACATTTTTTTACCAGCCTGTCTAAGCTGGGGCAGATGTGGCTTCATTCACCTTGACTTACACTCTACCTGTACTGCACAGTCAATGTCTTCAATTTAACATTTTCAGGGTATGGCCTTAATTCTTCCTTACTTTTTACCTACAGTTACTTTATATATTTTCTGTTCTGCACTGAGTTTAGCCATGTACTGTGAAAGAAATAACAACTTTGTGACTCATGTAATATAAATTCTTGAAAGTCACCACCTTATTTATTTAAAGAAAACATGAGTAATCGTTAATGAATTCTCATACAGTTACTGCATACAGAGTTTGAATAAATACCTCAGACCCAGCATGCTACACCCTGTTCCTTTATGCTGAGGCATGTGTCCCCTTCAGTGTGGAAACTAACGGGCTTATGAGGGAAAGGGAATCATCAAAAAGATCGCATTTTGAAATTACCTGTTTAATATCAAACAGATAATTACCACTCACATTCACAGGCCACCTCATAATTCTGTCTCAAGGAGTTGGTGGTGTACATGAACCAAATATTTAGGACTTTCAAAGTATGATCTGATTGAAATAACAGTCTGGTTCCTGTCATTTCCCTTGTGGTGATTTCTTTTTAGAAATGATGAAATAGTATAATTCCTCTAATGACTCATTTAGCTTATTTTTAACTAACACCAAAGGAAAATACAAAGGAAATAGTCTTCAGAAAATGTGTTTTTTCAAGGAGGAAGAAAAGCTGTATTGTGATATGATAGAGTAAATTAGCATAGTTTAGAACAGTACATGCAGCTAATAACTGACAAGCCAGCAGTATATGCAACACCTTGTGTCACACTGCATTACTGACCAGGAATGGCAGCTTTGACTGCTTTATACATTGTAAATTGGATATACTGTGAGTTTGTAAAATATTCCTTTCATTAAGGAAAAAAAAATTACCTGATATAACAATCTTACTTTGGGTGCCTCCAGTCTGAAAACAAGTAAGTGAAAAATAACTGGGTAAGAAGTAGAGAGCAGGTATTCGAACAAGCCCCAGGGCAGCTTAGCACTTAAACATGTGGGAGATCTGTTTTCAGCAAAGCAATTAACAAGGCAGGATCCACCATTCCAGCAATCTTAAAATGCAGGCTGGATCTTTATCTAAACATGCTATAATTCAAATTATTAGATTGGAGAGGTGCTAACACAAGAATTGGGGTAGCTATGGTCAAATACTTTGTCTTAAGGACCTTAAAATGTATGACTCAAAGATACACAAATTCAAGCAGTTAAATAATGATTTACATGCTTTACTCAACTGGATGACTGAAAGTAAGTTTTGGTTCTCATCTTGCATCTCCTAATATAGTTTTCAATATATTATTGATTAGTTTCTCTGTGGCACTCTGCTAGCGATGAATCCCATCTGTTAATGGGGTAAAACTCATTTACCTCTAAAAGCACAGACTCATAACTCCACCCATTTTAGAGTACTCTTCCAGTACCCACTGGGAAAGGGATGGGGACTGATCCAGTACCCTCACACTGCTTACAAACAAGACTGAACAAAACAAGCAGAGAGGGTGACATGCTGACCCAATAAAACTTGGTGAAAGTCTTGTGAGGGATTGTTGAATCTAGGTTTTTCATCTAGAATGTAAAGTGGAGGTTTCAAACTGAGCCATATTAGCTAGGCTTAGATTTTTTTGGTCTTGCTAACACAACTAATTGTATAAAAATTATTAATCATTACTTGAGGCACTGTAGAAAAAATGTGTGCCTTGGTTTTGCACTAGATGCGTATCTACCTACATATGGGCTTATAGATAGAAATCAGCATCTATCTGCACATATAATTTCCTTACTGCTAATGAACTGACACTTGACCAACAGTGGATCCTGTCCCCAGCTTCCATCAATAAATGAAATGAAGGAAGCAACAATGCATTTATTCTTAGTGACCCAAAATACATAAATATTTTATATACTGAGCAGTAATATACATCACATGATCAAGGTACTATACAAATGTAATTCCCACAGGTCTGTGTAGAACAGGTTGGAAAGCTGTAAAAGAGGAACAGAGGTCATTGACCACAGACAGACCATCCATCCAACAAGTTGCAGGAAGAAGAGTTACAACTTTGAAACTCCTCACCATACAGCTTCTCCAAAGTCTCAGCACCACTGGCTGGCTTTGGCAGCCCTGGCTGTCCTGGACAGATTACAGGTTACAAGAGAGAATGCTAAACAGCACCATGACAGGTAGAAGAGATGTTAATCCACCACATCCTCAGTTAATGCTGTTTGAACACTAAGTTGGTACTAGCACTGCACCCAAAACATTTTCAAATAAACCTGTAGAGAAATAAATTACCCTTTCTTTCCATTCAATCCAGGCCATACACTGGGTACGCAGAATGACATCATATCCTTCCTGAAATCAGAGCTGCAGTGAGGACCAGTATCCTTCAAACATGACCAGTTCCTGAGACTGCCTTGGAAACAACCACATTTTCCTAATTGCCACAGAAACTATCTTTTTCATCTTTTTAAATCTGGCCAAAGAATTAAGCACTGTTTTCTTTATAAATGCAATAAAATTTCATCACTATATTCTGTACTTCTGCCAGAATTTGACAGCCAGAGATGTAAAGAATCCCCCTGGAAAGCAACACACAGAAATAGCCACTCCATTTAACTGCTGCTGGTCAAAACCTCACACCAACTGATGTGATATCTGCCAGATAAGACAGTAAATGATGTTATCTCTATGCCTGCCTCTAGTTAGCAGAATCAAACCCCTTTTTGCAAGCTGTCCATCATCATCAGGATTTTTCTTTTTTCAACATGACATTTTTCTGCATGTAGGACCACATCCACTTTGGAAACTGGTGTTCTTGAAATTCCATACAAAACCATAATCAATACAAAACTATGTATTGATTTGCTTTTTAATCCAGAAAAATCGGTACAGTTGGTTAGGGTTTTTATCTTTGCATTAGCCATTGTGAAGATGATTTTAAATTGTGTACACAGGCCAAAGGATTTGTTCTGAGGCAAATCTGCGTTTAGTTTTAGCGCCAGAGACAGACACAGAAAAAACAAATCGATACATTTGTAATGACTGCTTAGATAACTGCTTAAGCAGCTACAGAAAGGCCAAGTCAGTGATTATTTTTAAGGCTATGGGACAGATTTTGTAATGCCCTGACAGTTACACACATTTATTTCCAAAAGATATTATCCCAGTTGCCTCCTTCCAGTCACACTGGACTTCTGCGTCTTTCTTAATTGGGTTACCATGGGCAAGTTTGACCTGTAGCACTCAGAGCAGATGGACTGGCGCCAGTAACTGCTCAGACAGTCAGACAAGACGAAGTTCAGCACCTAAGATACCACAGTAGTTTATGATTAAAAGGTAATTCACTTCAATCGCTAATCATGCACTAGTGTTTGTCTCCTGGTTGTCGGTGCATGCGTGTATGTGTGGAAACAGAGAGGTAAGAACGACTATTTCAAACCCTGTCTCTAGCCAGATTAGTTTGGAATAGAGACAGGAAACGAGCCTGAAACATGAGGCACTAAAACCTGTTCTCTTACGAAAGAGCAGAGCTGCAGACCCTGCGCCAACGCCGGGCCACGGAGCGCTGCTGCCAGCAACTCACCTTGCTGAATTTTCGTCACCAGCTGGTGACGGGCGAGAATCCTGCTGGTCCTGTAGGGAGGGCGCCGGGCGGGCGGATCGCAGCGCCAGAAGAGCTCCTGGCCCTCGGGGGACACGGCGTTCAGGTAGAAACAGGCGGTGCCCGCGGCCCGGGGCACCTGCTTCAACATCGCCGCTGCCCCCGGCTGGCCCCGGCCGTCCCGAGGCGCCGCGCTCAGGGCAAGGCAAGCGGGGAGGCTCTAAGCCCCAGGGAGCTGCGGGCAGCGAGCGCTTTAAACGAAAAAGGAGTGCCAAGAGCTACTACAGCTCGGGATTCCGGCTCTCTCCCACATGATCCGCGCGGGCCAATCGCTCCCAGAGCAGCCTGTGGAAGTGAGCCTGCGGAGCGGGACAGCCAGCCTGCCCCAGCCCCGCACACAGCCCCGGCCCCGCACAGCCAGCCCCAGCTCCGCACAGCCTGTCCCGGTCCCAGCCTGACCCGCTCCAGCCCCGCCTGCCCCAGCCCCAGCCTGCCTCAGTTCCAGCCCCGCACAGCCAGCCCCAGCCCCAGCCTGTCCCAGTCCCAGCCTGTCCCAGTCCCAGCCCCGCACAGCCTGCCCCAGCCCCAGCCTGTCCCAGTCCCAGCCCCGCACAGCCTGCCCCAGCCCCAGCCTGTCCCGGTCCCAGCCTGACCCGGTCCAGCCCCGCCTGCCCCAGCCCCAGCCTGTCCCGGTCCCAGCCTGACCCGGTCCAGCCCCGCCTGCCTCAGCCCCAGCCTGTCCCGGTCCCGGTCCCAGGCCCAGCCTGCTCCAGCCCCAGCCCGTCCCCGGAGCCTCTCGGCTGGCCGGAGTTTACCCAGCACGGAGGGGCTGCACCGGGTCGCTTCAGAAAGCAAAGAAGAAATAGTTGAAGATGCTCGAGAATGCGTGTTTTAGAGTATTCAGGGCTGTCGAAAACCTTTTTCTCCTCTGCTCTACGCTGCCCCGCTGTTGACTCATCTCTGGAGATGCCCTCGCTTACTTTTCTAAAAATCATACCCCTGTTTGCCAAGAAAAAGTTCGTTTACGGAAGGGCTGTCTGAATCTCCAAAACCTCACGGTACAACGAGCACTGGAACAAGCGGAGCCCTTGGGATGCAAAAAATTCAACAAAACCTAGCAGCAGTCACTCAGCAGTAAACAAAACCCAAGAGTACCTAACATTAATGCTACCAAGAACTGGTCACAGCCTGGATGAAGGAAAGGGGATGGAGAGGTTCTCTGTTATTCAGGTTCCTTGCCATAACACTTTTGTGTTGCTGTTGGTTTTCAGCAAACAGAGGGGCATGGGTTCTCATTCTATCCTCACATATCAACTGAGTTAGCAGAAGATGCTATTTCTTAAATTAATCATACCAAAACAGAACATTCCCATTTTTATCAACAGGTGGGCAGCAAATCTGAGTGAAAATATACGGAAAATTCCCTCCCAGTCAAATAATATTTCATTGTATTTTAAAATACCAGTATTTTGGATTAGTACACCCCGAGTGTGTGCTGATTTCTAAAAATCATGGGAAATGAGTGATTTCCAAGAATCACAGCTCAGGAATGATGCTGCCACCATCATGCCCCTTCCCATGAGACCAGCACTACTGGAGTGGCTGCAAGCCTCAGGCATAAGGGGCTCAACCCCCATCCTAATCCATGGGGGATCTTGACCTCCCGAAACTCTACCTGGACATCCACCTGAGGTGACATTATTGTCTGTGTCCTGTTCTCCAGCCTTGAGGCCAACAATATCTCACAACACATCATGGTACAGTGGAGCCCTCCTCCCATTCTCTGCCTCACAGATGCTGACCAGGGCAGGGCCATGAGGTGGCACTGCCTGAAACCTGATTCTTCACACGGGACAGGGCAGACATAGTCACCTAAATGTGAGAGGGTGAAGGACAGCTCTTGTTCACAATTATTCATTAAAATTTTGCTCCATGCAAACCCCCTTAGGGCACAGTTTTACTGCGATGCAATCTGTTCTCATTACACCTTATGAATTTTATTCCTCATCTATGTGAGACTTGTACAGTGCCATAAAATGGAGAAATATAATTCCAGGTACTAGAAATTTAAAATGAATGCTGTAGACTGGAAGGCTCCATTACCTGTTATTACCATTAACAGCACCTGCAAGTGCTGTACGTGCTGCTTTTTTGCTCCAAGTATGGCTGCATGGTCTTCTCTGAGACTCCAAGCAGAGACTTCAAACTCAAGAGCAGACAGACATGGCTCCACTACCATCTATACTCCCAAACAGGGCTGGGCACTGGCAGACAGGCAGTAGGACTGACCAGTCTCCTCTCTGCCTTGCTGTGCAAAGCGAAGAGGTAGGATTGTTTCACAGCTGTGAGCAGAGACAGCCTGAGCAGCAGAGAAGAGATGGCTCCCATTCCTACCCCAGCTTTCCAAGCCAGTGTGTCAGCCACTTTGCTGCCATCTTTTCAGGAAAAAATATCCCAGAGACCCCCAAAGTCAGGGTCACAGGCACAGTGTTTATCCAGTGAGACACTACCTCTGTGCAGGGAAATTCTTACTTGATTAACTTACAGTTCTTTGATCTAATTCTATTTAAAATATGCTATTGCTAATGTAAAGCAAGTATTAACATTTAACACCACTCTGCTTAAATATTCAGAAAGATTTCTTTCTGTGTTGGAGAGTGCATTGACTTTTTCAGCTAACAGGATTCTACATTCTTCCCTGAAATACTTCCAAAGTCTAGGAAGCAGTTTAAGAGAAAGGTAATGCTTCAAAAGCCAATCCAAAGAAACAAAAACCACGGCAGAAGCCTAAGTAAGGTGTACATACTAGTGAACAAGTCCACTGGGCTCAGCAAGCCCAGATATTGTATATGTCTGTCTTGTCTGATAGCAGGGTTCCAGTCTCAGTGTCCCCACTGCTGCCCATCCTTCCCATGTCCCCATCAGAGGGTAAGGCAACAGGGCAGAGCTGTCCTGCCAGCTTCCCAGCTGCTCATCTCAGAGGTCACAAAGGACAGAATAAGAAGCCTCTGTTGCAGAATGATGACTTTCCTTCCAGACATGAGGGTCCAAACACAACTTCAGAGCCAGAGGGTTGCCCCAGGCTCAGTGCTGATGAGCGCTGCCTGTGCCGAAGCTGAATTCTTTGGCTTCAGTCCAGTACTTGCATAGTAGTCAAATAAAACAAGAAACAACAAGAGTTAGCTGGTCTGTGGTGCGTGTTTGAAAGCTCCTGTGCTTGAAGTTGTGCATGGCGAAAGAAAGAAGTAGCCCTCTTTGCATACTTTTAAAATTACTATCCTTGTTTGGTGACTGCCTTGACACTCACTGTTTATTTTCAAAAATGTGTCACTCAGATGAGGAAACCCCATTGGCCATCAACCTCTCAGACAAGAAGTACTACAGAAATCTAAGTTGTTACATAATAGCACTAATTAATATTTCAGTCTCAGTCTACAGACTGTTTCTGGAATAGTTAATAGAGCAACACTGAACTTCATGCTAATGCATCTCACAGAAGCACTTCAATATAAAAGCTTCCTCGTGCATTTTACAAGGACTATGAGGGAGCTGCAGCATACACCTGAAATTGTTGCCAGTCTTGACAGAAGCACAGCCCATAAGATGAAAACCCAACGCCATGCTCCCATGCTGTGACTGATCCATGCAGGAAAGGAGATTCCTTCATAAAACCATGTCTGGAATTAGTGTTGTTTTTTAACTAACCAGAAATGTCCACACTGATATCTGTAGTATAATAACCACGTGTCACATCTAACATGACAATCAGTGACTTGATGGATACTGAAATACTCTGGGATATGAGGAATCTTTAGTTAAAAGCTTATTCATACAGCTTCTGATGACTGCATGGACTTAGTATAACTGGCAAAGTCAGCCCAAGAAGTCATACTCTTTCTTCTCTGTATGCATTCACAGGCAGAACTGCAACACTTCATTTCTGTTAACTGATTATGTGTCTCTACTACCTTTTCTCCCTGAAATGGCATTTAATATGAGAAAGGAGGAGTAAACTATTGGCAGGAAAAATCACCGCAGGGCTGCCCATAGATACTGCAGTATCTCAAGCAGTACTTGAGATCTGCTTCCATTTCACTGTGAGTGGGGTGCTGACATCAGCTGGAGAAAACAACACAATGTACTCTAGAAATGCTAAAATATATCTGAGAACAAGCTATCTACTTATGGTTGGCTTTGCTGGGCAAGACAACAGTGTGAGTTTCTCCATACCACCTTGGCCTTAAGAGTATTACTCCATGAGGCCGTGCTGCAGTGGTATAGTTGAGGATAAATTCAGATGAACAGCACTTTCACATTTGTGTTCCTATAAATAAATGTCAATAAGTAAACAAATGAATAATAAATAAATAAACAAACAAATAAATAAATGTCTATATATAAAACAGGACTGCTGATTTACATCTTAGAATGCACACCCTGCAGTGAGTTGTGAAATAGGTCTGTGATGTTGTACCTGGCACAGCATTCTCCAGGCTTGGATTGAACCTGCTGTTCTCACACAGTAATCAGCCACTTGATCTTCCCGAAGTGACCCATTTCCCTTTTATTGTTAGTTGCACTTATCTCGTTATTTCACATCTAAAATTTAATGGCAACTTGATGGCCTCTCTTCATTAGAAAGCACTGGTTCTGTGAGAACAAAACAGCTTCCTATCCACTAGAGGAGCACATTTGTTATTAACATTAGCGACATGTAGTTAGAAGAAGCAGGAAACTCCTGTTTTCAAGTCACAGAAGAAAAAAAACTGTCATCTGCTTTCAACTTTCTGATCTCTGGACTCCCTTCTATAATTCTGCAGGTAGAAGAATAGTTCAGTTTGCTGGATTATGGCCTTATATATGCAGTATATCCTGGGTACTGAAGTCCTATCCACATATCCCTATCCTATCCACACATCTTATGTTTTTTGCCTGTCTCTGCCTTTACAGATGCCCGCACAGCAGCTCATGTGCTAAGTACAGGCAGTTTCTCCTTTCTCAAATTCAAGATCAAAAATTCACATGCAGGGAACCCAAAGATGTGTCTAAGAGGAAGGTGTCACTTACTTCATGTGTTTTGAATCCTATATCTGGGACCAGGACTTTTAAAAGCTAAAGTTCATTGCCTGCTCTTTAGGAAAAATGTTTTATGTTTGAACATAGACATTTGTTTGAGAGTTGTTTGCTGGGATTACTACAGGCTGCAAACTCTTTCAATACAGGGCATGAAACAGCAGGACTCTAGAGCAGCCAGAAATACTTCCCTCTGGCTCAGTGGCACTTCGACTTTTTTGCCGAGGCTGTGCTGGGGCGCCGAGGCTCTGCAGCCCATCTGTGCTGGGGCTGCCAGGAATCAGACCGGGGCAAAAGGAAAATAGTTTATGTGAGATTTCTACATCGCCAGGAAGCGAGATGGAGACGGCTAATAGCGGCACGGAATTACAACAGAGGATTGTTTCACTGGAGAGCCTGATACTGATGTGTTCTGGAGGAAAGTCAGCTGCTGTGTCAACTGTCTGATCGTGAGTTTTAAAAATGAACACTGCTACGCTGAGCTTCTTATGCATGAGAGACAGGCTCACACACACCCTTGAAGACAAACTTCAAACTAGGAGATGAGGCTTCTGAATAGTACATTATATCCTTTTCTTCTCTTCCACTGTCCCTGTTCCAGCACCAGAGGAATATCCATTTGCATTTTAAGACCCACATGTTCAATGGATAGTACTGCTACATAAAATACGTCCTGATTACAAGAACATCAGTGGCCTGGTCACAGCACAGAAACAGAGAATTGGAAATGATGTGCAGGAGTACAACAGTAATACATTTAGGGAACAAAAGGATGGCAGGGAGGTGACTGACTGACCAGCCACTCAGGCAAATTTATGGGAATAAAGACACATGCAAAAAGCCAGGAAGATGAGGGTCAAGGCAAGAAAGTGTGATTCATCTCATCAGTTCTCCTGTGGAGGTGCTCAGGATGTTAAATAAGCAAAATGAATAGTAACTGATTTGATAAAGGCTTCTCCAAGATCCTTTACCAAGCAATCATAAAGAACCTCAGCTATCACAGATAAAAAGGAAAAGGCCACTTCTGGTTTAATGACAGCTTAAAGACAGGAAACAAAAGTAGTAATAAATAATCTGTGTTCACAATGGGATTAGGTTCCCAGAGGATTCACACAGACATTAGTGTTGGAACCTGTTTTGTTCACTATCCATACATGGTTTTTATAATGGGAACGAATAATGAGTTGGCAAAACATAATGATGATACCAAATTAGCCTGTCAGTCAAAACAGAAATTGTAAACATTGAAGGTGTTTACTACAATATTGACCAAGAAGGCCTTAAAATTTTAGCTTTTGAGAGCTGATAAATGTACAGGACAAAAAGAACCCTAAAGATAACACAGTGCACAGTGATGAGATTTAATGGAGCTGTTATCACTAAGGAAACAGATCTTGGATAGCCTTATGAAAATCCAATACAAGTGCTCAGTAGGAACAAAAATAAAGCAAAGTGGATTTTAAAACTTTTTGGAAAAGTAATTGAGTGCAAACCAACAAACACGGTTACACTATTACAAATGTCTGCCCACCGTTAGGTAATTAAGAGGTCTTTTCTCACAGTGGATAAAGTTGGGAGCATAAGTGGAGGTAGCTTCAAAATGAATGAAGATAAACAGTTCTCCATATATGCATAGCTGACCCCTGGAAGTCATTGTTAGAGGATACTGTGGTTGCCAGAAGTTAGCAGAATTCAAAAAAAGATAAAATCCCTGGAAGAAAAATTCAGCAAGGGTCATTAAGCACAAAATTCCAGCTCATGGCTTAGAACCTCCTTGAACCACGTGAATGCAGGTAGGATATACAGCATGTACAAAATCACTGTATGCCTATCCCAGCATTATGTTTTTTCCAAAAATAGCTGCATCTGCCCACTGGCCAACACATGATACTGGGTTGGTCTGACCTGTGGCCACCCCACTGGGCCTGTTCTGAGCAGGAGTGGGCAGTCTGTATTCTCACCTGAGCTAACCAGATGTACCACCCCATGGCGCATGTAAATGTGGGCTCCTAACAGCACTGCTAGTGCATAAATGCATCAAAATAACTGCTCCTGTGGTCTGTGGCTGCAGCCTGAGGAATGACAGTATTTCCCTGGGCACAGCCTGTCTGTGCCCTCCTGTCACATTTTCTGGTGAAGTGTAAGCTGCTAGTCTGTTGGCCACAATGTCGGGCTCAGAGGATGTGACCTCTCTGTCTCTTCTGCTCTCCCAGGGGCTTAAAAGGGACCAGGAGCTCCTGGATTGTTGGTAAGATCATTGGAAGGGGTCAGTTGTTTCATCCAGTGCCTGACTGCTAATTTCGGCATTATGGTCTCAGTCCTGTTCAGTTTTTAAACACTTTTCCTCAGTAAAACCACACCAGCATATGAATAGAGACTCCATTGGCCTTAGCTGAACTCTTCACAAACCAGGAATAGCCAGCATCCCACACTGTGTAAAGTCCCTAAAGACAGTGGTTCTCAACAGCAAATTAAGGAAAAAACACATTTGGGTAATGAAGCTCAAAAGAAAGGAAGACATTTCAGGCAGCAGACCTCCTCTGCTAAAGTATTTGGAGAGTATTATGACAGAAATGAGCTAAAAGTAGTTTCCATACCCTTAGTGCAACTCCATCTGCTGAATCTATACATGGGTTCCTAATACTAAACCCACAGGAACTCTGTAAATATATTTAAGTAGTGGTGGGCTTACACACATCCTAATCTCACAGTCTCTCTAACAAAGTGTTTGGATAACGCACTGATAAGGTAAAGAAGTGTTTAGATAAACTTAGTTTCTTATAGTTATCCAAATACATTGTAAATCCCCACACAACCCTACTGCTGGTATCACTCACTCACAGACAAACATTCCTACCTGAGCTGAAGGTTCATGCCTTTGCCGACTTCAGGTAAGGGCTTTGCTATTTATTTTCTTTCCAACAGGACTCCAGTACTATTATGATCAAATGGGCAAGAGATGAAATATTCAAGTTTTGATCTGGTTTTGACAGATTTTTTTCCCCTCTCTCTGATCTAGAGAACCAATGCCAAAGACAGATTTTGTAAAAGATTTTAAAAAACAAGTCAGAACAGAATAATTGGCAACAGTATTTCAAATACAGCAGCAGGGGACTGGTGTATGGGAACATGAAATTCTCCAGGCTCCTTGAAATCAATGAATACTTGTTGCATGATTTCAGCCTCTGGCCCAGTAAGGCAGACAGACACGATGGTTAGCGTACAGGACTAGCTGGCAGTGACTTGCTGGAAGACTTCCGGGAAGTTGTATAACCTGTCTCTGCACACCAGTTTGCTGACTGATAACAGTAATCCTTGCCTTTCTTAACTATTTTGGTACCTATATGTAAAAAAAGAGACACAATTTTGTAGAAAGATTAATTTTTCTTACATGCAATATCAGTCCACTAGAAGCAGGCCAAAATCTATTGTAACTGCATGAGCTAAGGAGAAAATAAATACCCTTTAAAATGATCTTCCACCTGTAGTGGATTCCCTCAGATGAGACACTTATTGCCTGAACTTGCAGAATGCCAGAGATTTCCTAATATGTCTATTAAATGCATGTTATCAGATCTTATCAGTTCTGTGTAACAAGGGTGAAGGGTTGTACATGTGGCTCTGCAGAACAATGTGCACAAACCAATAAACTGAGTCTGGACTCTAGGGCTGGACTGCAGCCTTGCACGCAGGGAAGTACTCTGTAGGATACATATAAAGTATTTTGATCACTGACAGTTGGAATTGCTCTTTTTTTAGTCTACAGTCCCCAAGCCATCACCACCAGGACAGCCACTAGGTATGGCAAAGCCATCCCTTTGCTGGTTATTCTTCCTGGAGACCCAGGACAGCTGGGGCTTTGGCTGATGCATGGGGAAGGTTTAGGTTATGGTGGGGTAGCAACTGTTCCTGGAGAGGGATGTCCTCTGCAGAGGCTGGTGACATGTTCTGCCTGTCCCATCTCCCTAACACAGCAAACTGGATTAAGCCTTGTGGCAACCACTGTCCCTGGTGCAGTGTGGGGACATCTGGCGTGACACATGGCAGTTCTGTGCTGCTGCTGCTGCTGCGAGGGCGAGCTGGAGCACTGAGTACAGCACTGAGATCTGTCGCTGTGGGGTGGGGGCATGGGCCTGTCCGTGCCCTGCAGAACATGGTGCACATGGCATTCTCTTCCCTTCCCCAGGTCACAAGAACCAGGACAAAGGCCCAATACAACAGAGAATCTGGTCAAAGTCCCAGCTTTAAGGTTGAGCCACCACCTCACAGCAAGTGTGACCAACACACCTGCACACTTATCTGGCTGCATAATATCAGCCACATTGGTGTCTGATTAGCAACCTCACAAATAAAGAAGCTGGGGGAATATGAGACATGCATGGATCATTTATTCCTTACCCAAAGCTAGAATTTAGCACAACCCATAGCAAGTGTTGTGTATAGACCTGTATGTTTAGAGCAGAAAGCATGATGCCTATAGCTTTTAATCCCAAATTATTTCTTCATATCATAAAATTTAGGAGTATAAATTACATATATATATTTTTTTTTTTAATTAAGAAAAATAAAAAAGCTCAAACAAATCCCCACAATAATTCCTGGCAGAACTTCCACAATAAAACAGTAGTGGGACAGTTTACAATATTGATATTTATGAACTGGACAAGTCCCTGGACAGAATTTTTTGTCTTCTAGCAACCAACTGCTCCATGCATAATTTAAGCATTTAATTTTTAGACTCCAAATTTCTTGCATACTTCTTTTCACTCACATTTTTGCACTGTGCTACATACACACCACAGAGCTGATGTGTCTCACTGGATAAAGCTGCAGGCTGTTGGATTTTTTTACAGAGTGGAAACCCACCAAATAGCACAAGCAACAGAGAGGAAAGGGCTTCCTGGAGCTCCCTGTCCAGCCACTATGCTGCTCCTTCTGAAAAAGGGCAGGCAGCCTACAGCTTTCTTCCCCCTTAACCTGCCTTTGGAGAATGCTTCCAGTGTACAGGAAGGGCCAGAAAAAGGCTAAAACCTGCAGCAATGCAGGCAAGATGAACTATTTTCCAGCAAACATTCCTTTCTTCTCCACCAGTCCCCAGTACAGGTGTAGTTCCCTTCTCCCCTCTCTAGTTCACACACTCCCTTGCACACCCTCCTCCAGCAGCCACTTACCAAGACTCTTCCTCTGTTGATTCCCCTTCTGCTCGAAATAGGCACACCAAGAGAGTTGGTTGATAAGTTCCATTCCAGCTGCAAATTTCTTTTTACTCTCTCAATTACAGAGTGATGAAAATACTGCTGTCTGCCCTAATGTTTATTCTGGCATCCTATCACATCCTTCTTACAGGCTTTCTCCCTGTCCCACTGTCTGAATATACAGCTCTGTTTCAAGTCAACCTCATGGTGTTCCTCATTTGTTGTTGTCTACTTAAGGTGTTGCTCCATGTTTATGGAATGTAGTTTTACTGGAAAAATTCCTTGGCCAAAATCTTCAAAAGGAACGACTCATCTTGGGTCTATTTTCCATGACACTTGAAAAGCTCTGACTTTCTGGGAAGGTTGGTTTCCTCAGTCTGGACATAAGACCTCTTTGAAGTATCTCAAGTTGGGCAACAAATATTGCAAAACTGAAATTGCACCTGACTTGTGAAGAAGGTTGGTCCTGTTTATTTGCCAATTTCTTTTTCCTCTTGTTCCATCAGATTTTGACAGGGCAGTGCTGTTCTTAGCTACAGAGACATGAAATTAAGGCAAAACTGGGTCCTGAAAGAAGTTTCCAAACCATGCTGCTGTGGAGTTCTTTTACTCCAAGCCAGAAATTCATTGTATACCCTGTAAGTGCTCAGGATTTGCATGTATGTAGCTGAGACTGGAATTGGCTTTAAAGTACTTTGTATGTACTCTCTTCTTGGACTGCAAAAGAATGAAGCAAAGATTCATGTATTTCAGCCTTTATTTTTTATCCTTTTATGTCCTGGGAAGCTTATGACAAATAACATCCTCACTGGTTCCTAACATGTTACCAAACATAATAGGTTGGATGATAAATTAAAACCAAATGGAGTTCTGAATATTTTGCTTTCAAGCCACTAGCAAGCCTGTATTGCTTTAAAAATAAACTTTGTTCCCACTTCGCTCAGATTAGTGGCGCTTCACTTTGCTCAGACTAGTGACATGGAGGCAACTCTGACCATGACACCTGGGAATGACATGAAAATAACTTTTTAAAATAGCAATTGTGCTGTGAGGGATTACGCGTCTGCAGAACATTTCAAACAGGAAACAGTCAGTGTGTCTCACAAACTTAGGTGTAGCTCAGCTAGGAAGTGCAGAGTCACATCATAAACCTCCCGTTTACTTTGCTCCTAATTGGCAGCCCTGTTAACAACACCAGCAAAGAACTGTTTAATGAAACCTGGAAGCTAAGAGGTCATACCATAAACTTGTCATGTTATAATCTTTCCTAGGCATTCACTAGCAGCTGTTGTGAAAATCAGGACACCTGAGCCTTTTGTGCTGACCACGGGCACAGTAAAATAAATATTCATACATCAAATAACTACCTACTAGTTTGAAAAGTGAACCTCGAAATGCAGTTTAAAACATGCATTATGAATTCTGCATGGTTGCTGCCCCTGTTGCTTAGCTAAGCCTGCTAGGGTTCACAAGTAAAATCACACAGCTTTTATTACAATGAATTAAAAATGTCTTCTGAAGATGTATAATTCCCAATCTGCCTCTCCAGAATAAACTGGAAATTAAGAAATACACTTATGCAAGGTTCAGGTACACTGGCAGGTTACTGTCAAATCATGTACCTTTAAGTGCATGTACAAGTGCCACTGAAGTCTCAGGTGTCTCATCAGCTCCTTCTCCTGCTTTGCTGACTTGAGCAGGTAGCTTATAATGAAACCAGAGATGTTATGAGCAGCAGTCTCTAAAATTAAACTTCAGCACTGCTAGTGGCTCACTGATTTCCATATCAAAGGCACTTAGGTGGCAGCTGAAGAGATGGCTTTTCCCAGTCTGTCACTGCAAGCAGGTCTTTGGTGCTGTCACTTGGCTAGGATTATGGCAAGAAATAAGCACCATCCTAGGGCAATTCATTCCCCTTGTCTCACACATCTACTTCAGGATGACAGGACTGGCTTTCAGAGGTACCTATTTCTGTCTTGACTGTAAAGGACCTGGTGCGACTAACTCAGTCCTTTTAGAAGGCATCCCCACTAGACTCACTGCTTTCAAGTCAGGGCAGATGCTTTTCACTCTGTATGTTATTTATAACATGAATCAAGATTGTGTGGATAGAGCATAAAATAGAGCCTGCATTCTGAAGACCAAAAGAAGCCTGAGTGGAAAAGGAATGAGTATTTCTTTTCTCAAGTATTTCTGTCAGTTGGTACAGCTTAGTTGACTTGGCTGCTACATTTCCATTTTGGGATTCATCCTAAATCTGGAGTTAAAGTTGAAGCTATGCTCCCACAGGACTGACAGGTACATCAATATCTGTGTCACACAGCTTGGGAAGCCAGAGAAATGCCAACATGGATTGTATTCACACCTTCATTGGCAAGACAAGTCTAAGGATGCTGTCCTTGGGATAGGAGTCTTTGCATCTACTATTTCACTAGCAGGGTCTGCATAGAGAACGGCTGGAAACTGTTATGTGCTATGAAACCCAGGGAAGAATTAAATGTTAACTTCTTCCTACTGGCTATTTCCTACTTATGTTATTGCTGAGTGTTTTATCCCTGCAATTGTGTGAACATGTATGTTTTAGTCAGGCATTGACTGGCAAAACCGAGATGAGACTTCCGGTGCAAAACAATGCCCTCTATTAAAGAAGTAAGTCATCAAATAAGGGCATCTATAAATAGAAAGGGTTGTAAAAACAAACAGGGGAAAGCATCTGGTTTGCAACATCTTTGCACAATTTGCAGTAGCTAAATCTGGAGTCAATTAATGACCTGTTTATTTTCCAAAATTTCAGTAAAATGCCTTGGCAAAAACTTAATCTGTCTCTGGAGAACATCTTACTTCCTTCCATATGGTGCCCGATCTGTCACAGCAATAAACTTCTTCCCTGTTTCAAGATCCCTAATGACTGCACCAACTGATGCTTCCCATTAAAGAACAGATAATGGTTCCAGCCCTCTACAAGTCAGGATTCTCCCTTAAGAGAAAGCAACTCAAAAGAGTACAAGAGCGAGTGAGTGCTCTGTGTTACAGCCTCTACTGTGACCTAGAATCCAGAGATTTAAAACAGTTCCTACCTACAATTCATCCCAGCTGTTTTATAATCCCTCTGAATTTGATAGTTTCTTTAAAATGCTGCCATGCCATGATTAATGTATATGCCTTGGCTTTGTAAACACTTGTCCTGCTGTCCTTGTTTTTTAGGGTGCCTTCCAAAGAAACAGCTTAGGCCATTTAGTAATTACGCATGTTTATGGTTTTGTATAAAACAAACCAGATGTTTCAGAGTCAGTTTTATTTGGTGGTGTCTTGTCTAACCTAGATTCTGAAATGTATTTGTCCTCTATTTGAATCAGATTAGAAAATGTATCTTCTGTTTTATTATGTGCTGGAAATATGGATATTCTGGTGATGCTTAAGTTTTAGCTTTTGTATTTTCCGGATTCTGTACTGCATTGGTATATAACTCTGGACTTCATATAAAGTGTTAGCAAGCTCTCTTCACAGTGTAGTTAGACAAAACAATCCTTTTCCAGCCCAAGAAGCAAGGGCTTCTAAACCCTTGCAGCTTCAGGTCCAAAAAGTATAAACAACAGCAAATTGAGGAGAGCAATCTGGGAGGATGAGACTTCATAACCTGAAGCTGTAATTGGACAATTAACCCCAATATGTAAATGGACTCAAACTTACAAAAGGGTGAAAATGTGTGATCTGACATCCATCTTGGGTGTAGCCTCGGCCAGGCTCTTGTACTGCCCAAGGTGCATCCTTTGAAGGCCTTGCAATAAATACCTACTTTATTCCTTTAACTCTGTCTTTGTACAGGTTGCTTCTCAAGGCATCACTGGTACCTTCCTCTTTCTGATGAACCCATATATCCAACCATACTGATTTAACAAATAATCTTTTTAAAAATAATGTATTGTGGGTTTAGAAGTTCAATATAACAAAACAGACTAGTCCATATGATTTGAACATTTAATAATTTAAATTTATAATTTAAGCGCACTGCTGAATTCAGACCATAATCAAATTATCAGTTTTGTTCTGAAACAAAAGCACTTGGAGCTTTTAGGGATAGACAGAGAACACAAATGTGATTACCAAAATACTCATCTGCCAAGCTGATATAAAACTGTATGTTTCTGATTCTCTGTGGACTAATGTTTCTTTATGTTCAGGAGTGATGGAGTAGATCAAGTCAGGATGATAAAAGCCACCCTTACATCAGAATTCAGAGTGTTTCTGCTGATTTTAGAGATATTATTTATTTTTCTTAAAGTGACTGCCAGGAAAACAAATGATACAAATCTTTAGTGACAATGAAGCTGTAAAAGGAAAGAAACTGGGCGAGTCCCAAACACCTCACCACGTGGCAGAAATTCACGTAGAGGCTCAATACATGTTTGGTTATGCATGTTTAGGGTGATTACTGACATTTTGAATTTTCACTTTCTTTTTGGTAATACAATTTCCCAGTTTATTCAATGGAAGCTGGTAGGCTCAATGCTGTCATGGGGCTTGAAAATTCTCAACTGAGAAAAGTAAGAGAAGATACAATAAAAGTAAATGAAGTAATAAATAACGCAGAAAAGAGGAATCAGTTGTCATTTTCACTTTCCTATGATATCAGAAATACAGTGATGTTGAATAAAACTTTAAATCTACAAATTAATGTTTAGCAATTGAAATGCGTACTACATATTGGTTTTACTTGCAAGTATATCATCTGAGTCACTAGTTATACTGTTACCCAGCAGTCCACCACCCATTATTTTTCTTTTACTACAAACTTCTCTAGCAGCTGCTTATATTGTATAATTAGTTTTTGCTACTTTGTTTAGTCAGCTATTGTGAAGATGAACATTTACCTTCTCTCAGATGGTGATTTCCACAAACAGAAGTGGTGCCAGCCTTCGCTGAAAATCCTCACTTCTCCACATCTTAAACAGACACCCTGTGACTGTGGCAGGGGCCAGGATTTAACTCAGTGTAACTGAAATGATGAGCCTTGAGCCTCCAAAACCCACACCTAGCATGACAGCAGCTGGCTGGGGGCCACACATTTAAAATAAGCCCTTAGGGAGCGCTGGTGACCAGGGTGTGGCACAGCAATGTGCAGGAGGGATGCCGAGGCAGTGCCAGCCCAACCAGGGAGCAGTGCTGTCCCCTGGCAGAAAGCCACGGCCTCGCTCAGCTCCACACCCAGCACGGCTGGCACAGCTCTGGCAGGAGCACGCTGCCACCCAGGTGCCACCTACAGGGTGAGCCCTGCTTTCAATGCCACTTCTGGGTGGCACCTGTGAGCACAGCTCTGGGAGGGTGCCCAGGTGGAGGAACTTCTCTGCTTAATGACAGATCAACAGCTCACCTCAGGTGCATCTACACCTATGCCCACAGCACGGGCAACAAACAGGAGCAGCTGGAAGCCACTGGGCAGCAGGAAAACTACGATGTAGTTGCCATCACAGAGACGTGGGGATGATTCAAACAACTGGAGTGGTACGGTGAGTAGTTACAGACTCTTCAGAAAGGACAGGCGAGGAAGGAGTGGTGGTGGGACAGCTTTGTAGGTTAGAGAGAGCTTTGATGACCCAGGGCTTGATGACAGTGACGATTGGGTTGAGTGTGCATAGGTAAGAATCAGGGGCAAGGCCAAGAAGGCAGACATCCTAGTGGGAGTCTGCTGTAGACCACACAAACAGGATGAAGAGTCAGACAAAATATTCTGTAAGCAGCTGAGAAAAGTCTCAAAATCACTGTCCCTTTTTGTCATGGGGGACTTCTGCTCACTAGACATCTGGAAACAAAAGAATCTGGCACTTGCCATTATTAAACTTTATGTTGTTGGTGATTGCCCAGCCCTCTATCAAGATATCTTTGCAGGGCCTCTCTGCCTCTGAGGAAGTCAACAGCTCCTCCCAATCTAGCATCATCAGCAAAACACAGTACACCTTCAAGTTCTGCATCCAAGCTGTTTATGAAGACATCGAAGACCACTGGCCCCTCTACCTTTTATTTGATGAAGGGAAAAACAGTGACAAAGGATGAGGAAAAGGCTGCAGTACTTAATGCCTTCTTTGCCTCAGGTATTTAATAGTAAGACCAGTTGTCCATGGGGTACTCAGCTCCCTGAGCTGAAAGACTGGGCCAGGGAGCAGAATAAAGCCCTCACAATCCCAGGGGAAATGGTCAACAACCTGCTGTACCACTTAGAGACACACAAGTCCAGGACCGGATAGTATCCACACAAAAGTACTGAGGGAGCTGGCAAAAGTTCTCACTGGACCACTTTCCATCATTTACCAGCAGCTCTGGATAACTGGGCAGGTCCCAGTTGACTGGAGATCAGCCAATGTGACACCAATTTAACAGAAGGGTCAGAAGGAGGATCCAGGACACTACAGGCCTGTCAGCCTGACCTCACTGAAGGAAGGAAGGTCATGGAGCGGATCATCTTGAGTGCTGTCATGTGGCACGTGCAGGATAACCAGGGGATCAGGCCCAGCTATCATGGGTTTATGAAAGGCAGGTTCTGCTTGACCAGCCTGATCTCCTTCTGTAACAAGGTGACCCTCTTAGTGGATGGGGGAAAGGCTGTGGATGCTGTTGACCTAGACTTTAGTAAAGCTTAGTAAAGCTTTTCAAACCTTTTCACCTCTTCTGGAGACACTGGCTGATCATGGCTTGGACAAGCACACTCTTTGCTGAGTAAAAAACTGGCTGGATGTCTGGCTCCAGAGGGCAGTGTAGAATGAAGTTCCATCCAGCTGGTGGTTGGTCACCAGTGGTGTTCCCCAGGGCTTAGTATTGGAGCCAGTTCTTCTTAGTATCTTTATTGACAATCTGGACAAGGGGATTGAGTGCACCCTCAGTCAGTTTACAAGTGAGGCCAAACTGGGTGGGAATGTTGATCTGCTGGAGGGCAGGAAGGCTCTGCAGAGAGATCTGGACAGAATGGATCAAAGGGCTGAGGCCAATTGTATGAAGTTCAGCAAGGAGAAGTGCAGTGTCCTGCACTTGGGTCTCAACAACCCCATGCAGCACTACTGGCTGGGGGCAGAGTGGCTGGGAAGCAGAAAAGGACCTGGGGGTGCTGGTCAACAGCAGCAAGATGTGAGCTAGAACATGCCCAGGTGGACAAGAAGGCAAATGGCTAGCAGGTCCAGGGCAGGGATTATCCTGCACTCAGCACTGGTGAGGCCACACCTCAAATCCTATATCCAGTTCCACGCCCTTCACTGCAAGAAGGATGTTGAGGAGCTGGAGTGTGTCCAGAGAAGGGCAACACAACTGAGGAAGGGTCTGGAGCACAAGTCCTTTGAGGAGAAAAGGAGGCTCAGGGGAGATCTTATCACTCCCTACAACTGCCTGAAAGAAGGGTATAGTAAGACTGGGACTCTTTTCCCAAGTGACAGGACAAGGAACAGCCTCAAATTCCACCAGGGAAGGTTTAGATTGGATACTAGGAAAAATTTCTTCACCAACAGGGTTGTTAGGCATGAAGCTGCCCAGGGAAGTGGTGGAGTCACCATCCCTGGAGGTATTAAAAAGACATGTTGATGTGGCACTGAGGGACATGGTTTAATGATGGACTTGGCAGAGCTGGATTAATGCTTGGACTTGATGATTTTAAAGATCTTTTCTAGTCTAAATGATTCTATGACTTTATTTATAATTTAAAACATTTAGTGAACTTGGGTGTGTTTTAAAACACTACTTCCTAAATTTCAAATGAGTACCATATGCATAATGAAATTACAATATTTTAATGTTACTCATGACTCTTTAGTTTTTGCCTTGAGATAGTTAGTTACATATTTGTTTCTGAAGTAACATTTGCAAGTTGGGATTGTAGCAAAATATTTGTTAAAGAAGAGTGTGAATAGTTCACAGACTTGTCAGAATCCATCTGTTTGTGTCTATTAATGGGTGCATTCCCAGCTGTGGTTTTTCTAATGCAATAAATAAAAAGTTTCTTTCTTACTATAAATCCAATGGCTGAAATCTCCTTGTAAAATTGATTTATTTAAAAAAAAAATCTGTGCTTATGTTAAAGACATCTCTTAAAATGAGCAAGACCATGAGATGCCATTCACATATCATTTCAGCAGCCATCTGACACATAAGTGACTCAGTCTCAAATAATTTACTACAGCATTTTTCTGGATAAGCCGTGAAAGAGCATGCATCTGTGGAAGAGCATTCAGATCAGGATGAGGGGGACAGGGATGGGGAAAAAAAGAGGTGTATTTAGAAGAGGAATGAGAGGCACATCCAAAATAATCTAAAGGTTGGGACAAATCCTTAGGTCCTCACTCTTTCATGCAACGAATCCAACACAAATTTACACAGCTATGCAACACACTTTAGAGAAGTCCAAGCTATGAACCAATGCAGGAGGTCCCTAAATCTTTAAGACCCCTTTTGTATGTAACATACGTGTATGTGTATATGTGTAATTTTTTGGTATATTGACTGAGAGAAGTTACATTTCTAACCTTGGTTTTGACTTATATCTTTGACCATCCTCTTAAGCTATCCTTTTCTGCAGCTACCCTACATTTCTTCATAAATTGCAGCAACAGAAGACTGTATAGAAAGACATTTCAAACTAATTTTTGCTCAAATTCAGACAGATCTACACATGATCTAAGGTACATTAGAACTATGCTACTGTTCTGAGGCAATATCCCTTTAAATTCTTTCTACAACAAAAACAATACTCCAGATTTGTGGCTGTCTTTTAAAGTGCTTCTGTATTAAATGACCTGTGAAGGTTCAGTGCCTTTCTTCATCATGCCATGGAAAACCAGTCCTCCCCAGAAAACATTCCTTGGTTTATTGAACCACCAGTGCCATTCATTTAGCTCAGGCAACAGAAGAAATTAATTATCCTCACATTATTTTACATCTGTGACAGGTAAAATTTGTGAAGTACTTATAAAATTAAGCAATTATTTTGAAGTTAATGAACTTACCTTGCTGCTAAAGAAATACCTACAGTTTAAACAACTTTTTGCTACGTATAAATTTTAAGTCATAGTGTTTTGAAATAGATTATGAATCAAATTCTTACAGCTTAAAAAAACCCCAACATTTATAAGTTCCAGTGCCTCCTCTTCCCCTGTACTACAGCATGTTGCTGGATCTGTTAAAATGATGTCTGTAAAAAGGTTTTATAGAAAATCTTTTCTATATACTTACTGTTCAACAGCCACAAAGAAAAAAAATAAGTATCTCTATGAAATGATCCATTGAAATGCAATTCCCTCTGGTGTTTATGCACAGTGGAGTATGTTTAGTTTTGATCACCATGCTAGCTGAAAACATCTTATTCTTTAATTCTCTTAAGTTTTGTTCTACATTGCTAGGTGTCTTGCTGCAGAAGCTCAGGAAATAAGGCTCCTGGGTGGTACTCTATCCTCGAGGACAGAGAATGCCTTGAATATTGCACTACCTTAATAAAACCAGCTGTTGTGTCTAATGCTGTGAGTGACGCACGATGTGTACACATGCTAATTGACATTACTGTATGTAAATTACTGCCCTCTACTGGAGTGACAGGCAGAGTGTTCCATGTGAAATTGATTGTTTTGTAAAGTAATTAAATTGATTGGTGAAGTCTGGTGTTTTATGGAACCAAGTGCCATGAATTCCAGGTGTTCCTGATCCCTACTTGGAGCATAGCTGTTTGCTGCACACGCATCTGCATGCATTCAGCCTTTCCTGATTTGCAGTACACGGTGCATCAGGTTGGCCCGATTGTCAAAATGTTTTAATTTTTTAACTGTAAGCAAAACTTGCAAAGGAGCTACAACAATGCACTCTTCTTGTGAATGCTCTAATGTCAGTCAAGGAACCTTCTACACTGTCATGTTTTTTAGCCTGTAATACTCAAAAGAAAATACCACAAATTCTTAATGAATTGAAAATAATGTTCCCAAACCCAAATTTTCAAGAATCACAAGACAGACATTGCTTATTTAAAATCATGGGGTTAGCCTGAAACTGACATTTTACAAAATGCATTTTGTTTTCTTGGCTTTTCAGGTCCTGAAGTTCACATTTTCTTTTTAAATTTGCTATGCAAATGTGCCTACGTAGAAGTGAAAGCTGGGCTTCTCAATGAATTGTTACTCAAGGAGAAGATTTTTAAAGGAGTTACGATATACAGCAGCACAAGATTTGGCCACGGGATGACAGAAAAACCAAAGAAAAAAGGAAGAGCAAGACAGAACATCTGTCTTTCAAGAAATCCAAGAAGTACAAAATATAAAAAGAGAAATGTGAGTCAAAGCACTGCTGTGAAACAAGGCCAATGCCTGGCAAGCATTGCACAAAATCAAATTGTTAAGTCATCTAAGTTCTCGGAATCCCTAGAAACATGACAATATGGGACATTTTGAAGGGTTTTTTTAATTAAAGCAAAAAGCAATAAGACAAAATTTAGAACTGGGACTTCATGATTCCTGAAACTAAAAACCACATCCTACTGTAGCTGGGAAAGCAGAAGAATGAGAGTCAAGGCTCCAGTGCCTTCCTGAGTCTAGAAATTTCACATGCTTCAGAATTTGCTGGCCATCCACCAACAGACTATTGACGTTCACTAAGCAGCTAAAATTTTATTGTGGGTATAAATGTTCCATATAAATGTTCTGGCATAGGTATTATTATTAATAAAGTCACTTGCATGGGGATATGGAAGCAGCCTATAGGATTACAATCATATGAATAAATACAAAAACACGTGGTAGGGAAATAATTGAGAAGATACATTATTTAATATGCCATGACTGATATAAAGAAGCAGTCTTGGAATGGAAAATCATCATCACTGTTTAGTCAGACAAATACAGTAAGTATTTTTATCAGTCTATATAAGCTCCTATATATATCTTAGAAAAATATGAGCACAAATAAACAGATCTATCTAAATGTACAGGAACTTAAACGGTACTGTGTTATATTTACTGCTTCTGGAAAAATAGTATTGTGAATTGTTTCCAATATTTGGTCTGCAAACATCAGGATAAGTACAGTGCTTACAGAAATAGTCAATAAAGTCACAGTGACAAGGTATCAGCCTTCCTGTCACATAGAAGCATCTGAAGGTGGAATGAGCTGAGGGCATGTATATGTGCAGAGAAAAAAAGGACAAATAATTGTTTACTGAGAACTGAAAGAACCTTGTGAATGCTCAAAGAACCACAGAAAGCCAGTAGAAAAAGCAAACAAAAATAACCAAACCAAAACCCAAACCAAACAAACCCAAAGCAACCAAAAAACTACTATAAAAAACATTGACATCATAACATTCTAGGGAAAAAAAAGTATATTTTCTAAAGATTAATGTGTCACTGAAATCTGTGAACAGCCAAGCTCCAGAAAGAGGGAGACCTGTCAAGAATATTTTTTAAAGCTATCAAATAGAAACTGACTGATTCAAATGGTATTCAGTTCTATTGCCAGCACTGATTCCCCATTTTATCAGCTGAGATTTGTATCTCTTACTATCAGGAAATTAAGTACTCAAAATTGAATTTCTTTTAGGAAAATAATCCCTGATAAAACTCACTCTGATGGAAGCAGTACCCATTCAAATTCAAAATTTATGTACAAATCTAAAACCAGAAGATTAATGTTGTAGTCACCCTAGGAACCTCTGCTACTTCTCCACAATCACTCCAAATCTTACATGGCAAATTGCAGCAGAGACACGGGAATGAGTATGAGAAAAATACATCTTTCTCTGGGCTTTAAGTCAGTGGGGAGTCCTCCATCACCCCCCCTTCACAGTCTCATACTGATACAGAAATACTTGGCAGGTCAAGTATATTGGTATTTTCATAATTGTACTTCTGGAATTAACTTCTTGTTGCTGAGGGTCATGAGAGCCTAGCAGCAGCAGAACTAACAATGGTGGTATTTTGCCACCACTGCCCCCTTTCCAGAGTCAAACCTTCATGGAGTGCCTGGGGAAGAAGATGGAACTTACAGGATACTGACATAACCCACAAAACATAGGTGCAAAGAAAAGCCTCTTCATACTTCAGTTAAACTAATCTAAAACCCCTCCTCACATTAATAGAGAATGTACGGCACAATTAATTTAAAATATGAGCTCAATGACTACTTTTTTGGCTACTACATTTTCTTTAGGATTGAGAGCAGAAAATTTCCTGCCATGCCTGGCCAAATGAATCACTCATAAGTCACTTTCTTTCTTCCCCAAAGCACTCCATAATGAATAAAGAATGTCTTTCATAACTTTTCTCCTTGACAAAGGACAGTCTTTTCCCATTGATGGGGCTGAGTTAGGGAAGAATTTACACATATACATCTTATCAACATACATGAGAATCAGTATCTTGTATTCTCCAGTGCACTATTGGGGACACAGACTGCAACATCTTTACTTTGCTTTCTAAAAATGTTATGTTCATTCCTTTAAAACAGAACATAAACATATGCCCACCAAATACCACGTTTTTCACATACGCATCTCCCACACTCTTTAATGGAAAATGATCTTGCAAAGTTATTTTATAAAAAAAAAATCCACCCATTTCATGATTGGTTTTAAAGTAGATTAATCTGCTACATTTGCACAAAGGTCTTAATTGAGAATAAACTTAAGTAATGTGATAATACCAAGATGCAGCAGACTCAAGGTTGGTTCCATGCTGGAACACCTGCCTTTGCTCAGGGGTTCTCAGATGACCTGGGAGCCTAGTACACATATTTCCCTTGGGGTTTCCAGTGACTTCACCCCCCAAAAAACTTCAGCTTTGCAGAGTAAAAACTTCAAGTTCTTGAAAATGTTTCCTTTTAAATGAAAACTAAAAACTACGAGAAAGCTATAGATTTGATGGTTTTTTTAATTAGGCTGCAGAAACATAGCTGCTCTTGTCTCCATACAGGATGACAGAAAACTGCTAAAATTCACATAGTTCTGGTTGTGACCACTAGTTTTAGTTTTTTAAAACCCATTTTTCACTTCTCTATTCCCCAGGATCTACAGATCAGCAGGTGCCAAGGAGCACCATGCTGTCAGAGGTACAATTACAAACTTAGGCTTGCTCATTTGCACCCAATAATGCCACAGTAACCCAAAAATCAACCCCAGATCACTTTTGAGAGGAGCAGGCCATTGCCTTGTCATCTTTGCCACATGCTGAATGTTGCAGTTACCTTCTGCAACAAATTATTCTCCATTTTCTACCTATATCAGATAATGATCTGTTTCATCTCTGATATAAATGCATTTCAGTCACATTTGAAGAGACACTTGTAGCCGCTAATCAATTTATAAGGTCCTCCTGAACAGTTAAGAGCACCTAAGAATAGGACTTGTAAAACTTTCCATTTAAAGATCTTACTTTTGGCTTCTTTAGACTGAGATTTTCTTTCACTCACAAGCCTGACTCATTCCTGTTTCAGTTCTGGAGTATCAAGTAATCAATTTCTAAAAAACCATTAGTCCATGGTATGTTGTCCCACCATATATTTTCATTCTCCTTAATTTGAGACGTTAAATGCTTCATCCTTTGGAACAAAACCCTGCTACCTCACAGGGGAAGTTCAAGAGTCAGTTTAGCACTGGTGCCTGAAAAATCTGACAAAAATTGGACAAGTTAAAACAGTTTGAAATGCCAGTCTGAGCAAACCACTGGAGGTGTGGTGGAAAACTTGAACCCAAATTCCTTTTACCCAAAGCACGGCCAAGCCAAAAAAAAAGTGGGAGCATCTGAAACTGGTCCCCAAAACCACCCCAGGCAGTTGCTACAGAGAGCTCTGTAGCTGAGCTGGAACAGTGCTCAAAGGTGTCCTCTCTGGTAGGGCTGTCACAGCAGGCAGTAGCGAGGATGTAAATGGATAGATAAGAGGAATTGTACCAGAAGTGCTAGAGGAGATCAAGTAGGGATTTAATCTCTTTGAGAACACAGAACATACAAAGGATTGTGGGACATGAAGCTCGGGTGAGAAGAGATTTGTCAAAAAGTCTGAGCATGTATGTGTGCCACAGACACAGTGGAGGCAGCCTTACAGAGCAGAAATCCTGGCAGCAATCTGTGTAGGTTGCTAAATAACAGCTAAAAGCTGAACTTCAGAAACTACAGGCAAAGCTTTCTCTTATCAGAAGAATGCTGATCACAAAACTAATTTTGCAAACTTTAGTAAGTCTCAGAATTGAAGTCACCTGCTTAATTCTAGCTCAGCCCTCTTTCCACTAGGCACTAAGACAAAGTCTCATCTTCATCTGCACATGCAGTTTCCAAGGATCTCATCTGAGGACGGGCAGTAGTCATGTATCAGCTCTGCTGAAGTTCTTTCTGGTGGGAGACAGAAAAACCCTCAGGTTTCTGAGACTATGACAAGTAAATGGTGCCCCTGTGGCAGAGCACCTTCCATTCTTCTCTGTTTTACACCAAGTCACTTGAAACAAAATCTGACCAGTCCACCAGGAACTGCAAGTTATTAATTCCCTGGGTGCCGTACAGTTAGACCCCAAATGTTGATTTGTACAAAATATTATGCAACAGCAGCTACTGAGAGTCATATTTTGAATACTAAGGTAGATAATTCAACTTCTAACTCTCAAGAGCTGATATTCCTGGGGTTCAGCCTCATTTTGCCTCTTGTTTCTATCTGTAAAATGGGAACAATGTAACCTTACAGTTTCTGGGAACTGACTAAAACATTAATGGTATGACATATGCAAGACAGTGCTCCTAAGCACTCATGAACACCTGAGGGAATTTGTAATTCTGTGCTTAGTCCAGTGTTTCAGAAAGCTGCAGTACAGCAGGCTCTAAGTTAAGAGATTCATCACTTTCTGCAGTTAATGAGGCTGAAAAATTCTGAGCAACAAAAAGGGTGAGGTGATTGTGTCAGTCAGTCATGTCAGTCATGACAATCCTACCCTTCCAGGGGGGCTGTGCATTACAGCAACAGGGGTCCTTTCCTCTGGTGTTTCATGACTTCAAAGTAATGAATTAAAAAACTAAATTTTTATTTTATTTTATTTTGTTTTATTGTAATTGAAAGAATGCCTGATAGAAGGTGGTATTTTCCCTTTACATACAAGGAATGGAAGAACTGCAACTTGTTTCGTTTTACTGTAACAGGTGATCATGATTTGAGCAGGGATCTCAAAATTACCTTAGGTGATCACTATTACTGCTAAATACCCTAGTCAAATTCCTTAAGCAATGGTTTTCAATAATGGTAAAGTAGTTCAGGATTACATTAAACCAACAGTATTTTATATAACTTTTCAGGCGAATAGGTCCCTACAGGGAGTTAAAATTTGGGTACATTTCCCATTCAGTTTTTGAATTCCAAATTAAACCATAAGCATAGTGGAAACAATGTAAAATACCTCTGCAAAAATTACCAAAAGCACAAAAACCCCCTAAGGGTGCAATTTTTGGCACTGTAGAGGGTACACCCATTGTTTAAAAAACAAATCCCAGTCAGTGAATCAGAAAAAGTGACTAAGAGCTGCTAGGCACTGCAGATCTGTCCTGAATAAGAGACAGTATGGAGCAGTCCTGTCCAGAAGCAAGCCAGGAGCCAGGCTGCTGCTCCTCACCTCTGCTGTAAAGGGTGAGGGAAGGAAGGAAGGAGCACACTGTAGCAGACTTTTTATAGACAACTTACTTTCCACAGCATCCCAACCATGCTCTCTGCCTCTTTGGGAGCAGCTGAGTCAAAGTTCAGCTCTCTCCTTGCTCTAGCCAGGATTCAGCTCCTTTCTCCAGCTCACACACCTGCTGCCCAACAGGGCCCTGCTGTCCTCTGTTCCAGCACATGGATGTCAGGGCAGAAACTCTTTCCAAGGAACACTTGAGAAAGACCTGAGTAACCTGCTCTGCTCCCAGTGCTGATCCTGCTCTGAGCTGGAGACTGGAGAATTCCCAAAACCTCATCCAATCTTAACCATTATATAATTTTTATGACTTATAAAAATGTGCTGGCTTTCTTTACAGGTGTATCTTGCACAACTGGTGTCCTGATCCTTAACAAATAGATAAAAGACTAAAGCAGACTAAAAGAGTAACTATTTAAGTGCCTGCAAAGCTGTCATCACAGTGAGGATTTAATCACAGGTTTTTATTTGGCTTGATGGTTGGAATATTACAGCACACTGATGGTTAAAACTGCATTTCATTTTGATCATTGCCCTTTAACATTAGTTACCAGTTACACCGCTGCTCCGACTGCCAGTAGGAGCTGAACTACAGTGACAACTTTGAGGAAAATGATGGAACTTTTTCAACTTTTTTTACAACTATCTACCTGATTGGGATCAAATCCATTGCAATGGAGAAGAAGCTGGGCTGGCAATCAGCAAATAGTTTACATCAGCTTAAATTTCCTGCCTTCTCATTAACAAAAGCTGGAAGAAGAGGCCAAGGAATATACACTTCAGCCACGCAGGTCAGCATGACAAACAAACATAAAAACAAGGACAAAAATGCCAGAGACAGGAAAGCAACACAACAAGAGAACATATCTGGCATCCACAGATATTTGTACACATTTCATTATGTCATCAGATAAGTAATTTAATTAAAGGGAAAGTGCATCAGCGTCTCACCAGGGTGTTATGAATAGCACTTAAATTATGGCAGTGCATAAACCCAGGACATTAGTATCCACCTTAAATAAAAAGTTTTGACTCCATCAATTTTAATACCCAGTTGCTTTAAGAAGTTGGCTACAGTATCATGGCAGCCTGCCCAGGTTCTTTGCTCAATCAAGCAATAGTTGTCTTTGACCAAAAAAGAAAAAAATAGCCAACAGTATCCTTGCTGAATGTCTGCTGGCATCTGCTATCAATGTAGGAATAAGAGAATTAAAAGCAAATTAGAACATTAAAAGTTTAGTACTTTGGTTAACCATAATATTACAAAATTAGTAATTTTAGTAATTCATTATTGAAACTCCCCAGTTTAGATTAATTTTTCAAAAAATTACCATGTGATTTTTTTATCTATTACTTTAATTGTATGTACATAAGAACTAATGTGCTGTAGACATAGTCTGAAAACCTGCATCATTTACCTCTGTATTATACAATACCAGCATGTCACAGTGCCCTAGGCAAGGTCACCAAAGTCCCAACCAACAATGCTGTAAGGATGTGACAGAGGAATCCATCTTTGCAAATTAGACTCCATTATACATGATCCTGCTCATAAATCTCGATGTATTGTTTTCTAATATAATAACTCTACCTTGCACTTGCATGTACCCTCTAGATCTTATAATTCAGAGAGTATTTTACAAACACACATTGGATGCATGCTCGTGTGCATAAAGCGACTGTGCTGCTGCAATAGCTGTGCTCTAAATGAGACCCGACCTCCTGGAGCACCTGCCCTGCTCTGTGTCCTTCTGGTCCCCAGCTGGGGATGGAAAAGCTGCAGGAGGCCAGTTTTCCAGAGCAGGTAGGTGACCTGAAGCTATAGAAGCACCTGAAATGAAACAGACCATTTTTCTTTGGGAGTTGTGGTACTTCTCACATGCAAACCCTATGAGGACCCAACCTGGTTGACTGGACTTAGAAAACTGATCAGAGAAGCAGGTGAGCCCGCTTCTCGGAGGCAAAGCCAACCCTCTTCATTTCGGAGATGCTCAGAAGGTGCCTCCGACACGGAGCGACGGGAGGCTCAGCCCCGAGCCCGACCGCTTGTGTGAGCACCGCCGCGCTGCCCGCCAGCGCCCGGGAAGGTGCTGCCCGCAGGGGCTAGGGGTGCGACCTGCCGGCACCCGGCTCCTGCCCGCAGCCCGACCCGCCCTGTCGCTGCCGACCGCCATCCTGCCGGGAGCTCCCCGTCCTGCCGCGGGGTCTCCTCGCTCCGGCGGCGGCAGCAGCAGCGGAGATGGTGCCCCCCAGACGTCCCTCTGGAGCGGGACCTCTCCGCGCCGCTGGCGCCGGGCTGTCCCCCGGGGCGTCCCCTCGGGCGGCCGCGGGCAGGTAGCGGCGGGGACTGACCTGCGAGCCGCCGCTCCCGGACATTCCTCCACAGCAAGTCCCAGGCTTTGGCGGTGGAGTCCCGCAGCTGTTCGCTCAGCGACCTCCGGAGCTGCGCCTTGGCCGGGCGGCGCTGGCTGCTCATCCTCGGCGGCTCCGCATGCCGCCCCGGGCAGCCCCGCTCAGCGCCCGCGGCCGCTCTCCTCGCCGGGGACGGGCGGCGGCGACCCCATGGGGCCGCGGGGCAGCCCCGCCGCGCCGCAGCCGCGTCACCGCCGCCCCGGGCGGGCGGCCCTGCCTTCACCTGAGCGCCGCCCGCCCCGGCCCCCGGGGCAGAGCTGCCGCCGCCAGCCGCTCTCCTTCCCTCCCTGCGCGCCCCGTCCCGCGCCCGCCGCCCTCCTTCCCTCCCCCGCGCCTCGGCCCCCGCGGGGCGGGGAAGGAGCCCCGGGCTCCGGGCCGGCTCCTGCCCTGACCTGGACCCTGCGCCCCTCGGGCTCAGGCACCACCGACGGCCCGGGACCCCGTACGTCCCGCGGTCCCGCGCCTAAATTCCGTGTCCCCGTTTGTGCCCGTGGCACATTCTCATTTGGGAACTGTCCGGCCAAACCCCGCGGCTGCCCTTGCTGTCGGCTCTCAGCCGCCTCCCGCTGCCGCCTCTGCGCTCCCTGGACAGCGACCGGCAGCTGCCCGCTGCCACCCCAGCCTTGATGCCCAGGCGCTGCTCCGGGGAGAGGTCACCCGCCACGAGGTGACAGAAAACCTGGCTGGCAACGGGCTGCCTTTTTCCCTGGAGTCTGTAATAGGTGCTTCGCCCATGCTTCAACTTTTGCGGAAAGAAAATAATGTGTTTTTTTTTTTCAGAGGCCTAGGTTCATCAACTCTCCCCCCATGATCAACCCATACTCCTCGCAACATAGCCTCTCTCTTTTCTTTGCCACTTTCTCTGCATTCCACCCACTTACTCCCCACCTCCTTCCCCCTGCATCACTTCTGCTCTTACAAGCTCTTGAGCTTTTGAAAAGCTTTCAAAATTAAACCCTGGCAGACACTTTTTGCAGACTTTACAGACTAAAATGAATCCTGATTTCTTCCTCCGTAGACTAACCAGAATGCAACAGCAGGGCCGTTATCCCATTTAGGAAAGCCGTTTTGTGTCTCTGCTTCTTCTGTGCTCTGGGAAATACTGTTTTAACAGTGGCCCGCTCCCTGTCCTGGATGTTCCTCCAGCACAGTCTGATAGCTGAGGACAACAGCGGCTTCATTTCATTTAGTCACAATCAATTACTTACTGCTTGCTGTTTTGGCAGACTATTTGTGATGTGCAAAGCAGAGGCTGACGCTCCTGCAAATGAGTGTCCTACTCTGAAAGAGCTGCATGCCCAGGTAAAGCAGTCATGTTAAACATTATCGGTATCCCCATCTTGTTTAGATTTAAACTGTAACTGCAATGTCAGCAATACTCACAGAAGCTAAAAGCAAACAGACAGATGTATTCCATGTTACCACTTTTTTTATGTCTTCTGCTTACTTTGTGATGTGAATTTGTTTTCCTTTGTCCCAGTTCTTAAAAGGTTAATCTAAAAGGCTCATCTTAAACTACTTTACTTTAGCTGATATAGTGGAGACGATGTGATTGTCCAGAACTTGTGCAGATGTTGTATGTCACTCCTCTGCCTGCAATTCCAGCTACAGTATCCTCCAAATTACTGGACAAACACTTTTGAGAAAAGGGATGCCTTCCAGGGATGGATGCATTCAAGACCTGGGAGACAGCATAATTATGTAAATACTCCCACATCCCATGACCCAGAGCAAACACCTGCTGATGTTAATGGGAGAAGAGAGGATTACAGTTCCTACAATCAGCTCCTCTGCCCAGTAAATCTGCCTCTGACCTCTGCCTCTCTTTATTTAATCTCTCACCAACACAGCCATTACCAGCACATAAGACCTGCTACGCCTGTTTTCTGCCACAGGCTTTTATCAGTTAGGAACCAGGCAGAGATTAGAAATTAGTTCCTGATATTGTACTCAACCGCCCTATAAAGATGAGCCATGACACACAGTCTAAAGGTGAAATAATAAACTCCGTTTTGAGGGTTTTGTATCATACTGCTGTGTCACCACCCACAAAGAGCAGCCCACGTCAGCCAGTACTGCAACCTTCAGCAGCGCTCTTCTGGCAGCCACACTTGGATGCACCATCTTAGCGTGCCCTGCCTGTCTGGAAGATAGATCTCCCTTTCTTCAGCTGCTGTCTGTGATGGCCAGAATGTAGCAATAGAACAAAAGATATTGTCTTCCCTTCTGTCCCATTTTTGAAGATCTTTATCAAAAATCTCCCAAGACTTCCAGGTTTACTGAAAGCAGCTAATTAGTGACTAGATACTAGCAACTGCTAATCCCATGTTATCTCTCCACAAGTTACTAAGATAAACTGCAGTGATATGGCTGTATTTCATAATCAGGAACAGAACTGAACTGGCAAGCCTAGACCAAACTCTGTGGCAGGCACTGACAAAAATCTTACTAATTTCAGGTACTTTATTGTGGAAAACTAAATCCAGAGGCAAGATCAGATATTGTAGTTTTCTCCCCAAAGAAAACAGTGCTATTGAATAATGAGAACACATCTCATGCCTATTTTATGCTTTTAATAATAGTCAGCTGTTCAGAGCTCAAATTACCATCACAAGCATTTTTGATGTATTATACTCATAGTAGCAGTTACAATTAGAGCTATTCTACAGAATCTGCTTAAAGGGGGATATGTGTTAGGAATCATTTATAGGTCAAACATGCTTAATTTCCTTTTAGAATGTTAGAAAACTTGACAAAATGGAAAAATTCTGGTCTCTCACTCATTTTGCATATGTTGGTTAAGTGTATAAGTAGCCAGTTGATCAGTTCTTGTGTTTCCTGCTTGATACATTCTGACATCCAGCACAAGATGGCTTACATTTATAGGGAAAGAAAAGGTAAGCACATCTTCCACAGAAAATGTAGTTTTCCTGCTTTATACAGATCTTGCCAATATGGTTCTTTTCAGAGTTATTGCAATTAAACCACTGTATATGATGAACAGAAAGGAGGAAGTTCCCAGTGGCCTTAAAAGAAGCTGAACTATTGTATTTGTCTTGCCCATTGATAACAGAATACTGGCAGGAATGAAAGTACTATCTTTAAATCTTGCAAGCATGTAAAATGTTGGAGAAAAGTCTAAACTAGTTATACCCATGCTCTGATGCCATTGTGGCACAGAAGTCTGATACACTAATTATATATTTAGCCAAGTTAATTGATACTGTGTAGTATTTTGGCCTCTAATTAGTAGTGTGTTTATAATTTATTATGGATTCCATGATGCAGCCTGACGTAGTCCTGCTAAAGTAACTGTACAGACTCCAATGCATCCGGTAAGAGGAGAGTCAGACCTAAGGAAAGAGAAAAATGACTACATCTTGGTTTGCTATTTGTAAACTACTGAGAGACTATGATAAAAGTACAATTTCTTTCCTTTCCATCCTCTTGTCTTTAATTATAATGAGTCAGGACTTTTTAGTTTAATCACCTCACAGTATTTTCCTACTTCTAGAAGAACAAAATAGGAAATATCTTGTGGAGGAAAATGTGGGAAGAGTGCATCCTTGGTTACTGTGTGCTGTTTAGAGGACACAGGGTCCTTACACTAGTATCCCTTAGAAAGTAATACTAAAGCAAAAGAGGAAATAACAGGAGCTACAAGATCAATGATACAGTCTGATGCTAATCAGTGCAATGCCAAATTGTATAATGAATCTCATTCTTCAGGAGCTGACTGCAATGAAGCTTCTTGAAATTTACTACGCTCAAAATGGTGTTGCTGTGTGTTTGTAGCTTCAAATAGTAGCTCAGACAGCCTAGATATAAACACATCAAGTAACATTTATAACTTTGGCAGTGGTCTTTATCTCTTTGGGGGTCCTAGAGCTCTGGAATTCATTTTCTATCACAGGTTAAATGGTCTGAGTAGGATGTTGTAAGTCTGGGTTACCACTGGAAGCAAAGAAAAGGTTTGAGGTTTTCCATTGCTTGTTTTCCAAACAGCAGACTCCAGTGAATTTCATACTAATTCTGTGGTTGAAGTTATGTGAAAAACACCAAGGCATATGAGTAGGTGTCCTCTTTGACATCTAAGTAAACAAACAAATATTTTGGATAGAGAAAAATAAGAATCGCTGTGAATGAGAACAAAATGTTCTAGCTTGTGCCCTGGCACTCTCTCCTTGCTTTTTATTTATGTATACAAATTATCATTTTAAGGTAGCTCTAACAAGAGTAAATTATAAATTAGTTTCACTCTTTTCTGGTTTATCAAGAGATTGGCACCTATATGTTCATCCTACTTAATTTTAGCTTTCTGAAGCTCTGGGAAAGGATTGCTCTGTACTTTGCCAACAGCAGAGCACTGCTGGCTTTCATTAGTGGGGCCAAATTCTTTCACTTTTGTTCACAGTGATTAATGCTGAAATAAATGGAACTTCTTGCAGTATTCACTGTGAAAAGACTCTAAGTATGCTCAGATACAGACTACAGTAACAAAGTGTCTGCTGTTTGACTGTGTCCCTCTCTCTTGCTAGAACAGACATGGAGGGCATGGGGGAAAATTAAGCTTTAATTCTATTCATACAAAGGATGGTACTTTATTGTTGTTATTATTAATAACAAACTGTGTTCTCAAAGTGCTTGGAACTGAAAACTGGATGGAGGTGAAATACAATTTTTTTCCTCAGGTGATTGCAAACTAAATATAAAACAGGACATCGATGGAGAGAAGACCTGATTGGGATAGGAAGGGTGAAGTACAAGAGAGCAATAAAATAGTATTGGCCAGAGTAGTAACTGCTGGTGTACTTCTGGCACACCAGAATTAGTGTTTGGAGGCATTGATGCAAAGTGAGTTGGCAAGAGGGTCTCCAAGGAGGTTAATGTGCTATCTTTATATATTCAGAGTACCAACTTTCAGGAATGAGGGGCATTTTCAACAGAAGTACACAAATGTGTATTTGAAAACATAATGAGTAGACAGCAAAAGCTGGGATCCTGTACACTCACAGGATGTGGGAAGAAAACTTAATATTGAACAAGTAGATGAGGCAAGGGAAGGGCCTTCAGACTTCAGTCAAGCAGCCTCTACCTGACGCACTGTGAAGGCAGGATGAGCTGCAATGAGTAGTGATAACAGAGAAATGCCAGGGTATTTGCATTTGGGATGCAATACAGTAGACAAGACTGTCTCTATCAAGGCAGAGTAAATGGAAGCAAAAGTGAAACGGTAAATATGGGATGAAATTTCTTTTCTACAGCACTCAAAATTTTTCACCTGGAAACTTCCTTATGACAAAACACATTTTTTCTTAAAGAATAAAAATTAGAGAAATAATACATTTTTCTGTAAAATAACTGCTATTTTCCTGGGTTTAACACAGCAGGATTTTCACATTCTGGCCAGATTTAATGTGTACTTTTCTCTCCATCTTGCATTCTACTCATATCTAGCTCTTTGCAGGCCGTTTTTAACAACCCCTCTACCTCTCCAGTCTCTTGTACTAATGCAGCCTAATTGTTACAGGACGTTATAAACTCCAGGTGAAGGTCCCATCTGATGAGTAGGAGGTTGCTCTGTTATATGAGAATGGTGAAGAAGGGGACAGGGTGGTACAAATGATGATTGGATGGATTGCCCTCTGAGAAAACAGGGCACTTCTATGGAACAGTAGACAACAAAGCTGATGCTTCAGTTGAAGTTCTGAAGAATTGCAGCCACAAGAGCCGTTGCACATTTCTCAGATAACAGAGGAAAAGAATGGACAAAACAAATCAAGTGCCAATAAACTTTCACTTCCTTTCCTAAGATGCTCTGTGGACATATTTAAAATATATTACATTGAAGATATGAAATCTTGTGCTGAGCAAAGCCAGTCTCTGTAGAAATAGCCAATTCTTCAATGATTAAGCAACTGGGAAAGTGGACTACATTTTATATGTGTAGATATATTGGTTTTTTAGTGGAGCTGAGCTTGAAATTTTGAAGTGATTAATGCCCTTGAATAAGTGAGCAGTTATTTTGAAACACAGAATGTCTCAGCACAGATTATTGCCCCTGTTCTTCTCATTCCAGCTTCTGGTGTCTGATTTTCCCCCTCCTCTTCAGTCACTTGACAAAAATATATTGTTTTATACTACATCTTTTTTTGCTCTCAAAGTGCTCATTTCCTTAATATTATATTGGGACCTTGTCTAAACCACAATTTTTAATTTTTTTCCTAAACTTCCAACTGTTATTACCATTGCAGTAGAAATCATTGGAACATTTGTGCAAAAAAGCCTTGCCTTGCAGCAGTCAATGGCAATTTAGCACACACCATAGTGGATATTGGTTCAGAGACCTAGGAGCCTTTTTCCTTTTTTTTTTTTTTATAACTCTACCGGATTACACAGGAAAACATGATCAATCTTGACAGCAAGTTCTAACAACAATGCAAGCAAATTGTTCCCCAAACCAATTTACTTATGAGAGTAAGAATTTTTTTTCAGATACGTAAATATACTTCTCTGCACACAGATGTTTTGAGTAATCAGGCCACTGACTGATGGCATCATATTGCCAAATATCAATATATTGTAATCTTCATCACTGGCCACACAGCTACTATTTTAACTTCTTTAACAGATTTTGAATATGTATATTTAATAGAATTAAAAAGCAATGGTACTTATGCTTTTGGCAAGTAAATAAAGAGTGTTGTGGCCAGTTGCAATAGGGGATAGAATTTCAGGTAGGAAGATTATAATGACCAGAATCAAAATTTGGTTGGGGCCCAAGCCAATCCATATTAACCTAAACAGTTGTACAGGATCTTGAATCACTAAAGCTGATTTTAAATTTCTTCTTGATTCCACAATAAAGAAGGGCTAATTGTGTGTCCACAGTATTGTCTGAGTCTCATTTGAAGTGAAGGCTGGTGACGATTTGATTGTAAATGTCATTTCCCACAGCTCCATTGGGAAGGTTTCCCAGCCGGCTCAGAGCCTGCCTAAGCCCACTCCATCATCCAGCTCTGGCATTACAGAACTCTCTGTTCCAGCAAGGCTGAGTGGTATGGCCGTTCCTGGGAGTATAAAGGAGCTTAAGCTTAGGAAGAATGCCTGTTTCATGACATTTAACATATCTGGGTATTCCCACTGAGAAGCAGGATATTCATGCTGTGAAGAAGGGGTTGGACTAGGTGGACCTGCAGCTCTTTCTGTCTGAAAATGCCCCTGTTTCTGTGAGAACATTTTGGTAGTGTCAGGCAGCACCTGTATTCCATTAACTCCAAAAGCATTTCAGTGTTTACAGTAACCAGGAAATGTCCATGTCTGTGTTATATTAACAAGTCAGCAGTAACAACTGCAGTTTCAGTTTTTAGAGCTGTGCAAAGAAGGGTTTACTTTGAGTTGCTGAGGGTTTTACTTTTTTTGGTTGAAACACAAAGAAGCCTGTAGTACTACCCTTGAAACCATTTCAGAAAGCTTTGGGGAAAAAAGTTACCAAATGATGTCCAATAGTGCTTCAGTAATAGCTTCATATAATCAGGTAGGCAAAAGCATAGCTATGAATTGCAAGTCTAAAAAAATACTTGTGATAACAAATTTGTAGCTCCTTCACCTTAGTTTTGTTTGCTTGCTCTCTTCCTGCCTACTGCATGTAAGGGGGCTTGCATAATGGCACAGTTTAATTCAAGATTCATTATAATGGAAACAAAACTGTTATATTTTTATGTGGACTATAGTACATATCCTCAAAGAGTTAAGCCATAAGGTGTCACTGCATAGGAAGCAGCAGACTTTATAGGAGGAGTGATGTGATGCTGGAGAATTACAATCTATGTAAAAGAACTCACCTGTGAGAAATTAAAACATAACTTTTTGTAGTCTTCCAAATAGGCTCAAATTTCTGCATGCAAGAGGTAAAAAATCTAAGCTATGCACTCATGTGCTTTTCACATAACTGAGTTTTAATAGTGACGTTAAGTTACTATTATATAACAAGTAACACCAAAAACCATGGGAGAGAGCTAGAAAATATAAATATATTTTCCTTTTCTCTTTTGGATTGAAAACAGTACATGGTAAGGCAACTTAATTCCCAAGAAAGGCAGTAGCAGGGACTGCTCTGTAGCTGGCCAAGCATACCAAAGGTAGAGAGAGCTTCACGAGGTGTTTCTCCATCACCTGCTGCTGTGTAGACTGATGTGACCAGAATGATGACAGAGATCACAGTCACAGCTCTCTACTGAGTGTGCCACCACTTGCCTGCCAGAAAGCACCATCTTTTTATTTATAATTACTTGAAAAGTTGATTCCAGAAAGAACAAAGCAAGACTTCAGCTCCCCCTAAAAAGCTGTATTCAGCTGGCCTGATCCCCCTCTTATTAACAGACACTTTTTTAAGACTCCACCAAGACATTTCTCCTTGACTTCATTTATATGCCGTTCAGATGAAGGAGACAGGCATTCAGGACTGTTCCAGGAGGCAAGAAAAGGTTTTTACTTTGCTTGTATACCTATTGCTGGTTCCAAAGCTCATTTTTTCAGTATTGCAGTGACTTCTACTGAAATCAGTTCCTACAGATGATGTCGGAACACTTTTACAGTGCTGCAGGTACAGCTGTTGCTTATCGTGTTTATTTACACTACTGTCACGCAGATTCATTTCAACACCTTTTTGTCGTTTTGGGCTGACACAAATCTGCTCAGCAGTAATTACCTGAGATTGTTCTACATTTCAGGGAATATTTTTGACTCATTTACATTACAAAAACCCATGCAAATTGCTAGGAGAATAGGTGCTAAAGGGATTATAACTCAGCAGGATCTTACCACAGCGATAGCTTTTGAGACAGAAGATCAGTTAATTCACCTGACAGAGAACATTTATATTAAATAATCCCTGGTTTGATCAAAGGTATCAGAAACATACTTTCAGAGCTCAGGCCTTAAAAATATGTGGCTGTCAATACTAAACGGAAAAAAAAAGTGTCAGAAATAAATATGAAAACCAAAAGCTAGTCTACTTCTGATTCATACTGGAGGCTATTACCTACTTCTATTTGGAAATGTTGCTAAATGGTTTTAAAATGATCCAAAGTACTTCACTGCAGCCAGTCAAGTCATAAAGAAAACTGTTTCATCTGGGAAACATTATCCTTCTTTAGGACTTAAGTAGATTTGGGTTTATCCACCTCTTTCCTGTCCTATAGCTTATCTTTTACAGCTGGGCAAGATAAATGCAAAATAAGTTGTACTACTAGAAAGTAGCACTAGGCTCTTCCTTTGCTTTGCACAAGTACAAATTACCCTTTTAATACAGAATTGCTGAAACTTAGGGTCTTCTCAATAATCACCAGGGACAGCCTCCATTCCTAAAAGAAGCACTCTAATCATTCTAAAAAAAACCCCAACAAAGAAACTACACAATTTTGACCAAACACTAGTGACAGTCTCACATTTATGGTTATTAATTTGATGAAGTAGTTGCAAAAATGCCATATGATTCACTGGCAAATTTCATCTAGTATGGGTACTCTCACCATGTTTCTAAAGAATCCATGAACATAAAAGCCCTCCATTTCTTCCTGATTTGATGATCTTCATTAATTGGGGAAAAAGGTTCCAGCACAGAGAGAGTGCTGCTTCTTCTCTATTGCATACATTGGATATCCCTATGACTTAAAGATAAGTAGGAATTTAGTGTCTCATTTTCTCATGGGGAAAGTAAAATGATTGTATCTTCCCTGCCTACCATCCTTTGCTGACTTCTCTGAATGTTTCTTTTTGTAGACAGTTTTGTAATGTTGATGATGCTGGGCATCACTGTAATATAGTTTCCTGAATTTACATGATTACATTATAATAATATCAATGCTGGTTTTTATGGTTCATATAAATCAGTGTTTTATTTGCTTTCACAACTAGTGCTGCAAATTGAACAGCTGTTTTCACTGAGCAGTTTTAATTAAGCTGTCCATAGTGCTGCCTAGATATTTTTCTGAGCCGGTAACACTTCGTTAAGTATGCAGTATCAGTGAACACTTCAGATCATTCCTGAACATTACCTCACACTTAGGTAAATTGAAATCCCATCTTCACTGAGGATGTCAAATCACCTTGTTTTGGTGGTTTGAATTTGGTTTTCAGAAATCTTTCTAATCTTCAGGGCCCTAGGAAATCTTGAATTTGCTACAGATTTTGCCATCTGTTCACTCACTTGTCAAGATAATGAAGCTTTAAATGATACTTGCCCTAATAAAATCCTTTGGGCAACCTATTATTAGCCCCTCTTTATTCTGAGAACTGACAAGTTCAATTTATGTGTCTTTGGATCTTTTATGAAGTTTATGTTCTATGACCAAAATTTCCTTCCCACACTGATTTCTCACATTATTTCATCTCTGTTTTGAGTATCTCTGGAATATTAGTTTAGAAAGCCAAGATAAGTTTTATCTCTTCCTGTTTTTCTGTGCAAAAGCAGCTTCTTTTTTCTTTTTACAAACCCATACTGGATCCTAATCTGTATTATCATTTGGGAATGTTATAGATTGCTTTGTTGTTTTCAGAAACACATGTTAATTAATATGTGAAGCGGTAATTAGTTTTGTTGCCCACAACAACTTCTTTTCAACTTTAAATATGGCTATCATTTCATCTCCCTTGGGCAGCTGAACTTGATAAATGTGTTCCAACACTTCCACGTTTAGCTCCATTTCTGACAGTGGAAATTTCTTTGTCTCTTATTTGCAAAAAAGACTCCAGAATGTACTCACATTCAGGCATTAAGTCTGTTAAGGAAAAGGCATTAAGGAAACACTCTGTCCAGGCACAAAATTTTCATGGTTTTATAAACAATACCCCTGTTAGAGTTTGCCTTTCCAATTTTCAGAAGTGGTTACAAGTCGTCGTCTGGGAATATAAACAGGAATCTGGAATTTCAGCTTTTGGTTCTGATTTTTCAAACCTTGCTTGCTATTGCCCGCAATGGTGGCTAATCCCCAGCCAGTCAAGAAGACATAACCCATGGGTGATGTGATGACAGACCATGATATGTCCATTAACCAGCAGAAAGAAAAGCAAGAATTTGTTTTGATTGCAAAGGTGGAGAAAAAGTATTATGCATGGGTTTATAGATCTTGCAGAGCCCTTTGTCCATTTCACTGAGAACCAGAGAGGAGTAAGATGCTCTGGATAACACAGCAGTGTAGAACAGAGGCAACAGGAAGGAAGAAAGAGAAGGAAGGAAGAAAGACCACTGTAAGGGATCATGAGCAGGAGAGTAACCAGACTCTAAAGTGGCAGTGACTTTAAGAGGAAACTAAATAGTGGTAAGGAGGAAAACTAAAACTGGATTTTGCAAAGAAGGAAATGTAGAGACAGGGAACAGATGCAGGGGAGTCCAGAAGACTATCACAAACAAAACCAGTAGGGATTTGTGCATGGAGTAGAGAAGTGAGCAGAGCAATGAACTAAGTGCTCTGGATGCAATGATCTCTGTTTGCACTGTTAGTCCAGGTTAACAGAATTAACTGAGTTAACTTTGGAATGCTTGGTTTTGCACTTCATTTGTTTTAACTTCATCTGTGAAACAGAAATGCTAATAAAATTTCAAAAGCAACAGATTTTCCTTCCTTGAATTTTGGACACCCACTGTTAAAAGAGAATTGAGGGAGGTGGGAAGGTGGGTTGGAAATGCATGTCCTTGAGGACAGTGAGGGATGTCTCCTTCCATCCCACACCAGCTGCCTAGAAGAGGTGCTATAGTAGGCCTATGGAGCAGGACTTGATCCAGCTGAAAAAGATGTTACAATTTGAAAATGCCTTTCTACCCCTAATTACAGAGGAGGTTCTTCGAAAGCCATCTCGGACTGGAGGTAAAACTGGAGGTATCAATTCCATCTCACATTTCCTGTTTCTGTGGAATTCTAATAGTATTTCAGTATTCAACTTTTAGATTAATTTGAAAATCTCAGGCTGAGTGTGCTTCAGTTTCACTCTAGTCTTTTCAAAGACTCTAAAAGATCTAAAAGAAAATTCATCATAATTCTCAATAGAATTTGTGTTCTGAAAGCCTATAACTTACTTCTTCCTTTGATGCTTTTTAACATGGGCTGTGTTTTGATGTGGAGATGTAGGAATTGTTTCACTGTTGAATAACAACTTTTCTCTTGCAGCACTAGCCATAAAACATGACCACCTTGTCAGATCACACTCCAAAATCTGAAATGGGCATCATGTCAAAGCTCAGGGCTTCCTTTTTGTTTTGACTGTTGCAATGTTCTTGTTTCTGTTAGTAGCACGTTCCTACCACTTGTGCTTTTCAGACACCTACAGCCAAACTCAGTCTAACTCCACTGAGCTCACTGCAGCTGCAACAGAAGTGAATTTGTCTCAGTATGTCTGTAAATTAACCAGTCATTTAAGCTGGAGAGTGACATTGATAAGCAATAACAGCACAGGAGTGGTGAAAGGAAGATATCTCCTAGTTAGTTTTGGACAGTTGACACTAACTCTATTGTCAGATAAGTCTTACTGACTGTGGGAAAAGCTGAGTGGGAAAAGTCACACTTGCCGCCTCCTGTAGGAGGAAAACAGATCTGGAATGCAGAGGAAATCTTGACATTATCTGTTCGCCCAACCCCTACCAGCCAGGCAATCAAAATAACTAGCTGAGTATCGGCTGCCTCTGTTCCTGGCCCAAATAAACATGCCTTCTTGACAGAGTTTTTGCTCACAGGAGAGGAGGCAAAGAGAAGGAAAGAGTCTGAAGTGGATGTGGGGGAGTGTTTCCTGCCAAAACCCAGGAGCAGCTTCTCTGTGACATCTAAAAGAATACTGATGACATAAGCCTAGTGCTGTAAACGGAGGTGGCTCTGCTGTTTCCAAAGGACAGCAATTCATGCCCAACAGTCCTGCAGCCCAGAACTCCAGTACTTCATTGCTCCACTTGGCCTCCATTGATATTGCCAAAGACAGTGTGCCAGACTCTGCTAAAAGAAGGATCAAACCCAAGGGAACAAAACCACTGGAAAGAACTTCTCTGTTCCCATCCAAATTGTATTGCTTAAGAATAAAGTGTAGCTGTTTCAAATGAACACTTTTATTTTCCTCTGAGCCCTCATAAGAACCAGGGTTTATCAAGAGTTAAGGAAGCACTGTGTACTATACTTACATTAAGGTATCGTATATACATCACAGCAAATTAGAGACATTCCCACATATTTCTGTATACACTCACTTTCCTAGGTATAGCTTAATACTCTGGATATCATCCCTATAAGGTTGTTGTTATACTTAAAAAATTCCAGAAATATGGGGTATAGAAGAGCATCACAGCAACAAAAGCGACAAAAGAAAAGGTGCACCTTAAACTATGCAACTGAATATATTGAGTTCGCCAGTACATCATCCAGCTATTGAGTGTACTGCATCAGTTCTGCCTGTCTTATAAATAGGTGAAAATATAAAACAGAAGTTTATTTTAACTTTGGAAACTCATCTTACCTTTTTCTTACCACATGGGAGTCCAGAGAGCTGTAAATTGAATATTTTGACCATGTATTGGTCAGCAGACAAGAAAAGTGTGTGAAAGTAAAGGCTAACTTTATGTGCTATATGTTCATCAAACAGATCTTACTATCAGTAGTCTGCTAGTGATGCCAAAGTACCTATGGCCTTATGCCTGCTTTACCTGTTCAAAGAGCCTGGAAATCAAAATTTGTGGCTTCTCTTGACGGAGTCCTGTGGCATGGACAGTAAAGCAGCTAATTCTGGGGAAGACTGGAAAGAAGACTAGTTGGTTGGAGGATGTTATAATTATTTGATTCCATATTCCTTCTTCATTGCTTTGGGAAGCAGGTGCAGAAGAAACAATTTTAGGAATCTCTCCATTCTGTTTTGTACCCCACACCCTTCTGTCTTTCTTTGACAGAAGTGAATCACCAACATCCAGTAGACACCCATTCTCTGATTTTTCTGTACTAAGAAGCCTTGAGCTGCAGGTGGCTGAGCCAATGCTGACCACTCAGGTGAGTTTTTGGGCATGCATGAGCAGGTATGGAGGCTCTCCATACAGCCACAGTGCTACTGTAAGCCCTTCCTGGAGCCAAGCTTAACATGAATAAATGGCACAGCAAAGACCACCTGGCAGGATGGGGACTGTAACCTGGACACCAATCAGTTAATGGACCAACATGCATGCAGAAAGGCTCCTGAAAAGTTATTTGGATGCTGAATTACAAACAAATGTAAATGTTTTGAGTCACCTTTTTGTATGAAAATTATAGATGTTAATGTAAAGCTGTAAGGTTTGTGAGGGAAGGACTTTGTTCTGCCTGTACAGTGCTCACAAGGACACTACTCTGGGCCTGAGGCCAATTGTCATTACCTCAGTTAAAAAAAAATTAAAAATAATAAATGACCTTATTAGCAATCCAAGTAAGCAGCATTTTTAAGAGTTTCCTGAAAGAACTACATACATTTTATGAAATATAATATTTCCTGTTATATATATATATATATAATGAATCTCCCATTTCCTCAGCTACTTAGAGACGTTGCTTGATTCTGTAATCCATGAAAAGGAGAGGCTATCTTTTTTCTTTACAGACACAAATAATTTTCTCTACAGCTAAGAAAAGCATCATTAAGAGACTAACTATAATCCCAAAAAGTTGCTGGTGACTGCAACTGGCATAGAGTTTCACTCTACAAAGAAAAATCCCTAATTTTCTACAAGATATACCTACAAGATTCTATGCTAGAATCAGTTTACTTCTCAGAGTTAAGTCAGAGAAACCTTATATAACAGCGTCTTCAGGAACCAACAAATACTCCAGGGTAGGTACGTACCCAATGTAAATTAATATCAAATGAAAACCTACAGCCATTACCTTCCCAAACTCTATGTCAAAAGCCTACACTTCATGAAGGCTGGGATAGCAGATTCAGATGCACTTAATAATACCCACATGTAAAGCACCCTTTTGGCCATCTGTTTTCTTGAACTTGCCTTTCCAATTGCTCTGCTTTCATAAAGACAGAGAGCCAAGATCACAACTAACAGATGCCATCATATGCAATGGAATTATATATGGGATGGCTTTGGTATGACTTTTGCATTCATATGCAGCCCCAGTCTCCTCCTCTGGCTGCATTTCAGCGGTGGCTTGACAGCATGGTGGAATTTACTAATTTATTTATGCCTTGTGCTGAGCACTCAATAAATACCAGCATCTCTATGTGCATTTCTGTCATAGCAACTCGCTGGCCTGGGTGGAATCTAATACAGAGAACAGGAAGGACAGAGACTGGATGGTTTTCAGCTGAAAAGCCTTCTAAAACAACCCTCCTGTTTCTTAGTAGTTGACATCAACACTACATAGCTCTTTGTCCTCCTCTAGTGGTCCCATTATATTTAGGGAGAGGCTTATGCAGTGATTACTATCTTCAAATTAATGCAGCCATTACCCCGCTGTAAGCTGTTGAGGCTCATGCCTAGAGATCCTGTGTTTGGTTCTGACATGAGCCACAGTTCCATGGTGCTCATGGAAGTGGAAAGAGGTGCCTGTGCTTAGAGCCAGTCACAGCTACACAGACGCTGTGTGTCCTTGAGCCACGGCCATCTCTGAGCAGAGGCTGCTCCACGGCAGGTTGCTCAGTAGCAGGAAACAGTGGCCTGCTCTGACTGCAGCCCCACAAAAGGTCCTATGTTGCAAAAGCTCAGAAGCTGACTGCTTTGTTTGATTGCTTTATTGTCCCAAATACTTTGTAGTATGTTCCAGCCAGAAGCTTTTCTCTGTGTTTTCCTGCCTGACTCGCAAACAAAGAAACTGCAAAATCCATCTTATGTGCTGAGCTGTTCAGAGAGATGATGCATGCCACTCTGATGCAGCGCAAAACCTTAAACATTAATCCTTAGGAACTGATACTAAATAACAAAAAGCTTAAATAGTTAAATAACAAAAGCTGAACCTAAAGAATTGTTGCAAGGGAAATGTTTTCTAACGGGGAACACTAAAATTGTTGGAACTGCTACCCATTAAAAATGCCTTCTGTGAAAACAAAATGTTCCTACCATATAGATTATTCTTTGTTTGTGTGTGTCTCAGAGCTGCAATGCTTAGTTATCTTAATAAAAAGCTAAAGGTTTATTTTGCTGCTTGTATACTTTAACATTGGGTAAAGGTTGTCTAACCTTCAAACTTTTGCAGTTATGTCTTGCACAGGAAATAAAACCACAAGGACATAGCCTGCATTGTGGCTATTAGAGAGGTCTGAGGGAAAGGTCTAATTGAAACAAAAAACAAATATACTTTTAAATTATTATTATTATTGTTATTAGTCAGTGAAAATTTTCCAGGCATGTGTTGCTTTTGGAATAAATGTTAAATGGCAAAATGTGTCCTCTACCATGACTCTTGGAAATCCCCAGTTTAAAACAAATTGGCTGCTCAGGAGCAAGGGAGCTGAATATGGATGTCTGTCTGCAACCTTTGTCAGGCAACTGTTCAGTCACAGAAAAAAATGACTCAAGAATTCTGTGTCTCCATGAACTTAGTTGCTTGAAACCAACACCACCTAATTCCAACAGAGGCAAAACTTTAGAGCAATTTATCAATCTGAATTAGATCACCTTTTGCAGCAAGGTTCCTGTCATATCTCGAGAGTTATTACAAACCCAAGCTCATCTACCAGCTGCTTAGTGTTCAGCTCTCCTTAGGAGTCCAAGCTGTAACTGAGCTAGGAAAAGTGTTTATAATATTTTCATTCTGAAATTACCTATATTTTGTACAATTATGGACTAGATATTATTTTTAACATTTATCATCTCTATTTTCAGTATTTTTCTTACTTATTTAAAACATTGAATAAAAATCAAAGTCACAGAAAGAACCATGGAGCAGAGAAACAGAGAAAGATATTTAGAATGACATTGAGTAGTTGTATGTGTATAAAGTGTTTTTATACATTGCTGCTTTATTGTTTTAGAAATGTCTTATATAAAATCCAGAGTATTTCTTGATGGATCAATCTTTTGTCTATAATTCACATACTAAAACAGTAAACATATAAATTTCTAATCTATACCTGGCTGATTTGGGCTTTTTTTTTTTTTTTTTTGAGAAACAGCAATATCTCATTTTCCTCTTGCTTTTGACAGCAGAAGATCCCAGTGTGCCCTCAACTGCTCCAATATATCAGTAAGAGTTGACTAGCAAAGATTTGCCTTTTTAGAAGAACAAAGAAGGGCTTTGTTCTATCATTTCTTATTATGAAAGGAAGAGGCAATCTCACTGCCTAATTGTGGAAGCCAAACTGGCACTGCAGAAAAGTTAGAACTGAAGCCAATTGAAATGACCCTCTGATGCACTGACTGCAGGACAAGCACCAACTCTACCTACTTCTAATTTGAGCAACACAGAGCACAACTAGTTAAGAGGCCAAGGCCACCAAACAGTTGGGTTTATTCAGTAGTTTTCTTTCACTCCTCAGGAAAACAGTCTGTTCATTTTTCAGTCCAAAGTAAGCACCTCCACTTTGTGCTCGAAACATGTCAAAGTGACCCCGCTCTGCTTTCTAGTAAGTGCATGGGATCATTGGATGATGATGTTTTCTTTTCCACAGTTATTTAAGGTCAGGTTTTCATCTTGAGTAAACTTTTATAGCTGAAGTAATGACAGCATGGGACACAAGTACTACCTAGGTCTTGCAAGACACTGCTGAATGTCTAATCCAGCTCCTGCTCCCCCACTGAAGAGGATGAGTAGAGGGGTTTCAGTCACAGCCTCAGCTCCACCACCAGCACATTTGCCAGACATCCATGGCAAGTGAAAGGCTGAAACAGATCACCTCCATTCCCCCATGAGCAAGAGGAAAATACCAGAATAGGATACGGTTCTGTGAGCCACATCCATTTCCCTCTTCAGGGACTGCAGCAAAGGTAAAATAAAACCATGAGGATAAAACCTTATATGACTAGAGGAAACATAAATATATGTAATCAGTTGAAAGTACTGTACTCAGGTCTGATTTTTTGATGAATCAAGCACCTTTAGTTTCTAAGAAGAGCCAGACAGAGTTACAGCTCTCTCCCATTTCCCAGTATCAGGCCTGTTGTTGGCAGTTGTTCATATACAGCTGCTATATAGCACAGTTCTATTTCTTACACTATGGAGACCTCTCCTTGAAGTCAGTTTGCATTATGCCTGGGCAAATATTGCAGTATCAGGCTGCTCATTAAAGCCCTGGGACTACTACTGCCCCTGTTTGAATTTTGCATTACATCAGTCAAGGATACACAATTATCTGTGGAGTACTTCTGAAATGGCCAAGGTCACATGAGGATTTTATCGTATTACTGCAGTGCACCATCTTCCTTGCCAGCCCATTGCTGTTCTGCTACAGACTACATTACCATGCATCAGCAAATACACGAGCACACTGCACACTGCTATATTTAGTGTTTTATACATACCACTAAAATAGAGGATGTGTCAGCTTTTAATCCGACTTCAAATTTTTGTCAGCAAAGTGAGGGCTCATTTTCCCTACCAGTGATGAAGTGTGCTCTGTGTTAGTCATCTTGAGCTATGTGGTGATAACTTTAAAATACATTAGGCAGCTAGAATGCTCAGTCTGAGTGGAATGTTTTTTACTAAGACATATACTGGGGGATAGTAAGGACACACAGCATCAGTCAGCCAGGTTTTAATGGTGATTGCCACAGGCTACCTGCAAACCCAGCAGCAATGTGATGGCAAGAGGAGCAGCTAAGCAAGGTGTTCTCTGGGGTACCACGCCAGACAATCAGAACCTCCTACATTGCAAGGGCAGAAGAGATAGGTGGTGCAGACTGGGTTTGGTGTTATGTACCTGGCAATTTGAGAAGAGAAGCATTGATGATGATGACTTGAACAGAGTGGTCTATTGCATGGTGATGGCACCGGAGCAGTTCTATTAATGGCATAATCTATTAATGACATCAGGAATGTGGTTTAATGGCTGAGACCACAGGTAGCACCAGGATAGTCACATTCATTCCCGAAGAATGGAGAGTTCAGTGGATGAATCTGGTGTTTTGAGAGGTCTTGGTAAAGCCACAGAACAGGGTATTGTTTACATATTTGTAACACTTGCTTATTGTTGCCATCACATACAAGTAGTACACGTATGAATTGCCTTCCTGTCTACCGCTTCTACAGAAAGACAACAGACAACTTGCTCACCTCAGGCCAAGGCTGAACCTGTCTGTGTGAAACCAGCTTTTCCACTCCTTGTCCTCAGTTGCTCCACAACTGCTTGTCCTCTCTTGCAACTGTCCCTTGCACCTTGTTAACTACATCTTAAAGGGTGTGGGCAGTACCACATTTGTAGCCTAGGTCTAAGCTGAAAGAACATTGTATTTACTTAATAGTGTGAAATGATATAAATATATAAATTTCTAAGTTTTTGTGGAACTCTATTTCAGCCCAACCCAGAGCTGTCATCCCAGCCCCATGATGGTGTGGCAGGGCTGTTCTCTGCCACAGCCCTTCCCAGCTATGTGACCCAACTTGCAGACTGGGTCTGGGAACATCCCATCCCATCCTTGGCCCATCCTTGTCCCCAGGCCTCATCCTGGAGCTGTCTAACCTCTGTTCCCGTGTCTGCCCCAGTCCCCAGGGAGCCACTGGCTCATGCTGCATCCTGTCATGATTAAAGAAAACAGACAGTAGAATAAATTCATTCCTCTAGAATCACATCTCAGCATTATTTAAATTTTTTTAATGGTTAGATCATCATTAATTCCAGTGCATGTAGTGTTATAAGTACCAATGTTATTACATCTGGAAGTAATGACACAAGGCCTGTCAAGCATGCAGTGACACTGCCAGCAATGCTGGTACTTAAAATGAGGTTCCCTGGTGTGGCTGGGTGGTCTGTGCAGCTGTAGCTTTTCTTAGACACATTTTGGGTATCCTGCTTAACATATTGCAAGGCACCCACTACAAAACCAGGTAATAGAAGCCCCAAAATATAGCATTTATTTGAGGAAAAAAAAAAAAAAGTAACATAGATTTCAACAAGAGAGAGAACAGGATTCCAAAGGGAGGTTTTTTCCCTCTCACATGCAGAAATGGTTTACATGGAGGATGACTGGCAGCTGAGGACAGCCCAGCCTTGGGGAAAGGGCTGCAGAAGTTCCCAGCCCTGGAGCTGCAGCAGCTCTGAGCTGCCCTGTGAATCCCAACTCCTGGCAGGGTGGGGTTATAGGTGCTCCTTGGTGGGGAGGGCAGGGTGACCCACTGGCACTCTGGGAAAAGACTCTTTTGGCCTTTGAGAGCTCAAGAGCTCTGACCAAGAAAGGGGTCAGAAGAATAAATGACAAAAGAGAGTCAGAATAAGAAGTAACCATGTAAGGGGATAGTGATGCAGAAAACAAACTTGAGTAGAACACTGAGTGCTGTGTTCTGTGTGTGGCTGATATCGGCAGGATAGGTTTTCTCCTCATGCAATAAATTCCAAAACCTTATCATTTATTATCCAGAAAGCACAGAAAATATCAGAAATATTTAGCAACTGCAAATCTGTAAGAAACCCTTGTCCCTCAGTTCAAGACATAGATTTGCCCTTTTTTGTAATCTAAATAATGTTTTCTCTTTTTCTCTCTCTTTTTTTTTTATTTCTTCAATATAACAAATTTCAAAGCCAAAAGTTTCAAAGTTAAATAAAAATTAACGCTTCTCATTTTGAAGACTGTTAAATCATTGCATGCTGAGACATGTGTACATATTTTACAGAAACAATTTGAAATAGAAATTAATGGATGCTAACTTTTTCCTGTAAAATGTTCTATTTGAAGAATATGGACATTTTCTGCCAGAAATTTTTAATGATAAATTTATTACCAGCTCTACCATATGCTAGATTTCTATGACTAAAGTTTCACCTCAGTGACCAAACTGACCTGTCATTCTTCTTTCACGCCTGCAGTCATCAGATTTTCAACCATCATTCTACAGCTCTACCATTAGGCTGGGTGCTGAAACTTTATCTCTTTTAGTGACAAAATTAATATTGTCATAAAAGTAAAACAATTAAAAATCAATCATGCTATAAAACGGGAATGCTGCTAAAATAGTTTTATTTAAAGTGCATATGACATTGACACATTTTCCTTGAAGTAAGACTTCAGTGGCACAGAGAGGTTTTGATCCAACAATGAATAGAATTAAAACAATTGCTCAGTCAATCTCAGCACTTCTGAAATTTGTTTACCTTTGGAAAAGCCCAGGCATGTGTTTCATTGGCAAATACCATCATGGAATAAAGCCACATCCAAATCATAAAGCAGTAAAAGTTAATGTGTATAGAGCTTGAATGAAAATACATACATTTACACTCAGCCTTTTGTTGACCTGAAGTTAAGTACATGAGGGTGGAATTACCTACAGAGACCTGAGTTTTCTAGCCCAGGGTTTCTGGCATTTTGCTAAGCCACCATGTTTGCCAGCAGAGCCACTGAATCAGTGAAATTGGCTCCAAAAAGCTGCATTCATCTGATCCTAACTGAGTTAAGGTTGGCCCCTGGAATGAACTGTGGATGCAGTTTAGATCAGAGACAGATGCAAGAAGAAATCACTGAGTGAGCAAACTGGCTTAAACTAGTCCTTCAGGCCAAAAAAAAGATGCTAAGTCATCTAGGGACAGAGGGGTAATTAGAGCAGCAATGTCCAATTGCTTTCCTTTTAATTGGCACACACTGCATACATCCTGACTAACAAAACAGAAAATGCAGTCAGAAATGGGTGACTCCAGAGGTCAGTTAGTTTATGACTGAAATATTTCTAGCTGGCAAAGACTTTTGTGGGAAGGAAGATTCATCTAGACTTTGGGGACATTTCTTTTTGCAAAACTGTGAGCTGCTATTAAACCCCAGTAACCCACATTCTGGGAAGCAGTTCCTTTTCTCTGTATTTCTTAATTGTGCTTCATTACAATTTAATAAGGACATTTACTCTCAATTAAGCAAATCACCCAAGCAGTTTTTTACGCCTCTTGCAATTAATTGGTTTTGTCAAATGCAGGTTTAATTGTGTGTTAAGTATCTTGCTGAACTAGGATCTGTGTGTGTGTACATATCTGTCTATCCAAACCTCTCCTTAGCTCCTGGCATGATAATGTATGTGCGGTTCAGGATACCTGAGTCTTTAGCTGTGCTTACTGCTCTGGTCTTGGTGTCTCGCTGGCCCCAAATAATTCCTCCATAATGGTCAAACTCACTAATGCTGTTAATATTGGAAAATGCTTCAACCAGACAGTGGTTTCCTGCTAAGGGAGAAATCAGGCATTTTGACTCTGGACATGTGGGTCCCAGGGGGTTGTTAGATTTTTTGAAAAATATGCCTCTGTAATGAGCCTTTTCATCAGATTCAGCTGCTGAGTGACCACTGAGACAGAAAAAGCTCTGAGGTATTCCTCATCTCGACTGACCTCTCTCACACACGCATACCAGTGCCATGGCAAGACCTTGAGTCCTACCCTGACACCAGTGACAAATGCTTGGGTTTATCCCCATTCTTCCAGAACTTACCTTGCAAGGTGTAAATTGCAAGGTGATGAATTATCAGCTTTCCTAAGAACCACCTTAATCCTACACCCATAGGTCATGAACAGCAGCATGGAAGTGATTGTCACAAAAGCACTGAACACCCATTTAACAGCAGAGACTCCCGGGGTCCTCTATCAATGCATGCATGGTTACACAAGCCACCAAGAAACTTTGAAGTAATTCAGCCTTACCTGCTTTTTCCTTGCACAGTTTCTGAAACAGCATCTGTAAGAAAGTGATTTTTCTTTAATATTGGTACATTTTTTCCTTCAAATAAGTTGCACATTTCAAGTTGACAATCTATATAATTATTAATCTCCACCATCTTGCACAAGGCATAAAATCCAGAGCTTATCAATAAAAATCATATCAATAAAAATCATGAAGAGTAGCTAGTTTTGCTTGCTAATGACAAGCTGGCACCCATTCTCAAATCAGGTTCACCTGTCTTGCAGTGAGTCTAGCAGTCTAGTCTACTCTACAAGCAGAGTGCGTGCTGCAAGGATACATCAGGTACAACACACTGGAACACGCCTGAAATGGACTTGAGATGCTGGTGGGGCTCAGGGAGCAGACAGGTTGCTGTAAATTGTGTAGGCAGCTGTACTGATGGGCAAGAAACAGGACACCACGACTCAGAAAGGTAGAGACACGTTTCCTGTTCATTTGTGACCAAGAGAGGGTTGCTCTGCCTGAGGCTCATGAGCAAACTGACCTGCCATGTTGTTTTCTTCATATTTTTCACTTTTCTGCTTTGGGATTGCCATTCTAAATGAAAGGGGTGCCATTGACACCACATTTGGATGCACCTCTTGGTCCATTACTTTTCTCCTTAATAGATTTTAGTGCCCAAATGAGGAGTTTGTTGATAGTGATTAAATCCTTTCATAGATTCATCAACTCTCTCAGCAATGCAGGCTGTAAATGAAACTAGCACAATGGGTGGAACTGCACCTGATTTCTTTTTTAAATTAAACAGAAGGGTGAACTGATTCCTCCGGGTACCAGCGTGAAGTGCCCAATATGAAGGTCGCTGAAAAGACAGCTGTCCTGTGCCTTGCAGTGACACACTCCCTGTTCCTGTTACCTGCTTGTCCCTACATGGACAACCATCTGCACCTTTTCATCAGATGCACCAAGTGCTCCGTTATCTCTTCAGTCAACATTGCTTTTTCAGCCTTGATAGGAATCTGCCTATGAAAACATGGGTTTTATTTATCTTTTATTTAATGAAGAATATTACCGAGATATTGGAAAATTCCTCCTCTGAACACGAAACTGAATTGATTAAGCATCTCTCTTAAAAATAGAGAAAGTGCAGCTAGGCTACAAATTTTTTGCCTTTTGCAAGGCAATTTCATTCTAAAAGAGCCTCTTGCTCCATTGTATGGTCTGCCTGAGCAGCAGCTGAAGCTGATCTGTCTTTAGCCAGCAGCGATCAAGAGGAGTGGTCACTTCAGATGGAAAGATAATGAGTGGCTGAGCCCAACTCAGGTTTCATTAGTGGCAAAGCATCTCATTTCCACGGAGAAGCAGGAAATTCAGGCATAGGCTGTATCATCTGGCAAGGGACAGGCAGGTCCCACATGAGTATGCCAGGTTTTTGGGATGCCTTTTTGAGTGCGGCGTATCATGTCTCTCCACTCTTCAGCAAGCTGCAGTGTTGTTTATCACCCTGCCTGGGGACAGGCACCTGATTTTTAGTATCACAACTCTGGCATAAACCTGGTCGATGCCTAAATTGCTATACTGAATCTTTGGATAAGCACTTCTTGAAGAATACATAAATGACATGTGAATCAAAAATAAGTATGTCAGTCCTTCATGGATAGCTGGTTTGTGTGTTCTAGTGCTGCCAGAAGGACACTAGATATTAAAATCATACTCAGGCTATGTTAACTTCCAAGATCTTTTTAGGATGCCAAAAAAAAAAAGGATGCAAATTATTGCTGGAACAATCCCAAGTGGCAACAGAAAGCTGCCAACTAGAAGTGATTTATGGAAATGATAACACACTATATAACTAATTGTGTAACAAAATACATTTACTGGAGGACTAGCAACCCATCTGAACAGCATGGCACCAGCTAATCAAATATATAGAAACCATGGACCAAGAGAGTACAATTCTAGCCAAAAGACTGCTGCAGCACCTGCTGCTATGAATAATAAAGAAATCATTTGCGTACAACTCCAGCTGTAACATTTTTGCAAGTGGAAGTGTCAAACAGAAGCCAAAGATAAATACACTCTGCTGATATAGACATGTGTTTTTTTGCTGAAGTATGTAAACTAGCCCACAGAAACCAGAAATGTTTAGATGCTGGGTCCATTCCTCCCCCTCAGCAGTCCTGTGTTTCAGCAGAGCCATCCCATGTTCACCTGTGTGAGCAAAGGTCTCCAAAAGCTTGCCTGGGCAGTGTCACCCTGTGCTCTGTGATCAGAGCAGGATGAGCCAGTGACATGAATGAGGCAATTGTACTCTGAGTGTTGGTGCAGCTAGCTCAGGAAAAGCTGTGGATCTATTGTTGGGAGGACATGTTGCACTTATAAAGAACCTGGAATGGCCTCAAGTTTCAACAGTTTTTATTGGATTTTAAGAAAAACTTCACAGAAGTTATTGCCAATCATTGAGACAGGCTGCTTGTTCAGGGAAGGGTAGAGTCACCATCCCTGGAGGTATTTAAAAGATGTGTAGATGCAGATGTGGCACTCAGGGACATGGTTAAATGGTGGACTTGACAGTGTTAGGTTAATGGCTGTACCTGAAGATCTTTGAGGTCTTATATAACCTAAAGGATTCAATGATTCTGATTTTCCTGAAAGGCATTCTGTGTGGAAAAAAATTATTCAAATTAACTCCTCAGATGAAGTGGAAGTGAAGGTAGAAGCAAAACACCACAGCATTATAAAGTCAACGAGGAAAATAAACATATACATCAAAAAACAGTTTCTCTGATGTATACATAATCTTTCATGGTTATAAGTGATCAGGGCATGAAACTCATCAAACAACTGGATTAAATGACTTAATAACATCCCAGAAAGCTTATTGTCACATAAAAGCTTTTTATTTTTTTTGTTTTTGTTTGACACAGATTATGAAACAGTTGACTTGAACAACTTCAAAACCACTTTAATTTGCAACAGCACAGGGATTCTGCAATGCCAGCCAATCCTGTAATACCATACACCATTTCAAAGAAAAAAAATATCATTTTTCATCCAAGTCTTTTGCTTCTCTCTTCCCCATCAACCTCTATTAGTTATTAGCTCTTTTATGCTCCCATTTCAAATATGCCCATATCTTCCACTGATATTTCTGAGTACCTGTCAAACTGTCATCATTCACTCTCAGGAAATCACACCCTCCAAAAAAAAATAAAAAAGGTAATTAGTATATCTGTTTAGCATGCAAATAACTCTTCTAGACATTTAATAAAAAAGCCAGAGGATTTATTCAACATAGATATGGTATCAAAAATATCACTGCTATCAAATAACCCTGGCATTTGGACAGGGCTACTTTACATCTGCTGTTAATAAAAAAGGCTTTGGATTCTGTAAGCTTATATTCTGCAGTGAGCAATCGGCAGCACCACTCTGAAACACAACTCTCCTTGCAGAGGAAAAAGGATAAATCTGTATGACTTCCAACTGGTTCACTGATACTGAAGGAAACAACTCTAAACTGAAAAAGGTCCTGCAAAGTATAAAGATTGAAAATTATGCTGGTTCTTCATTCTACCAATTTAATAACCTGCTAGGCTTTAATTAGAGTGACATATAGGCAGTTTTAAAGGAGGAAAACAGCAATCCACATGCAAAACTCAATCATCTGCATAGCGGGTTTATTAGATCCTTTCAGAAAGATGTTGACAGAAGGAAAGAAAATCCTAGTTTCTGCTTCAAAATAAAATTCTACAGCCCAAAAAGGGAAGTAATATTACGCCACTAAGCAATGTTAGCTTTAACTTGAAGTTACCTGGCCCCTGCAAGGAGATCTTCAGTCTGGATGACACTTGAAAGTTCCCTAGAGCATGTTAGCTGAGAATAATGGCAATACTGAAGCTATTCCACAGAAAATACTGTTGAGACTGCTGTGTCAGAAATTCAATTTCTCGCAAAGACTTGGCACCCATCTTTGGTGCAGGGTTGAAATTGCTGCTGGATTTTAGTGCTTAAGATGTATCTTCAAAGGCTGACACCAGGGCTCATAATTTTCCTTTCAAATACAACCACTGCAGAGGTGTTTATTAGAGACCATATTTAATATATGACCAGAGCACTATTGGAGAAGTCACTAGTGGCATGGGAGACGGATCTTGGTTGGATGGGATTCTGCCTCACACCTGTTGCATCCCAACACGTTGGCCTCCTCACCAGGTTAGAAAGTAGGGGGAAGGCGAAATTCTCGATTTCTTCCATTGAACCTGAGCTACTGTGCTGCAAGCTATTCATGATGGAGTCAAAGAAAGAAGATTAAGTCTGCAGTCAAGCAAGTCTTCTTGCTTGTTCACAAGAAGAGTGACCAGCAGGTCAAGGGAGGTTATTCTGCCCCTCTACTCCACTCTCATAAGACCCCACTGGGATTGCCGCATCCAGCTCTGGGGACCCCAGCACAGAAAAAATGTGGTGCTGTTGGAATGGACCCAGAGGAGGGCCACAAAGATGATCAGAGGGCTGAAACAACTCTCCTATGAAGACAGGGTGAGAGAGTTGGAGAAGAGAAGGCTCTGGGGAGACCTCACTGCAGCCTTTCAGTACCTACAGGGGGGCTTCAAGCATCTGTAAGAATTCAGAGGACACAGACATGTCTTTTGAAAACCCTAAACTTAATATTCTGAGCTGTGTTCTAAAAAGGTAAGATTGTAAATATTGCCCAGAGATATAAAAGCATATTTAATAATTGTGCACAGCTGTTACAAGACACATAATGAAAATTTGAAAACAATTTTTGCTAGTTTAGTATTTTAGTTGGTAAAATTACCCTCACTCACAGTTTTCAAAATGCATTTTACTTTAGTCTAAATACTTATTTTATTTAATTTTGCACCAAGATCAGCACTGGTTCAAAAACTCATAGAAGGAAGAAGTTATTCAATTGCTTTTTTCTGTTTGCTACTAATATGTATCTATTTTGCCTAAGTACTATTGATAGAAGTTTAGAAAATAATGTGACATTTCTTATGTCTGCTGTTTTGAAAGCTTTGATCAAATAGAAATCTGCCTGGAAACTATTTTAAAGTGAAAGCTTTTCAATGGCGTTAAAAAAAGGTTTGCAATAAGTGGAGCAGAGCAATAATAAAGTATATAAAAATGAAAACCATTTCAACAATGTTCCAAGTGAGATTAGAAGAAAACGAGCTACAAGACTAACAGTAAAGGAACATGCATTTCAGTAAGTGTAATTTATCATACTTATCTAAAAGAATTTATTATATTAACAGACTAGGGAGATTTTACCTCTTGCAGCTGCTATTATTTCCAAACGTCAAGCAATTACAGCCCGGGGGGTTATAACCAAATTTTTATTGAGGAGGATTCGGTTCCAACACATGAGGAACAGCCACTTGCAGTGAGTGCTAGGGTGTGCCTCTATGGTATTTTTTACAGTATTAAACCATTGCAATTGCTTGTTTTTGATTAGATGATACCATTCATCTCTGTGGCTCGGCTGGCTGTGCCTATTTGTCTTGCACCAGCACTAGCACTCATCTTGACAAACAGGAATCAAAAGCAGCAGAACATTAATTTTATCCCAGTTTCTTCTGTTTAATTTGTTGTTTTCATCACAAGAGCTCCATTACAGCTCCATCTCCTCTGTTGCACATGTTGCTCTAATGCAAGAACTTTGTTTAATACTCTGTAATCTTGGGGGTTTTGCTGTCATTCACTCTACATTACCTTTGCTTCTCCTATGATTTCCCTTATGGGATGACTGTATTTGCTATTCCATGGTCTTGGAGAGTGAACTATCTGATCTCCTATATTTGGCCCCAGTACAACTAGTGGAAGTCTGAACATGAAAATTTTCCTGTTATTTAATAGAGCAAAAAGCCTCTGTGTTGACAAGAGCCTCTTTGTTGCTGACTATGCCATACCACATATGCAGGTATGCTCAGATACCACCATTTACATTCGGGTAAAAATATGTTGCAGAAGTTTGCAACTGATCTACAAATCCCAGAGGGATGAGAGCAATAATACTGGAATCAGTAGAAGTGGTAAGCTGGAGTTTGTGACTATTGAGGACTTTTTCCACACTCTTTTCAATTTAAAAATTCCATTGACGTGACTTTTCAACAGAGAATGTCAATTATCAAATAAAAAAGCAAATTGTTAACAGGTTGCATTTTGATAGCTTTGAAAAAACAGTACTTTTTGTGTTGAAAATATGTTTACTTCAATATTTAACTCATTGAATAACATTACATAAGAAATTTGCAAAGCCTGGTCTTGAACCATATAAGAAAATTTTACAAACTGGCAAAGCACTTCACAGAAAGGAAAGACTATTTCTACAAATATTTGTACTTGAAACCATGAAAAAGGTTTCATAAGGTATCCTAAGTTTAGATACCTTCTTCACCTTCAAGGATTTTATTATACCTGTGATTTTGGAGGTCACTGGATTTAATTTAGAAAATAGCTCTGAACAGGTAGAATTATTATTTTTTTAATACTATTTTGGAGATGTAGATATTTAAAACTCCAGAATGTTACTTTGCTGTAATATATCCATGGTAATTTTCTTAAATTTTCAGAGATTCTATATACTGTGCTCATGGACGTCCATGTTCTAACCAAAGCAAGCTGAAAGAACAGCTTCTCTGTTGTCACTATTTTGCCCTTTGTGGCCAGCTGGATATACCTGAGAGACAGAACACAGATGTTTCACTGCAGAAACAGATGCCCCTCGGCCCTTCAAGGTGATCAGGGCAGCCAAACAGGTCTGGTTCCACCTGGTATAAAGTGGTGATATATCTCCATTCTCTTTCACTTACACAAACTCTTAGTAGCACTTCCCACTTTTGTGCTTTTAGATACACTTTAATAGTAGCCAATATTTTAAAATCTAATTAAAATTTAGCCTGACAGTTGGGTATTATGTTCTTGCAAAGCAGGTACAGGAAACCTCAAGAATTTTGCCAAGGAGACAGCTTGTGGAATATGTACACACTTTTGGTTTGCACGGTGTCCTAAATGTTCAGTTCATCCCATCCAATTCCCAACAGCCACTTTTAAGGATCACTTCCTTACAGGATACAGTTCTGCCACATCTCAGCAAATTTCACGCTGATAAAATCAAAAAATGTCCTCTTCATTATGCTTTTACTTTTAGCAAGTCCCAGAAGCACTTAGTCATTCTGAACTCTCAACTCTGCAGCAGGACTAACATCAACATGCTCAGAACTGTGCAAATAACAATTAGTGCTCAGTCCTGTGCTAAGATAACCAGCCATGATGCTGTATAAACAAAGACATGAATTAAAACTGGAGATAATGTAGTTGTCACAACATAAGCGTGGGGGTCAGGTGGAAATGTGATGGGGCGGAGGTGGGAGGAAGAGAGACAAAAATGAAGAGCAATGACTGCCAAATGGAGATGAACAAAAGTGAGAGGCCAGAGCAGCCCCTGCTTTTTACAATCCTGGAACAATACAGTGAGTCACACATTGCTATCATTTTTACCCTCTTGAGTAGGAAGAAGTGCTATATCTATTTTAAAGATAGAATGAAGTGGGAAAGGTACAAGAGGTCACAGAACAACAAAGAAAGGCATGAAAGCTGGGGACTGCTATCCTGCTCTGGGAAATGAGTGACTGCTAAAGCAAACAGCAGTTAGCAGTAATCCATGGCAGAGCATGAAAACTAAGCCCTGTGAGCTCTGGCTACAGCTGTGGTGTTATTTTAGCTTGGCTCAGAGCAGTACTTAGCTGGGAATGAACTTCAGACCGCTACTAGCAGCAGTTTGTTTGTTTTCACTACTGAGTGTCCACAGAAATGTTTCATGATGTCTAGGCTCTAAGTGGATATCAGGTATTCTCCTTCACAGTCAATAAAACTCATCATTGTAATTTTGTCTTAAACAAAAATGCACTTTTCCCAGTAAAATGATGTATTAGCCATCAGTTAAAAATCTTGGTCAACATTTTAGGCTTTTTGAGGAAAATCAACACAGGTTTGTTTAGTGGTCATTTTTCAGTAAAAGGTAAAGCAGGGGTAAGTGAAGAATAAGTTGTTTTATTCCAAAGAGTTACTGAAAATACAGAAGTTGTGCACAGCAAAAGACCTGTGGACAGCTTTGTGAGAACACCTGCAGAAAATGTTAGGTAGCATCCCTGCCCCTTCTGGCATCCCAGAGAAGCAGACATTCTAATTGTTTCATATCTTCTAATTTTTAGATTTTAGTCTTTATAGGACATTTCAGTACTGGAAACCTGCTGTAAATCCTTTTCAATCTGTGATCCTTTTTTTTTTTTTTTTGTCTGCCTCTGTGGTTTTATCTCTGCTTATCAGAGCTGTTATACCAGATTTAAAGAAAAACCTTTTCCCATGCAAATGACATGCTTTCCCTTTGGGAAGTTTCATACTTCACCCTTTCTAAGAAAGAACAGGATGGTTTTCAGTGTGCCAGCACCAGGTAAAAGGATGCCACCTACCTCAACATCTCCACAGCAAACGCACCCAAGACATGTCAGAAATTACAGCTCCACTGCAAATTCTGGTGTAGCCCATAGGAAAACCAATGCTTGTGATCTCTATTGACTTCTGTTGTTTATTTTCAAAATGAACACTTCAACCCATATAAACATAGGACAATACATTTGTGTTATGGTTGCAAAGTTAATATTTTCATAGCAAAGCATAAATTTCCCTTTGCAGTGGGGTTCACTGCCAGAAAATGCCCAGGTGCAATTCAGGTAATTGCCATGTAAACTCCTAAACGAGACATAGACCTAAACAACTTCAAAGCCCTGTGTTCCCAGCTGCTTGCCTTACTTTTTGCCTTACCTGCCATGCACCCTAACCACGCCCTCTTCCCCTCCCCAAGTAAGCATATGCACACATATATAGACACACACATACTTTTAGATGTGCGTATGTGAGTGTGCACCCCTGATTCACCCACCCTTCCAGTCTTTTCCCTGCAAAAATTGCTGAGGTTGTGAAAGAGCATAAATTTGCATGCTCACCTACTGAAAGGGCTGCTGGCTTAATCTGTGACCTCCAACAAGTCAGCGCAGCACTGGCTGAACAAAGAAATGAATGTTCTGCAGCTAGTCATGAACATCTCCACTGCTACAGTGACCCTTGGATTACTGCTATCCAGAGCAAACCTTTAAGCAGATTGGTCTCTAACTTCTGCAGCTATGTCACTCCTAATGCACAAGTCAGAGACGTTAGGGTTTCCATAGCCATAACCATATTTTATAATTTACTGTCTTACAGACATCACAAAATGTCAGTACAGAAGCATTGACCTTGACTTATCTGTGTCATATCATGTTTAAAATCATTGGCAAAAGTCACGATGAGGTACTTAGTCATCTGCATGCATCCTTCTCTGACAACAGGAGAGAGCAGATATTTGTTAGGGACTAGCTCAAATTCCAACCCCCCTCCATCCTCCCACACACACATACACATTCCTGCATAGCCTAAGACAGATTCAAACTCATTTCAATATATGTTGTACTGGCTAAAGCTATTTTAAAGCAAAAAAACAACCAAAAAACACTTTACATCTTGAAATGGAGTAAAATAACTGCACTCCCACAGAGGGGTTATAAAATTGTCATGGGCAGCCAAAACAAATATATTCACAGAACTATCTCCATACCTTGTGCTCCTATATGAAGACCTTGTTTTATGCTTCTCTGCAATGCAGACAAACAATTATTTTCTGTTCCTTTTTTTATTTTATTTTATTTTATTTTTTGGTAGCTAAGCACCATGACCTTCCTAGAAATATTCAAGGATCCTTTAGTGGAAAATTCCACAATCTCTTCAGTGTTACTGTTCTTCATAGTTCAGTATGATTTCTAAATGGAATAAACTGAACTTAAAAGTACAGAATTAAAAAAGGTGGTATTGACAATTTAAATAAAAATAAATGTTTCATAGCATTGCTTAAAATTTATGACACATTTGTTGAACAATTTTTATACTACTCACATGCATATCATGGACTACAACTAAATGCTGATGGAATGAATGGAGATTTTTCCATCACCTTGCCTATCACCTTTAACTTTTTGTCCTTAATCCCTGAGACAAGTATTATCCTTTTCTGTTTCCTGTTGTGTAATTCAAGATAATGGACACTGCTTAAAATTTGTTTTTACAGTTAGATTTAACGTGCTATTCATCTTTTGAAAAGAACTGATTTTAGAAAAAGCATCATTGCTTCAGCTGATCTTAAATCAAGGTAGATCTGATTTATATGAACTACAAGTCAGGTCCAACAAGAATAAATTTTTAAAGTGAAAATTATTGTCTCAACCCAGAAAATTGAGAAACCCCACAGTAAAAAGTGTACCTACTGATCCACATCTATCTTCTGTTCAATTTTACTCACTCAGTCACAGCAACCAAAAATAATGCTAACTCATGATGCAACATCTGAGATCAGAAAGCAGTTATGGTTATTCAGTTTCAAAAAGTTATCTCCTAATTGGTATATTCTAATATTTCAAGAAAAAAATTAGAAAAACATTCAAAAAGGGCTTCTCAGTAGGAAAAACCTACTAATTATTGCAAGAAAGGATTTTTGGCTTCCTGTGGTCTCTGGTTGGGCTTCTGAACTATAGTCAGAATTCACATCTGCAACAACTTTGGTGATACCAGCTGCTGGAAAACTGGATGCTGAAATGTCTCTCTACCTTTACAGCTTGAATTCTGTTTCAGCATAGAAATGTACATTTGATTAGTAATTGTTTTATTAATTATTGAGGGAAGTAAAGGTGGCTCTCCCAAAGTCTCATGGCTGTAAGATGAACTAGTTCCCCATTCCTTGGGACCTCAGTGCTGTCTATACAAAGAACAGTAGCTCTCAGTTATTGAGAGACTTAGTTTGCTCTGTTATTATCTGCTCTGACAGATCTCCTACACAAATCCTTCCTCCAGAAGCGGGAGCAATTATTTTGTACTTCATGGGGTAATGACATGAGAATAAAGGAGAGATGTCACATTACAGTCATTCTGCTGCCTGTGGTACAATTCATAGTGACAGTATCTGAGGACTTGTTCCTACTGCACTAGGAGTAAGACAAGACCTTTACATAACTATAAGTAGCTCTTTAGCCAGAGAAACATGTAAATTCATGCATGTAAATGAATGCAAATGAATTTTAAAAATTTGCTGACCTCTTGACAGGTGATGGAAAAAAGTTTGAGGGCATTCTCCCAGGATTAGCTCTACTTCAGGACTAGAGGCTAGGTCTTGACTTAATCTAGGACCTACAATATCATGAGAGCTTGAAGGAGACCATCAAATACATAGAACCTTACTACGAGCTGCTAATGAGAGTTAATGATACAATATCTAGAATTTTGACCTGCTTATTATGTAACTTGAAATGTTTCATCCCTTGCAGCAATAGCTGGGGCTTCATGGCTACTTGCACCTTCACATTCAGAGCCCTCCAGTATCTTAGGCTGTCTTTAAAACCCATTTATCACTAGAAATACCTACTAAGATTTTATAGTTGATGAAAAGAAGGAAAAATCAATTAAAAAATTAATGTTTACACCAAGCCAAATAGGATAGTATCAAAACAGACTCAACAATGTAGTTTATGACAGCATATTTTAGCTCACCAAGTATAACAGCCATGCAGTGTCAAGCCTCTTTATCATCTACATGATTAAAGAATGAGAATACATAACTAGAGGCAGATGATTTATGAAAGGAGAAGATGCCGTACATATTAATTGACTGTGAGATTAAGCAACTATCATTATTTCACTGACTTCTTTATATTTCAGAATCTTAGCACCCCTTTAGTCTGAATTCATAGCTATACAAGCCCAAACAGGGAGCAAATATTGGTGTATGTAACACTACCTGGAGTTCCTCCAGTCTTCATGCTAAACATTCTTAAGGCCCTTTAAAGATAACACTCTAATTTCTTGCTGCATTTTTTCTACGATGTATTGCAATATTCACCTTCATTCTATGTCAAATCTAATATAATTCATAACTAATCTTGGGCAAGCCTAAGCTCTCTCTTAACTAAAATGTATTCTAGTATGAACCTTTTTATTTTACTAAATAATCAGACGATGACATTTCTATAGTGACTTTTATTTTCAAGAATTTTGAAGGACAGAAAGAGACACTCAAATTACTTTCTGCACAAGGGCTTTTCCACATTTGGTACAAGAATGTACCCTCCTCTCTTATGTCCAGAAGTTCTAGAGTTTTTGATCCTGTGTTGTAAATTTTCAGTACACTATCTGTCAGCTTTTTAATGGTCACAGTGTTTTGGAGCACATATTGAGAGCTTTATCCATATGAGATTAAAGTACAAATTCAAGACAGCAACACAGAGAATGCAGCAATTTACCATTTATGTAGCATTATGTTATTTTATTGCTTACATTACAACGTGTCTCACATTCAGGATTCAACCAGAAATAAGGGAACACACAACATATGAAAAACTAGGTCAAACCCCATGCATATGTATAGGATGAAAGGATCATCCTTGGATCGAAGACCTCACAGCCTAGCTTAGACTTTTATTCTAGATGCTAGTGGCATCTCTGCTCATGGCAGAGGAATTGGAAATACATGACCTTTAAGGTCCCTTCCAATATAAACTATTCTATGATCAGGATGCTCAGGTGCCTACTAGAGATGTTTACAATTTCTGAACTGGTGCCAGTGGATAATGGATACAAAAATAGACATGGCCATCTTTCTGCCGCTAGTTCTGACCCTAACAATGGAATTAAAAACTGAAACATGCCATTTTGCATATACAAGGAAATATGTATTTACAGGTGATTTCAACACTGCTCTTATTTTTCAGTATACTCAGCAGCTACTCTAGATCATGAAGCACAAGATTACAAAAAAAAATTAAGAAAAAATTAAGGAATTCCTGGCAAGTTTTACATTCCCCTTTAAAAAAAAATTATATACACCCTCCCTTCCTCCCTTCCCTCCAGCAAATACCACTCATGTTTAAGATTAGATTATTTTTCTCCCAATTCCTCTTTAGCTGCCAGAGTGTGACTCACTGTCAGATTGATCTAATTACAATTACAGACCTTGTTCTTCTGGTGTTACAAGGGAAAACTAGGAAACATAAAGGAAAAGGTCAATACAGAAAGACTCTACAAGTCAGGATATGTTAAACAGTGCCACTAGTGATTTCTGCTGATTTTTCTATAGCATTTTTTTACAATAATGCAACAGAAAACAATTACACTTCTCAGACACCTACCTGAAAGGTTGGTTTTGTTTCCATGCTACATACAGATTTTAGTTCTTTAGCATAAGAGTGAAACAAGAGGGTAATAGTTTAATAATATAGTTTAATAATATAATCATATAGTTACTGTTAGTAGAATAATAAATATGAGCTATTTATGTAACATTCATGTGATATTTTGAAAGATTTAAACATTTGGTAGCAGGGATAATTTAACAACAACTGTTCTCCTAAGACATTAGCAAAATGGGAATCTTCTAAAGTTATATTTGCAATGTTTAACTTTTTAATATTATTATTCTGAAGATACTATAATGCAAGCTCTATGTTAACTTCATAGAACAAGGCATATTGAGCACATCACATAGTGTCTAAGCAATGGATATAGTTTATGACTCTAATTTATACACTTTGAAGGCAAAAATACACTTAAAAAGAGTGAAATTATTTTCCTGAGAAGACCTCTCTGCTGTTTGCCTTCAAGTTTTTCTAGGAGCCAAAGAGAAAGGTCAAGTCTAAGGACCTTGCTTTGTCAGAAAGTTTATTTAATATTAGTAACCAAGAGCATTAAATTTGTAAATTACTGTAATAACTTTTGTGTTTTCATATACTTCTAATTTTCCCAAAGAATGTAATTAGAGAGTAGGTATTTAACTGCACTATCCTTGTCACTGTCTTTATCTAATAGCTGACATTATGCAGCTAAATATGCCACCCCTGAGAGTCTTCTGAATTTGTTTGGAGATGCTGGCATGGTTGTTAAAAAAGCATGGCTACCTTAACAGTTTTGCAGGGGAAACAATTAGTAAATCTTACTGGTTTGGCATTTTAGAATAAATCAGCTTTGCTGGAGAAGTTCAAAATACTGAACAAACACAATAGTGATGCATTAATACTTTGGAAGACATTATCAGTTGGAATTAGCGAAGCAGGTTGTTAAGGCTATGTACTGCTTAATTTTATTAATTATGTTTCATTTTGGTTAAAAAACCAAAACAATAAACCTCATAATTGCAGATAATAGAACTTCACTTTTTTTGTTTTGGAGAAGAGATATGAAGTATAGCAAATAATATTATTTTTCAGTGGCTAATTAAACAACCATAAAGGGGGCTGGGAACATAAAGTGCAGGCCACTTGAAAGTCTTTATTGCAAAGGGTATCTCCTCGTAACCCAAACTCTTTTATTCCCAGGAGGATGCCTTTTACAGAACATGACTGTCCTCAGTAGTGCCTAAGGCAGTTGCATAGAACAGACTCAGTTCAAGAACAGAACAGAATAAATGAAAATGAGGAGTCGAGAAAATCTGAACTTCCATTGCAACATTTTTATATTATTCATTATTATTCTTTGCTATCCACAAATAATGAAGAATAAAATTAATGTAAGATATAAAAAAACCCCAAACCTATATTGAAAATCCATGATTAATTTCTACATTTAACTGAAAATAAGTGTTTTTTACATTTACAAGTCATCAGGTTGTTAAGTTTTGGCACATGTAACAAAACTTTGAGTTCATCTAACAGCACATTGCACATGTGGGATTGACTTCATCTAGTAACAGGTGTCTACAATGCAAACATTTACAGCTGAGGCAGTTATTCTGTATGGGATATTGGTCATTTCCCACAAAAATCTCATGAATAAAGCACTCTCTAAATGTGCCTGGTTTTGCCTTTAAAGAGGATGACCACCTCTCCTTACATGTAAAAAGTCCAAAACATGACACGCATTTTGTAGAACCAGCATTTTCCACAGAACTGCAGTTCTGTGCACCATTTGTCTTGCCACACTGAATAGTCCCACGAAGATCTGCAGTGGTACTTCCTGACCTCTCTGAGTCAGTACTAAGGTTTAGAGAAGGTACCTAACAAATGTAGCAGCATCATGAGAGGTGCGGAAAGACTTTGTCAAGATGCTAGATGTATATGTTACTAGATGCTATTAGACAAAATAGCTCATGTCAATTTGCTTTCTTCAGTGTAAATACATCTCAGTGAAAAACATGAACTTGGTATCAAAGCTTCCCCCAGGGAGACAGTAGACATTTGTGTAAGTTTTTCAAACCCCTTATATTTCCAACAATCTGAAGCTTAGGATTGGATTCACTTAGCAGAGCTAGCCCTTACAAACATATTTATTGAATGCTCAGCAAGTGAACTGACTACAGAGGAACTAACAGAAAAGATGTTGATAAATAAGAGGGGACACCTTGTAATGCAAAATAATGTGATAGAGGCTGGTAAATGGCCTTGGTATGCTGACACAAATTCTCTGCTCTTGTGGCATTCATCCTGCAGGTCCTGGTTCCTGCTACTCAGATACTATCCTCAAGGCCCTATCTTCCTCATATTTACCCCTACTTCTCCTCTTCATCTCCCCAGGATTTGCTGTTAGAACATTTCCTGCAGGTACCTCCATCACCTCTTCCACTGAAAAGGCAGCAGTGACTTGCCATTAAAACCACTGCAGGCAAAACAGGTTACCACATCTGAAATGAGCAGCTAGAAAATGAGACCTGGGGATGCAGTAACTGGGCAGGTGGTGAAATATAGGACAATATGGAAACATTAGCAGCTGGGATAGCTGCAGCAAGAAGAGAGTCTATTTATTTCCTCTGTAAATGGAGCAGTCTATCACCTTCACAGTGCCGTGACACTCCACCCTCTGGCTTGCTCAAGCCAAAGAAAGCTCATGAGATGTTAGGATACACACAGAGAAGAAAGGACAATAACAATAATAAAGCAATGTCTTTCTGTGAATTAGTGTGCAGTGTCATGAAGGACATAATGGAAGAAGCATTGATCATCTCCCAAAAGAATCACAGAATTTTAGAGGACTCACAGAGGAACCAGAGTTGTTAAAAACTATGGAGAGAGCATAAAAAAGCAGTTGCTCCTAGGAGGAAATTATAGCATGGAAAATGTTCACAAGTGCATACATTTAAAAGGTATATAAAGACCTCTATCTTAATTTGTAACCCCAGAACACCAACATCCAAAGTCACAAATTTAAAAAATAGGAACAGGAAACAGATTTTTCATGCAACAGCAAATTATACTATGACGTACATTTCTACAGGAGGTTTTGAGCGCTTGTATTTAGCAAAGAGACAAAAGAACTCAGACACTTTTTTGGATGTCAGAAATATCCATATTCATTATTTTTCAAGCCACTGCATTTTTAAAATTAAATTGCTTGAATAAACCTATTTCTACACAGGAGCCAAGTCTTCTGGGTGGAGGTTACATCCCATATTGTTAACAGCGTATTCCATGTAAGCCTATGCACCAGGCTATAGTGATGCCCTTTGAAAATTGTGTTTCTGGCCACCCTGAAAAAAGACACTGTGGATCTCATCCAAATAAAAAGCCTCCCAAAATGCCCAGAAAACATTCAAAGAAGAGTTAAACAGAGCACTACAAGGTACTTAAAAAGTTATCATTAATTACAATTATGTTATAAGATAATAAATAACAGCCGCAAGTGAAGTACCTTAATTTTCTTTGCCTTAGTTTTTAATTTCCTTAGTAGAAAACTCTAGATAATATGGTCTGAGTAACACAATCTGCTCATCAAACTAATTACAGTATAAATTTCTACGCAATCTGTTTAACTAAGCATTAGCTGGAAAGTTCTTGAGAAACCCTTACCAATGTAGTGAAAACCTTCCTTTATATAATCATGTGAAAGAATATAAGAAAGGGAAGAAATCCATTGAAATTTAGCTCTTAGAAAGCTGATGAATAAGCTAATCTGTTACTGAGTGACTCAACGTTCAACTGTTTAAAAATGGCATATGAACAAAACCCCAGGAGAACGCCATTGTTCTGAGCTATTTTCTTTTCTTAATTAGTCCTAATGCTATTTTATAAAACTACTATTCTCTCTTTTTAGGTATCTTTGATTTGAACACATAAATATGCAAAATATGGAAAAATAACAAATAACAATAACAATTTTCAAAGTTAAAACTTGCACCTTAAATTGGAACTGCAGTACTGAGAAAATTACTGAATTTGGGCCTCTTTTAGGATATAAATTGAATATGTTAATTTTATTCATCAGAAACAATGGCACAGTGCACATACATACAAAATCCACCAGAAATAAGGGAAGGTCACCAGGCTAATCACTTTGGCTTATTTCCCTTTTCTGTACTCCCATCTGCCTATTTTCTCTGCTCTTCATATTAAAAAGGAAAAACTTGAACAAAGTTAGGCCAAAATCGACCTACTTTTTTTGTTAGTTTTAATTAATTCATTTTATTCTTTGCAGCATCTCTGTAATTTCTATACCTTATACTTCACACATGGTTTCTCTATAAAGCCAACTAAATAATGTCATGTATTTTTTGCCACTGATGAGTAAACCTGTAACAGTACAGTACTGAACCATCACCAGGGGTGGATCTTTGCATTCAAATGGTGTCGTATGCAGGACGAGTATGTCTACATTGAGAAACAGGTCACCTTAAGCCTACATGAAATTAGAATTAGCAAGTCTGCAGATCAAACTAATAGAAGCAGAAGAGCAGGTTTCAGTAACCTGATTTCTTGGAAGTGTATTCTTTCCACATAATTTTGTGCAAATAGATTCATTTCACTTCATATAAAAATGCAGCACTTTTCTCTGAATCTTCTCCTCCCAAGCAAGTACAGTCCATGTTACTTATTAATCAAAGACTGTGGAAAAGGAATTTTATCAGTAGGTGAGTACAGTCATTTGAGAGGAAAGAAAACAACCTAAAGTACAGAAATCAAATCAAGTGCTACAACAAGTATTCTGTTCTGGTATCAGCTATGCCAGCTTTTGAAAAAGAACATTAAAAACTTTTCCGAGATGGGGACAGAGCCAAAACTCACTGCAGACAAACCTCGCAACTGCTTATAACACAGCTCAAGACCTAATAACAAGCCAATCTGCCAGTCAGTTCCTGCAACTGGCAGGAATTTTCAGGTCAGTTCAAGAGTGACTGGGATGCATGGACCACAATAGCTGCCAGCTCATGAGGGCTCAGCATGCTGGGATGAGCAATGAGGAACCCAAGCTAGACACTGAAATTGGAAGAGATCCTGAATTACAGCCTTCTTCCCCAAACCTACTTCTCCAAAATTTGCTTTATATTGATACAAGAAAAGTATAAATAAAAATTGAACAGAGCTTTAATGAGGATTGAATACAGGACAAAGAAGAGATTATGCAAGTAGACCTAACTGGAAAAGGGAAATTAAAAAAATATAAAGCAAAGACTCTTTAAAAGAACTGCTTTTAGATTTTATTGGCTTCTCTCAGAAATCAAATCCCAGCCCTGACTGAACTGTCTTTCCAGCCACTTTCTGTGCTTGGCAGATAAGATGCATAAGGAAACAGTTTGAGTACAGTTGCCAACCTGAATTTTATGGGACCATGCTAGACTATCCTAATCACATTGACACCATTTTGCTTTGGCTTTCTCAGGTCTCTAAGAAGAAGCAGATTTACAGTTGAAGGTCTCAATGAAAACAAAAGGAACAGAGAGCCTGCAAACAGACTCTGGTTCTGAAGCAGAAGAGTTTGTATTCCCTGTTATTTCACATGGATCCAAGACAAAATAAATTGTGAGACAGTTTAGTTCAACTCAGAGCTCACATAAGATAATCTGATGGTGGCAAACCAAGTAGCTGGGGCTGGATTCAACTTTCAACAACATTCCGGAGTGTCCCTTCTACCACTGCTTGGTAAAGCAGAGTGCAGCAGGTACTTTGAAACGCATTTCACTGCACAGCTACATTCACATATCCTCTGAACAGACAACAGTGTGCTCTCCTGAACGCTGTTGTGGGTTCTGAAACTCCCCAGAGAAGAACTGCATGAGGGCTCTACTTAACAGAATCTCCATCCCTCTTCCTTGCTGGCGGCTGGAACAAACTTCTGCACCTTGTATTTCTGAGATTACAGGAGTTCTATCCCTTTGCTCAGTACTATACAGATGAGCAGAAGAGAACAACCTGGTTTCTCCAGAAGAAGGGGAAAGGGAAGAAAGATATTGCAAATAAAGGAATTCTTCATTTTTCCAGCAAACCCATGAAGAGACTAAGCTGGAAACTGTAAGTGTGGTAAATAGATGTGGGCAGATTTTCTGGCAGTGGTAGCTCTACTAGCTACTCAGACAATCTTGTCCAAAAGGCAAGAGCAGACATCCTATACTACAGAAAATTCATACAATAAACTAAATCCCATAGAGCAGTTCCATCATTGGAGTCTTTCTTCCTAAAGAGGAAAGCATTACACTATTGTATGTCATGCATCCAGGACAGCTGGCAGGAAAATGTGATAGAAAAGCTGTTTATTCTTGGAGAGGTACTATCTTCCATCCTCTTCAGAGCCATATAGTTTCATAGGGTTAGGATCCTGTCCCAGACAGCATGGTTTGGAAATTTGCTATTCTCTACTGGATAAATGCTAATGAGCACAGCCTTTTACCCAAAACATCTTGATGTCTGAGGCTCTTGCCAATTTGTTTGTTTGTTTGTTTTAATTAAGGAAGAAGTTTGCTCCTCATGCTGAGAAGCAACTGGAGAGCCTGCTGTACCAGGGAATGAAGAGAAAATGTGAGTCACGTTTGGCAGCATCTGCCATTATACACAGCAGAAGCTGCACTTAAGCCAGTGCTTGCTAACGCAAGTGAACTAACAGAAATAGAGTCTTATCCATCAGCATCACTGCATAGGTCAAGAGGCAGATGTAGCATATCAATTTGATCTGGGATGCTGTATCAAAAGACCTCAGGAGGGTTTTCACAGAGTGATTCGTAACTCAAGAAAGCCCCCAGGCTGTTTGAACTGAATAGCAGATGTAGAGATAGATGATACTGCTCTCAGGTACAGCATGGATTGGCTTTGTAGGAAATGCCACTAGATACACAAAGGAAGGAAGAGTACAATTAAGGCTGTCCTCTCCCTTTTTCCTGAGGCTATAGGATGGAAACTAGGAGGCAGGTCTGCAATCAGAAGTATTTTGGCCTTTGACCACAAAGGAACCAGTCACAATCTGGATCACAGTTTAGCCTGTGTCTAGAGTCATAGCCTGGAATCTGGAGTAGGAAAAAAATAACTAAGAAGAAAATTGTAGTGCTCCCTTTGGTACACCTTTTCTTTCCCAGGTACAAACCCTGAACATTTGGAGGTGTATTTCTACACCTCACTCAATAAAAAGGTGCTTTTAATTTAAAAAGTATCAAACACATAAAAATACTGCAAAAACTTAAATGCGTAAAATTCAGCATAGAAAAAAACAGTGACCAGATGCCTGTTTTTTTTGTAATAAAATTAAGAAAAAATAAATCTAAAATCAGCTAACCATCATTAACAGAAACAAGATAACACATATCATAAAATCACTAAGGTTGGAAAATATCTTTAAGATCATCAAGTCCAACTGTCAACCCTGTACCACCACCATGTTCACCATCAAACCATGTCCCCAATTGCTGTATCCACAAGTTTTTTGGAATACTCCCAGCGATGGTGACTCCATCACTTCCCTAGGCAGTCTGTTACAATTCTTTATAACCCTTTCTGTGAAAATATTTTTCCTAATACCTAATCTAAGCCTCCCCTGGTGGAACTTGGAGCCCTTTCTTCTCATCCTGTCACTTGTTACACAGGAGAAGAGGTAATGAAGAAGAACAGACCTGGAAACAGCTGAGATACAAAATATAGAGATGAAAACTCTTTGATATTGGTAGTGCTGTATAAAAGCAAGAGTGAGAGCACGGAACTCTTACTGTGGTGATGAAAGTAGGTTTCCTAAGCTGAAAAGATGGGATCTGCATCAAATAGGTGCAGAGGACTTCTCTGTGGAAGAGTACATACTCTAGGAAGAAGTGAGGCAGGGAATACAGAGATGGGTATGACTTTGAAGGGATTCACTAGTACATACATAAAATTACCTTGTTTCTGTTTGGGACTCCCTTGATAGAAGGGACAGATGTGTTGTGCACCATATAACAATAAAAGAGGTAGTGTCAATCCTCCTGTACACAGACAGCAAAGCTGACAGTCTACTGCCAACGAATCTTCATTAAATTTAAGTACATAAAGCAAATTTAGTTTTCGAGATGTCTAATTATCTTACATATTTATCTACACACATATTTATGGCACCAGTGCATATTTAGTAACCATTCTTTCTTCATGTCTATGTGCATATCTACATATGCATGGATAAATATCTTCTGGCCTTCCTTCCAATTATGTAACTGTTAAGCAATGTCTTCAGCTGTTAGCCCTCAAAAACTGTTTCTGATCCTACCTCACTTACAGTTTGCTGCATCTTGTTTTCATTATGCTGTAAAACTGAAGCAGTGGAGGAGGAGGGCTGTAAGAAAAGCATTTGTTCAATGAAGAGCCCCTCAAAATAGCAAATACATTTTACTGAGTTCTTTTAGTAGAAGCCATGCTCTTCTGAAAAGTTAACAAAGGAAGTTTTGTATCTCTCCTGATGGAATGCAATTTTCACACACACACACACACACACACACAGATATCAGAAATAGATACTTGATTTCTTATATATATATCCAAAACAAATTAACTGTTGCACTGTGTCATAAATATAGTTCTTTTTTTATGAGTGTCATATCTTTTGCTGATTGAGTGCCAGAATCTCTTCTCAACCATTTCACTTCCAGGACAAATGGTCAGTATCCCCAGTGGCATGCATTAATTTATAGATGAGTGGGATCTTCATGGGATTACCAGCTGTTCTTCACATTTACATCCCTTGCCAAGATAATATTTCATAATGTTTTCTTGAACCCCTCAATTACATGGAAAAGCCTCTGTAATGACCAGTCCTTGGCTCACCTTGCTCTTCTGTGGAAATACCATTAAAGCATAATTCTATGGGTTGGAAAAACATGTGTGAAGATATAAGAGTTGTCTTGGAAATACTTGGCTCCTTGTACAAGGAACAGTAGAATCTGCATAGAGCCATATCTCTCTAGCGCATTTACCAGCACTGTTGGCAGGGTTGTCATGTTAACTCTAGACTAATCTATTGTGTGAAATACTTCTCATTTGATACATAAATCATAGCCTGTATTCCAAAAAGCTTTCCTCGAAAGTGTAAAGGAGAGACGAGGCAACAAGCATGCAGATCAGAGAGAAAAAAGAAGCACCACAGCTGTGTTGGGTTGGTGCACTGCCCTGTGTGGTGCACAAGTGGCCCAGCTCCCACCTAGGTTTGCAGAAACAGAGCTATAAGAAGTCTTTAAAAAGAAGGTTGTGGCTGCACGCAGGCTGTTTACAAAGAATTTTCCTAAATTATGAGGCCCCAACTAAGAGAGATCACAAAGGAACTTTTAAATCTAGGAAATTGGGATTGGGGAATGGAGAGATGGAAGGTGAGTGAGTATGCCAAGAAGTGTACATGACAACAAAGGAACAGGCTATTAAGGAAGTTGCAAATGAAAATAAAGACCTTAAATTTAACACAGAAAAAGACAGAACCATAGCTTGGGAAATGAAAAAAGAGTATGACTGAAGTGATAGATGAGGAAATGATCCCTGCAGTAGAGTTCGGTAGATCTGAGTGGCAGGACTGCACTCCTTTCTCACAAAGAAGCATTTAGTTCAGTGTCTCTGCTGAATCCAGGGGGATTACTTTTGTGAGTTAAGAGTCTCCTGTGTCAGATAAAGCTCCATGAACTTCACCGTGCCTCCCATTGAATTGCATTTATCTGAAGAATTCAGTTTTGAACAATGCATGTCAAAACCAGCATAGACCAGAGATCAGAAACAAAAAATTGTCATGGATATAGAAAATGTTAATTGCAAAGGAAAACTAGATGAAGTAGGTCTGTTAATCTAGAAAAGAGTGGGCTGAATCCTGAGAGTAGCTTCCAAGCGTATGTTATAATGAGAAAGGAAAAATCTTTTTTCCACAGCTGAGGAGGACAAAAGGAAATTAATTAAACGTGCAAGAAACTTCAGACTACATTTTAAAGAATTATATTTCTAATGATAAAACATAGCAAAACAATGGTTGCATGGTGAGATTGTGGGATCTCTGTCATCAGAAGTCTTCAAGAGGAAAGCATTCAAACATCTCTTAGAAGTGACACAGATCTGCCTGATCCTATGCTGTGGCCAAGGAAATGAAATATAGTTTACAGGAATTCTTTAAAGCCTTTTTTTAAAGCCTTTTTTTTCATCTCTTCCTTTATTAACCTTCAAATAACCAGTTTATAACTCATAATACAAGGTATTCTTTATGATTTGATCAGTACAATGAGATTTGTATCACCAAATTTTACTTCTGTAACCTCACTTAAAATAATGTTTCATGAGTCCAAATTATGTGCTGTGCTTTTTCAAGTGTCGTTTACTGATTAAAATAAGAGTCAGTTAGAAAGCTGAGACCTGAAGTGGATCATTACTCTTCAGGTCTTGTTTTACAACTACTTCACACACTGACAATAGCAGATACGGTACAGAAGTTTTTCTTGCAAAAAGGTAAACTGTAAAGATATAGTCCCTGGAGCTGTGACAGGACGGGAGAAGTAAGGAAAAGACTGTTACCTGGGATCAGTTTTGTCCCGAAGAGTAAAGTGAAAAAGCTCTCCAGCAAAATGTATCACTATCATATTAACTGTTGCTGATTGAGAACTATCATCTTTACTACAAATTAAGTCAAAAACATAAACAATCATATTTTAATTTGAAAATAAATTTTAAAAAGCCCAAAGACTACCTGGTTCCCAGTATGTCATTATTGTGTATAAATGTTATTAAATAACTATGACTACACTTAAAACAGAAATTTGATATTTCTTATTTCTTCAAATGTGGCTTTACATTAAAGTTCTGTGGGCACTGTAATATTTTCAAGAAATGAAGTTTCCTGGACAGTTGGAAGTGATTAACCTTTTTGATACTTTGAGATTTTAGTGGGGTTGAGGAACTACAAAAAGCAAATACCAAAGGACTCAGATTTGGAAAACACTATTCCCATTCATGTCACCAAACTCACTACAGATACTTGAAAAGCAAAGATTAAAAATAGCTTGACTAGATGTATGTGTGTCAAGCTGCAAGTGTTCCCAGAGGGTAATCACACAGATGTCCAAGCTCACACAACGGAAATTACAAGGCAGGGTGCCTGCCACTAAAGAGACATTTTTCCTTCACACAGAAAATGGTAGACAGTCTTCAGAAAAATGCTGAGGCCTTGTTCACACAGATTAAACGTTCCAGTCCCTGAGGGTCCTTATTCTAGCAAGAACTGTGAGATAAATAAAGACAGAGAATCTGAAAAGAAATAATTCTTCCAAATAAACCAAAACAGCATTATTGGAAATTTAAATACAAACAAATTGCAGCTGAGGTCAGGATGCTGCTTTTAGTTCCCATGCCAAATCTTCCAAAATCAACATTGTGGTTTGGCTGTATGTTATCAATAACTGCTTGCCATGCATTCATCTGACATGACTCACTGACACTCAGCTTCCTTCCTGCACTTCCTTTGGCTCTCAAACATAGCTCTGTATTCAAACTTAATTAGTACTGATGTCACACACCGGCCTCTCACAGCAGCACCGAGTCGAGCCCGGCACTCACACAGGCAGGAGCTGACAAGTAGGTATGGCCATGCACACTGGTAATGTGCAGGCTTTAAGAGCCTGCCAGGGGTACAGAAAGAGCATGAAATTACTGAAATCTGAATTTTAAAATTAATATTAATGCTGGGTAAATGTAAGTGTCTGAATGAATTTTTCTGCCTTGTGTGCAAACACATGAATGCTGCTGAGGAGCCAGGACATATGGCTCAGGCAGCTCAACATTTACACTGCTAATCTGCATGGTAATAGTCTTTGGCTCTTAAACTTTCTCACTTTAATCATGAGCACATGACACATTTTTTGCGGATTTAAGAACTTCAGATTATGACCCAAATAGAAGTTTTTGAGAAACCAGTAGATCCAGGAAATTTTGTTATGACACCAGACAATACAGGATGCACTGTCTCTGCCAGTCTATGAGTTTCATTATTTTGGCAGGCAGGCAGTACTAGGCTGCATCCGAATTAAAAAAAAATAAAGATACAAATAGCAAGTTACTGCTGAAGATGTCAATGCAAAGCAGTTGCTTTCAGGGAAAAGGAAGGCTACACTTTCTGAATATTGACTTCCAAGCTACTTTGTTGAATGTATGCTCTTATTTGGAACAACTATTTATTACAGACATGTTTGCCACAGAAGTATGGCAAACATTAACTATAATATAAAAACAAAGAAAAAAGACGCTCCGCAATTTCTGTTTCCGGAGACAGCTTTGAACTGGCTTTGCTACTGCTAAATGTTTTATACCAAAAGCTTTTTAGGTTCATAATTCTTCACAAACACTAAGTAAAAATAGACATCTGCCCTTGAATCTTAAGCCAACATAAAATATTTACAAGGATGGCATGACAACCAGCGTGCTTCAGTTTCTCTAAGAAGTTGGAATTCCCCTGATAAGTGGAGGCTCTGTGAAGTGTTATCACACTATTTATATCAAGTGTTATAAATGAAATTCTTATGCTGAGGTACACGTATCCAAAGAAAAAACAACCTACTTAAACAATATTTTTGCTCTTGATTTTCATATAAATTAGCTTTTTCATCTGCCAGCAAGTTATTTCTGATTATTCTGCAATTATTTCTAATTTCTCTGAATCAGTACATTAACTAAACAGAAATAAATTATTTTTTCACTGTGAATAAACTGACTCCATATCTATGAAATCATTTGTAGTACAGTTAAAATGTGAAGGACTCATAAGTTTTCCGAGGGATGAGGTAGACCTGAGTGGTGACTCATGACCAGGTCACAGATGAAGTACAGAGATCAGATCCATACAGATCCTTATGAAGCAATGTTGGATGTCTGTCTGATGTATCAAAATCACATGACAGCATGGTGCAGAGGCACCCCAGTGGCTCTGGGTGGTGTTACACAAAGTCAGGTTTTCAACCTTACTCTCAGTCCTGGATCTGTCAACAAAGCTGGGAATGGAAAAGTAAGGATGCAGAATGTTTGAGGACAGTCATGGAACAAGAAAAATTCTAAAGAAGACATATACAAGTGCAGAAAGAGATTTTAGTGAAGAGATGAAACAAGACACAATACATTATCAATATGCTCTAGTGAAGAATCAATTACCTAAAAGTTGGGAACATATGGTCTAGGTGCTTGCAATGCTGCTGAACTTTTCCCTGGACATGGTGCTCTGAGGCCTTGAAGAAATTCCTGTAGAAGGGCTCCTGCAAAGCTCCATTGGTACAAATCTATCCCCAGACCTGCAGGACTAGAACTAAAACCTTCATTTGCAGTGTCTTCTTACACAATGTTGACAACACTGTTCTCAAATATTCAAGCCTGCTTTTGCATTATGTGCAAAGAAATTTTAAGTTACGAGTACATGTCTTAAATTATTGGTCCCAACAGTGAGCCTATCATGTAGCAATGATTTGCAAAACACTTGCAGAGAACCTTCAGAGGAGCAGTTAATGATAAGATGTAGTATAACATCAATATACTTGCTCAAAAGCCATGAATCAAACAGAACAAATAAGCTACCAACTCTAACAAATGTCTTCTTAGGAGGTAAAAAAACTAAAACAAAAACGACAATCTTCAACAATAAAAGCCATTATGCCTGAAAATCCCTAGTCTATCTTTTGTCTTCTAATATGCAAAGTTCATCAAGAATTCCTTGGATAAGGTAGGGCTAAACAGAGAAAATGGATGCCTTCACCTTCATAGAGTTGCTGCATTCTTCAAAGCTCTTGCAATTTTGTGCCAAAGTGTTCTGGAGCTCATTGTGCTGAAGGACATTCAGGGACTGAACTGCTTCCAGTAAGCCACTGTTCCTTATGCTTTACCTGTGCATCCCCCAAAAGCCCAGTGCCCACTGCCTGGCTATATCCATCCCCAAAACTGATATTTTGATCTACTGTATGCTTTGCTGAGGAGTCGGTTTTGATCTTCACAATATGAGATTCAGGGCATTAGTTTTCAATATAAAAAGCAGCATAACAGCACATCGGCAAAATGTCAGGTAAATACATAGGCTCATTCCCACACTGAGCAGAATTATCATCAGGAGAAGTCTGGAGGGAGGAAACACTGAGAAAGGAAACTCAGAACCAGAAGTCATTACGGTCATAACTCATACACAAGACAAAGAAAAGTGTTTTCTTTAAAAATTATTTAAAGTGAGATATGCCTGAACACATAATTTCCCCAGGGATAGCTGTGTCTCTGGCAAGCACTTAAAACATCCATGCACCTGGGATAAAGTTTTTTGAAGACAAAATGCTACCATATTAATTACCATGAGAAAGAGAATTATTGATTTCTGGAAGTTCAAGCTAGTCAAGAAAATTGGAACTATATGCTAAATGTGATGGACACTCCTGAGCGTCTGGCCTTGTTTCTTAGGATTCAATTAGAATTTAACAGGAGCACAGTTAGTGAGAAATAGTAACAATTTAATAACTTTGAGTCATTTGCTGCAGAAAAAACAAAACAAAACCAGCAGATACCAAGCAAACAAAGCCCTAAGTCCCAAACCATCTTTACTTTGGTTGCTTTTCCTCTCCTGGTGCATGAACTATGCAACTCTGAAAAGTTTAAATAATTCAGGAATAGGAACTTGTCTTTCCCACCCTTAACTGCAACTCAGTCTTGTTCCATATCCTCTCAGAAGGAAGGCCCATATGGGGTCTTCTCCTCATACAGCTCCCCTCATAGCTCACTGGAAGGCAAATCTGCCAGGTATGGGGCACACAGCATCCGACAGGGCCACTTCATCATTCCTAGCAATCCACTGCCCTTATTTATATCCAGATGTGTCTATGGCTCATCCCCAGGTTTTTTTTTTTACCATATTGTTACCTCTAAGGCTTCCAAAATTCCTACACAGGTTCCATCTTTACTGGCTGTCACTCTAAAACTCAACCTTTTTAATACCTGAGGAGTTGTGCAAATTGTTTTTGCCAGTCCATCTTCCACATGTGCATCCTGCAGTGGATGCAGGAGCATGCTGCTGACGATATGGCAAATCTAATTGTATAATTATAGCCATCTTAGAGGGAAAGCCAAACTTTCATATGCCTAAGGGGAGTGGTTTAACAAATTTATATGCAGATGGAAGCATATCAAGAGCAAACAGCTAGTCATTCACAGAATAAATATTCCCATAATAAGTGCATAACAAGGAGAAATGGTAGAGCATGCAAAGCAGATGTCTGATCTGTGCAACTAAATGTGTGGGTCCCAGCAGCCTCATTTATAGTTACACTTTCCCTTTTTTAGACCCTAAAGAATGAAAATAACAAAACAAGCAATAAAAACCCCCACTGCTCCCTCTCCCCCACCCTCTTTCCCTTCTCCCCCCATCCCCCCCAAAAACAAATAAAAAAAAAACCCCGCCAGCCAAAACCAAAGAGAAAGAACAGGCCATTCCAGGAGATGACCTGCTGATCCAATGAATGAGAACTGCCAGACTATACACACTGGAAATCAGGATAACCTGGGAACTGCTGTGTTGGAATGCCAACAACTGTGTACCTGTCAGTCAGACTGGGGGAACTGTTATCCTCAAGACCCTCAGCCTTGTGCTGCAGCTGAGTGAAGCATCTTAGCTGCCGGAAGACTTGGCTTTGCAAACACAACGTTTGCAGACAGAGCAGGACATAAACTGGGAGGCTACTGGCTGTCAACCATGTTATTGGGATGATGAGTCACTAAAAAGTGCAACTACACTGATTTTAATGGGACATCTATCACAGTACTCTGAATGCCTCCGACAGCAATGTTCAAGATGTACCTCATTGTATTTTAAGTTTAAAGAAGAAGAAAATAGTATTCCATATAATAGCATTTTTCATATTCTGGGTTAGGTAGGAAGAAGCAAAGCAAGTATTGATGGGAGTACACAAGGGAGTGTGGCACATCAGGAAAGAAAATCTTGTGACTGATGGTGCAGGTCTGAAGATTAAAAGATCTGGTTGACCCCTTCAGTACTGTGAGAGACCTCATGGAGGATGCTGGGCAATCACTTCCAGTCTGACCTTCTGCCTTCCAGCTGCAAAACAAAGATAGCGAAGACCACCAAGTGTCCTTAGGTCTGAAAACTTAAATACTGCAATTCACCTCTTTCCATGTGGCTGCCTTTCTCCTGACAAAGCTAACAGGGGATGCAAATATTCCAGAATCAGATGAAATGTATTATTACAGAAATGACTGTCAGGAAACGCTGGATATGAACTCAGTCATGTCTACAGAATGCTTTCATGTCTCTACACTAAAATGCTAACCACCACTAATTTATAGTTGAAAAGGTCTCATTTCTGCTTATCTACAATGAAAAGAATACAATCATTCAAACCTACATTCAAGAGGTGGGACAAGTACACATTTCAGTGTTTTGCTCTCTTATTTCTTTCATGGTGATTTTTCAAAGCTATAGAAAATTTACAGCTTGGTTTGATATAAAATTTGTTTTCAGCAAACCATCTCTTCAAATTACTGAGTATTTTAGTTGTGCCATATGGCACATAATTTTAGTTTCCCACATAATTTTTGTTTACCCTGCAATGAACTTGATGTCTTTAGAGCTGCAGAATGTCTGATACCAGTAATTAATTTAAGAGTTTGAGGGAACATTTTAAACATAAATTTTAATATCCTAGGGTATTGCATGTCTTAAAGGAAAAAAAAAACCAACCTTCCACAGGTTTGTTTGATACAAAAATGTCTACCATGCACATGCACTTCCTATCAATGTGGTTTGATATCAAGATTGTCCCAGGTGACTTTATTGTCAGGGGAATCTGGACCTGCTCTAGTCCTCAATGCAGGTTTTTAGTTTAGTCTTGGAATTCATCTCTATTGTTGAACCTCATGAACCTCTGACATGCTGAAAAAAATTAATCTTTTACTTCAACCACTATGGGCTGTATCTCAAATGATCTGGGAATTATGAATATTTAATGGATATTAAAGGTATTTCTCAAGAAAGATCATATCATGTTTATACAGGCTGTGAATAAAGCAGAAGCACTCCCCAAAAAGCTCAAGCAAACTAGGGATGTACAGTCCTGGGACACCACCACTTCAGCCACTGTGAGAAAGATTGAGTTACTTGTTTTGCAACCACCTTTGTAAGACTCCCCACTAAAGATCAGTCTTGTCCAATAGGCAGTGATTGGGTGGGCAGCTTGGCCACAAACTTCCAACAGAGCTACAACAGATAAAAAATTCACTGTCCCAATGTACTTTGTGTCAGTCAACAGAACCCACCATACCCTCATTTGCCACATCCTAAGAGAATGGCATTGTAGGAGGACAGTAAGTGTGTGACATGTGTGCCAGTGAAGGGGAATAGAGCCACAGGTATGACAGCTTATCCAGGGCTTTGAGGAGCAGAAAAATGTTTTTGTTTCCCCAAGAGGCACAAGCTGTTCTTGCTGATGGGACTTCAATCAGTTCACAGCAGCTGGAACTCCACATCACAGAGGCATACACAGCTAATAGGCATCAAAATCAGTCTCTCTCGGTGTAAAAGAACAGGCCACCCAGTAGAACATAAGTATACTCAAGCTAGATGTCTTAAGTAGCCCTCTCAAAGAAGCACATACAAAAAAACCACAGTGGCTAGCAGAAAAAGTCATTCTTTGTACATATGTCTTAATAAAAATATACCCTGAGGAGAGAAATGCCAATAAATTGATCAGAGCTACCTACTACCCAGAACCCCTGAAGAGATTGTAACAAAGGGAGGCTCCTCAATTAAGCAAATTCAGCAATTGTGCAAGCCTCTGTCAGCAAAGAATCAGACAATCCTGACCCTGGGTTGAATTCCTTCCGTGATACAAGGACTCAAACGGAAGTCCTTGGTGAAACTTCAGATATACCTTCAGAAAACAACACTTAAAGAAAGCAGGCAAGAAATCCTTGAGGCTTTGGTACAGGTACATCTTGGGGATTAAATTAATTATAACCATTTATTGCCAAAATTTCCTTTCCTTTTCTTTATATTGCCACAAGGTGTAGGGCTAGGGTGAACAAGACACCAAGATCAGGTTCTCTGTTTAAAGAGTTCATTAAAAAGTAAGGGTACAATCACACCATGTTACACTTTGAGTTATGTTGTTTAAGCTCTCACTAAATTCACTCTGCAAACAGATTGACTGTCTGGCTGACAAGCCAGTGCAACACAGGACACAGTCTACAAGAATACAAGGATTCACATCTCAAAATGCTCCAGCTGCATAGTCCAGGATCACCACTGTCTAGAAAGACATTAATGTATGACATCAAAGCACAGTTGTGTTAGGATTGCACTGCCTCAGCAAGGAGCAAGGAATAATTTACAGAGCCACAGCTATAGATAGACACCTCATTAGGCAGATTATCTGAGTTGAAATTTCAAGAACCTTCAGTAAACTATTTTTACACATGAATCAAGGACGACTCCATAAAAAAATCCAGCGATCAAAAGAGGTCAAGGCTTTGGATTTCACACTGCATCCTGAGCTGGTGTGTCAGCAGAGTGATGCCGTGCACTGCTGGGAGCAGCTTCCTCCCCACTCTCATCCAGAGGGAAGAGTGCCACCTGCTGAGGTCCTGCCAGTCTTCCTGCATCAGTCCTCTCATCACCTCTGTCACTCTGTCCACATCCACCCTCCTCTGCCTGTGTGATATTCCAGATTGCTCCAGGGTACTGTGTGCCTTCCATCAACTGAGCTTCCTGCTGTGCTGGAGTTAGTGAAGAGAGTGAGGAGACATTCAGCCTAGGAATTTAAAAGAGAATAGGATTCCCTTTTCACCTGAATCAGGCTGCAAATCTCCTGGGAATCAATCTGACAGGAACTGTGTTTTGATGAACTTTGTATTTATCTGGGGATAACAGATATTACAGGGATCCTTTGTAGTGTAGGCACAACTATGGATCAGTTTTAGTCAATTTACACAAACAAATGAAACATGTTTTGTAGGATACTCTAGCAGTAAGGACGAACATTATACAGGAACTAATATCATTAACGGAATTGTGACTTTTGCAACCATGACTGCAGCGAAGATGAAAGTGAACATGAAAGATAACATCCACTTCAGTGTCTGTGCAACTCAGCAGTCCCACAGGCATTATAGAGAGCCCAGATTCTGCTACAGCCTCAATTGCTAAAAGTTCCAGACAAACTTGTGAGACATGTAACTAGCTCTGAACATGCTCAAATTAATATTTAGTGTGGAGGAGCGAGTCCAGGAGCGAGATGTGTGGGAGTGATGTTTTTCTTTAACACAAACTGCGCGCTTCTTCTTCCCCCTCTCTTGCTCTCAGGGCCAGTCTTAAAGGTGCAGAACTTAATACATAACATAAACCAGACGACTGGGGATACCAGTATCATAAAGTCACCCCAGGACACAGGTTGAGACACTAGATGAAACAAGGAGTCTGGAAACCAGGACCTACAAGAAAAAGCTAGATGAACCAGATTGACCTTTAGAGGGAAGGCAGAAGGCAAAGAACAAGAACATAACTTGTTCTGCATAATGATGATGAACACAACAAGATATTTTACACTATGAAACCACAGTAAAATTTTCTAATGATCAGTGGGGTGCTGAAATGTATCATTTGAACAGGCTCTACAGTCTGACAGTGGGGGTCTTAAAAAAGATAATGGAAAAATTTACACCAGAGTGACACAGGTATAGGTGATTCTGATGTGGTAAAGGGCAATAGCCTAGAAATCCTCCTGAGGTCTCAGTAGGATACTGCAATTCCTCTCTGAGGCTGTGCTAATTCTGTTTCAGTGCAAACTCCCAGTCCGAGATGTGAACTGCAATTTGTTAGCTCAAGTTTTAAGACATGCAAGTCCTTCTGGGCATTTTCAGTCCAATTTGCAGCCTTCTGGCTAACCGAAAATGTTTTCAAGCTTCAATTGAGTTGTTCATCTGAAAATTTCTATTAGGACATTCTGCAATAAAGAAGCTTCTGCCACTTTTATTTCTGAGCACTTTGGTTTTGTATCAAATGTCACTGTAAATTTTAATTCAATGCATGCAATACCGATTTAAAGAAGGTCATCATTATGACACGTGGCTGCTTCAGATAACACGTGACCTTTCTCTTACAGTGGATTATCAGCAAGCCCCATCTAACAATATCAAAATCACTACTTTTATCACTCTGTGTTGAGTTCTGAGAATTTACAAAAGAAAGGCCCTATGAGTAGCAGCAAGATAGAAAACTTCACCAAATAATTTTTCTGAAGTTGTACTTCCCTTGTGTAAGTGCACATCCTTTGCACAAAGGGCTACATACGTCCCAGGGCAAGGGAGTGGCAGCTGGGCAAAGCTGCCTCCTCCCAGTAGAAGCACAAGAAAAAGTTGTACCTTGAGAGGGATTATCTCTGTTAGGGAGACGGGATGCACAATTTGCTCCATTCATTTGCATAAAAAATGCTCTCCCTGTGCATTGTACCGGCCTCTGTCTCTGGTGTGTTGTAGATGGAAGTTCCTTCTTCCTCAGCGTGGGAAACAGGCAAGAGCAGCCTACAGGCTCTCCAGAATACAAAGAGCCAGAAGCTGGTATTATGAGAGACCTTTGCACCACTGCTTAAGTGGGACCAGGGGTCTGATTCTGCCCAAACTCTGAAATGCCACAGAAGCACTTTGTCAGCACAGGCAGGACACATTTTTAATTACACATCTCTGGTAATATTTGAATCCCTTTGCTTTGCTCTTGCTGTGAACAACAATTGTATAAGTCAAAGGCTTTTTCTGTCTCAATCATGCACCATCTGATCAACATGTGAAATAGCCGGGAAAACCCTGCCTGAATAAAAATTACAAAGGTACTAAAACAGAGGCCAAGATGAAGAAAATGAGTAACAGCGACTCTAAAAAAGGCATTATGATAAAACAATAACATAGGACATACTCTTTTTTTTTTTTTTTCTAATGCTGTTGTAACAAATATATCACAGGGCCAGAAAAAAGAAAATGCAAACTCCTGACCAGACGGGCAGGCAGATAAGGTATGATTGTACATACTTCCCTGAAAAAAACTGTGCTCAACCAATCCAACAAGCAAAAATACAAGAGACGGCTTCATAGGGTTGAACCCAGCACATTCCTGCCATTCTCATCCACATGAGCTGGTGTACTCTATCATCTGTTCCTTCCTCTGGGTGCTATAAAGCACAGTAGAAAATTGTACTGTCACTCTCTTATATAAACTGTGTGTTGCATCTAAAAGCATGAGCCCAGTGGATGGTATAAAACATGCAAAGAAAAGAAAAGAAAAGAGAGGGGAATTGTTTCCCTTTTGCACTTCACTGAGTACAAAGTTAGCTGCATGGAAGTGAGGTTCTCTCTCCTTACATTTGCATAGGCTCAGTATAATTTACTGGTATGGTTCCAAATCACCTCTTGTTACACATATATATAGAGTCTTATTTTCACAGCTTGAATCTCATCTCTACAGACAAAGAATCAGGACATTACAGTTTGTCTTGAAAAGCAATGCATTTCTGAGGCTGTGTGCTAACACTGAAATGTAAGCAAATTTAGTGTTTATTATTAGCAAGACTGCACTACTATGAAATTAAATTGTGTTCCTGCAAACACTGTTATCAGAAATACAACCCTAAAATTGTATTTGTTATCTGCAAAATAATTCAGTCAGAACATCTGAAAACAAACATAACAACAAATTTCATTCTAGAATACTTGAATTTACATATGATTAATATGTCTATAAAAGGCAAGTAACACACGTAGGATTAATTTGGGATGTATATACTAATTAATCAATACCACAGTCTGCAACTTTTGTTTTGTCACTACAGCTGGACCTAGATGGCAAATCTCACTATGTGAGCTTGGGACAGTTATAATGAGAAAGGGATTGGGCTGGCTCAGAAAAGTGCTCCATCAATAAATTTTGCTGGCAGTCTCTGCTCATGGGGTTTTGGCAAAATCATCACCAAGCCCAGCTGCTCTGTTGCTGCTGCCATCCCTGGTAGACCTGCTGGCTGTCCTTGCAGAGGTGGGTGACCTCCATTTCCCAGCTGCTGCTGTGGTTCCTCTCTTGTTCAAAGCTTTTCTTGCAATATAAACAAATATTATCAGTTTGAACTACACAAATAGCCATGTAATGCTGAGCAATAAAAATAACCAATTCTAGACTCCTTTCAATACAGATTTGGACTTCATATACCTTTTGAACTACATTAAATGATCTTCACTCCAAAACCAGTTGGAAACTTTAATTTTTCTTTATACTATATACAAAAAAAGTGCATATAAATTATCTTGTCTACACCTATCTGAGAATAATGAAATGTTTAAAAAATATTTTTCAATGGCATTTTAAGAATAAGACAGCTCTTTCTTTTCCTACATAGATAACTCAATAAGTTTGAAAAATAAAATACACAAAGCATGTCCCTAGCCTCCAGGTAATCCTTATGAAAAGTAAATTAAAATAATGAATTTGATGCAAAATACTATGTTAAAAAAATACCATTAATGTAATTTTAAATTAAATAAATATTTTCATAGACGAAGTGATTTAACCATAGCAGTTCGAAGTAATTTCAAATGCTTCATAGCTACGTTAGGATTATCATCTTCAACCGATGACAGTATTTTTGTCAGAAAAAAAAAAGGAATTGAGCAATTAATAAAAAAAAAATAATTGTATAGGGTTTGGCTGAGATGGAGTTAATTTCTCTCAAAGTAGCCCTCAGTAGGGCTGTGCTTTGTAGCTAGAAAGGTGTTGATAACATGCCAGTATTTTGGCTACTGCTGAGCAGCTCTTGAAAAGTACCAAGACTCTCTACCTTACCCCCGACTCTCAAAGGCCAGTGGGCTGGTGGTAGACAAGATCTTTGGAGGGGACACAGCTGGAACAGCTAACCCAAGCTTGCCAAAGGGATAGATCAATAGATCTAGCTATAGATTCCATATCATATGATACCTGGTCAGCAATAAAAGCTAAGAGAAAAAAAGGAGGAAGCCTTTGTTACTTATGACATCTGTCTTCCAAAGCAACCATTACATGTGCTGAACCCTTGCTTCCCCAGGCTGAACAGTGCCTGCTAATGGGAAGTAGCGAATAAATATTTTGTTTTCTTTTGTTTTATTAAACTGCCTTTATCTTGATCCACAAGTTGTTTTTTTTCATCTAATTTCCCCATTGAAGGAGCTGACTGTTGGGAGGAGGGGAAAAAAGACAAAAAGGAAAACAAGGGGCTATGCTGGGTTCTTACATTTGCAACCAGTCCTTGTTAGGACCACAGTTTGGCCAGAGTGCTGTCAAGTGCACTGGAAACAAAGCAGATGAGAAAGCCTGGAGATACTGGAATATACAACTCCCAGGAAGAAAGGTAGGCATCTGCCCTCCACTCCCTATTATTGATTTTCATTAGAGTTAGTACAAGCTCTTCCTGGGCAATGAATTCTTTTACTACCAAAAAACTACTTAGACTTAAAGAAGGGAAGATTCTGTCTTCCAGGAGCACTTGACCATCTCAGAAATTACTGAAAGTCTAGAGTGCTCCTGGGAAAGAAGGGTATCTCAGTATTCTCATTGTGCAGGCAGAGCAGGGGAAAAACAGGAAGGCAGCCATCCTGTTCAGAGGCATAAAAATTCCCCATATTGGGGTACACCTGGAAGTGGAGTGAGTCACCTTACCTGACTACTTCAGCATGATTCTGTCCCAGTGAGATACTGGTGAGAATAAATACTGAACACAAGAAGAAAGGTTATGCAAAGACAAGGTTTCAAGCTACCTGCATCTGTATTGGAGAGCTATTTTTCTGATTCTAATTAATAGCAACATTAAGGATAAAGAGGAAAGCAATTCACATGACTAAAGGACTCAGTTTGAAATTTGTTTTTCCAAGAATGGGAGCAATTGGAGTTAGCACTCTTTATGAGGAAGGATGGTCTGGTAAGCAAAATCAGAAACAGTATATAAATTCCGCTCTAGACCATGTTGAAACCAATCAGCTGGTTTTGACACTTTGAGAAACTCAGTGAAAACCTGATTTCTGCAAAAATTTCTGTACTTCTTCTGTGTGAGCAACACTACTTTTACAAGTGCTTTTAGTGGAAGTATAGACAAAAATCATCAGCTCCAACACAGCCAAGTAATTGTGTCTTCAAACACACTACCTCTTTGAGGAAATGAAGCATTAAATGGCATGTCTTCCTCATTCAGGTCCAGGCGTCTTCATCTTCTTGCACTTCATGGGTCATGCAAAGTAGCCCAACCAGGATGGGCATAAGAATTCTTTTCCCAGAGATTTCACAAGTCTTCATGGGGCTTTACTATCAACTTTGTCAATGGGGGGCAAGGCCAGAGTAAAGCCTGATCTTCACCTTGGGAAACACACTGTACTAGATAATGGATGTAACTGTTAAATTCTACCACGAACTAAGAAATTTATGACTGTATCCAGCAGTGACAGTGTGTGAAACTTTTTTTTTTTTTTTGGAGTGAGGTTTAGGCATTTCTAATCTCAGATGTAAAATTAAGATGGCTTACATATTTTGTGGAGAAATGAAGGATCAGCTCAAGGCTTGTAAATAGCTTAAGATCCTCAAAATTCCAAAGAGTGCTAGTAAAAGTAAAAACTGTTATGAGTTGCCACATAATAACTTTATCTGCCTTGGATGTTGGCAGCTATCTGATAAAAGGCTTGTCACATATGCTCACTAATGGAATAATCTCTGATCCCTGGTAGTCCAGGGACAGCAATATTGAACAATTAATGCCTGAGAAACATTATTCTGATCTTGTTTCAGCTGTTTTTATTTTTAATTTCTCTGCCTCAAACATGGTCAGACATGCATTACACTTACTACAGAGGATAACAGCCACATATTGTTATATATAACATAAGGCACAGATTACTGCCTTATTAGTTTTGTATTTCTAAACAATGTTAGGAGACATCAGACATCCCTGGAACCTCTGACCTAAACTCTGAAACACTATAGCATCAACTAGCATTTCTGAGGGGAAAAAAAAAAAAAAAAATCTTAAAGGAATCATAAACACTTAAGTCATATAGGTTACAAGGCAGTTTTTTCCTCATTTTCTGAATCAAGTGGCTTAGCACAGATAAAATAGTTCACAAACAGTTTAAACTGACAGAAGCTGACAGAAGCAGTTTGCCTTGCCTCATCTCCAGCCACTCTGACCCTCTCTTGCACCAGCCTACGTAAGCTAGTCTGAACAGTAAATCAGACTGAGGATCCGGGCTAAAATAAGCCCCAAAACAGTAAAGTAATTAATTTTAGCCCTATTGATTAAACATGTTCAAGCAATTTGTCAAATTAAAGTATAAGAAATCAAAACTGCACTCCTCAACTCTACTTAAAAAGAAAACAAAAATGCAGACTTACAACAGATAAAGGAAAAAGCCCTTTTTAGCAATACATGAAGTTTTGTTTTCTTGCTCATTCACAGATTGCATGTGCATAACGCAGTGCACAGCATACTGTGTTACCTGCAAGAGCTAGAGAGTGTTACTGATGCGTTTTTCATACCACCATTAGACTCCTAAGTTAGACTATCAAAGTTTTCTCTGCCAAGAGCACAGAGAGGCAGGCACTGCCCATCAAATGCCAGATTGTAATTGAATATGCCCTGGGAGGGATTTAGTTTATCCAGCTCTAAGCACTGATGCCTTGGGCAGTCACTTCTTCAAATACTTGACCAAGCAACATCAGCACTTGGAGGCACAAAGCACGTCAAAAAGAGATCTCCATTCAGGCGACTACTTCAAGGCAAGGTGTATGTTGCTGTAGATGTGCTTTTTCCTCTCCTTTAATGGAAGCTCTATAATGTAGACATGGATTTACAAATGCCAGTAATTGTCAGGGGAAACTTTGCTGCTTGTCTTTCAAGCACCTGGGTTCCCTGCCACCTTGAGTATATATTTCCTATAGTACCTCAAAAAGAAAGTTCGAGTGAAACTGCCTTTGGGAGAATGAAGGAAGGACAGAAGACATCAGCCCTAAACCCAGGATTTGCTTTTTTATTCCACCAAAATATCATAAGAAGTGCAAATCGTAAAAACAGGCATGCAAACAGCATACCTACTGTGACAAGTTTGCCAAAGAACCCATTAATGTACCTTTTAGGCTTCTGTCCTAGTTGGCATGCATGAAAAGTGTGCAGCTAACATCACAGCCTTGTATTGAGAACTGAACAATGGTGTCTTGCCTAATCTCTACATATCACTCCTGAATTGAAGAATCCCTGCTATTTTTAGAACTGGTCTCTAATATTTGCTAATCTCAACTTATGGAGTATTTATTTCTTTAAATGTCTTGGGTATATGAGCTCCCAGGGAGTGGAGATAGATAAGTTCTTTTGGATCTTCTGGCTCACAGAAAATTGGAAGGGAAGAAAAACTGGATCATCAAAATACAAGAGGTCTGATTTATGTCTGTGTTACTCCCAAGTTACGTATCATACCATTTTGGATCATAGGAGTTAAACAGATGCAGCCTGGGTGTGACATGGAAGGAATTACACCTTTTGTCATTCGCTCCCACACTGTTTACTGTAATAAAAGCAACTTCAGTGTATCCTTTTAAAAAAAATTTGGAAAAGTCTGTATCTTAAGGAATAAGCAGTGAAAATCTCTGTATTGGAGAGAGATGACAGACTCATGCAGACTGCGTGCCTGGAGCTAGACATAGCATTATTTGAATTTGCATGAAAAAGAGCACCAAAAGCAGCACTTTTAAGGATCAGCTCTCCTGATGACATTTGCAAACATCCAGTTTCAACATTTATTCCTAATTTAAAGTGCTGTACTATTAAAAAACAGCTCACTAATATCTCAGGAAATTCTTCCCTTCAGGAGGTTTCTGCACCCGCTGGTGCCCTCAGAAACATTTGTACTTTCTGCATTACCCTGCTCTTACTCCAGTATACAAAAATAATTGGTACGATACAGACTGTATTAATGAGGATTCGCAGAACTGCTTTTTATTGTACCAGTATTTCCTGATTTTCAACAAATAGAAAAAAAGCAGACTTCAGAAAAGAAAAAAGCCCCAAAACTTACTTTCTCTGCCTTTCCTCCCACACACCACTAGCCAAAAACAGTATTACTACAACATCACTTTGAAAATATTTACATAGTACTAGTGGGAAGGCAGCTAAGCTGTGATACTTGTACATGCCTGAACATTTGGCCAAGGTAAAACACAAATAAAGTTGGCAAGTTTCTTTTTAATTAATTCTGTTATCTATCCCAACTAGAACAAGCAACAAATCAGAAAAAATGTTCGTGCTTTTGCAGAAATGGAAAATAGCAAACTTATTTTCCAAGCAAAGGAAATAGCTAGTGGGAAGACAATAATGTTTTCAATTAGCAAGAAAGTGGAGCCAACCTTCAAATTTCCTTTTCAGTGCACAGGAGTAGGTTCATTTAATGAAATAGAGAATTTTTATGGTGGCAGGCAGATTGTTCTTTGGTAGATGAATACGGCAGTGTTCAAGATATCTTTAATGTAATAGATTTTGCTTTAATCAAAATTGCAGAGATAACTTAAAATAAGCACCTCATTTGGGGAAAGAGAACTGCTGAGATATTCACTTAATGTGCAATTACTGCTAACACCTATTGGCTTAGTGATAGGAGGAAAAGAGGGTGGCAAATGTGATGCCAATGTCTGAAAATGCCTCGGAAGTCATTTGTGGAAGAGATGCTAGTAGAACTGATACGCATGGCAGAAAACTGCCAGAAAGAATGCTTAAGAACATATGAACAGTAACACAGGACAATGGGTTAGAATAATTGGGATTTCGGAGACCAACTTCTTTGAATGATCATGCAGATAAAGGCAATTTGTCTGCTGTTTGACTTCCATTTCAAAAAGCTTCCGATGAAGTTGACTATCAAACTCAAACGATACTATGAAGGAAGAACTACAAAAATATATCAAGAAATAACGATGGATTTTCATTGCTAACTAAAAGTGAAAAAAAAAGAAAAAGTTAAGAATAATTGATTATTTTCTTTTACAGTGGATGGATATTTCCTGAGAGTATCATGGGTATGTTTTCAGTACACTAACAAATGAACTGGAAAATGAAGGAATAAAAAGGGACAGAGTTTCCTGATGATATTCAACTACAGAGGTTAATAAAAACAAAAACAGACTGCATATTGTTGCAAGAGGACCTCATGATGTTGAATGATTTTAAAATAAGCAGAAAAATGTAAGTCAATAATAAATATAGTCACTTGCTGGAGGAAAAATACAAAACGAAACAAAAGCAGCCTCGGGTATTTACTACTTCCAACAATATGCCTGAGATTCAGTTTTTGCCAGTACAAGAATTACACCCAAAATAGTAATTCAGTAACAAATTTACAATACGAAAAAGGTGTGGTATCACCTATTCCACAACTGAACTTTGGAAATCATTGCTACAAGACATTGAATATCAAAAGAACAAATGAACAGATAGTAGGTAGAATAGATGAATAGAGAGAATAGGTGAATAGTACCAAAGGCGAAACTAGAGTCAAAAAAGACTCTTAGGGGCTACTAATTACAAAAATGCAATATAGTGTCTGTCTTCAATGTGCCTGTATGATAAATACCTCAAAGGAGGTTGAGATGGCTTACTATCTGCTTATTATGTCCTTAAACTTCTTTCCTGAACATCCAAAAGTGACCACTGCCAAAGAAAGGATACAGGACTATAAGTACTTCTGAGTCAATCCAGTGCAGCCACTTTTTATGTTGTATGATGATCACAAGTACTGCCAGCACACAAGTAATTTAAAACAGCAAGACAGAAACCATCTGCATTTCCAAATGAAGACATTGATTCTACAGTAGCTTACATTTACCTATTGGGAAAGTAAATCAAAGTCTTTTGAGAAAACCTTCTGATGGATATTGTCAGACTTTGATTGTAGGCTACAGCCATGACCTTGTGAAAAAAAACCACAACAGGTAAATACTGCTATTATTGGTTGGGAACAGGATTTAATTAAAGCTCCAGAGCTGAGCACTCAGGCTTGCAGAAAATGTGGTGTGGGATTCACCATGAATTTGGCATAGCCAACCGTCAAGCTGAAAAATCCTAAGAGAGTACTTCTAAAATAAGCCATGAAGAAAAACTGTGGTAGTGGCTGTGATGCCTGGAATCCATCACATGTTACCTCCAGATGAATTACTCTTTAGAAGTGTCTTTCTTTCCATTGACTATGAAGGTGATCCAAGTGACTAATTCAGATATAGAAGTTTTCATTAGTGGTCAAAAATCAAATTAGATGACCCCCACAGCCCTGGAGCCTCATTAACTGAAGTCCAACTTAACTTTTAACTGTACCTGTTCTGCAAACCAAAGTCCTCCACGTAGTGCAATATTTGCAAGAATCAAACATTTGATATGTGTGGAACAAATTATTTCGAAGAAATGCACAGACAATTTTAATGACATATAGTAAATTTTGAGGTTACTCAACCTGTAAGTCAGATAATGTCGCTACTTACATCAGTTTTAGGTCGTGCTCCAGTTGATATTTGGTAAGGTAAACAATTTAGATCCTGGTAGTCTCCTCTTCTATTTTTCCAAGATTCTTTTTCTTGATGATCTCCATAAAGGCCTGTCTCTACTTGAACAGGGCACTGTAAGAGAATTTTTAAAACCCTATAAATAAAGACAAGTCAGAAATATTTTTAATGTGAACTCTAAGGTAATAACTTTGGAATCTTATCTTTTCAAAGCTTTTTTTTTCCCTCTAATGTAAGGCAAATATTTGGTTTCAATATTTTTTCATAAAAGCATCTGCTGCATCATTTTTACACTTCACTAAGTTAGACATCCAGCCATTATGGGAAGTCGTTTCCTTAACATCCAGTATACACAACTGGAGAACTAATCAATAATAGTACACTTTCCCTAAAATTAAAGGAACTGAATTACTTTTTAGAGAGAGAAATTATTTTATTCAAATTATTTTTAAATTATCTTTTAACTTTATTTCATGTTTATTTTTGTGTACTAAACAGAGACTTAGCAAATTCCCATTTTCAAATTACAGATTCTGAATTTTTCAAATCAATTTTTTCTTTATTCCCCAAAACCTGGAGAGTTCTCACTCAATTGCTCTATTCCCACACCATATTTTAAAAGTTGGATGTCCTAACTCTGGGCCCACTCTGAATGCAGTGTCAGGAAGAGACCAACTGCACAACATTTCCCATGTATCCTGGTTTGCCCAAGGAATAACTGGGTGAGTGAGCAAGAAGCAATACATGCTTCAATCAAGCAGAATTCATACTAAAGACAATTAGGGGAACAGGGTCATGGATGCACTGCAGAGTAGTCCCAAGCTGTTGGGTACAATCATTCTAATCAGCCCATTTACAAATAGCTCTTCCCCTATACAAAGTGACAAACGTGCTGCTGATCTTTAACAGCAACTACTCAGTTCCCAGTTAGTACATATTGTAGGGATGCAAAATGAGGAGGCTTTGAAAAGGTGACAAAATAATTAGTATGCAGCCCCTCAAAAGTTTGAATACAAAATACTAATGCAAAAGAATTAAATGAATGTGTAAGTTAAAGAAAATGTTTTGTTCAATGAAAGTCATATCTCTAATATAAAATGGGGTAACTAAAATCAAACAGGATTTCCCTACCATTCATTAATAACAGAAGACTAAAACCGAAAAAAAAAATGTGACACTCATTCTTAAGATTTCCTGCTTTTTCTATACCGAAACAGAGTACAAGATACTAAGTGGCAATGAAGAAGATATGTTAAAAAACAGGGGGAAACACTGCAGCAAGAGTGATTTATCTCTGATGTTTCATTTACAAAGTGCCTCCCTCTATACTGCTAAGAAAGATTTTTTTTTCATAGAAAAGGTACAGCTTTTACAGGAGTGGAACTATTAAATGTGTTTTTCCAAAACTAGCAGTTCTGCTGTTAATACATTCAGAGAGTACAGCTTTTTGCATTTACATCATGTCTTTGCAGCATTGGTGAGAGGTTTCAGAAAATAATTTGATTACAAACAAGTATTTTTAATGTCTTCTCTGGATCACCTTCTGAGAAATCCAGTCAGTGCTACTTCCTCATAATATTTTCCAACAAAAAAATGACCAGTATTAATTTGTGGTTTACATAGATGTAGAAACAAGTCATCCCTTAGCATTCATGCAGAAGTTACTATGTTTTAGAAAACACCTTGAATTTGCTCACCAAAATGCTGCAAGACTCCCTACTCTCACCCAATAGGTCCCATAATATTTATTCATCCAGTTGATTTTCACTAGCACATATTTTGACTTCTTCTGTAAAAAAAACCTGTTTAAATGAGTATCATTAATAACAGATACCTTCACAACAGGAAAACCCAAAGAGCAAAAAAAATCAAAGAATTACTTCCATGAACAGTGAAAAATCCTTCAGTAGAAAACTGACTGGCTGAACCTAGTGATTAAATTTCAAACTACATTTCTGAGATACAGCATTTGCCATGAGAAATAATTCTGTCATCTGTTAAAAACTGTCCACGCTCTCAAGAGGGTAACTTCCAGAGCAGCAGCTCCAACAAACCATGGTCCTACTCATACAGTAGTCACTTGCTTTGGAGATCTTGGGTCTCCAAAGTCAGCCTTACAGCTTTGAACAGTTCACCCAAAACCACTGTCAATCACAACTTCTTGTGTCAATACCGAGCTGAGAATAAAACCATATGAAGAACACAAAAGTGGTTAATTTCATAGAAGCCAAATTTACACAGTTACTAGCAAACATATGTTTGAGAGATTTCTTCTATCTAGACTTGTTTCTATTCAAGTTTCATGGTAAGTGATGAAGAAAACATTTGATATGTGTGGAACAAATTACAAGCTATAGTTAGAAATATGGTACAAATAGCATGAACTGATAGAATATAAACTACTCATACAACTTGTGTGAAAACCAGACATTTTTTCCACTGCAACTGTCATTTTGAGATCTGCAGTATATGTTTCTTCACAGTACATTTATGGAGAGATTTATGAGGATCTATCTTTTCTTTGACTATGAAGTAAAACTAAGGCCACCCATTCTGAGGCAAATTATTCATTAATATTCAAATCAGAGCAGATTATTCCCTTGCTCTCCAAATTCTATTGCAGGAAACAGCAAATGGTATCCCATCATCAGTTCCACAACAGATTTTCCAAGACTCTTTTCTTGCCCTGATCCTCCTGGTGTTATTAGAAAGATTTTCTATTAAGTGACCTGTCCAACTTCTACACTGATATTGGCTACTGGAGGTTTAAAGGTCATTTCCAGTTTGTCAAATAAGGCTACAATAAAATGTGGCTGACTCACACATTTGCCTGTCCACAGACAACTAAAATGAAGAGATCTGTCTTTCAGAGTGGGAAGAAGATATGGATTGACAAAGAGGACTGCAATTGCTCAAATATCATATTAAGCAAAACAGTAATTTTGGTGCTGGTGTTGGGAACATCCTAACACTCTAGCAGAGGCTTTTGGTGGGAGCATATGTCCCAGGAAAAAGGTTGTGATGAAAGTCCTGGCCTCTCTGTATTCAGAAGATGTCTTGCCACTAGGTCTCAGGAAAAGAAGTGCAAGCATCTGGGGTGCTGGTGATGGCATTCTCTATGCAACCATTTCTGATGATGCTGTTCCTGTGTATCAAAGTTCATTAGAAAATGTTGCCTATTTAGATTTTTCTGCTGTTTACATGCAATAAGCCCTTTGCTGAATGTTTCAGCAAAAGACTTGAAGTTGTATCCTATGATCTTCAAGCCATCACGGAAAAAGAATGATGCCTAACCAAACCACAGCTTTTACCTTAGTAGAATAGGCACAGCCATAAAATAATGGGTGTCTGGATCACTGGTTACCAGAGTGTCTCACACTGGGAAGTGTTTAAACATTGATGGCTGGGATTTTCTTGTCTGCTTTCAGACAGAAAAGCAGACTACACTGCCACTGTATATTGACAGAAAACACTGAGCATTCTCCTGCAAGAAGACAGAACACTGTCCCCTAATTATGAAATTAATTCAGTTGGACAGAGCTGACACATAGAGCAAGAAAGAAATGAAAGACAGCCATGGGCACTCTGTTACTAACACTGTTGAATTTGTAAACACATACAAAGTGCAAGATTCTGAACATCCCACCTGGAGAGCCATGAACATTTACATTGCGATGACCCACGAAGGTGCATACTTTAAGAATTTACTTCTACAAAATGAAACAGCAGTGACAGCAAAAACATTCACAAAAGATCATCTTCCATGAATTTCAAGCCAACATGCAGAGCTGAAAATTCACACAATTCTATCTTAAGAACTGAGTAATCATATACTGAAGCAGAGAACAAACACTTAGATTTCTGATGCTGGTCATTCTCCATTAATTGCTTATATAAAAAACTTGCTTATTCAAAAATCAATAAAATAATATCATTGCTCGTTTAATCCTATTTGCCCTCAAAAAAAAAAAAAAAAGTTTGAGAAACTGCTTGCCATCAACTAATGACACCTATCATAACAAAATACTCTTAACTAGAGGATTGCAATGGGAGGGAGGGAGGGAGGGAGGGAGGGAGGGAGGGAGGGAGGGAGGGAGGGAGGGAGGGAGGGAGGGAGGGAGGGAGGGAGGGAGGGATAGGGAGGGAGGGATAGGGAGGGAGGGAGGGAGGGATAGGGAGGGAGGGAGGGAGGGATAGGGAGGGAGGGAGGGAGGGATAGGGAGGGATAGGGAGGGAATCCAGTTTTCCTGGGCTGACCACGACACTAGTTGAACTCTTAATAAGAATGTGTCTCTCTTGCTGTTACATTTTTAAATAAATGTAACATGTATTAATATGCTGGCACTTAAATTAACAATCTGAAAAACATGCAAGCAAATATCCCTAAAACAAAAAGGTGTTTAATGATTATAAGCCATACTGACAGAAAATTTACAAGTTTCACCCTCTAACAGTTCTGGATATTTAATCATTAGTTATTTAATGAAATTAGAGATTTCATTTTATTGAGTGAAAACTTTTAACTTCACCCTAACACTTGAGCTCCTCGGCCTATTCAGAAACACAACTGAAAACTATGTCTTGAGGAGTGTTATAGCTAACTGTTACAGAACTTATCATATGACACACACACATTCTTACCAGTTGCTTGTGCCTTTTAGAAGAAGGAGTACTGGAGGGAGAAGAGCTAGCACTCAGAGCTTCTTCAATATCTAAGTTCAACTGTTCCAGTTTCTTCATAAGCCATGACATAGAGTCTGGCCATTCAGATTCTTTTTCTGGTTGGGTCTAGGAGAAATCAAACATATGTGAAGTCTTAAAATATTCAAGCTGTTGGTAACTTGGAGATGCTTATTTTCTCTTCCAGTCCCCAAGGAAAAAGCTGACCAGTTCTTTCCTTGTTCTTGAGCGACATTTTTCCATTTAGAAAGCTTCAGTTATCACTGCAATCCTGATGACATATATTCATAGCTGTTCTACTTACTCAAATGACTTTTGTATATCTGAATGGCTTTCTAACACTTCATCTTAGGTGACCCACTGCTATTTCAAGCTAAGCAGAACCAAGACTAAAACTAAAGTCACTTTAATGCCTCCTCTTTAGCCACTTCTATTTCAGCATCTCTCCACTGATTGCTTGTTGCCAACAGGAACCAGAATATTGAAGGTCATCATGTGTATTATATTCCTCACTATAATTCTAAACTTATAAAATCCTCTGCCCCTATGGTGGGAATACTTTACTGGTGTCTTTGTCACTAGGATGCATCTTTTTTTTTTTATCTGAAGAGTTTTACTGTATAACAAATATTTTAATCCATTGTAATGTAATTGACAAGGATTACATTCCTATTCCTAATTCCTTATCCCATTCTTATTCTTTAGTTTCTTCAAAATCCTTTCCAGTACCTAAGCACCTTTCCATGGCAGTCTCTATGAATACTGCTGCATTATGCCTTGTTCTCCTTATTCGCATCACTTCTAATGATCCACTACAAAAACCAGTCACACTGATCTCTCTGTCAACACAGGCAGCTACTGCATCCCACAGAAGTCTGTCCTGAAGCTACCTCAGTTCTTTCATCTTCCTTCCTTTCACAAACAATACATATTTTTGCACAGAAGCTAATTCCATAGTGAGCATGAGCAGACAAACAGTAATAATGCATTTTCATCCTCCCATAATCCTAAGAGGATCATACCAACACTCCTCAAAACCTAGGGGAGATAGATGAGTACTGTTTCTACTCTTACCTGATAAATCTTTATGGTGCTTTGTTTCCTTAGGAGGGATTCACAAGTGGCACAGAAAGATAACTATAATTGGCTCACGATTGTAGAAAAAAACCCTTTACAAATAGAAGCCAGGCAATTCACTCCACTATTACACTGACATATATTATTACTAATGGAATTACTCATCTTCTCCACAGTAACTAAGGTCCCAATCATCAGACACTGAGTCCCATACTAGCAACAGATGCATGCTCCCTTCAGAGGGGCTTGTATGATCTTTGTTGGGATTGTTTCGAAGCACAGAAAAATAAATACCCCAATTTTTACTTTTCCAAATCTTTATTTCAAATTTCATAATTTTTTACAACCTCTGAGTACTTTGCCTGAAATGTTGCAGTATGTGCTAAGCTGTACTTCAACTCTACAGCTACTAAAATTATCTAAAGAGATACTTCGATTGCTTCCCATTGTCTTCCCAGCCATTTCCAAGTAAACTACAGGATGTTCCACAGAAAATTAGGATCAAAAGACACTTCTTATATTGAACCCATTCTGAGTGAGATGACCTCACACAGGAAATGTGCACATTGATACATGTCCACAACACTCATTTGTAAACAAAGCAAATGTTTTCCTGTGGTTTAGCTTCTTCACACACTGATCCTTAAAATACTAAAGAACGCTCAAAAAAAGACTCAACAAGGACAAAACATGGAAACCCGCCCAAATTCCACAAACAATAATGTATAAATTCTGCAAAAATCTAATATGAATGTTCTATTTCTCAACATGGTTAAAAAACAATTTATGAAAAAGGGATTGTAAGAATATGTTTTCTTAACAACAATAAATAATTCTGAAGCAACAATCACACAGCGAAAAGACTAAAGTGTGTTTGATTTCTGTGAGCTATGTAAAAATTGTTCTTGCCAGGTGACAAGCACTGGAGGTTACATTAGAAGTTTGGATTTCTGAGTTTAATAAGATGCAGGAGCAACTTCCACATGTTATAACAGACCACTTTTTGTTCCACAACTGAAAAGACTATTTTGAAGGGGGTTGGAGATGTGTCTCTAATTTAGCATTTTCCATAGAAAATGCAAAGATAAAATTTCATAAAGACTTAAAATATTTCTAAGATACTCCATATGTATGCAACAGCACATATGATATTGTATAACAATAAAAAGTACAGTTCCATGTACAGGGAAGCACATTTCACCTTTATCTCGACAAATATTTACCTACTGGAACAATACTTCCAATATTCACTAATGTTCTTCCAAACAACTGTATGAGTCAGACCCCTTTATTTTTATAAATTTCTTGGTTTAATGCTACAAAATTCAAACCACAGTCATTTCTAAGAAATACAAGTCCTAAGGAGTGTCACCAAACTATAAATCTTGTAGCATTCTCCATTCAGTCCTCTTCTTTTAGTTCAGTAAGACTCTACATAGTGTCTACTAAGGGGATGAGGAAAAAGATGGGGTTTCATTATCCTTGAAGATAAAGCCAAATCGGCCTAGTTAACAAATGCCATTCACTAATTGGAAATTTGGCACAAAAGCACCATTTGGAACAAATGCTGATTGGCTATGTATTTCAAAGGTTGCCTGAAATTCCTGCTAAACAGAAAAAACATGATGCTACTTACATTCAAAAATATACAGCCTGCACAGTAGGACTTTTAACCAGTGAATAAATTTTGCCTAATCCATTCATGAGGAACACAGCTCCACAGTGTTCAGCCCCAGTAACTAGGTTGGACACTATCAAAGTGCTCTGAAGATCTCAGTACCAGTGTTTCCTGCCCATAGCAACTGCAGAGGCAGTAGGGTCAGGACGCCTTTGGAAGCTTTTGTGTCTCGCCCTTCAGAAGGAAAAAAATCTCACTTTAAATTATCTACAGAATGGCCTGCTTTATATGTTGGGGTTTTTTCTCCTAAAAGGTTACAGGGAGAACACTCCTTTCCATAAATTCTCAAGGTCTTTCTTTGTTGGAGCCATAGCCATTCACCAATGCATAGGAATGCTATTACCTTTTGAAGAACCTTGAAAGCATAGACAGAAGTGCTTTACAGAAACAATTTTACATGCTACCTTAGAACACAGAATCACAGAAGCATTTAGTTTGGAAAAGACCTTTAGGATCATCAAATCCAACTTTTAACCCAGCACTGCCAAGTCTATCACTAAACCATGTCCCTTAGTGCCGCAGCTACACGTCTTTTAAACACCTCCAGGGATGGTGACTCCACTACTTCCCTGGGCAGTCTGTTCCAATGCCCTTTCAGTGGAAAAAAATTTTCCTAATATCCAGTCTAAACCTCTCATAGTGCAATTTGAGACCATTTCCTCATGTCCTATCCTAGACAGATGAGCAATTGTAGAAAGTGAGACCAGAGAATCCCTTGTCAAACAAGTGTTTCAAGGTGGAACAACATTGTCTATGAAGATCATGACAAACTCTAGGCCAAGAACAACTTACTGGCCTTGAAACTGAACTCCTTTGCGATATAGATTTCTCAAGTCCTACGTACTCATGCTAGATTAAAAAAAAATCATAATCATAAAACAAGCATCATCCACCATGGAAAACAGAAAATTAAGTGGTATGAACTTCCTAACATCAATTACAGATGCAGCTATATTGTACAGAATAATTATCCCAACAAATAAGATTTACTAAGATATATTTAGCAATCAGCCAAACATATAACTCAGTTCTATGTTGCTACTTCCTACAGCAACCACAGTCTATTTTAGAACATTTAGCTTAATGACTTTGTTACATGTACGTATTCATATGTATCCTGACTCTGTATTCATTTGCATAGCTGAAATTTCATTACTGCCAATAATAAATTAGAGGTAAAACAAGCTGCAAGATTGAGCCAAATCATCTAAACACTTACTTTCTCTTTTCTAACACTGAGAAGAAAATATGTTCCAGACATTAAAAGGTTAGTGCCTTTTGGACCAAAGACTTCTGCACATTGTTTTTCAGCTTTCAAGTGTTCTTCACTAATCTTATTCGGCAAAAACATCTGTGATAAAAGGCGTATTTGTTTCAGTGTTTGGTCATGAGGCTTATTGCAAGAGGCTTAATAGCTGCCAGCAAATCTAAATTTAAACTGAAAGAATGTGGCAGAAATGAACAAGTCCATATAGAACACTCAGGGGTCAGGGTTAACCCCGCTACTAGACCTCATCCTATACTGGAAGCAGAAAGGCTTTCCAAGTGAAGGGTTATGAGAAAATTACACAACTCTAAATTTATCTGATAATTTGTGGCTTTCACTTCAGAACTTCAATAGGTCCAATTGTTCTGGTAATTAATGTATTGTACAACTTTGGGTAGTAAATCAGTAACCTCCAAGGAAAAAAAAAACCCATGCTATTTAACCCTCCTCCCTATTAAATATGCTCAGATAAAAATTCTCTCTGATGTACAGCCTAGATCTGTAAATAATGATTTTGTGGAACAATTTCGGGGACCAAATATCATATTCTGCTCTTGCTACACAGATGAGGCTCCTCTGTTCTCAAAAGAAACTCTGTGTAAAAGAAGGTCTCTCAGCTGCTGATGACTTTGCCTACAGGGACTGAGGGAGGAAGCCAGATTGATTCTCGATGCAAAATTCTTAAAAAAAAAAAAAAAAAAGTATGCAGAATACAAAGGACTCTTTCATTCCAAAAATAGATTTATGTGTGCCTTCTATATTGAAGATAAAATATTTCAAAGAGAATTTTCCTTAATATCCCACTACAAGGTTGCTTAAGTATTTACAGAGCTGTTGGATGGACAACTAACTTGTGGCACTTTCATCCTGGAGAGCAGGTGAGTAAACTCAGCAGTTAGCAACCTTTTCACTTCTAAGAACTGTATGGCTATATATCTGAAATTATCAAGCAAGTCTCTTCCATCTCTCAAGTCAGCAGGAAAGGCTATACACATAGGTTTCTGGGAAATGGAAAGCACTTCAGGGACATCACATAAAATTCAGAGCAATCTGGATCCTCCTGATCCCGAAAATATTCACCTGAAGATACGTGTAAATCTGTTTTAAAGGAAACAGCACTTCCAAGTTGAATAATTTTCCCCTAAAATTATTACACTTCTTAAATACATCTGTGTATGGAGTTTTGATTTTCATTCCTGTCCAGCCACTTTCCCTTTGCTGCCGCCTCAAGCTACTGATTTCTTCAGACAAGTTTTCATAAGTGACCCAAGCCATACCTGTATGAATGATGAAACCTGTGTTTTTTTGATGCTCTAGAGCAAACTAAACTGAATTTTAAATATATTTAAGGTTGTTTCCAGCTTTTCTGTATTTTCCCTTACAGTGGCCCCACACATCCTTATTTTCTTTCACTAAGCTCAGCTGTGCATTTCTATGATTTTATGTGTCTGTATTTAAGACCACCACTATGTCTTTGGACAATGAACACTGTAAAATATAAAAAACACTGTGGAAATACTAACTTCAAGATATAGTACAATAAGGATATATGCTTGGATTTTTTTAATGATTAATAGGGAGAAAAAGGAACTCAAAGAAGCCATTAAAAAATAATGTAACATAACCCTTACTTCATTACATGTATTTGACTGCTTGACTTTTCAAAGTCGAAGTAGTTGAGAAATGGACTCAATTCTTTTTTATAACTGCTTTTAATCTTTCAGACAGTAAATTGGCAAATTTGACTTTTAATTTGTATTCAACACATTGATCTTGTACAATGATAATGTTCATCGTATGAAAGAAAACAAAATTCTGAAGTCCTGTCTCTGTTTTAAGGGTTCTTGCATCAGATTTTAAGGACTATTGCTCTAAGCTAGGCAGGACAGGGGAGAACACCTTGTATCAATGAAATCTTCGAAAGAGTAAGTTTATGGAAAATTTCCCAGATGAAGAAACCCAAGCTAATTCCTAGGACTGAAGGCCACAAACTGCATCAGCATGGTGTTTCACCCAAGACAAGAGAGAGATTGGAAGGGGGGAAGAAAGGAATTTAGTTGAAGACAAGGTTTGGGGAAAAATGTTTTGGAACAGTTCCACACTGCTGCACAAGTTTTAAAGTACAGTAACCCGGACAGTCTAGTATGAAAATTCTGTTGCAGCTTCATTTGGTTTCTAGCAAAAGCAACTAGTTTTGTATTGAACTTCTAATTTAAAAAAAACCCAAACAAACAAACAATCAAAAAAAAAAAACCAACCCAATGACAGCTTAAAATGCCACCTAGTTGGTTTTAACATCAAATTGGAATTTGGGTTTTCTCCAATGATTAAATTTTCCAGATTCTCAAAGCCAGCAACATCTCCGCCTTCTAACAAATTATGATGTCAAGAAACTGAATTTCACAAACAGGCTGTTTGTCAAGCCTGTACTGATGACACGTGCTACAGAACTGGCACCCAAATGGTCAGACAGACTGTCTTAATTGACATCTGCTCCTATTTTAGCACTTGAATTATCCTCTTGGGTTATCCCATCTTCAGCTGCTTCACAACAGATGCCAGCTCATCATTTATCTATTCTACCATTTCCTCTACCTTGTGAGGTGGAGGAAGTCAACTGTACTTCTAGTATCCCAAACACTTGCTCCAAGCCGTTATCAAATTCCTGATACTGTCCATATTCATTTCGTTTGGCACCATCTGCAACAGCAATTGTATCTGCACATCACAGTTCGTGACAATGGATGTCAAAGTACTTTACACACATAGGTACTGAGACACAATTATTTGCTTCATGAAAAATTACTAATTGCAAAATCCTCTCTTACCATGACTCCCTTGGAGAATGTAACCAGCTTATGTCTGCTCACAGCAGGTATCTCCCTGCAGTGCTTCCTGAGTAATAAATTCTAGATTTCAGACTGGGTTCTATGAGACCGAGGGATCTCATCCCACTAAATCCATAAAAAGTTACAGACCAGAATAAGTAACTTACAGATCCTTCTCCCCAGTGTGGTTAGTTGCACCTTTTGAGACTGGGTAGGACTTAACCAGTTTTTCTAAAACAGAGTTCTCCCTCTAAAAAATACTGTGGTTAGAGCTGTCCAGGATGTGTAAAAGCTGGGCTCAGCTATACCTTCAGACTGATACATTTTATATGCTTTATGGGGAAGGGGATGAACTTCTGAGTGACCGTGAAGAACCAGAAGATACCTACACTCTAGAAAACAAGAGGGAAATCCCTGTAAATCACCCCAGAGGAATTAGGGAAGGCTCCTCCCAAAAGGTGGGGCAACCCACAGCCCAGCTGAAATGCCTCTGTGCCTATGCACATGGCATGGGAAACAAGCAAGTGGAGTTGAAAACCATGGTGCAGTTAGAAAACTATGACATATCAGCAAAAGATGCTGGGACAGAACTGTAGTCAAAGGCTATGAGCTTTTTAAAAGAGACATGTAGGGGAGGAGGGGCAGGTGTTTTGTGCGCTGTGTTAGGGAAGGGATAGATTGTGAAGAGCTGCCTCAGAAAAACAGACACAAAAAGGTTTAGAGCCTGTGCATAAAAAATTCAAAGACAAGACCAACAAAGGACATCTGCTGGTGGGGGTCTCATCAGGGGGAGACTGCTTTAGACACAGGAAGCATCACACTCCAAGATCTCATCCTAGCAGAGGACTTCCACCACCCAGGCATCTGCCAGGAAAGCAGCACAGTTAGCTGCAAGAAATCCAGGAGAATCCTAGGGTGCATCAAGGACAACTTCCTGGTCCAGGTATTAGACAAACCAACCAGATGAAGACCACTACTGGAGCTGGTGGTAGTGGATGAGCTCATCGCAGGAGTTCAGACTGGAGACAATCCATGATGCTGTGACCATTCCCTGGTTGTGAATTGACAAAATCAATTAGGTTGGAAAAGACCCTCAGTGCCTCAAGTCCAACCTATGACCAAACACCACCGTGCCAACATCAGACCATAGCACTGAGTGCCACATCCAGTCTTTAGTTAAACCTTTCCTGTTCATTATCTCAAGAATCATTTTCATGGGCCTGGTGAGGAGCAAAAGGTGAGAAGCAAAGCCAGGGCCATTAACTTAGGAAAAAAGGACACCAGTAGTTGAAAGTAATATGAACTAGAAAAGAGTAATATCAGATAAAAGGGAAAACAATAGGGTGTTTGAACTGAAAATGATTTTGTGACCCATGGGAAGTTTGGGAGACCCTATCCATAAACCTTATGAAAAGTAAAGCAATTTTGGGGCGGTTTTTCACTTTGGGAAAAACCCTTTAAAAGTGTTAGGGGAAAGCCATCAATGGGCTTATCTACAGCATAAAGCACTGGAGCTTCCAGAGAGGAAGCACTCGCACCTTACTTTTGCTGCTGGCCCCAGAACAAAAGCTGTGTGGTGTGTCCTGATGGGGAGCAGGGGCAGCACTACTCCTCCTGGAGCAACACGGGCCAATGGAGGTGCCCTCCTCCCCCGCCCTGTCAGCTTCAGCAGTGGAACAGCACACACAGGTGACTTATTTCACTGTTAACTGAGGTTTTGTTTGGTATTATTGGTAAAGCAATAATCTTGTTTAATACAGCAGCTGAATTAAGCAAGCCTTTGTCTGCTGCCTTTGCACACCGGCAGCTGACACACTGGTGATCAGTCACAACTGTCAGAACTCCCTCGGACACAAGTTGGTGCTCGGAGCGTGGGCACTCCAAGGCACTGAGAGCTGGGAATCAATCCCTGTGCTGGCACCAGCATGGCCCTGGCAATCCAACACACAAGCTGAGTAATTTCTTCTAAAAATACCAGTGTCAGTGTTTCCTTGAAGAACTCTGGAGCAGGTTCTAGAGATTAAGATGGTGAAAGGGAAGACAGATCTCATAATACCCAGCAAATTTCAAATCGTAAAGAGAGACACTGAGTGCCACATATTTTTATTTTTAAAAAATTGATGTAGTGTTAAACACTTTCTTATCTTAAAATACCAACATTCTTGTTTTCAGTTACTGGAATTTAAAAAATTCATATCTACAGTGAAAGAATTTCCAAGAAAACTGGTTCTAGAGATTGTCTCCAACTACTCTGGAACTTCAACTGTTTTCAAAGTAAGCTACTTTTTTGGTACCTACATTACACATAAAAAGGTAACTCATAAAACACTACAAACCCAGTAAAATCACAGCAATACTATCATCATATTTATGACAAGCTACCACACAAAGCCCTCAAACCCACTAAGGAGGATTAAAAGGATATTCTTTCTAAAATTCACAAGCATTCCTGAGTTCTGTCTAATCTGACATTGTTCCCTGCCCAAGTTCTTACAATGTACTATGTGATGAGAAGATATATTAATATTAGCAAGCCATTTGTATACAAAATCTGAAATTAATGGAACAAATACAGAGCAAAAGGCACCTTCTGGAATTCAAGGGTACTTAAGGACAAAGATGAGAAAGCTTGGAAGAAGGGATGCTATTTTTAGTGGCTAAGCATAGGTGATGATGGGACAATGGACGGAACATAAATTTATAAGAGGACAAGAGAATGGATGATAATTGAAATAATGTAAACCTTCTAAATTATATCCTAAACCAATTTTCATCAAGCTAAGAATGAAGAGAGGGCATTAATCCCAGGCCCACAAAAGTAATTAGGCATGATTCCCAGATCTCCACTGGAACTTTGACACCCAAGTATCCAGGTTTAACCACTGGGATTTGGTATTATTCAAAAACAGTTCAGTTGCCATCTATGCACTTGCTTTATTTAATGACATTTGAATGCATTTTAAAAACACATGACCGTTCCTGAAACTGTTGAAATTTCTAGAGCAACAAAAGTAACAGAATTTACATAACTCATATTGCTAACATTATTTCAAAAACTTGAACAATGCATAAACTGTATTACTCTTCAAGGAATGCAACTACAGTTGCTAAAACATCACAGTATTATCTCATATTAAACTCATGATAGCTTATACTTCTCTGTTAAATAATAAAAAAAAAATATGATAAGTTATAGCTCATATGTAAGCTGTAGAAGAGATTCATCCAAGTTTCCCGATATTACTGTGAGATTGATGAGACACTGGAACAATTCGCCCAGAGAAGCTGTGGATACTCCTCCCCTGGAAGTGACCAAGGCCAGATCAGATGAAGTTCTGAGCAATCTAGTGTAAGGTGTCCCTGCCCACAGCAGCAGTGCTGGAACAAAATTATCTTTAAGGTCCCTTTCAATCTAAACCATCAGATGACTTTATTATACCCATGTAGTTCCACAAAAATTCTTGTGGTTGTCCCAAAATAACATGCACCTGCAAGTTTATAAACACCTTGGTATCTTCACACAAAATGAGAGCTGACACATACTTAAATTGGTTTACGACATGCACACTCAAAATGTCACGTAAGATTTGCAAAGAAACCAAATTTTGCAACAGCAACTTTGCAGCAGCAAGGAACCTCCCTGGGATTGGGACACGAGACAGCAGCACCATCCCACAAAAGGCTGCACAAAGGCTTCTTCCTCTGAAAGTCAGAGGAAGAATAGAAAAAGAACAAAGAAAGGGTTTCTCCAATCAAAAATTAATGTCAGCGTTATGACCTGAAGGCCACCAGATTTTCTCAGATCCCTCCAAATAATTTGAGTAGCATACTTTACAAAAAGGCAAAACCAAACCCAAAACCTACCAACCAGCCAAAACCAACAAAAAACACTCCGACAAGTGTTGCTTTCCCCGAACCTTTTCTTGGGGGAAAGTATTTCACAAAAAAAACCCCCAAAAAAACCCAAAACACCGAACACCCACAAGAAAGTCCCCCCAAAACAATCCCACAAATTATTTCCACGCGCTCGAGCTCAAGGCCACAGCAGACTGGCCGCGGGGGCCAGCGGGGCCGAGGGGGGCGCGGAAGGAGGGCTCGGGGCGCGTTTGGGGCACACCCGCCCCTCCCGCCATCGCTGCGGCCCCGGGGTTGGGCGGTGCGGGCAGAGCGGGGCAGAGCGGAGTAGAGCGGGGCCGGGGCGGGCGGAGGGGAAGGCGGGGGAGGCGCGGCGGGGTCTCTGAGGGGCGGCCGCGGCTCCCGCCCTGCCCGCCAACAATGGCGGCCCCGCGCGCCCAACGGTCCCCGGCCCCGCCCTCTCCAGGGGCTCTCGCGCGGCTGGGGGGGGGATGGGAGGGGCGGGGCTCGCGCCCTGGCCAGCGCCCCGAGGTGCGCGCGCAGCACTCCCCCCGCCCCCTTTCCGCTCTCGCCTCCGTGATGTCACAGGGCGGGGCGGGGCCGGAGCGGAAGGGCGGGGGCGGTGGCCGCCGGCGGCTCGCGGGGCGGCAGCGCCACCTGGCGGCCGGCGCCGCGCCGGGCGGGGGCGCGCCCTAGCGGGCAGGGAGGGAAGCGCAGCCCCGCCGGGCAGGGGCGGTGGGAGCCGCCGGGGCAACGCGCCGGGACTCTGCCGTGCCTCACTCGCCGGCCCCGCACCGGGAGGCGTCGCCCGCACGGGCTCTGTGAGGAGAAAAGCCGCTGCGAGCGAGGAGAGGCTCCTGCAGGGGGCGAGGCTGTGCCCGGGAGCTGCCGCCCGCTTGCCCGTGGGACCGCTCGGCCCGTCCCTGTTGCCTTCAGGGGCGCAGCGGCCGCAGGGGCGGGGACGAGGGGCCGCCGAGCTGACCCTGGCTCAGGCTTGCTCCGAGTGCCTTCCCCGTGGTGTGGAAACTCTCCCAGCCGGGTCTGGCTTTGTCCCTCCAAGAAGTGACTTTTCCATAGCGCCGTGCCTCAGGTTCTGCGTGTACCAGAGCACTTCAGCTGGAAAAACCTGCCTCATGCCTTGGCTGGGCGTACGGAGGCTGCACAGCTAGGCAGAAGTACACAAGGCTAAAAAGTAATCGAAAGACAAGTAGATCTTTCTTGCACTGAAGAGCCCAGAAATGAGACTCGGAGCTCCTGGAGCGGATCCAGCGAAGGGCTGCAAGGGACTGGATGGAGCATCTATCTTCAGCGGAGGGTTGCAGTGTATCAAGGGACTGGAACGCCTCTCTTACAAGAAAAGGCTGAGGGGACTGGCCCTGTTCAGCCTTGAGAAGAGACAACTGCGAGGGATTTAATCAGTGTCTATGAGAATGAGGGGAGGGGTCAGAGGGTGGACCAGGCTGTGCTCCATGCTGCCGAGCAATAGGACAAAAGGCAAGGGGCAGAAAATGATGCACAGGAGGTTCCACCTGAATATGAGGGAGGACTTTTCTGTGCAGGTCAACAAGAAATGGAACACATTGCCCAGAGGGCTTGTGGAGTGTCCCTCAGCAGAGATATTTTCAGAAATATTTCTGCAAAAAACAGTGGTGAGAAGTTCCTGCTTTTATGTTCAAGGCTACAGTTGCTACCACAAGAGCATTGCACTTTAAATCGGGTAACTGCACGTCTAAATAGCTACACACTTTTCTGAAAACTAAATCTGTAATTCTCTGCATGGGAAATCTGCCCCTCTGGCATGGATGATAGATGTCAGGGTAAATTCTGCTCAGTTGAGACTGATTCTGTTCAACTTCAGGAATATAATTTTGTCAGATCTGAGAACAGACTGAATGAATAGATTGCCTTGATTTCAATAGTGTCATGAATAACAGGAACTGCATGAATAATCTCAGGCAGTTATCAATGTAAAATTTGCCCAAATTTTCAAGGCTAGGCAGCATGGCTGTCAGAAGCACATAATTCTCTAATTACTTGTGTTTGAGCCGTTTGATTGTATCACAGTTTGCTTTGGGTCAGTTGATGACTTTTGTTATCTGTGAAACAGCCTGAGCTCAGCTCTGATATTTGAGCGCAAAAGGAGACTTCCAGACAAGAGAGAGAATTCACAAAACTTCTAGACTTCAGCACAGCTCAAGAGAAGAATGTCTAAAATTAAGGATTTCTAAAAACATTTAAGATTTGATTATTTCATTTGACATAATAAAATGAGTCTGGCTTGGCAGATTTGGAAAATCTAATCTTTTGTCTTTTTTGGTGATGCAAAAGGGTTTTTTTCTTCAAAGTCCGTTACATTTTGGGGTAAGAAGTGGAAGTATGTGCATCGGAAGAACAGAAATCCTGGATGCTTCAAGTTAAAGTCAGGCTTTAACTGCAGTTCCTTTAATTACTGAGAGTGAAGTCTGGTGAAGCGTCAGATCCATATGTGGAGGATCAGCCTACTAATGTTGACATGATGACACTCAGGAGGAGCTGGTAAAACAAAGAATCAAGGCTTTGAAGCATGGATTTGGATCTTGTTACACCAAACAGCTCTTGGTGCTGGGGAAGCCTAATTTTGATTGTGGTTGTTTGTCGTCTGGTTCAATACAAATGAGAATAAATGTAGCTCCCAATTTATATTCTTTCTTAATAAATAAAACTGAAATATTTTGGACCATATCAATCAAAGTATTTTTAAATACCTTCTAAAAATCACTTTTCTTGTTTTTGCCTTCTGGATAGTCTAATTTTCTGGTTTTATTTACTTTTTTGTAGTAGACCTTTCCTAACTGTTCATTATAGGAATTCATGGTTTTAATTAGCTGCTAAATGTACATTATTTTCCATTTTTTTCCATTATATTTTAAGTAATTCTTTAATATTTTCTCTTGCTCTTTAAATTTTTTTCCTTGGTGTTTTAAGAGAACAAAGTTGTACTGTTGTGGCTTTGTGTTGCTCAGCTGCTGTGACATTTCTCCCACAACTTTTGAAAAGTTCAGATACCTTCAAGCCAGTTTGAAAGATGGAAAGAAATATCAGAAACAACCAAGTTTAATCAAAATTTTGACTGTACAATAGACAAAAGTGATGGCCCACTATAAAACTAAAGATAAGAGCCAGTGTAATTTTTGAGTAGCTGCTGCTGAACTTATTTATGTGTGCTAATTCACCAGGCAGTGAGAAGGTACCACTAGGTAAAGCACTTATTGATTGTCCCTTGCTGGAGTCATGAAGGAGGGGCTGGGGACATTGTGGAGAAAGGGAAGTAGAGGAGACATTGGTATTGTTGGGAAAATAGTGGGAAGTAGAAACTGGAGATAATGCAAGAACAGGAGAGAACTGGAGTATAATGGAAAGCAGTGAGAGGTGTGGAAGAGTTTGGGCAGCAGGAGGTCCTGAAAGGGGTGAGGCAGAAGACATTAATTCTGCATAATGCCAAGGTGCTAATCTTAAATCTGAAAAGCATTTTGGAGCAATTAATTACTTTTCTGAGATGATCATCATGGGGTGATTAGGTGAATTCTGTAGAAACAGTAGGACAATAAAGTTTCACTTCCTATCCTGAGATGCTTGATTTTATTAAATGACTTTTTTTTTTTCCCTCATGAAGGGCAATTAGTCTCTGACCAAGAAACCTAAGAAAAATACATTACAAGGGTTTTTCAGAGCTTATTTGCTGATTTTATAGGATTTGTATCATTCAGCACACATACTCCTTTATTTTTTCATAAGCAGCAAAGGGGTTTCTCAACAGCTTCTGTTTAGGTGTCAGCCCTGCCAGGTTGCTCCTTGCTGAGCACTCGGGGAGTGCAGTGAACTTCATTAGATGCCTGTCTCCTGTGGCCAAGGACCAAGACAGGGATTTAGTTAGTCCCTTTCTGTATGATAGGCAGGGGAAGAGAAGTGGATTAAAAACAGTCACATAAAAGAAAATTATTTTTTTGTGGCAAAGTTTTAGCAGATGAGTGCATTTTTGAAAATATTTTCTGGAAAAAAAACAGTCATTGGGAATGAGGAAGGAAACAAAATACCTCTGTAACTAAAACTACAGTGTAACACAAACAATAAATTATATAATTTTTTTTAAGTTTTGAACTGGCCAAAGTTAAAGGGAGATGGGAGTAAGTTCGAGCATACAGTTGAAATCAGGAATACCATTATGCTTGGTGGCTAGATAAAACTAGCTCCAGGTATAATTTATAGTACATATACATTGTTCAGTTTTAATGTTTTGTCTCCCGTTGCTTTGAAAGGGCTGTGGGTTCTAGCATTTCAATTATAAGAAGCTCGTCAAAGTAACATAAGGACACTGATCAGAGCAACAAATAAATCTCCTTGTATAAATTTTTGGAAGTGAGAACAATGAGTAGAGGCACATTTTTCTTTTCATTGTCTTGAGTTTCTTAAATGCCTGCACTTAATCAGATGGGATCTCCCTCTGGAGCTTTTCAAAGACATCAGTGTCTTTTCCTCAACTGTGTAAGAAATTTATGTGCTTCATTTGACAGCCTGCTTTCTCTATAGTGTGGAAGCTAGATACATTCCCTAAGACCCAGATCCAAATAATATTCTGCTGATATTTTAACTCTGTGTTAAGGCAAGACATGCTGCACTCCATCCCCACTTCCACTCCTGGTTTTCCTCCCACATTCTTAGTTTCTCTGGAAGAAGATTATAAGACCTGCAGGCCTACTCCAGCAGGCCCCGTGGATGATCAGGAACCATAGATATTTAAATATCTAAATGTCAGAGGAGAATTAATAACCTAAACTATAAAGATCAGATTTCACTCCTCCCTGCCTAGTAAAATTGGTAAAAGCTTTCAATCTGGAGAAGCAAAGAGTCTTACAAATAAAATTCTGAACAAGCCATTGGCTGTACCAGGGACATGTCTTGCAAATACCTGTCTATGTTTCTGTTTGGGGTTTTTTTTTGCCATCTTTTTTTGGTAAACTGAAGTAAATATTTCTGCTACTTGCCTCTGCTAAAAGCCACAGTATCGGGTGTGCTACTATAATAATCTGCTGTGGTTTATGCTTTTTCTCTAAATGACAAGAATAGTCATGACAAATACAGAAGCTAAGAAGCTAAAGGAACTGGGCAGAATTTAAATGCTGAATTAAGATCATCACATAATGCACAAGAACAGTCATCTATCTGTGCCTTCATCCCTTATTGTTTTATGTAGTGTGTAGTTTTATTTTTTTAATTATAATGCTAGTTACATACCTAAAGTGTTCAGCATTTGAACTACATTTCTTCTTTCAGAGATTAGAAACAGACATAAGTACTATGTGAGTGATCAACACAACTTTCAGAACTGTAACTATTCATGGTATTTGTAATTACTAATGGTACCTGTGAACAGCAGAATCCCTGCCTGGCTAGAATTAAAAAATAAAAAAGGAACTGTGAAGTAAATGTTTTATTATTACCACTTAATACTGACTGCACATAGTGGCTGCATATATGTATAATACTGACTACATAATATTTTTCTTCCCCTGGACATCTTACTTTATGAAGATTCTTATGTGACTTTTTTATTCACAAACAGAAACAATATATTTTAGCATGTTCTTTTTAGCTTGGGAAGAAGATAGCTCAGTAAAAAAAAAACAACCTTAAAACACTTTCTGTTAAACAAATCAGTTTGATCTCAATTTTTGAAGAAAAGTTGCTTTGAAAAAGCAGCCTTAGGCATCATTCCTGAAGGAAAAGAATAGTTTCTGTGTTCCCAGAACTTGTAAACATATTGCTTATACCATGTAAGTGTTTTTGTATAACACATACATTGGAAAATGAGGCCTGGAGCTCAAAAAAATCATGTCCTGCTGTAAGAGTATGATGGTCGCTAAATAGCAAAAACTACTTTACCAGAACTTTTAAGGTTAAGGCAAGTTCCCTGTCTTTTGCTTCAGACATCGTCTTCTGGAATGAGAAGGGTTGAGGTACAACAATGACCCATAGCAACTATTAAAATATACAAGAGTTTTGCAAAATCTTCAAAACACAAGTGCACTGAACAAGTTCTGAGGCAGGTGAAGCTGAAATCATGAGCCTGTCCCAGGGTTTCACTTATCAAGATTTAGCCTGACTGTTATGGACTCCCAGTTCTAACATAGCTTGTATTTGGGAGTACTTTAGTTTTATTTGTATTTGCCTGGCTCTTTGTGAAATACCTGAACTGAAAGAATTCAGAAATTCTGTTTACCCTTGTTAAGGCATTTGGTAAGCTTTATTTATAAAAAAAAATTGGAAAACAGGAAAACATTACTGTTTGGAATTACTAGGAGAATTATAAGAAAAAGCAAAAAAAATCCCCCTACTGTGGGATTATTACCAGCAGTGATAATTCTATTCCCAAATATTTCAGTTCCCTGCGATATGGCATATTAGAAAAAAACCCATCAACGACAAAAATCCACATAAAGAGATGTATTGATATAACTCTGCAAATAACTGAAACCAAACAATTCCTAGGCTAATTCAAGGATTTCAGCTAGTTTCTCCAGTTACGTACTTCAAACAAGTACATTTTGAAGTGCAGGATACTTAACAGTAGCAATAATAAGCAAATCTTGCTAGCAAAATGCAGTATAATGTAGAGTTGCAAGATTTGCAGATTTAGGAAGATCTCTGCATATCCTTGAGAAGAAAGCTTTATGTACACCTGGGGTATATCCAAACATGCCAGGATAAAAGCTGGAAGGATCATAGTTCATATTTTAGTACTTTGTCTTAATACAATGCCTGAAGAAATTAAAAAAGTGACAAGTTCTCCCAATTGCTCTCCAATCCTGCTCACCTCTGTATAGTTCCAATGTGATATTGCCACCCGTAAAAAAAAAAACCAAAAACGCAAACAACAAACCAAAATCCAAAACCCCAAAACAGTTACAATGGGAACTGGGTTAGACAGCTCTGAGAGGGGAAAATGTTCATAAACTGATCAATGTACAGTTTAGCCCTGATGGAAAAGCCCTGCTCAGACAGTGTAGAAACCAGCCTAGTTACAACCCACCCAACATATATTTGAATTTAAAATTTCAAATGCCAAAATGGTAGCAATTTCATACTTACATGATAAGTGATTTTCTTTTAATTTAATTGATATTTGTCAATGCATCAGACTTGAATTATTTTTTCAAAGCTTAATTTTGACAACTTTCCTCTGGGGAAAATACCTTTACCTGCCAGTTAGGCTATTAAAGCTCCTTAGTAGCCCACCTAGCAAGTGGCTGGAGGCTCCTGACACATCACACCCAGGTTAAAGAATTACTTGCTGTCATGGAGAATTTTGAATCTTTGGGATTCAAAATTCAAGAATTTTTTCTGAACTTAAGTAACCCCAAATTTAAAAATAATTACTTCCTTTGAAAAATGGAATGCTTTTATTTGTGATGCTATACCTAGGAGGTTGGGGTTTTTTTTATATATACTGCCAATTTTAAATTGGATGTATAAATCAAATTTTCCTTCTCAAATTTGTACAGTTTTCAACCTCATACTTGCTGGTCTTACAGATTCATTTTAATTCGTATTAAAATTAAATTCTGTGTTTTCCAAGGTGCTTGTGTGAGCACTCCTAAGCATTTGCAACCATTTGAACACGATTTCCAAATAAGCAAAAAGCACCTATCAAGAAGGTCTAGTATTTTTTAAATTTTATTTTAGCTTAGATATCTTCATTCTGTTTAATGAAGCTTAAACTCATCTTCTTAAGAACTTTTTACAAAACTGGAAACATTGCACACAGAAGAAGATGATCAGAGATAAAAACTGAATGTATACATTACAATTCATAGCAATTCTTACTATTTTAGAGTTTGCTGTTATTTTTTGTTTGTATTCATGGCAAATTCTTTTACTTTAAGAAGTGGCAGTTTTAGAGTTTGCTGTCTGTCATTCACATGGAAAATGCAGGCTTTGTCATGTCTGAAAAGTTTGGTTTCAAAAGCATTTTCTGAACTTGAATAATTTGCATTTGCCTTTATTTCAGAAAGACCTGAGTTCGTCTCTGCTTGCTTGGAATACTGGGGGTTTCCCACTAAGGCTTTTTAATCTCATTTCTCTCTTTTAACTTTTTTTTTTTTTTTTTTTAGCCTCAGTGGCATTATGTGTCCCCCAAGACAAGGCTTGGACAATTCAAGATAGCACATGATCTGTACTACACAAAAACCAGAAAGGTATCTTGAAAGACTCCTTGCATTAGAAATGCATCATAGAATTGCAGCTTTTATTTTAAAAAATCCCAGGGTCTTTGGAAAGTTTCTGTCTTCCAAGGTAATCTTTTTTAGTTTAATCATCTCTTATCTCACAAACATGATAATTTTCCATATATCACCAGTTATTTGTATTACCTTGGGAAAATCTACAACACAGCAGATAAAAGTAGAGCTTGAGCTGAACTCTTGGCGTCTAGATCCTTAGTTGCACAAATACTCAGTACTCCACTTTCTCTTAGTTTAGGCACCTATCTTGGCATGTTAATAAAAGGCAGACTGTATATTTTCTATTCTAGTTACTGGCTTTGTGTAATTTTCTCTTGATCTTGATATGTGATGTACATCGTAAAGAACAAAATACATACAAGTTGCAGTGTTCTGTTTTTCTTGGCAGGTTTAGCAGCTTTTTTTACAGTTTAATTTAAGTAAATCAGACCCCAGACTAACTGCCAAGGCTTTTGCCATGGTGAAAAGTCCTTATTATGTAAATACTGAAATGTCACATTATACTGCTTGAATAGAAACAATAAATAGTAAATGCAAACCTTACAGTAGTTTATCTACCGTATCACTGATTGCTTCATCACAAAGATTAGATTAAAGCCAAACAAAGTTTCTCTGCACATAGATTAGAAATGAGCTGCTAAATCTGTGGTGCTAAAACATTACCTATTCTAGACCTGATCTTTGAAACATTGGATAGATAGTCTAAATGCCAAAGAATCTCAGAATCCATAGAAAGCACACATAAAGAGAGCCCAGTAATACAACACAAAATACTGGTGAGATTTTACTGAAGTTAATTTCTGGAAGAAAAAATATTTCAAACGCAGACATAGACTTCAATGTCTCGTCTGATTTATTTTAGGAGAACTCCAAGCTAATGCAGAGATTTCACTTCACTGTTGTGATAGATTGGCATTTAAGAAAACAAAGAGAAACACCTAAGGAAGTTAAAACCGCTGGAGGCTGATGGGAGTTTTTCTCCTAGCCAACAGCTGGCCATTTCTAAGAATTGACAGCAGTTTTAACCATTGAAAAGTGAGATCAACCTGTGAACACCACCTTAAGACCTAAGCCTGGGAATTTGTCTCTTTGTTCTCCTGGCTGTGAAAGGTAACAGAGCTCCGGCTGGCCTCCCGTTCCCTGCCCAGGCCATGTGGCCCAGGCAGGGGCTGGGCTGGGCCCAGCGGCTCCCGGCCGGGAGATGGGGCCTGCGGGGCTTGCCCCGGGCTCTGGCCGGGCCAGGCCGGTCCCTGGCTCGGCTGCAGTTTTGTTTTTGCTATGACTGAATTCATCAGAAACTGCCGAGTAAAGAAAGGAAAAAAGCTCTTGACCTGCAGCGTGCTGAGACAGTGACCACACTCTCCAGAGCAGCCATGAAGAATCTTCTATCGCAGACAGCTCCAGCTGCTGCTCCAGCAGAGATCACAGAACCATCTACAAAGCCTGGGCAAGATTTTAACCTTTTCATTACCTAGAGGAAACTTGCAGATTAATCCTTTTTTCCAGAGAAAGAAAAAGAGAGTAATCAACATGTAAAGAGACTTTATAAACTATCAGAGACAGTAAAGAAAAGAATTAAGCTTCAGAAAAGGTAGAGAAAAAGGAGATGCTTAAGCTATGGAGAGGGACAATAATGTTCTGAAAAAACTCCTTTAATTCATGACAGAGTATATGGGGAGGAATGGAGTGTTCAAAGTTTGGATTTTGAGCAAAAGGTGGAGTAATTATGATACAGTGAGGTGCTGGAACAGAAGGGGAGAAGTAATAGTTGAAGATTTGGGACCGCTTGAGGCAAAGAGAAAACTTCTGTTTTCCAGGGAAGATCACACAGACAGATGAAGAGGACTTTTGCCTTTGAATAACTCATCCTTAAAAATGACATCCCTAGACTCATTGACCCATGACCTCAGAATGATGTGAAACGGGAGGAGTGAACTGATGACAGGATTTCCGGGCAGCTGGCATCAGAAAAATAGAAAGCTATAACAGAAATAGTTTTCTTGTGAAAAACTCCATAGATTAGCAGAAGAAGACTTCTGTTTCTTTACAAAGGCTGATGAAAAGACTCTAACAGGAATTGGGACTGATTTAAACACCAAAGTTCCAAGTTCTTTGTCTCTATGTTGTCATGTGAGCAAGGGAATGGTTGAGTAGTGAGGGAAAAAGAGGTTTTCTGGAAGTTATTCTGGTTTTCTTATTGTAGTTTTGTTAATAAACTTTCTTTGTTCCTTTTAAGTTTTAAGCCTGTTTTGCTCTTGTTCTAATCCACATCTCATAGCAAGAAATAAGTAAGTTTTCTAGGTTTTTTTTAGTTACTGCTTTAGAACCACGACAACTGTACTGCAAAAGTCTTATCTCTGAGATATTTCAAAACTGGGCAAAAGTTTTACAAGAGCATCAGTTTGAAGAAAAGATTGGATAGAAAGAACAATCAATTTCCACTTTTATTGCAATATGAAATACTCTGTGCTTGGAGAGATTGTTAAGGAAAGGCTTGAGCTTATGACACTTTCCTGTAGAAAGTAACCAGCCAAGAATGTTGTAAAATGAAATATCATATCCATCAACTCTCTATGAAGTTCATGACATTTAATTTTTTTTTATGTTTCTCTGAATTGGGTTCAGTCATGGATCTCAGTGTTCACACAGATTTCTGGCTGTGTGGTAGCTTGTGATGTGGCAGTACCAAAATGGCAATAGATCCCTTAACATATCAGATCATACCAGTTGGGGTCTCATGCCACCATATCTCATGGCATATTTTTCAATGAGAAATATGGTTGGAGAAACATACCAAAGAAATATGTCTGTTACAATATCAAGCTAACATTACTTTATTAAAATTTAACACAAAGAAGGACAGAAGGATCCTAGCTGTATCACTAGTCTGATTTTCATTAACTGGGCATGTGTTACCTAGGAAGAAGTTTCAAAAGCACCTAAATGCGTTGTAGGAAGTGCCACAATCTTCCAGCGGGACTTTTGTATATGAAGAAATTTGTAACTCATTTTTCTTAATCTCTCTCAAGAACTTTTACATATTACAAAATATACTTTGTGAGGTTGTTGGTTCAGTAAAGTTCTGTTTCTTTCTGTTTGTTTGGGTTTTTTTGTTTTTTTTTTTTTCTCTGCTATACTGCAGTTCTATTGGCTGACTTGAAAAGCATACCAAATCCTCACTTGTCAGCCAAACAAGCTTTAAAATGCAGCCCTTCCCTGGTCTCCTCATTTTTTGTATAAGTTTCTGATCTCACAAGTTCTGCTTACTGCCCATACCACAGTTTATTCAGTGTCTCCATCATATTTCCTTGAAGAAATATCTTAATTTCAGTGATAAGCAGATTAACAGATTTCTGCATGTTTCTTCTGGTTCCCTGCACCTAAGACTCTCTAATTCTCACAGGCGCCTCTTCCCATTCTCTGACAGAGGAATGTTGTTCATCACAGCCTTGACTTAGACAAGGCATATTTTCTGTTGAGTTTTTCTCTCCTTCTGCAGAACACTTGAATGGGCTCACATAGCACATGTTCCAGATATTTTGAGACAATTTTAAAGAACAATCTTGATATACCTCTTTTATTTTATGGTCTCAGTGCAATCATAAATACATATTCTTTTTTTTATGTTTTCTGGCAAGACCAGTAGTAATATTGCTGTTTCCTGAGGTGGCCTTATTCTAAGATATTCTAAGACACGAGAAATAAAGTAGTCAATATTTGAAAAAAATCGTAAGTTACAAGTATTCTCACCCTTTAGTATAATACATTTATTGTGTTAACTATTTAGTCTTCTGCTTTAGCTTTAAAGATAAATAAAAACAATAACAATAAATATAAACAATAAACAGTGCACTAACACTCTTGAATGTGCTAAAGCAGGAGTTCCCAAAATGCTGTTTGTGCGGTCTCTTGATGTGTGCTCATGGGGCCATGATGAGGCTGCACAATGAAATTCGCTGGCAGTGCAGTATCTTCACAGTAGGAGAGCTATCAAATTCTACACATTAACCTGAAGAACGCAAGGGTTTCACACTGTGCAAGGTAACTCAGTAATCTCACCTTCTATAAAATATATTTTATATGTATAAAATATGTATATAACCTAATACAACACCTAGTTGAAATGTACTTTGTAAATTTTCTAAAGGAGTTTGAAAGTCAAGAGGAGCTGTCCTTTTGACTTATTATCCATTTTCTTCATTAGTTTATCCTGGAATTTTAATTTTCTCAGAATCTCACAATGTCAATAATTTATACTATATACTACACAGAGTATTTTTAGAGTGATGGTATTCTGCGAACTGCAGAAGAATCAACTGCAAGGCAGCCATCTGAATTTTTTGAGTGTTAGTCACCCCATGACATAGAAATTTGTTTATCAGCTTTACTTTTGATAAAGAATGGATTGTATCCCCTCATATTACAGCTTTTCCCCAGGAGGATTTTGGCAGAGCCCAAGCAGAAAGGGACTGCTCAAAATAGTCTATGGGATTTATTCTACAAAAACCAGAGTGCATCCTTTCTCCAACCTCAACCCTATAGGCACTGATGCCTACCAAAGATGATCTTGTGATTTAAAATAGGTGTATCTGCTAATGGCAAGTAGTGTATCTTTTCTAAGGCGATAAACATTTTTATTTTTTTAATTCTATATTAATCAACAATGAGTGATTCATGTTTATTGAAACATGCAAGCAGCACGCAAGTATGCTGAAGAGATAAAGGGCAGTAATTTTGATAGTATCTGCATGTTTCCCTAAATGATTTCAATATAACAATTCTTTTCAGTATGCTCTTTAAGCATATCCTTAAATTACTATTCTTCTTCTAATTTTACTGTTGTTTTCCAAAGTTCCTATAATTTTTCAGGAGAAACAGTAATGTAGCTAACGTCCACAACAAGCAGGACACAACAAATTATTTCCACATTATAATGGGAAATGGTTACACTATTAGGAGTATGGTGATGACAGAAAAAAGTACTCAATGCAAAATGCTATATACACCATTAGTCCTTCAAATTTGTGAAGCTAATAAAAAATCCTTTCATTAACTTAATAATTAAAGTCCCTAAGCCAGCATTTATCTGGCTCTTTAATAATAAAGAGCTGATTGTGATTATTTATTGACAGACAATAATGCATTGTTGCTAAAGTAATCAGCAGTTCTCCAACCCCTTTTCCAAGCAGGCAGAAAACAAGCATAAACACTAAATGCAAACCTTGCAAAGTTCGAGTCACCATGTTCTTACCTATTAGCTCTCGAGAATGCGTCATTGAAATACAGAAAGTGCAAATCTAACAGACACACAAAGGAAATTAGAATGTATAAAGCCCAGTGCATCGCTCCTTTCTAGACAAGTAATTTCCCATTTTCCTCCCCTTGACTTCTTAGCCTGTTCTCCCTCGATATTGTTATTTAAGTGCTCAGCTCTCCTACCTGGGTAGGCTTCCATGTCTGCAGAAGGTGACTAAAAGGAGATATTAATAACTGTATTATTCCTCATGAAGAAGTCATCCCAAGTTTGCAACCGTTCTTCTCCTCTAGCTTTGGAGTCTCAGTTTCATAGGGTAAAATGAAGTAGAAACTTCCAAAGTATGGGAGGAATGAGATAGGAATTTGTACTTCACTCTAATATGTTCCTCTCTAGTTTTTGCTTCTGTACAACTGAATTAAAGAAGAAGGAACTATTGCAGGGCAATTTTCAGATAGCTTGAATTCCACCTAAGTTCCACTGCCTCATTAATGAAAACAGAAAAGTACCTCTCAGGAAAGTGCTTCAGAGTGGCTAAGCAAGGCACTGAGCAGAGTGTAAGGCAGTGTAAGTATAAGGGTAAGAAGGTTACTTTGGCAGGTCTCATACCTCATCACAGGTGTAGGCTTGACTGCTGCTCTGGTTTGATAATTTAAATTGAATGGACTCAATATAATCTGAATAAGGAAAATTCATAGGATCACAGAGTCATCAAGCTTGGAGGATACCCTCAAGGTCATCTAGTCCAACCAGCAACCGAGCACCACTGTAATCAAGTGCCACATCCAGATGTGTCTTGAACACTCCCAGAGATGGTGACTCCAGCACCTCCATGCTAAACCATTCTTTAGGTGTTTTTTGTTTTTTTTAAAATAATATCTAATCTGAACCTCTCCTGGCACAGTTTAGGGTCATTTCCTCTTGTCCTTTCACTTGAGACATGTCAGAAGCAACTGACCCCCACCGCAGTACACCCTCCTCTCAGGTGGCTGAAGAGAGTGATGAAGTCTCCCCTGAGCTTCCTTTTCTCCAGGCTAAACAACCCCAGCTCCATCAGTTGCTCCTCATCATACTTCTGCTCCAGACCCTTCCCCAGCTCCGCTGCCCTTCTCTGGACATGCTTCCTCAGTGTCCTTCTTATAGTGAGGTGCCCAGAACTGAGCACAGGATTTGAGGTGTGGCCTCAGCAGTGCTGAGTACAGACAGCCACTAACCTGGTCCTGCTGGCCGCACTATTCTTGATAAAGGTCAAGTTTCCATTGGCCTTGTTGGCCATGTGAGCACATTTCCAGGTCAAATTCATTCTCAAAGACTTAAAACTTTTTGACTACTTTCTCAGAGAGTATGATTGTATGATTAAAATATTTACAAGTCACACAGAAGAATACATTTATTTTAAGGAATCATAATTGACTTTAAGGACTATGGCCTTTGAATAAATTTTCAGAGATTTAGGTCCTCTATTTGTGACTGTAGCAACTGACAAGACAGACTGACTGATGTAATCTTCCTAGACTTCTGTACAGCCTTTGACACAATCCCTCATGACATCTTTATCTCCAAACTGAAGTCAGATGGGTTTGAAAGGTGGAGTATTTGGTTGATAAGGAATTGGCTGGATGGACACAGCCAGAGAATTGTGGTCAATGGCTCTGTGTCCAGGCCACAGACAAGTGGTGTTCCTCAGGGTCCTGTCTTGGGACCTATGCTCTCCAATATCTTCATCACTGGCATCAACAGTGTGCTCAAGTGCACCCTCATAGAGTTTTCAGATGAGCAGTGCAGTTGACACAACAGAAGGATGGGATGCCATCCAGAGGGACCTGGACAAGCATGAGAAGTGGGCCCACAAGAACCTCATGAGGTTCAAAAAATCCAAGGGCAAGGGGCTGCACCTGCGTCAGGGCAATCCCAGACATGAGCACACACTGGGAAGGGAACTCATTGAGACCATCCCTGCAGAGAAGAACTTGGAAGTTCTCATGGATGAAAAGCTGGATGTGAACCAGCAATGTGCCCTCACAGCCCAGAAATCCAACTGCATCCTGGGCTGAGTTAAGCAGACAAAATGAGAGACAGATTAAAACTTCCATATTGTATTTCAGTAAATTATTCCAGCCTATAACTCATGATTTAAGCTGATACAATGATTATCAACTTTTCATTTGGCAATGATTGTGTAATGAAGATAAAATGTTGCTAACTGTAATACAAGGATGAAACAAGGAAATTAAGGACAGTAAGTGAATAATGAGGGAAAAGCAAACTGATAATCTAGTTTCTTCTCCAGTGTTTTCTGAAATAATTTCCGGAGTTCAGTTGCCTTAGTTTTAAATGTCAAAAACAATGTAGCTTTCACAAACCTCCTTTAGAACACTACAGTTTTCCTTGAAGATTTACTGATGGTGAAAGGTGATGGCACAGCTCCCTTGCTAACACAATGCAGAGCTGCACACAGAGGCTGTCTGACATTGTTCTGGTCACTCCCATGCCTCTGCAGACTCCTCCAAAGTCTTTGAACTTACAGTCTGAAGGCCAAATCCTGACAAAGATATTCATTGTGGATACTACCTTAATTACCTAAATTATCTGTTTTGGTCATCTTGTCTCTCCTGGGGAGTGGCATCTCTTTGTTTGACCCAGCTGAACGCAGTAACATTCAATGCAAATATTAGTCCATCCTTATGGTGCTTTAAACAAACAAGCAAGTTTGGTTTAGATCTTCCTAAATGCCTTGAAAGAGGCATGATGTAAATATGAGTGCAGACAGGGAGGCTGCAGAGGGAACACCTAGCACGTCCTAATGGTTACTCTAAGCAATTCCTTTCCAGCACATGGCCTTCCTGTCTTATCCTCCTGTCTCTCAAGGGAGAGAGAAGCAATAGAAGAAGCTGTGACAACTCTCTTAGGTGCCCTAAGTAATGTCAACAGCAGCAGAAACCTTTTTGGCTGTTCAAATTGCTAATATGGGCTGCCCAAAGAAACTATTTGAAATTTCCCCAAAAAGTATTTTCAGTTTGCTGCTGTAGGACTATGCTTGTCTTTGCAGCAGCCAACAATATTAGCAGGATTTCTATACAGTCCCTGGGGTGAGGAAAGATCCATGACAATTCACACTGTCAAGGGTATGACTTCATAACACTTTCTTATTTCCTAATATCTGTCAAATACCTTCAATTCTTTATTTGCCTGAAATGTTACTGCTGAAAATAACATATATTGTTTTCAGGCTCTGTAAGGATAGGATAAGCTTACTGATGGAAAGTTGAATAGCTGTTTCTGGTTAAATATGGTCTTCAGCTGTGTCCTGCTCAGTGTAGTTTGAAGAAATGACAATTTAGAAAAATGTTGTTTCAGAAACTATTCTGAATAATTTATTCCCCCTGCACACAGAGCTGGCTGCGTGCACAAACACCATATCAAGTTTGATATGAAGACTTGAAGTTAAACAAGCAAGGAAAAATGGCTGAAGGTGCCACCTCAGAGCTGCAAAAGAATCTCTGGACAGAACTAACCAAATAATCATAGAATTATTTAGGCTGGAAAGAACTTCTAAGAACATTTAGTCCAACCATTAACCTAACTATTTGGGCAGAACTCTCTTGGGTATTGAATGTACTGCTGGTTACAGACTCCTGACAAAGGAAAACAAATTGCCAAATTTAGATTTTATGAGAAAGCACAGGAAATATATGTGGAACTGCTGTAAGGGTGGAAACTTAGGGGGACCATGCTGAATTCATAAATTGAACAGAAGTATCATTTATATTGTAGCACACAGAAGAGGCAGAAGCTGTATGCCTTTGGAAAAAGAAAAAGAGCATTTTTTTAAAGGGCATCATTATATTAATTGTTTTCAGCAGTTTCTTACACTTGACATAGAGTTGGCAGCATATACAAGTTGAATTTTTTCCATCTTATTTCTACTTGTTTACTACTCAGTGCACTTGAAGATTTGTCTCTGCTTATTAATTAGAATAAAACAAGAAGTTCAAGAGTTTTCACCTAAATGCTTGTAGCAACTATTTAAGAGGAGATTGGGACGCTGACTCTGCTTGTGGTGACTGCCTGCAAGGGCCAGTGCTTCCATCTTGGAGAAGGTGACAGCCTTTCCTCCTTTCTGGAACTCAAATAGGAGGTTTGCAGTCAGTATCAGGTACATCTGGCTAGGAATGCCCCTGCAGGATAGATCTCAAACACAATTTCACTGAGCTCCAGTAGCAAGGATTTAGCCAGGATCTCATGCAGGGTGCTGTGTATGATTGTCTGTATCTGTATGGCCGAAGTAATCTGTTTATAATATGATTTATAAGTTTAAGGTTTAGCAGTAACAGTTGCCCTTGTCAGCATTTTTACCCCATGCTGTCTTCATTTCTTTCTTTTTTTTCCCTAGAAAGACATTTCTCCCTGAACCATTTCTCCTTAACACCATTTATAAACAATGGAAATAAGTAACTTGACAGTGACGTACATTTGCTTCAACCAGAGTCCTGGGGGGAGATTTCAGTCTGCATAGTAATGCATGATTGCTGCTAAAATCTGAGAGGCAAGATATTTTTTTTAATTGCTTTTTTTTTAATTCTTGGAGGCTTTCCTACAATGATGCATACTTATTTACATAGAAAAAAGTCAAAACCAGGACTGCAATATTGCATCCAATTTTTGAAATGTTTTGACACAATTACTGAGATTTACTAGGTAATTTCACATGCTTGTCTGGCAATTTATAATCCATTATTTTGCACTACAGGCTGCATCCTTGAGTTTATTTTATGGCATAGACATAAAGTAAACTAAATGACAACATCTCCTGGCGTCTCCCTTTTATCTATGGGAATGACCTTCAGGAAAGAAAACCCAAAGGATGTTGTGCATCCATTTTGAAATATATTATTTTCATTAATCTGAATGTTTCTGAGTAAATGAGGAAGTAAGACTTGGCTTAGGTTAGAAGAACAATGCAATTACTTAATAAACCATGTATCATGAGACTCAGGGTCAGTATTGCATCAGATGTTGCACTGTTTGGGAACCATCTTTGGGTCTTGGCCTTCTAATACTATCTGCTAAGAAAAAAATCTGAAAATCTGGTTTATTTCTTTGTGTGCTGATGGGTTCTGCAGTGAAGTTGGGATATGAATGAAATACAGCATGAAACTCCCCCTCAGTTAAGGGTATAATTAGTCACCCACACTGGAGATAGCTTACTACTAAAGGAGAGAAGCAATTAAGTATTTTACACCATAATTTTGACATAAATATGGACCATATAGCCCAAATTCTACTTCCTTTAATCAGAAATCAATGAAGCAACTCTGTGTTATAAGCATTAGGAGTAAAAACAGAACTGCAGGCAGACTAAAATAAAACACACTGGGTAAAAGACTACAGAACTACAGCCTGGTTTTCACAGCATAGATCAGATTTACATGTAAAATAACTTTTAAAAGCTGGAGGAAGGAGAAGAGAGAGGAAGGAAAGGTATGCCTGGCCTGCAGGTTACAATTTGTGCTGAAAGGTCAGGAACATTGGAATTCTAAGGGTTTGTTTTTGCACACTATTTGGAGTCACTTCATATTTTGTACTGGAACTGAACTTCTCCAATGATAAATGTGTTTAGCTCCAGTTATTTGGTTTGTCACCAGCTGCAAGCAGGGGGAAACCATGCTTATTATCCAGACTGGTGACATTTCAACTGGGAGGCTTCTGTTCCTCCAGTTCCAATAAACAAAGTTAATTTACTCAACGTTTTTTTCCTGGAAAGGTTATATATAGTTGGATGATTTTTATTACACAAGTTTTTTAATTTTGTTCTGAAACTTCTGTTTTCATTTTGGCCACTGATCTATAGAACATCATGATATATAACAGCACAAATACAAAAAAAAAACCCAGAAAAACCCAACCAACCAACCAACCAACCAAATTATTGTATACCACTCTTTAACTTGTCCTCTATGTTGTTTTAATGAAATAATAATACAGAAAACAGTTATTAAGTGGAAACAGTGCTGTGGGTTAGGTGGCTCAATGCTACAGTGCCACCACACTAAAAGCCCACTTATTTTGAAGAAATATGTTCTGCTCTAAGACTTAATGTGAGCTATGTCCCTTTGGAACAGTCCTGAGACTGTGTGCTGTACATAGCACGATATATGATCTTGTAGGAATGTAGGAAATGGAGCCAATGTTCCCATTTAAATAAAAAAGAAACCAGGAATCCAAAGTTTGTAGTTCAGGCTAATAGAATTGTGGTCAGTTTGAAGTAACATTTGTCTAGTGAAAAAAACTAATATTCTTTTACTGTAGGTTGGGTTCCTAATTTTGTAATTCACAATAATTATCACCCTATAACAATTTACACAAGTCCTTTTCCTCCTGTAACCAACCCTAAATGACACCACTTATTTAAAACACACTTGAAACTAAAGAGTAGGTTGTATTACCTCCAGGTCCATGTGTTTTTCTTCCTTATCATGGTCCTTCAATGCCTTTTCAGAATGATTACTGCAGTCTTCTAAATGACAGATGTGCTGATATTTAGTAAGTTCATGTTTAGCTTGCTTTCTTTGAGGAACATTCCTTCTCTGAAGACCTTTGAAAAATGCCTCATACAGTGGCAGTTCTGTAAATGTATCCTCATCACCTCTGTTATCTGCTTCTTCCTCTTCATAAGACAAATCATCTGCTTCTTCTGCCTCGCAAATATGGAGCTTAGTGTCAGCTTTGTGCGATAAAAATTCAAAATCAGAAAATGTGATAGCACATGGTTTGTGTTTTATGACTCTGATCTCATAATTTGCTTCTGGTTTCTTGTCTGAATTTTTTCCTGTGGGGATTGGCCATTCTGTGTGCATGGGAAGGTTTAAAGGATCTTCCTTTGACGTGTGCCTTGTAGAACAGGGTAATTCTTCACAAAGGTGCTTTGTCTTGGGCTGGTTGGTGCCACTGGCATGCCCTGCAGCTGTGCCAAGTTGTAAGGATGTCTCATTGTGGTCCAATAAGGATGACACAGACAGCAAGCTCAGCTCAGGTTCCAGTAACACATTCTGAAATTGATATGGACTTGTCTGATTTTCTGCCTTTCTTTGGTATTCTTCATACTTGACTTCCTTTGGAGTTCCCAGGCACTCTGCAGATGTAAGATAAGGTGAGCTCTGTTCTTCTTCATAGATGTTAGCTTCCATTCCAATGGGTTTCATCCATCAGAGATCAAAATTACTTCATTCTTGTTTTTCTTAAGAAACCTAAATCTGCATATGCAGCCAGGAAATATATTCCTGGATTTCCAAAACCATGATCACACAGTCATTATTAATGCTTGAATTCTCATACAAAACATCTGAATCCTTAAAGCTCCTGGAAAAAAAAAAAAAAATTAATGACAACATGCTTGCAATGGAGTGCATCAGCAGAAATGTTCACATCAAATTTACTCGTGCCTCTTCAAAATTGTATCATGTATGCAGATTAAATGAACTTAAAACATGAGAATTCTAACTTGTTTTGCTTAGAGACTGGGAAAGAAATGGCAAATGAAGAAATGTTTTTTAATTAATGAGTTTAAGTTGATTATTGACACAATGGTTCAGAATCATTTGAAGTGATGTTAGAAATATGCTTGTTGTCTAAAAATGCCTCTGTTCACTGCATTTTCATTGTCTGTTAAATCACTCACAACTTTTACACTTCTCTGATAAAGCTACTAAAATGCCATAGGGAAGACTAAGGAACAAAACACAGGGAAATGTCATAGGCAAAACAGACAGAAAAGGTGTCATTACAGGTATGATTGTGTCAAATTCAGTGAATTGCCAGTGCAGTGCAGTACCTGCCCATTTCCAATAGATTTGAAAAGAGAAAGTAGGCTAAAAATAACAGATAGCTTCAATACTACATTTGAGTTGGCCTTGTCTGCATTAAAAGTCTTAATGTCTCACATCTAGGCAGTGCATCTCCAATGCACTGGGAGAAAGGAGCAGCTGAAGAACTGATCTTGCATCACTGAATAGCTTCCATTCACCCATACATGTCATTTACTTCTTGTGACAGATTGAATATTGATAGTATTTATTTTAATGATTGTTTCAGTACTCCATCTGTGAGAGAGCAAAGCAGAACAGAAGCTTTTCAAAATAAAAAGCGAAGCTTAAGCCTTTGATGTATGTGGCAAACCTGTCAGTGATGAGGAAGATGTGTCAGAAGGCAGCACAGTGACTGTCAAAGTGGGAAGCAAGCAAAGTAAGATGCTGACATGTGATGTGCCTGTCACTGCATGTGCCATAAACTGAGCAGTGCATACCAGCTAGGAATATTTTAGTGCTGGTTAGTGTATATTTTACTGTTACAGGCATACCTTTGGTAATAGAAAGAATATTGTTACACATTCAGAAAATTTGGATTTATTGTACTGCCTTTGTCATTTGAACTGCAGCTGTAATAGATGTGAGCATGCAGGCACACACTTTTTATGTAGACCTCCTCTCCGCTATTGATAGCTATTTAAACATCAGACATTATTGCAAACTGTCTAACCTCCTGCTGGAGTCAGTGGAGAGAGAAAAATGCTTCCAGAAGGTAAATACTCTCACTTATCCTGTTTACCTATTTTGATGTGGGAGAAGTCTCCCTCCTGGCTTGACTGCCTAATACAAAGCTATAGAGGATGTCTAGGCAAAAAGCTTACATCAGTCATCCAGCCTTTAGAGGGAGGAATAATGCCAAAAAGAATTCCAGCCCATAATTGTGGTACACAATAACAACAGATTACATTATCTATGCATGAATGAGAAACCTACTTCTGAAGGCCTCATTTTCTCAGGTGCTTCAGGTTAGTCATCTACACAGAGCTGACTTCACTTCCAGAAGAGAACTAATTGAGCACAATGAGCACAATGTCTTTGAAAAAGAAAACACATTCCCACATTTAGATGGACTGATTGGAATAACTAACTTTTCCCACAATATCTTGTACATTGTGGGCACAGGGAAAAAGCCTCTTCCCATTTCAGGTGATTATTATCTGTGCCTCTCTATGAGCCATCGCTTTTGCTTCTGAGTCCCTGACACCCAGCACCCTGGAAGAAGCCATGCTCCCACCACAAAAAACCAGCTATGAGCCAAAAAGTTCTGCCTACTCCAGCAGACTGCCTTAAGGGCAGCAAAAGAATTCTGGCCTGGCTGCCCACATCAGGTGAGAGAGTGGGTTGTGTTCACTGGCCATGGTTGCTGGTGGCTGTCCCTTTCTTCATCTGATGGTAGTTTCAGAAGAAGTAGCAATGCTCATGGCTCCAGATCTCCTCCAGAGATTCTCTTTCCCAACCTTCACCCCTTCCTATTGTCACTCCTTCTTCTCATCCTTGGCCCATTTCCTGGGCCCTCTTTAGTTTTGGTGATGCTGCCAAGCAGGACCTGCTGTGATGGCATCTGTGGAAATACACCTCTGTGTTCATAGTAACATCTTTCCTGTTAAGCCAAACATGTAGCAAAAAATGCTCCAGAAGTAGTTACAGAAATTCACAGGATCACGGGATGGGATGGGATGGGATGGGATGGGATGGGATGGGATGGGATGGGATGGGATGGGATGGGATGGGATGGGATGGGATGGGATGGGATGGGATGGGATGGGATGGGATGGGATGGGAAGGAGGGGGACCACAGGGGGTCATCTAGTCCAACCTCCCTGCACAAGCAGGGCCATCCTGGAGCACATGGCACAGGGTTGTGTCTAGACACTTGTTGAATATCTCTGGTGAGGGAGAGATTCTACAACCTCCCTGGACAATCTGTTGTAGTCACAGAGACTAGAACAAAAGAGAATAATAAAGAAGTTATTACAACATAAAAAAGTTCTTCCTCATATTTAGGTGGAACTTCCTGTGTATCAGTTTCTGCCTTGTACATCAAATTCTGCAGTAGGTGTGCACACGATAAGTGAATTATATATTTTTTATTTCTAGTAGTTTAGGATGATACTTTAGACTCCCAAACTTGAATTATCATCCAAAATATTGTATTTTTCATTATCTCTCTATATAACTATGTTTATAACATTGAAAATTAATACCTAACTGCTTTTAAAACTTTGCTGAGTTATTTCTCTCAAATGAGTTGTTTTTGTTTTTTTTTTTTAACAGGATATGAGGTAAAGCTGTAAATTTTACAGTTGAATTGCAAAAATAATGGATGTGTTTTTCTGTTTACTGGATTTGCTTATTCTATTGTACTGTATTTTTTCTGAGATGAGACTGGAACACATCAAGTATGCAAAAGCAGGCTGGTTTTGGGCAAGTATGGCTAGAAATCTCTGTGGAGGAAGTGTTGAGAAGAGAGAATGTCAGTTTACCCTTGTTCCTCCTGTATCTTTTTACTCAATCTAGCAGTGACTATTAAAAACCCCACACTTTAATGTCTAATATTAAATTCCATATTTATAAAAAGTTACATATACACATTTCTAGCTCCTAAAAATGGAGTGCTCTTGGCAAAGCAGAGAATTTAGAAATCCTGCCCATAGCAAAATTTGTAACTCAGAGTGCTCTGAACATCCAGAGCTAAATCTGTTTATGTTGCAAAAGGCCTCTAAGATAGTCCTGCAAAAGAATGTAATTCTCACCACAATGATGAATGTACCCACATACAAGTTCTGAAAACAAGTAATCTTTCTGGAAAAAGTCTTCAAGGCTTTATAAATATGGAGATTACTTTTGTATGCATACATAATTCTAAATATATACTGTAGCATTAGCTCTACTGGTGGAAGCTATAAGATAATATATAATATTATATTATTCCTTACCTTTAATATATATATATTAAAGGTAAGGAATAATGAAAGTGTATGTAGGTTTTTCAACTAAGAAGGGAATTCAGGGCTACCAGAGGTAACTGTCCAACCAGAACTGTCTCCAAGAAGCATTAGGAAGAGCAAAAACATTAAAAAGCAACACACGGGGTTTTTTTTTTTTTTGCTAAATGCATATCTGAGTGTAGCAACTTCAGTAGTTCACACATGTGAGTTTAAAACTTATAGACAGAATGTTATTTATTAATGAAAACTTCTTACAGATCAGCAGTAAATTAATACAGATTTGTGATATACTAGTGACATGCCATGTAAGGGAAGTTCTCATATGCCCTGGCACATGTATGTGAAGCCTCACAGTTCAAGTTCTGTGTATCATGTTGTACTGGCTCAATTCCCCTTTGCCTGAAATCAAATTATTACAATTTATTTCATAGTGTTATTCTAACAGCAAATCGCCTAAAACAGCTTTTCAAACATGGCTTGAATTAGTGCATTTCAATACCCATTATGTATTTTCGTGTTACAGAGCATGTGAATAGATGTAACTTTTTCAGTTGAAATTCAGTTTGAATCTGAACTGAGATAGTAAACCAGCAAATCAAGTCCTGATCTTGGCTGGAACAGTACACCATTCATCTAAAATAAAAAGTTTATACCTCTCAGGCCCTAGTGCATTTTTTTCCTTTCACAATGACTTTGCTTAGTATTTTCTATTGACTTATACAATATTCCCTTGAAAAAATAAGCAAACAAGGCAAGAGCATGAGAGATACATAAACTAAGAGAAAATACCGAGATTAGGATTTTTTCCTGATAATAATTTTACCTCCTTTGCAAGGTAACCCCATATTTTTCAATTCAGTCAATTTCCATGAGGGTAACAACAGGAACTGCGTGAGTAACGAAAAGATCCTCCAAGCATTGGGGCAGAACAGAAAAAGAAATGAGCAGATCCTTAACAAAGGACATTTCAGCTTCCTTGCTGCACAAGAACTCTGTCAACAGAAGTATGTGTGAGAATCCCTGGGGCAAAAACAGCCTTCTGCAAGCATTGGCTGAATTATTCACAGAAAAAGGCAGAAAATAAAGGAGGGGGAAGGGAAAAAAATAAAAAGAGAGAGTAAGAGCATGCTTCATAGGAACACCAAGCACTTCTAAAAATACAGCATGACCTCATTCTTCATATTATGCCAGACCTTAACATCGTGCTTGCTATATCACCTGGAGCACCTGGAGTCAGGTTCCCACTGCTCGAGTTTGGATGTTGTCAGATTTTGAAAAGGTAGGCAGTAAAATGCCTTTTGATGTAGTATAAAGCCAGTGCAAAGGAATACCAAAATTAGCTTCCATGTCACTTGCAAATTCTAATTATTTTCTGCCTATGTTTCATCAAGAGCTACATTTGCTGCCAAAGCTTTACAAGTCTTTCTTTTTATATATATATATATTAATAGAATCATAGCTTGCAGACAGGCTTCTTCATATGCTGCAAAATGTAGCTGTGGTACAAGTTACTGGACACATGAGCCTCTGAGTGTGATTATAAATCAGTTATTGCAAATCTGGCTTCGAAAGGAGAAGGATGTACTGTCACTGGAAATACAGGGTGAGAAGTCTTTGAGTTATAGTTAAATTTTGGAAGTGTTTTTCTATTTTGCTTTTGAACAGAGCAAACAGCAAAGATGGAAATGCTGCAATGCCCTACTCGTGTAATGGATGTATTCATGTACTCGGGCTTGTAGCTGTAAATTACGTTTCTCACCTTGAGATATCCTCGAGGCACAGATACTTGGCACAGATGCTGCCACATCTACATCCATCCTGACTCATTTCAGCGAGAGAAGGAGGTGGCACTGAGATGCTGGTTTCTCCTACACCTCATGCTCCTGATTGCCTTCACTGAAGTTAAGCAGTATTTTATTCAGCAAAAAATTTGGCATAGTTATGAATGAGTCAGTCAGCAAATGAAGCCACATCTTGAGACAGCCATTTTTCAGGAATTACTTTATATGACAGTTTAGTGAGGGTTGTCTCAATTCAGAAGTGTTCATTATGCCAGGACAGCTGCACTACCAGGACTGTCTACTACCAGCTTTGGCATCACTGCCCCCACCTCCTGTGTAAGAAGCTCATTCTCATTGCCAAGGAAAGTAAAATATCTTCTCAAATGCAATAAACTGAAATGATAAAGAGACACTTCGTTAATTTAATAGTGCTTACATTGATGTTTGTCTTAGGTGCAACTGTTGGTGGCAGATGTGCTGTTTTCCAAGCACCCTCTTAACAAACATAGCAATGTCAGCAATTTCTTTACAGCTGGACCTACTTGCAGTATATAGGAGACAGGACTGCTATGAGAGGAATTTTTGACACATTTTGTGCTACTAGCTGAGCTTGAGGCTGAGTTTAATCCAGCGGAGGCACTAATATCTTGCCAGTATGCTGACTCAATTGTAATTCTGCCTAAACCAGCATGTCCAAAGGCACTGTCACTGTCACCTTGCACCACATGGTAAACCCAAATAAAGTGATAAACACCCTTGACAAAAAGAGTGTCGCCCTTTCTAAGAGCTAGATCCATGGGCAATGTTTAGTTCTAGTTAGTTTACACAAAGTGGGCCTTGATTTTGCAAATCTTTCTGCCCTGTGCAGCCCGTGAATAGCACAGTTACAATCCTGAGCAAACCCAAATAGCAAGAATGTGTGAACAGCAGCAAAGCATCTTCAAACAATAAGATCTGTCTTTCCTTCTGCCAATAGGCACCTTTTACCACTGCATTCAATGTGTTACTTTTGTATTCCCTGTTCTACCTCCTGTACCTTGTCTTACATGCATGAAATGTGCCATCAATCTCCTGATGAGATATTGGCCAAAGGTTGTTTGACTACATGCTTTTAAGGCAATTTTGAGTGATTTAAGATTACACTCTGAACTGCTTGAGAAATTAAACCTGATGTAAAGATATTGCTCTAGAATAATTTGGCTTTGTTTTTATATGGGCAGTGCAATCAGGGTGGACCAGGAAGAGTAGCCAGCCATGCATGGACACTGTTCATAAACACAAGCTTCAAAATGAACCACATAGGAAAAAAATGTCTATGTCCCTTGGGCTAATGAGCTTCATGTTGGTAAGATCCCAGACTTTTATCTCAGCTGCCAGTCCACACCAAAGTCAGGAAACATCCTTTCTGCAAGCAAAGACACACAGGTATGAGCACCTTCTCCTTCCTTTTCCTTCAGCTTGTAAAATTAATCCCATTATGTATGTTCATGGGATGCTCAATGGACTGTTTGGAAATTAATCTTCATTTTGCACAAGTGGAAAGAAGCTGGAAGGACCGATCTTTTTTCATATTGGAGGAGATCTGTGATAACATAGAGTTACATTACACAGTTCTAGTAATATATTTTTATTTTTAAGCTCCTGAAAGAGAAATGACTTAAGACAACCTTTTCAGTCTACAAGATAGGTAAATAACAAGCAGCTTGGTTTTAGTTTTTTTTTTTTTTCCATTTAACTCTTCTCTGTTCAAAATTGCTTATCAACAAAAAAAAAATATATTTTTCAGCTTGCAAGTGTTTTCCAAAATTGTACATATCCCCCTGAGAAACCTCTGCTGAACGTGTGCCACCAACTAGCAGCCAAAAGCAGTTATTTTGGCATTTCACAGGGTCAGAAACTGGTATGGTTTGGTTTTATATGGTTCATAACTCCTTAAAATGAAAGAAATTAAATTCTTTATATTGAATTCCCTCTCTGAAAAAGAAAAACATATCACTGTCTTGGGTGCCTTCTGAGAAAGTTCATATTAATTTCAGTTTTAACCATTATTATCCACAATCTGCATATAAAGAATTAGATGCTTGCATCTGCTATGACCACACAGCCAGCAGAAGAGCTGTAAGCTGGAATCAAAATTTCACTAAAGCGTTGTTTTAATCACTTTGCATCTTCCATCCATAAAAAATGTTTTATTTACTAATCATCGTGATTGAATTTACACAAAGAACATAAGAGACTGAGGCTTCATCAGGCATCATGACTGAAGATCAGCACTTGTTTTAATAGGATGAACCCCTCTTGCTAATATTGTTTATGGAAGAGAGTTGCATTTCATTAGAAATATGTGCCCTTTTTCCCCTGAACTGGGATCTCTTAAATGGGGATGATTAGATAATCTTAAGTAAACCCTTATACCCCTCCAATCTTCTGATTTTCATGTAATCTATTAAATTCCCCCAACAGCTCCAACACCCTTCAGTAACTCTTTAGTGCAGTGCTTCTGCTTCAAGCTTCCTTTACACCAATAAGTTCAATATCAAGTCCTGGTTCTGATCTTCAAAGTAATCTTAATGTCTTGGCTCTTTCTTCAGCACCCCCTGTCCTTGCCACCTGTGACCATGGCCAACACAGGGGTGAAAGCCTGATGCAGGGGAGGAGATGCCCCAGCAGCCGCCAGGAGCTACTATACTCATTCCAGGAGAAAACACACAAAAACTCTCTTGCTGCTTTCTGAGAGAAGTACAGAGAGAAAAATAACTCACAGGACACTGGTGTTTGGGATAAGAACTGTCTCAGCTGGATTGAAACCAGCCAGTCTAGAGAGTGGGAAGCAGCCAGACTCCTGTAGCTTCCAAACCCTGCCCAAGTACTTCAGTCCTGTTTGCAACACCTGATTGTTTCTGATACCCAAGCCAGCTGGCTGAATACCTGAAGGAAAAAGGGTTAGTTCAACTGCCTGAACATAGGCTTCTAATGTCCTTTGAGATGTCCTAAACTAACCCACTTGGGATTCAGCTGTCAGCTCAAAGAGCTGGAAATCTCCTCCAACTCCTCTGACATACCTACTGTGTGGATGTTGTAGGACAGCAGGGCATCTCAGGGGCACTGCTTGGCACCTGCAGGTAGGCGCTTGTTTAGGCAGATGAACTGTACTTTTGTATTCCTTAGTAGGCTATTCAAAGAATTTAACTTCAGGTGCCAAATTTTGATGACTGACTTAGGTTTCTTAGCTAAGAGCCTTAATCTCTCCTTTCCTTATACAAAAAAGCCAGTATTCTTAATGTATGCACCTCAATTCAGCTGGCATAAGTACTGTATTGCTTCCAAAAATACGTGTGTGTTAGTCTCCTGTCTAAGCAAAGAAGCTGCTGCAGGAAGCCAAGCTGATAAAAATTGCCAGCAACTCCCTGCTGCTTAAGGACCTGTTTCTGTGCTCCAGTACATTATTAGGGAAACTTTCAAGGCTAGATCAGAACATACTCAGAAAACAAACAAGAACAAGCACTTTAGTGCCAGGTTTGTGGCACTTCAGCTCCCCAGGTTTACACTCCTATCAGTCTTATAAAGTTTCTGCAGTGTTTTGGCAACATGCTACATTTCTCAGTTGAAATATGCTACTTAATGCAAGACTAGTAAACAGCTTGAATAGGCAGGGCTTTGATTTATGAACTGCATCAATATGGTAATGAGCACGTTGGCTGGGCAATTAGTTTTAAATTGTATAATCTCACACCAGCTCCTGTTATTATGAGTACAAAGGTTTGTCAGAGTACCTCTGAGTTCAGTATTTCAGAATCCTCTGGTGTCTTTATGCCTATTAGACCAGAACTGAAGCAAATTAAAGCCTCTGCTACACCTTCTGAATCTAATACCACTAAATCATGTGTATGAAAATATCATCAGTGAATGGATTAAATAGATGCATCCATTTAAAATGCTACTTTGTATGCTTTTTTTTTTTTTTCCAGTCCAAAATGGGCTTTGATCTCCAGCAATGTCTTTATCATCCTCTCTAATCAGTGTCTAATGAATCCTAAAGAAATGGCGACTCTGAAATAAATGTCAATTACTACAAAGGCTGAGCTGCAGGGCAGCCCCTCCTCTCAAGACCTGCTGGGTCCAAGAGATATAAACAGGCAGCAAGGGAAGATTACAATGAAGATCAGTTATTTCAGAGGGGGCAAAAGTTGTTTTAGAGGAACCACCTGTGATTCCTATCTGTATGTGCAGAAAGGCCAAAATGAATCTTGCTCAAATAGTTTTGATCAAACAACACATTTTGTACTGGTACAAGAACCGTTCCCTCAAAACCAATATATTTTTGATGGATAACCTGTGCATTTTTGTTAATCAACAAAATAAAACAAAAAGAACATCTTTTTGTATAATACATCTTGTTTTGATAAAACAAAAAGAACAAGGAGATATTTATTCCTTTTGATTAATTTTCAAAGCTTTCAGAAGAAAGAAGTCTTCGAGCATAAAGTGCTCAGATGAATATACCAATATTTTCAGGGTTTCTGTCTCTTGCTCCCCCATATGACTTTTAAAATGGCATTATTAAGTATTCAGTTAATTTGACAAAATCTCATAGTTCTTCTGAATTCTTCTGTGTGGGGCTAAGCTTTGTTTTGTACTTTTTTCCCAGATAAACCAGGCAAAGGCAAAACATCCAGAAATACTTCATGACAGCTGCTTTAAAGATGCTCAAAGTTTTATTTAGGTACAAAAGGAAGTGTTTCTGAAGCCAAGGTGCATATTTGAGGCCTGAAGAACTATTTTGAACAAATTCCCTGCTTTTCTTTCTGCTTTTAGATTATTTTTTCTCCTGTTATTTGAGATCTTCCAATAACTATTTGCAGTCATCTGTTTTCCAGTCTCACTTCTTTAATTGCAAATTTCTACTTAGTCTGATTTCTTGTTTTGCTTGCTAAATTAAATAGATTTATGGTATCAGATGTTCCTTCCCCACAGAAGGGGTCACTTTTTATCAAATAACAGCTGTCCTTTTTGGATAAACTCAAACATTTCAAGTGATTTGACAAATGTAGGCTAAAAATATCTAAACTAGCTCTAAGCCTACAAGCCTAGATCTCACAAATAATGTGGAGCTCAGTGCTCAGTGGAGCTGAGGCACACTGCTGTGATACACCTTTTTTGGGGGGTATCCAAAGAGTAACTCTCGTCTTTACATGATGCCTGCAATAACTGCATGCCAAGTTCAGAGGTCATTTTTGAAGCTATTCCCTGGAGCCTTCATAAGTTTGGTTTCTTATGCTATTTTGTGAGACTTCCTCAGATTTTCTCCACCTGTGACACCTTTCCTCTATGCAGACTGAAACTGCCTGGGGTGTTTCCACATGACTTTTTGGAACAAAGTGGCAAATAAGCATCCCATCATGAAAAATCATGCAATCCACTAGTGAATGCTCCGAGAATTTTCAGAGGGTCTGCTACACCTGAAATGCGGTCCACAAATAAAGAATAGTTGGATTTTTATTTTTATTTTTTTCAAAAAAGGTGATTTGGAGTAGAAAAAAAAAAGTGACTGAAACACTTTATATACAATCTAACAGCTAAATAAAGCAAAAGTGCAGGATAATTGTTTCTTAACTTTTTCTAGTTTTCCTTTGCTACATAAGCCATTTCTTTCCAACCTTTAAAAATAAAAACAAAAGATAAGTAGACATCTTAATCAAAGGGGATGTAATTTTCCTGACAGGATGAGGCTCACACAAACATTAAATTAATTTAATCTGATTTCCATGGAAACATGGCATTGATGCAAATTCTGTTCCTGAGTCCCTTAAACAAGCAGAATGGTTATATTCAGGTTCCATACAACATACAAGCATTAAATCAAGTGATCAACACCCTCCCCTGGCCTCTGCAACTTTATTTATTCAAATAAATGTATCTCTGACAGAGATGGTGTTTCACCTTAATTTTTACAAGCACAAAGTTTTGTGTGAACGTAAGATTTTCTTTCCTTCAGAATGCTGTAAGTCATTAATTCAGATATCGGAGAGTAGCAAAATTAGTAATTTTTTCTCCCTTGTGACAAGAAAAAAACACTAGTTGCTTTGACTGAGTTTTAGAAGTGCCACAAATGCAGTTTCAATCTTCTTTCATTAAAAATGTGAGTGTGTTCATCTGTGCACCTTGCATGTACTTTTACAGAGACCCTTTTATGACTGAGGATGCCTGTGCCATCTCAGTGGGAGATCAGTTAAAGATCAGTTTTTCATGAAGCTCAGACACTGGAAATCATTCCAGTCTAAAGTGTTAGTGTATGTTTGTAATGCTAGATATAAAGTCTTACTTTAACACTGAGGAATAACCACCACATTGGTAATATTTAATTTAAAAGTATAAAAAGAAGTTAGTGTTTGACAGTTTTATTACCTCTCTGCTCAAATAAATGCTAGAAAAAATGTTCTATGTTTAAGCATCCAGTGCCTTCCTACTGTCATGCACCAAGCAGTTTAAGGCTAAAGTTTTTGATGTTTTTATCGCTAAATATATAAGGAGGCTTGATCTTCAAAAAACTACAGGCCTTTCCTTTTGCAAAATGTGAGACACTTCTGAAGTGTTTCTCTCCATAGGGAAAATGTGTCTGGCAGTAAACACTCTGATTTCAAAACTTCAAGCTCTCTCTGGCTGTTTTTTAATACATGTCTTCATCCCCACTCTTCTTAAAAGAAGCTTAAAAATGGTAAAAGACTACAACTAATGCAACTTTGGCTCCCCAAGCCAAAGTGGTGACAGGGCAAAGCAGCTGTATGAAATACAGACTTCCCCGCACACCTCATCCAGGCATAAACTGCAAACCACCCACAGCAGGCAGAGTGGCTGTGACAAGGAACCAGCAATGTCACCGCCTCTGGCCACCCACACCAGGGCACTTACTGCTGACAGGCTTTTCTCTGCCACCTCTCTCCCTCTTTAAACTGCAGTAAATGAACACTTCTTATGCTTTTTACTGGTGGGGGAACATGGAATCAAGTCTTGTTCATCTTTCATCGCCAGAAGTTATGTGAACACGTGGCAGTGCCTGCAGCCACAAAGGCACCATGCATTATTAACCACAGGGCTGCATTGCTTTAGTCAAGCCACACTTCACAAGATGATGCCCAAAATCAGTAAAAAGCTGTTACTTTTAGTACTTCCTGCGGAAAAACAGAGCCCTGTGTAAAAACAACACTAGGATACACAGTCAGGAGAAAATTAGCTGTTCCACTTCCCAAAAAATATGTCCTCAAGGCTTCAACAAGCCCTGGAAGAACCATGCTCTGAGCTCAGTAAATAGGCTGCATGATAACAAATAAATGGACAAATGAAGACTTATAATAATTTAAAATTTCAGTTGCTCCAGCAGACAAAAGTTAACTTCCTTGATCAGATTGTGTATAAATATAGTGAAAATTATAACACCACTCTAAAATTGATTACATTCACAGCTTAACATATTTATTAACCTTTGCCCATTGCACTTTAGCATATTTATATTCTTAAAACATAACATCTCATATGCTAATGGAGTATTTGCACATATGCAAATACTCAGGCAAGGACACACTCTGCTTTTTAGACAACCTGGGATGTACTCCCCATGTGTTTGCTATAATGCACTACTATCATCCCTTTAAATCATTGGGAAGGCTGTCGTGATTTTTTATATGCCTAGGAGTTTCCATTGCAGTGAGAGATTGACAAGTATCAGATCGAGAGCTGCTTGGCAGACCTTCACCTTGCTCCCGCTGAAAATGTGTTACCATATGGATTTTAGTGACTTGTCCCTGCCATTCTCTAGCCTGGGATTTCCTGCTGCACCTTGCACACAAGACAGGCAACCAAGAATGTGGCAATACAGGAAAGGCAATGGTGAAACAAGACATGTTAAATCTTTGACTGTGTGCTGTGATAAGTAATTAACATCACTTTTGTGTGAGTTATTTCTATCTAATTGTGTAATTTTGCAAAAGGTTCAGTTTCCCTTTAATTTGGATGCAGTACCTACCTGGCAACATCAAATTTTTAGTAAATTCTTGTCATAGATGACCTTCAGCTAAGTAAAGAAATGTTAACTTGCATAAACAATTCCAAAGATATTTGAAAGTATCCTAAATAAACACCCTACCTGTGAGGGTACAAGAAAGTAGAAGGCTTTTATGAGCTTCTGCCTGAAATGCTGCTGAATTTTATCTTCTCAGAGCAAGATACAGAGTGCCATAGAGTTCACCTGCTATGTATTTACTGCTACAAAGCCCACTTATCACACCCCTTTTCCCTATACAATGTAGGTATATGGAAAAGCAGCAATGTCCACCATTCATTTGCGTTTTTCAGACATTGTCAGTGTTGTGTGTGTCCAAAATAATTCTTTCAGTTATGAACCTCAACCTGTGCAAGCAAGATAAAATGCTGGGACTACTACCAGGATTTGTTTTAGGAGAGTTTTTATGTAATGGTGTCAGTCAAATAGTGTATATGAAAGCAATTCTTCAGAGACAGTTTAAATGCTACTGCAGAAATGCCTACCAGACTGTGAAAGTTCTGTTTTAAGGGGTATTAAAAAGACAACAAGGAAGGTTCCCTCAAGCATGTGTACTCTGTTCATACATGGCCATGGCAATTAGTGTAAGTGCTCGCTATCAAACACATTTTTATCTCAAATTAACACTTGTGTGGCAAGATTTCAGTTTACTCTGATAGGTACTTAAAGAACTGGTAATTAAAGACATAAAATTATACTAATTTCAGTATTTTTGAATTCTGCATTTCCACTTGTTTCAAAAAAACTTGATAGCTTTATTTTGCGCAACATTTTCCATATGGGGGTGTGCCTCACTAATGCATATTTGAGGAGCTTATGACAAACAGGAGTACACAAGTGAAGATAAGTAGTCACATGTTTGCTTGCCTGTTGTTATGAATTCAGCAATGCTGAGTGCCTCTCACTCTGCAACAGCTGGTATGAGACTTAGGAATTTCAAAACATTAGGTGCTTCTACATTTCACCAGAAACAGTGGCTAAACTAAATGCCTTCAATTTTTTTCCCCTCTCCCAAAAGGTATGTGACAAATGCACTGCCATGGAAGTGCAGAGGAGCTTAGGAGTGTCTCTGGCCGATGGAACTGGCTGGGACAGAGAGGTAAACTGACCACCAGTGATGCAGAGGAACCCTTCAGATTTCCTCTGTCCTATTTATGTCAAACACCTTGGTGCTCCTGATGCTTCCCTTCCCTGGTGGATGCTCTGCAGTGAATGATACTTTGCAAGCAGCGACAGGAGTCTCCATGTAGCATTGGTTGGGCAGGCAGGAGAGAGCTGCCCATGGCCCATGACCCTCCACCAGCTCTAGAAACAGCTCCCAGGGCAGCCCCGAGCCAGGCAGGAGGCAGCACAGGCACAGCTGCCTTCAGCAGGCCAAGCTGCTTGACTCTGGAGGTTCCTGGATCATGGATTTGTAAACTTGCTGAACATGATCAGCATCTGTTATTAGGCCCTCTGTGTCTCTGTCTTGACTTGCAGAGCAAGCAAAAGGTCGAAAGGAAAAGATCTATGGACAGAAAAAAGGAAAGAGGGGTTTAGGGATAGGTCACATGAACTGAGACGAAGTCTTGCTTTCACAGAAAGTTGGAAATGCCTTAGACTTATGGTAAAGGTTGATAATTTTGAGCTATATGCTAATTTAAATTATCTTGGCACTGGTCAGAGAATGAGTGAGCTCATGCTCTACAGTTATATGTGGAGCCATAACTCAGCCCATCTTAGCAAGACTGAGCCTCAGTGTCACTAATAAACTGCAAAAAATAGATAAGTGGGAGCAAGGAGCAGGGCATGGGACTCTCCCTTTCCAGGGAGATTCTTCTCACAACAGTCCAAAGACCCGGGTGCCTTCTTGCCCACTAGGTTTAGCCCTGTAAATCTCATCTCCCTTTCAGAGTAGTGTTTGTTGCTGGCAGGAGGATTGTGTCATGCCAGAGATGCTGAAGCCTGGTGCCTGATGGACTTCCCTGAAAAGTATGAGCAATGTTTTATGCAGTGGGTGTAGAAAGCAAATGTTCCAGCTCCCAGGCAATGAGAAGCCTCTTTTGCTGCTGCCATTAGAGCATCATTTCTTCTGAGTTCATGAATGTCACTAAGCAGAAGATCTGCTCCCAGGAAAGAAGGCCCTGCCTTTTCCACAGCCTGGGTTACTCTCAGCACAAGGGTGCTGAGCACTGGGTGGGTCTTGCTGTGGGATGGGGGCAGATGGGAGCCACGGGCCCCACTCACAGTCTTGGCACTCACAGGCACTCACACTCCATGCCAGGCCAGCGGGCAGGTCTGCTGCCACATGTAAACCAGAGTGGAAGCCAAGGAGCAGGCGGCATTGGTGGACCCGCAGATCAAAAGCAAGGGCGTGTTGGCGCTGAGTTAATTGGTGCTCAGAACACTTAAAGCAGAAATTCAGAAATTAAGATCTGATGCAAAGATGACTCAGAAGCAACACACTGGGTTTAGCTGGCATGCATGGGGACCTTCCCTATTAAAGGGAGCTAAACATTTGTCAGTGCTAGAGGGCTTTTATAACAGGAGAGCTGCTTTAGCCCCAAAATGGTGTTTTCTAACAATGCCCTGTCTCCCAAAAAGGGAACACCAAAGCTGACTCAGAGACCTCTAAGCTGAGACTCTGCCCAGAGGAATAATATGAATCATCTAAAGCACTCTAACAGCTCCCCCTGTCAGTTTACTAAAAGCATCATATCTGTAGTTGGATCTGTGGCTTAAAAAATGTGGCCTAAGGCAGGATTTTTTTTGCTGCTATGTCAATACATTAAAAGATTCAGAATGTGTTTAAGAGTAGGCTGAGGTGGATTAAAAAAAAATCAGTAGAATTCTCAAAATATTGTTCATGCTTTCTCTGGATAACATCTTACAGAAAGACATGCTTCACACGACATGATTTTAAAGTGATGAAATCTTTGCTTCTTCACTGCCTCTTTTTGTGACTCCTCCTTTGGCTCAAAGGAGTTGTGCCAATATAAAAAAAAATGTTATTTATATTGTGGTGGAGCCAGGATGCCACATAAAGAACCTGTTCTTTATTGTGTGAAGTGCAATAAATTCACAGGAATGAGTCCCTGCCCAAGGAACCACAGCCTATAACTCTGAACGTGGCATGGCACAAAGAGCTATGGAAAGCACAAATGACCATACAGAAGGCAGATTGTGATGGGCATAAATAAACACAAATGTTGGCCAGCGAGCCCCTAGAGGCTCATGAGGCTGGTGGAGGGCTTTAGAAATACTGATACATCACAAAATGTTAATTTTATGGTCACATCTGGGATAATTTTTAAAAAGCATTAAAGAGCATTTTAAAAAACCCATAAAAGCATTACTGAGTTATGCCTCAGTATTAAAGACATGAGGATGCTCCAGGGGGGTTGGCCATTCTAAATTCAGGTGGAATCAGGAAGCAAAGTATAATTTTAAAATATAGATGAAAATATTTTCAATGATCTTGTGGGAATACTATTCAGCTAGTATTCCCTTATGTTTCTTTATGCATTTTGACTTAGGTGAGATTTGGATCATTTAACTCTTTCAAACTACTTCAGCCATCTAAAGTAACTATTTGTAAAGTTTTGATAGGTCGATGCAACCTCACAGTTAGCTGTTATGTATTTAATAGAATTCTTACTTTTAAGTGGATTTTGTCTGTTTTGAAGAGTAAAAAATAGTTTATTCTCAGCCAGAAATTAATTAAACCCCATTCATTCAAATGAAGATAATTCCATCTACTCAAGGACATTTTCTATGTTAGTGCCTCTTTTCCAAGATTTCATAAAGTACTCAACAAAATAAGTATCACAATTATGGAGGAAAGACCACAGAGGAAACAAAAGAAGAAAAGGCTGTGTGCATAATTTCTAGAACATTTTGCACCTTTAAACTTCTGGAATTAAATATTACATCAAATTTAGACACAAAACCCCATACATTTTGCACTTCATCTTACTTAATGCGTTACAAGAGACAGGACTGAATTTTACCCTCAGAGCATCTTGTGAAGTAATTCTCAGTCTGACACCATGTTTACCGTTAAAAAAAATATTTCTGGAAAATTGCTCTCCACAGAGATGCAGCTGTTTTAGGCAAAATATGTCCTCACCAAGATTCTTTTGCTACCTTACCATAAAACAATTTCCTTAGTGAAATAAACTGTATGGTCAAAGAGAACTCTTTGCTATAATAACTGAATCTAGAATTTCTTCCATGAGAAATCCCTTGGACAGAGATATTATTTTTCTCCATTAGCTATTCAGCTTTTATTTACTGTAGTTGTTAAAGACAGTTTTTCAGATTATACCACACCAAAGAGTAACAACAACAAAGGGTTAAACGTGGTGGTTAGCTCCAAATAACTGGCTGAATCAGAGCAAAACATTGCTGAGGTGTGTCTTCTGCTGAGGCTCACAGAGTCTTGGTTTGGCATGTTTATGGCTCTGCTGTCTAGTTGCATTTTGTTAAAGTTGATAATTATAACTAGATTTAATAGATACACCACCTAATAAAACAGTCCATAACAATACTTCAAACTTTTTGTAAAAAGTGTCATTGCTGCATTATTCATTTCATTGACTAGTGCATACAGGGAATTAATCAGTTTGTGCTGCAAAATAAAATTAGATGTAGAGGGGTTTTACTATAGCTAAAAGATTTGGCTGAGGAAAAATGTGAGGTGACAAGATGGAATAAAAATTATAGCTATTCAAAGTCTATTTATTAAAAAATTATTTTCATGGAACTGTGAGAAAAATGATTGCAAACCAAACCAAACCAAACCAAACCAAACCAAACCAAACCAAACCAAACCAAACCAAACCACATCATTATAATAGGTGAAATACTCTAGTTCCTCTTTTTAAAAAATTAATCTAGGGAGGCATTTTGCCAGCATTAATAAAATGCCTTTTCTGAAACAACTGAAACTAATTTTAGAAGAAAGTATTTTTTAATGTGAATTCTTTCAGAAATTTCTGTTTTGAAGAAATTAACAAAGTTTTTCCCATCCTAATCTGCAATGAAATATACTTTGAAATGTTAAATTTTCTTGCAAGGTCTAATGTATGATTTCTGCTATTCACCAGTCCAAACCCCAGAGAAAATAGTCTCTGCTCTAGAAAATTAACAAAATTGATAAAGAAGCATTAATAACAAAATTTTAAATGTTATTTTTTCTGTCACAATTACTGGATGAAAAAACCTGAGGCTAGTAGATGACAATTTCAGTTTTATTTGTCTTGGAACAGAAGTGTCAAGATAAGCCTCAGAGAAGACAAAACTTTTGCTCCATAATCCAAGCCTGGAAACAGAGCCTGTTAGGCACAGTCTGTGTGGGAAGTTTTCACTTTTTTTCTGTAAATAAGCTGCATATTAGAAGAGTCTGTCTCTCTCCAGGGATAGCAGAAGGAACTTAGGAAGAAGACTATTGATGGGTTATCTTTACTGCCCAATTGAATCTCACCAGGACAGTCCAGCCCAGAGCCACATGTTCCACCATGAGACACCAAAACTGATCCCCTGGGAGGATGAAATCCCTGGCATTTGAGTTAGCTTGTCACATCTCCATTTCTAGAGGGGACCAGCGCAGTCCTCTGAGAAGCTGCGGCAAGCAAAGTCTCAGTACTGCAGCAGGGACCATTGAAGGATATAGAGGTCCTAGGCATGCCCCATCCCCAATTAAGCTACAGATGCTGTAGTCTTGGATTAGTCTATCAAACTTGTTAATGGGACATTTGCCATTAAAAAAAAAAAAAAATAGGCAGAGCATACACAGCAATATTGGCAGAAAGAAGTTCTGCATTACTCATTATTTTCTCACACTTCTGGTGGAGTGAATAAATCAAGTCTGAACATTGTTTAGGAAGTCTGCAACACTGGTGTAGACCGCCTAAAATAACTTGCTTATTGATGACCTATAAATCCAACTTAAAGCTCACATTAACCTTTTCTCTGAGTAGCTTTTTCATTAGTAGATGATTAAGTGGTTGGAAATGGCTGAAAATGAAGTCACTCAGCTTGCAAAAGGGCAGATCAATGTCCCTGTTGCATCCACAAGTCCTGGTATTTTTCAAAGTTGGAGGCATCAGCTGAAACTGGGCTGTTTCCTGCACAAACTGATTCAAAAACTTAAACCTTTGGAAGTTAGTGGAGAGACACCTTGTTCGGTTTTTTTAAAAGAAGCTTAAGTTCATACTTCCCATTCTGTGCTCAGCTCCCAGACTGGATTTCTTATTTTTCCCCTACTGCATAAATATTAATAGGGTGGAATTCCCATTTATGTAAGTTCCACATTACTATTTGTGATGTCACAGAAACCTCACTTTTTACCTGCCAGAAACTCATCAGAGTTGCACAGTATTAACTGTGTTCTTGTGCAGCACCAGACCACAGAGGGAGTGATGCCATTTTGCCAGACCTACCATACTGTGTACATAAATTTCAAAGCATTTAATGAAAAAACAACTACATATTTCTTACTGTTAGCCTTTAAATATTGCCTCTATTTTTAATCTCCAGAAGTTCAATTTCGAAGAAACCTCAAAATGAAAGAAAATATTGAAAAATTGAAGAAAATTGAAGAATTTTCTTCAAACTGAAGAAAATATCACAGTAGATTGAAACACCAGAAAATGCAGAAAAAGAGCCACTTTTAACTGACAAGAACCATCAGCAGGGCCACCTGGTCACACTGCAGTGGTAATTAATTGGTTTCTGCATCTACTACCAGTTTTCACTACCTTGTCTGCCAGATTATTACATATGCAGAGAAGCCTTCTGCTGAGAGATATACACTTCAATTTCAGCCCATGACCTCATATTTTACCTTACTGCTAGAGATTCAGACCTAGTTCTGAATCTGTGTACTACCCTTAGGTACATGTACACTGTAATTAAATCCTATCTCACCTGCTCCTTTTTCACGGCCCAACATGTTAAGGTCTTGGAGCCATTTCTTCAGAAGATATATTCTCCTGTCCCCTAAATAAGCCTTGTTCCCTGGACCCCTTCCAAGTTTTCCTTAGGGAATGCACCAAATTACAAACCTCTTGAAAGATTTAGAGGTCCAGCAGGGCTTCACGTGGTGCAATAATTGGGGGAGATTGGCTTTAAAGGATATGGCTGGGCAGGTTAAAGTCAATGGAAGTTCAACATGTGGAGAGATTAGAGGATCAAGGCTTGGTAGGCTGAATTCAATGTGTGACCTGAAAATGTTAGCACGAATTCAGACAACAGTGTCTGTTCAAATCCTAAATCTAGGGCTGGTTTTCATTCTTTGGTGTGCATTTAAATACCTGTGTAAATAGCTGTGGTTGTGAGGAAGCCCAGAGAAGAACTGCAATTTGCAATTGTATATTGCAAATTTACAATTTGGAAAGGAGAATTCCCAGCCCCAGAGTCTGGGGTGAGGCAGCAAAGTATGACCAGCTCTGGAAGCTCCTGCATTCCCATCCTGTCTGGAATCAGGGTCAGGATGCTGCCTAAAGTCACCTGACCCTGCCTTCCAAAACTGCCGGCAAGTGAGAGAGAGAGATTGGACATGAAGGGTCAGCACCCCCACCTCCTTGCCCAAAGCCTCCTCCTCCCCACCCTCCACACTGTGGAAGTGCAGGGGATCTGCTCCCCAGTCTGGTCTGCTGCCATCCATCCATCCATCCATCCATCCATCCATCCATCCATCCATCCATCCATCCATCCATCCAATTTGACCGGTCTCGAGTCACAGGTCTGTGCCACCACAGCTATCATAAAACACTTACAGAGGATGCCTGAATGCAGCGAATCCATCACATAAATAAACTGTACGTGTAATTTGCCCTGAAAGTGAGAGAAATGCTCTGTTTAACAATTCCTGGTTGTTCGATGATTGCAGCGAGCGCAGTGACAGTCACAATGATGAACTGTGTTCCTCTGAATAGTCTCTCAATAATAGCTGTATGACAACTCATAAATGACATTTCTCAAATACAACACCTGATAATGTCAGCTTCACTACACTAATACACTCATTGCTCTAATATCTCAGTCTTTCAGCCAGAGAATGCTGCCTGACTAAAAAGCAAAGCAATTTTTGTGCTATTTATCAGAAGACTTTCTACTTTGTTTTCCATGGAAAATGGGATTTCTATGTCGTAGGATAGTCCTTATCCCAACAGATAACACAAAAGATTAAATAAAAATAAGGGTAGGAAAACAGATCACAGTATTTTCCCATTTATTCCATGTAAATGGGTTTAATAAAAGAAGTTATTTTTAAAAAGCAATACTGAAAATCTTCTAGGGGGAAGGTCAGAAATTTCTGAAACATTATTCAAAGGCCTTTCCTGTAAGAAGTGGACTCTTAGGGCTAGACAGCACATTTCCAAAAACTGGGGAACTCCATGAATGTTATGTATCAAAAGCAGGACTGTTCATTAACATCATCCTGTGCATATTCCACTAAGAATCCTTACAAAATATTTCTGCTAAGGATCCCTATAAAATATGTGTCAAATCTCGTATTTTGTGTCTCAGCCCTGCATCCTTTATGAAAGTCCCTGTCCACAGAGCATCTAGTCTTGTTTAATCTTTATCTTTCTAATATGTACTCCTAGGCCTAGAATCTCTCCTTCCTCTTATTCTACTTTCTGTGTTTTTTATTGCATCTCCTTCCCTTGCATTATAGGTAGGATGAATAAATACAGTCTAATTCAATACCAGGAGAGTATTTCTTTCTAGAACCCCTGCTGAAATACTGTTCATTTACTTGTGGCCTCTCATACTTGGCAACCTGCCAACAACACTTTCTGATTTCTAAAGTGTTAAGGGAAAAAACTCACATTATGAAACAAAGTCCAATTAGAGGGAGTAATGTCAAAGGGTTGATGTCTTTGCAAAGGATTAAAATGTGCACAACACCAGAAGTGGCCTTATTTCAATGTTTTAGACAAAGTGGAATAGAACTGCTGAAATCTCCCACACGAGTGGCAGCTTTTGCCTTTGCAGCCTTCGTGGCTGTTTTTCTTGCAGCACAACCACAGATGACAGACTCTATAAATCTGTGGTGAGAAATTGGTCTTGTCTGAAGGAGCTTGCAATTTAAACATGCAAAACAAGAGGCTGGAAGAAAAACAGAGTCAGAAAAGTCAGGCGGCAGGTACATGATAAAGGCAGCAGCTGCACAGGTCCAGGTCCTGTTCCCGTTTGGTCTCAATCAAGTATTCCAAACCTTAGGTTTTTCTCACAACAATACAAATAAAGAAGTGGCAAATTAAGGCAACCAAAGTCATCATCACTGTATCTAAAAGGTGCTAATATCCAACTGAAAAATTTTGTTCATTATTTAAATGAGTTTTAAACAGGCCAGGGAAAGGCACTGCAAGGCTCCTACGTTTGGCAAACTCGGTGGTACAGTTTAGGAGGACAAGACATGGGTACAGCCCAAGCTGCTGCTGAATCCACCTCACTGACACCTTCTTAGTCCTTTGCTGCTCTCTCCAGCTTAAATGAAGAATTAAAAAGGAGAGCACAATTGCTTGCTGCATTGATGTAAATCTTTCTCGTCTGATTTTCTAAAACTACATTTTCATTTTTGTTTGTCAAAAGATTTAGTGTTTAATTAATCTTTTTAACAGACAAGAAAATGTGTTCTAGCAAAAAGTTCCTCCTGTGTATATATGGTCTGTTCAAATAACCTTTTTCCCAACTTCTGTGCAATCAGAAGATTTGAATTCTAATGCAAAATGTTCATGCTAGAACCTGATCATATCCCAGAGCTACAATTCTGAGTGGCATCAGTCCATGGTATCTGACAGTATTTGCCAAAAACATGTCAGGACTCCCCTATAGTTCAAATCACCCTATAAATTCTACACTTACACAACATTGGTGACCTCATACCCAAGGCATGCCTTAATGATCAAGCAAGTGGAAACGTTCAGTAAATACATTGAATGTTTGACATTGTTATCAGTGGGTGTTCCCTGGGTCTCTTGTGAAACAATCCCAAGATTAATGCAAGGCCAAGAAGTGTCAGCCAAGTGAAAACCTTAAATGTTAGTTAAGAAATTTAAATAGACAACAGCAGTTTTCCTGCGTTAAAATTCAGCAAAATTGTTCTTAGAGAAGTATTGGGGGAAAAACCCCCTGAATTTTCTTAACAGTGAGTTATTTGTGTTTCTTTGACTGATTTTCTAAGTTGTTGCTTTGGACATTGTGAAGCTGGAGGAAGTATGCCACTCTCATGAGGAGTTCTGAGAAATTAAGCATTAAGAAGTCTCTACAAAAGTTTTGATGAAATCCATGATAAAAATTAGGCTTAATACAGACAACTATTTTAGCCTTTCAGCCTCTCTAAATCAGGTCTTAGAAATACTCCCAGTGAAAAGAAGGTGGATTCTGTAAACCAGAGCACAGTGTCCCCTCTACAGTGCACAAAAAGCTTGGCTACTTCTAGATTCCCGTGTCAGAATGGGATTGACATGGCAGAAGGCATTGACATGCTGTAGTAAAATAACAGAGAGAGAAAGGAATAAAATCAAAAAGAAAAGAAGATTTTTCTTATTATTTTTCTTTCCCTGTACTTCACTTTACAGGCTAAGTTGAATTTAAATACACGTGGTTGTTTTTGCACACTGGGCATCTCCAGTACCTTCTAACCTCAAACCTGTGGGGCAGCCTCTGAGGGGATGTGTGGGGTGCTGGCAGGGGGTCCATCCACACAGTTTTGTTGCCAAGAGAAGCGCATAAAAGAAACATTTAACAGCTTTGTGTTGCAACCACCATGCTCAGCATTGCCTTTCTTTGGCAGTCTTGCAAGGAGCGAAAGCCTTACCCTGTTAAGTATTACACACTCCTGATTATGAGCTTGATTAGGCTGCTGAAGAGAACGGGACAAATCAAATGCTTTAAGTATGTGTAGGAAGGATATGCAGGGCAAAGATTGAGTTTCGAAGCCTTGTGTTAATGTATCTTATACCAATACAGAGGCATAAAATAATCATTAAAAAAGAGTCACATAGCTACGTTTATCAACAGCAAAAAATGCAGAACTGATTTCCCAGCCTGCTGGCTGACACTCAGGCACAAGCATCACCTGGTTGCCTTTGCACTGAAATTATTCCATCAAATAACTCACATTCGTAAACTAAAGAATGTAAATGGAACACTGCAAATGATGGATTTGCAATGGCCTGAGCTGAAAAGAACTTACTACCTAAGTCATAGAGGTGCTTGGATGGCCCCACACTTCAGCTATAACATGTTCAAGGTGGTGGTAAGAATGATGGATTACAATCACATTTGTATGCTACATTACTAAGTAACGAACTGCACTGTACTACATGTTTTGCCTCCAGGAACATCTACTTATGTCATTTTTTAGTCTTCATTTTGCAGCAAATCATCATAGTTTGATAACCAACATCTTTAGTTTCAGGAGTTCAGAATTGTGCCAAATCTTTAGTGTCAATTACTGTGCATAAAATGAACTATTTATGGATTCTGTGGACAAAAATTTTAAAAAAACAGCATGAACATCCATTAGCAGAAGTTTTTAACTTTTGCTCCCTACTTCTGAGTTCAAACCCTTACATGCCAATGAGCACATTCACAAGTAGGTGTGAGAGGAAAAGTAGGGCAGCGTGGTCCTAGCAGCATCCCTGTTCTCAGCTCTATCGTGCCTTTTGCATGGTCTTGATGGCCTGACGTCCAACAGTGTCCAAATGCTTTAAGTAGAAAATAATTTTAAGGGGTGCACCAAGCATCTAAATGAATTAAGAGTGTCCGATGTGATAGTCAGCTTCAGGAATGAGCTTGCAAACTTTGGTGTGTAGAAAAGCTTTTCCTTAGGAAAAGAGCTGATCTTGCACGAAGAAATGAGTAGGCTGACATTTGCTCCTGCCCTGGATCCCAGAGCACTGAAAAAACCTTATGAATAGCCTGATGCAGTTCTCTGGCCAAAGGTAATGTCCTTATTCCTCAGCAAATATGAAGCTTATTTTCATTTTTGTAATAGTTTTTTTCAACTCCTTTCAACTTTCAACTCCTTTCAACTAGGGACTTCACGTGGATAACACCTTGTTGGAGTAAGTGATACCAGCTGTTATGTGATAAAGAATGTCTCAGTAATGATTTCTAATGTGGGTAAAAGACTGTATTACAATAAACAGACAATATGTTTATCCTATTACAGCTAATGCCAAGGATAAAATCCTTTGTGATTCCTCTGTGTGCACACAAACCAGATGCTGAAGGCCCAGCTGCAGACCCCTTTTTACCAGTTTATCCAAGTCATCCTCAGTGAATAAATGCATCTTGTCCTGTTTCTAATCTAATTCCATCCATTATCCAAGATGGATAATTTCCAGGAATACATTATAGCAGCAGAAATGTCTGCAAAGAATAAAAATTGTCCAAATCTACTTTTTGATATATGTAGTGCACAAGTCTTCTGCCAGCACTTCTTCCATTTCAGCAGGTCTGCACATGCAGGCAGAGGAAAATGAGAGGCATGAGCCACAGTCTGAATATCCAGTGTTTATGCATCCCACTTGGCAAAAATGAGTGTATGACAAAAATCACTGATGCTGGTGAAGGCATGCTATGACCAATGCCCATAGCATGAACTTATATATTTACCCACACTATCTGCCTGTCCATACCTCTATTTCTTGCCTTGTGTTAAATGGGGAGCTTATTCACTCAGCTGTCACTTTTTTGTTGTGTACCTGTATGGCAGCCAGAACAGGGGAGTTGTGGCTCAGAAAGGATGGCCTTTGCCTAAAGGTAGCCCAAATTGAAATGCCTCCATGTGAAAAAGGTCATTGTCTATATGAGGTAAAGAAGTCTAGCAGGGTAAAACTGTCCAGTTCTGGTGGGGCAGAGGTCACCTCTCTCCAGCACTCCTTTTTCTCCATTTTTGTCCATACAAAGCCATCTGAAAAACCACTTGAAAATGTCCTAGCACCTTCTCAATAAATGCCCCCTATCACAGTGCCCCAAAATTCAACACAGTATTTTAACTGGGAAGTGTGTTCAATTGGAAGAGAACCTGATAGAGCAAAAGGTAAGATAACTCCTTGTTTCCAGGAAAAGAAGAGTAAAGCAAAAAAAGCAAGGAATCTTCTTTTCCAAAGGTGTAAATCAGAGTTTTAAGCTCACAGCCCCAAGGGAGCTGCATGTCCTATCCACAAAACCAGATTGGTTATGAAATTAGATGCTTGTTTAATTCAATGGCATTCATGTGCCTGGCTCATCAAAAATCTTCATATGTAAATCATCCAAGTACATGGATTTCAGCATGAGCAGATTTCACACTGATTTCCATGCAGAAGACATTAGAGAATTCCTGATTTAGTCATTAGGATTGTTTTAAGGGGTATTTACAAGGGTAAAAATGTGTCTCCTGTTCTCAGTCATCCACTCTGTGACCTCAAATTCTATAAGCTGAGGGTGGGGTTAGGGACCACTTCAGGTGCAAGCCTGGGTGCCAGTACAGACCCTGCTGCTCAATCCCTAGCTGGGGCAGACATAGCTCTAAACCATGCCCATGCAGTGCTGGGGCCTTAAGCCCACGTTGTGGTTTGGATGCTTCGGGAATCTCATTTGGGCATTAGGAGCCTCTGTGCCAATTTCTGAATCAGAGAAGGGCTCCAGCAGCCAGTGGCATCTAGGGCATCGAGCAGATGCACGACTCCATGCTGCAAAGAGGATCACATGGACAGAGGGACATGGAAGACATCACCAACTCTGCTAATAGGTGGTCTGAGATGCATTTTTAACATAGAGTTTATCATGACAGTCGATGTATTTTAAGGTTGGATGCTGCTGAGCTCATTCATCTCACAGAAGGCGGCAGCATGATGGAGCATAAAAACACACCACTGACACAAAAGCAGACTGAAGTTAATTTAAAAACAAAGCTTAAACATCTGCTCCAAGAACCATCTCTCTAGTGCATAGATGGAAGCACTAAAGTTTGAAACATTACAGAGTGTTTAACCAGTACCACACCAGCTGTTAGACATTTTTGGCAATGGTCTAGATATTATCTGGCAAGTTCTTGTGAGCAGCTGACAAGAATGAAGAGTGACATATAAGAAATAGAAAATGCCAGCCATATGGCATGAATATTATGCTAATGTTTCAGGTGTCAAGCAGTAGTTGCTTGTATTTAATTTGAGTGAGCAAAATTTATATGGATTTTAATGATTACACAATGTTATACACAATTACATTTACATCCCCATATTGTTACAACTGTAATTTTGCCATTTAACAGTAATATACACTGAGCTAAATTTCTCCACTTAGGAGCAATGTTGTTATCTTTATGGCTTTAATAACACATCTTCACCTCACAGGTATAATGTTTGTTCCTACAGCGCCACTGCAGTCAGTAAACGAGCTGTGATCCAGCCTGCAAGGCTGACGCTGTAGCCTGAGGTTGTTTGGTAAATACCAACAGCCTAAGAGAAGTGCAGCAACCAAGCTTTTAATGGGTGTGTCTCCACAAAAATGAATTGCCATGATTTGATCCCCAGACCTCTTCATGCTGGTGTTGTATTTACTGTGCATTTTTGGGACAGAGTTCTCACGGCAGACTGGGTGTCTGAGCTTCAGACACTGAAGGGCAGCCCCACTGGCAGCTCAGCTCTGCCACATTTCCTGAAGGAACATGGTGACAAGCTGCTTTACAGACCACATGCCACATCACAACTAGATTTTTTCACTGAGAAGTGGAAGCAGCAAAGCCTGATGCCATAAAATTGTGTGTCCTACTTGCTCTGCATCTCACCCTTAAAGAAGCTTAGATCAGACTCATATCTCTGACAGCAATTGGAAAGGGAAACCAGCCTGAGCTGCTGGATTGTCAATAGCTGTCTCACACAGACAAGGCATAAAAATGGCTGTCTGGTGAAAGTGCATTTGTTTGATGATTCATTGTGGGCTGAGGCTGCTTCTTGGTCAATGAATAGGGCAGCTCATGACATATGTGACATTTGTGCTGAGGCACGAAGGCAGTGGTTGACTGACTGTGAGGAAGGCCAGCATCACTTCTGTGTCTATTTTACAGCAGCAATAAAAAGTATTAAAATTAAAGTAGAAAGGAAAATTAAAAAAAAAAAAAAAAGGATGAAGATGAATTAAACAGCAGCAAATGTCCTACTAGGGATGAGATCACAGATTGCCTACTGTGACATTATTTGCATACATGCAAAAGGTTTAAGTGGTAAAAAATAGCCTGATAAACATATTTGTGGGAGAAGTTTCCACTCCTTGTGGCATTATATGGTGATTATATCATGCAGAAATAAGCAACATAGGCTGAAGTGTGTTATGAAGAAAGGAATTAAACAGACACACAGAGAAAATTGTGGAGCACACATGGGAAACATGCACATGGGCCAGGAAGGGTGGACCCTCCCTGGTTCTGAGAGGAGAAGAGGAATTTCTACATCTTGCAAATACTCCTTGATGTATTTGTGATGCAGGTCTTTGCTGTGTGCTCAAGTTACTCTGAAGATTGAGTAGGTAGAAAATGTCTGCTTGGTACCACCTGCCACAGTTACAGGGTTATTATTAAGCAGTGGAGGATATATTGGCTGGAGTGAACACTTTCTGTCATGAAAGCTCCAAAAATTGGCTCAGACGTTGCAAGACAGACTATCTGCCTGGAGCTACAAGTTGTGCCATTCTCTCCTCATTACAAAAGCTTGATGAAGGACAAGTTGCCCTCCACTTAACTTTGGCAGTGGCATTGCCAGTGTGAAAATGTTTCTATTGCCCTTAGATGCAAGACACAGTTTCCAGGTTCTTTGGGAGCAGCATCTTCTGTTCTTTCTAGCAGGCTTTGGAGTCCAGCCAGCATCAGAGTCTCCTGTAAGCCCTCACTGTAAGCCCTCTAGGGCCCCTCAATTTACTACCTACTTGTCACACTAGTGCTATCTCAGCATGTCTGCCTACTCTTGACTGCTGCACTGGTGCTCCTATGAGCAGTGGGAGCCAGAGCTGCCCTCAGTGGTTTTATTTCATTTTTTTCGTAAAGGGCATAACCACGTTTTTTTGTAAGCACAGTCTGGCTTCTTCCTCTTTGAAAATCTTCAGACCAAGCCTGCATCCCATTTTTCTTCTCTATATAATTTTGAACTTACAGGAGTGTTAGGTCTATAACATTTTCAAAGCATTGTTCAATGTATTATTCATATAAATCCAGGGCTGATGCTAGTCCACACACCCATCTTTGAGGTTAAGCTCTGTGAACTGCATTTTTATATGTAGAGAACAGCTCTGGTCATAATGCCAAGTGCAATAACAATTACAAAAGAAGGAAAAATGTTATCCTCCAATTATCCCCTAAGTACTGCAGAGGCAAAGCAAGGACAGTGTTTGGGTAGAGCCAAAAGTGAGATCTAAGCCTCATAAGTGGGGATAGGATGCAGCTGTCCCACAGTATGGCTCTGAGCTTTCAGTTTAGTACACTGTCAGTCTTGCACCAAAGATATCCTAGACCTCTCTATGTAAGATTTCAATCACTTTAAGTTACCTGTTTTATTTTGCTCTGAAGAGAGATGATCTGGTCTCACTTTGAAGGTGACAACCAACAAGTGCTGGTAGTTACAGTTACCACTTCAGTGGTGAAAATCCTCTCTCTTCTCCCAGGGTAACAAGTGACAGGACGTGAGGAAATGGCCACAAGTTGCACCAGGGGAGATTTAGATTGGATATGAGGAAAAAAATCTTCACTGAAAGGGTGGTCAAGCACTGGAACAGGCTTCCCAGGGAAGTGGTGGAATCACCACCCCTATAAGGCTCCTGAAAAGATGTAGATGTGGCACTTGGAGATCCTATTTAGTGGTGAACACAGTAGTGCTGGATTAACAGTGGGACCTGATGATCTAGAGGCCTTTTCCAGCCTTAATTCTATTATTCTGTGTAAATAATGGGGGCTTAATAACTTTGGGAGTGCCACAGCAGCAGCAGTGATGGAGCAGCTGCATGGGAGCAATGCAGCTGTGGCTGCTCCCAGTGGGGGAGGCAGAGATGTGTCTCCTGGGCAGAGCTGTGGAGAGGCAGGAAGGTGGCAGCCCCTCCACAGCCCCTGGAGAGCAGGATATGGGGAGGAGTAGCAGACAACAGAGTGTGGATGTGGGCAGGCAGGAGCCAGGGGACAGGAACACTGCTGCTCCCTGCTCTGGTCCTCAGTGGGTATCGCATTTCACATCTCCATGTTTCTGTTCATCCTCCCACCTTTGTTTGTCATCTTTTCAGAGCAGGACTGTATTCTAATACATGCTTTTACCGTGACTTGCATTGTGAAGCCCTGATCTTGCTTGAGGCCTCTAGTCATGACTGTAGTACAAATGATAAATCATAAAACAGGACAGCACAAATCCATAGCTCTTGTCATAACTCAGGGATGAAGTGTCAGCAGCTCACAGACATGTCACAAGGTCAGGGAGACCAAGGAGGGCCAGAAGAAGTGAATGCTTACAGAAAACTGGAGGTGCTGAATGGCTTTGAAATATTTCTGATATGTGTCAGTGTGATATCTGTGTCAGCTGATTTCCTTTATTGATGTCACCTCCTGACAGCAACGTGGGCAGGATTGAGCCACACATCACAGGCAGTTACCAAGGTGCAGCTGCATGAAAACGTGCACAAGCAGTCTGTGGGTGCTTCCCATCCTCAGGCCGCTCTGAGGGCACCAAGCTGGAAACCAGGCTTCAGCAAAACCATTTCTTTGTCCTTTTACTGATGCCTAGGATATTAGACTTACTTACTCGATTTACTTGTGTCTCGTCTCTCTTTCCCCTCTGTCCCATAGAGGAAAGCTGTGTGGGTATCTCATGCAGGGGATTGCAATAGTTCTGGAGACTCTCCCTTTCACCTGTGAGTCAGCTCAGACATTCACAAGGATCATTGGCCAGGGAACTGCTTTTCCAGCCAGCATTCCCAGGCAGCCTCTGGGCCCATGGCTAAATTCCCTGGCAGACCCCATCCGTTGCTTGAATCTGTACAAGTCAACAACATGCTTTGCAAAAGCTGTCATCACTCTCTAGGGTTACACATTTTTTCAGTGTCCCCTAACCTGTAGAGGCAAGGAGTTAGGGAGACCCAGAGCGTAACAGGAAAGATTTGCTGCAGGAATGTGAGGAGATGATGGTGAAAAAGCCAGAAGTTCTGTCCATTCATAGCAAATCAAATAGGCATAGAAATATCTTTAAGCCTTTTTATCTGGCAAGAAGCCATGCTATCTTTTCAGCCAAAGTGGGATGCTTGGAGAAAATGCAGTTTCAGTGAGCTGAGTAACAGGTGAAGAAGAAGCATGAGGGGAGAGTCAAGCTGTATTTATGTAAAAGTATTTTGTCCTTGATGAACTGAAGGATTTATGCTATTCCTTCCTGCAGCTTCACAACTTCCAGGCAACAATTCCCGGCCTTCTTCCTTATTCCTGAGATTAGAACTTTCAAAATATTTTTAAGTGTTTCAAAATAAATATAGTCTTTAAAGCCTTTTCTGCTGTAGGCTGCTGAAGGGTACACTGCCTGTCACGTTGCTATAATGGCTTACACAACCAGGAAAAATCCATCTTGTTCCCAGTTATGACTGCACTGTAAGGAGCTTCTCTAGTGACTCCTGTTTGCCAGATGACATCATTTGTAGACAGACAATTACAATACAATGGGTTTTTTTTCAGAATTTATCATTGTTAAATTTTACATTTGGTATTGAGCACTCTAAATGAAAGCAGGTTCACTATTCAGTGATATGCCAAAATCATGCATGCTATTGCAAGAAAGAAATCAATCCCAGATTCAGGTCCTGGTGTATCGGCAACACCAGAATAACTGCTCTCACTCCATCTTTGTGGAGTAAATTTCCATAATTAGGATGAGATTTGGGCCAAATAGTTTTGGCACAGATGACACAGTAAATCAGATGAACACAGAGAATTAAAACAATGAAGCAGGAAGGAGAAAAGCAGGAAGGGCTGAGAAGTGACATCAGATAAAGAGATGTGAAACAGATGTGCTTGAACCTGAGCAAGGATATGCTTTGGGATAAATGAAACAGACAACAGCACATGAGGCAGTTTTCCCTGGAGAGTTACCCAGAAGTAAAGTGCTTTAAAGAAGAATTTGAATCTAGAGAATATGCCATTGTCAGTATGATAACATGTGCATTAGGCACTAAGAGAAACCAGCACAGAAAGTGATCCAGAGCAAGAAAAGGAGAAAAGGTGTTCAAGAAATTGGAAGTCCGGACAGAAAGAAGAAGCTTTGAGAATGTACAGGAACCAGACTTGGGAAAGCTGGACACAAACTGAAGACAAAAAGCACATTAGTCTTCATTAAAAAAAGTAATTACAGTAATTTGGACTGTGCTTCAGTATGATGTAAATGGGATACTGACTTGCTCAGCATTTGATGCAGTGCCACTAAAACTTTACTTGGACATCCTTGCTCTTCATTTCACTGCTGTGACCATGCAACAGCCCATGAAGCACCACCACAAGGATGCTCTCTCTAGGCTGCCAATGCTTTTATCTTGCTCTATGAAGGTCAGATCCTGGCAATGTTAGGCCAGCACTCTGTCCTTATTGTCATATTCAGGCATCCTCTGAACCACCTCGTTTAAATCCATACAAAACACAGCTCTTCGCATCCTGGTTTCAGGAGATGAAACTGCCATCTTCTCTTGTCCTCTTCATGGACACAAATTTGTGGTCCTCCCTGCTCTGAGCTCATCTCTTCTATTGAAACTTTCAACTGTGAGACTAACTATTCTTTACTTTTCAGTTAACAGCAGTAGATTCAACTTCCAGACTAACACCTGTCACTCTGGTTTCCTTTTTCTCATATTTAAAGTTAACATAGTAAACTTTAAACACTTTTATATATGTTTATTATATTTATATATATATATATATTATTTATATATATAAAATTTTTAAATATAGTTAAACTTTCACCTTTAATATAGCTAACATAGTAACAATCTTCAAAATAACATCTTCAAATCCTACTTCTGTAGTACTCTGCAACTCATGCTCATCTGACCGTGGTTAAGTGAATGTGCACTTTCATTCCTCTTTCTTCCTTCTACTTTTTATTTCTACTTCTGCTTGTTGGGTTTTGGTTTTTTTTGTTGTCATCTCTCCAGCCCCCAAATGAGTTTGGAGCAAAGTGAGGCTGTGAAGCCATCTGTCTGTCTGTTCAGTCACTGTGCTGCAAAGTCCTCCTACCACAGAAAGCCTTCACTATGGGCTGGGCTGGGAGCTATTTGCTCTCATTACCATCATCTCTGGGAAGGCTAGGAGACATCTGTTGAACCTGTGTAATAGGCCTGACTTCCATTTACCCTTTGTCTTTCCAGCTGTAGAGACCCACCCTGATGTCTCATTAACAAAGTAAAACTAATGACACTGTTTTGTTTTCCCACCTCCAGGCAGCTGCAGAACCTTCCCCGACCAACTGTAAGCCAAGTCTCTTGTCCCTGGAGTCCTAATGCTTGAGAAACACACTAAACAGTCTCAGTCTGCGTTTTGCTTCCCTTGTGCTCCATGCCTTTCAGGTGGCTTCATCTGGGATCAGCAATGGAGGGAGATGATATGGTGTGGGGGAAATGATGCAGACTGAACTCACGGCAAAGGGATGTAAAGGAGAGAAGGCCAGTGGCAGAGGAACAAACTAGGTTCTAGGTAATTTCATTCCTTACCTGTATAAATTGATATTTTAAATGATGACTACCATGAGTTGCCCTCCCTTTTGTAGATCCTAGTGTTTCTCTTTCTTTACTGCAATGGCCTACAAGGCTTGGGCTCCTCAGAAGGCTTTTCTTGGCTTTACAAGTTGTTGATAGTGACAGTCCTGGAGCTGTTGGATGAATAATAAAGATGGTAAAGGCTGGCCTCCTTAACTAACTCAGCCACAGACATCTCACGTTCAGAAAAGATGCGGGATTTACTAATGGGTGCAGCTCTACCAGGAGAACCAGGTACACGGTCACTAACATTTTTGCATGCTTTCTAAGTCCTGACAAATTTCCAGAGACTTCCCAGTTGTTCTGTCCCCATAGCGTCTCTTGGAGAAAAGACATGGAGCTGGCCAGAGCACAGAGAATAATACTGCCCCAGGCCACAGAAGGATTTCTTGAGGCTGCCTCCAGCAGACAACCTCATGGAAAAAGGAGGAGAGGGACTGGGAGTTAATCACTCCTACTTACACCAGGGCTGAATCCTCACTAGCAGGTGTGGCCTTATTTCCATCATTTTCTTGGCAATTTGGAGGTTTATCATCAGATAGGATTGCTGCCCAGATCATGGGTGGGTGCTGCAGCTCTGGGAACAGCACAGCACAGTTCCCTTGTCCCTGCTCCTGCTGAGGTTGGGGCAGAGTGCCTCTAAGCTGTCACACACACAAGGACATGACCTTAAAATAACAATTTTTCAAACATTTTTGAGGAACACAGATTGCTGACAGAGAATTTGATGCATTCTAAATCCTAGGCAAGGACAGAAATTCTGTGAAACTGGCTTCAAAAAGGATTTAGTTTAACCGTATCTTTGACCTGGGGGTCGATTAAAAGCAGAGAAGTTTCAGTGACTAATTTCTACAGGGTCTGAAATATAACAGGTTATTAAACACACAACCCAACAGCTGCAGAATCTGACAGAGGCATTGTTCTCCCTAAGCGTTTGGTAATAGAGTATTTCAGATGATTAAATAGCTAATAAAGTCAGAGTCTTCGCTAAGCAGATGGATACCAGCAATATTGCAAAGGTAATTATAGATTTCTATCAAAAAATTCTTGAATCAAAATATTTATTCTCAGACTGAAGCTAATATGCAAGTCTCAGTTAAAGAAAAAATATTTTGGCCACTATTTAAAAGGTTTTCAATTTGCTCTACCATAGCGGCTTCCAATTACAACCAATTTCAAGGTGTAAGTTTTCAGATTGAGTATTTCTTTTTTCAAGGTAAATCCTCACCAGTTGTCACATAAAACTAGTTTTCCCATTACTCATGTTCTTATGCTTTTTGGCAGCACAGGGATGCTTATTTCCTTTGCTTCTTCTCAGGCATTAGCAAGTTGTGATATCCGTACCTCTATAAAATTACTAAGTGATAAGAAAGGGTTAGAGGAGCAGAAAACAGTGTTAGGGTTGCTTGCAAAAAAAAACAAACACAGGAGAGTCATGCACAAAAATTATTAATTTTCTTCTTTGTTGCTATTTAATCTTGCCTTTTTTTCTTTTTTTTTTTTTTTTTTTTTCCCATTGATCTTTCAGATCCTTCACTCATTCTCTGTGAGGACCATTAAACAACCAGGGTATGTTTTAAAATCTTGCATACTCAGCTATGCCAGCTAATTCACAGGCTGCAGAAAAAAAGCTCTTACATCTGTAACTTATCCTATTATCATGGAGAGGCATGCAGCAGGGCTTGTACTCACACTCAAGCTAGTTTATCTCAACCTCTGATTATTTTTGCCTGGTTTATAAAAATGTAATGGATACTCATTTCCATTTAGTTGAGCCAACCCACATCATACAGCACTGCCCGTGTCTGCTTTGCTTTGCATTTCTTAGTGTCACCTCCTTTGGAGGACTTTATTAACCCCATGCCCTGCCTCAACACACTCCATTTTCCTCTTTGAAACCCTGTCTTGAGGACTCATTGCTGTTGTAAAAACTGTGAGAAATGAGATGGTGTAGAACAATCGAAAATATTTTATATTATACAAAGAAAAGCTGTTGTTGCATTCTTCTCCTACCATTTGGGTGGTGCTGCATTTATTTCTCAGAGAAAGCGTTTCTGAGAAGCAGAGAGTTTCTGGGCATGTGTGTGGCACCTGGGCTGGAGGAAGAGTGCTGGAGACCAGCAGGCTCCCACTGCAAATGTGGCTGCCCCTCCCTCCAGCATCACCATCCCTGGGGAGGACAGCCCCTGCTCATCTATAAAATCCAGCAAGGACTTGACAGTGACTACAGCAGTGTGGGTGAGCCAACCTGCTCGGATGTTGCTGAGAAATGCCCACACAGATTTCACATCCACACATAGTAAAATACACATAAAGATGATGGATTTGAGTTCTAACCCTCTAGGAAGACCTGCCAGGATCAAAGAGGACTGCTGGTGGGCTCTATCATGCTGATGAGCTGCAAAAATATCAAAACCATAAGCAGGACTGCCTTTATCTATCCCTTATGCACAGGAAGATCAGTCTCACAAGCTAACTGTAAATAAAGGATGCCAGCAGCACTCATGGGCAGAGGGGGTTGTTGCACCAAGGATGCAGGCACAGGGTGTACTACACATCACTGAAAGATGTAGAATTTGCTGCAGACTGGTGCAAATACTTGTGTGTGCAGGATCCAACAGGTTTTGGAGCCCACTACAGTGCAATATTAAACAGCATATTCTTCTACGTATAAATGTGGTTTCCAGGTAAATTAAGAAGAAGGTTCAAGCCAGAAATTTGTATCAAAATGCCAATTTATACAACAAAGTTCAAGGAGACATGTTTTTTTTTGGTTTTTATTTCTTTTTTTTTTAATTACTAGCTATGGAAGGAGATGCTAGCTGCTAAATGATTACTTAAATTTTCAAGGCACTTTTACTTCATGCTGTGCTTGTATCCAGGGTTTTGTTCCTATTTCTAGCAAAATTTGAGCCTAATAAAGAGTATTCTAACTTCCATTTATTGCAGTGGCCATCAGCTAGCTAGATCGTTTATTTCTATTGTCAGTGGCCATAAGAAATTGGTGACAAAAATTACTATTGTGGCTGTAACTGCAGTGTTATTTATAAACAGCTAGATGCAGTAGAAATGCAATTTAAATTTCATTGTGAGCAATATTCAGTTCTTGAGCTCTCTAATGCACAATTCATAGCTGCCTAAATTGTAGTCATTACTCTCATACTACAATACTCTTTGTCATGACAAAGGGAAATTACTTTTCTGTCAATTACTTCTGCAAGATTAGTTAATTTACACTTGCACAATGTATGGAGCAGCATCTCAGATCCACAAAGATATTTCTAAGAAGCATTTGGCATTAAAGTTTGGGGGAAAAGGTAAATGGAAGTCACCTTCAAAATGCAAAGAAAAGGGACAGTGCGTTCATCGCAAGGTGTCATACACCAGTGAAGAGCAGCAATGAAGAACAGATCTATCACTGACACACTTTCAACCTCAGTGCTGCAGAAACCTGTACTGAGGACCTGCAACAGGAATGCTCCTCTCTGATTCAGTACTGAAGCAGCCACTGAAATCACTGGCAGCATTTGAAATCACTGCCCCCACTACACGTGAGCTGCGCGTACAATTATCTATATAAAACATCCTTCTCTTTGGCATCTCCTTCTGCTGCTATCTGTGTGTTGCTTAATCCATGTCAGAATAGAGATAGCAAGAGCCAAAAACATAAGGAGGAATGTTATTTTTACTTACGTGCTTGGAAATTCTGTGTGAGCTTTAGCATGGCTGGCTTGGATACCTGCCTGAGGCACCACAGCTCCTGACCCCAGCAGCATAATTTAAGGTGTTGAAGTTTTAATGCCTGAATTCCTTGGAGGGGTGATGGAGTAACTGTGTGCAACGCTCCCTGAGAGACAACACAGTGCTCTTCCACCACGCTAGAAAAACTGCTTCAGGAAGGTTCCCCCTTCTTTTTCCTTCGTGTGTCTCTGCACGAGGGTGTGGCACTTAGGGACGTGGTTTAGTGGTGGCTTTGACATTGTTGGGTTAATGGCTGGACTCAATGACCTTAGAGACCTTGTCCAAACTTTTTCACTAGTTCTATGATTCTGTGAATGAGTGCTGGAGCATCACCTGGGACCCCTCTTGCTGAGATCAGGGGTATTGTGGGCAGGAGGTGCAGCTGTGCCTTCTGCAGCCTGTGAGATGCTCTCATGGCTGTGGGTGCTGGCTGTGGGCCTGGCACGATGCGGTACTGTCGCTCCCCAGCCTGCAGGGATTCACATCCACATAGAGAGAGCAAACAGGACTGAACAGAGACAGCACATCTTCTCTTCCCTCCATGAAAATAGTAGAAAGGCCTTTGGAAAATGGGGTGTTCAAGAGAGGCCTCAGATTTAGCATGAAGAGTGGGTGGGGTTTTATACCCTACCTCTGCCCTGCAGCCAGGCAAGGTTGCTTAAATCACCTCAAAGTTGAGGTCACAGGTATTTTTTTGTAAGTGGAGCAGAACAAGTGGAGTGCAGACACACCATGTAGCTGTATTGTCATGCACTGCGTGCAGCTGGCACAGCACAGCTTCACCTCTAGGTATTATTGCAATTAAAATGATGAAATAGCAACAGCACAGGCATCCTCAACAATAATGTTTGTGTTTAGGCATGTCAGACTATGCTGATACTGATATCCCGATCCTATATTGGCATCACAACTCTCACGGAGTTTTGCAATATTTTAAATCTTAACCCCTACCAAATTCCAACAAATACAGTCACAGTCCTCCTTCCTGATACTGCTCTCTTGATACAACAAGGGGCAGAGCATCCTTATCTTTCCTCTCCAGCCTGAGTTGCCTGTGGGTGCTGTTGCTGTGCTTTGGTGCAGAACATTTCAAAGGCAAAAATTACACAGGAGGGAGTTCTCAGCAGAGTTTACAGAATGTTTCAGGGCACCTTAATCATATGTTATTTCTGTTCCCATTAGGTTAATGGATTTTTTGCAGCACTGCTCAGCCCAAAAGTAGACTCTGCTCCAGCCAGCCATAAAAATTTTAGAAAGTGTTTAAAAATAATGAGTGTTTATGTTACCTTTAATTATTTTCCATTTCAGCTGCCTGGATTTTCTTTTGAGACACATGTTCTCGGTTTACATCAAGGCTACGATCCTACCTTGTACAAAAGATAAATCCACACTTGTTTCCAAGAGTTAGAATTAGGTGGGACTAAGTTCTGCAGGTTAACAAAGATAGGTATGAAGGCATGAACACAGGTGTAAGGATATAAGAGTGTAAAGATATACATCAGGGTATAAAGATACAGATTGGAATTTTCAAAGTTTCAGCTTGAGACAATGCCAAATATCCAAAATTATTTTCTTTTTTTTATTTGGTTAAACTCCAAAATATTAGAGTCAGTCCCACTCGTTTTTTCACAACCAGTCTTTAAATGCTCCCTGTTTAAAATATACTTAATTCACCTATGTGTGTCCTTACAATAACATGCCAGGAAAAGAGCTCTTTGCTCTTTATTCACAGAGTGACAGAGAGAAACCACATCAATTTCTGGTTCTTTAAGATACAAAAATTGTTGAAAAAGGTAGGGGTTTTTAGGATGTCTAGATATGCCACTCAGACTGCTGTAATTTCTGGAGATATATATATATATACACATGTATGTGTGTGTGTCTGTGTGTCTGTGTGTGTGTGTGTATGCATAATATATGTATATGTATATATATATGTATGTGTATATATATATATGTATGTATATATATATATATATTTATGTAGCACAGGCACTAAAGCATCTGGGGTTCAAATATTGAAAAAGTCAGTTGTGGTTGTAAAGGTTTTGGGATCAACAGTGTTTGGGATCCCTCTGATTTTTCTGGATAGAGCCAGAGAGCTCGTGGTCTGGGTTGCTCAGTGGTGCACCTCCCTCCAGCCCTGCATGTTCCTCTTACATGTGTGATCCCAAATGCTGCTCCTACCTTTGACATATGAATACAGTTGAGTTTTTTTTTTTCCTGAGAACCCACAACCAGCAATTTAATTACGGTAATTTAATTTGTCTTCAAAACAATGCGTTATACGTTAATTAAAGTAACTTAATTTGTCTTCAAAACAGAGTATTATTCATTTGCCCTAAGGCATGAGACACATAGCACAAAGGGCAAAAAACATCAGAGGTACATGACTCTTACTCATACCCTCATCTTTCCCCTTGACAGCTTTTGTGCTTTCTCATTTTCAGCTTCAAGGAGCATTTGTGTTGTATTAGCCCCAGTCTGTTTTTACAGCGCTTTCCTTTGCCCTTAACTCCCTTCCTCTCACACATTGCTTCTGGACAGCTTCTCTCAGGTGACTCAAAGGCCCCAGTTTTGCAAAGCCTTTGTGAGAGTATAGCGTGATACTTCTCAGTCCTGAAAAAACAGAGATATTAGCAGTGTTGTGACCAATGTGTTATCTTTTAGGTCCACAGACCTCCTTAATTTTGTGGACTTTTCTGTACATGCTCAGCTTCTCTTCACCTGCTTGATCATTTTCATAACCCCTGTTGACTAACTGCACAACAAACATCCTCATCTCACAAATGCACATGTGGAAGCAGAATATTAATTTTAAAAATAAAAATATCAAGCACATTTTCCTAGTTTCCTAGTGGAGCTACTTGCTCCAAAATAACAGCCTGTGATACATACCTATTATCAGTAACAAAATTCTACAGAATACTAAAGGTTATAAAAGGTAAGGTTTTATAAAACTTTAAAGTTTTGGTAATTTAAAAAAAATATAAAAATTTTGTAATTAGGCTGCATACACCATATGAGTATTTTGTAAGGTAAACCTTGTGTGCATACAGACAGAATTTACTAAATTATTTTTGATAAATAGAGTGCTGTTGTTGAGAACATGCCCACATAGCACAAAAATGTCTGATATGTAAGGATAAAAAGTATTTCAAAATAAACTTTTTTAGCTACAGTTCAGCTGAGTCTTAGCTTCATCTAATCCCCACTTCAGTGGTAGATGTGAACATGCTTCATTCTAGGAACTTGGGAAACACCAAAGAAGAGCAGGCCCGTTGGCTTCGCTGGTGTGTTTATTTCTTGGCAATACTGAATGCTTAGAGATGTGTGTGTTCCTGGAAGTCCTCACAGCAGGTAGCATTTGTAATGAACTCCTTAAAATCTGAACATACCATGTTCTTGTTTGCCTTTTGGAGTAACTAGGAAACCAGCCTCAGCCCCAGAGCCTATGCAGAGTCATCTCCTTCAGACCCTTTTGTCGCTCTGGCATTTCCAAGTAGCTGAGAAGAATTGCTGTGGTAAAAATATCACAGAATTCAGTTCTTTAGATGCAGTAAGAGAGGTATGACTGGGTATTTCTGACCAGCAGTATCAGTCAGAGCTGGCTCCCCCATTTGAAACAAGGCCAGCTAATGTCTTTGGGATGAATCTCAGGAGAGAGGACAGAGCCTGCAGAGAGCCACACTAAACCTCTCCTCTCTGTAGTGCAGGAGCTCTGGTCTGTCCAACCGTGCAGAACAGGGAAATCAAAACGGTCGCAAGGAAGCCCCACCTATAATACAAAATAATCCCATTAGTCTCCACACCAAAGACCTGGGAGTTATTTTGCTGGGTAGGTGGCCATGGGAACAGTGTGGTTATCATCACACAACAGAGACGGAAACCAGAACTTTCTCCAGGAATGGGGAAGCAGTTTCCAGGAGTATCACAGGGAGCAGCACTTTCACAGCAAGAAGCCAAGCTTCCTAAAACAACATCACCACTACAGAACACTACATAAAAATTATCAAGGAAAACCTGAAATCTTTCTGAGCAGGACTGAATAAAATAAAGAATAATGTGTACATTTGCTTTCTTGAGACAGATGTCAAAGAGTTAGACAAGGTAGGAAGGCACATAGCTGGATTTAGCTTCAACTTTGTATAGACTAGAGACACAAAGCTGAAGTTCATGGAATATAATTGAGATTGTTCATTTTTAATCTTTGCTTTTGGAAGAAGCTGGAGGTGAGAGCTGGCAGGACCATCCTTCTGCTAGCAACACACACTACTGCAGTAACTCTTAGTTTATCTCCTAGGCCAGCCTGGCACGGATGGCAGCTGCCTGTATTGAACCACATTCCAACTCTGGTCACACTGGAATGAATCCAGGGTCATGTCATTGACTTCAATGAAGTTATTCTCTATTCATGCTTGCTAACTGAGAATCTGGCCCATTCTATCTCAGCAGCAATATCTATATAGAGAAAATACAGCCAAATTAAGGGAACAAGAAGAATCAAGCCATGTGACATGAAGAGGAAACATTTTACATTATAAGGATTATAGAGGCCCTTTAGTTTAAGGACTTTATCAGCATTTAAAGGACAGTTGGCTGAAATGCATTTCTATATATGCCTAGATTTTCTTTCAAGCCTCATTTGCTATTTTAAAAAGTGGAAAGAAAATGTACTGATTTTAACATTATTGAAATAAAAATGCTGCAGTTTGTTCAACACAGAACACTAATTAATTATACATCTATGAGCAAGCCTCTTCTGTTCAGGATTTCCTCCACATCAATTAAGAAGGCCTCTCTGGCCAAAATATGTCCAGTTTCATTGATCTTCTTTGTGGGAGCGCTTTTCTATTGGTGCCAAATTCAGTTTTGGGAAAAACACTGTGTTTTGCTCTGCTGGGTAAACCCAGGTTGTCCCTACTGTAGTGACCAACAAAAGATAGAGAAAAAAGTAAGGAAATCTATCATCACTGTATTATTTCCAACAATTTCAGATTAATTCTCTGTAGGGCTTGATGATACAGTATATCTGACTTTAGAGAAGCCAGTGGTGTAACAAAACCTCTGCAGCCAATGACAGAAAAGTAGCAAAAAGTTATAAGTTTACTCCAGCAGTTTGTTTGTTAAAGAAATACTGACATTTAGTTTTCAGCAGGCGATGGACTGAATTGCCTCACTGCCTGTTGTACTAAGTTGGTATCATCCCATGTTATGTGCTCTGACTAATGCAGCAGAAATGCACTTGTATGCCCACACCTCATCTGGATGCTGTTTGTGTTGCTGTATGATCTGGAGGCACCCAGACAGAGAATGAGTGGTGATGGATCCACCAGGGATGGGCTTTCTGCTATACCCAGTTAGCAGTAATATGCCACTTACCCACAATTTTCACTTAACCTTTGGATTTCACCTGGACTCGCCAGAATATGAATTTATAAACTGTTGCAACACCCTTGCCAAGAAAGAGAAACATGAAGAAGAGTAGAGAAACATGCCTGCTTACTAAGGAAAATGTATGTTAAATTGAGAAAGGTGTTGGATTGTTTTGGGTAGCTAGAAAGAGCTGTGGAACAATCCAGACAGGATTTAAGACAACATTTTTAATTTTGCTTTTTAGAGTATGTATCTCAGCTTGCACTAGCATCAAAGTGAATCAAGAAAAGTTGTAGCAAATACCTCTTTTCACACAAGATTGTATATAAAATAACACCTTAGGTTGACAGGGGTCATTTTATACCATCCTGGACAGTTCCCATAAGGAAGTGAAAATATCACAAGCCTGGAGTGGCAAACTCTCTGCTCAGGTTTGGATTCCTGGTCTGGGTATCAACCCCTAGAGCTTTCCCACAGAAATTAATTTCATTATTCCTATGCAAGAAAGAGCAGGTTATTAATGTTTCAGCTACAGAAATGATCCTCCTGTGCTAGTGCAATGTGTCTGTTAGAATTAGTTCTGTAAATCTGCATAATAATGGACAATATTCTCTTAAACTAATTTACTGCAATCATCATTAATTGGCCAGCTTTCTTACACCTGGTACCAACAGATTTTTCATCCAGCAAGTGCAGTGCCACACAATGGTAACAGCAGGTTTTTACCTAATCCCTCTCCATACACAAGCAAACATCAAATGTGCCTGTAACAAAGACACACAGACCAGCCTGACATTTGCTGATAACTCCCAGGAGATTTTCCCTCAGTACAACTAGTCCTGCTCAAACAGAGTGGAAAAGATGATTTGAAATAATTTCCAACTAGACTAATTGCACTCACTTGAAAAGAACATCCTTCTCTTCCTCAGTGTACACATATATTAGTCCAGATGTAAATGCAGCTAACACTTTGTGAAGTTTTCCAAAACAATAATTATTTCATCTTCGGAGAATTCACAACAGCTTGCTCAGTAATGAAGTTATGCAGATATATATACTTCATGCAAAGTTGCACACACACATACACACACACACAAAATAAAAATTAAAAAAAAGGGAAGCATTTAAAACTGCTTTTAAATTCCACTCACAGTTTTGAAGTTCAAGCATAAAACTTCTTGCCTTGCATCTGTAGCTCCAAGCTGTCTGTAAAGATAACACAGTCCATCAGATATCCTGGTTTTGTTTTCTTGCATAAAAATATCATCTGTCACAGGCACAGGAGCTGACTTCAAGGGCCAGCCCCTTCAGCGGAGCACACCAATCGGGAGACCCCGGGAGCACATGTGGAATGCTGCTTGCCTGCACGCCGGTCACGGCCACGGGCAGCATCTGCTCTGCGGGGCACGGCTGCCAGATGAGCTGGGCTGTCCCCGGGACACGGCGCTGGAGGTGCCCGGGTGTCCCCAGCCCAGCCGCAGGAGGCTTTCGGAGAGCGCCTCGGTGCCGCTGCTCCTGCTGCACCAGCCATAGGGACACCGCAGCCTGGGGCCGGGCGCTGTGCCTTGCCCCTTCTGGCGTTAATGTTTTCATAAAAATAATCTCATTTACCATTATATTTAATGCTTCTCCGCTTTTTCTCTTAGTTGCTATTCTAACCCCATTTAGAGCTTTATATTCCAAACTTTATCCCTGGAAAACCATGCCTGTGGAAAAGTCCTGGGTATTGAAAGCCCCTGATGTCAGGGGGGCTGGCAGTGCTCCTAGCCTTTTGGGTCAACCTCACCTGGGATTTTCTCCCTTTCCTGATGCAGCAGGGCTGTCTGCCCACAGGCTCCCAGCTCCTGCTGCCCCTGCCACATCTGCCCGGCCGTTCTGTGCGAGCTCCCCACAGGCAGCTTTGCCCTGTGCCTGTCAGGCAGAGAGGTCATCTTCTTCTTGCATCTCTTTAACTCGGTGACACTTCAGTGCAAACCGCTTAGGAATGGTATTTAGGGACACCGAGCCCCAGCTCCCCTGCTCCCTGCGCGCTCAGCCCTCGCACAGACCCGGGCTGAGAGGAGCGCTGATGCGGGTTGGGAGCGCAGCAGGAACGCGGTGCTCGAAGCTAAAACTCAGACCCTACATAGGTGAGCTAACATCTGTAGATCTGCTTTCACTCCTGGAAAGGGCAAGTCACAACATGATGGGAAGGGAACCAGTAAGCACAGTGCAAAAGCCGTGCCTTTTCCAGCTGAAGTAAGAGACCTAAAGGCCTTCCCCCCTCGCACCTCTCATAACCCCAGTGCTGGCTTTATTAACTCCGAGCAGCAGCCAGATACCCTGATGTGCATTCAGGGTGCAGGTTAGAATGGACCGGCTGTTATAAATACTGCTGTCTCTAGTCTGTGAATGACTTGCTGGTTTAATTAAATTAATTTTGCTTCTAATTTCTAGTTTAGTAGATTTACTAAAGGGTCATTTTACAACGATTTTTTTTTTTTTTTCCCCGATGGTGGATTAAAAACCTAGACAAAGCTCCATTTTCCACCCTCGGAAGCCAGAGGAAAAATTCCCACAGAATGTCACTGAGACAGGACGGACTTCGGTCAGTGAAATAAGTTCCCGCCGGATTCAGGGTGGAATTTCCCATTTCCAGAGGCTAAGGCCAGCACACCCCAAGCAGGAAATAGCTCCCCGTTAGCAAGAGCCAAGAACCTTGGTGGAAGTGCTTTCTTTCATCGGCCGCCGGTGGGGCGGGGAGGAGCCAGAAGGGACCGTCTTTGGCGTGTGGAAGGTCTTTTGCAAATCTGCAACAAGGAGCAAACTCGTTTCCAGTTCCCAGCCGGGAACATTTTGTTCAGAGGTTTCCGTGCTGGGAGCAGCTGGGGCAAGGCTGGCCGGAGGTTTTCCTGCCTGATCCTGATCCCGGTTCCGCACCCAGGGCTGGGCAGAGGGGTGGAGTTGGGTCAGCCTGCCTGGCTCTACCGGGGCTGGGTAAAACCTTCACCCTCTTTTGCTGCTGAAGAAGATGCGCTGTCTGACAGCAATTTGGAGGGAGAGGCGGAGGAAAAAATGTTGAGCCTTGTAAAACGGGTGTTTCCACTGTGTCTGAGACCTTGCTGGGGTGATGCAGGGGAACCTGAGCAGAAACCCTCTTGTACAGCCAGGGCAGAGACCTGTTCAGAGGCTCACTGGCTTCCCACAGGCTTCCAAAGGGTCTTGCTTCAGTTTTCATTTTTTGGTCCTACACGAGGTCAGACCTCCCAAAGAGACAGTTTTGCCCCATGCAGACCCACACCCACGTGGCGGTGACAAGTGGGACTGTGAATCTGCACTGGCACATGGGAGAGCTGCCCGAGCCCTCTGCCTGTGGGTACTGCTGTGGCTGCAGGGGGCTGGCACGGGTGCCCAAATTTGCATTGGGCCTGGGAAACTCAATCTGATAGATGGTGTTTAACGTGCAGCCAAGCCAGCTAAGCATGTTCACACATAAATGGCTAAGATTTAACAAGTCATTTTACCACAGCAGTGAGAGATGGACAGTCCTGACATCTCTCTCAGCCTATTTACTTATTGGCACTTCCCTGCAGGATAGGTGTGCCATCTATTAATTCCCAGCTGTATTGCATCTTAATGAACTGTCCTTTTCTTTTACTCCCAGCATGTCTTTTTTTTCCTCTCCTTTTAGTCCTGATTATGTCTGACTGTGTCCTGTCAAATTTCTGTCCTCTGTATTTACAGCCTGCAAATATTTGTCGGTTTATCACATTGCCTCTGAGACACCATTTCACCAAGGTCTATTCATATTTTTCCTCATGAATCAGTTCCTCCAGACTCCCTAATTTTTTTGCTGCTCTCTCCTGTAGAGTTTGCAGACTTTGTTTGGTTTTAAAAGACAGTGGAGGGAAATTTAATTCTCTTTTCTCTAAAGAAGGGCACTAGCTGGATGAAATTAAACACACATTAAGGAGAGTTTCAGGCAAACTTCCATTTGAGATGGCCAGTTCTAAACTTCATACTTTTTCCCTCTTATTTGTCACATTTGTTTGGATCACTAGCGTTTCTAGCTGCAAACCTTGGCATCCCCTGTTGTCAAACCCACTAATCCATAATTCACTGTCCTGGGGAAAGTCATTGACTCACATGAAGCCTCCTGGACAGGCAGGTATGTGTGTGAGCAAACAGTTGTGTGATTGCAGTCTCAGGGTGAGACCTTCAGTGGTACCTAGGAATCCAGCTTTCACCATTGCCAGAAAGGTGGGGTCTTCTGGAGCCGAAATGCAGAGCCCAGGAGGAGCTTCAGCCCTACCTTAAATACCAGTCACAGGCAGCTGCTGGGCCAGTGGTCACTGAGAAGGTCACATTGGTACCTGTCTCTGTCTCTATATCTCCCCTGCATTACCCCAAGGCCAAAGTGCAAACAAGCATCTGAGTAAAGAGAATTCTGTTGCAACATCGTGTGAATACAACAAGTCTCTCCAACCTTTGCCACCAGACACTGCGTGGTTGCCTTCGGCACAAATTGTACTTTACTCTGCTAAGGATCCCACTGGAATCTCACTATGCTTACTAAGACTTAGTGGGAGCTGGAGGAGAAAAAAATAATCTCCAGAGAGTTTAAATAAGGTTTGATTATTCATGGGAGCAGCAGGGGAATGGTAAAATTCTCCTGGATTTGTTGTGAGCCTCTGGCATTGCACCAGACTGCTGTTTTCCAACCACTCTCTTTTCTTGGATGCCTTTAAATCCAGGCTGTAACTTTAGATAAGTGAAATTCTGCATAGATGATGAAGAATCAGAGGACAATTCAGTGCTGCCCTCCATCTGGTGTCTTTTGGGTACTTTAAGGAATTTTGACTCCTTACAGATCCTGGGAAAGAAGTTAAATCACGCTCCTTTTGTATAACTCTCTCCACAAGGGGCTATTCCCTGTGGACTCTGTCTGCAATGCAGCAGCCAGAAAGAACAAGGTTTGTCATTTTAGTTCAGGTATATTTGGGTTTATTTTTATTCACACAAGCTACAGCAAGCTATAGCAGGGCTACAGATGCTGCTTCAGCTGTAGTGTTTCTATCACGGCTGATTTACTACTCAAAAGCAAACAAAAGCAACCTAAAAACTGACAAGAGAAAGGCAACTGTATTAAATATTAAAGTATTTAACAATGATATCTACTTGTCTTTGCAATAGTTTTCACAGTCTTGTGGTTTAGGCCTTTTTTATGGTCCTTTTAATTTCATGAAATGTGTGGCATGCTGTCAGTAGTTTTTTCAGCTCTTGAAATAACTGATAAGCAATGTTTTATCAAAAATCTCATAGCAAGGATTTTTAAATAATACCTGAATTGAATTCAATCCTATCATGTTGCTGTAGAATGATTAAGAGTGTGAAAATGGGGAAAAACAAATTCCTATCTAAAATTCTTCATAACTTACACCAGGAAAAGGCAAGAATGCCTTCCAGCTGGTCTGATTAACAGCTAATATGTCATATAATGATTTCAGCATAACGATTGTGTTTCAATTTTCCCTAGATAATTTTAGTTAGTAGCTAGAACTATCACTCAGGTCAGAAATTAATTTAAAAAAAATAAATATAATTAACTGCTGGGCTGCGTTTCCCTCCCAGAAAGTAAGGTCAAAGTTCTGGTTTAAAAGACTTCTTTTCCAGTAAATTTAGCAGTTTTCAGCTGCATAAAAACAGCACTTTGAGGACAAATCCAAATATTCTAGACTGAACTTCTGAGGGAAACTGTTTATATGAGCCAGCTCAACCAGATTCCCTCAACAATAAAGCACTTGTAACTGCGATAGCACCGTCCACTTTTCATTGATATGCAGTTATCAGTGTGGTGAGTCACATTATAAAGCATTTAAAAACTGTTCTCATAAATACCATACACCATCTGGTAACTGAATCAAAAGACCACGTGCCAGTTTTACTTTGGGATAGAAAGGTCTATTTTAAATTTACACCAATAGTCTCAGGGTGCACAGATATTACAAAAAATTAGTATAGAAACATGTTATCCCGCCCAATTCCCCAAAAGTCCAGCTGAGAATGAAAAAAACTTATTCAGTGGGATATTTTGACATTATACTGTTTGTTCTCATTGCAAGTCAGTATAACAGGACTAGATATTTTCATTATTCATATCGAAAAACACAATTTCTTTTTTTTATTTTATATTCTTAGGGAAGATGTCTACATTAGGTTTCCTACTAAATTATTTTGAAATGAAGTGTTCTGACATGCCCAAAATACAAAAAAGTTTTCTTCTGAATTTGCTGGAGTGACATAAAATATTTTGCTTCATAGCAATTCAGTTTGAGATTTCCACTTGGTGATAACAGCACCTCATCTTGCAGGAATGCTGGCTCCTGCCATCATCCCTCCCATCACCCAGGCTGGACACTGATTAGGTCACACAAGAAGGCCTGGAAGTCCCCTGATGCAGCTCACTCGATGACAAAGCATGGGAGACTTAACAAGAGGAAGCTTTGGACATTATCACTGCATTGGCAAACACTGCACAGTTGGAATTCAATTTCTATAAAACTCAGATAAGTCAGACTGCTAAGGTTTATTGTCCTGACATAGAAGTTAAGGGCATTTTGGTTGGAAAGAGTTTGAATGCTTATAAGATGTGTTAATTAGTCTAATGAAGTGTACTTGTCAGAACACACTGCTCCCCTGCTACCCATACATTTTTCAGTTTCCATTTCTCAGAAATAAACCAATTATTATCTAACCCCTTTCACTGAAGCTGCCTCCAGTCAATTATAGAGTGTGAACTTAAACTGGCTGCACTCCAAAGGTTATAGTGGGAGGGAAGGAACTGTGAAGGTGATGGAGGGACTGAACGTGACTCGAATATCCCATGGGGAGCTGGAGGTGAAGATGTATTACAGTGTATGGGCCCAAAGGAGTAGACATGCAAGAGGTAAGTAGGAACAAATCAATATTTAGAGTATAAAAATAAAATACTGCCAAATGATGTGTACCTCCTTTTCTTCAGTGAATGTTAGAAAAAAAACTATTCAGAGGTTTCAAGGGATACAAACTCCCAGAGGAGGGAAACTTATGTGCAATTTACACCTGTCCTGCTCTGTGGTAACTGTGGCCCCCAAAGACCAAGTGTTGTCTTCTAAATGCAAGCAGGAAACTCTACTTTCTAAATGCTCCAGTTTCTCCGCCCCCACCCTGTCAGCTGGCTACAGCAGTGTCCCGTTTCTGAACACCAGCTTCAAAGTACTTCACAGACATATCTAAAAGCCTTCCACATTCCCCATACAGAAATGTTTGCCTTCAGAGGCTGACACCATCAGCTTTGACCAATTTTGCAAGGCACTGGCAAAAGTTTTAAAAAGGCATACTGAAGTAGTGAAAACTGTCAATGAACCCTGCAAAGAAATACAAAATTGAAACAACTTCCCTCCAATTGTGACAAATGCTCCATTTCTGCTGATAAGATCTTTCTTTAATTATAAAACTGCAGGCAGCAACACTCGTGTTTATTTTCTGCACAGTTTTAGATGGTTGTGCTTTTCTGATTCACCAAAGCAGCTGTATACATTCTGGCTTATTTGAGACTGAGGGCTATAGTAGTAAGAATTCATACAATGCCTAAGAGACCATTGTGTACAACTATGAGCAAGAAGGACATCCCTTTCATTCTTATATAATTTGTGCATCGGGTAAAGCTCTCAGAAATGAAGTGGGAGAAGAATCAGAAGAGAAAGATATCCTGTTTCTCCCCAGTCTAATCACAATAGTTATATTGAAAACAGAGGTAGATAAAGTGACTGGCATGAGATCTACCACAACAGGGCCCCAGCCTGTGTGGGATACATACTTCAACACTTCTGGAAGGCTTATTCCATTATTCTTTATATGCTATGATAAACTATTATTCCTTATCCCATTTAATGGAGTGTTCCTGCTTCTTAGAGCACCAGCTTCTTTATCTAGCATAAATACCCTGGAAATGAGTTGTATTTAAAAAAATGACTTGAACCAATTTGGTTTATGAAATTGTGTTTCCATTTATCTCCTCCTTGGTCATCTTGATCATCTCTGTCATAAAGCAAATGAGTCACAGCAAGTGAGACAGTTTCCTGTCATGCCTCCACACACCAGGACAGCTCTGACCCTTCAAACTCCCACCTAAACCTTCCCAGGGATAGACTTTTGTCTTGGTGCTCACTCAGGTTTCATGAACTCACAGGGCAAGAGTAGGGCTCTGATCTGGAGTTTCATCACTGAGTCCTGGGTTGCAGCCTGTGTGCTCCCTGAGAAGTAAAGCCCCCAGACACGTCTTTGTTCTTAGAGCTGAAATTTAAAGCTGTCAGAATCAAACAGAATTCAGAATTCTTGAATCTGTCTGTAACAATGAGATCTCCTTGTTCTAGGAATATATTAAAAACACTGAATGTGCCAGATCAGGCTCAGTCTCACCATTAGTGTGCATATTGTGAGAAACACGTGTCCTTGCCATGCTCTGGGCAGAGCTGAACTACTTCTGCCTTTGATTCAAGCAAAAAAAAGTGGATGCCTTAGGAGCATGCCAGCCATAGGTTCATGCATTATGCTTGCCAAGATTGTATGGCTTTCTGCTTTTGGCACAAAATTGTGGTATGCTTTTCTCTTTTTGGCAAGTGGACACAACTCAGACTTGTGTGTGCTTGCAATATGCATGGCAAATGTACTGTCCCAACACCCCACATGACTCCTGCAGGAATAATAATCCTAATCTTTTTGCCAGAGGAGCATTCTCAAGAATATAGCATAAACTCACAGAAACGTTGGCTGGGAGGGACCTCTGGGGCTCACCCTGCAGCTTTACAGCCAGCACTTGTTCAGATCAGCCATGCTTTTTCTAATTGAGTTTTCAGGACTTATTCCAAGGATAAAGATTCCACTGCCACTCTCATTAGGCTCTCAAACTGTTTCCCGAACTCTGTTCCTGAACCTCTCAGAACACAATCTGTGGCCATTACCTCTTCTGCAACTGGGCATATTCCAATCCCAAGAAATCCTTGATCCTGTAGTCTTTGTAATATCCACTGGCATAGCTGTGGGCTGCTATTTCATCACCTCCTGATGTCCTTTTCACCCTAGACACCTCAGGATCTCCTTCAGGTAATGGGCTTTAGGCCATTCCAGATGGGCCAGTGCCAAGCAGAGGAGATAGTAACAGTCCTTGCTCTGCTGACTTTGGTCCTGGCAATGGAGCTGAGGAAGCAGTCTTCTTCCTCTGTGAGGGAAGCTCAGGCTGGATCAGATTTAACCTAGCACCTGGGTCCTTAGGTTCTTTTAAGTGGGGCCAGCCTGACTCAGGTGACTCCATTCTCATGCAGGGGTTGTTCTGCCACACACACAGGGCTTTGCCTTTTTCCTTGCTGAAAGGAAAGTGGAATGACCCCTTAAGGCTCTCAAGGTTCTCAAGATCATGTTGAACTGAAGCACAGGAGTTGAATACCAGCGTTTTTACTTCACCTCCAGCTAATGTGAAGTTTTCTGTTAGTCAGTTCAGAGACACTGCAGAGTTTTTAATCTGTAGTGCTAACCACAGACCTCCACTAGAATTATGGAGGCTTAATGCCTCTGTAAAAGTGGCAAAATTGAGCTATTTTATCTTAGAAACATAGAATAGTTCAGGTTGGAAGGGACCTTTAAAGGTTATCTAGTCCAACCACCCTGCAATGAGCAGGGACATCTTTAACTAGATTGGGTTGCTCAGAGCTTGATCCAACCTGACCTTGAATGTTTCCAGGAATCTGAAGGATTTGCATTCAAGAAGAGAAACAGAAGAAAGTACATAGAGAAGCAAATGAGGGACCCTGAGGTAGGTTTTTTTGATATTACACATTCAGGGACAGTCAAGGTCATAGAATCATAGAATGGCTTGGGTTACAAAGGACCTTAAAGATCACCTATTTCTGCCATAGGCAGAGTCACTAGACCAAGTTGCTCAAAGTCCCATCCAACATGGCCCTGAACACTGCATCCACAACTTCTCTAGGCAACCTGTTCCAGTTGTCCTGTTCTTCACCACCCTCACAGTGAAGAATTTCTTCCTACCATCTAATCTAAACCTAGTCTCAGTTTGAAGCCATTCTGCATCATCCTGTAAGAAATTTCTCTCCATCTTTCTTGTAAGCTCCCTTCAGATGCTGGAAAGTCACAATTAAGTCACTCTAAAACCTTTTCTTTTCCAGGCTGAACAATCCCAATTCTCTCAACCTTTCCTCGAGGAGAGGTGCTCCACTTCTATAATTATCTTTGTGGCCTCCTCTGGTCTTGCTCCAACAGGTCAATCCTTCCTGTGATGGGGAACCCAGAGCTGGATGCAGCACCGCAAAGTGGAGTAGAGGGGCAGAATCCCCTTCCTCAACCTGCTGGCCAGGCTTCTTTTGGTGCAGCCTGGGACATGACTGGCATTCTGGGATGCAATCACACACTTTGCTGGTTCATGCCCAGCCCCTCATTCCCCAGCACCCCCAAGTCCTTGACAGAGCTGTTCATCCCCATCCTGTGTTGGTACCAGTGGTTGCCCCAACCCAGGTGCAGCACCTTGTAGTTGGTCTTGTTGAGTCTCATGAGGTCCCCATGGGCCGCTTCTCCAGCTTATCCAGATCCCTCTAGATGGCATTCCATCCCTCAGGTGTGTCAACTGCACAACTCAGCTTGGTACCATCTGCAAATTGGCTGAAGATACATTCAGGTCATTTGAGTGTTCTTGTGCATGTTTATATGCTTGAATGCTGTACCCTTTTTTATGAATTATTACCCTAGCCTGAAGTATGGCAGGATGCATTAAAATTCCTGATTTGAACTTAACACCCACATTGAACCACTTCCTTGCCAACATACACTCAAATTTTGTTTCAACTCTATTTTCAATATTATTACTGCAGGCTGCTTTAGTCAATATAGTAGCATATATGGAATCCAATAAACTGTAAAATAGAATTCACCTTGTCATTAACATTGTCTGTCCTAGCAAGTAAGGAACATATTGTTCTGCTCTTTCCAGTGTCCTCACATAATAAAACCACAGAAAATACAAGCAATTTTTCCTTTAGCTAGAGAGAACATTTCAAGAGAAAATGGCAAATTCTGTCACATTGGTGTTAAAATCAGACTGTGGTGGTCATAAGAATAAGACATTTTGTTGGGTGAAAAAGAGAAAAGCTGCTTTGTTCTTAACATATCGCTTTCTATTTTCCACAATGCTGCAGCAAGCTCAAACTCTCTTTGTATTTCTTTGCAGCAAAGTTGTCAGTAATGGCTTCTGCAGAAAATTTTAACTGTAGAAGACCTTGTACCAAACTTGTACAAGTCAGTACTATTTTTATTTTCCATGCATGCGAATTACTGGTGCATGCAGTGGTGACAATAGCATTTCAACATGTGCCTCACCTCAGCAAAGTGACACCGAAATACTCAACAAATATCTAAAAGCTGGGCACACAGAATTTGTTATAAAATACAGAGCACTAAGAGGATCAATCAACATGAAAAAGAGCAAAAAATTTCAAAGAAAACCAGAATTAACAAGCATGGGGTTTCTATATTCCAGTATGTAGTTTGAAACTGAAGATCAGTGGCCTTACTACAGTAGAGTTCAGACCTCTCAGCAAAGTGTTTTCTCTTGTATTCTGAGAATAACACCTTTCAGACACAGCCTATTACTAGTAGTAAGAAGCATGTACAAAGAGGAGGTACTCAGAGAAATATGGAGTGAGAGATGTTCAGTTCTGACTCAGATACAAAATGATCAGAAATCACAGCAGCCTGCTCTGTAATCCAATTGCTTTTGTTAACTACAAGATTGCTGCATCCTCCAGTCTCCTGAAATAGCCTCTTACTAACTCATTATAATATGACCCATCTGCTAGATTTGGAGAAAAATGAGATATGCCATAATCTTTAAACATAGTCCTAGAGCCACTGTCCATATTTAATTCCTCTCTTGTTCTCTGAGATATTACCTTTGTGTGGTTTTTAGAGTCCTGGTACTAGGTCTGTATATACAGTAGCAAAGGACCTTTGAGATACCACAAATTCTTTAATGTGTCATCTTTATAGCCAGGAAGTCCTTGGAGAAAAGACAATGAATAAGTGAGAAACACATGAAGTAAAATACAGAGTCCAGCTTGGGCAAAAAATGTGAATATTCTGTTTTAAATGGGATGTATCACACCAGTATATGACAAGGCCGAAGTATTTAATTTAGGCGAGGAGTGGTGACAGTGGTGAGCTCAGCTTTAAAAGAGGATGGAAAGAGATAGGTCTAATAAGGTCTATAGACCCTTAGTCTATAGAAAATATCTTCTGGGCCTACTTCTTCTCCCACTGGAGAATTACAAACATGAAGGAAGCACTCAGCACAGATTTTATGACATCTGCTTCAGAGAATACCAAGAAGAGATCTCACTGTATCTCAACACATTCCCATCCTGCAAGTGTGCAGCATTTAACCTTTTCTTACACAGGGAAGCACATCCCTGGAGACGCTGTTCTCACCAGAAATCTCTTCTGGTATAAGCAGGTGTGCAACCACAGCAATGCTGCTTAGCTCAGCTTGTCCTTAGCAGAAGGTTGAGAGACAGCCTCAGGCACCTCAAGTGTTGGCTATTAAATAATTTGCCTTAAGTACAAGAGCACCACCTTGTGATCCCTGAATGCCAGCATGCCAGCTGGAGGAGCAGGATGGCAGCAGTGGGCTCCTGCCACCCCCAAAAGACTCCTCTGTCCGTGGGACAGCCATCACCATGCAAACCTGGATGCGCTCCTGCTTCACTGCTTACTGCCTTAGCAATGTGAAAGACCACAGAGAAAAATGTGGAGCAGCTTACCACTGATATTTGATCTGAGAGAAGATGTAGTCCTGCTAACATTCCCTGGTGTGCGTGTCTGGGAGAAGAACAACTTCCAGTGCAAGCAATGTTATGCATTCACCCAAGAGGATATGTCTGTAGCAGTAATAAATCACCTGGCTGCAGCTACAGCCACCAACCAAATGCCCATACAGCACAACCAGGATGCAAGATTTATTAAACTGGACTGCTGTAAACCAGGTAAAATCCTAGGCTATGGCAACAGATTTATTTTTCTGAATTTTGTAGTGCTAATGCTGGTTAGACAGCTCAGTCTTGCTCTGCATAGATCAGCCTTTGTTTTTTGCTCTGTCTTCAGTAGGACCATTAAAATGGCCAGCCACAAGTTACAGTTCCAGCTCTTAATGAAAAGACTTCACTTCAGACAAAAAAGAAAGCTATTTTCCAATTTTTAGAAATCAGCACATTCACTCAGAGATGCCTTTCATGTTATAGCTGAATTTCCATTGCTGTGGGGAATTTTAAAAAAGTTTGTACAAATTGAGGGTGTTTGCCTGGCAAATAAGGTGTAAAGGCCATATATAAAATGCAAAACAGTACCTAGGTGTTTTCTGAAACCATATTCTGGGACAACAAAAACGTGGCCTCAGAATCATGATAGCAAAAAAAAAGTTGGCAAAGCAAATCAAGAAGTCCTGAAATACTCTCCAGAATTTTTTTTTTTTTTTTTAATATAGCTGTGGTCAAATCAGCTGGATTAATTTAAGTCCTACTCTGGTAATTATGTTAGGAAAATTAAGGAATCTAGAAAATCCAAAACATCACCTCCTACTCATTTGCATAGAAAAATTGGAAGCCATTTGAATCCTTGCCATATTATTGAAACAAGGTTTTTTTATAAATTCAAATAGTTAGGAAAGGATTACAAAAGCCTTAAGGTGCCTATGGCATAGCTCAAGCAGAATTTAGATGCCTGCATTCAAGGGAGTGAGTCACAACAATTCTGCCTGTGGCAAGCATACCTGAAAGGCACCTAAGCTGTCATCAGTAAAGTTATTTAGGCACCTAAAGAACTTCAAATGTGTATTCCCAGAGGCCTTCTTATCTTGGATGAGATGAGTGTCTTAGCAGATATTTTGTTTCACGGTGGGTTTAGACATTCTCTAACTATTTGGTGGGCTGCCTAGAATCCTTTGTTTATTAGGGATGGTTGCACAACACCCAGCCTGTGCCAACACCACTGAGCTCAACACAAAGCAGGGAGTTTATGTGCCTGCTGCAATTCCAAAGTCATCCAAATGAACACCCCTGTGGAATGGTGTCCATTATCTGCTCTATGTGTAAGGTGAGGAACAGCACCATTGCTGTAGACATTGTCCTTTAGCACAATTATTCATACACAAGCAGCAACTGAGGTAGCTGCAGGTTTTCAGAGCCATAAGCCCCTCTCTCTCAGCTGTCAAAAGGCATGGGATAGGGAGCTTCAGACGTATCTCTTGTTTCAGCATTTTCTCTGCATCCCTTTGCTTGGCACCCTGACATCCCACAGTCTGGTGCCTCTTTTCCTCATCTGTGTAAGATAACCAAGGTGAATAACTCAGAACTGCAAATTTCTGCCTGAGGTGGCACTGGAAAGTCAGGTTGGATGTCATCATGCTGGGGACCCTGCGTATCTGGGCTTTTGATGACTTTTCATCCTAACATATGTGAGTACAAATCCAGATTCTGGCATCCACTTTTCCAGAAATGCTAAATAAAGACAACACTGTCCTTGCACATTCATTCCCTGAGATAATTCTGGAGGCCTTATAGTGCATCTGTATGCATGGCATTTAGTGATCAAAGGAATAATCTGAAACTTTGAGTTATTACTATTTAAAAAAAAAAAAAAACCCAAACAAAAACTGCTTTTGAAGGATACCCCCCTAAATGGAGCACCCTAGATCACAGCAATCTTACCAAGTATTCCTTCTGCTATACTGAAAAATGCCCTCATGAGTCTGAAATCATTACTGGGATGTTTTTAGGCACCAGACAGCATGGCAATACTCTCTGTAAATGAGAAATGTTCTAATTATAGAGCAGCAATACAGGAACTGTAATGATGAGGACCAAACCTCGTATGTCAGTATCTCAGCACTGTGGCTGGGAAGGACCAGGGGGACTTGTCACTCTGCAGACCCACAGTGAGTGTTATAAGCAGCTGAAGGAGGGAAAGAATGCCCAGTTTGCACCTGTCATCTGATCACCTTAGGACTGATATTTTTTCCCTTTCAGAATTAAAATAACAACCTCTAAAAGAATATGACCAGAAATGTGATTAAAAATAGCACATCCATTACAGACATATTCAGAAATGTGATTAAAAATAGCATATCCATAAAAAGCAGCTCTTAATGTTGTGAATAAATATGTTCACATCAGTTGGCAGAATTTTTTCTTTATATGAAACCTCTTGAAAATTATTGTGCCCCAAAACATAAGCTATGGAAAATGCTCCTTTGTTTAGGGCAAGAAGAGAGACACAGTAAAATGAAGGTCATTATTTCATTAGTTATCTGTTATAATGGTACTGTTCCCTCTTCACAATTTTTCCCATTTGTTTTGGGGTATTTCCCTACAATGGGCCACCTCTGTACTATCAAAACCACCCCAATGGCAGACGTCCAGCAGCCTATTCCACCTTCTCACAGAACCCACAGTCCTGACCACTGGCTGCTTGGGACAATCAGGCACCACCCCATCCTCCTGAGAAGAGACTGTCACAGGCCCAGGGATAGAGGTGGAAATTAAAGTTACAGCTAACAGAGCTTCCACAGGTGCCTGAAATGCTGCCTCATTGTGGCTCTGTGTGTATCTACCTCCCCGTGGCAGCTCTTCGAGCTCTGAAGGTCACAAACAGTGAGCATTTAGTTGTAACAACCCACCAGAAATGTCAAAGCCAGGAAGTGAAATGCTACACCCACAATTCTCTATGCATTGTATTTCACTTTCACTAAAGCATAACAAAGCAAAGCAAATAGCCTCAGAAAAGTTCATTTAGCCAGTTAGAGAAAGATTTATTTTTTTTTAGTATGATTCTGGCTTATGTATGTATCCATTTTCTCTGCCTGACCTTTTCCAGATCAGCTTCTGCTGCTCGGAAAATAGGCTGTCTTTTATTCATGCTGAGTTTCCACCCAACATCAAAGGGGTTTGCATGTGTGGATCAAGAGATCAAAGGTGCTGATAATCTCCCGAAATCTGCTTGGTTGTGCCATTCAAATTAATACACTGGTAAGAGTTAGCTTTGCTAGTTACTGTATTAAAGAGAACGCTGAGTTTGGGAAGTTTTGCTTGCAGGGTTTGTTGCCATTCACAGGTTTGAGACAAAGTCGGCTGCTAAGTATCCCTAATTAGCCTCTCCCGTTGATTTCTCTTTAGCAATTGGTGGTACATTTAATTTCTTTTTTAAAAAGTGAAATTGAGAACTAGGAAAAGTTTGCAGCCTGTAAACAGGCACTCTCAGTCTGTTGAGGCTTGAACAGATGCACAATTCATGAACCGAAACTACATGATATAACAACTCAACCATTTATTGACTTGATGAAGCAAAGCTTGTTACTAACAATAGGCTATTCAGACCATCTCTCTATTCTGATAAACACACTAGGACAAGAAATGATTTGAAATTCTGGTTTTTGAAATACAGATGAATGCAGTTTAACTCTTGTCATAGATGGAAAACATTTTCTGGTTTATTCTTCAGATAATTTTGAACTTAAAGTTATTTTTAAAATACTTCTGCAGCTTTTCCTAGAGAAAGATATTCCAATGATATGGAAAAAACTTTATATTGGTTCATATTCTCCATCAGCTTGCTCATTTCAAGGTTATAACAAAGTTCATCCCAAAATGATCTCAATAATTAATGGCAGTAAACATCTGTGTTCCTAATACATGGAATAGTTCATAATGTACATGACTCATATTTAATTCATTCAATCCAAGTCTTTGAATTATCAAATGGAAAACAAGGAGCTTGGAACAAAATTGCTGCAATGCTTTATGAGAAAATCAGCTTTGAAAAGCCGCAACATTCTGAATAATCTCACAATAATTTAAGATGGTCTGCAGCAACAACAAAAAACCAGTAAATGGAGATCTTGTTGCAAATTGTGTTGCAATCCATGTTAGATTCTCAGTAGTGCTGGAAAAGCATGTATCTTTATATCTGAGAAACATGCATATTGAAAAGCAAACAGCTGGATGAAAACAAGTCCCAGTCAATAGTGATACAAAGTTTAACCTCCTGGTTTCACTAGCAAAACTGGAAAACATGCTGCAATCACTGCATCACAGTAGAACAATGCACTGAATGTACAGCAGTTTAAGACCTGCTATGGATGTAGTTTTTTAATGCAAAGCAGACACTAATTTTTTTTTGCATGATTAAGAGGCGTTTGGGGAAAGACACAGCTGCATAAATGAATAATATTCAGCCAAATGACTCAGGAGGTCACTGCTGCAGAAACATGTTTTTATTTGGGTGGGAAGCCATTATATATGGAAGCCATTATAAAAAAGCATTGAGACTCTTGATTTCCATTTAATTTGACTATATAGACACTTAAAGTATCTCCAACAGGAAGGATTGGCGCATACCCATAGGAACCGTGATGTACTCCAGAGTGGAGAAAATTCTCTTGGGAAATCCCAGCACAAATTTGCTTGAATAAATAAGTTTTTCCGGAGAATTATATCAAAGTTTTAAATTTGTTGGTAGTCCAACTTAATTACAAGCCTCTAGATTATCCTTAAGTGGAAACTGCTTTTGTCCTTCATGTGGTACTTTGTTGATTTTTATGACACATCCAAACAGACATGGAAACATGAGCATGAGTGTCAGGATGCATCTCTAATCCGGTGGGTTGGATATCCTCTTGGAAATCTGCTGCCTTGGGTTCTCAGTAATGTTTCCATGTGAAATCATGTCATCAGGAGAGGAAGACTACTTTCTACTTTCCTCTTGCCACATTCAGTGGCTGAGATACTAGTCCAGGGTATGGAAAGCTTTAACTTGGCCCTCACATCCAACATGAGCTATATGTCAAGATCCTGGAAAACAAGTCCTGAAACCTTTGGGTTAATTCAGCCCAGCTGAGGTGATATGAGCAGTTCCCATCCAATGAGGCTGGTTTCTTAGATTGCCCTGTAAAGGCAGGGCTGTGGGTCCCTAAGGCAACCCCTGGCTGCCAGAGTGGCACTGGAGACCAGTGGCAGCATGTGGATGGCCCGTGGGCTACATTGCCCCTGTCACTGCCTCTGCCAGGCACTGAGGGTGCCTTGGGATCTCTGTTGTGGACAAAGCCTTGGCACTGAGTCCCTAGGAAGGTATGGTTCCAAGGGCACAGGACTACAGTGCCAGGCTTGCTGCACACTTCCAGTGGTATGGCTTTGGTAGAATATTTCCCTGCCTGCCTGGATACTGTGCTTGGGCAAGGGGCATCTGCTGGGAAACAAAAAGCCATGTGCAGCTCAAGGGTTTTGGAAGTAGTCACCAAGAGCAGAAAAGCCATAGGTGCCTTGCTGTGCCTGCTGCTCTCACATCAAGGTCAGGCAGGAAGATTCCACTATCAGTCCTTAGGCAGGAACATGAAGAACGTAGAAGCTCATCTCCTAGCAGAATGCTGGGGTTAGTTCTCTTACTTCCCAAGAGATCAACTCTGGTGATTATCTTCTCTACTGCTCTGGCTTTTTGATGTGGGATTGCAAAGATACCTCACATTAGCACTTGTGATGTACACATTGCTTTAAACACAGCATATTGTTTGTGAGATCTTGTAGTCAGACATATTTTATTAGACAAAGAATGTAGCAATGCCATTATTTGTAACTAGGTATTGCAAAGAGTATGTGTGTACCAAGGAGAACACATTTCTAATGCAGATCCTGTGCCAAATCTTATAAGGTCATAAAATTCCCGAGAAGTATATTTTCAAATCATTATTGTTTTCTGCCTTCAACAGTTCATGAAAGCTCAAAAGAGCCAACTAAATTTCTTTTGAAAGGAATTACAAATTCTGAAAAATCAATAAATACAACTGTATTCCCAGCAGAACATTTTTATACTGTGCTAGACAAGGATGAAGATGCATTTCCTATAAACTTAGCTATGAAAAAGACAGCTCAGAGACTACAATTTAATTACTGTGATATAACAAGACATCTGGGAAAATTGCTAGATTGGCAGATTTTGAAAGTGTGTATAAAGTGATTTTACAGAAAAAAAAAAGAAGGAAAGGATTAATTTTTGTGTAGGGTATTTCTTTTTTACTATGGAAGTTTAGATGTTTATGTGGAATGGAAAGTTTGTTAATATTTTATAACAGGAAACAAAAAATATTTTAACCTAAATGACAGATACAACTCAGTAGAAGTATGCTACTTCAGAAAAGCAGGCATTCTTTCATAGCTAAATATTTGTTCTTCCTTTATTGTATGGATGACATTTATAGCAGATTCTATAGCACAGTGTTTGTTAACATGAAGAACCAGCGGTTGAAATTATCACTCTCTTATCCTTTGAAAATTTACTGAGGAGTGAATTTATCATCAATGACATTTCTGTATAAATAGCATTGCTAATTTTTCTAACCTAATCATATGTTCCATGTTCTCACAGCATTTATTTTATTATCAAAATAAGCAAAGTAATCATTGATCTTGTTTTCTCCTTGATTTCAGAACATCTTTTTTCTTTTCCATTGTGTTTCTAATGCTGGTGAAATTCCATCAAATTTATGGGCAGCTACTCTGCTATAAAACTGATATAGTAAAGTATTAAGCTTTTCTAATCTGCTTTTCTTTTATCACTCAGATAAATAAGACTCTTTATAGAAATACACTGGTTTTTTTTTTAATGAAAACTCCCCCTTGTCCAGTTTGTTTTTCAGAAGCTTTAGTAGATGTTTATCCAAAATTGAACATAATGGTTGTTCTCTGCACTCAGATAAATAAAATGTCACCAATTTCCTTTATCCTCCAAATTCACTTCTATTCCTCAAAATATGCAGATACTTCTTGTCTTTACATCACACCCAAAAGTAACTTTGGAAGATGTGTGTAATTGGTCAGTGTCACCAGCTCACCGTTAAAGGGCTGCCCAGGTCTTTGCAACACCGAAATCACAGACTTTAGTTATGAGAGGCCTCGTTAGAGGCACCAGTATGAAACCAATTTAGATTTATTGCTCTAGGTACCAACAGGTCTTCAGCACTTCAATTCATGAATGAAGTAGCAATAAAATCTGGCATTCAGAAGTACTCCAAGTTTGTTGATTTCCGCATAATGATGCCACGAGCGGAGAGGAGGAGGGCACAGACCTGAGGCCCATCAGTCCATGAGACAGTAAACTCCCATTCTCCATTCTATGCAGCATGATTTCTGGTGTCTGATGATCCAGAGAGATCCACAGCCATCACCTGGACCACATCAACAAGGGAAGCAGGAATGATTTTGCTTCTGCATTAAAGTGAATATTATGTAATCTGGCAAAATCCCTCTATTGGTGTAATCAGTAGCTGTGGAGAAATAAGAAATTGTGACCTTTTGAACACAGTTGCAGCCAACAGACCTCAGTTAAAAATGTGATGCATGAGGGGCAACAGTAGCTTGTCAAAACCCCTGCAGATTCTTGACTCAGGGACAATCAAGATTGTGTGTGACATTGGCACACTAGGACCAAATCATGCTGGATTTCCTGTCCATCAGTGGCTTTTGTCCTCACACAAGCAGCATTCCTAAGCAGCCAGTCATGAAAACCTCCTAGCAGCATTGTGCCACCAAGGCAGCACAAAGTAGCTTGAGTGTCCTGCTGAGTGAGGCAGCCAAGCCCCTTGCCTGCCCAGACACAGTTTTGGAAAGATCTGATACATTCCGTACTCACATGATATTCATTACTGATTCTGAGCACAATATAGCAAGTGTTACTCCGTGCTAGGGTGACTACATGTCCTGTACTGAACATTGTAATAAACAGAGGGTTATAATAGCCCTTTGGCAAGAGCTTGTGTCTCTCTCAGTGACAGTATCACCATTAAAGCTACTCCTGTAGGCCTAATCTCTCTGGCTGCTCTTTTTAAGCCGGCAGTCTTTTCTGAAGTCAATTTCCCTTCCTTGCAATGTTATCATTTATTACTGACAAAGGGTGAAAAGCTCAAACATTTGCAAACAAACGTGGTAAGGCAGTCCCTACCCTGAAGATAGCACCATTTACTTTGGATATAGATAAATTAATCGCTTATTCTGAACTTTTGGCTCCTTTATCAAAACTTTACCCGCCCTGGTGCTCAGTCATCAGTGCCAGACCTGTGCCATGGGAGCAGAACAAACCCCAGGCTGACCTGGGGCAGGGGAGGAGATCAGAGCGGCCCCAGCCCTGGTCAGGGTCTGATACACTGAAACTGCTTCTCACTCATCATCAGCCACAAGGAACTGCTCTATATACAAAATACTTGTTTTCTCAAAATCTGGCCATGCTGAACTGTTGATATGACCTTCTCTAAAGTAAAAGACATCTCTAAATAATTCAGTCTTTGTAAGGAGCTGAGAGGGAAAAACAGGTGAATCCTATTTTTTTAAACTTCCATATTAGTAAAGAAAGGCACTTTCAGAGAAAAATAAAATAAACCTCCTTACAACCTTGTCATTCAAATGCTTCTTTAGACAGCTGGCTTCCCTTTCAAACATGTTTTATAACAAAAGCAAATAAGCTCAAAAAATTTGATGGTAACCCATCCAAAGTGCTTGGAGTTTTTGACATGCTTTCACATGTACTTTTGGCTGCTATAAACAGCAGGTTAGTGTCAACGTGAGTTCCTTCTGTCTGTTGCCCTTCTGAGTCCCCAGGAGGCAAAAGCACTTCATGTTGGTCTTCCTGAAGGTCACATTTGCTCCTGCTCACACGTTCTGCAAACACAGAGCTCGGTTTCATATCGGTCAGGGAGGGGGCACTGGTAAATCATCAGAGGAGCTGTTATTACTCCAGCACTGTATTGAGATTCACTCTCTCTGTGTCCTGGCTAATCAAACTACGCACAAATTCTTTTCTGCTTTCAGCAACTGTGATCCCGTTTGGACTTCCCATATACTTGAAGGAGAATAAAATCAAATGTTATTTACGAGAAAGTTTGAATCCTTCTCCTGGACCCTGTGCGCTTGTGTAAAGGTTTTTTCATGCTTTTTTCCTTCATGCCTTTGCCCTTTAATAATGTTCTGCTTGTGACTACACAAATATGATGCTTTCACTGGGACTACACTGCTTGTCCAGAAGTTCAGAAGTTCAACCTTTCAAATGGTACATACAAAAGCAAGAAGTGGTGCAACCCACAGGTGCAGGTAGGAGCAGCTGAAATTTTAGGCATGCATAAACTGGGGCCAGTGTTGGAGAGAACAGGTCCCACTCCTCACGGTAGCTGTACATTTACATATTCTGACAGGCTTCTGGCACTAGGCAGCTGAAAATGATGAGCTGTCTCAACAGATTAAAATTAAATTCTATTGAAGAAAACAACATACAAAAGTTATGTTTCTGTATAATCTGTGTGATTAAATGTTACTTGTTTCAAAGCTAATGTTTCTGTCACTTTCAATTACAGCTTTTGGAAGCTTTATTCTGCATCATTTAATCTCTTTAAATAACTCTCCTGTTCAGCTTTGTTATAGGGATTGCCACACTTAGTATGAATGTTGCACTGCTACTAACTCCTACAATAACATCTCTGACTCTGATTTAGAATTACGTTAATCATATCTGCTCTCCCTATCATGTCTAGAAGTTGAAAAAAGGAACAAAAATAAAATGGAGTCACATGCTGGATCTTTTTACTGGTCAAATTATATTGAGCAGGCTCATGTCAAATATCTGTGATCCTCAGATGAAAATGTTACAATTTATAAACAGTGACAGACATTTCTTGTTAGGGAATGACTTTCAAAGCTTTTTTTTTTTTTAAAAAAAAAAAGAAATTTGTTATTCTAAGCTGAAGGGTTGAACAATTTTCACTTGGTGTTGCCATTTCCAAATTTTGAGGCAAACACTGAAACTGAGTTCAATTTTAGTGAGGTTAAACAAATGAAAACTTGTTCATCTAGTTTGAAACTCCTGGCGTAAATGAAGTTAGACAAAAATTCCTATATTTGTTGACAGAAGAACTTTTGAATTAAAATCAATACAAAAACTCATCTCCGTGTCTACATTTGGCTGAATATTTTCTTTTATTTGTCTAAGGAAATTACGATTTATGTGCAAAAAGGAAGCTACATTTGCAATTAATGAGCAAATAGAAGAAAGCGGGGGAGGGATCTTTGCTAGCAAAAAAAAAAAAAAAAGTTTTTCACCAAAGGCTGCTCTCCAAGGCGAGCTCTGCCACCTCGTGGGCTGCAGCCCTCTTACAGGGTAGCGCCCAGAGTTGGGGGCAGGAGAGCACAGTCGTATCGGAAGACGCGGGTCTGTAAAAAAAAAACCCAAACCACCGGGTATCTAAAATAAATTGTAGAAAGCATTTAAATAACATCAGGGGTTCGAATCATAGTTATTAAATCAGTCTCTCACTGAAAAGGAAATTACGTCAACAGGATAGCAAGGTATATTGGTGTATCTGATTTTTCCAACCGTAATTACTGTATTGTAGCTTTTAAAGCAGCATTACATCTAGTGCAGATACTCAGTGTCAGTATTACTGGATCTATGCAAATCCCGACTCCCTGCTGCTGTGCTCGAGGCACGGGCCCTGGCACACTGACTCACATGTACATCAATGCATGCAGACCCCAAAGCATCACAGGTTGCACCCTAGACCCAGATATACCTCTTTTGTAGATGTTTGTTATTTTTTTCTAACAGAAAGTCACAGAACCATGCAAATCACTGGGGTTTTTTTTCAGTTTGCTGACCTAAACAGAAACCTGAATCAATCTACAAACAAACAAGGAAAATCGATTTTCTCTTGTGAAATGAGGAGCTGGAAAAATAGTTTGGATCAAACCATGAAACTTCTTTGACTGGAAAGAATAATCACTAAGGAGTTGAAAATATAAGCTGAGAACATTATTTAGCGGATGTTCTGTTTTAGAATGGCTGTGCTGCTCTGACTTTTCTTGCATTTTTCAGGAAGCCATAAAAGCAAGACAAAATAAGCAAATACTTTCAGTGGCCCCCAGTTTTAGCATGTTCCTTAATCAACAGCTGTAGTCAGGGAACACAGACAACTTTGGTCTACAACTTGAGATCCTAATTGTGACCTTCCTAGCTAGCAGCACCAAATGGGAAGGACTGGAGAAGTGTGGGGAGATCCCTTGATTTACAGGGGTTTCATCAGTGTTACCTCAAACAATGATCTCATCTGGTGACATAAATATAGCTGTCACACTCACATATATGCTATTTTATATTATATTTTAGCCACATGGACCCACCAACAGTTTGCAGGTAACCTATCACTAGAGGAACAAACAGATTTTTAACATTTAGTTTAACTATTTAAACTGAAAAGCCATGAGAAATAAGGAAGCGGAGAATGTCCATGAAAATCCCACATTTACAGGGACTAATCTTTTTATTACAGAGTTTGACTATTACTGCCTACACGAACATGCTCAGCTCTCAAAGGAAGTGGTTCCTTTGTCATTTCTCTGTGACAAAACTAAAAAAAGAATGAACTGGAAGAAAATTCTTAGATATATCCATACAGCTTTGATTATTTAGGGGTCATTTCCAAAGTATGTTGAGAACTTCAAACATCAGGTGCTTTTTGGAATTGTAACAACTTCTCATAAGACAAATCTCTGAATTTTGAGCACTTGACAAATGGCTAATGAAAACAAGGAACTAAAGGAGATGCATACATAATGTATTGCTTGATTTTGTTTCTCAAGTGACCAAGCATATAGACAATTGTGCTGGAATTACTGGATGCCACTGAAATAGAGTTAAAAAAATAAGAGGGGAGGGGGGTGGGGAAGTGTATTTCAACAGATGTTAAGCAATATACTTGGAATGACATTTATCTATTATATATTTTAAATGATGAATTAAATATACTGAGGCATCAGAGATTCTAGGTGACTTTGCTATTATAGCTGCTTTAGTATTGAAGGCAGATAAAATAGTTAAAGGGTAGCAGTACATAAGGAAGATGTGATTCTGCTTCATTTATTGATGAATCATAGTTCCTTGATGGGGGCTAGAAATTAACCACACTTCTGTGATGATACAAAAGTAGGAAACTCTATTTCTACTAAATATTTTTCAATGAGCAGTGCATTTTTAAATAAAATAGTTATATAAATTCTTGAGGTAATACAGATTTTCCTGTTAACTGTAGAGAGTTTACATGACAGTTGCATATTTTTTTATTTTTATTTTTATTTTTTATTTTATTTCTATTTTTATTTTTATTTATATTTTTATTTTTATAATGTTAATTTAATGGTGTGATTGATGAGATGGTTTTGAGGGTGAACAAGTCATGTAGGTAGCTTGGATAAGGAATGCAGATAATTGTTTACCATTAACCAGTTGGCAGCAAGAACAAATCTCTAAATGATGGAGCAGAAAGTTAAAGATCTCCTGTAGGAGCTGACAAAACCTCAGAATTTGATTTCAAGTGAAGAAAAAAAAAATCCTGAAGAAAGCCCTTTTCTTTCCTAGCACCACTAGCAGAGCATTTATTACATATAGGGCAGTTATATTTTTAATAGGCACTACACATTGCATCTGTAGTCACAGAGAGTTAAACAAGGGACCTGCTGGCTCCTCAGATAGATGGAAACAGCAGTCAATGGACTCCAGCTCTCCCTCTGTATTCTGTCAGCAGCTGTGTAACTCCTACCTTTCTCACTTCAGAAGTGGCTGCTCTAGGAAATATGAGGTGTCACTGAACCCTTTAAAACATGGCCAGTATTCACCATCATAACATTCATATTGCAATGGGAGTATTTTAATCTTGGAAGCAGAAGCACAGCAAGGCGGATTATTTGCATCTTTTCAGGCTGGCTAGGACTGGGAGCAACCAAGATCAACATTACTCAAATTCAACATCTCTGTGGTGGTTTTAAAAAGAACTTGATGGACTGCTTCCCTTGTTGACAAAAATCGACATCATAGAACTGTTCCTGAATTCATGATCCATGATTCATATAGTGAGTCTGATACCTTAGTCCAGAGAGAGGACAGCAGAGAAATACAGATAAAGGCCTCAGAGAACCCACAACATGCTGCCTTTTCTGACTGTAGAGAGGGTAGATTCTGTTTGGCTTGGGGATGTGAGGCAATGCTTGCAAGAGGTAAAGTTAGGACCAGAGAAACACGCACAGCTGCAGCCAGATTTGTATCACTTTACCTATGGGGAAATGACCTGATCATTTCGGGCAATGCAATAAAATGTCTTGTTCTGTACTATAGACAAGTACTTAAATTTTTGTTAACATTTGAATTCTGCCACAGTAGGAAGCTTCCATGCTGCACATTATTCTTGTGTCAGCCATGATAATAAAACATCCACCTCCTGAAATTTTTTTATGAGCAATAATTTATTTTTACATTAAAAAAGCACTTTAGATTATTTTTAAACAAAAACAAACACGTGAGTATGAGTAACAGCAGCTATAGCAGAAGGATCTAATTTGTTTTTCTCATCCAGAACCCCATGAAGTGTCATTTTTCTTTTTCACATCCCTGTGCTGTTCAAAACACCAGTTTATAGAGCTTACAAATGCACTTTCCTTTGGAGTCTGGTATGTATTCTCCTGAGGGTCTCAGACAATTACAGTAAAAAATAGAAGCATCAATTGCAATATTTTTGCACAGCATGGTATTACTCCTGCTGAGGTTTTAATTTGCCTTGAGACTGCATACATCAGCAGATTTTCAAAATTACATTATGAACTGATATTTCATTCGACCTAAAATTCTGCTAAGTTTCTTGTTGTACCAAGGTTTCCCAGACACCAAAATCGGTGGGATTCCCAAGCTCACAGGCGAAGGAACTTTGGATTTGGGATTCAAGGGTAATTATGGAACCTTGCTAGACTGGGGAAGCAGCAAGGGGCTAAAAATCTTCCTCTTCACACCACACTACCACTACCAGCAGAAAGTGTTAGATACAAGACAATATTATATCCTGGCACAGAGGGGAAGAGAACAGGGATGGAAACTATTTGAAGAAAGGGAAGAAAAAAATCTTCAACCTGTGTTTCTGTACATTGCCTTTGCTATCTCGTATAAGCCAGATTTTTCAAAGCCATCTCCTGTTCTCTGCAAAATCTGTGGGATTTTTACTCTACTTGCAGTGACATGAAGACTGTTTGAAATATCCTCCATTCTAATCAGTGGGAACACTTGAATTTACATAGATTTGAATTAGATTGCATCTTTGCATTTGCTTTTAATATAATAAAGAATCCCCAGCTGAGAGAGCCGGGTTTGTTTAGTCTCGAGAAGAGGAGGCTCAGGAGGGACCTCATTGCTCTCTACAACTCCCTGAAAGGAGATTGTAGTGAGGTGGGGGCTGGTCTCTTGTGCCACATCTGCAGTGAGAGAACCAGAGGAAATGACCTCAAACTGAGACAGGGGAGATTCAGACTAGATATTAGAAAAAAATTTTCCTGTTAAGGTCGTCAGGCATTGGAATAGTTTGCCCAAGGATGTGGTGGAGTCATTATCCCTGGATGGCTTAGAGGGGCATTTGGATCTGGCACTGGGTGATTTGGTTTAGTGGCTTAGGGGTTACAGTCATACTGCTGGCTAGACTGGATGATCTTATAGGTCTTGATGATTCTATGATTCTATAGTTCTATGTTATTAACTAAGACATTAAATAACACTGGTCCCAGAACAGAACCCTGAGGGACAACCCTGACATCCATCAGGACTCTGAGCCATTGATCACTACCCTCTGGATGCGACCTTTCAACCCATTCCTTATCCACTCAATAGCCCACCTACCAAATCCATGTCTTTACAATTTAGAGAGAAGGATGCTGTGGGTGGTGGTGTCATAAGCTTAACAGAAGTTCAGATAGATAATAGCTCTCTCCTTGTGCACTGAGGTAGTCACTCCATTGGAGAAGGCCACTAGGTTGGTTAAGCAGAACTTGCCCTTGGTGAAGGCATGCTGGCTGTCTCAAATAACCTCCCTGTCCTCTGTGTACAGTTTGTGGAAGGATCTGTTCCATGACCTTCCCAGGCACAGAGGGGAGGCTGACATGTTGCTGGTTTACAGGGCCCTCCTTTCTAAACTTTTTAAAGATGGGTAAAATCTTTCCTGTTTTCCTGTCACTGAGAATTTCATCTGACTGCCATGATTTCTCAGTTATGATGGGGAGTGGCTTGGCAATTGCATCAACCAATTCCCTCACGATTCTGGGATGCAACTCAGCAGAACCATCTGTTGACTTATGAACCATCCTCAGGTGGCCATGAACATGATCTTCTCTTGCAGTCAGAAGCACTTTGCTCCCCCAAAACAGTGTTTACACCTTTCATGATAGGCAAACATGATAACCATGACACTACAGAAACTCCTGCTCCAAATGAAATTCTGTCCAAATGAACCACTATGTAACAGAAGTTATTTTAAAATCCAGGATTTCCTCATATGACATATCAACATCATAGATGACATTCAGCCAGATCAAGAATAAAGCAACATTTAAATGGAACACTCTTTGGAAGAGAACAAATACTCAGTCCAAAAAGTAGGTCTACATTAATTTAAAATGAAAAAAAAAAAGAAAAAAAAAATCATCTTATTACTTCCTTAACTCTTATGTCCTGCTCAATATCTTAAAAATATTTCTATAGAAACTTGTAACTTTTACAATGATGACAAAGTTTAAATTTTGCTAATTACATCTGCTCTCCTCCTTGACCTAATCCTAATAAAGATGACTTAATTGCAGAATAACTTATTCTATCATGGCTGTGTATTTCTTACACAATACAAAATATTCTACAATATAATTCCAAGGTTTAAAAAACCCTAAGATTCTAAATTAGAAAGACAGCAGATCAACAGATAAAAATCTTGTTTCAATCTCTGATCACTATCGGATATTGCAAGATGAAGATAAAGCCTTGTTCTTAACCACCCACCTATTTATCAGTTACTGCATGGGAAGAATGATTCTTTCAGATCTTTTTGGGCAATCTGCTTATTTGTTGATGTATTAGATCTAAATAGCTTTATTTTTAGCTTTTTAATAAATTTAATGGGAAATAATTAAGTTTACATAAATAGTTAATCAAAAGTGTTTGACTGTTGGAAACAAAAAACCTTTGGACAATCCCTTTCTTCTGAAGCCAAGATGACTGACAGCAGCATGTACAACAGGGGAACAGAATGCATGATGCTATATTGATGAATGATGTCAAGAACCTGCACCATATGGCATTCAGTGATAAACACAAGTTGCAAAACCAAAAGGGAGAAGAAAGCAATGACTCTTTACCTGAGGGTGCTTCTGTAACATTTAGCAGAACAGCTGGATTGCCCAAGAATGAATATTCCACTATATTAGTAAACATATTGCAAAGTTAGTAAGATTTTAAATCTAGTAAATCAAAGTTCCTTTGTGCATTATAGATAAAATCCTGAACCCATGGAAATCAACAGCAAAATAACTATTCCCTTCACTGGAATAAAAATCTTTCCCATTTCTAGATTGATTTAGTAATTAAAACTTTTAATAGTACCAGAAACTTTAATGGCATCATCTTTTAAATTTGCATATCTGACTTTTCTCAGGGGTTCTCTGACTACAGGTACAGGATGGACTTCACATGATCAGTGAAGCTGATCAGCTGCCTTCTGAAGTCAGTGGAAGGTCTCAGTCAGTGGAAGAATTGTTTTGACAATCACCAATTTGATAAAAATTAGTTTCCTGAAATAATAGTATGCCTCCTAGAAAAATATTAAAAATACATGAAAATCTCGATTAGAAACAGAAGCAGATTTTTTTGTATATTTAGTACAAGATTTAGATAAGGCACAGCATGCAAGATAAGCCCTTGATATGGTCCTGAATGTTTTTCATGTCTACATCTTTGTCTTTTTACACAAAAACATCTAGTGCCTATATAAGCTTGTGAGTTCACACTTGTGTCTATGTGCAAATAAATTTTCCTGTGCTACTGCTATAACTCATTTACTCTTATTATGTTCTCTCCTTGTTGTTTATTAGCACCATTTGTTATGTCGCATTTAAAATTAGATTGGGAGATATTTGGGGGAGGAATCATTAGCAGGTTGCAATCAGAACTCTAATTATGCTGCTACTGGAGGGTGTTGAGGAACCTATAGCTGAGTGAACAGATGTACTCATTTTTAATAGGGGAAGTCATGTCATAGTAAATTACAGCTCCATTTTCTAGAATATGGGCCTATTGAAGGATTTGCAGGTAAAAAGTGGTAGCAGAGCTGAAATTGAAAAGTGGTGACATATCTGACACGCTAAGTGCAGACACTTCATGCTGCTGCTCAGACACTGCACACTGATGCAGAATGCAAATAGGTCCACGACTTCTTCCACCAGCTACCAACAAAGCTTTAGAAAGGCAGACCCTCTGGAAGAGATAAAGCAAGTGCTGACAGGAAAAGTTACAAGAGAAAGGAAGGGTTTATTGCCTGGCAGTGTTAAAGAATTAAAGCAGCTTTTTCTGGGGGCAAGACAATTTACTAGCAGAGGCACTAATGGCCTAAAAAGCCAAATTTCTGCTTCCTAGAAAAATAGTCTGCTCTGGCTGAGTGGAAGAATGACAGAAAAGTTATAGAAGAGCCTACTAAGCTAAGCAGGAAGCTTATGATGACAAAAGGCCCTAGGTCTGCAGGTGCTGAAAAAATACATGACTTGATCCTTTCTGGACTAAATCCCCACAGAAAGCAATGGAAAAATAATGAGCAGTCCGAGCAGCAGACTCTGTATTTCTTGAGCTCACTGGATGCATGCACAGTGACAGAGATGAGACTGAGGATAAATATGGGAGAGCACTGCAGCTGGACCAGACAACTCCAGCTGAGCATCCTATCTCTGACAGCAGCCACAGAAGGTACACAGGACAGAGCATATAAGTGGGGCAAATACAGAGGGATAATTTCCCTGAACATTCTCCTAAACTTCAACAATGCTGCTAAGGGGCTCTCTGGGCCAGGTGTAGCTTCCACAAAGCCAGTAAACACTGCAGCTTTTTCTTCTGTGCGTTTATGTGGCCCTAAACTTCTGTAAACTTTTAGCCTCCCCAGTATCCTGTGTCAAGGACATCTAAAGCATAACTATGACTTGTGTGGACAACCACAGTCCTCTTGTTTTAAACCTTTGAAAGTGCTACTTTGAGTTTGTGCCCCTTAGTTCCCAGAAACAACATAAGCAGCCTGCTTGCTATGCCGATGGTTTTCCAGGAGTCCATCAGCAGGCTGGACAGTGAGTGCTGCTGTCTGCTAGAACCAGCAAGTCATACAAGGCTCATTTTCTTTTATTTTGGTAAATGATAAAGGCCAAAGAAAGTGTGTAATTCACACTCACCAAGACTAAGCATGTTCCTTGGCATCATTTTGTCCCATTCTGATACTTCCTAAGCCAATGCCAAGGCACAGTCTAGAGCACGTGCTGCTTCTAACAGGCAGTATAGAAAGACTGCAGCCAGTTCAACTTCCTTCATGCTATCCCCTCCTCCAGCTCCATCCTAGCAGGCATTTCATGCCCCAAAAAGCCATATGCATTTATGTTATACCCCAGGATATACATATGTTCACCTCATACTATGAAAACTTTGATGGGATGCAAGATGTAAAATATCACTCTGTTCATTCATTCAATTCATCATGGCCCATGGATGGGAACAAACATTTTGGTGTCTTCCTCCATAACCTTTGGTGACAGCTCATCTAATTTCCTGAGAGTGGCCATTCTCTGCTTTCATTTACTACTACAGGTTTTTGTTGTGATTAGCAAGGAAGGGCCACTTGCACAAGTAGAACTGTACAAGTTTATGTAGCCTTCCAGGCATGGTCTGCAGGTGGTATGTCTAGAGCATTCCAGGGGAACCCATTGGCCAGAAATGGATACAAAAAGATGTAGTGGCAGCCAAAAAGGCAAGACACACAGATCTTGCTCTTTACTCTTTCCTATCAAGCTTATTAAATTATTCTAAAGGTACAGAGAATTTATCACAGTTTTGACCTCTGATACAGATGCGTAATTACCCATCACACAAGGATATTACAAATTGGTAAAAGAAATGACACCTAAGTGCAGAGGACATAGAAAAAAAAAAATGGGTTCCAGAAAGGAAAAATTTGTAAGAGGCAGAAAAAGTGACAGTCTGTGCTTTGAATACTACTCACAGCCACAGCAATCCCTATAAACAACTGACTTAAAGAACTGTTTATAAGCTGGAAGGTTCCTCATTAGATAATTTAAAAAATGTATAAATTGTTAGCCTATGCACTTTATTTCTCTGTCACAAACAGTGCAGTCACATATGTGCAGCTAGAAAATAATCCATAAATTTTAACAACTGCATCTCCAAAGGATGGACTTAATGGTTCTTCCAGGCCTGCATCATTGGTTTAAGCTGGTTCTTCCAGATGAGAGACATCTGAGGCAAAACAAAGTAAGAGCACAGCTTTGTCATGAATACAGCAAGTCATTCATATGAACTCAATTCTACTTGCACTAAAGCTTGAAAAGAGGCTCTTCACACAGTTGAAAATGAGTTCACTGAAAGGAAGTGTAAATTCAGACTGATACCTGAAGAAGTGGAAGGACAAAATAGATTAAGAGAATGAAAGTAAAATATTTAATCTACTATGTCTTGTTTTCCTTAAATTCAACAACGTAATAGACTGTTCCTCAAGGTGTGCTTAACATTTACAGCTGGGTTCTGCATTGCCAACTTTAAAAAAAACCCACTAATTTTAAAGTGTCCGTGTGTAAGAAACGTAAGGACCAGAGAAATGATCAGGAGACCTTACGATACTGTCCTTGTTTTTGTTTGACAAAAAGAAAAGCAGTAGTTTTGTCACTTTGTAGTGTTGTAATGCTGAAGAACAGAAAGTCAATCACTTAATCTCCGCTGGTAAAACCTTCCAGCACCAGGAGCTCTGGGACTGTGTTTCATTCCTATTCACATCAATAGCAATACAGCTGTATGAAGACCTATCAATACTAATAGCTTTTCATAGTGGGTATTGTTCTGTGGTACTTTTCCAAGACCTCAGACTGTTATGTGCACAAGTCTCCTGTTACCAAAGGTGGATAAATCTGTGGTAAATGTTTTTCAAACTAAATTTCTACTCCAGATTTCCTCTGTCATTGTGGATTGGACATTTTAATGTATAAAATCAGGAAGTGTAGCATGATGTAGCTTGTTATGTTGTTATAGATGTGTTTATAACAGAAGCACATTTACAGTGAGGATGTGAGAATACACTGCTTTTAAGATTCCACCTACTGACACATGAACAGGGCTGGCCTCAGAAATAGCTAGTAAATCTGAATAAATCTCTGATGACTGACTGACATCAAAACAAAACTTGAAAGATTAGCAAAAATTTATGGAAACTGACATTGAACATAAGATGAAAACTCTTCTGAAAACAGAGAGTCCCTGGAGAAAACTAGGAAATTCAAAAGCTTTGGTATGTCCATTGATTCAATAAAAATGTAATTACTCTACAAGGGAAAAGACAAATTAGGAGACATGAGCAAGACTGCTGTGGCTTGAATAAAAGTTGTTGATTTTATAGGAGATGAAATTATGATGGTCAAGATGTGAAATATTACTGTGTTCATAAAACAGAGGATGTACTATAGAACCTTTGAGTTTCAATAAATGTATGAAAACCGTGATTAGGACAAACAATTTAGTCTGCCAGTGGCAGAGGATAGACACAGGTTTGGATAACATTGTTTTCTAGTAACTTACTTTATAGGAATTGAACAGAAATCTGATTTTTACCTGCCACATTTACTGCCATCTCTGGAAATACACCAAGATGTGTTCAGAGGTGCCTGGATTTAATTTATTAGCATTCTATGAATTCAAAGGAGTGGAGACATTTATCATCAAGAGAAAAACTTAAATTAAAAAACAAGTTGTGAAAAGTTAGAAATCTAGAAGAAACTTATTTCCATGCTGCATTAGTAAGGATATAACAAGCAAAGGTATGTAGGATGCAAATTATTTCCTCTGTACTCATCCAATATTTTGCAAAAGTGCATTATCTGTCATTATTTTTTTCATTGTAAAAGTAACTCAGGTCAATAAAAAAAATTCTAGCTCAAGTCCTGATGAGAATGGAAGCAAAACAAATAATCCTTAAATAATCCTTAGTCCACTGTCAGTGACATTTACCCTTATCTAGAAAAAGACAAAAAAATCGTATGTCAACATTGTCACAAAACTGATTTCTAATTGTAAGACATTTATTTATAGAATTAAATATCTGACAGCATGTCACTCTTTAAAGATCTTATGGACTAGTTTCCATTAGGTACTTCTGTGTCTTATGTAGAATGCACTCAGAAAAGAATGCTGAATATTTCTTAACTTACTGAGTCGGGTTCAGAAAACTTTGATAGGACTTAAGTTCAAATCTGCAATCCTTAGTGGAGAAGAGCTTCCTTTCTGTTCCAGTTCTGTTATTGCAAAATGCAGGCTGGTGGAAATTGAAGAACATAAGCATGTATTTTAGTCAGTGACCTTATAAATCTCTGGGGGAAAGACCCAAAATACATATGAAAATAGACAGTGTTTTTTAACAACACCCTCAGTAGAAATATGGGCATGTATTCAACATAGCTGAAGTTCATCTGAAAAATGGATCTGTAACTCTACATGTCCCCAGACACGTTTGAATTTATGTTCAGACTATTTAAACAATGTCAACAGCCTCCTAATGTTTTTCTATTATGATTAACTATGCTGCTGTAAATCTTGCTTTAAACATGTAGCTGGATAATTACTGCTGTTGGGAAAAAAAACAGTCTTAGGTTTGCACAGCTATGCACAATTGAGGCCACAGAGGGCATAAGAACAGCAAGACATACCTCACCTTTTTTCTTGGCTTCTCTGGGTACATTAGAGACTAGGGGAGCTGAGCAGGGTCTGGTTCTTAGCGGAAGGATTTGGAACACAAAGCAGCACCAATTATATCAGAACAAGTGCCTTGATTTTCTGCTTCATTAATTTTTTGACTTCTTTTTAACTTCATTAATTTTTTAACTTTTTTAACACACTAGGTGTGTTAAAAAAAACACACCTAACTATTTTTTTTAACACACCTAACTATTTTCACCTTTCCACATACTTATGAAAGGGCTTTTTTAAATTTTTTCCAGATGGACAACTGTACTAAAGACTTTATGGCAGGATGTATCCTCTAATTAAATATTAACTCCATAGCCTTTTCCAGAATACAGTTTTAATGGTTGCAAACAAGTATCTTACACCTTTTTTTTTTTTTGCTTCATCCTTGCATGAAAAACTTCTATATGGTTTTTATTACTTTCATTTTCAAGATTAAATAAAGGATTGTAAGATAAACCATCAGATTTCTGAAGAAAAAGGATTTCTTGGTTTTACTTCTCCTATAATGAAGCAGCTCCTTTGGTGCTGCCAATCTATATGACATAGGCTTACTTCAGATTTGTATTTGGCTATCATTAATCAACCATTAGTTGTTTTTTCCACTGTCAAATTCAATCTGCATGACATCAGCATGTCACCAGTAGAACAGATGTCACTTTATTATGGTCTTTTTTTAAATTAGTGATCTAGTCCTCCTTGACAAATTACAATTTACTTGCAGCAATATAGGTGCTCTGATGAGGACGGGGACATAACCTAGAGTGACAGCCAACAGAGTGGCAGTGATCTGTTGAAATATTTGAAACTGAAAAGAAAAATCTATTTCAGTCACATAAGCAGCCAGAAGGATCAAAGGATGCCAAAAAGTCTTCTGTTTGAAAAATACAAGCCATTGTACAGCAAAATGGTTCTTGGACCTTTTAATGGCTTACTTGGATTGCTAGCACAAATTATTCTGTAAATATATTTAGGAGGTCAGTGTAACAACTCCCTAATTTGTTCTAATGCTTAAATAATTGGTTTAAAGCTGGTTTAAATATATATATATATATATATATATACACACACACATACACATATATATATTTAGACACAGGTCTTCTAGTTTTGCTTCAATTTAGGTATAAGATGGAGCTTCTCTTACAGTACCTGACATTGTGTCACTTTCTGATAATATAGCTGCTGGTAGTAAAAGACTCAAAGTGCCATTTGTAGTTAAAATCTTTATTTTCAGATATATTGTCTAGTTTATTCATGCAGAGAAGTCATTTTACCTTTTGACCTTTCTGCTGGACTGAGCAAAATGAATGAAGACATATTCTAAAAGTCTTTGTGTTTGAGTGAATTGTGACTGCAACTGAAATTGCCAGAGTCTCCTGTATTATTCACATTAATTTATTTGTAATACAGTTGGCCAAACTATTCCATTTTCGATAGTTATTTCATTTTGTTTAGATTTATAGTGAAGTTAAAAAATTAATGAAGCAGAAAATCAAAGCATTGTAGAGCATTTTAATCAGATATAAAGTACCAGAACTGCCATGCTTCATGCAGGCACAGGTTTTAAAATGATAAGATTTTTACTTAACAAATTAATTTTGTTCATTTGCCTAATTACTTTCTATAGCACAAAATAACTGAAAGTTTAGGGTATAAGCCCATGCTTAAACACATTGCTGAGGTAGAGCACATTTTTCAAGATTTTCTTTGCAGGATAAGAAGAAATCTTATGGAATTTTAATAATAAATAGAGCTAATAATAAAAAGAGCCTAGGGCTCTTCAGACATGCTATGTCTTCTCTCCTTGATCTCTTCAGGAGCTTAAAGTATCTAAGACTACTGGATTCAATCCTATCTGTTTATGTCTCACCTCATGCAAAAAGGATTTGTTTCCACTGGTACTTTGAAAACGTGAAATACCTGTCAGAGCACTTGCTTGGAGCTGGTATGAGTTAGCAAAAGCTCTCTGGGGGCTGGAAAAACTGTGTAGGTTATTAGGAGTTATCAAGAAGTTGCAATTAAGTGACATTGATAGACACAAGAAGAGCAGCAAATCATTCAGAAATTATTAAAAAGTCAGGCAAATGACCTAAGGATCTGGAAAAGCATAAGAAGGCAAGTGATAAATACAGCTAACCAAAGAGAATACCAAATTAATTAATGGCCAAATTCAGAGATTGCTCTGAAGGTACAGAGCAGAGAGAGCAGACACGGATGAGAAACACTGTAGACCCAAAAACGTAAATGTAGCAAATGGCAGAGGAGAAGAACATCCTGTGGTGCTTGGTAGAAGGTAAGCATTGCGTAGGATATTGCTGCCACAGCTTTCACAAACTCAGTCATGCACCAGGGCAGTGCTGACAAAGAAGTACCAAGAGAATCACAGAATCAACTACATTGGAAAAGACCTCTGACATCATTGAGTCCAACCTATGACTAAACAACCCCTTGTCCACCAGACCATGGCACTGAGTGCTACATCCAGTCTTTCCCTACTACCTCCAGGGCTGGTGACTCCACCACTTATTTGGGTAGGCCATTTCAGTATCTAATCACCCCTTCAGTGAAGAATTTCTTTGTAATGTCCAACCTAAACCTCCCCTGGTGCAGTTTAAAACTGTGTCCTATTGTCCTGCTGCTGGATACCTGGGAGAAGAGGCCGACTCCCACTTGGCTACACTGTCCTGTCAGGTAGTTGTAGAATTTGCTAATTCATGGTAATCTGCAAATAAAACTGATTAAAGCATGTCCATGAGATCAAGTAATGTAACCATTTCAGACAAACAGGTAACATGGTATTGATGAAAAGTGCTCTACTACCTCGTGCCTCCAGCAGGTTTTTGTGATCTTCATGAGTAACTCGAATGTCTATGTTAGAGCAGCCATTGCTTGCATTATGCTTCCTGACTGTGTGAATAAATGAGCACAGAGACCTAATAAAATATGAACAGCTACATGAACATTTCATCTCCTTTTCATCTCCTTTTTTTTTTTTCACAAAAATCATATAAGCAAAAAAAAAAACCTAAAAATTGGCTGACATTTCAGACTATTCATGCGTATAGATATCCATGTCTCATTACTTCAAGGAATTCTACTTTCAAATAATATCACTTGTGCAGATGTTTCATTTATTTGGGCTACAAGACAAAGAGCTAAATGAGATGGTCTATTAGATACATACTTTTTGTGTAATTCTCTGCATAGATATTCTGTATATACACAAAGCCACACACACAGATGGAATTTGAAAATTCAGTGTGCAATACATATATTATTGGTAACTCATTAATTTATAGCGAAGCTGCAGAAAAACCTTTTGAGAAAGGGTAGAAAATAATACAAATCCTTCTGAAAGCTGATTCTTGTAATAAAACAAACTAAAGTGAAAGAACTGGCGTAGGAAATACAGTTTTAAGGATAAGATGGCAAGATGAACATCATCAAATCGCAGTGGACATTATCAATAAAATAACAGTGTTGACTCCACCAAATAACAAGAAATAAAACAAGCCTTTTTAAGTGTTATGGGCTTTTGGAGAATGCACATTCCAAATTACCGTCTGATTGTAAACTCCCTCGACCAAGTCTTTATAGTCTTAAATTGCTCCAGGGGAGGTTTACCTTGGACATTAGCAGGTATTTCTTCACAGAAAGTGTGATTAGACATTGGAATGGGCTGCCCAGGGAGGTGGTGGAGTCACTGTCCCTGCAGGTGTTTAAGGAAAGACTGGATGTGGCATTCGGTGCCACAGTCTGGCTGAGTTGATGGTGCGGGTCATAGGCTGGATCTCAGAGGTTTTTTCCACCCTAACTGATTCTATGTTTCCTTGAAATGAGCCGCAAGAGGAACGATTTCAGATGGGGCTCGGAGGGCTCGCTCTCCCGCCGGGGAGCCGGCCTGTTGGTTTGGGCCGGCGGGCAGCCTTAATCTCCTGCGCAGTGCTTGGCAAGGGGCTCCTTTGTTAAAGCCTTCAGGGAGCCCAGCGGCTGCGGCTGCCAAGGCTCAGGGGGTGTCTCTGTCCCTCCGGCAGGCGAAACCCCGCAGCTCCAGCGCGGCCTGGGCGGGATCCCCGCCTGGGCTTCTCTGAGGGAGCCGCGGGGGCGGGGCCGCCGTCGGAGTTTGTCCCTCGGCGGCCGCCGTACGGAGCGCGCTTCCCGCTGCCGGCCCGCGGGTTTTTGGAGCACCATGAGCCTGTGGGCGGACAAACACCGGCCCGGCGCCCTCGCCCGCCTCGACTTCCACCGCGAGCAGGCGGCACGGCTCCGCAACCTGGTCAGTGAGGCACCGGCTCTGCTGTGCCCGGCGCCGCCGCGCTCCGGCGGCCTCCCCGCCGGACTCTGCCTGGGGCCCCAGCGGCCTCCAGGCCCCTCTCGGTCCCCTCCTCCCCGCAGCGAGAATCCCCCCGCAGTCGGCATTGCGCCTGAATAAGGGTGAAAGCTTTACTGTGCGGGTGACCGAGCACTGGAACAGTTTGCTCAGGGTGGCTGTGAAGTCTCCATCACTGGAGATAGTCGGGAACCGTCTGGATGCAATCCTGTACCCTGTGTTCGGGGAGGTTGGACACTGTGGTCCGTTCCAACCTGTCCCATGCTATAATTGGGATTCCTTCCGGGCCCCTGGCGCTGCTCCTGTCGGGAACTTTCCCTCCGTGCGGGCCCTGGCTTTCCGATGAGCGCGAAGGTGTCCCGGCATCGCGCCCTGCTTGGGAGCGCGGCCTTAATGCCGAGGGAAAGGTTGCGAGGGAATCAGCGGCTCGACTCTTTCAGAAGTGGTGTGCACATTTTCTTCCTGCTGGTTTCAGTGTCCCTGAGAATAGGGCTTGGCTTGGTGGCCTAATGTTAGCAGAAGGTTTTGAGGCGAGCAGCTGGGAATGAAAAGTCAGGACTGCTTCCCCTGCCAGATGTGCCGAGTGGCACATTCACTTCCTCAGGGATGAGTGATACCGCACTAATGTAAGTGCTTTCTCTGGGGTGTGGCCAGATATGCTCCAAGTCATGCTTTTTTAGCTCTTCAGGAAATAAACTGAACATGTATACACACACACACACACACGCTCACACACATATATATATATGTACACACATATACCTATACACACACACATACATACATACATATGTGTATATCTGTCGCCCTGAAAACTCAGCTTCTGAGCTTGCTAACATAGTTTTCTAAAGACCTTCCCAGGACAGTAACTGTAAACATAGATATGTGTACATTCTTTCTGTTACACGTCTTGTGATGGACATCTCTCATGGCCAGTGCTGTGAGAAAGTGTTATCCTGACCATCCAATCTCTGGCCGTGGTCAGAAACCTATAAATCCTGGAGGGAAAAATAAACTCTCTCTTCTCTTCACCACACCTCGACCTGTGTCCATGTGATCTATTCATCTTCAGCGGTAACATATATCATAACTGTATATATAAACATTTGCTTTAAACTTTGTTTCAAGCCTTTTTTCTATATGTTTCTCACAGCTGTCACTCTAGTAACCATGGGAAGCATATAAATGTTGGAGTGGGGTTTTGGGGGTTTGTTTTGTTGTTGGTTCGCTTGGGGTATTTTTTGAGTGCTGAGGTGTTTGAAGTTAAACGAGTTGTGCATGGCCTTCAGACAAATATGATGTTCTCTAGGAAATGTTGCTGCAGGGAAGGATTTCAGCAGTTTTAATACTATGTGCTGTGTTGTGATGGAGCTGTAAAAGTCATTTAATGTAAACTTGAATGAAAATGGAAGGATAAAAGATCTTATAAGGAAAATACTGTGATAGCTAACTGATCTTGTTTCTTTTTGTTCAGGTTCAGTGTGGTGACTTTCCTCATCTGTTGGTGTATGGACCATCAGGAGCTGGAAAAAAAACAAGAATAATGTGTTTGTTAAGGGAATTATATGGTGCAGGAGTGGAGAAACTGAGGATTGAGCATCAGAGTATAACGGTAAAAAAATAACTCTCCCAACTGCTGTGAAGTAAAGTGAAAATACATATTTCTGTTGTGAAGTCTTTCTATTTATTTGAGTTTTAAAAATTAATTTTTTATTTTGCACTCAGTATCTTCAACCTTTTTTATGTAATTAATTATACCAGTTGGGTTATATGAGCAAATTATTTTCCAGATGTTCTTTAGGCCTTCAAGATATGAGATTCTCTCTTGTTTTCTGTGCTTGGTTGGCTGTTCTTGTGGTGTAGGCTTTTTGTTCAGAGTGGGTTTTTTTATGTATTGTTTGCAGTTCAGTTTGGACAGTAACATCTCCCCTGTTGCTATTTTACAGGCTAGATGATTTGTCAGTATTCTTTTTTTTTTTTCTATGGAGGGGGGGCTGGGACCATAGGACATAAACAAGTCTGTGTCTCGGGGGTTCTTTGATCTCTGAGACTCTTGGTATACCTATGACTTAGCCAAGTATGAGCTGTAAGAGATTTTTAGAACACTTTCTGAAACTTAATGTGCTTATTTTCTATATAGGCACCTTCTAAGAAGAAGATTGAAATTAGCACCATTGCAAGTAATTATCACCTTGAAGTTAACCCAAGGTAAGTATGCAGTAAAAATGCCTCACTTTAAAGGTAAGCCACTGGCTGTGTTGTGAGTGCCTTTAGCCTGAGTGTATGAGGGACTGGTTGCCTGATTTGTTGCCTGAGCAAGTTTGGGAATGGTCTGTGGGTTTGGTCTGCAAATGAGAACAGGGAGAGGATTTTTAATTGAACTGCTCTAAATGAACAAAATTTGGATTGCTGCAAATTAAAGACAGAAATGTTCTGTTTAACTGGCTACATAAGCTGGCTACATCGTGCTGATGTTGAAGACTGGGTAACAGAAACAATTCTGAATTGACAAATTTCATCATTTCAGTTGAAATTGAGAACTTCTACTGGACCTAATACCTCCATATTGTTAGTTCTCTCACAAATACAAAAATTAAGAATTTGGAAGAAAGAAAGGTTTACCCTATAACTCTCCAAATAAAATGTTTAGAGCATGGGAAAGACCACCACAAAATAATGTGGACCCTGTCTTGAATGGGGTCATATATTGATTTAAACAACAGAAGCTCTAATGGGAGCTATCTACATCTTCTTTGGCAGTTATGAAATTGCTGGCAATAGTTCCGAGACCCGAAGCAAATATTTGTATTTATCTGTAACCCCGAAATGTTGCTTTGATCACAATGGGTGAATGTCATTGTGTACTGGGAGGTGTTGGTTCCGTAATGCATAGCTCACGCTGCCTTGGGTTTTAAAAGTTATTCTACTGTGCCAGATCTCCTTTAAAAACTCATTCTTCAGCTAATCTGTTTCTTGATTAGTGAGTATCAGCTGGTGTTCTAATACTGGCACAATTAATTATCAGTTGATTACCAATGAAAGCTGAGGCTTTTTGGTAATCACTGTTTTGAATATATCATTTTGGTGATATCAGATGTATGACCATTCAATCCAGCTCTGATAACTTGATACTAGTAACACTTTTCCTGTTACTCTGTATAGAGTACTTAGAGCTTGAAACATGTAATAATTATATTTGAATTTAAATACAAAAGTGCTGAGTTTTGATTAAGCAACAATATCCTGATTCATAGGCTTTCAGTGAATGAGCAATTGTCATGTTCATGTATGACCAGACAGTAAACCTTTGTGCTGTGCAATGGCCTGTGAAGTTTGACTGAATTATAACAATGGTGAAGTCATGTGCATCTTGAGTAAAATGGAATGGGGTGAATGGCTAACAGAGAGAGGAAGTGAATTTCTGGGAAGGACTCTGCAGAATAAAACCCTGCATTTATATCATTCCTTTGAGTCAGGCATCCTATTATGTGGTTAGGTTTAATTGTTCTTCCCATAATGAGTAAAAAGGTTCACATTGTGTGTCCTTGTTCAAACTGTAGGTAAAAAAAGCTTTGATTTCTCATCTGGAGAAGATAAGTTCTATTTTAATGTGTTAATTAACAGTGGTTTTACTACACTGGGATGCAGTGCTAGTAATCCAGTTGTGCCTGCATAAGATTTGAGATGTTTTTATTATAGAGGAGGTAACTTTCAACAAAGTATATGGGTATTGGTTTAATTCTAACTCAGCAGCTTCTGAATTCTTTTGGCTTTCTTGCTCATTTAGTTGACTTTAGAAGGATGTATTTTATATGCTGTATAAGATGGTTTTAAAACAAGATTTATTCAAACTCCTGGTACAGTGATGCGGGAAACAATGACCGTGTGGTAATTCAGGAGCTCTTGAAGACAGTGGCACAGTCCCAACAGCTTGAGACAAGTACTCAGCGAGATTTTAAAGGTGAGTAAAACAGTTAAAACCAGTCAAAATATGTTTTAAACATGGGGAGATTTCAGTTCACTCTTTTGTTTATACATGTATATTGCATGAAGACTGTACAGTCAAAAAGGCACACAAGTAATCTTAATCTTTATTTTCCTTCCTGTGGAGCCATGCTGATTTTTTCTGTGTGATATCACTTACTTTGGTATTATTGCTTGTATGTCAAAACTATTTTTTTCTTAGAAAGATTTGATATTAATACAGAACCCCACTATGTTTAATCCTTTTTTCAGTGGTGCTGTTAACAGAAGTTGACAAACTTACTAAAGATGCTCAGCATGCTTTGCGAAGAACAATGGAGAAGTACATGGCAACCTGCAGGTTGATCCTGTGCTGCAACTCGATGTCAAAAATTATCGGACCCATTCAAAGCAGATGCCTGGCTGTACGAGTGCCTGCTCCCAGCATTGAAGATGTACGTTGAAACAGAAGTGAAAATAAGTTACTTTAAAATTGTGATTAGATAAGTTCTTGCTGTGGACTTAAATTTTATTTTCACATAGTTACCTAATTTTCCTTTGTGTTGGATGGTTTGCCAAGCATGGCTTATGAAAGACTGGTCCACCTCTGGTCCAGAAATCTTTCTCACAGGAGAATCTGTAGGTGCTGAACAGTTTGCTAAGTGTTGCACTCCATGCTTTTTTCTGTCTAGATCTGCCATGTCTTGTCCAGTGTGTGTAAGAAAGAAGGCCTGACTCTGCCTCAGGAATTGGCTCAAAGGATTGCTGAGAAATCTGGCAGGAATCTTCGGAAAGCATTACTTATGTGTGAGTCCTGCAGAGTACAACAGTAAGTCATTGCAAAAATTATTGTAAATGGTACTGTCAGAAATGATCTTGCTTCTAAGGTCTTGTTAAAATTGGCAACAATTTTCTTTGATTGTAATTTCTAAAAATATATTATGTTGTAGGTATCCTTTTACTGCTGATCAAGACATTCCTGAGATGGACTGGGAAGTTTATTTGCGAGAAACTGCAAATGCTATTGTTGGTCAACAGACACCACAAAGGTAGGTGAATGCACTTGTTAAGAGCTGTAAATGATGTTTTCCGTGTGCTGTGGAACCTAAAAAAAAGAGTTGAATTAAAAAATGTGGCATCTCCAGTTATGTGTAATTTTCTATATTTCTACTGGAGGTTTGCAGGCAGAGGAGTTGAGCTTTACAATTGCGAGAGAAGGCTGAATGAGTATCAGGAAATGAAGAGCTGTTGCGTTTCCCTGTCAAAGCTTAATAGTCTAAAGTGACCATAGACTCAGTTGTTTCCTGGTTGGTTTGTTTGTTTGTTTTTTTGAGTGAGTGTGGTGGGTGGGTGTGGTTTTCTGGTTTGTTTGTTTTACTTAAAGCTCCTCTTTGACCATCTTTAGCATAAAGCACCTGTGTAAGAGAGCTGGAAATGAGAAATTGTATCTTTTTTTGAGCACATCAGGAGATGACCCCTGTATCAATCTCATTGTCATATCCAAAACCTGATCCTTTTAGTCTGTTTTATGTATTACTTGCATGAGATGTCGCTTAGTTTAAATGCTTGTAGCATCTGCCCTCCTGTTATCAAAAGCTGAGCATTGGCTAATTGTGTCAGTTCTGCCACCTAATTGTCTTACCCCTTTATATAAACAATGAAGACAGAAGAACAGCATAAAGGAACTCTCTGGCTCTAGTAAATTGTGTCTTCTCACTAGTCTTAAGCATGAATAACTTAGATATGAAGAAGAATTAAAGGGAAACAATCCTGACACAAATTACAATAGCCTTGTAGCTTCTAGATTAACTGAGACCATTGTAACTAGACTATGTGTCATTTATCTTTTGAATAAAAGGTGATATGCAGCCTTTGAATTGAAATTGACTCATGCAGTGCTTATTTTAAAATAACACCCAAAACCAAAAGCAGAAAAGAAGCTTTGCTTGGATTGCCTCTTTTCCTGCATTGTATTTCACTAGTTGTGAAGGACATTAGTATGCTTTGGGATCATAATTCTCATATTCTGTGTTGTCTGTCCAATAGGCTTTTAGAAGTCCGTGGACGGCTTTATGAACTCCTGACACACTGCATCCCTCCTGAGATTATAATGAAGGTAATTCAACTATCTAGCTCTTACTGTGTTATAAGTTTTAATACTGTGACAGTCTCAACTAAAGCCTTTTTAAAAAAATACACCAAAACACCATAAATCATCCAAATATTGATGAAAAGTTGTGTCCTTTCCAAACAGACTAAAACTTGTTCAGTAGTCAAAGAAAAATGGCATCATAGCTGAGTAAAAATAAAGGAGGACATTCTTAGTTGCCTTGACTTCTCAGGCCAGTTGCTATATTAAAGCAAGTTGATCATGGTTGTCTTTCACAGCCTTAATGATTATATGACTATGGGCTAATCTTGATATGATTGGTTTTCTTTTATAAAATTTTGTTGCTGTAAGTTCAATATTTGTTATGTCTTCGTGGAGAGGTGTGCTGAAGGATGCTGGAACAGCAGGACTGTTCAAAGGCAGATGTCACCTTGGAAGGAAAAAAGCAAGTGGGATATGCATGATTTTATCTCAAGCAGGATGAAAGGATGCTGAAGGCAGCTAGAGTAGAGCAAAGATCAAGAATAATGTTTGCAACCTAGTAATGCTTGACATAATTTCTTTTCACATTAACAAATTTCTGCTTTCTGATGGTTTTGGTACTTAGATGTTTCTTTAACTGTCCTTTCTTGCAGTAGGTTAGTGGATCCTACATTGCTGTGTTTGATAGGAAAAAGGTGCACGTTCTCTACCCGCTCCCTCTTCATAAACTTGAAATGGTCTAGAGATACTTCTCAGTTAATCCTGGCTGTTCAAATTGAGATGGATTTGCGATGTTTTTGTTCCTGTGTCTAAAATAATGCATTTTGGGGTTTTGTAGTGACTGAAGTATTGCAGTCAAGTTGTCTTGTGTGTCTGCACATAAATATGTTCATAAATACAGACAGAGACACTTAAATTCTAAATAACCCTTTCCTTTTTTTTTTATTAATGTTGTTTCTCTTTGTGCTTGATGCTGTCAAGATAAAAGTAAGTAGTTTTAATGCGCTTGCTGTCTCAGTAAGAATTCTCCTTTGGCCATGTACCTACATGCAGTAGAGGTTATAGTATTTGGAGATGAGGTTAATTAATTTTCTTTTAGTAAGGCATAAATTATTCCAGTAAAGGAATATCTTTTCCATTGGATTAATGAGTAAACTGTTGGTTAATGCATGGCTATTTTCAGAGAACCAAGGTTATCCTCTTAACAAAAAATATCTAATTTTTCAAATACTGCTCTGTTTTTTTCCATTTTAGGGTCTCCTGACAGAACTTCTAAATAATTGTGATGGACAGCTGAAGGGAGAAGTTGCACAGATGGCGGCCTTCTATGAACACCGCTTGCAACTGGGCAGCAAAGCCATTTATCATCTAGAAGCATTTGTTGCAAAGTTTATGGCAATTTACAAGAAGTTCATGGAGGATGGGCTGGATGACATGATGTTCTAACTGATACCCAAAGTCATATACAGAATGTTGCGCCAAGATACCAATGATGTTGCAAATGTCTACTTGTCAATGCTTGATTACTTGAGCCTAGTTCCAAGTCAAATATTTTTATTTTGCTATTTAATAGAACAATATTTGTTCAGCTTTAGAAACCAGATGGATTGTTTGACAGCCACAAATCCATCTTTAGATCCATACAAAATGCATTGGCCTTTCAGAAAGATGACACATGGCCTTGGAAGATGTGTAAGATCAGAGCTGCTTTGTGATATTTGTAAGCTGACATTAAGAAGAGCGAACGCAGGTGCTGTGCGCTTGGTTTTTGTTTTTTAATCACAGATGGGCAAGGCTGAAGGAAAAAGATGTTTTTTCCATGTTCTGCCAAGTTCCACCTTGGACATGTATGTTCTGCCTGCTGATCTATACATCTTAGTGTTTGGCTTCTTTTTTTAGCCTCAGTGTTTTCTGTAGTGTGCTCACACCAAATGTTTTCTTTCTTTTTCCTTTGTAAGCAGTTGCATTGAAATTGTGGAGGCGCAGTACTTTGGTGTTGTTTGTAAATCACATGGAACACCTTATTTAGAAGGATTATACCTTCATAAAGCAAGTCCACTTGCTGTCTGACACTCTGGGGTTTACCTACATAATGCTGCTCAGGTAAACGTTATTTCTATTTTTTAAATGAAAGGCAAAGATTCAGCTTTCAACAAATATCTTTCACTTCTTACACTGATATGTGACATTTTTAAAATGGCTTAATAAATTGTAGAAAATATGAGCAAAATGCTGAATTGGTGTTTTACACTGTCTGTGACTGTCTAGGTGCATTCATCTGCTTTGATGTAGACATCTTTCAGAAAGGTGTGACATCCCACACACACTGTAAGACTGAAGGGAGCCACTGAAGTGTAAAAAAATCCATATAAATACAAGCAACAAGACAAAGTGAAAAAACAACCTCCCAAAACAATAATAATGATAATAATAGAAAACAAACAATACATGTGCTGCAAGTCTTTCACATGTTATGTCTGTGTACCATGATACTCTAAGAATCACAGAATTCATGTGCTTTATTACTTCACCATGCTAATTTAGGCTATTAATAGACAATATTTAAAGCTTAATTAAATAATGCTGCTTTTCTCAAGGATTTAAGGGTTCCATGTGGGGTGTTAATGCACAGCTTGCATTCAGATTCATTCTCAGTAAGATGGTGCTGACCTGTTTCCTGCTCAACTGGGCTCCTGAAGAAGTAGAAGATAAGTTTTTTCCTTCCATATGCTTGTCACCCAAATCCACAGCACTGGCAACTTGTCATATTGTGAATGTCTTCAATGTCAAATGATCCTGGAGCAACATTAAATTAGTCAGTGATAGTGGAAAGGAATACTTAAATTCATTACAAAGTAGGGCACAACTTTGTGATAGAGGGGGAATAATTACTGAACATAAAAACTGCCCTGCTCTGTCCGTAGCGTTACCTACTGATTTTTAAAAGCTGAACATTTTTTATGATTTCCCTACTACTCAAGTATAATGTGTGATAAAGTAAAAGTGTTAGCTGAAAGGACGATGAAACACTTCACCCTCCCAAAAAAAAACAGCCCCAAAACCTTATGTGGGAGAAGAGGAATGTATGTAGGGGGTTGCAAAATGCACAGGGGCACTGTTTCTGTGGAGGGCAGTGTTTCTGTGGAGGGTAGGGAGGCAGGAGCTGCACTGGAGGTTTGTTGGGGCAGAGGAATAACTCTTTCAAAAGGCCCCAGCAGCTTTGTCTGAGTCAGAAACCCCAATGTGAATCTCTGAGATATTCTTGCTGCTTCTTATTGAAGTTTCACTTTTATCCTTTCCTACCTAGGATGATTCAAGTGTAGTCAAGGATGGAAAAGTTATAATGGCAGGATTCCTGTGAGAGAAAATGGCTATCGCTCTTCATGGGAGCCAGCATTCCCCCCTGCTGCTCCTACTGCTTCTTGTCTTCCACAGTCTAGAACACAAATTTAAACACATGGGCACAGTATCTTGTAAGTCTCTGCCCATGTCTTTCCTTGCTAGTAGTTTTGACTTAGTATCCATAAAAGGCTTCAGGGGAAGTTGTCATGCCACCAAGCCTGTCAAAGTTCAAGTTCTGGATATTGCTCTGTCATGTGGTTTACTTATAGTTCATCCTGTGAGGAGCACAGAGTTGGACTTGATGATCCTTAGGGGTGACTTCTACCCTGAGAGATTCTGTGATGATGACCAGTAAGTGTTGTGCTTTCTGGGAATGTTTTAGATGTTCACTGCCTTAGATATTGCTTCCTTTCCTTTAGGGATAGTTGCAGCTCTTGCTTAAAGGCAGTTTGATGCAGAACTGAAGTGCTGGGCTCTGTTGCAGGGAGCAGGGACCCTTGAGCTCATGCAGGTGGCTGTCAGAAATAAAACGGAGTTTTCTGCCAGTTTTTTCCCCTCATGGGGCTCCCATTCAGATCCTTTCACCAAAAATACATAATGTTAGCCTGGCAAGCGAGTGTCTCCTGGGGTGGGCACAGCTGCCTCTCCAGCCTGGAACAGAATCACAGAATGATTTAGGTTGGAAAAGACCTCTAAGATGGAGTCCAACTGAGCCTGCACACATACGGCCCAGCAACAGTGCTATGCTGGACCTACACTGGGCACGGCACACCTGCCTTGCAGATCAAGGGGAAGAGGAAGTGCAGATAGACTCCTGAACATGGACTAGCACAGGACCAACCTCTAGATGATCCATTTCTTCAGCTGATTTCATCTTTTGAGACCTGCTTAGAATTGCTGCTGAATTGCATGCTGAGAGGATTACCCTTGCTTTCATCCAGCGACACCTCCTGCTAGGTGGAAATGAAAACTCCAAGCTGCTCCCTCCCACGTGGGACTTAAGCACTGAAGGTGTCTGAGGGGTTGCAGAGGAGTCAGCTTCATGCTAGCACAGAAAGTCAGAGGGGAAACTGGTTTAAAAAAAAGGATCAAGAAATTAAAGGAAGCAACTACTTTTTTTGGAACTTTCTCTGCTCTGCAGAGATCAGCTGTGCAAAGGGTGAATGGTACATTCATACTTTATTCCCCATCTCTGAAGTCCAAGTGTTAACTCCTGTGAGGAATGTTATTGAAAGAATTTGACCTCTATTGTTGAATGTACACTGAAGGCTAATCAACAGTCCGTCATGCAAGGTGGATGTCAGGAATAAGTTACATTTCACAAAATGGGTACAATTAAAAATAATTTGCCATTAACTCAAAGACGTTGAGAAAGTGACTCAGAATTTTCTGTCATCAAAACGGAAATTATTCTCTTTCCAAATTAATCAGGATCCCTGGTTCCTACTCTAGGTTTTCGCTTTTATTTCCCCTTTTTAAAGTCATGGATGCTTTGCTTGTTTGCAAATTGACCCCGGTAACAGTTAAACATCCTTATAATAAGTTGTCTTCTACGGTTGCATACAGTGTGTGTGCTGAACTTCTGGAAGAAATTGTATGCTCTGTTTCTGTAATCCTGGTGTTAGTAAATTGTGTCCTAATCATTTGAGCCTTACCTGGTGTTTTGGTGGAGGTGGGTTTGGCACCTCCTAAACAGGAGTGAGGCACCAGCTATTACAAGAATGTGGTTTCACCACAGACACCACTGGTCCATCTGTGTTTCTCCTGGCAGCCACCACCTCTGTCCTGGCACTTTCTTGGAGCTATCTCCAATTCTGTCCCAAGACATGGAGTAAGTGTAGCTCTTTTTTGAAAGTTTTAACCTCTTTGCAAGCCACTGTGTACAGTTATAAAGAATAAAGTTTGGGCATGGGGAAGTTGAAGACTGAGAGCTGGAGACCTACTGTGCTGCTCTCTCTCAGCTGACTTCATGTCCCCAAATATTTTTTCTTGGTTTTCCCTGGGACAATCTACTTTGCTGTATGAAATATGATGCTTTTAGTCGGCAGTCTGTGACAGCTAGTGAATGGCACCATTTCAGTATAGCTAAATGTTGCCAGTGTGGGCTTTCATTGCAAGCAAGCTGGTGTTCTTTTTTTAAAACTTGTGATAGTATGTTCATGTCAAATGATTTTTGTGCCAAAGTATAAAGGCACTACTTAGCTCACTTCTGGTCACAACAAGATATGAAAGGCATGCTAGTAAAGCACTTGTTTTGAGAAATCCATGGAATATTTCCTGTGCTTTTTACCACTCAGAATCCTTCTGCAAAATGTTATTTCAGTCTTGAGTGAGAAGGAAGGAAAGAAAATCTGGAGCCCCATCAAAGAGAAGAAAGAAAGAATCAGAATGACAAAGCAGGCAAGGACAGATCCTGAGGGAAGACAGGTTCACTCATTAATTGTATTTACATTTCAAAGACGAGTCACCTGCAGTGTTCTCAATCATGCCCTACACTTATATTCCTTGCCACACACCATGAATAATAAATGCACTTTTGAAGATAGAGTAAGTGACCAAATAGGCTTCTTCCAGTTTTAATTTTGTGGATGATCTTAATTTGGGAGGTCAGTACAAATGCCTATGGTAAGTGACAATTTTAGGCCAGTAATTGCTAATTAAGACAGGAAGCAAGATGCTGGCTAAGGCACTTTCAGATAGATCACAGATAACCTTGCAGGAGCTGATTAACTCAAACATAAGACCTCCTTAGATGATAGCTACCAAATGATACTTGGAACAATTTTTAAAATTCAAAAGGATGGGGGAAAAGGATTTATGAAACTCTTGACTACATTTTCTCTGGAGAAAGAATTTTGATAATAAGTGGGGTTAGCTGTTTTCCAATTAGCAAACAATTAGAAGAAAGACATTTACCCAGCGGGCAAACATCTTTTATGATAGACTCATACCCATCAAACCTGTTGATGCTGAAGGAGGATAAACATTGCTGTACTCACAGTGTCTCGGTGAAGTGAGCAGCACTTCCTGCTGTTCCTGTGCCACTTTTGTATGGACTGGGTGGGACTCAGTGTGACAGTGCTTAATGTGGCAAGCACAGAACAGAGGACCCCACACTGTGCCTGTGATCCTGGGATAGCTGTGGACAATTTTCCAGAGCTACCCAAAAGAAATTAGGAACAGCACAGCAACCATCTGTGGAAAAAACACAAATCTCCAACGTCAGGGAATTTTTTGGGACCTCCAAATCAGAAAAAGTGAGAAGACATTAGTGTCTGTAAAGGAGATCCTCATTGACAGATCAGAGTTAGTGTCAGACATTGGAAGCTTTTCTGAAAGTGTCCCTTGGACAGGTGAGGCCTCAAATGACCATAAATTCAGAGTGGTAGATGCTGTAAAACAAAGCAGAGATAAGACAAAAAGCAGCAACCTTTCTATTAATTGGGGTTGTGTTGTCAGCACTGCCTGGTGAAAAGGTGGAGGAGATGCTGAATCTGAGTGTTTAAGGCTGAACTCCTCTCCATACCCCTCCCACAAGCAACGGAAAGAGATGAGCAGGTGCTGAACATGAGTTTACTAGTCCAAACAAATCTTCAAGGTGTATTCCATTGTTCATCCTCTAAAGGAACTATTCCTTGCCATTAACTCCACGGGCAATAAAGGAGTACAAAACCCCTTTGGCACAGGGTAGTGCTTACCCTGCAGACTGCGGATGCAGACTGTTGAAGAAATCTAATGCGCTCAGTCCTGATTTTGCCACTGGCATCCTAATTGAAACAAGCATTTAGAGTAGAGCTTATGGCTTTATAGCATTTCTGACATGCATAAATGTGAGGCTTTATTAATGCATGAGCTTTTCAAACAAATACATATTTTTACTTTTTTTCCACTTTGAGGTCTGTGTCTGGGAGCAGTTTCTTTTGCAGGAGTCTGAATGAAGTTTGATCCCAAGAAGCCCAGAGGCAGTCACTGTGAGTGCAAGGCATCCCACGTTGAAGCAGGTCTAACCCATCCCTTAGGCAGAGCTTCCCTACAGAGGAAGTGGCCCTCTTTGCAGTTCATTTTATTCAAAACAAAGACATTAACTCCTTGTTTGAGGTGAAAATCGCTTTTAGAGCCTCTAACGGTTTGGAGAGATTAAAAATCCTTCCAGCTAGGCTAGTATTGTCCCTTGTGATGTGGATCTTGTTTGGAAACAGCTTGCATGGATCAGGTAGACATGGGTATCAGCATTAGGAGAATTGCACCTGAGGGAGGAACTGGAGATGATGAGCACCTTTCACTAAGGGAATGCTGGAAGAAGCTAAAACCTTCCAACAGGACTAGTCAGGGTCAGTTAAAATACCTGTGTTGTTCCAGGAAAAAACTAAGTATCAGGTGTGACTGAGGACAAGGACTGGCAGCCACTATTTTTCTTTTGCACTGTGCTGGTAAACAGCCTGTTGAACCAGGGGAGCAGATGTGATGGAGGGGCTCAGAGCTGCTTTGGGCAACCTGAAGATGCACTGAAAAATATAGAGATGCTGTCAGGGAAGGGTGTTAATAATGCTGAGGTTCAATCCCTCTATGGACCACTAATTTAACAGTTGGACTGGGTTATCCTTGTATGAAATGAAAGGAATGGTGTCATCAGAGCTGAATGACAGCAACATTTTGTGGCTGAAAATTATTTTCTCCATTTGCACAATGATGCTAACATTTAGGGGGAACAAAGGAACACTGCAGAGGCAATCATTACTGATGGAGCACACTGATTAGCCTATCTAGCTCTTGCACCTGAGAATACATGATGTACTATGATTGTACCACCGTGGAAGGAAGTAAAGGAAATGTGATTACAGACATTATATCCAAATTGAATTAGAGCTGCATTAAAAACCAGAGATTACTGAACTTTTTCATGCTAGGTCTGAAAACATGATATACATCTGCTACTGACAGGCACGTAAAGAACATGCAGGGGCTTATTTCTCAGAAAACAAGTTTGATCTCTCACTTGCTGCTTCACAAATAAATGGAAACCAAAGCAGGAAGTAAAATTATGGACAGAGAAGAATAAATAAATGTCAGCAAAGCAGCTGTGTTGTTTGGTATTTTTGTTTGTTTTGCTTCCAAATATTTACTTTACATTGCAACCTTTAACAGTAAATTGTTACAGTTTCTTTATCTATTAAAATCAGGTAATAAATCTGATCTTCTTTGCAAAAGGTGAATCTGCAGATAAAAGCATTATGTTAATAAATATTTTCTCAGTTGACTAGCAGTCGCTGGAACACATTTCTGTGCTGTGCTCATTCACTGTAGAGATTTAAATGAGTACTAAATCCTTCTGACTTCTAATTTTATTGGTGGAGCAAAAGAGAAATCCTTAAAATATGAAGCCACTTTTTAAAACTGTGTTTTTGAAGGGGCATACAGGGAGGCAAATATCGCTTTGCTTCCTTGGCTGTGGCTGCTACGAGGCTGTGAAAATATCTCTGGAATGTGACAGTGTCATGAATTACTGCCTCTGCCACGAGGGCTCTGTACATCCAGTAATTCCCATAAAAGCCAGTCTGTCTCATATGACTGGAAACATCATATGAGGTGACAAAGTGGAACTGCAATAAAATGGTGTATCTTTCAATTACTTCCCACGTTATGTTACATCAAGTGGCAGAGTACAATAAATTTTAAAATAAAAAGTTGACATGAATGATTATATAGTAATAAATGAACAACAAAGACTTTTAATGCACACATAAAAAATAATCCAGCAATCACCTTCCAACTGTATTTTATCTATTTTCAAGCAACAAAACACAGCTGGCAGCTGTTTATGAAAAGGGATCAGTGTGCTAAAGTGTGCTCAGTATAAAATAATAACTCTAGGAAAAATTTCAATAAAGATTTATTTTAAGAACAAAATCAAAGAAAATGAAGTCACGGAACCTGAGAGTTTCAAAGCAGTTTCTTCCTCATACATGCTCTCCTCACCAAAACAAACCTAAGGCTATAAAAATTTCAGGAATGGTTTTCAAAGGCACTGAGCTTTCAAAAGAAAGAAAACCTCTAAGTATTCCCTGTGCATTTCAGTAAGGGAATTTTTCCTAGAACTTCCACACTTTAGTGTTTTCTGTGATCATGCACCAGCTGGTGTGGTCAAAGTACAAATGAGTAATGCATAGGTCAGGAATATGTTGCTCTATCAGCTTGGCCAGTTTCTTGTCTTTGAAAATGTGTCAGTACGTCAGTCAGGCCCCAGCAGGACCTGTTTGCTGTTGGCTATGCATGGTCAGGGCACTCTCAGTGCCCACTCTGCTTTTGCTCTGAGGTTAGCCAGAAAGCCCCTTAGTTTGGGTGATGGTCTATTTTAAGTTGTTGTCTGACAGCTAATTCTTTCTGACATGAAATCAGGTCAGGTAAATACACTCTGCTGCAACCACAATGGCTACCTGCAGCCATTAGGGAGCTGTACAGATGCTTGCCCTAATTCTGAATAGCAGCCTCTGAAAGCCTTTGAGCAGCGTGGTGGCATGGGCAGCACAGGTTTAACAGCCACTTCAAAAGTTGTTGTATTTTAAAAATCAGTTTGCAACATAAAAAAACTGAGAAGCACTTTTCAGAAAGCCATGCTCTCTGTTGTTTTTTTTTTTAAACTTTTTCTCCCCTTTTTAATTCATTCAGCTCAACACTGTAATTGCCACAACTAACGAGCTCTTCTTGGTGCCATTGATTGCCCAAATCTAATACTGAGTCAAGTGATCTTGAGAACAGAGACCATCTCAGAGATTTCTCTGACACTGTGCACAGTGCTTTTTTCTCCCCTCTGCAGGATGAGCTCCTTGCTGTCCTGCCTAGCTCTGAAGTCCCATCCAACTTATGACAGGGCTGTTTCAAAGCCAGCTCTTTGTCCCTGTGAAGAATTGATTTCTGTACTCCACGTGAGCAAGGCTCACCTGAGGAGCAGGAAGGAGGTGAAGGTTTCTAAGGAACAAAGTTGTCTTGCTTTTCAAATCTTCCCCATTTTTGCTCCATTGCCCACACATATATCATTATCTGGCCTCCTACTCTCAAGATGTGAGCCATCTCTTTTATCACTTGCATGCACCTCTCTCCAAGTTGAAAAATGGTGCATCACTAGAACAGAACAGATAAGGTGAATAAGTATCCCTTGAGGTGCTAATGAATACAGAGTGCAGGGACAGGGACTGGCTCTGACACACTGGAAGCCGATGGTTTGTACCACAGGAATACATAATTTATCTTCTGTTGTGCTACCTGTGGTTGTACTACCTTTATCATCTCTGGCATTGTGCTAACTTTAACTCTAAAGATTCCCTGCCACACTGATGTATTTTAAAAATACAGCAGAATTTAGAAATGTCGAAACAATGTCTGTCAGGCTGGCAATAGCAAAATGATCTTTCTTCAATGAATGGCTACCACCTGGTCAGCAGCAAAGCAACCTGGAATGTTGAATCAACATATTGCTGAAAGGCACTTGGTCTACTTTTTCCTAGTAACAAATATATATAATTAGCACAAATAATTAGATAATCTCACTGCTGTGTGATACCCACTTCCAGGCAAACAAACATGCAAGATGTGGAGAATACCTCATCAGTAGGATGGTGAAATTGAAGCAATACAATTCCCCCTAAGCCAGAACCCAGTTTAAATTTCACTTTCATTTCAATATAAGTTTTTGCATCAGAAAGGACAACTGATTTCAGACTTTGTCAGGAACGTGGAGAATGGCAGTGCTGCAGGTTAGCTCCTGCTCTCAGGCTGAGCAGCTTTGGAGCAATTCACAACAAACATCGAGGTTGATTAGGTCTTGGTGCACAGCAGGGACTCCAGCAAAGGTTCTGCTACATCAAGAGAATGTTAAATCCTGTAATAGTGCTGGAAAGGAAAGGGCACACATTAAAGAGACTGAAAACAAAAAGCAATGGCATTAATGATAATTATCCAACTTTCTATTTCTCTCAGTGAAAATGCCCTGTGCTAGATCAAGCAGACATTTCTACACATAGCACTTCAGGTTAAAATGGCAAGCCACCTTTTGGTTAAGCTTTCCAAATGATGGCTTCCACAGAGAAATAATGTGTCTTTCAAGAAAAAATAAATAAAGTGCAGGATTGATTCTTTCTAGAAACATAAGTGCAGAAAATGCTAGCAGAAGTTCTGTATGTGTAGCCTTTAAGTGCCTGTCAGGGTAGCCATTCACCATAGATCCATTTTGCCTCAGAAAAAGACACTTTACAATTAAAAGAATAACAGCATGGTGTCCAGCTGTCATAGGAAAACACTGCAATGAATGATGCATTCAGAGTCTCAGTGGCAATGTGAGGATCAAAAGGCAAGCTTTGAAGAAATAGGATGTTTTAACATTCAGTTATTCCACTGCTCTGCCTGTAGGTTTCCCTTTCCTGAGATCAACAGAAATAAATTCTGAAAGCTTAGATCTTCTAGAAGTAGTTGATATGTTGATACTGAAATATTATGGCCTTTGTAATTAAAAATGCATCAAGTATCTTTAAGGGGATTACAATTTATTAATACAGTCTCACACTGAACACAGTTTTAGTGTTTTCAAGATAAGTTTGTCAGATAACTTTAAAAGGTGTGGATGTTGTATTCCATTTAAAAAATGCACAAAGCTAGGAAACAGAGCATTTGCATAGGGCAACATCACCCTATCCAGAAATCACAGATTATCACGTGAATTACTGCACGTGACTATTTTTAATCAAAGCCAAGCCTATGAGACGCCAAGACCACCATGAAGTCACATCTGCTTAAAGCAAGCAGCTCACAAAAAAAGAAAAAAGCTTTTTCTTTTCCTTGACATCAAAGTCATTGTCTATTGAAATTGTTTAAACTGAATAAGTTGCACTGTGCAGTATAGGTGCTGCTTCAGAGATGGAGCTGAGCTGTCAGTGAGGCACAAACACCGAGGCCTGACTGCAGCCCAGCTTCCCTGAGCCTGAGCCTGCTTCCCTTCCCTCCAGTGAAAACAGTTCCGTCTGCTTCACCTACAACTCCTCTCATACTGATGAGTCAATGGCACTAGTGAGAATATTTCATGGAATCATAGGATAGTTTGGGTTGGAAGGAACCTGAAGATCACCTACTTCCAGTCCCCCCACCAAGAACAGGGACACCCTCCACTAGACCAGGTTGCTCAGAGCCCCACCTGACCTGGCCTTGAGCACTTCCAGGGAGAGGACATACAAAACTTCTCTGGACAGCCTTTTCCTGTGCCTCACCACCCTCATCATAAAACATTTGTTCCTATTATCTACTATAAATAAATTTTAGAAGTCTTTCTCCATCTTTTTAACAAGTCCCCTTTAATTGCTGAAAGACTATAAGGTCTTGCTGATTCTTCAGTCCTACCCCTAACAATCTTTCACCATCAGTTCAGCATATTTCAAGGTGATTTTCCACCATCCAAGCACTATAAAACAAGGGTCCAGATGCTTGAAGGTGCATTTATTATAGTGGATGGTACTTTAAATCAAAAGTAGCTTTGTCCTAGATTGCAATAAACATATAAACTTGCAGGTGGTGAAAACAATATCAGGACAGAGGAAACTTATTCTGGCTCAGAGCAAATATCCCTCCAGCATGGTGCTATGGCAGCAGCCAGCACCAGAGGTACAGGAAAAAAAGAAAGGAAGAAGAGTGATGCTCTGTCGCCTTGCCTCCTGTGGCTGGCAGCCTAAGAGCTGTATCTGATAGCCAGGGATGGATCTGCCCTCCATGGATACTTTCTTGAACTCACTTGTACTTCTGATTACACAAATTCACACGTCAAACTAAGTTGCAATTTAATTACATTTTTTTTTCTGTTTTAAATATCTCCATGTGGTTCTTCTGTTGCAGTAAAGCACAGAAATTTACTCCTTATTCACTAATTTAATATAGTTTGTGGATCCCAGGATGCTATCTCCCCCAGGAGCAGTATGAATGATATACTTCCTTTAAGACTCTTCTGTGATGACATTCTATATAATTAGGTAAAGAGCCATAGCCCATTAATCTGTCCTCACACATAATCAGTTTGCACCTTTGATCATTATAAAGACTTCTGCTGGTTCACATGTATCCTTCTAGAGATGAAGAAAACCTGAATTTCATGAAGTATTCAAGATATGGATGCATCAAGTATTTATCTTCTACCACTCCTCTGCATTTTAATTTTTGTTCTTAATATTTGAATAGCTTTTTGACCAGGTTTGAACACTCATCTAATATTTTCAAGGCAATGAAAATGTGTCTTATGATGATTTCAATAGCTTTCCTGAACAAGAACAGAGAGTACCTGTGTGCCGGTACCCTTAGTTATTTTTTCTATGAGCATAACCTGTCAGTTATCCACAAATACTTTTCTGAGATTTTGCACCCAGTCATTAGCTTCATGTAAGAATTTTTCTTGCAACTCCTTGCAGCCAGTAATCCTGAATAAGTCTGTGTCACCAGCAAGCTTTATCACTGGCCTAGGAATTTCCTTTGTAATTATAAATTGGTATCTTTTGAAGAGCAGCCTTCACAAGGTGCCGTACACATACGCTGAGCATTCAGCATTGAGTCTTCCACCCCTTTCACACTCCTCTACCAGAATTTTGCCCTCTGGGTTTTCCTTCTTCCTTAAGAGTTTCTTCTTTTCTGGTAGTAAACTTTTATGCTGTGAATTTTTTTCAAGCATTTTCTAGCAGGTGGTTTGATTTTAGTCCCATTAAATTTAGTGAGAGCATGTGGTTCTTGCACAATTACTTATTGATGCACTATTTCAGACTAATAAGAGTTTTTCCCCTTTGGGGGGTTCTCAGATTAATCTTTTCAAGAGTCTTTGTGCCCCTGTTGTACCATTTACACAACCTACATATGGAAAATTGTGGTTTCTCAATATTGTGTTTTCTGCCCCCACTGCCCCTGTAGTCTCTTTTAATAATCTGTGGTCATTTTCTCTAAGTTTATCAAAGAGTTGGTGATACATCCTTATTATTACACTGTTTCTACCTACTGTTTTTTCTTCCATAGATTTATCCTCATGCTACTTTTTCCACAGAGCACTATTTAGATCTTCTAGATGTTAGGCCAGCCTCATAACCAAAAGGTAGGAAAGCCCCTTAAGGGCTTTGATGAACATTGTATCATTACCATACTAAGCAAAATCATGGTGATGAGGAGAAGTAGGACCACTTTAAATTTTTCAAACATACAAACTAACCACTGAAAAAAAATTTTTGCTTGGGTTGAGCACAAGTGATGGACCAAAACTACTGACAGCCCTGCAGCAGCACAGCCTTGCTTCATGGATTATTGGTTGTTTTAAATCAAGCATCCTTTTCATTTGGCAATACATTCCTCTACCCTACCAAAAAATCAATCCAAATTAATTTGATGTCATGTACTGCTCATTCCCACCATTTTTTTTTTTTAAATTCAGGACTGAAAATCTTTCCATAGCTGAAAAATACATAATGCAATTTTATATTTTAAATGGAGAAGGTGAGGAGGAAGGAACATTTCAAAGAGTCTTCTCTTCTTCATTTCACAATAATATAATTAATTGCTCCTTCTCTTAATTGAATACTGTGACTAATCCTACTAAAAGGGATTATTTAGAACAAGCAGACAATGCTAGATACATTTTTGAGTCATTCAGCTGTCTTCAGAGAACAAATCTGAAAGCACAAACAACTTTTCTGAATTTTTTACAAGTCACTTTCAAAATTAATATTTTAGGTCAGTGATTCAATTTAAGCCTTGTTAAATGGCAAAAAAGAGATCTGTGTAATCAGAAATTGCTTTTCTCTGTTAAATTTCTTTATTGAAGTTAAATCCCTTAGGAGACATTTGGAAAGTAAAGATCACAGAATTTTTATCTCAGAGACTCTTTTGTATATACTATATATACTCTTCAGATGCCACTTTATCTCTGTCAGCTGTAATAATGGGAACAATTGGAACATATATAAAGACATGGTTCTAAGCTAAACATTATTTTAGTCTCTCCATTATGATGACATCAAAAATAAAAAAGGGGAGGAAAAATACTAATATACCAAAGAATTATTTAAAAACACTATAGAATAAACTTCAAACAGTGTTTCCATAAAAAACCTTTCCTTTTGAAAACAGGACTCAATTACTTAGGGTGGAAATTTTTTTCATTCTTTTATTTTTTGCACATTTATGGTTAATATGAGGAAAGAAGGCTGCTGCTTTTATAAAAACCACCATAATCATGAAATTTAATTAACTAATTAAAGTCTTGATTCAGGAATCATATACTTTATTTTAAGCATTTGAATAGCTATGCTGTTTCAGCTGGATTACTTCTGTGTGTATTAAAGATGATTCTGATATGTTTGTCACAGCAGCATAAAAGTGGGGACACTAAAATCAGCAAAAGAAAATAATAAAATGTGGAGCAGTCTTTATCGAGCCTTCCCTCTCCCCTGCTTTGTGTCGTCCTCGGGGTGCCTACCCTGGATTACTCCTTCCCTCTTCCCCACACGGGGTAGTGTGGCCTTTCCTGGAGCTGCTGGCCCGGTCCCACCAGCTGCAGCACCTGGCTTCACCCGGCTGGGCTCTCAGGGATGGCTCTGTCTGCCTTCAAGCACCATTTAATCTTGCTTATGTACTTTATTTTAGTTGTCATTGTGAAGAGAGAAAATAATGCAGGCAGCTGCTGTCTCTCCTTCCCTCACAGGTGTGCTGGTGTGTGCTGGTCTACAGGGTTAGGCTCTTTTTCCACCTCCTTTGGATTATTTGGCTGCACATTTCAAGGGTTGATGATGGTGGTTTCCCCACCAGTGCAGAGGAGTGTTGAAGGACTGCTGCCCATCCCCGAGGAGTGGAAATGTGGGTTTGAAACCCCTCCAACTGTGGAAGGAGGTGAATCAAACTCTTCTGTTTTCTGGGTCTTCTGCTTCCTGAGGACTTGGCTGTATTAAAAAAGAAAAAAAAAAGCAAAGTCTCTGTAACAGTCTGTTAGACACCAACCCCAAAGATACCTTGGTGCTAAGGATCTTTATTTAGTGAAGAAGGTATGAATGTGCACCCAAGTCAGGTGCCTGAACACTGTTCTGGATCCATTCTGGATCACAATGTCTTCTTCAGTAGGACAACAAGCTTTTGGCAGTACAGTGTGAAAAGCCAGTGCTAGGGAACCCTGCTCTTAGGTGACAGCACAATCCTGACAAAACTGTGATGTGGAAGCTGCTCAGCCATCCCTTCTTCCACAACCACAGCCGTGGTGCTCTGCACCCCAAGAGAGCAGAGGAAAACAGCTTTACACAGGCAGCTTGTGCAGCTGCTGAGAAGTTGTCACCTCTTTTATTGACACCCAGCAGCTGGCCAAGACCTTGCAGCCAGGTAACGCTGTTAAGAACACGTAGGTGAGATTTAACACAGATATACTGTCAACATGGTGACAGTGATAAGGCCACAGATTGTGTTCTAAAATAAATTAGTCCATTTAAAAGTGATAAACAGGCTGCTGGCTGTTACTGTGAAAATTAAACTAAATATAAGGGTGTGTTTGGAGCTTGCACCAGTTCTGCACTCCAGTAACTTGGAGCAACAGACGTGAACCATCAGAAAAAGAGTTCCTTCTCCTGCAATGTTTGTTTTTCTAAGTAAAAAAAGCAAACAAACAAAAAAAACCCCAAAACCAAGAGAGTCTAGTTTTTTGAACTGGACCTGAACACATCCTGAGATAACTGTATCATACACTGGAAATTAACTTAGGATATTTTTTGTAAATCAGTTATAACCAGCATGAAAATATCAATGCAAGAAACACAGAGCTCCTGATTTAGTTGAGATAGAAATCCTTGCTGTGGGTGATAATTGCCTAAACAGGCAACACTGTCAGCTGAATGAGTCCAGAGACAAAAACCTGTGGAAATGACAGAAAAGCCTGCAGCTCCTATGGAGCTTCTTTGCATCTCTAAGAATTTGTGATTACTAGCTTGAAAATACTGCATTATTCACTTTAAATAAAAAACTGACATTGGTGAAGCCAAAGCTGAAATCAGTGCTGGCAGATGTCTCAGAAACAGCAGAGGTACTCTGTGGGTTACCTCATCAAAACCAGAAAATCCCACAATGGGTGGTATTTCTCTTGTGTCTCTGAGACCTCTTGTGATATTCAGATTTTGTTAATATTTTGCACATCTGACTTCCACCAGGGAGGAGAGCTCACTGCTGTGAGAGGAGCTGTATTAACATTAGGCAGCAACTGGTTATAGGAGAGTCAATGGATTTTTCTCAAAAAGCTCAGATGGGCTTTACAATAGATGCAGAAAAATAGAGGTTATTAATTTTCTGTCTCCATGGAAGACTTAAACACTTGGCCCAAATGTGACCCAATTTCCTCCAACCTGCTCTTAAAATCCTCTTAATATCTGAGGTAAATAACCTTTGCTGCAGGGTAAGATGATTATATTTTTTTCTTCCTATTTCAAACAAAGAACAGCTTTCTCTAAAGGTCATTTAAGTATTTGAAGACTATTATGTTTCCTTCAGTCTTTTATTTTTTCTCTTTCTTGACTAACCAAATCCAATTCCTTCAACTTCTTCTAATAATTTAGATTTTTCTAAACATCATTATTTGAAATGTCTTAATACAGATTGCAAACTTTCTAAGGAATGCTCCCCAAAAGCAGATAGGATATTCCACCTAAGATCTCAAACACACCAAACATAAGAGAGTGACTTAGTTTTCTGCCTTCCATGAAGCTGTTCTGTCACCATCCCAATGCAGGTGTTTATGTGACTCTGTAGCAGCATGACAGTATTTGCACATTTTTGGCCTGTGGTCCGCCTTGCCTGGTCATTATTTCTCATTTTGTTCGTTGAATGTTTCCTTGCTGAGCATAGTATGTTTCTTTCAATGGTTTCTGTGTGACTTCTTGATTCCAGAGATCCCTCCATTATTTGCCTTTGTCAAATCCCACCTTGCAAAAGAATCCCAGCTCCTCCTATATAGGAACTGTTCACAAATTGTGCAATATGCTCTCTAGCAGCCATCAAAGTTATTAATTAAAATTTTGCGTAGAAATAGACGTAGGGTGCTCCGAAGAGCATGCCCTTTTTCAAATGCCTACTGTGTGGAGAGTGAACCACTGATTCATTTTGAGAATGATTTTTCCCCCCATATTCTTAGCTCCATTTACTTATTTTACTTGTGTTGACACAAGAGTCAAGATGTATCATGTCTTTTCCTGCTCCCCTGTCTATTGGGATGATTACCCTGTCAAAAACAGAAAACAGATTGACTTGCTCTTGACAAACCCATATTGGCTGTTTCTCCTTACATTAGTATTCTGTATGTTTAAACAATGTAGGCTTAAATAATTTATTCTATTTAAATTAGATTATTTAAATTATTTATTCTACTATCCTTGCATAAATCAGAGTTAACTTGGCTTCCCCTTAATCCTTTCTCTCTCTTTTAGAAACAAGTATTGTATTTCATTTTCTTCCCTTGCTGGAGATCTTAAATATGATCTGCTAGCTCACAGTAGTTTAAGATTAATTTCATGATTTCCTAGCAATTTGCGTAACCAAGTTTATATAAATATTCTTTAAGATGTTCTTTCCCTTTATATAGTCCAAACGCTTGTTCTCTCATTAAAAGTCTCCTAACTTGTTGGTAACTGTTACTAGTTTTTTGTAAAGGCCAAATAAAAATGCAGGTTTCCCTCTCATCTCTTATTTGGTTTTCTTTCTTTTTATGTTTTCCTCTTGCTATGTATACATTCATAAACTCTTCAGATCCCCTCACTTTTTCTGTTAAATTACCATGAGACTAAAAGTTCACAGATTAAAGGAAAATTAGTTTTCATAGTTTGGTATTAACACTGAGGAAAGCCACTTGATGCTCTTCACTCCAGGAACCCTTTTTCCCACTGAGCTAAGAGTCTGATCAGATCTTTCAGTAATATAAAATAACTTTACTGACTTGAGTATCTGGCACTTAATTGGAGGGGAAAATATGATGTCTTCACCTTTGCATTTGCAGGAAAGAAGTTTCATATCTATATTACCAGAAAAAGCTGCTTCTTATCCCTTGCCCATCTCTGACTACAAGAACTCAGTATATACAAGACTTTATTAAGTCAGACCATGATTTTTCCATATAAAGGAAAAAAAAAAACCCACATTAACAGAGGTAATGCCATGATAAAACAAGTCAGTCCTGTATTATGATCCGGAAAAATTCCTTGGCCAAAGGGAAAACAAGAGTGCTAGTCCTCTTTCCATTACTGAAAGTGGCAAAAATCCTACTAATTTCAATAATTCAGCAATGGCTTCATCATGATAACAATAAAAAAAAATCTATCAGTATATGGCAAAGGGGATGATTTCTGTTGTTTGGTGATATTAATTCTCAAATAAAATGAATACTCACTGGGAAAGTGAGTATGGTTTCTCTCTTAAGGCAGTGAAAACATTGTGGAATGAATTGCATATACTCAGAGTGCAAACTGTCTCTTGAAAACAAGTTAAGCATTTCAAAGCAGCATATTTTAAACTTTTTCTGATATATCATGTCTATATTTGTTTCTTGTGAGGTTACTCCATGGAGCTGGCAAAAAACAATTCATTACATATGCATATGCAATAGGTGAAAAGTACAGGTTAAAATCATCAAGTTAGGCCAAATCCTCTGCTTGCCTTTAGACTGTTCAGAAATATTCCTGGGGCACAGACTTTACACCTTTTGAACACTGCTGCATACCCTTATCAACAAATCTGGCTTGTCCTTCACTTGCTTACCCTAGATTTCCAGAAAATGCCAAATCACCTTTGGACACAAGATGATCCCTCTGGGCAAAGGATGTGAAAAACCAGTAATAAGGACTATTAGCTATTGGTCATGTTTCTTAAATCATGACTGAAGAATTTTCAGGTGGTGTAACTGAGCCTGGTTCCCAGCCCCATGACGATGACACAAAGCCAGATTTCCAGATGGATTTGAACTTGAAATATAAAGTCTTTCAGGGCTTAAAGGAAGATCACCTGAGACGTGGAGAATAGGATGTGCCAAGATATTCACTAACTTCGAGAGAAGAGAGACATTAACATTTAGCTTTGATGTAACAGAGCTTGGAGACCTTCACATTCCTTTGGTTAAGAAAAGGAAAATCAAGTTTGCTGAGTGCTGTAATTTGTTTTATTTGCAGTAGTGTCTAACTTTTAATCAATATAAGCTTAATACCAAACTTTTAAAAGGTGGTAGAGTAATTCCAAGACTCCTAAACCAAAAGAACTCTCAAAATCTAAAAGAGAAAAAAGCAGAGGTTAATGCTACCATTCAGTGTTTTCTTTAAATGTGGCCAAAGGCAGGTAGCATCTACACTGTTAAATTTAGATGAAAAGGACAACTTATGAAAAGGAGAAAAATCTGACAAGAAAGGAAATCGGAGGTTACTCAATGAACATTTTGATGTGGCAGTGCTGAAGTGAGAACTTCGGCTTGATTTTTTGTCAGCTCCTTGTTCTTTCTCTACATTATGCCCTGTTTTGCTGAAACAGGTCTCTGCAGAGAAGGAACAGGTAACTGATTTGGCCAAAAACAACCTTTCTTTTTGCTGGGTTACTTTCCAGCCATATCAGTGTCATGATCATCCTTCTTCATAAACACAAAAATGATTGTGCTGGCTGACAAACCATGGAGCATGGGAGTTAAATCCAGTTTTTGGGAAGGTTCAGAAGGATATAATATTGAGCTTTGAATATGTTCGGTGTTCCTAAACAAGCTTCTTTGTTATATCTTCTTCCTGACAGAGACAACATTTCAAATTTCTGCCATGTGATAAGGCACAAACAAATCTTGCCTCTTCTATTTTTCACATTGTAGTTTAGTTGTGCTTGGGCTAGAAAAAAACTTCACAGCTGTGTGACTTATGCATTTTGTAGTTCTTTACTGCGCTTGCAATAATACACATTTCTTCTGCTAATACAGATTTACCTGGTCTACACAACCCAGAATAGTCTGCTGGTCACTGAAAAAATCCCAAACCTAGAAGAGACAGAACTGCCAGCCTATACAGTTTAGACTCTTTACAAATCTGTCCTGTAGCCACCGGCAGCACATAGAACTTGCCAGCAATGGACAGGACAGTGTTGAAGCTCTCAATACCACAAGGCAGACGTGAACTGTGGCAAACCACTGCTTCATGGCCTCCAGTTTGAGCCAATTCCACTGATGGGGAACAGCAGTCACAACCCAGTTTATCAACTTGAGAGCTGATGTGAAGTTATTTTCCATTTCTCCAGCCTGAAGGGGTAATGAGGAGGAGAAAGGAAGGGCATTCGGTGTCTGTACAAAAGAAAATGTATTCCTGACATATGCCATGATGTATGCTCTTGACTGGCCTAGCTTGAAATTCTCCACCCATTTTAAAGGAGAGACAATTGCAAAGTGGAATCCAGGTTATTTTTTACCCTCACAGTACAATGAGCACAGACTGCTGTCTCCCGCCTAGCAGGCTCTCTGCTGTGTGACGGGAGGTGCTCAAGTGAGATCGCTACAGAAGGCCATTTACCTTGGCCTGCCCAGCACGTATGAAATCAAAAATATTTATGGTAATGACACTACTGCAGTTTTTCTTGTAATGGACTCAAAATGCTAAGTGAAGGCATCATGTAGTGGGAGCACAGCACTGAATTATTCCTGTGTATTGAAATGCTGATAGAGAAACTAGGCTGCTAAGTAATTAAGTCACTATTAGACCAAACCATTAAATCCATTGTCTGCTATTCTAACTGCTGCTAATTGCTGTCACCATGACAACAGGGGAGTTTCTTTATCTGGTATCTCCATGTATTTTCCTTTTCATAATGGAGCCTGCCACATGGAAATTGACATCTTCCCAACTTGAAATACTTGTGTTGAAATAAAGGCAGACATCTTTAGATAAGAACAACTTTAATGTCAGCAGTAAAGTGGATGTTATCTAAATTTTTCATAATTTCTTTGCAGAATTATCTGGATCTTTACACAAAGTGCATTTTAGAATAGATTATTAATTTAAAAAGCTTTCCTTCTTACTTGCATGATAAAATTTATGGTTCATCTTAAAATCAGGAAAGTAAATACATCAGGTTAATAGAATACTCCGTACCTTGTGCAGATTGTAGTTCACATCTTGTTTATGGTTACACTTGCACCAATATTAACCTTGGTCAGAGTCCAGATTTTATCTCTAAATTTTTTTTTAAAAGAGGAAAATAGTTATTTAGTAGCCTTTCAAATATTTAAATCCTATATTTAGGTGACAGCAATCCCATAGCACCTGCTGTGAAATCCTGTGTCTTTCCCTCCCAGTCCCATCAATTTGTTATTCCATTTGAATGGGGAAGGAACCACTGCTGAGCTGCAAATAGAAGTCTGCTCTGAGCTGCTTGTAATATTAACTGCTGATGCCACCTCCTAAGAATGAAGGAAGGATATCCAGAGAAAAGCTGGAGCTCTCTCAGTCCTTCCCATGTCTTGCTTCAGCACCAGCTGAGAAGAGGTGCTGTGAAACAGTGCCAACACTTGGCTAAAATTAGACTCTGTTTTCCAAGGAGAAAGGATAGAAAGAGGACTACCTGGGAGCTCTGTCTGGAAAAAGAACTTCAGGACTTTTTCTGTGTTTGACTTTTGAAGGGATAGGCTCTTGTATTAACTGAGCAAGAGCTACGAAAAGGATTCCCTCTAATCTGACGCCAGAGGCTGCTTCCCAGGGCTGGAGGGCAGAGGATCCCTGTCCAGTGCCATGGCACCACTCTTGGCAATTGTGTTTCATCTGAAAACTGTCTCTGTCCATGGACACCACAAAAATTTGGCAACAGCCTGAGCTTAAATTACAGCAATTAAGAAGTTGAAAGCCTGTGACATTGGTAAAAATTCAGTGTGATGGTTCTCTGTGTTTTATTTGTGCATATGGTAAACATTGTGAAATCTGCCAAGATCTAGTACAAATATGCTTCCCAACACTGGGGCTGTGATAAGCTGGGAAAAGTGTATGGTAAAGTTTGAGTGACACCCAAAAAGTGTCCTAGAGAAAGGGAAGGGAGAGAAACATGCACTGTATCTCTTGTTACCAAAGTACATTTCCTTAACTTATGCAGTATGCCATTGTTTATTTAGGAGATAGTATTTCCAAATATTATGCTGCCATTAAAGGGAAATTGCTAAGGCTTTTAAAGGAAGAAGGGCCATCTGTTCTACATTTTTATACAATGTGTTGTTTTCTCATATATATCTGAAAGGAATCTTATGACTTTTAACACAGTATTTATTAACTTATTGTACTTAGAAGCTGTTAGCTTTTGCTTCATGAAGTCTTTCAAAACTTTTAAGTCCACTCTTGAAAAAGATATTTTCTGACAAGTCCATTGTTTACAGACAAGTCTTTAAAAATGGCAGCTGAAAATGATGATAAATACCAAAAGAATCTCACAGTCTGAAACAAAAGCTCCAAGACATGTCATTTGTCCCCTGTTTCATTCATCATCCAGGAATATCCATCTCTACAGACTTTCTACTGCAAATTCATTGACACCGTGTGTTACGAGGGACAAAAATCTTTCCATGTTTCCAAGCATCCATTTTTTTCAGCTGTTCTGGGTTGGCATGGTGCACAGGTATTGGCAATGTCCCCAGGAAAACCCAGTGATACTGAGCATAGCTGATTGCATCCTAAGCCATTTTCAGTTCAGTGTAAAGTTTTGTACAGACAAGCTGTAAAATTGTGATCCTTATTGAACATATACTGGCCATGACAGGATTTAATTAAATTATCAAAGATTTGGGCCACTGAGACAAACTCTCCCCACTCCACTAGCATGATTCTAACAATTCTATGCAGAATAAATACTCTGAGGCAAAAGTATTGATGGCAGAGCCTCACCCAAGATCCCTGCACTGTACACTGGCCATTAATCTGACTCCTGATACAGTCTTTATCTGGTCCTTGTTTTCAAACCCATGCACATTTTTAATCTCATCAACTCAAAAGACTACTGTTCTGCATTTCCCTAGGCAATTACATCACAGAGAAACACTGGAGCAAACTAAGCCCAAATTCAATCTTGCAGCAACAGCAAGAAACTTAAGTCTAGAGGAGGTTTGGTTATGTCATTTATTTATCTGAAAAGCCATGCTAGGATTAAATCTTGTAGCCCTTGGTGTCTTCTGTCACATTAGATATTCAGTCAGCATCACTGGGAAATTGCCTAGATCAAAGTGATGACAAGTATTGGAGTGGGATGAAGAAATTCTTTGGAAGTTCATCACTGTTCTCTTCGTTATATGTGTTCCTAAATAGCAGCCACTCTAGAAACACAGATAATTGAAAAAAAAAAGACAGTGTAGATGAGTTGCCCTGGTTTAGTCTCTCCTGCAGAGTAATGCATATATTTTTAGCTTCTAGTGAGGTTTAAAGCCATCACCTTGCAAGCACTTACACAGGTGCTTAACTCTGTGTGTGCAAACAATACCGCCGACCGACTCCAGTGGGGATATTCCAGGCACAGAGTTCACGACATGCATCAGTGAGTACAAAACTGGCTCTCTGAGGCAGAAGGATTTTTTTTTTATTGTTCTTCATTATAACCCAGCTCTGCTGTAGAAGCAGGTTTTTTAAAAATGCCTTCAGAAAGACCCTGGTTGAAATAGCTGAAGTGCACTACTGGGGATTGTTTCAAGAGGAAGCTGATGTACTATCAAATATACAGGGAAAGGCAGAAGGAGGCTAGAGAAGGAAAAGGAAATTGCTCTTTGGAAAAGCTGCAGCATAATTTCAAAGCTCTGCTATTGCTTCATTTGACAAGGGGAAATAATAACCGGTGAATTGATGTAAGATCACAGGAGTGAAGAGCACAGAGCTGTTTAACTCTAGCACACACTCAGGGTAGCTCACTTGGGCTGAAGGACAGCCTGGGATTTGCTATTACCTTGATACTTAACTACCAGGAAAAGAAAGAAGGTGCAGATCAAAGCACCTAGCAAGAGACACCACACAGCAAGACACCCTTTCAAATTAAGGCACAAAAATGTTTAAATGTAAGAAAACCATCATAAGCTGTGCATAATGCAGTGTCTTCTCTGCAAAGGGAGAGAAACATGTTGTAGCAGCTATGATTCCCACCTAGAATTACAAAAAATACCATCTCATTTGTTTCAAAAGGATAGCTCCAAGAGTGGGGTAAGTGCTCTAGACTCTCTGAAATCTAGAAGTCCAGTTCTGAAAGGCACTATTAAAATAATTTTTCCATAACTTTCTTTTAAGAAAATAACCCTTCTGGGAGAGGCTGGAGGGAAAGAGCCATCAGGTTGATTCCCAGCAGCCACCAGAAGTCCTGCTATGGACATTTCTGTCTGGAGAGTTTCAGTGGATGTCTACCTCCCACGCTTACCACACTATAAACCACAAAATGCTCAACAGCTTTCCAATCAATGCTTTTAATACCACAGGAAACCTATATAAAATATAGTGCACCAGAGGAAGACAGGAGAGAGATGTTTGAGGGCAAAGACACTGAGATTAGTAAGTAAAAAATGTTCTGACAATCTTAGGAAGCCGGTTACGACCCACATCACAGAAGGAAGGAAAAAAAACAAAACCAACATTGAAAAGCAAACAGGGATGTCCACCAATCTCTCCTGGGGGAAAGTAATTTCTAGGGGATTGACTCAGGTTCAAACACATGATTTATACATACCAGTCTGAACCTCAAAGGCTTCCAGTTTCTCTATCATCCCCAACATTCTTTCTCTAGTCACAGGAAAAGCCATAAAATAATCTGTAAATCAAGCTCTGCTTCAGGACAAAGGACGTTTCCTGCCCAACAAAAAATCAGATATTTGCTGCTGCAAATGTCACACAATGGCATTTTACATTGATGTTGTTTGCTTACTTGCATAACCAAGGCTTTGGGGAATGCAGATATTTTTTTTGAGCACACTCACCCCTACCTTTATGTGAATTTAAAAAGAAAAGCAAATCTGTTCATCCAGGGCTGACTGGAAAGCAAAGAGGTACAGAGCAGCAGTTCAGTCTTACTGCCTGTCACCTAATCTTCTGCTAAATTCGACACAACTTGATTGAAATTAAATTAGAGTTTAAAAGCCATTGAAAACTTCTGAGTTCATAAATGATTATTAACCTCCTGAGCACTGTGAAGGCTATGACTGTTCAAGTGGGATGTGAGGCTGTGCCTGATGCTTCTGAGAGCCCTTACATCTCACAGCATTGCTCCCCAGGGGGAACCACAGGCTGGTGTGGAGGGAACTCTGGCTCCCACATCCAGAACAGGAGCTCATCCTATGGCTGTGGCATGGTAGCTTCTGCTGTGTTCTTAATGCCTTAAATTTATCTTTGAATTTTGAAATAAATTATTTGTAACTGTTCTGGTTTTGGCTGGTAGGGTTAATTTTCTTGCTAGTAGCTGATATCTTGTTGTGTTTTGGATTTAGTATGACAGTAACATTGATAACACAGTGATGTGTTACTTGTTCCTGAGCAGTGCTCACTCTGCCTTAAAGAATTCTCAGTTTCCCATGCTCTGCCGGAGAGCAGGTACACAAGAAGCTGGGAGGAAACATGGCCAGGGCAGCTGACCTGAACTGGCCAAAGGGATATTCCATACTGTGGAATGTCATGTCCAGTGTGTAAACTGTGGGGAGCTGATTGCTGCCTGGGGACAGGCTGGCATCAGGTATCAAGTGATGCCTTACTTGTGTTTCTTGGGTTTGAGTCCTTCCTCTACTACCACTACTATTAATACTATTAATATTATTAGTATAAAAATATCCATCATTAAACTGTTCCTTTATCAATCTATGAGTTTTCTTTTTTTTACCCTTCCAGTTCTCTTCCCCCCATCCTGCTGGTGGAGAGGAATGAGGGACTGGCTGTGTGGTATTTAGTTGCTGCCTGGGATTAAACCATAACAGGGAGAAGAATAGGCTTTCTAATTCTAAATAATGTCATTCTTTGGGTAACACCCAATGATGTCAATTTAACTCAGCAGCTTTGTGGTTCAACCTAATAGGAGAGAATAAACTGAATTGGTAATAAGCTTGCTTTTGACATCCATCTTCTAGAAGGATGTGTCATCAGAAAGCTCCCAGCTGGAATGAGTAATTCCTGATTTAAAAGAAAAGCCTATTCTTCCCCTCTGCCCCTGAGCACTTGCAGCTGTGGGGGCAGCCACAGGACCAGACTGCCTGGAGCAGCACAGTGGCTCTTGCCAAACTCTCACCAAATCTGCCAAGGCCCCTCTGACCCCTCCAGAGCTCCATGCACACGGGGTATGCCGTGGAAAAGCTGGCAGGAACACAGGGAAAATGATTCAGAGTTGTGTCCCAGCACCACTGAGTCTTCCCTGATGCCAGCCAGAGAGATGAAACTGGAGCCGCCAAGCTGAGCTGGACTTCTCCAGAGACATGATTAGCTGAAGTCTTACAGCAATTAGTGCCAGCAAATGACATAACAGCTGCCCTATTATAGCAGAGACTCCAAAACAGTGACTCCAGGAGCACACTATTTCCAACGCCTGTGACAGAGATGATGATGTGTTACTCTCCTCAGTTAAATGTGTATTTTTCTGATTATACATTTGGAAAACCTGCTTAATCCTTCTCCCTCTCCGTGCCCCCTGCACCATCAGCATTCCCATCTTATACACAGACATCGCATTACAGCTGCACTGAAATAGCTTGCCTGTGAAGCACTAAACCTTTGTGTGAAACACAGCAAATATTCATCTGGACCTTGTTAGAGTCCCTTCAGAGACCTTCACCAAGTTTGTTCTTCCACCAGCAGCTGCAGCCACCACAGGAATGCTCTGCCAGTCAGACTATCAGCCTTTACCCCTGCCAAGCAGATAAGAGGAGAACAAGAGAGGAAAAAACAGCCTTAAAGCCCTTGAAGGACAGTTCCCCTGAGGTGTCAGAATCTGGGGAAGGACTTAACAGAAAGGGAACTGCAATATGGGGCACAGAATTGCTATGAGAAAAAGAGAAACGATAGTACTAGATCGGAAAAAAGTGATAAAAGGGAATTTTATAAATAATAAAGATGGAAAATGAAGGACAAGGATGTAAATGAAAAAGAGAAGAGCAAAACTGAGAAAAAGAAAAGGGGATAAAAAAGCAATGATAGGTAGAATAACTTCAGGTTAGTATTTCAATTAATTTGCTTTGGTGCATTCTGTGCACAGGCACAGCACCACAATTTGACAGTAAATCAGCTATTTTTGGATTCCTCATAATGCCCTATTAATATTCGTACAGGCTGGTGAAACCTTCCTACAGCCTCCCAGTTTCTGCAGCATGTCACACTGGCGTTATCCTCACCCTTTTAAACAGCTGAGAGGCAGCAGATTTGCATCTTTTCCATATTCCTAAAGCCACCATTTGGTGCATGCCCTTCCAAATCCCCCACATGCTGCAAGTGCAGCTGGGGAGGTGGCTACATGCAGAAGAGAAGCAGGAAAGAGGAACTAGAAGGGGAGGATGGGATCTGTGAAACTGAACCAGTGCTCACTCAGAAAAACTACAACTTTTGGAAGACCTGACACAGGGACATGTTCACTTAATTCAGATAATTAACCCTGAAGGGCAACCTCACTCATTGCCAATATTCATTACAGCTTCCAATACTGCGGGAGTGGGCAAGGAGAGAAGCTGACCTGAACAGCCCCAATGTATTTTGAAAGGAAAATGAGGGCAAAGTTAACTCCAGAGGGAAGATGGTGGTGCTTAATGGGTATTGTCATAGAAAGCTGGACTGTGAAGGCTGATCCATAGTCCTGCATTCTGAAATGCAACCTGGAAGCAAGGTTGGAAGCTATGGGAAAACTTTTTGGCCCTTCAGACTAGAGAAAGTGCTGAATTTTGAAGACCTGAGCTACACACTGATGCCCTTTGTGACTCTCAAAATGTGAAATTTGGTCATGATGTAGAAACTAATTTTACCAATATTTCTGTAATGAAGGTAAAACCTGTTGAGGGAATTTGGGACACTGGATACCTGAGTATTTAGTTAAATATTAACTTATGCTGTTAAAACCAATGCAATCTGGGGGAGTCACCATCCCTGGTGGTATTTAAAAGACATGTAGATGTGGCACTTGGGGACATGGTTTGCTGGTGGACTTAGCAGTGTTGGGTTAATGGTTGAAGTCAATGACCTTAGAGGTATTTTCCAATCTAAAAAGTGAAAGATTCTATAAATTTCAGTGCTAGGTTCTTGGACTTCTGCTTTGTTTCCATGCTGTCTGCTCTATCCTGACCTCAGGCATTGCCAGTCATAAGATTTCCCTCTATGCTCTTGATGCCTTCATGGACAGACAGATGTCTTCCTGCTCACTTGTCCATACCACAGTGGTCCAGTTTGCTGATCTCAGCCCTTTGGAGGTGTAGCAGTACAACAGATCTTTTCTTAGGAACCCCTTGGAAGTATCTAAATAAACACAATGCATGAAAGAACGGCATCCACTTCAGAGTAAAGGAGGAAAGAAGCAAATCCAGACCCTGAAAAATAAAAAAAGCAGGCAGATTTTCTTAGTCCTAATATGGAAAGAAAATTGATTCCACAGTATTTGAACACCTGCTGATGGAGTGGAGGCGTCACCTCCAGAAGCTTGGCTGCTGTGCCAGTCACAGCTTACTCTCCTCAGCTGCATTTGTGACACAAAATTCACATCTTGCCCAATTCATTGGACATCTGAGGAGAATTTTTATAAACACATGTTGGCAACAGCTATGGGTAATAAACTAAGTTTGCATCACCATCACAGCTCCCTCTTCCTTACATGAAGCTGTCACTGGAAGGGGGCCTTAATCAGCAAAACTTCCCTTGGAGATGCATCTGTGCATCCCTTAGAGTGCTGATGCTTCCCAGGCAGCATCACCCAAAAGGGGCTGAAGAAAATTCCCCCAGATAAAATTGACTCTGTGAACTCTGCAGTGTCTAAAATCAGATACATGTGAAAACAAAGGCAATTACAGTTATACAGCTTACTTATGGCGCCAAGTGTATATGTGAATCCATAAAATCATCGCACTTGATGGTTTTCTCCTATCTAAGAGTAAAGCATGCCTGAGAGAGTGAAACAGTAATTGGATTAAACTGGATTGAATGTCTTAGTGCTACTTTATGCCATTACAAAACTGACATGATTATACAAATGGGAAGCATAAAATTGGAAGTATTAACCTGAAGTTCTTGTACATTTAGTACTCGATTCTTCCTGCTCCAGAGACCTTGAAAAAAATACATATTTCTGTAAGTTTCATTATGGCTGAACCTTCCCCAGCAAGCCTGAGATACTAAGAAGGGGCTGTACCTAGGAACAAAGAGGAGGAAAGATTTCTAGCACTCTGCTTAAGGTTTTATGAATTCAAGTTCTATTAATAAAGCTACTATTTACTCTTAGAATTCCAACTTTGAAGAAGTGAATTATGTTCAGGAAAATAACAGTTTATAAAAAAAGTCCATGACCGATGAACTGTGCTTTAATTTTCAATGTTTTATTTAAGGAGATATTTAAGGGGAAGAATATAATAAGAGAAGCCTCTGGCCACTGAAGATCTGAATCATTTTATAGATGTAGATGCAAGTAGTCAGCGGAACAAAACAGTACATGACACCATTTCACAGTTCAGGGACTGCTAGAAACAAAGACATCATGTGAAATAATTTTCAATATATATCTTTCTGTGTAATAACAAAGCAACAAAGAAACAAAGCAACAAAGAAACAAAGCAACAAAAAAACAAACAAAAAAACTAAAGGCAAAAATCAGATAGTCGAGAAATCACACATTGACCACAGCTCAGTGAGCTGGTTGTTGCAATGAGAATTCCTAGAGAAAACTTGATTATCTATGGTATTTTCAGAGAAAAATGTGATTTCAACACTTCTTTTTGAAAAAAACTCAGATAATTTCCTGTATACAAACCAGTACTAGGCTTCCTGAGTGCAAAGACAGCGGCATGCAAAGGAAAGAGATGAAACAACATGAACAGGCAGCTAAACACACAGAAATTAACCAGACACCAGGTATTTTTCCATAGCAGAATATCAGTCATGTAGTCTTGATATAAACAAGTCAGAATAAATTGCTTACATGTTGTAAATCTGAAAGTCTGATAGTCTGTTCAAAGTGGCTAATTATGTGCTTGAAAATACACGTGTTTGTACTACCCAAATTCCAACACTTTCCAGTCTGGGTTAACAGGCAAGGAAAGTTCTTACCCTGTTCTTTTCCATCCTGACAGACCCTTCAGTTACAGTAAGGATCTCAAATAAATATGGATTTTATAGAAGATCTGATGAGGGTATCAATAGACTTGCTTAAATTTTAATGGGATTTATATTCCTTGGCGGCTTTAGGCTAATGGTTGGACTTGATGATCTTGGAGGTCTTTTCCAACCCAAATGATTCTGAATCTGATCTAGAATCCAACATGGATACATATTCCATGGGAAAGTTTTGCCAAGACATTACTGAAGTATCACATCTCCAAACTTTCACCTCTTGCTTTGGAGTAGGAAGATGATGCTGTGGAAGAGTGGGACTGGTAGCCTGTCCAGCTCCTAGAAATCCCTGTGAGACACATGGTCCTTCATACAGATCCTGGTGCACAAGGTTATGGTAGAATATGGGCAGTACAGCTATATCAGTGAGATTCCCTAGTTACACAGCATTATACTCTTTAACTCTTCCTTCTCCTCCCCATCTTGGGATCAAGACAGTGCAAAAGTTGGATTAAAAGGCTAAATCATATGAGAAGAGCTCAAGCATTTTCACTAACATAGTTTACCATGAGCTAGGCAAGAAAATACTGCCAGTTGCCCGTGGGGGTGACTTTTCCAGATCTCCCTGTGACAGGTTTTACTTCCTTCATGTGCAGAATCACAGCCTTCCCTTCTTAATATTACTACATCCTTGCTCTCCAGCTATAAATGAGCACTGCCATCTGTGCCTGGTAATCCCTTCTTGCATGCATCCGGTATCCCCTTACAAATCTGTGTTTTTCACATTGAAGCAATCTATAGTAGCACTGGTCATCTGCACTCCAACACACATGTCATCTGATCCCTGTTTATTTAATGAAGAGCTTGTATTGGAAACCACTGGCAGTAATTCAACAGTGAAGGACTGTGGATTTAAGCATTATGGATTTACGTAAGTGGAGAGAAAACCAATCTAGTTGGTGCTTAAATGATTGTGTTGAGTCCTGCCAATTGAACTGGGGGGAAGCTCCCTCCTTGCAACTCCCCTGCTTAGCTTGTGGGATATTTGCCATGAGGGAAAATGGGAGCTCTTTGTATTGTATTCCCTTCTGAAGACAAAAGAGCAGAGGAAATGAAACAGAAATAAGCTTATCTTCATTAAAACTTTAGTATTGTAAACAAAGCATCTTATAATAAACTGGATGAAGTTGCACAATTTTAGCTGAATTGAATTGTGTACTTAATTTTGTTACTGATAGTTGCAGTTTTGTCACTGTAATAGTTAATTTAACTTTTGATTTACAATCAGTTAACAGGCTTCTCCTTTCCTCACCTCTATTCCTACTTTTTTTTTAATTGCAGAGCCCCCAAAAAAAGAGAAAAAGAAACATCAAAGCAGGTATGGAGGCATCATCAGGTCCTGAAGCAAAAACACAATCACCTGATTTTGCATTAATTTGGACCATCATTAAAACATCATATCCATTTAGAAATGGTACAGCTTCCCAGCTTAGAGGAACCATTCTGAATTTCCTGAAACATCTCTCCCGAACCTTGTATCTTCTGCACTACTTCATGTGCTTGTACAGTGCATGCCAAAAACAGACCTCTGAGAAGGCAGCCAAAAACCCCAAAATGACAGGATGGCTATGAGGTGACAGGTGAGACAGTGAGAGAAAAGAAAATTGCATGCATAAATACAGCAACAACATTCACAGATGACAGATTCACAGATGTTTTGGAAGAGATGGGTAATCTAATCCATGTAGGGTTAAAGAAGCAGTTGTCCAACATATTAGGGCCCCTGTGAAAAAAAAAAAAAAAAAAAAAAAAAAAAAAAAAAGTGGTGTTAAAATTTGGATTCTACAGATATCCTGAAGAAGATACATTTGTGTGAGTGGATGCAGTGTGGCGAGAGCTGTGCATCAACCCAGAACTGTAGTCAGGCAGGTTTTGAATGTCATCTAAAGATGGAGACTCCACAATTTCTCTGGGCAACTTCTAGTATTCATCACTTTTACAGTAAAAAGATGTTTCTTGTGGTCAAGTAGATTTTTAAAGAAGTGTCTGACTCCAATTTTTATTTAAATACACTAATAAAATCTCTCTCTGAACTGAAAGGATACACAGAAGCATCGTGTGTGGCACAGTGTGTGGTCACAGAAGCATCACCCAGGAGTCGGAAAAGTTCTAAAGCCATGGGCATGTGGGCAACCTGCTCCAAGAGAAGCTTAGCCCAAAGTAGCAGGGACACAAGCCAGACTGCCACTGGACCTATGGGTCAGGAACTACTCCCATGACCTCTTTCTTTTGGCATGACAAACATAAACCTCAGGTTTATGTCTGTTTACCCACACTGTGTAGCTGTTTGCTCAGCCCTGTGCCCTGACTGGTTTTCTCTAAGTCTTACTGCTATAAAGAGGAGGCCCATAATGAAGGGAGTAAAGAGTAGTGTTGGCCTAGGGGCTAGGGGTCAGTACCTCACCTTTTAATTAGCAGTATGGATGCAATTGAATTTTCAAAAGGCCTGGTGCTTTCACACAGGATATCCTACTAACCTAATACTAGACACTGTAGAGCAGAGAGGCTGAGTGGAACCGTCATCTCTTTAATGAAGTGTTCTGGGCAGTGCTGTAATTGCTGTGCTGAAGTTGGGAACTGACATATCATATTGTCCTGAGGTCTGCTCGGGAGGAGAGTCTGCAGTGTGGATCCCTGGGTGATGGAGACTCAGATTTCCTTCTGGCTACACTTTCTTTCCACTCAGACAGACAAATATTGGATTTAAGCAGAATGGAGGTGTCCATTACAGAAGTGTATCAAGCTATGCAATATTAATGGAATTAATTAATTAATTAATGGAAGGAATCCACAGACTCTCTACAGTCAGAAAGACAAAGGCACTGAATTTAAATAGGAAAAACCAGTTTTCTCCAGTAACGCTGAACTGTGCAGTTCCTGATCCACTCCCCCTTCCTCCTTGCTCTCTCCAGCTCTGAGCAGTAATGTGGAAGTCTGGTTGGTGTACCAGTGTCCCAGCTAAGCGGGAAGGATTTCATCATAAACAACTGCAGCCCACTGAATTATGTACATCCAACCTCACTGAAGCTGGTGAGGGTTTCCACAATGAATTCCAGCTGCAGTCTCCCTTTGCTGGTTTTACAATGCTCAGTTCATCAAATTTACAGGGGCAATATATACAACCTGTTCTGCTCTCAGAGGTAGCTGTGGGATTGCAGTGAGGCCTCCAATAATGCTAATTTTTTTTCCTGGATTTAATACTTGAGGGAAGAATAAGGAAAGAAAAAAGCAGGAGACAGTGCAAAATAGCTTCCTGCCTCACAGAAGGGATCATGAGAATTTAAACTAAAGTATCCCAAGTAGGATTTACTAAACAGCCCCTGGCTACAGAACTTCCTCTCCTGCAGCTGCTTTCAATAATAAAGCTTCAATGCCTATTGTTTTTTTTCCTTACTTACAAACAATTCCAAATGGTTGATTTAATTATGCTGAATACAAAGCTGCGATGTCTCTGGCCAGAATTGCTTCTGACAGTACAGCAGTTGCAAGGCCCCAGTCTCACAGACCTCCAGAATTTAACCTGCCTGCAAAGAGTAGTTTTCACAGCCCCCAGTTCTTTCTGGGATGAAACCAGACAAAATAATGTTCACCTTTCTTTCCAAAGAAGATAAAGTTTTAAAAACCTTTTGGAAATTGAAAGCACGGGAGCTCTTGTCTGCTACCTCGTGTAACAGAAAGAATGGCAGCTTGTTTGCTATTTCCTTTTAATTTCAGAACAAAAATAAATCCCACTACAACTGACTTAAGACCAAAAAAAGGAAGAGTTGTGCATAAATCCTGAATTATTATCTTAAGCCAAACCAAACCAACATGATATAGAGAGAAGAGGCAAGATGAAAGGGAATCCATAAAATTTTCAAAGCAGTTTGGAGCCACTTGTGAGCTAAGGTTTGATCTGTGTTGTGATAATGTAGTGCCTAAGTAACTCCTCCAATGACATCAACAGAATTACTCTGGCTTTATACCAGCATGGCCGGATTCACAACCTGGCACTGAATGCATTTGTAATTAAACCAATACACTTGCCATAACTCCACAGGTTTATAGATGTTCTAAAATTGTTCATTGAGTGCCAGTTATATCCAGGATATGGATATAGTAAAAGATATTAGCCAAAATGGTCTAGGCTAAATCTTAAACTGGTGGAACACAGACTAATTACTGACTGATGCAACCTGTGCATCCGTGTGTGTTGTTGCATATCAGTCAGGGCAAGATGGATCTGAACAGTGATCTCAGCTTGCCAAAGTATTAAAAAAAACATAGTGAGAGCAGTGAAAATTAAATGTGAGGTCAGCACAGACTCAGACCTGGGACTGTGAATATCCCAGCAAATCCTATCCTCTGGCATGCAATTCAGGCTAAGCCGAACGTAAAGACCATGCTTTTCTCAGTGAGCTTATGGGATTGTTTTCAGCAGAAGCCAGGGCTTGATTCAGGGTGTCCCTTCTCTTCTGGTGAGGGCTCTGTAATTCTCAGCCAAGAAATTGACTGAAATCCAGTCCATGAAAGCCTCAATGTGTGAGAGATTTGGAACTCATGCAATATAAAGGAGCCCTGGCCCTGGCTGCTGTTGCGGAGAAATGGTGGAAGTGAAATGAGATATCAAGGCAAATGAAACACAGGATAAAATGGGGGAGAGGGAACTATGAGAAATCAGAGCTCTGTTTTCTGCATCACAATAGGAAGAAATAAATCCACTATTTGTATTTCTTAAAGGACCTGGCCTATCAATAGTATGTCAGCTTTCCAAAATCTCTAGGCAGCCCAGAAAGAGTCAGACTCTCCAGCTATTGCCTGAAGAGTACTCCATGTCTTTATCTCATTATTTTTCACCCAAAAACATTCCAACAGGTACATTCCATATCATCACCTGGTGACTCTTCACTCTATATCGTCCCATTTGGCTGAGTTCAACCAGACGTGGTCGTTCATTCCATAAGGACTCACTTTGGGAGCAGCTGCATTGTTCTTGTGGTTCCAATGTCACCTAATTACCTCCTCATTTTCTATGGTAGATAATACCATAATTTGGTTTGACATTTTACTTTTCTTCTAAGTTCATAATTTTTTTTCCGATACTGTTTCAATTGACACTTGCAGACTTTGGAAAACTTTTTATCTCTGCTGTCCCAAGCAGCTTCAGCCAAAAGCAAGAAGAACCAGGGATGGATGGCTGATACCTGCCACTAGCAGAGGATAAAGGTTGTCATGGTTTAGAAATGGTACAGGACAATATGCTCCTGTTACAGAGAACAGCCAAAATCTCTCAGCAACATTAGCAGAACATGAAGTAATTTTATACTGGCATAAAACCTAGAGAGTGGTCATTCCTTTCTGCCCAATTCAGTGATGTCGGCACAATTTAGCCTGAAAAACAAACAAACAAAGTCACAAAGAAGCCCTCACAAACAGATGAAAGTGCTGTGATCTGTAAAAAATATATTTGTTGATAAATGAAGGTAAAATGTTACAAGTCATCTTGCACTATAGAATCCTGAACATTAAGTTTAAAGTCAAATGAATTTTCTAAAACAGTTTTGATATACAAATCACTAAACAAAACAAGCTTCACAACAATAAAGAGAAAAAAAAATGATAGGAATTATTAGCAATTCATTTCTCATGAATGAACTTGCTGCCAATTCCCCAGCCCCTTTACATAAAACAATATAAAGAGATGAGAAAAGCACAGTCTGTTGTAGGAAATTAATTCTGAAATAAATATGGTTTTAAAAGTCAAAATAAAGAAGGTCATTCTGAAGCTGAAGGAAAATTTCAATGTCCCCAACAGAACTATAGCTGGTGACAATGAATAGTAATTCTCCTGCTTGTGCAATCTGTCCTAGTCAGTGTCCTTGGCCTAAGGAATGATAAAGGATCTAGGGTGCCAAAAATTCTGCATTATATTCTGAAATTAAAAGAAAAAATAGCAAAAGAAAATATCTCATAAAATTTTATCCACATTTTTGTCTTCATTGGAACAAGAAAAGACAGAAGAATAATGACCAGCTGGTGAGTAAAGTGGCCTATAGCTTCTTGAATGGCAAAATCACCAGAGAAGTTCAATGTCAAAGCATCTGCTCCATGCATCAATCCAAATTTCCAAGGGAAGGGAAAAACCTTTGCTGCTTAGATAGATATTAAACCTGCCCAGAATCTGATATATATTTCCCATATTAGAACAGTCATTCATGCTCTTCAGAAGAATTGTTTCCTACTGCAGCTCTTAGATGAAACCAGGAGAAATGAAAATATTTATAAAAGATGGGTATGTTTGATATCATGACCTGTAAGAGCTTGATAAATCGATAAAACTTTCAGCGTCCACTCAGGAGATGAAATTTCCTGGTGAACTATGGTAAGACATTGAAAAGATATTTTTGTAATAACAGGATGCAGATGTTTCAGATAATTTTAGGGGTTCTCATTTCTCTTTGAAGGACTCCAAAGAAAAGGGAGCTTGGCCTTGTTGCAGAAGAGTTTCCAGTAAGGTGCTTGGTCCCACCTCATGGCTTGGGAAAATGCAACATGCATTGTCTCTTACTGCACAAGTGAACTTCCATGGCAAGAATGACCTTGGCAGGGTCAAGGTTGCACCATTCACAATGCTGAATGAAACAGCTGCAGAAACAACTCATGACAGAGACAGGCAAATTTGAGGGAAGTGAAAGTGAAAAAAAAGGAACAAAGATACCTTTGTCACCCCTCCCTTTTTGCTATATTTTGGAAAAACCTCAAAGATCTCCTACTCTTAGTAGTAAAGATTCTGAGACACATGGATGAATGGATTTGATTTCACTAGCACAGAGCACTACTATGCATGTAAATTGGTGCTAATTATAAGATAGTCTGTCTTGCTGTATAATTCATATTTTGGGAGGCCCAAAAAATTATTTCATAGAAAGTAAAGGTGCCTTTCTTTTAATTACAAGCTATAAGTTATGCATTTGGAAAACCGAGAATTCTTAGAAGTGTAGTTATTCTCTACTGACTACCAAATTTTAAAGCACCATTAACTCGAACAGATAAAATAAGATTAATTTAGATCATATTATGTCAGAATGGCTCATAAACATTTCTGCAGTCCCCAGTTCTATCCTAAAAACAGAGCAAGTGCTGCACTGGCAGAAGGCAAAGGTGCCTCCTGCCCCGAGGTCTGGTTCTGACGGTATCATAAACCCAAAACCTGTGAGGAAACCTGTAGGTGACGCCACGGCGGCCCCACAGGAGAAAGGGGAAGAATGTCACTGGTCTCCTGAGTTTCTGGAAGTGAAAATCCATATAATCACCCTACTTAGAATCAAATTGGGATTGTCCCATGTCCTTTCCCCCAGTTTGAAAGAAATCATGAAAAACTACAAAAGTCAGCCATATATTAATTGCTTATTGATATATATTATAAGCTTATTGATATATATATTAGTATGTATTTATTAGGTTTGCTTTAAAAAATAGAGTTTTATTTGTTTAAAATTAGTATTACTAATTTTATATGAAACTTTTTTTTTCACCCTACATGGTGTTTTTCCTGTTTAAAAAAATATTCACTGCCTTTCTACAAAAATGGGCTACTTCTATTTTATGACATACTTTTTGTTCTTGTTTCTACCTGTTCTATATGACTTTTTACTGTATAGCATCCTCTGTATCTTGCTGTTCTATTCTTCCTAGAAATAGAAATGCCAGCTTTATTAAATCTGCTGTGACACCAACCCTACACAGAAGTATTTGGGGCCCTAGTCACATCTCATTGATGCCTATGAAAAAATAATTGTCCTCCAAATCAATCAATGTTGGCCAGGCAATAGGCTTGTCACGTCAATAAGGAGAAAGCTGTTGCCCCGCTGCTAAATTTAGAATATTTATAAAGAAAGAAATCTAACCATTTTCCAGATGATTTGTTCTTCCCCCACTCCCATCTCCTGCCCTGTGCTCCTGCAGTTTGCTGCTTCCCATCACTTGTGTGATTCTGGAGAGGACTAAAGCAGGTTGTCTGCATGTGGTCAGACCCATACCCTTGCAAAATAAACCAGCCAGACAAATCTTGCTGTTTTGGCAAGTTATAGGAAGACCAGGTACATGCTGACTCTGTCTTAGCAGCCAAAAAACCCACCAGCCCCTTGACTTTTGTGTCCTGAGGGCTTGGCTGATGTACAAGCATGAACTAAAGAGGAAATTCTCCAAACTGCTCAACTATTTAAAATCTAAGTTAAAATTTTAATGGAAATGCTTAGTTTGGCTTGTCATCCAATAACTTATCTGACAGGTTACATTTCAGTCTATAAATGTCACTAGCATATTTTCCTATTAGCTATTTAACCTGTGAATAAATATACACTTTTTTCAGCTCACAGGACAACACGCCATGAGCTCATCTGCAGCATAGGGTGGTCAGTTTATTACTGCACACATTTTTTTTCTATCAGCTAGTCTGTTTTTAGTATATGACAAGACTTCATCACTCTGTGGCTTCTAAGTTTACTCAAACTCTTCTAAAACACTTCTATGAAACCTTTTGAGAAGGGTAGAACTATGTCCCTTTGCTCTTCTTTCCACATTAAAGTGCTTTCAAAGAACACTAAGACAATAGAGAAACACAGTCTTTCACAGCTGGATGTATTCTAGTTTTCATTTTACCACCCCCTACTACTTGGCAAAGTTTTTGTGAACCGTGCCTCCCCCAGAAGCAAATTAGATGCTGTGAATTCCAGGTGGATGGTGGTGCAGGAGGACCTGGGTGCACACATCACAGTGATCACACCTGTTGATCAGAGGAGGTTATTTTTTACTGCCTCCCTAAGCTTAATAGAATCCCTCCACACAGCAAAAGCAAAATGAAAACTCCTGGGCTTCAGCTCAGATATTTTGTTTAAATCATTGAAACAATTTTTTTTTTTTTTTTTTTATTTTTTTTTGAGAAATTTCCCATCTTCCTACTGTAGAACAGAGCCATTGCTATGAAGGAATCCTTTCTGTGCAGATGTAAGCCCATCTTTTTTCACACCCTGCTCCCTTCGAAGCTTGCCTGGGGCTCGTCTGCTTGAGCAGGCTGATGTACAAAGACACTGAATCAAAGGGAGGCAGCAGGGGACTGCAGAGAGTATGAAGTGACTTCCCAGCCTTATCCCTGTTTCCCTGACATGCAATATGCCCAAGGAAGGCTGGGAAATAAGTACAGAATCCATCCTGACACCACAAAATACTAGGCAGTGTTTAGGCCACTGCCTGAGACTGCTGCTGACCCAGAATTTTCTCCCCATTTCCTTTGCTACCCTGCCTGCCAGAAATCCTGTGCTGTTTCTTGAATCACCACCCAGGACACTTTCATGGTAGACATGAGTACACTGTTCTCTGCTGATGTGAGTTATAAAATATTCGTTCTGATGCAGTTACACAAGGGTAATCCAATTGTGCTGGAAATTGAATAACTGAATTAGCTGAGCTAGTACAGTTTTCCTTCTTTGGCCACAGCACTGTGCCAAGGAAAAACACAGTTCCTGGAGCATGGCCATTCACATTGGCTTGCAAAAGACTACAGAGGTGAATTGTAAGCTCTTCTGTTCATAGCTTACCACTGCTCTGCACAATGGGGAGCCGTTCTATGGCCCAGCATCTTAGCACCCCAAAAGTGCTGCTGTAACTATGCAACAATAACTACTAATGCTAGCAGATCAAATAAAATTCATTTTAGCCCCTGATTTTATATAGTGTTCTGATACATCTTTTTTAAAAAGGATTTAAAATGAAAAAAAAAAAAAAAAGATTTACCCAAGATCAGTTAAACAGTGCCCTCTTATCTTTGGACTACACAGGCAGGAGTCTGTGTAGACAGGGACCAATGATCTAAAACTATTCTGCTAGAGGTCACCCCATATCAAGGATGAACACCGCTGATGCTCCAAAAAGCAATGGTACTTCGCCTCTGAAATGCTGCAGAACCACTCACAGTGTGCACGAACACAGTGAGGTTTTATCTCGACAAACTGTATGACAGCCTCTTCACTGAAAACCACATTTCTTCTGAATACTAATGCTGGCATTGTGTTGACTTTACAATGCAGAGTTCTCTCACTCCCACTATCAGCTCAACCACGACACAAATTTCCTTCATTACTGCTGTGACCTCACATTCCAAAATTCTCCCTTGCAAGAAATTACATGCATTTCAATACTGGCAACAAGCAAGGTCTGACAAATATTCTGCTGCAATGGGATTTGAAATCTAGACTTTAAATGCTTTCATCTCCAGATGATATCCTATCATAGGCTTTTTCACTGGAAGCTTTAAAGTCATGTGTCTCACTTTGCAAAGACACAAAAAGAATCACTGAAGGGTGTGAAATTGCAATTAATGTTGGGTCCCTAAAGTTAAGCCAATTGGAGAAAGAAATTCAGTTCATATGCACCTTTGCAATAGGATGAGGATAGAAAAAAAATGTCATAAAAAAAGTTTTTTGAAAGAGAAAAACTTCCTGTCTTGTCAATTATATGAATGAAAACCCAAGAGTGTTAGAGTTCGTACTTAAAATTGTACAGGTAGTATGGAAAAAAAAAATCATACAGAATCAATATGGGTACTGGTCTCGTTATACAATGATAAGAATTTATCCCACACAACCAAATCCAAATTCTAATTTAAGAAATAATCCCTCCTGTTACAGATAATCTTGGTCAGTACTTTAACAATACCAAAAGCCCTTGTAGGGGGAACTGTTATCTACCAAAGTAGGGAAGGATTGTGGATGGAATGTGCTTTGTTTTGCCAATCCCAGGCTGAGAAAAATTCCTTTTAGGGTCAAAGGGCAGGTTTCAGTGGTTTTCAGGCTGTGAAATACTGCAAAACTTCTAGAGCTAGCAGAAATGCAGCTTACTCTGTCGTTGCCCTCTCCTCTGCTGTTCCTGAAATTGAGCACCAATTCTAGACAGCAGAATAAAATTCAGCTTTATGGTATAAGCAGGAATGATTTCCATCCTTTGGACTCTTTCTGCCATGACTGTGCCATTATGCCTATAAAGACCCAAGGTCATTTCAGCAGGCTGTAAGCTGCAACTGAACTGTACCACAGGCACCAGTAGTGCATCACACTTGCCTTACACTCCCCTTTTATGTTTCAGCTATTATCTGTGTGGGTAAAAAGCAGCTTTCCATTTTCTGTTTCATATGAACGTCATAACTTCAGCATTCTATTTGTCTCACTGCACCACACACACCTATAGCCAGGCCATGGCGGGCAGAAAACACATGAAGGTGCCAAATAATAAGAGGCTTAATTACAATGCCAGTCTTGTGGTGGGCCTGGATTTCTTTCCTCTAACTTCACTGAGCTCAACATGCATGTTGGAACATGGTACCTGGGAACCTGGTACCTGTCTGCCCCTTTGGTTAAACTCAGACAGCACTTTAAGAAATTGCTGGGGAAAGGAGTCTGTGCAACACAGTTTCATGAGCCATGTGTCCTTTGGAAATTAGGAAATGAAATAAGTAATTGGATTCTGTAATAATTGACTTTGTGTAAGTGGGTCTGAATTGATCCAAGGGATTAACATTTGTGAAAACTCGGAAGGAAAAATTCATGACCCCATATATTTTTCCCTCACCAACTCTTCTCTCTTTGTTTGCTGCAGTTAATTTGATCTTCAGGCAGATATATATATAGATATATATATATATATAAAAATCTGAGTTGTTCCAGGAAATTCTGTAGATATTTTGGAGCTGCTGTATATTTTCACCAAGGTAACTAAACTCAAAAGATATATAAATACATATTTTGTCTCACAATTTTGCTTGTTTTTCACTTCTGTACCCAGCCCTTCAGTTCTTTACATTGCATTCCTGCATCAAGTCTCCACTTCAGAGGCATATTCCCATAAGTCCCAGTTCCTTGAAACACAGTATTTTTTTAAAAGGCAGAAATGACTTTGTGGTCTGACACTTGAATACCTGAGGGATTTCTACTGAACTTACTGTTTGAATGTTGACAGAATCAGCAGGAGACAAATAGAAGCTTTACTCTTCTAAACAGGGTCATGGAAATGCCACTGTATTTATAACAGAAGGTATAAATCCCCAAACCCCTTTGTTCATTGTTCTGCAAGAACTTGCTTAAGCAAAACTCAACAAAAACCATTTGTGCAGCAGTTCTGTTACATTACACCAACAACAGAGGGAAAAATGACTGTGGAAGACAGAGTCTTTTTCTAGAATTTCCTTGTTTTCCACCATACTGATTTATGCCTACTGAAGAGGAAGAATTATCACGCAGAGGTGTATTGTTAATGTTATGTTAGAGGTAATATATGGCAAGGTCTGCAATAATCAGTCACTGGACTTTTGTTGACCTAATAGGAAAAAATCATTGCCTTTGAATACCTCCTGTGTTTGACTTGTTTGACTGATCTGGCAGAGCTCCCAGCAGTGAGAAAGTCCCTGTACAACCTTTCTCCAGTTTACTAAAATACTCTAGTCTCATCTTCATTTGGAGGGTATATGGACAGAAGAGGTAAAACAGCCACATCCAAATCTATCCAACCCTAAGTAAAGCTCAACACCAAGCAGAAGATGAACAACTCCAAAGAACTATGCAGTAAGCATGGTGAGAGAATAAGAGACAGGAACAGGAGAATAAACAACTATGATTAGATTAGGATAGATTTTTACCTCATTCTGACCCACTTCTCCTTGCAAAACAGCATGAATTACCTCAGACAGATTTTATGTGTGCATTCTCTGTCCCACTGCATGCTTTCTGCCATCTTCATAGGAAGAAAAGAGAAACACAAATTGAAAAGATGCAGTGCAATTCCTCATCAGAAGAAGACTATGGGGCATGATGAGATATGCAAGACCTTTGCCATGTATTCAAAACTGATGACCAAATTTGCATTTGGCATGTATGAGAACAACAAAACCCAGGGTACAGAGAGCAAAAATTCAGCTGCACACACATACACACACAAAAATAAAATAGAGGTAATATGTGGGAGCCTTACAGTTCTGAGGACCATATTAAGGAAGGATACCATGATGTCTCTCCCATCTCTTCTGGGTTGCATGCATAAAAGCATGACTAGCCCACTTCTGCTCCTTTGATGCAGAGAAGCTTGCAGCAGTGAAATTGAGGGTATGTCAACAGAGTATTCACGGGCATAATTTTGGACTGTATGGGTATACCCAACTTATAAAATGTGTAGTTCATATACTCAAAGCACTGTAACTGTGGATAGAGTCCAACACATTTTCTGACAATGTTGGCAGAAAACATAACTACTGAAATTCTGTCCACACTGGGTCTCATTTTGGAATGCATTCAACTTCATTTTCTCTCCAAACCCAGGATAAACTAGCCACAGATTTATTTATTTATTTTTTTTTTTTAATAGGATACAACTCTCTATTTGGGCTATTCTAACCGTAGTACTGTGACACCACATCTAGCAGCATTACTTCTGCAGCCAACAGCAAAAAATTGAATGTCCTTAAGCCCATGCTGGCACTGAAGTCAACAGATAGCCAATACATGATAGCCAACAGAGACAGAGCAGCAATGCAAACCCTCTTACTCCCCTCTAGTAGGTGGCAGGACCCATACTTCCACTGAGACAGCTCCTGGTGCATGCCAGGATTTGTGTACGATCACAAACACGCTCACAATTGTGCCAGCACAGCTCTGATGTGAGCCAGAGACCAAGCTAAAGACTGGACCTCTGCTCACTTCTGTTACTTAACTCTTAGAGCTTGTTTTGGGTGACTCAGGAGTGCTCAGTGACATATAGGGACAGCTAAGAGGAGAGCTCACTCCAGGGTCTGTCTGCAGCAGGCAGCAGAAGTGTAACTACGTGGGGTGACTGACAGCAATCCCAGTTTCAGCTCCTCAAACTGTCCTGACATATCTTGGGATATGTCATGCACCATGTGTCACACTGTGCACACAGGACTGCAGAAAGCTGCAACAGAGATATCACATTATTTCAGGCAATCCAAGCTGAAAAGAAAGAGATTCACAAAATAGCAATTGTGTCTTTGGGCCTCAAAAGCATCACTTGAGAAGTCAATCTACTAGATAAAGAACAAGTAATCTTAATGTGAGCCAGCTTGCCTCAAATTTCTCTGTAGAACCCTCCTAATAAGCACTACAGGAACAGCTTTTGAGGTGTTGCAGAGATTCAGAATAACCAACTGATTCTTCCATTTCCTTTTCTACATCCATTACATCTTGAGCCTTCCCTTCCTCATCCTAAAATGTCATCTCTGAAACTTTCATAGCAGGGACAATATGAGCTTCAGTGTAGCGGTCCTCTGAAATACTTTACAGACACTCTTTTGCGCTGGACATTAACAGAAGGGATGTGAGGGCCTTTGAATTGTTTGGTACTTTGGGTTAAATTTAAAGTGATTCTCACATCTAGGCCAGCAAATCTATCTATACTACAAACATCTATATTTGCCCTAAAATATCCAGTTTAAAACTACCATGCTGCTAACTCACCCTCCTTCATCCTTCAGTTTGTTCTGCTTAGGCTAAGGATTTGAGAATGAGAGGCCAGTAAGTGACTGAACCACAATCTCCCTCATATTCCTCATTTCTGACCTTCAACACATTTTTCTCCTCTCCCTATGAAGAGAGAAGCTGCAAAAAGAGCCAAAAAATTCACACACCACTTGTGAGGAGCCCTCTATTTTGCAGCTAAGGAGCGCAAAATGTGGGCTGCTCTGCTGTGCATTATGAAGAGAGATACAGATGGTGTAAGACAGCTCACGTGGTTCAGAATAATTGAGAGGGAACCTCAGGATAGACCTGACATATCAATGCAGACATATTATAGTTGTCTGCAGATGGTGCGCACCATGGCATATAGATGTACCAGAAGCTCTTCACTACACAAAAGTAAAAGCTACATTCCTTCTAAATAAAAAAACCCAAACACAGCCACACAGCTAAAATGAAGCAATCAGTAATCTTGCCATGAGGTCTATTTCCTGAGCTTGACAAGGTGCCTGACTAAAGTAAAATAAAAAAAAATTGTCTCTTAAGTTATGGACACAAAGTGACTTGTGTTTCCCAGGTACATGCAGAAGGGAGAGGATTCTCTTCTCCCTCCTATTTAAATGGCATGGGGAATATTTTGTTTAATCAATTAGTCTGATGATGTTACACTTCAATTAGAAGTTCTGATTGTATTACGTTTTTCTTCCCTTTTTTAAACTGTTCCTACTTTTTCACTGCAAAATTGTTCAAGCTGCAAATTATTTCTGCATTTCAGATTTATACAGAAATATGTATAAACCAAAAGAAGAAAAATGAAAATATATTCATGCAGCTGTTTCTGCCTATCACCTTTAATCTTTCATGCACTTTAAAATATGTGCTTCCCACAAAGGGAGAGAGAGATCTATTTTTGCTTTATGCGAATATAAAAGTAATTTGTTGCCATAGCAATATTTTTCCATCCAAATGCTCTGAACACCACAGTTGCTTCAGGTTTTGGGCAAACTGTAACTATCCCAAAAAAACATGTAAAGTATTATGCTTCAATAACCTTTTCAGTTCCATTATAATCACATCTTTCTGCTAGACATTATTAACAAAAAAAAATTCAATAAGGATGTTTATGTCTATACAAGCTTAGTCCCAAAGATCACTTTCAATGTCATTTGCTCTCATCTTGTTTAATTCATTTTGCACTAAATTTCTGCAGAATGGACTGAAAAAAATCTCTATCCAGTGGGCCAAATTCTGAAGCCCACAGGAATAGTGAACAGCTTTAGAGCAAGATGTTAATCCCCTACATGGTCTACTTTCTTAAATTCCCAACCTCGCGTAGTGCTCTTGGTAGGGTTCTCAGAGATGTTAGCCCTGTTCATTTCCATAGCAACCCTCTCCACAGAGTGGAACAATTTGTTAAAATTGTTGCAGTTCAGCCTTTGAAAACAGCAATACCACAAAGACTTGTAGGAGAACCCTCTCAAAGCTTCAGCTATGAATCACCACCAGAACACCATTTTTTTGACCTTAATTTTGATCCTTTCCTGGAAACAACAATTTCCATGGCTCTGGGAGGACATTTCCTGCAAGTTGGAACTATGGATTATGTTGTGCAAATAGCAGTGCCTGGTTGAAGCTTACTATGCATTCTTATTGCAGTATTACGTCATTTTTAAACAAAAATAAAACAGAAACTGGATGAAATATGTAATCTTCAAGATCTTAATAAAACCCCCAATCCCAGAACACAGACATGTTGGCAGCTTTCTACTCTCTTCCACCTACGCCTTAAGAGCAATTTCTCAACATGGGGGATTTATATAACTTGAGGTTGACTGCTCCAGCCCACTGATGCTCCCAGGCATGACGACACATTAAACTCCATCAAAACCTCCACATTGGCCACCTGGTGCCCATAGGTCTGGTGAAGTTGTCCTGATGTGAGCACAGGTAAATTCCTGTGCAGTTCATTTGTAAAGAAGCCACTGCTGGGGTGTGTGTGTCCATTTTAAAGTGTTTCTGACTGGATGAGAGTTGTGCCTGCCTGTCTTTGCTACCTTGCACACATACTTCACCAGCCCTTGAATGCCTGCTTGTCTGTTTTGCTGCACATTCTTGAACTTGTAAACCCTTTGGGGTTATTTATGGTTTATCCCACAGGGCCCCAGCCTGGCAAGCTTTTCTATAAAACTACAATATAAACACTAAATAAACATGCTTGTTACAGCCCAGACACACTAACACAGTATCTTATTTCTTAAAAAATCTATCGTGCACTTTCTTAATCTGGATGTAAGTCATGATTTACTGTTGTACTTAAATTATCACCACCTGTTTAAACCAGACATGAAAAGCAAAACGGTCTCTTTTTCCATGGTCTCACAGCCAGCCTGAAATGTGAAATGCATTTTGTACTCCTGAATATGCTGAATCTGCTGTGGATGGCTGTTCTGTGCAGTCATCTGCACTGGTAGTGCTGCATGTATGTTTTATACAGTGGCACAGAGATGGGAAGGAGACAGCAGAAGACAGCCATGTAATAGCAAGGGTGAGAAAAGCGATCAGGAAGTCTTCAACCCACAAGATATTTGCAATACATAAACTGCTGTAACATACTTGCCTCAAAGTGAAGTTCCATGGTTGGCTTAAAACAGACTAAATCCACGCACTACTGCAGAAACCTGAGCACTCTTGCCTTCCCTTCTGTCCCAGTCTGCAAGTTTCTGTATACTCCCTTCTGCCAGCATTAACACAAGACTGGGAAAGTGATGTAGACAAAAGCGTTTTTCTGTTTTTGTGTTTGGCCAGGTTAATTCCGGATTTGATCATGCAGCCAGCCATGTAAGCCCCAGTACAGGAGTGAAATTACCCCTTTCAAGGGCATCCCACCTAGTGCAAGGAAGTGCAAGGGAGGTCAGTGAATCTCTGCTGTGAAAGAACACTCTTAGCTGGCTAAGTTTCATATGGATAGTGTTCTCTGTAAGGGGGAATGCACAAAACAACTACCCATCAGTATGTGTCAGGCAGTTTACTGCCAGAGGAAACAACTTTCCGTAAACAAGGTTTCTGTAAGACAGCAGCATATTTAAATCACTATTTTACAGATAAGGAAAGAAACTGAAGCACGTCAACGTTTATCCCTAAGGTCAAAGAGAAAATACAGAAAGCATGAGAGATCTCCTGCCTTTGTACAAGGCTCCGTTTCTTTGCATATGCACCTTGCTTCATGTGTGAGTGCATACACACACACATAGGGATTTATATTACATAAAGAAATGTGTCTAATACTGTCAAAAATTGATTTCTGTAGTAAAAACCAAAATAACAACTGATTTTAGTAGCAAAATTGTAAACTGGCTTTTACACCTCATATTAAGCAATAAAGACCCATTCCATAATTTACGGCTGACTCCCAAATGTGTTTTGAGGTTTCTTTTTTAATGTGTAATTTAAGTAATTCAGCTTTACCAAGGAACAACAGGTGTCAAAATTATTGCAACAAGTGCTTATTAATATTACTTTCTGGTTAAGTTCAACTAAATACCACTTGATATGCAGTGAACATTAACTATTTTAAACACAATGGCAGATGAGTTCCAGTTGTACTTGCATCCATGTCACAGTTTCAGAAACAACGGCTAACAATGAGCTTTATTGTACTAAATGATGCACCAAACCATTTTCTTTTTGGCTGTCTACTTTCTCTCCACAGTCAGGCAACTGGAAAATCTCCAATTGGCAAAGCTCCAAAAAGCATGGAGATTCATAAATGCAAATATGTATCAAATATGCAAACATTATGGATCTGTGTGCCCTGAAATATGCATGCTCTTAAAACACAGCAACTTAGTTTCCTGATAATACCTAATGACATCTGACAGCTCATATTATAAACAGATTTCCTTCTGGAAGAAGAATTAGTGAGGAATACAAATGGAGTGATGCAAGAAAGTAAAATAAGTATGTTTACAGGAAGGAAAATAATGCAAAGATATGTACAAAACTCCCCAGGGTTGATTGTGCTGCAGAAACTCCTGGCCATATTGCAATGCATGGGGTAGAAGGTCTGTGTCCCCAGATCGCACTGCAGAGGGTTTGGGAAACTCTGGGAAAGGAGAAATGTGAACCTGGGAGCAGAGGTAGGTCAATGAATCTGCAAGCATGCAGGCTTCCCAGCCAGACTCCTCTGGAAAGAAGGATGAAGCCACTGTGAAGGTGCTTGAAGGGAGATACCCAACCCTGACAGACCTCTCCAACCCACTGCTCATTATCATGTGTTAGGTCAGGGCTTTACTCTCCATGGGGTCAGGGATTTGGTCCTCCTTTCACACAGTGAAGCATCCATCAAAGTTGTGCAGTAAGCAGCTTCACCAGCTGGAAGTAATGGGCTAGAGGATGATTTTATTTAAACAGGCAAAATACTGGGAGGGCCGCTCTGAGTTGCCTAAAGGCCCTTCATGCCACCCTGACAGGCCAAGCCAGGCATGCGGAATTGAGATCCCACACAGCAAAGGCAGCTTGGTGTCAGAATGGCATAAAAATCCACAGTTGTCTGTGTCCTTGGGAGGTCCAAGGAAATGGAGCCATGGGCAGGGCAGTGTGGGGCTGGCTGGCTGCTGGCCTGAGGAACCTCTCTCAGGAGGATGAGGAAGGAGCAAACGCTGGTTCTACACCAAGGAAACCCACTCAGCACTCCCTCTTGGGGGCCTGGTTTATGCTGGGATCCAGAAGATTGGCCATGGGCCCTGGGGAGTCACAGCACTGCTTCAGGGGAGAGGCCAGTGGTGTCAGAGCTTCCCTACTCCACAGGAGCCACTGCCCAACCCAGCTCTGGAGCATCCAGTGAGTATAAGAAAGGATTCAGGTTACTGAGGTGGATATGGAAGAGAAAATCTTGGGGCAGGGGGAATACTGCAGTAAAAGATAAAGCCTACAGATCTGATACATCTTATGAGCTAAAAGAAATGGAGGATCACACACGGCTCAATCCAGCTCTAGCTGTAGTCACAGACTCACCACTGACCTGCTGCAAAAATTGCTCAGATTCATTGACTATCCACATAGATTTATCTCTATCTCACTAACAGAGATAACGTGTTTGGCCTTCCTGTGAAGTGCTTCATCTTCAACGGAGAAAAAGCAGAATGAATGAATATATATGAATCTTCTTAATTAATACATGAAATCTGCCAGGCAAATTTCATTATTTTACTTCGCATTTGTACAGCACCTCATGCATTATGGGTTCTTTCTTTGTTTTAACTAGGGCTTGCAGGCACTCACAGGTCAGCAACAGTACACAGAGTTAATTATTCCCTTGCATGGATGCATAAGGAAAAATATTTTTTAGAAATAAAAGTAAAAAAAAAATAATTCTGGAAGACTGTCTCCTGAGGCAGCCTATTTGCACAAACCCCTTCAAAACTAACTGAAAGAAAAAGCAGAGCAAACACAGTATATGAATAAAAAAAACCAACCCCCCACCCCCCCAGCCGTAGCAAATATAATGTCTATATAAAATATTTAAAATCCTGGCCTTCCTTAGAAAACTAAACAAACATACATATTTTAATTTCACCATTTGTTCAATTAATTATTTGATATCATGCAAAAAAAAAAAACCCAAAACAAAAAACCTCAAACCCTTAAAAGGTACCCAGTTAAGATCCAAATACTAGAATTTTTTGCATGTGTAGGTTTTCTGATTTAGTAAAGTCAGGTGATCCATTTGTAGTTGAAGAAATTAGAAATAAAACTTAAGTTCCTGAACATGCTGATTGTGCAAATACTTGCTTAGATGAGTAATACTCAACTAAAATGGGGGTTTAGTCCATGGTTCCCTCCCTCCCTCCCTCCCTCCCTCCCTCCCTCCCTCCCTCCCTCCCTCCCTCCCTCCCTCCCTCCCTCCCTCCCTCCCTCCCTCCCTCCCTCCCTCCCTCCCTCCCTCCCTCCCTCCCTCCCTCCCTCCCTCCCTCCCTCCCTCTTTGTTGTTTTTGCCAGAACTTTCCTCTGATTACAGCTCTTTGAGGTGTCATCAGTATGTACTCTAGGCAGTAGTTTTGTTCAGACAGATAGAGAAGGCTAACCTACATGAAAGGAACAGGCTTTTCATGCCAGATTTCAATAGAACTGGACTTCTGTTCTTGATCTGATGTTTGTAAGCAATTAAAAAAAAAAAATTATATTGACTTGATACTGGTCAATGGGTGAGGTCAGTGGGAACCAGTGTTTGTCACCAGACTACAGTGACTAATGTTTAAGAGAGGCAATTTAGTTCTAGGCATCCCAGTTCTATTTTGAGTCAACTGCACCTTGGAGAACCTCCAAAGTTGTCCCAGTCCAGCTAAGTTAGCAAAGAACAGGAATTATCTCCTGGATCTGTCCTGGTGCTTTTAAAGTTTTAAATCTTTCCTTTAAAGGCCTGTATTTTTTTTTTTTTTTACCCTTACACTGCTGTCCTCCACTGTGCTCTTTTTTCTCTTCCTCACCAATAAATAAACTTCTCTGCCAGTACCACAGTTGCTTACAGATTTTCAAAAGCAGAATTCTTTGTTCAGCCTCCAAAGGTCTTTAAGAAGTGGCTGCTCATTTATATGCCAACCCCACTGAAAGCATGAGGGCAAACCCTCTGGGTACAAGAGCAGAGCTCATTAAATTCAGTGGAATCATGGCTCCAAGTCACCCAGAAGTCTGCTGTACACAGCTGTCAAAGTCAGGAATTCACAAATAAATCAATTTGGTAAGAAAATTATTTGGTAGAAAAATAAAAGTATCTAAGGATGTGTCATCACACATCTTGCTAACACTTTCATATACATTGTTTGAATTCAAAGGTGTCAGGAGGGGAAAGTCCTGCAACATTAGAATATGAAATTAAGTAAAGGATCCTTTTATTTCTCTAAAATGTAGTCTTTTATTTTTCATTATAAACACTGCCTGGTCTGTGATTATGCTGACCCTTTGCTTCCTCCGGCTGTGCACTTCTGCCTTTATTCTACAAGGCAACCAATTTACCTAAATTGGATTTTAATTCAATAAATTTATAATATATTTGTAACCTAAAACACAGTTGAAGTGCAGTTCAATCACACAACTTTCTTGGCTGGTAAAGCTGTTTTCAGTGGTGCATTTTTGTGCTATAGAAGTGACTGAAAAATTGTAAGGGACTTACTAGAACGTTTCTGACATTTTTTTCTTGATCTGGGACTTTTTTCTACTGAAAAAAACAGTGAAGGAAGACATTGGAAATTTCAGAAAGATGGTTGCAAGAATTTTAATTGGTTAAGAACCCAACTCAAAGACCATTTCTGTCAGTCAGGAAACTCATATTACATTCAGATGTATTGCTGAGAATGTCATATAAAACATTATTGTGAATGTGTAGTACTCATAAAGCATAAGCAATAATGTTTCTTAGCATTGTTGATGTTAGAAGCTAAAAGGATTTGAATAGAGATGCTGAGCTTGGGAATCAAATGGCTCAGAAAACATATCTTGACATGTGTTACAAACTGGAGTTATGCACAGATGCAGCATTCTATTTTGGCATGCTAGCATTTAGGTAATTTAAGACAATATTTAACAAATAACAATGGATGTGCCATTGTATTCTGGTGAATTGTGCTTAGGTTTTATCCAAAAGCTTCTGTAATGAGCTAAGAAATTGAAGTTACTTTCCAACTCCTGTTAATTAAACAGCTGAGATTAATTTTGAAACCTTGTCTATAGAATAAATAGGATGATAAGATTTCCTCATGTCGTTTTTGCCATAACAGGAGGAAATCTCATGTTTTTTATACAACAATATTTTGTTTCCAATAAACCCTATGAATCTGGAATACATTAGTGACTTAGTGTTCTGGTGATATTAGCGATTGTTAAGGTTTGGGAAAGTCAGCAGTAGTACCATGCATAAACAGAATACAAGCAAATTCTGAGCCCTAAAATACATAGAGGATTTCCTCTGATTTCAAAGAAGTTGTGGAGCATCAGAAAAGCAGAAATTTTTACCCACTACTATAAATTCTAACAGATATTTTGGCAGTTATCCCCCTAAGCCCATTCATATTATCAGATACCTAATAATGGATACTATAATTACATTTTATGCTAAAGGATTAGTTGGCCATAAAATTTGCTGATAATGTGACTGGTGATCGTAGGATAGATGAAAGGTGAAAGATATGCTAACATTTGCTAAAATGCTATGCTAGAATTATTTTTTAGTCATGTTAAGGATGATAGTTGTTTATCAGATGTTGTTTTTCTAAGTTTTACTTTTTCAGCTGAAGTATAATATACTTATTCTCAAATATGAGATAGTATTTTTAAAGAAAAACTTGTTAACATATTTTCTAGATGGAAAGAAGATGAGAAGGTGAAAAAGTCCTTCTATTCAACCTTCATCTGAACAACACTCACATTGCAATGAAAACTGCTGAAAAATTGAAATTGTCAGAGACATAGCTCTGGAATGCAGATATGCCTTTCATTGGTCTGCTGAATAATCAGATTTAAGATTATGGTGCTTTAATAACATACATTATACACAGATAGTAAATTATATTAAATGGATAAAAGCAAAAATCTTCCATTTTTATGGCACTCTGCTCCTGTGAATATATTAAATAAGTGAATATTGATTAGATGATGTCTCAGGATTCCATTAGCTATGAAGATGCAAGCACAAAAAGGTGGATAGAATTTAGTACTTATTTGAGGATTGGAAATAAGATCTGTGAAAGATTATATGAATGAACTCTAGGTTCCAGAAAATGCATGATACAGAAATGCAGAGAGATTTCTGCCATGATGAGGAATATGTTGCATGTAATGTTGTGCATTGATTCATTATCTAAGAAATTGCAACATGTGACATTTTTTTCTTAGATTTAAATGGGAAAAATCCCACATTCCTCAATAAAGCACTCAGAAATTAGGAGCTTTGAGGCAAACTTTGTCTCTCTGGGCTAAACCTTCCACATTTTGCATCCTACAAGATCCTCACCATGCTCTGGCTTTCATTGTAGAAAGCCCTGTGCGTTGGCATGGAGAAAAGTGGGAGTATTGGGGATGCTGCAGGTGATTCAGGGATTGATACAGTCAGCATGGGAGCCATGGGCTGCAGGGCACACCAGAGGAGACATCATCAAAGGCTTAAGAGAACCCTGTTCCATGGTGTCAGACTGGCTTTTCAAGGAAAAGCTGTGACAGCTGTTTTTGCAGTATGGGTACAGTGTTTCTAGGAGGGTAAATTACTGCACAGAACTCTCTGCACACAGAGCTCTGCACCGAGCTCACCACGGTGACTTCTGAGTCATTGAGAAAAAAAACAAAATGCAAAGACATGGCCCCATATGCACCCAGGTAGAAGGCTGGAGCAATTCCTGATGCAGTTTGGGCATCCAGGGTTTAGCTAACTCCCAAGTTGGAGACGTTGCCCAAGAGGGAGGTTGGGTATGGCTCTGCAGCCTTGCAGTTAAAACAGCCAAATAGTACGGCCCTGGCTAGAACATGGAAATTCATGTCAAAGAACAGACTGGCACAACGTTGCTAGGAGAAAGTTAAAAATTTTGGATTTCAGGGGCCTTTGCTGACTTCTGAGGCTTCTTCTTTCCTAAGACAAGCTCCTTAGGGAGCCCAGTATAAACACAGACATATGCTATGGGCTGTTGTGTCTGGTTTAAAAGCTTGTTTGTCCTTCCTTGTGTAGATATAAAACACCTCTCTTCTGGTATTACCCATAATAGAATAAACCCCCTTCTCCAGAGGCATCTGTAAACACTTTTTCAGGTTATTTGCTTTCCAAGTACACCTCTCAGTTCCATGCAACTTATTGTTTTCTTCTGAGCTTTTGGAGCTTGAACTTAGTTTTCTTAAAATATATGTTTAATGTTCCACCTTATAAATGTCTTACATGACTTCCCTTTGCTTATTACTGTTTTTTCAACATGTAGAATAGTCGGCTATTTCCTAATACTCACATCCGAGAGGTTTCTTTTGAAATGCTCTTATTAGTTTATGTTTTTTTTATTGATCACTGCCTTTTGAAATCTGTCAAGTAGTTTCCAACTCTTGTTGATTAGGATTTTTCAATGTTCATGGTACTCTTAATCTCATGGAAGCAAGGTGCTTATTTTTGCTTTCACCCTCCTGCAATATTTTTTGAGGTTGTTTGTCATTTCCAAGGACATTTGCTGAAAGATAAATATCCTAGTGATAAATATGTTTCATAAAAATGGATATATGTAGGAAAATATTACTAGAGTTCAAATATCACTCTCAATTATTTCTGAATCCATTGGGTAGTTTCTGTAGTTACAGATGACAGAATGTTTGTCATTTTGAAATAGCCTGCAGCAAGAAATAATAGCCCTGTGTTGATATATGCAAAGTAAACAGAAAATCTAAGTGTAATACTGTTGAACAGTCAATTAACCAAGAAAGACACAATTCCCCAGAAAGCCAGGTTTTGTTAGCTCTCAGAACTACTTGTTTAATCAGACTGTCATGTGATTCTACGGCAAATACCTTACAAACGTCTGCCACACATCCTTTATCAAACAAATTTGTAGTACAAAAAAAATGAGATTAGTTTGACCAGACTGTTTTAACATCCTAAAATTATTTTCCTCTCTCTTGCTATAGATTCAATCTTTCACTAGTTTTTCTTCTATTGGGCCCAGGCTGGCTCCATGCTGAAAGCCTTAGCAGCCAAAGCACTATCCTTTCTTGAGCATTGACTTAACATTAGCACTGTTTGGTCTTCCCAAATTTCCTTAGTAATTTGATATTTATTAAAAATTAACCTAACCCATTTGTTCTCTAATGTTCACACCTCAGAGGCACTAAGTTAAACATCCTTCTTTACTAGGGATGGGCTGGGAAGTGCTTCTTTGACTTCTTATGAAATTAGATATTTATTGAGTTCTTCTGCCTTTTCTACATCATTATTTAAACATCTTCTTGATTATATCTCTTATTAATGAGACCTGTGTCAAACTGCTCCCTGAATTATTCATGGTAGTTTGTGGTGATGAAGCCATGGAATATAGCAGAAGATGAATGATTTTGTGGTTATGATATCCTCATACCATTAAGAGATTTAAGTTTTATTCCTACAAGCTTCCAATGTGACCTTTTCAAACTAAAACCTTTTTGTGTCATATGACCACCTCCTTGTGGAGTTGCTAGTGAAGAACTTAAAACATTGCCTGTTTTCCTTGTTCTGTTCCCTCTGCTTCCTTCATAGAAGTCTTAATTCAGTAAGACTTTCTATTCTCAGTTCTCAACCTCCCTCCTTCCTAAAGGTGATCATAATCCACTGTTCTCTCCTATCAAAAGACAATGAAAGATAGTCTCAGACATGCCCCGAGATCTCGTTCACCTCTGACCTTACTTTTTCTCCTTGCTTCTCTGCATGTCTCAGTTAATCAAACACGTGGTGTACAACCCTTAAACTGAACTACCATTTATCAGCTTTCATGCATGCAGGCCTGACCTCCCTGTGCTTTGGCCTCTCTACCCTTTCCTGCGCTGAAACTTTTCTTACATGGTCTTCCGTGATCTCTTTTTGTGCTGTGGACGTTTCCTACATCACCACATTCTATTTCCCTTGGCAACCATGTCTATCTAACATTGGAAACACCCCTTCATTTTTCAAGTTTTTACTTTCAGGTTTTATCTGTAGGTTCTCTTGCTAATTTTTTCTCTTTTTGCAAATAATTTATTAGTTAAAGTTAAGCAAATCAGGAACTTTTAAGAGCTTAACCACTTCAGCTACTATTTTATTCTGTTTTCCCGATAATCTTCATTGTACTCCATTTACCTGTAACTTCAATGTTTGTATCTTTCTTGCATTGCAAATGGTCTTGATGACCATTAAAATTTCAATGACCAGCTTCATGCAAGAAATAAAAAGGTTCACTGATAATCCAGCAGGTCAGATTTGATGGTAATGGGAGCTGGTGAGGATATTTCTGAGCAAGACTGGGCCCATCAGTAGCAGTGTGTGAGCGTTATCTCTGGATGAGTGGCTTTGGATGACAGCAAAAATGGGCTATCCCTGTGTTCAGGTTCATACAGATGCCCTTCCTCTCCTCCTTTCTGGACATGATTGCAAATAGGTACATCCACAATCGGCTACTTTATCCATGTGTTACTACTAAAGATCATCAACAAGTTTTTACTCTTCATGGCCAGCATGCACCTGGCTGTGGTGCAAACAGGTCACCACTGCTGTTTTTGAGACTTCCTGAATTTACATTCTGTTCCTTTTCTGTTCTATCCACCAGTGTTCTCTGATTCTTTGATTTCAGGAGGGTTTCAGAGAGATAACTCCATTCACCATTTGAACCGTGAACTAGAGACAGCTTATCCCTGCTATGACATTTTAAAGATAACTTAGTTACACGTGAAGAATTTATCCAGGAAAGTACACCAGAACTGCAGTTTAGCACTGTGTGTAGTTCAGTCCTGTGGAATACAAATGCTCTTTTGTGGGCATAGAATTCACAGTTTGGGTTTTTGCAGCGTGCCCCACTCAGCACTCACAGCACATAGGCTTTTTCTCCCCACACTCCACTTTTCAAAAGTGTAATTTAACACAGACAAGGAGATGATCTCAAGGAGGAATCCCAGATTCTGAGTAGAGCTATCATGTATCAGCTGCAATCAGTGAGACTCAGACATAATAAAAATGCTGTTATAATAGAGGACTTTAAATAAATGAAAGGCTTACATAGGGACAGATCTGGGAATGACACTAGGGCCCAGGCAAGGGAATGCATGGACTTGAAATACATCCACAATTCATTAAGAACATCTATCCTATTTATTACTACCTTTAAGCCCGTACAATGTAAATACAAATGTATTTGGGAATAATTTTCTGGGTTTTGTCCAATACATTTACTGCTACAAGAAGTGGAATACGTCTGGAGTGTGCTTAGTTTCAGTTAAGAGCAGAGAATATGAAGAGATTTTTCAAAATTAATTTGCTGTATCCCAGCTACATTTTTCTGATCTCATATGTTCAAAATGATGGGCAGAAGGAGAAAAAAAACCCCTCAGCATTCAATCCTGCCTGTTTCCTAAGCAGACTTTTGCAACTTTTACCATGATTACAGAATTATTTTCATAGCTTGAGTAGGATTTTTTATATATCTGATTTCAGAGAGTGGGTACATGAGTCATTGCCGGGGTTTATGCCTTTGTTGTAAAAGCACTGACCAGGTTTTAAGAGCATGTCAGCTAAAATAATGTGCAATGGTGATAAGTGCCAAATTGTTCAGGCAGTAGCTATAGCCAGTCTTCCTCATTTTGACTGCTTCCTGGGAAGGGGTTCCAGAGGTTTCTTGCTTGGCTAATATTAGGCTTAAAAGGTTCTGATTTAAAAATTCTGGGAACAGTCAAGATCTTAAAGAAAAAATGAGGCATAAGTCATTATGCATTCACTAAGAAAAATCTGTGCCAGCAGAAAAACTTAGAAGTCTGGAAAAGGTGGAGAGTGTAAGGGAAATTCTGCCACTATCAGTTCCCCCATTATTCATTTAGGACTAGTCTTCTTTTTTCTGATCACAGAAGGTAATTCCTGAAATAATGCTTCAGTCATCAGCTCTGGACACTCTGTTGAGCTCAGTGCAAACAGATTCATCTGAATATCTTAAAACAAGAAATCCTTTCCCTTCTCCACAATAATTTTCCACAGGCAGTAACAGAGAGGAAAGAGAGTATAATATCTATCACTAGGATATGAATATTTTTCAGATCCTTATGTTTCCTTACTTATAGGGCTCATCCACACTCAATTATGTGTTTTCCTCTCTACAGAAATGATTTTGAAGCTATCATTAAATAAATAAATAAATAAGATAATGAGTATGAGAATGTAAAAACTAAGTGTCAAAACAAAAATCATCAGGACTTTTATATGGGATGCCTTATACAACTCTCAGAGACAGATGTTGACTAAAATTATGATAGTCCTCTCTACATCTAAAGATCAAGACAAAAAGCAAGGCTGAGACCTGAAATTCAGAAAATATACTTTATTCCTGAAATACTAATAGCAGCCCTCCCTACCCATCTTATTATCACAAGATGGGTGTAACATAACAGCTCTTTCACTGTGCTTTCATAGCATTCATGCAGTACAGGTATATTTACAAAATGTTTACAAAACAACTCACCGATACATTATATAACAGAACATATGGAATACCTTTTTTCTCCCATTCCACTTTACCAATAATATATTGCATACTTTTCTGAGTTTCTCTCCCCATTATCAAGCTGTTGGAATATTGGTTTTGGAGGAAGATGTGATCTCCTCTGTGCTAGCTCTGAACCTATCTCAGTATTGAACGCCAGTTTTCTGGGTGTGTGACCAGCTGAAAAACCCTGTGATTCTCCCTAGATACTTTCTTATAAAAGTACTAAAATTTACCCCTGCAGTTCTATTTCAGAGTACCACAGTCTGGATGATATTTGTCACAGTGGTATCCAAATGCTCTTTTAGTTAATGTCTGTTATGTAAATGCATACCCCATTTAACCCACTAAATGTGCTCACCACTGTGTTATGGAAACTGCTTTGTATTTAACATAAACTTCTTTATATGTTTATATGTTAAACTTCTTTTATATGTTCTAAGACATATAAAACCAGTCACTCCTCCAGAATAGCTGCTGACACTAATACCTCGTTGATAACAACAGCATCAAGATGAAAATTAGTTCCTATTTGTCCCATCCTATAAAGGCCAGGCTTCCTCAATATCCTGTCATTGCTTCCCACTCGGGTATCAGTGAAGACCTTGCAGACACAAGGTGAAATATCTTTTGCCTCTGACATTTTTGGCTCCTCCTTCCTCAGGAAAAATCCTAGCCATACTCATGACAATAAAAAAAGTTTAATTTCAGTGACTGTAAGTTATATACCTTATTCCATCCAGCATGATCCCCCATAGTAAGATCTTATTGCAAGCTTCCAGCAGTTCACTGGCCAGTACCAAACTGATTATACCCTTACTTGTGCTCCTGTGGTTTATCCGGTTCCAGCAGCGCACAGACATCAACTTGTGCACCAGAGCAAACATGATTTGCTTGGAACTGGGACAAGGTTTAGATAGTAGTTTCAGGATAGTCTGATTCTTCAGTTGAGATATCTGCTTCCACTCCTGATATCCAAAATGGGATGGCCCTAGTCTCTAACTTACAGCTGGGACAATTCTGTGAATCACAAACTATAGCCAGTCTGGCCTCTTAGGAAGTACACCTTCTCATATGCCATGTGAAATGAAGAGTTTTTCTCTCAAGAACACACTCATTCACTGTCTCCACTATCCTTTAGGCAGTGCTTTCTATATTACAAAATCATTATCAAACAACACAGCGACCTGATCCCAAGACATAGCCTAGCTGCCAATTTTGAAGCACCATGTGCAATAACACAGCACAGTATAATAACTTTTACTGAAGTTTATTTTTAAAAATGTTCTTTGCTTTCCACAGTTCACTCTCTTGTAAAAAAACCCCAAAACAACAAAAGCAAACTTAGAAGTGATCACAATGTCAGTGGGAATGAAAAGCCCAGATTAGTTATTGCTATTGTCAGGGGTAAGCTATTGTTGAACAACAACCACGACTGTACTTTCCAAGCCTCTTGACTCATTCTTGAAATAGTATCCCAAAGGAGTGTAACAGAGAGCAAGTCTGACTGCAGAGTGTGCAAACATGCAGTTGTGGAAACAGAATCCAGAGCTCAGCACAGCCCCTGAAATTGAAGTGGTTGCACCAGAGTAGCTGAGAGCAGAATGTACTATATGCTACACATTGGAAGTCCTGTCATGAGTTAGGCAAAGAAAGATACACAGGGCACACAAAATGTAACACAACTATTTGGAACTGGCCATTTTATGTGAGAAAATCTTCTGTATTCTTGAAAAAAAATAAAGCTTGATTTTAAGATACTGAGATTGTTGTACAAGGCATCTGTGAAACAGTTTGTTAAAAGCTATTTTTACTTTATTGTAATTGGTTTGCTTTTATAATAGCAGGAGCCAGAAGCTGCAGCAAAGACTGAACAAAATGTGGAATTTCCATCCACTTCGGGACAAGAAGTGAAAATATCCACATGCACCATGAAGAAAACGTCCAGAGAAACATAGATTCAGAAAAAATTTAACATTTGATTTTTCATAGCTGAGCACAAAATCTGCAGGTTTCTGCAATGTTAGGCTGCCTGGAGGGTGAATCACCTGTAGTGCCATCCTGTTCTGGGCAGGTAAGACAGAAGGCTCCTTGCAGTGGTGGGGCTGGCGGTGAGAGGAGACCCAGTGCTGTATCCATGCAGGAACAGTCCATCCCAGGAGCTCACCACAGGGACAGATGAGGCTAAGGCTACAAACCCTACTGAAAAACACAGTGTTGTTACGAAACCAAGTTTCTACTGAACTGAGTTACAACACAATATCTTGGCTCAAAGAAAAGTCTCAGAGCCATTTGGCAGATGTGGCAGAATGTTTTACTTTTTGGTGGCTGTTTTACTTTTTTGTCCAGTGGTGCCCTGATGGTATTAGAGGCTGCACAAAGCTAATTGGACAAGACAGCATATTTTTAGATGAATTAGGTATTCCTGTCTCCATTTCATGAACCCAGCACTGATGCATCACTATGAGATATTTGTCCCTCTCTCATGGTGCTCTGTCTATGCTAACAAACAGAAGAGGCTCAGGCTAGGCTACCCCAGCTAGCTTTTGGAAGCATCATCTAACACAAGATGCCAAGGCTCACGAAACTCATCCCAGTAAGCAGTGTGGTTGAGATCTCCCTGTTTTGGGTGAGAAGAAAAGCATGGGGGGTCCATAAACATGCAGACCTCACCACACCCCTCATCCTCTCTGTCCTGTCTGTGACCTGATCCATGCACCTGTATGAGAAGACAAATACATGCCCGTGGGGTGGGTAGGATGGACAGACCGTCTGAGGGGTAGGAATCCTTGTTTTTTGCAACGTCAATTTTAGTCTATAGTTCTCTTCATCAGGCAAATCCTGACTGTTTGTGCAGGGACAGGAGAAGGGGGGGAGTGAGTGCTGATGAGTGCCAGGAGGCAGGGAAGGAGTGGGAACGCAGTATTGGCTTGAAATATTTGTGAATACTAATAGCCACACTTAACTTTTGGTATTTAACCAACATTGCTGGGGTTCCACACTGCCTTTCATGAGCAGAAGGAGATATCTCATGTGAGCACAGAGCACATTGGAGACCTTCAATGTTCTCAGTTTTAGACTTTGCTAAGTGCTCATGGTCAGGCTGGAGGAACAATTTCTAGGTGGCTTGTCTCAAGAACATACAAAAGGCCTGTGAGAGAGCAGGAAAGTGGTCCAAAATGCCTGATGCCAGCACAAAAGATTTAGCTATAAGAATATGTTTCTCTACTCATAGAGGTTTTCTTTATTAATGCAGTCATTTCTGTGAACATTTTATAATTGGACCAGGTACCTGGAAATGAATATGAAGTATTGAAGTTATAGAGCAGATTATGCATGTACTTATGAATTGAAAGGAGAAACTCTAGCTGAAAAATGCTTTACGGAATGTTAAACCTTTCTCCAGTGAAAATTAAAGGGTTGCTTAGGACTGCCTACTTTTGCTATCAAAAGGTACATCAGACGCTGAAGTGCAATTAAAATCCAGTGGGGCCAATTTTGCAGCTAATAAAAATTTGTATGACTCGAGTTCATTGGAGTAATTTTGATTTTCAGCACCTGAGGATCTGCTTCTTAGTTTTAATTATTTTTTCAAGTGTTCCTCTGCTGTGGCAGAAAGGGAGAGGAGGCAGAAAGAAGTCACTATGAAAGAGGAAAGATGTATGTCTTTATTACCTTACAAAAGCAAAGGTAGCTATAGGGAAGATGGAAGCTTTAATCCAGACAAATAATAATAGATGTAGGAATGTGTGTTTTCTGTTTTGTTTTGCTTGGTTGTTATTTTGGTTTGTGTTTTATGTAAAAAAGGATGAAAATACCCTTCAGAACTTAGCCTTGAACAGTCTGCTAAACAGGCACTTTTATCTGCGTAGAAATAGATATTTGTGAGACAGGCTTATTGAGAAAATTTCAAAAGGCTTACTTCTCACTAAATGAAAGGATGGCTCTTCCATCAGTTATCATTATTGTGGTTTGGTGCCTTCCATTTAAAAGGTAAATACAGCTCTCAGTAAATTGACCTGCCCTTTTACATAAAGGTCCTCCTTGGGGTCACATAACACGGTAAACTGTGTAAGAACATGTACCCGGGGGACAGGGAGGGTATATAAAGTACTTATTACATGTGGTCCTTAATTTTTACTCACCCATTTACAATAAATTTCTGTAGAGGGAATGCAGTCTTTAAATCTTTAGTCATCAAGCACTTGCTAAATGATGCTTTTGTGTTGCTTTATCAGTAGCCAAGGATAATATTTGATATGATCAAATGACAGCTGCACTGATTGTATTTTCTCTCCTCTCTAATATGGTTGTGCAAAACAGCTTTGATGCAGAACACACTGATGAACTCTTAGAGAGGGTTTGGCACAGCTTGCACTAATTTAAGACAATGTTTTAATAATTGTTGGCTGCATCTGCCGAGCAAAAACGTGTCCTATATAAAAATCAAAACAGATGATTTGGAGTCATGGGGAAGTAACTCCCATTTTCCCTATTTTCCAAGGCTGACAATGTCAGGAAACGCAGCTGCCCCCTTGCCTGGCTCTGTCCTTGTCCCAGCCAGATGGCAGGCAATCCCTCTGCAGAGCTGCCAGGGCTGGGGATGCTTCTTCCGCCCAAGCCCGGCAAGCGGGGAAAGAAAGGCAAGGCACGCTAAAGGAGAGCACGGGGCTGCTCTGGAGTCCGCAGAACAGCTGCTCGGGCCCCTTACTAGCCATAAAGAAGCAATTACTGAAAACGCTGAGTGTAATTAATAGTACATAGGAAAGTCTTCAGGGGGATTTTGTAGGCAAGTGAGGCTTGTTTCTGACCATAATGGATCTGCACCCCACACTGGATTCAGCAACACTGGATGTGTGGGAAGCAGGGGTTTAGAAAAGGAAGAGAGTGGTTATTTTGAAAACATTTCAAATCTTTAATAGATGCATGATCGTTTGGTCATTCAGAGAAAACAATAAACCTTTTACTAGAACCGGAGTCCTAAAACTAATCTACAGAGAGTAAACAAAGGGGAGTGAGAAAGAAAGGGGAAAAAAATTTAAGAAGCAAGTCTCTACCTATTACTACCATCTAGTGGTAAAAAAAGAAATAAAGGACATTTTTGCAGGAGCACTGTGGGAGGGAGGAGGCTGGTGAATAGAATTAAAAAATCAGAGGATTTTTATCTGTCAGCCACTCGCTTCCCCCAAAAGCAAACACATGAATAATCTGCTGCACCCTCCTCTTGCTCCTGTCATGGAAAGTAAGCACAAAGCCAGAGCCGTGAATAGAAAGGATCAGTCAGGGAAACATATTTATCTTGCCTTCAGAATTCACATCTTTGCTTTCATCGTACAGATATGGTTTAAGATCTTCCACCCACGGCCATCTTTGCGCTCGCATATACGTGCAGTAACTAGCAAAATAGAACCCGGGTTTTCTCAGTTAACTACAGGAAAATCCAAGGCCACGTACATAACCTGAGAGTTGCTCCTCTCCTGGTGGCTGTGCGTGGTGAAGGTGGTGAGTGTAGTGTGATGGCCTCAGCTGTCCTCATGCTCCCTGCTGGCCCCATGGCCCTGTGAGCTGGCACCTGAGGGCATCAGAGCAGCTGCTCTCATGGTGCTCCTAGCTGGGGACCAGGGGCTGCCTCATGGGAGACAGCTGGGACTCCACCAGCTCCTGACCTTCAGCAGCACCTCTGAAGGATCTCCTTTGAAGCTGCCAGTCTGCCAGGCAAACTTCTGCCTCGCAGGAAAGCAAGTTCACCAATGAAACTCGGGGCTAAGAAACAATGTACTCTATTTGGGACAAGAACAGTGAGAGGAAATTACAGCAGACTTTACAGCTGCCTTGCACACCTTTTTGGCCTAGAGCTGTGTTCCCTTCAGCTCACAGACGGGCTGCTTCTCAAGGTGATGCACATCTCTTCACAAGACAGTGGGAAAGTCTTTCAGTTCTTCCAAGCTGCTTCTGTCCCTACCACAACCTGCTATCTCTCTATCATTGATAACCCTAATCCATTTTGGTTTGGTTGGGAATCTCAACAGAAAATTCAGTAGTAGACTTGTGTCTACATACGTGTAATGCAAAGGGATTTTAGAAGTAAGGTATACAAAACAAGAACACTATACCTATTCATTTTTAAGACAATGGTTAGTAGGCTAGAGGATTAATTATTTTTTTTTAAACATGGAAGGAAGACAGAAAAAAATTGTCATTGTCACCCGATGACTTGGACTGATGTCAGCTGTCGCTCTCCCGTATTTCTGTAGGGTTCCTGATGCATATGTATGAACCTTGGCAGCTTCCTGCAACCTTCAGTAGTTATTCCATCAAGGCATCAGCTTCAGTGTCAGGTGTAATTGGAATCATGCATACCATACCTGCAGCTGATGGCATGTTCTGTGACCTCAGATCGCCTCTTCCTTCTGCCTGGACCAGGACAGCTCCCGCACTAGTGTAGCTCACTGCAATAAATACATCTATAAAATGTGCTTTTTCCTTCTAGATATCTCTGAGTGCAATCAAAAGTTTATGTACCTCAGTTCAGAGCACACTGGTACTGTTGGAGCAAAAGTGATTTCAACCTTAAATTCAGTCCCTAAAATTAGAGTAACCAAGCTCTGTAAGTACAGCCTGTACCCTCTCCAAGGGGAAAAAAAAAGACCAAGCAAGAAACAACCAACCCTGAGAGACATATTTATTTTAAACTTTTTGTTTCAAACACTAAGCTGATGCCTAAAATAGATCAAGAAACCACCAAAGTACTTCTCTCCATTGAATGTAGCAGAAAGTGAGAGTGTACAACTCCAGTGCAAGATATAAAACTAAAGCTGCTGAAGTTCAGCATTAGGTGGATGGTGTTGGATGGGTGTCCTGTTGGGAGAACTGGACAGGTAAAAAGTTCCCTATTAACAATTTCCCTATGAAGAAAGCAGCAGTTACTCAAAGATTGATTCTAGAAAAAAACCTTAAGATATAAAATACTGCTCTGAAAACAGCTCCATGGGCAGGTTGGATGTCCTTTTACACCCAGATAGGAGATCGCTGGAAGGTTTGTCAATGGTTTATCACTGAGATAGGTCCTGGTCCTTCTAGACTACTTCTGCCAGTAGTCACATTCCCCCAGATTTGGGGGACAAACTCTGTCCCATGTCCCAGGTGGCACTCAAGAATTATTTTTTTGCACACAAGCTGTAGCAGTGACAATGATAAATAATTCATGATCTGTCTCCTTTACATCTCTCTGGCTGCATGTCCTACAGTCATTTATTTGAATGATGCTGTCTCACATTTATTCAAGTATCTATTGCTGAGAGATCCAAGAAAATAGAAAAATAATTATTCTTCATCAGGATGCAGTTGCATTTATAGAAACATTTGTAATATTTATAGAAGTGTTATTTACCTAAACACTTACTCATGTAAGTGTGTATGCTAAGAGATTCTGTGGTATTTATAGTTATAGGAAATAAGGAACTTGAAATAAAAATTACATGCATATTTGTCTAATAATCATTTAGTTATGGTAGAAGTTGCTTTTGCCATTGCATGTATTTAATTAATCTATTTATACATTTATTAATCTCAAGCCTTAACTTAGATATTCACTTGCTAGATGGGTACATTTTGTATCATCCTTTGTACTGGTAATTGTATATTTTTCTTCTCATGAAACACCTAGAAATATGTTCCTCCTTCATGAGACAGCCACAAAGACCTTTCTGATCAAAATGTGTAGATTTGATTTTCAACCTCAAAATTGAATTAAAGCAAAAATAATGAATACTACTGAGATCCCCTAATCATTCTGATTAGATGTTTGACATCCTGATGACTCAGTTAAAAGACACTTTTTTACTTTATTTACACAAATATTAAGCCTGCATGTCAGGATTTAGTCCTATAATGGTGGCATGTTTTTTTTCTCTGTTTTTCCCTAATGAATGCACTACACATTAAAATTTTTTTTAGTCTGATTTCATGAGAAATAAAATCAATAAAATTGTTTTATCTCACTGTTCTTCTCCACCTCTTCTCCCTCTTCATCCCTTTTTAATCAATTTAGGTGGAGGCCTCAAAGACTATGAAGTCTTAAAAATCTTTTAATAATCAGGGGCTGATTAGAGAACACTGACTCCATTGATTCTGCTTCTAAGTGAAAAGAACAGAGGATTTGCCTCAGTTCTGGTTATCAGCATCTCCCCCAGTGGGCCAGTTGATGTGACTGTGGTCCTGTCTCTTGTTCTTGTCTCTTGCCCAGGCAGTGAGCCCCTTGGAAGGCAGATGGGGAAGGGATGTATTGGCAGGTGAGGGTACTGTGCTGTGGGAATGTGGAGAACAAAGCAGTCCTGGGACCACTGTGGGGCAGCTCTGGGGCCCTGGAGAGGCTGTGTGTAAAATGGTGGGCATTGCAGGCTATGGAGAAGCTCATGTTCTAGAGGTGAGCAGGTGTGAGGTGTCACTTGGCTACTTGCAAGACAAATCCATGTGAAGAAGGATTTCCTTAGCTCTCCTGTTTATGTACTGACTTCCTTTCTTTTATGCTCAACTTCTGCTGTTATTTTGTCCACTGTCCCTGCTCTGGCATAGGTCACACTGCCTGCCCAGCCTGTAATTTTTTCTGCAAAGGATGTGATTTTGTTGCTTTCCATAACTTCCTTTCAGAAGGAAACACCATGTATCCTAGGTTAGTGTTATAGTTTTGTTTCATGATCATCATTTTCTAATGTGCAAAGCTACTGAAAGCAAATCTGTGCTGCAGCTTTGCTATTACATTCTATTTACCAAGAGTATTTTCTCTTGTGCGTAAATGCTTTGTGTTGCCTTTAGTTTTCTTTCTGTTTATTTTAGCTCCCCATTTCTTGTTTGCTGCATAAAAATAATTTATTACCCTCTTCTGTGTAGTTTCTAGATACTCAAGAAGTGCAATGTCATGTGCAAACTGCATAGGTATTTCTAATTTATTCTCTGTAATCTCACTGCAGTACAGCTTTCCAAAAATTTCTACCAGGCATGGCATGTAGAGAAAATGGGGGGTGGATAGAATTGCACTAGAAAATTTCCTTCTCTTCTTTCTCTTGCTCTTAAAAAGGAGTTAACTCATGCTGTATGATAATTGTGACTATGAGGAGATAAGTGCTACTTTAGCCCCAAATTGATGAGCTTCACGTGGAAATTACTTGGTGGAATTTCATTGCCTATGGTATGCAGGTCAGATTAGATTATTCTTCTGGCATTAAAATTTATGAACCTATAAATTTCTGTTTCTCACTTGTTCTCGTAATGCCTCCTAACATTTCCAGTGAGTAACAGCCCTCTCATCTATCAAATACTCAAAGCTTAGGTAAATTATCCTGCATGACCTTCAAAGCTTTTCTGTCATTTTAAGTCTGGTCTTCCAGATGCTGTGCCCCTAAAGCTCTAAGTAGGTTAGGAGTTATGAGTGCCTAGGGATGCTGGATGAGTGTTTGATATACTGCTTTAGTGTGAAAAATCAGCTGGCTCGTCCTAGCCATAGGTTGCTTGCCTTGTAAAATCCTTGTTAACTAGCTAGTTTACAGGAGTAAGACATTTATAACTCAGAGGGAACTTTATTTTTGGTGTGTGTGTGTGTGGATACATTATGATGATAGAAACTCCTTGCAGTCCCAGTTACAAGCTCTCTCCTGCCACCCAGGGTCTCTCTGACCATGTGTTTGGACCCAAGACTAAGGTCTGATGCAGCACAGCTACATAACCTCCACACAGACAAGTCTGAAAGAGATGTGAAAAAGTCTGTATGGAGATAAGAAAGACAAAATTACTGAAGTAGTAGAATCCTACAGAAGTAGGATTGTTGAGATAAGATCAGAAGTAGCTGATGTATTTAAGAGGAAAAATATCAGCGTGGAAAGATATGAAAAGGTAAAGGAAAAAACTTAGGACACTGACTGTGCTAGTTGGGGCTGCTGGTTGGGAATGATCAGCTCCCCAGGTAAGAATGGTCAGGTAAGAATGCCATCAGGAGCAGGTGGACACGAATAACCCAGTGACAAAGAAGATCTGCTTTGTGTAGCTGCAGAGGCCAGCCCTGCCCCTCCCTGCTTGAGCCTGCTGGGCCAGTTAAAGCACTCGGGGAGCTTTGTTAGGGGTGGGGAGCACATCTGTTCTCAGATTTACAGCTGGTTAAATACTGCCTACCTATTTCTCTCTGTTTGCCATGTTTGCTCTGTGCTTTAGGTTGCTTTCTAATTTTTTTTTGCATAATCCCTTTTACCACAGCACCAGGATGCTGGAACAAATGAACTCTGGAGAGGATCACTAATAAGTTCCTTAAACACCAAGTTCAAAACCCCCAAGTATGTTGCAAAATTTACATTTTTCTAAAAGTTAATTAGCATTTTTAAAGTTTTCTTTCTAATTTTCCTTTTTTTTGTCACGGTCTTAATAATGTTTGTGTCCCTGCTTTCTGCTGCTTCTCTCGTGTGTGTTGTATCACTCAGTAATTTGAAACTGCTTGTAATGATTCATCTTTTTTCTTCAGGAAAAGACTTCTCCTGTGGTGAAAGCTTTAAGTTAGAAGCAGGTTTAACATATCGATTTGCAACATCCTGATGCAGCATTAGCTTAATTCTTCAAAGAAAAGCTTTGCATTGTCACTGGGAAAGGTGTTTGGACTACAAGGCTAGATCCTGTCAGATGACTGACGTGTTTCTAAGTTTGTGCCAAGCACAAGTTCAAGTTTCCCTGATTAGGCAGCTGAAGATTCCTCAAAAGGGAAGAAGGAGAGTGTCTGGTGCTGAGAGAAAATTTTCAGAAATCAGATGTGTGCCCTTTGCAGCCTGCCCGACAATTTTAAGTGCTCTTAAAGACCCCTTCATTATGGGCTAGAGGAAATTAAAGCTTCAAAATCACTGAGAAAGCCTGTGTGAGAGGGCTGAAGGAGGAAGTTTTGGGTGCACTTGGAGAGACCAACTTATAGCTGCCATTAGGTGTGACAGTCTGGAACTGGCTGCTTGGCAGGGCAGGCAACCTCAGCATCAGAACTGTCTTATCTAAAGGTATTTTCTAATGAATGATCTGCATAGAAATTTCCAAGAGTGGAAATACACTGAGAGAAACAAAGAAACATAAGAGCAACATCTTGAAATAGGCTTGTAAGTTAGAAAACACTTTTCTTCCAAATTTGTGGGAGAAGAGATTGGAAAATGCCTTTAGAGCATATTTAATACTACTAGGATAAGTCAGCTTTGTTAAATGAAAATTGTATAGTGACTGATGGATGAGGGCTGTTATAATCATTTATAAAGACAGATCCACACAACTGTCAGCATAAAGACATGAAAGCAATGAGAGCTAAGATTTTCTCATGGAAGGAAAATTGAAGCCAGAGAAATAAGATATTTGTGTGGGCACATGGGTTATTAGTTTTCCATTAAATTTCATTGTTGAATCAGTAGCTCTATTGTTTGCTAATGAAGGATCATTTTTAGCAAACATTTTTATTATCATTTATGTTTAGTATTGTAGCATTTTTTATAATAGTGAGCACTAAGAAGTTGTGAGAGGATTTAAAATCTTACTGTTTTAGAAGTATTGGGTTCTCTAAATCTGAGTGTTCAAGTTTTACAAAATTTCTTCCTCTAAGCATAAGAGCTAAGAACATGGCTTCCTTAAACTCTTATTTAATTGCCTGAGACAAAGAGTTTAGGAACTTCAGGAAAATACACAAATTATCTGTAAGCCAAATAAAAATGGGACAGCTGACAACAGTGATTATCTCCTTAAACCTTACACAAGGAAAGATCTCAATGTACATTTGAAGAACAAAATACCCAGAAGGAGCTAGGCTTTAAATAAGTGAAATAATCAAATGGTTGAAGAAAGAAAGATATTTTCCCAGTGTCTCAGCTGTAGATTACTGACAGACTCCTCCAGGGAGACTTTATCAAATAAAATGCAGATCTCAGTTGTTTTGCAGTTTGGAGGAAGAGAGTTTGAAGAACATATCATTTGAGACATAAACCAAATATCTCTCGGATAAACTTTGCTTTCTGGACAAAACTAAATCTGTTTCTGAATGTAGTAAGCAGGAAAACATTTGGCATCTCCTCCAGAGTAAGAATGGAATTCTTAGGTTATTGAAGCTACGAGGAAGATGGTTGCAAGATATTTTTAAAATTAACTAATTTCTGTGGGTATTCTAAAGAAGATTATGTCTTATATTAGCCACAGCTTTTATCAGTGTATTCACTTATTTTTCTAATGTCTTCTTAAACAAGGTAATAAATACTATGTGAGAATCTCATAGTCCAGGTCATAACCCAAACAGAACGTGAGAAGAGAAAAAAAAAAGATTAAAAACATTCATTTCTGGTTTGCTTTTTTTTTTTTAAATAATTATTAATTATTATTAAATAATATTTTAAAATTATTAATTAAATAAATTTAATTTTAATACATAAATCTATACTTCAGCTATGGCATTCTTTTACTTGGAAAGCAAAAGGATCATTAACAGGTTTTGAGGACTGCTTTACTTGAACCAGTCAAATGAAAATACTACCCCTTATGTAAGGCTGACTTGGTATTTACCTGATGAGCTAAAATGTTCCATTTCATTTTGTCCCTCAGGGAACTTCTGTCCCGACAGATTCCTTTTTTTATTTTTTTTTTTGACTTTGTATCTATTCTTTTATCAGTTGGTAAAAATGGAACAGATAAATCAGTGTTGCTGGAAAATAAAAAGAAGGTAATTAGATTTGTATATGTATAAAAACTAATCTGCAGGAGAAATATAACTGTTACTTTAAAACCCAATCATTTTAACATATTTTTCATCTACTTCCTACAAAATTACAGATACAAAGAAAAGCCTTTAGGAGAAGCTTCTAATTGTATTTTCAGAACGTTTTCTTCACACATAATCTTTCTGCTTGTTCTTACAAATCTGTGTTCAGCATTACCTGTCTAACACATGATAATGAATCCCTGCTTCCTTCCTATACCTATGAAGGTAGGACCTTTCCCTGTGCTATACTAAGTCAGTAAGGGACATTGCATAACATTCTTATTTGTTGTCTTTTTCTATATGTGCTTTAAAGCAGAATAAAAACATAGCAATAATAAAATTATTATTTTCCCCAAAGATGATCTGTGGAAATCTTCTTTGTGACTTTGTGATCTAGTAAGTTTTTGTTATCTCCTGAGTTTATAATAATTTCTAGTCCCATCTCTCCTGAGTTTTTTGTTAGTTTGATTTGGATTTCACTTTTATCAATATCCTTATGGCAGAGAACCCTACATGGATCAAATCCCATTTTTAGAGGATATTCAACTGATTAAAATAAGTGCAATTTGAAAGCACTGCTCATTGGTCTTTACCAGAGCTTGATTTTACGTTTTACTTCTTGACCACATTGTTGCTTTGGGGCCTCAAAACAATCTGTGCCAAGAGTTAAAACTATATTTTCCCATCTATTCTTCATTCTGCTAAAAATTACTAGTCTTTCAGTTGTAAACAAAGGGTGATTTATCTTCATGGCTAGAAGGAATGGAATTAGCCCATCGTAAATTCAGGGTAATCTGTTTTTCTATTACTAGCTTTATTTCAACAGCTAATGAAGGCAGAAGCCAGTACATTAGAGAATTATTGTAAGGTGACATTTTAATGAGAACATAACTTTTGGGGAGCTGAAAAAGGATATGCAGCCACAAACCCCACTAAGACATTGAGGGCTGGCCTGACTTTCTTTCATCCGAGGCAAATAACTGCTGGAATGGTTTTACTTAAATGTGCCTCAGACTGGCTGTACTTGCTCTGCATAAAGAGCAGGGCAGCCCAATTCATTAAACAGAAAGAAAAGGATGCTTCTGTTCAGGCCAGGCATGGCTGCCACACAGCATTTCAAGTCTCTAGAAAAACACTCTTCACTTGAGGCTGGACCTCAAGTATGATGTTTCTTATGACCAATTTGCTATAAATGATTCATTAAGAGCATTTCAGAACTATGCCCATGGGTGAAAAAAAAAATTAAACATTTCTCTTATGCATGCATCCAGATTCAAATGCACATGGATACATCTTTCCTACTTATAAGTGTGCTATATACATAAACCTATGTCCTTAATCCACTTGCTGTATCTTATTTATTCTGCAGTTCTATTTCCCTTCAGTTTGTGACATTAAATACTATACTACTCAAGTAGAATGTCTGTGTTTATTTCCAGCCATTGAATTGGCAGTGTCCTTCCTCATTTTGTGTGTTTTTGAAAGTCTTCTATAATTTATACTTTTTCCTTTTATGGTTACCTTTTGCCATCAAAGCTTGCCACATTTCTGTAATTAATCTCTATTATAAAAGCAAACACATATGTTTGTGTGGATAGAAAAATAGTAAATAAGGCTCAAAGAGAGGAGCTTTTGTTCTTCCAGAGCAATGTAAAACAGATTGTGCACCAGTACCCATGGAGAAGGTGTGTCTGTGTCCCTTGGGCACTGGGGAATATCACTGTGAGCCTGAGGGACTGTGCTCTCTGCTCTCCTATTTCTCCAGCCAGCAGTGGCCTTGGTCAGAAATGCCTTGCTGGAGCTGGAAACAATCACCATGTCCATTCTAATTCCAAGGGTAGAAATATACAACCTCAAGGGCTACAAAGCAAATTCTAAACATTGGTCAAAACCTTTACCTTGCGATACTTATATGTATGAAGCTTCCTGGCTGGAGAAATCTGGAAACCCATCACAGGCTGGCCCTGGAGCCTGGTCAGGTCCTTCCTCATGGCCAACTCTGGCACAGCCAGCCTTGGTGCAGATGTGAGGGTGGAGCTGCAAGCAGAAGCCTCAAGGAGAATAGTTATGCTTGCGTGGTGGTGGGCTAGAGACCCAGCTTGGTGACCCTGCATGTAATGGGGAGATTTCTGCTGAGTTTAGTGAAAAAACATGTCCCTTTGAAGGATGTTTTCAATAGCTGTAGTGTTTTAACAGCAGTAATTAGGCCAGGACCTCTGTGATAAATTGGACCTAAATCAGACAGAACATTTTAAAATGTCTGAATGAAAGCTAGAACAAACAAAAAGAACAGCCTTCAGTGAAGAAAATTAAGTTTAGACAAACTTGTTGACTCAAATGTATCTTACTTTGAACAGCAGTGCTAATCTTATAGTTTAAAATTATAAGAAAGAAAGACAAGTACAAATGTCTTTGTAAGCATTATATTCAAATGTAACTGAAGAAAAGAGAACATTTTGTCCCTCTGAGGAACTGCATGAGCTTTATAATATTTGCTCAGATTTAGATAACATAGCAAACTGAATGCAGCTCACATTGCAGTCAGTGAGAAGCATTATTTTCAAAATCAAAAGGGCAATTATGAATGAAGAAAAGAGTAAAATTACACAGTGCCATTTTATTGTACTAGCAAAATAGAATCAATGAAGCAAAGTCAGAATTTAAGATATCTGGATAGCTGTTATTTAGCTGGTTACTTCTAAGGATGGGTGACAGAATGGAATTCCATAAATGCTCTTGAAATGCTGAGGATGAGAAAGCTTGTGCTGCTCTACAGCTGGTGGGGCAAGAGAAAGAAAATCCATTTGAATATTGATTAATAATGTGCCAGTATAACTGGAAAAATCCTCGTGTAGTTTTGAAATTCCTGTTACTTTTTGGAGAATGTTGGGACTCCTTTAAGTGAAATTATATCCTTTAGGTGAAATTTCACACTCTGTAAGAAGCTACAGAACAAAATAAGTTGTGATTGTGAAAGCCAGTCTTTGACATAGATGAAGGAAGGAAAATCAAATCAGGAAAGCCAAACTGACAGATCTGACCTTGTGGAACCCTTCCAACAAGGAGCTTTTTCAAGGAGGCTACTGTCACTAGTTCACCTGAACTGAAAGGGTTTAAAAATGCAGCTAATATTTGGAACAAAGGAAAGAAATGAGAGTGTAGGTTTTTTTAGGTACTGGAGATTTCTCAGCTAAGGTAAAAGAAAGTGGTTGTGAGCATAAAACCTACAGCAGCCTGACTGTTTATAGTCTCTGAGCAGAATAAAGATCAGTCTCCAACAGAAGATTGTAGCTGCACTCAGAAGGGTTTAACAACCTGCTGCCCCTGGGACTGGGAGGTCCAGGAGATATCAAACCTTGGTCCAAAGATCAAATCCATTAAAAGCACATAAAACCCAAAATGCACACATTTCTACATATGCAAATAAGTGAAAATGTGGAAAAAATAGAATCAATATGGATGTGGAAAAATAGAATTAATAGATGACTATTCAAAGTTTAGCTCAAATTCTATTTGTCTGTTAATGAAAAGGAGTGATGTGTTACAAAGACGTAGTGATTTTCAGTGTAAAAAAGTTGAGAAATAGTATCTGAAGCAGCACTTCTCCTTGGTCTGTCTTATCATTCAATTTTCAAGAAAAATTGATGAAGCTTGAAGTTTCTTTGACTTTCCTCTTTGTTGCACTTTCTATGAGCAACATAACTCAGCAGCTATAGGGAATCATGAGAAAAGTTCTTCATGGATTGCTGTGAAGCACTGGCTATAATGAAACTGAGGAACTTCTCGACCAAGGAGCATTCAAGAATGGCCAGAAAAATTAGGCAAGGAAGAACAACCAACTCCATTACTCTTTTCACTTCCATCTGCATGTCTCACACTATTGTGGCTGGTGCAACTGTGCTGGGATGTCCATGCAGACTAGATGTTGCTTCGAGGTGAGGGAAAGAAGCAGCTTTGCACTGCTGCTGCTCTGCCCATGGGAGATACAGGAAGTCGGGGCCCAAGGGATGATTGCCCTGGACAGAAGGGATGCTTTGTGGCTGTGTGACAGTCATTTCAATAAAGGTCACAAATTTCAAAGTTGAAAATTCAAAGCTAAAAAAGAAATGCTGAGAGGAAGGGTTCTTTACCTTTAGCTTTGTCCCATTTCCAGCTGCAAGTACTGTATTTTTACCCCATCTCTGCATGCTTCAGGCATCTGGTATTGGGAGGGGCTCTTTCAAGACCAGCTCCTATATCTTTTTCTCAGGAAGTCTCATGTGCTGATTCAAGCACTTTGCTCTGTTTTCATTATCTAAAGGGTGAGCTAACTGAGCTCAAAGTACATTTGTTCCTCATGAAAAAGGAGAAAATGAAGACTTTAAAAGAGTAAATGTTGTTACTACTTACATCTTGGGCTAAAGCAACTTTGCAAAATTTTCCCAAACAAAATGTAGTGTCATTTCATATCAGTGCTTACATCTCCTTGTGCCTTTAGGGGAGATATAAAAAACCTTGGACTATTTGCTTCATTCTCAGCCTTTCAGCTGATGCATAGCACTGTAAAACTATCTGACAAGACAAGTTATCGTGTCACTCAGTTTATGGCAAGGATGTGATAACTTTATACCTGTGCAGAATTGCATTTCTTACTTGAATACAAGGATGAAAAGGTGGGAGGAGGTAATGAAACCAAAGATATCAATAAAATTCACCTGAAAAATTACTCCATGCAAGAAAGTCTTTTCAAGCAAAGATCTGTAGCAGAACCTGTATATGTATATATATAAGTAAATGGTGCAACCCAAGAGGAATGGATCTGAAAGGACAAGGAGCTGAGGCTGTGGACTGGGTGTTTATCTGCATTTCAAGAGGCCTTCCCTGGCCTAGCTCTAACCTTCCTGCTTGGACTGAGCACCTAAGAGTGGCTGGTGTGCCTTGGATGCTTCCCTGAAAGGCATCTGACAGTTTAGCTCCACTGGCAGGGGTACAGCTTTCACACAGTGACTCCACTCATCTCCATGATGTCACCCAAGGTACTGCAGGTGGGGACAGCTGGGAGACTTTCAAAACTGCACACCTGCTACAGACTACAATTCTGCTATAGATGCAGCCCACACAGAGTGATCTGAAAAAAGTTTTGCAGTTCTATTGTTTTGAGTCACTGGATGAAAGTGAACTTTAAATTGTATTTGCGCTGTTGATGAGTGGTTTGCTGTTGTTTTTTCCTTCCTTCCTTCTGCCCCCTCTTTCTTCCCTTTTTTTCTTCTTTCCTTCAAAATCTTCTAGAATTAATAAGTAAAGCAAGATAATTCACTGAGACCAATTACCATGCTATGAGCAGGGAATTATTCTTCAGGCAAGAGATGTATTACTGTTTGCATACTTCCAATGGAATGAGAAGAGATTTGTTTCACTGCATCTATTGATGATTGAGTGGTTTGGTTCAGAGCATCTCTTCATGCAAAAATGATTTCCAATGAACTACAAGATGAGACTGGCTAAGGACTAAGTGCCTATATTTTCTACTTCATCTTCTTCCTTTATTGTTTAGAAAAAAGAGGACAGGGTACCAGAGTTTACAAGTACATACATATCTTATCTTTATTGGGCCAACCTTCTGACATATTTTTATAAAATCAGAAATGAATCTAAGATAATTTTCAATTTGAAAGTGTTGGTGTTTGTTATGCTGCTGCCCATTCTGATATTTTTGGCCGTCTGAATCGTATAAACATAAATAGGATAGAAGGATCCAGACTGAAATTACCATCATAGAGGCAACAGATGGCTATGGGAACATTGAGTAAAGTCTGATTTGCTGCTGATTACTAAAAGGAAAACTGTCAACAACAGCAGATTCTGATCATCTCTCCAAGTTTGAAGACCAATTGGAGACTACTTTTATCCTGGACAGGTTAATCTGAACAGGTGAAATGCCCCTCAGTATGAGTCTGCACAAAACCGGTAACTCTTCAGGGTGCAGGATCCAAATCATACATATTTTAAAGATTCAGGATGTTAAAATGATGTTACCTAACTGAGGCTGCATAACCCTTATATATTTGTTTTCTAGTCCAGCTCTGCGGGCACTGACCCTGGCTGCCTGTAAGTTGCTTCTAAAGAAAGACTAATCACAAACCAGGCGGCTGTTGCATGCTGCAGATGAATTGTTCCCGATGAACGTTTCTTCTGCAAAGTCTGGACCAGGATTTGGAGGTGAGTGAGTGTATGTTGCTACACTGCAAAGGCTGGGGAGCAGTGGGGTTTTCACCTCCTCCTGCTCCATCTGGGCTGTGTAGCTCTACACAAAGATTTGTATTCTGCATGGTCACTCAGTTACATTAATGTAAAACCTGCCACCTTGAAAATGAAAACACTTAAAAATTTCTAACCACCACCACCACCACATAGATATATAAAGTTAAATACACACTTGCATATAAGCATATGCCTCAGGTCATTTGTAATTGCTGAAAAAACGAATTGGATTTTAAAAAATCATTTGGAATCCACCTCCAAAATGACAGCTACTCTCCCTATCATAACAGCTATTGGCTGAATTGGCTCAATGTAACAGTCTCAACAAATAGGCAGGATATTTTTTGAGCACGGATTGAGCAATACAGTCAGCCTTAAGGTGGTCTTGTCAGGTCATGGATGAGACAGTGTACGTAAATAAGGAGCTGAAAGTTCATAGACTTTTGATCTTGAAGTTAAGAAAGAAATCATGGTATGATGGCAAAATGCAGTTTTGACTCAAGCTTTGCTGTAACAAAATATATGCATATGTTGTTTGAAAATGGAGTTACTATGGTAATTTGTTATTTACCAGAGAGAAGTAATTGAACAATTTTTTTTCCTAACTGGTTTATGAACAAGTCACACCTGTTCCTGAGTGGGTTTAAATTACTCACCCTTCTTTTCTATGCCAAACTTTTCATGTTCAATTGCTTTGCTGTTTCAGATTCTATACACTCCTTCCTCTGATGACTGATGCCACTTCTCATTTGCAGAAGTAATTGTTTTTCTTTCTGACATATTAAAGGATAAAAAAAATATTTTTTTTTTATTTAGAACATCTGTCTATAAATTAACAAAAACCCTGTGCATCGATCATGTGTTCATGTGTATATAAAACATATATATCTAGGTAGATGTATATACACATCTGTATTTCACTAAAACTTGGGTAAGCACTACTCTCTTTAAGACTGCAGAGATTTAATATTCATCAGTTTTACCTCTGTACATGCCAAAAGAATTCCCTGAAGAGATGAAAAATTGGATCAGTGGAAGAGAGTGTATATAAAGAATTTTTTTCCAAAATTAATTGATTTTCAACTTTGCACAGTGTGGTGCGCACTAAGCCAGCTGCAGAAAAACGCAGAGAGGTAAATGTCATACCTACTGCATTATAACAGCTGGAAAGCTTCCTTTGCCCTTTAGTTCATATGGAAATTTCAGGTGGGGTATTGGTTTTTTTTACGGGGTGGGCTATGGGTTCTTAATCTTACACACAAAAATAAGTTATAAAAATCAGCTTACTTTGTAAAACATCAGTAGGTTATAAGTGTACATCAGTATCTGTTGACAAACCCTTGTTAGAAGGGAGAAAGGAGATCAGCAAATCATGGGTATATTATGATTTGATCCTACCACATACTCAATTAGATCAAAGCTTACCAGCTCCAAATTCCTATTTTTAATTTTATAGTAATGCCTTAGGCCAAAGAAATGGATGCTACGGCAGACATGTTCTGTGATGATAACTGAGACATTTAAGACTCAAAATATTCATGATTTTTAGGGCTGTAATGTCAGCTTTAAGGATTTTTAATTAACACCTTCTGCATGCATTAAATATGCTCCTTTCACCAACAAAGTTTTTTTTCCTTTTGAATTATCTGAAAAGAATTTTGCTTCAGGTCTTTTATCACTTTTATCAAGAAATAATAGCAACCACCACATTAAAAAGAAATTACCCGACAAAATGAAGGATTTGCTTGGCTGAGAACATGAGAGAATGCGTAGAGTTGTGGGGTAGCTCTTAATATTAATTATAGAGCTGCATTCTTCAGAGGAGGAAACAAGATGTTTTTGTCAAGATGCTGGGGAATTATAGGGTCTATGGTGAGGTTATGATGAAGGGGTGGACAAAGGCAGAACTGCCTCCAGAGAGAGCGCAAGCAGCTTCAGTCCTATGCATTTAAATGCCAGGTATGTTCAAGGCAGATGTTGTACCTGCACGCACAGAAATCAGCACTCCCGGCTGGCACTCTCCTGGACCTCTCACAAATCCATGGGCAGAGGAGGTGTGGTTCCCTTTCCAACCTGCAGGTCTGTGCCCCAGAGCACCCCACGGACCATTGCTGGGTTACTGTGAGACTCCTCTTCCAGGCAAGGGGTGTAGGGGAGCAGTTTTGTTGCAACCATACTGTTTTTTGTCAATGGATTAGAAAAATGTGTAAACAAGTCCATTGCTTGTTTGTGCACCAAACTGCTGTGGCACACAGAGCATCTCACTGATGAAAAGCTATCAGCCTCCAGAGAATGTACCAGCTTTTCCAAGGGAAGGCAATATTGTCTGTAAACCGTAAGAAGGATTCACTGACTGCCGAGAAAAAAAATACCATTTCCTTCTTGCTTGGCCCCACTTCCACTTCCCCAGCCTCCTCTGTTCTTTCTTTCACAAATGTTACTCTCCTCTTTGGTCTGAATCCTCTTCTTACCTGTTTCTTTGCTTCTTGGCTCCAAAATGCAGAACAGCTCATGATGTCTCCTCATTCATGGTATTTGAACCTCTTTTTCTATAAACCCTTTGGAGTACAGCCCTTCTCAATCACATTACCATGGAAAATGGCTTTCTCAGCCTCTCCTTTTTTTTGTCTCCTCACTCCTGCTTTTCCTTCTCCCTCTACATCATCCCAGAAATGTCAGGTTTTATGTGCTCTTTATGGGACTCCAAAGGGCTCTGACATGAGTAATCAAGTCCAAAATTTCAGGCTGCTCTTTGTACATATCACACTTTTCAGTAATGGCCTTCCCAAACTCCTCCTCTCTGTCCACAGACAGGGAAGCTCCAGTATTTTGCCAGTGTGGCTTGGGGATGATTTGGGAGACCAGTGGTTCATTGTAGCGTGTTCATAGAATCAAAAATCTGACAAAAAAGCTTAACAAATGGGGACAATATATTATTAATCTTGTCAATTACCTCATATTACTCAGAGGAAGGTAAAGACCCTGTTTGGGAGTCATGTTGTGGTTTTGCAGGACTCGTGTAGATTTGGTGTGAATCCCTGGCACACTTCATGGCAAGATTGAGATTCTGCAGGCCTGTCATCCTATTCTTGCGCGATGTGGCAGCAGAGAGACCTGTGATATCTGCCTCTGTGCAGGATCAGCTAGTGTTTATTTCTAGCTCTGGAGAATCTCTCCCTCTTTAAAACAATATGATCTTGGTGACTAGGAAGAAATAAATAAAAAATAATAAAAATAATAATAATAATAAAAAAAATCATTGCTTCCAGCTGGAATTTGCAATTTGAGATGGATAAATTGGCATGGCTCCCTCTGTGTACAGGGAGTGCTCAGCGACAAGGGGAGACCCAAGCAATGTGAAGATTTGTTATGTTTCATGCAATGCTGGAAGTCTGCTTGGGCCCATAGAAGCACTTTCTTCATCAATATCAGCTCTCTCCAAGATTTGAAAGAGAAAGCCTCTTCAGACTTCCTGTCTTTATTCTTTATTTGAAAACAGCTGTTCTCCCCAGATGCCTTTAGCTCCTTATAAAACACTTCTGAACTTTTTACCCCCCTAGGTCGTGTAGGTTTAGAGTGCCTGTCTTGGGGCCAATACCTCTTTCCACCTCAAATGCCCTTAACAGTGGGATTTGGGGAAGGCTTTGTCTAATGGCATCCTCCTGGAATGGCTCAGAATCAGCCTGGGTCTTTTAGGTACCTTTCCCTCTGGGAACTATTTATCTATTTATATCCTGAAAGGCTGGGCTTTGTACCTTTGTTTTTGATGTTACTCTGCAAGCTAACAAATATGAATGCTGAAAAGCCCCAAAATCATGGAATGAAAAGAAATCCAAACCTCTCTGGCAAAGCAGATTCAAATACTCATGACTCTTAATACCTACAAGAGCTGTTGTCATCATATCCTTCAGCTGTATAATGCAGACCCATGGCACAGACTTGTCCTCTGATTGAGCTACAATATGTTTTTCAAAGATTTCCACACTTAATGACTTCAGGTGATGTCAAATCTAGCACACTGCTTCATGGGTTATTCCCATAGTTCTGTATTTGCAATTCTGATCATCATAGGTGCAAACAATGACAGTGTAACATATGCCACTCTCAGAAATATTCTTTCCCCGCTACTCTTTATAAACTGACATAATCATTACAAGGACTGTATTTCCAGATTCAAGCCCTCACTTAATTACTGACTTACTGAAAAAACCCAAACAAAACTGTGTAGGGCTGTTTCTTCAAAAGAGTTTTCTGAGTGTGGAGAAGTGAGTTTCACCCCACCTTTGTAGTGGCACACATTTGTTAACCCAAAGCCTGAATTCAGAAGCAGCCCATCTCAGATATGTGGCTGTTTTGGAAAAGTTTTTTTCCTTTGTTCCTCTTCTATCTTGTTCCATGCCCAAGGGAGCACTGACACAGTTACAGCTTGAAAGTGAAGGCTCACTGCTGTCCCCTCCGTGCTGGACAAGTGGAGCAGGAGGGCCTGAGCCCATGCACAGCTGCCTGTGAGGGGAGCAGGGCTGGCAGCCAGCCCTGGACAAGCCAGTGGTGGGGCACAGAGAGGCCGTGGGCAAGCGCAGAGCTCCAGCTTGGGCTCCTCATCCTGCTGGCTGAGCACACAGTGGAGTCTGGTGAGGAGAGCTGGTGCCTCAGACAGATGATGACCTCTCTGCTCACCACTGTTGGTCCCCCACCTGCTCTGTGGTGCCTTTGTTAGCCAGCATGACTAATGCTGCAATTACATGCCAGGATTTATCCGCATTGTGAACTGACAGCTGACAATGTGAATCTCTCTCTCTAAAATACTTTTGTGCTGGCATTTTGCAGGCAGTATAATGGAATTTGTTTTTTCTGTCTGGGTGCTTACCATGTATGCTTTGGTTAGTCAAAATCAAAATGTTAGACACAAATGAGGACTACAAATTCCTCCTAGTTTTTTACAAATTTGCCAGATGTCAGTGTGAGTCCATCTTGGCCAATAATGCTTTTAACATTTACTTTGGTACCAGATATACCAGGTTCCAGCAGAGACTTAAAACAGCCTTGACCATTCCATTTGGCCTATATAACATTCAACCTGCAGCTTCATTTCCATGCTGCCTTCAGAAGCTTCTTTTTTTTTAAACCACTGCTCAGTGTTAATAGGCATTAATATATTGACCGTGTTAAACTGATGGAAGAAATCAGTATTTTTTAACATTTATTATTAGTAAAAAAGTGTAAGTCCTTATCTGGAGAAAAACATGTGTTTTATAGCAAGTTGTTATATAGAGTCATTTTGTAGCATACCCAGTACTGTTAAAGGGCTTTCATCAGCGCAGAAGTCACTTGCTCCTGATGTGAATGGGAGTTTTACTATTGACTCCAGTGAGCCAGGGTTTCAACCATCGTTTTAAGGCTTTTATAATAGGAAGAGGTTTATTGAGTGATTTTACAGTCTTGAGGGAAGAAAATCTGTCCAGTTTCCTGCCTTATTTTTACACCTGTGTCTCAGAAGAGAGATGCAGACAAAATCTATAAAACCCAAATTTCTTTTATAGACAATGGAAAATGTACTGGGTTGAATTTATCTTGATTGTGTTTGATCAGCTGTTCCTATGACTCTGCATGCACTGTCTGTGCATAGTGGGCACATGGCCAACTTGCTGTAAATGAACTGCACCAGCAGAAAATGCAGAGAGAGACTACTTCTCTTGAAATAGCACTGTGCAATGTGAGATTCATGTTACTTTATAGACAATACACAGTTACAGCAAAGTGGCTGATGTCTTCCAGCTAATTTTTTGGCTAACTTGAACACAGGGGGAACAAGCTTCAAGTCATTCAGTTGATGTGCTGCTTGGATAAAAGAGACCATGAAAGGAACAGGGAGTAAAATATTCAGTGAAGTTGTGATGTGCAAAAGAAGGGAAGAGGGCAGATGGAAAAAAAAACACAGAATGAACATAGCAGAAGAAAGGCATTCAGAAAAAGAACTAATGAAATATTAAATGCCCATAAGTAGTCAGTGAAACCTGTGCTGTGTAGGGCAGCATTATTATTATGCTAACTCTTGAATTAAGACACATCTGCAAAGAATTCACCAAAAGCCTGTGTATAATTCTTATCTGTCATTAGATGGTTTTAGAAATGACCAGTTTATGTCAGTTTTGATGAAGATGCATGAAACACAAAATATGCCTTACATGTGATAGTACCTTGTGTCTAGTATTTTGCTGACTTTTCCTCTGGACACTGGGTTATGAGGTGTGTTCCTGATGACTGAGATGAAAGACTAAATAAATGTGTAAGATCACTAAGTTTTCTCATGGATATGAATTTAGGTGATACAGAATAACTTGCTGAATCCTGCAAGTCCTTCCTAGTAGTTTTTGCTGTAGATGCTGATGCAACATAGCTGTTGTTGGACTGCTGTATTCAATATGCCTGCCTGGATGAAAAATAATTCTCTAGCTTTATATTTTTGACAGATTTGTAATGAATGCTTATATGAATAGCCTTATTTTCCTACACAGTCAATTAATATTTTTTGGGTATAATCTCTATTTCCAGCTGTGCTGTACAGACCCTGCTGGAATGGGGCTCTACCTTAAAGTCTGAAAAATAAAGGGAGAAAAAAGGCTCCAAGTAGGGAAGGATTTTGTTTTTTCCTGTTGAGCTTGCAGGATCTCAATAAACATGAGGCATTTTATTAGATTTCTGGAATGATTTCTGTATTTTCCCTCATGGGGGCAAATTTCCAGTATCATAGACCAGTGCATGCAGGACAACTGATCTTGGCAAGGAAGGAAAGCAGACTTCCATAGCGGTGCCAGGACGCTCACTCCCTGTGCAGGTTGGCAGCAGGTGCCAGTCCCCAGGACGTGCTGGAAGGAGTGTGTGCATGAGAGTCCACAGAAGATATGCCAGAGAACCAAAGGGGTTGGTGGACACAGCTTCCCACACTGCCCACAGAGAACTGTGAGTGCCAGCGTTTTCTTTTTCCTCTTGCTCTGCAGCATTTCAACTGCAGCTCAGGTAACCCCTGCCAGCTGTGCAGGCAGAGCTCATGGACTGCAGCCCAGATGTCATCTCCAAAGGAACAAATGTTTTGGGAAATGCAAGACTCTGTAAGCATGGTATTGTGAGATTTACCCTGCCAGATGATCCCACTGAACACCAGCTGGGACAGCTCCTCTTGAACATAAGACACGAAACAGTGGCTGCCAGAGACTCGTAGTAGGCATTTAATTTTGCATGGCTTCCTTCAGGATGGGAGAAGCCTTCTTTTTTATAAATTACTCAGTAGGCCCATCTGAAATTATTTTCTTCTTGAGAAATTGCTCTGAGGACATTGTTTATAAGCTGCTGACCTTTAAATGGCCTTCTTGTTCCATTACCATGGTTCTTGAGTATTTAAAGCTCCAGGTCACTTTCACTTTTAATTGTGCTTTATTATTCTCCGTTGTTGCAGAATGTTTCAGTCAATTTAACTAGAAGGGAGTCTTATACTCTTCCCTTAATGGATTGAATTTGGGTCATAAAAAATGAACAATTATCCTTGCCTATTTTATTAATCTTAGTCTTGTCTCATTTATTTTTAAGTTTTGGTGGACCTCCTTTGAGGGCAGCTATAAGCAGAGTTTATTGCAGGTTAGCAGGAGAGACTGTTCTCTACTGCTGGGAGTGAAAGTATGAGGAGGAAGAAGTAAGAGAAGGGGAGAGTTTAATGCTAGTAGGATTTTGAAATAATTGCATGGTTCATATATTTTGTTTCAGAGTAAAGTGAAAATTAATAAAGCAGAGGCTTTATCTGACATTTAATCCTGACTGGATATAGAATCTTGTTGTGCAAAGCATCAGCTTGCTTTCCTTTCCCTCCAAGATTTACTAATTAGAATTTAGTGGTAAATTACTAAAGCTTAGTATAGATAAAATCTTGCATTTTCCTGTTTACAAACGTGATTATGAAACACATAAAACACACGATGGTAACTTTAAGAGTTGTTTCTGTAATACCCTGATGTAACTGTAAGATGCCAATCAGCTTACTAGCTGTGAACTTTCTCATGGGAAGTGGCTGGAGTTTATTTATAATTCTTCTGAGTTTCTTCCACTCTATCTTAATTCTGCCTTTCTCTCCTTAAACCTTTTTGCTCAGTTTCTTCTCTCATTCTACCTTTACCTAGGTTCTGTGTCCTTCTAGCACATTGTTCCGCATGTTAATTTTAAATATTATCTTGCTTCATCTGCAAGATAGTTTCTGTTTCAAGTAATATGAAAACTGCACAAAAGGATTTGACCCTAGGGGAAAAATTACATGCCTGCAATTCCCCAGAGTTTCAATCTAAACCCACCTATCTTGATGTCCCTGAACTCCGCGGTACTTGAGCCATCCTTTGAAAGTTTCCCTTTTGTGACAAAATTTCCTCCAGTCTGAACAATTTATGGTTAGTTGATGCCTTAGCCCAATGATGGCCCAGAAAATAAGAATTCTTTTGCCTGCAAACTCTAGAGTCACGAATTCAATCAGCATTCTCCAAAACCATATAGCATATGTGCAAATATTTGATTCCCCATCAAATGCAGTTGTGGTTGCTTCCTTTTAATACACAGTTATAGGCTCAGTTCTTGAGAGCGGTAGGTGATTACCAGGAAGTGCCTATGAAGTAGGAGATCTGACTCCTTCCTCAGCATCACCAGTTCAACTCCTTTATCTCCTGTGTCCTACAGGAGCACCCAAGCTAACAGAGGAAAGGATGAAGAGAAAAAATTAAGCTCCTAAAAGTGTTTGTACATTGTTCCTGAGGACTTGAATAAGGGAACTGGAGCTCCATCTTTTCTCCTTCCTTTTCTCCTTCCTATTCCTTTTCTCTTCCTTTCCTGAAGAGAAACTGCACCAAGTTCCTACTCGTGTTCCCTTTCTGACCTCATTCCTGTGTCTGATGAGGAGATACTCCTGCAGGATGTGGTCCCCACTCCTCTGTCTCTGCCCATCAGCAGGTTTTGCTAAGGGAATTAACTTGGAGAAGAAGAGGGAAGGAAAGAAGTGGCTCCAGGTGTGTTTGAGGCTGTGTGCACCTAGAGCTCACTCTGGTACAGTGTCAGGCCAAGGCTGCCGCAGGTACTGAGCCCTGGGCACTGAGTCCCACAGCTGTGGCAATCTTCAAGACCTGGGATGCAGGCAGAGGAAAGCCCATGTCTCAGCTTAAATGTCTCAGCTGTAATCCAACACTCTCAGCTCATTTATGCCATTGCTTGGCCTTTGTGCTGCTGACTATTCCCCCATGAAGAAGTGCTGATGTAATGAGGGTAGTTCTGGTATCTTGTGGCAGTCTCAAAAAAATGCCAAAGTGAGTTTTGTTTGCAGAAATAATATTTTTGTACCAAGTCAGATAGCAAGGTTGGAAAAATATGATGTGCTTTTGTGTGCACAAGCAGGAACCGTAGCCAACTGAAAAGTTTCTTTTATGGTGAGGACCATGCAGAACTTACCTGCAACACAATCTAGTCCTACTGATGAAGTTACATGAAACATGAAAGTTGCTGTGGAATTCACCTCACTTATTGGTAAACATCCATTGCAGTTGCTAATGTCTGAGATAAGTCTCTGTGGAAGTCCTGTAGAATTGATGGAAAACCAGTTAAAGCCATTAGATTTCAATTAATTGATCTGTAGAGCTTTCTATTCCTTTCATGACTGATTAAGAGAATGTAGACAACTAAGTCACATTAGATCATATTCTCAGATACTTACCTTTGATTCAACAATTCTCTACCATTGTGTTTCAATTGCAGGAGGATCAATGTGCTGGTTGGCAAGATGAGTTTTTGGTATTTAGGCCAGATGATATATTTTGCCAGGAAACAGGCAAGGATTGAGGGGCTCAGTTATAATTCTGAAATGCTTAATGCCTCCTACTCTCACTAAGGGGAGTTAAGAACACTTATTTCATTTGGAAAGCAGTTGTTAACAGCAAATTCATGCACCATAGGAAACTCTTGTGAGCAATTTACATATTCTAATTTGATCACATGGTATCTCATGCTGGAAATAGGTTAATGCTTTACATTCATAAACTTCAAAGACACCAGTAGTAGCAGAAGAATTATTTGACCATCATGTGTTAAGAGGCATGATAGCTGAAGAGAAAAATGACTGAATGCTGATATTAGGATCAGAGAAGTTTTCAGACTCCATCCAGATAGTGGATGTCTAGATTTGTACTAAGGAAGATGGGAAACCATTGTGGGCAATTACCTATTTTGTGTACTTGTGTATGTGGTAGTTTCTGTCTAATTGCAGGAATTTTGCTAACTGCTGCCCTGAAACATGAGGATTTGCATGTTTATTTTGTATTTGATTTAGCTGTGTAGGTCCTCATGGTCTCTTGCAAATACCAGATAATTTTTTGGTCCTCGTAATTAATTGGTCTCATTGATTACATCTACACTGGTAAATAAAACAGATGCATACCCATTGTCTGCCTGAGGGTAAAAGATGTGGCACATCTCACAGTGCTGAAAGGCCAGGAAATGAGCTCCAGGAGTGATGGTACCAACTGGGTTGTACTCACACTGCCACTCTGCAGCAATGTGTGCCTACCATTCTGCATCTTGGCCCAAGTGGTGGTTCAAAGACATAAGAATGATTCCTTCTGTGGTTTCTTTTTCTCTTTTTCTTTTTTTTTTTTTTTTTTTCTTTTTTTTTGTACTCAAAATATCTGAGATAATGTCAGCAAAATGTCAGATCTTTGAGACTGACATTTTCACAACATGAAACTGAGGACTCATCTCTCATGGCCTGGAGTGCATCTGGGAATATGGGATCCTTTGAGGATATCATTGGAAGGCAGAAAGAGAAAAACTGCTGCACTGTTCATGTAAGAACAGCTACCCAAAGGGAACTTCTCCCAAACATGCCTTTGCAAGAAACCAAATTGGAGCTGTTGAGTAAGGTGTAATGTTTAAGCAGAGGCAGTGCCTGAACATCCAGTGTGTGAGCAATCTCCCTGCTCCTCTTTTTGCTCAGCAGCAGAGATTCACAGAGGCACCTTGCAGCAGTGAACTCCAAAGTCCGTTGCTTTTCATGAAAACCCGCATATCATTGTAGCAGCTGGATTTAATTGGATATTCTTTAGCTATTGTGTAATGAGTGGAGATAAAGCAATGCAGGCATCTATGGTCCTTATACTGCTTGAAGGTCTATAGACCTTGCTGTTTTTCCTCCTAATGCAAAACAGCTGTTAGGATTTTAGGCTGGAAAACACTCAGGGAAGGAAATATCTCTCCTTGTTTTATGCACAGATGTGTCCAACAAAAAAGAAGTGTCTGGCTTCTAGGCACTACTCTATTAAAAATCATAAATGGTGGTTTATTTTTATTTAGTGCCTTTCCATATCTAGTGGGTTGACCCTGGCTGGATGCCAGACATCCACCAAAGCCACTCTATCACTGCTCTCCAAAACTGGACAGGGCAGAGAAGGTATAACGAAGAGTTCATGAGCTGAGATAAGGACTGGGAGAGATCCCTCATCAAATACCATCACAGGCAAAACAGGGTCGACTTAAAAGATAAGAAGCAAATGTTTTGCTAACAAAACCAGAGCAGGATAATGAAAAATGAAATAGATCTTACAAGCAACTTTCCTTACCCCCTCCTTCCCAGCTTTACCTTCTCCCCCTCAATGGTGCAAGGAGATGGGTAATGTGGGTTAAGGTCAGTTCATTACACATTGTTCCTGCTTCTGCATGGGGTTCCTCCCGTAGGAGATAGTTCTGCACTAACTTCTCCAGTGTGAGTCCATCCCACAGGCAGCAGCTCTCTGTGAACTGCTGCAACATGTCACTCTTCCATGCGTGCAGTCCTTCAGGCACAGCCTGCTTCAGCATGGGTCCCCCACGGGGTCGCAGGTCCTACCAGGAAACCAGCTCCAGCATGGGCTCCTCTCTCCACATGTCTGCAGGACCCTGTACTCCCCTCTGCTACCAAAACCTGGCCACATAAAGCCAGTACACCATATACAAGTCTGCCCAGCTTCCCGGTTGCTTCCAGTACCTGCAATTATTTTAAGAAATCAGATAAACAGATACGAACTTAGAAAACCTCTTTGGTCATTCAGTGTTTTGCATTAATTTTGTGAACGACCTTGAAGTAAGTAAAAACCTCCCAGATTTTGGCTGCTCCACAGTAGGTGTCTAGCCTCAGGGCAAAGCATGAATTCCAGTTTTCACAGACATGAATACATGCACTCCTGTGTTAATTGGGATGTTTGGTGCCACTGGAAACCAGGCCACTTTTGTTTGTATGCTCCCACACAATCTGGAATATCTACTTTGAGAATTCCAAATTGGAAAATACAGACCCAAAGTGGTTTGGCTTTTGAACCATCTCCAACCTTATATTTTTTGTGAAACAGTAATCTCCCCTATCATTGCTATATGCACCCTTTCCAGTGCCTTTTCAGTAAATCTTCTGAAATATCCACAGAAAATGGGATGATAGCTGTTACAATACAATGCAGTGCTGGACTAAGGCATAGCTGTGATGGACCTGACAAAAACCTCAACACCTTTTCAGGGGCACTTTTTCCTTAGATCTTCTTAAATGACTTTATCTTCTAAAAATTCTGCCTTTTTTTTTTTTTTTTAATTTTGCAAATCCCTTACATATCATCCCATCATTTGGTGTGGTTGCACTTAGAGCTTACATTAAGCAAAGTATTTTTCTTTAGGAAACTGGGAAGAAATACCTGTTAAGGCTCTGTGAGTGATATCACAATGAAAAATACCAGCTATTGTGTGCTCCAGAAAACAGAGTTAATCTGCAGTTCTGAATCATATTTGTTAATAAAGGCAATCTATTCATGTGTTCAGCAAATTGATGGCACCACTGGCACTACATAGTCAGGTGACTGTTGCTTGGGGGAAAAGAAATATGGTTTCCCCTTGCCTCTTACACTGATTTATGGTTCTTATATCTTTAGTCAAGATTGAATTGTAAGTGCCTCAGAACGCAGTCCAAGATCCAAGAACTTGTGAAGTGATAGGATACTTGTGAAGTGATAGGATACTTGTTTCTAAAAAATGAATAAACTCCTAATCTATTTTTGAATAATAAATCTTGATTTGCATTAATTTTTGGTTAAAATTTGCATTTGCAAAGTTGTCTTGAATTGAAAATCCTTTCTAAAAATACTTTAAAGGGGAAAGAAAGTAATAAGTATTGCAAGAATAATGAGAATAATCAAATTAAGAGTATCTTAAATTAAAAGTAAATTAATAATTACTTTAAGAATTATACCGTGATTAGAAAGGAAAAAGAGAGGAAAGTGTGAAAGCAGAAAAGTCCCAAATATTCTGTGGTCTGAGACTTCCCAGTCTACATAATAATCTGTCCCATGGGGATAACAGAAAGCATTCAAAAACTGAAAGGAATGGGAAGAATAGCATAAAAATTTAGTGCAGCTGCTGGCCCCGTGGTACATTCTCCCAAGCAGAGTGGTGGGATTTCAGAAAGAGCTGGGCAAGTCAGTCCAGTTTAAGATAAGAATGCAGTAACACAATGCAGAAAAAAAATCTCCTTTGTCTTACCTTAATTCTGTCATGTTGGTGATCACAAATAAAGCAGGAAAAGTTGACAAGAGCTGGACAGGAGTTTTGTGGAAATACCTTTTCCAGTGAAAAATGCAGTCTGTCAACACAGAAATATTTTATGGTAGAAAAGCCACTGGTTTCATCCATGTTCTCACTTAAGCTCATGTAGCTTTTACAAAAGTAGCCCTATTTAATGTCTCCCATGTGTAAAGCACAGAATCAATTCTGCATTTTAGTGTTCCCTGAAATTACCTTTTCATATTATTTTCCTTTAGGTTTTGTCTGTGATGGGAGATGATATTCTTTGCATAAAGCAGCAGCAGTGCGTCAGAGCAGCCTTTATAAACTGTGAAGACCTGTAGTTGTCTAATCTCAGCTAAAGAGTTTCATCTCCCAGATAATAAAATGTTCACAGAATTAATTGACCAATGTCTGCACCCTTATTGAGCCAATGGTGGCCCAGGGCTTGTAGCTGAGCTTAAGATACAATTATGTGTATTCAAACTATGTCACTTTATAACCCACCTAAGAATTTTATTTCAGATGCAGCCATATGGAATGATGATGCCAGGCTATATAACCTACTTACTGCAATTTTGAGAACTTGGATGGCATAGTAATTGTCCCAAAGCCCTCAAGAACCATGAATTATTTGCATTTCTTTGGGGAGTTGTTTTCCTGCAGGACAAATAGCAGTTGGCAGAGGAGTAAAGCTCCAAGACTAATTTAATTTAAAAACATACATTTGGATACAAATAAATGCTTCAATATGAAACATAGCTGTGCATCTTTAGGTGCAATGGTACTAGGAAAAGCTGTGTTTTCAGAAATTCTTTTGAAGTACATGATTAAACACTAATGAAGGAAATAAAAGAGGATCACCTCATCTCTTTAGTCTCGATGACATGACTGCATTTTTGTCAATACCTCTTACAGATAATGTAATACTAGAAAACGACTATTCCCTACCCTCACGTGGGTCAGAAATAAAAAATACAAAATGTTGTATTTCAATGAAATGCTGATTTCTTTGCCCTTTGATGAATTAAATTATTTTGAAGACATGAGGTGTGCTCTTGCTTATTTCCCAAACACCTGCTACATCTTGTATGCTCTCAGAGGTCTGGTGGTTTCTTTCTTCAAAAATGTGATATATTTTGCATTCATTGAAAATCCAATTTCTTGCTAAGAAACCTTCACAAGAACAGACAGTATTTGGCTCTAGCTGTATTTGCTTGGTCTTTTGAGGTTATCTCAGGCACGTAATAAGCATTATCAGCCCATCCATTAATAAATGACTGTGAGACCAAGACAGCAGAAATGCTTTGCCCATCGGAGCATATTACAGACCTCATACTGTGGTCTGACTACAATGCCTTGTCTTTTTTGAAAGCCACATCAAAATGAAAGACAAATCAGAGCTTGAAGCTTAGAAAGAAAAGTGTTTTGATATGTAAAATACTATAGAAAATAGGTAGGCATCTTGACCAACATATATGTCACTCTGGAATTTCCTCTTTCATTGTAAGTCTTATGTGGATGTTGGTTTGTTTTGCTTGTTTGTTGTTCTTGGTGGTTTTTTGTGTGTGTGTGGTTTTTTGTTTGTTTTAGGTTTTCTTGGGTGGGACTTTTTTGTTGGCTGTTTTGGTTTTTTTTTGGTGGGTAGTGGAGTTGTAGAGGTATTTTTTTGCAACTTGTAAATCTAATTATGACGTCATGCTGCTTCCACAATAACTTTCAGCTTTCTTGAGAATTGAGCATAGTTGCTATAGGGAGGCAATTCTGACTTTTTGCTTTAGTTTTGATTGCAATCAGCTTTGCTGTGGCTTTGCCACTCATGCTGTGGCACAAGCTAAATTCTAGGTTCTGATATAACCTCCTTTTTGCCAGGACAGTTTTTTTGAAATTCACTGTTTATCTTAAAATATAGTGGTATTTGTTATCAGAGATGATGTGCCAGAAAATCCTGAATCCATTGTTCTTTGCTTATTTCTGTACAAATTTATTAAAATGTGATGCTAGTGTATTGGCACTTTTAGATTAATTTTCAAAATTTTGCCGCACAACATTTTGCAGAATGAAGTTCAGAATTTCATCCTTATTCAAGAAGCCATATAAGAGTGACTTAATTACATTGCTGAAATATGTTTATTTTCATGATTTAAAGCATGTGTTAACGTATGCTTGTGTTTAATCAATACTAGAAGCTGAGATGAATACTACTAATTCTGAGATGAAGAGGGTTAGCACCATATTTTGATGTTTTTCAAATGAAAATAAGTCAAACTCTTTAGGTGTATTTTGCCTTAATCCATGAGTGGAAGAAATACCCTTGCATTGCTCCCTTAGTTTAGGTTGCTTCTTATTCTGAAACCTCACCACCACTTCTGCAGCTGTTTCTCCAAAACCTCTAACTGACTCACATCCACTTTTATATCTGCTATCTTCTACTATGGGGTAACTAAATAAATCAATGGATAACAAAGAAAGCAAAATTATGACTCATTTACAAAAAATACCTTTGTCAGAAAAATAAACATTTAAAAACCTACTGCAGATGCTCTTTTGGGGTATAATTAACTAAATCATAGAGAAAGAAATTTGGTACTCATCTTTAATGTTTCATCTTGCATGGTATTTCCTTTATGGAGAAAGGCATTTATATGAGGTGGCCAGCCTAGAGATTGCTGTACATAAATGTTGGTACATCCTCTTATTAAAGTTCATTAGGAAGTAGATAGGAGGATGCTGAGAACAGGAAGTGTCATAAACCATTTTGTTGCTTCTGGACTATGTCCTGGCTTGTTTATGTCTTGGCTGCAATGCTGACTTTTTGTGAATGCTGCCTCATTTAAAAAAATATAAATGTGATTACCTTGAATAGGCTGCTTGGAGTGCACTGTAACAAGATTTCCCCCTGTTGCATTATGAGATGTTTCTGAAATGTGTATAATACTTTCTTCCCCTGGCTCAGGACTCATTCCCAGGCCAAATAAATGGAGTACCTGGTGAAGGAGCCATTGGAGACACAGAGGACAGAACCCAGCTTCTCAGGACTGGCATCCTGCAGAGTGCAGTGCATGGCAGAGAGTCTTCAGTGGTCTCATCCCTGCTGTCTCCAGCGGTCTCATCCCTGCTGTCTCCAGCCTAAAACTTCTGACATCTTCATCACACCCAGGGCTTTTAGTGTGAAACCAAGGCAGAGTGAGTCAGGCTATGTAGTGAGGGAGGAAATCTAAAGCAGTGTAATTCATAATGAAACTGATTTCCGTAAATGCAAGGCTAATTCTGTCTCAGCAGCTTCGCTGATGAAAAAGATAAATAAATTCTCCCCTTCATCTGGTTGTTAATGGTTATGAGAGCCCGATGCATTCTGTGCATATTCAGAGAAGGCAATGGACAATAAACTTTTAACTTGGACACAAACCCTGTGGGACATTAGAGAGCCTTGAACAGCAGAGGAATAAACATGGAGGGTAAACAATAGACAGTAATTTGATTAGGAAATCAATACATAGTACAGTTTCCTTGCACTTCAGCCAATTAAGACAATGATCAACAAAAGTCCCTGGACTGCTTACGCATGTTACATTAGATTTTTATCAGATAAAGGCCAGAGGAAGGAACCAGAACTCCCTTCTCCCACCTAAGTGTCCTAACTTTGAGGCTTTGGGGCCACAGTCCTTTGCTCCAGATATTTCTAGCTTCTTAAGTTTCCTCTTTGGCTGTCCAGAAGAGCGGCTGCCACAAGAAGATTTCTTAAGTATGAATTCTCTCCTCTCTCTCATCCAAATGCCCCAAAAGTCTGGTGCTTTAGTGTACTCCTTTCACATACATTCCATCAAATCCAGCAGGCAACACAGTGTGAGGTCAGGATCTCAGACATGCTCTGCCTGCCAGGGTCACTGTGTGAAGTGCTCATCTCCCTTTGCTCCTTTAAAATAAGTGAGCCCTGTGCATGTGGGTGCCTCTTCCTACCTGGGACATCTGCACTCTGAGAAGAGGTATTTTGTATTGGTCTGCCTGCCCTCCTTAAGCTCCACAATAGGGTGGGAGTTTTTTTTTTATAGTGATCTTCTTATTGAGTGTCTCTAGGACAGGGCTCACACAAAGAGATTCTTTCTGGTTCAGTTTTATGCTCTTTTCTGCCCACAAAGGGATGGGTCAAATCTGGATGCCCTTGCTGAGAGTCAGATTCCAAATTTTCATACTGCAATCCATAGGTTGAGTACTGGAAGAGGATGAGGTGGATCTTGCTCAGTGTTTTACTTTTTTTTCTTTAAACTCCACACTTTTTTCCCTGTCTGAAACATTGGAAAATCTAGTGCCCATCCTGACTGTTTTTTTTTTTCTTTTTTTTTTTTTTTTCCCCAGAATCCAGGTTCATTATGTGAGTTCAGATGCTGTGTGTGACTCCTTTCTTTCTGCATGGAGACTCTCATTCCCTAGCCTGTGAGTAAGCAGAGTCTAGGATTCTTTTCTTGCAAACCGTATTTTAGTCATTCAAGATTTCTATAATCTGAATGCATACTGGGTATATGGATAATGCAATTAGATATTAAATTTCAGTTCATGTTCTCCATTTCCTTAATGTGATTGGATGGTCTTCTTTTCCTGATTTAAAATATTGGTTCAGGATGTCAGGCTCCTAGAAAACCATTTGATTGGTAACTGCAGAATGGTGGATCAAATCAATGATATGAAACTGAGTGTTCATTTTACACATTAGCTGAGAGCTGTACTCATCTGACCTCATTCACGCTCAGTTTTACGCTGCTGCCCTTTTGCTGCAGTAATGGAGTTATTTCAGACTAAGGTGGCTGTGTAGGGAAGTGCACAAAGAGGATGAAAGAATGGCTTTGTGCAGCTCTGGCTGTGGATGTGCGCATGGGGACAGGGTGGATGCTGCTGCACGCCTGTGTGCCTGCTCCCTGGGAGGTGACAGACACCTGAGGCCACACTGAAATCCTGAGACAAGAGCCTCCAGTATATTCCTAAGCAGAGACATCCTCTGGGAGCCTGGGCTAAGGAGAGTGGGAGGAGGAAGAAGAACACCTTCATAGCTCTTTGCCTGGTGTTTTCCTGATTTAGAGGTTTTCTTTGGCCTATTTTACACCATCAAAGTACCATTAAAAGGCCCTTAAAATGAGACTAAAGCACAAACACTTGTGTCTTTTTGGGAGAGACATAATTTACAGGAAGGATATTTTCCTTCCATTTTGTGTGACACTAAGTCTTTGGATTAACAGTGTTCATTTTAGTGACAGTAATTGTACGCCAAGAACATCAACTGTGGAGCAGTTGTTGTTCAAAAATGTAGACATGGCTGAAAATAAATTGATTTGGTCTCAGTCTGAATTTCCTCTACTTGGCCTCAGGCATGGATGGAACTCGGTGAGCTCCTTGCTTTTTGTAGTTCAATACAATTAATTTAGCTCAATGAATTCCATAAAGAATCTTGACATTTCTTGACTGTGAGCTTTATTTTACTCTATACATCTCCTCCACTATTTAGTTTTTTATCACCTTGGAGGTAACACCGGGATTGGGTGTTCAATCGCCCCAACTGATGTTGCAGGGCTCATTCACGTTATCGATGACTAGCTGGTCCTTTTCAGCTGTTTGATGTGTGCACTGAGGGTGATGGTAACACTGCTGAAGCAAATGTGTGTGCATGCTGGAGATGCTGTTAGTGTTTGGTGTCAGTAAGAAATGTGATGGGACTGGGTAATCCCTTAAGGCTAGTCCTTTGAGGGCTGAGAACTGGTTGCTTAATGCGTTGTTTGTCCTCTTTGATGGAAGACATTTGGAGAGCTCTAAATCCACCCTAATGCACCTTTTGTGGAGGAGTTGTGGTTACTTACGTTATCTCAGATAATATTTGTGTAGTGCTCATAGGATCCTGTGTGCCTGCAGGTGTAAAGACAAAGTCTGTGCCTTGAAGAGGTGGCAAAGTAATGTCTCTACAGACCTCAGCATCCTCGTGGATTGTAAATTGCAAGGACAGGCCTTAAAAAAAAAGCAATAAGGTGGTGCAGGGAAATGTATCAAATGGTGTACAGTGAAACTACAGGGTACCAGCCATCAAGCTTGCGATTTTTCAGTTCTGCTGTTTCTCTATCGATTTTTTACATTATTTTCTGCTGCTTTGATTTTAGATATTTAGCATACATATCATCCAAGGATAAAATAATAGGGGTAGATTGTGGAAGGCAGGGCCAGGTAGAAGTTTCTTGCAGGCAAACTAGCATAAAGAGAGGAAAACCCCCCTACCATTGCTATCTCCTTCCTTGGATATAGTCTAAGTTTACTAAGCTTATTTTGAACAGAAATTTGTCAAGAACTTGCGGTTATTTAAAAATTTTTAGACTTATGCTAAATGGTGCCCAGAAAATACCCTCTTGATTTTCAGAACCTTCCATTGCTCAGTGGAAGACTTTTTACCAAGAGTTTTCAGTGGAAACAAAATGCCTCCAACTTCTTTATCTGGGACTTCGGGCAGACCTCCTGTTCTGGATTTCCCTGCAGAACTCAGTCCCCGCAGTCTCTGTGCTGCGTGCCCAGGGCACATGTGTGCCCATGGACATTAGCATTATCCTGCTGCTGCCTGACCAGTTCATAACCACTGGGCAAGACATTCTGGATCTCACTCAGTTTGGCCGCACAGGACATGGGTATCTGATCTGAGAGAGAGATCTCTCTGTAGCCAGTGGAGTAAGATGAAGGAAGGAAGCTGGCACAGGATAGTATGCTACATCTGAAGAGACATGACTGAGACAGATAAAAGAAATATTTGTGGAAGAGTTTCTATCTTTCTACTCTGTTTTGGAACAGCCTCATTTTTACATGGTTAAAGTCACATTAGATCAATTATATCTTTTGTTTATTTCATTTTCCTAGATGGGAAATTTTTCATGAGGGAAGTAGTGCTTTCTAATCACTGGGGTAGTAACTAGTGTAATAACATCTAATTTCAGAAATAACTTATGTCTGTAATAAAAATAACATTACTTTTTTGCTTTCTGTTCTTTCATTACTGATTCTTTAATATTTTCAACAGCTTTTCAATGTGGCTTTTAAAATGTTTTGTTTCCATGGGGCAGCAAATATAAACACTTACAAAATGAACAGTCATTGTTTTGGGGAAGATTTCTAGTATTTGAAACAACTTATATGTTCAGTGTAATGCTCAGATAACTGAATTAGAAATACTTGATGGGCTCCTAAGTCTATAATTTATTCCAGGTGTTTTTGCCGGTTGCAGAGTATTCATATCTACCTGTATGCCTTTTATTGGCAGAAATAAACACATTTACATGTTCTATCACATTTACAAAATTGGACAGCCGAAAACAGTAAATTTACATGGGAGGGTGTCTCTAGGTATTGCTGGAGAAAGAACATCACAGTCCCTCATTATCCCCCTGCCATTCTTCTTTTCCCTTCCCCTGCTAGAGGATTCTGCTGTTAAGTCTTTATTCTCTTTTGCTGATTTATTTTTGTTTACTGAATTTGGAAAAGACTGGAGCCTCTGCTTCTCTCCCAGGTACTGTAGCACTGGTTGGGTCTGAGATTTTTGCTTTGCTACTGCCAGCACTGCAGAATACAACAAATCAGCCCTGGTCAGCCCAGGCTTGAAGTGAACTCCAAGAATCATCTGGTTTTATATTTTGTGGGAAAGGAATCCTAGATTACGCTGTCTAGCACTTTGTCCAAACTCATCTTGAAATCTTCCAGTGGTGGAGACTCTACCACATACCTGGGGAGATTGTTTCAGTGACTGATTGTTCTGACTGTAAAAAAAATTCTTTATTATGTCAACATGAAATCTCTCCCAGTACAACTTATACCTATAGTCTCCTGTTTTCCCCATCTGGCTTCTAGTGAGTAGAGAGCATCTTTCACCTTTGCAGCTGCCCTTTAAGTACTGAGATACTGTGATGAGGTCCCCGCTGAGCCTTCTCTTCTCCAGAAATTAATGATCTAACTCCTTCAGTCTATCCTCATAGAGCAGGATCTTCAGCCCTTCTTAATTATCCTCATGGCACTCCTGTGGACTTTCTTCAGTCAGTCAGCATCTTTCTTGAATTATGGGGACCAGAGCTGGACACATTACACTGGATGCAGCCTGACAAGCACTGAATATTGTAGAATGATCATATCTCCATACTTCTAGTGATGCCCCTGCAAATGCAAAAAGGAACTGATTTGCTTTTAGTGCTTCTGTGGCTCTTTCCTAACTCATGCTCAGCTTGTCGTCTGCCAGGACCCCCAGGTCTCTGGCAGCAAGGTGCTCCCCAGATTCTGCACTGTGCTCTTTGGTTGCTTTCTCCCAGGTGCAGCACTTTGACTCCTGCTTGTTCATACAATTCCTGTCAGCCCCCTCTCCCAGCTGCCTCTGAAAATTACTCTCCCCTCTGACACATTTTCCTTGCCTCTCAGCTGAATGCCCTCAGCAAACTTGCTGAGAGTGCAGCAAACTGGCCAAAGGCTCCTTTCTGCTCTGTCTGAATTTTCAGCTTCTCACTTCTTTTAGATCCCATACGCTTTCTAACACACAGATGTTTCCACAGGGACTTTACCTCCTCTGTTCACCAGTGCAAAAGCTTTCATTAGCAGTGGTTGGCTTGGGCAGAGCACCCTGGCTGTCTTGGGAGCTTCTTGGAGTTACACATGACAGCTGCAGCTTTGTGCTCTGAGTGCAACAAGGTGGGCTGAATGCAGATGCTGATCATTATTGAAACTTTATTTTTATACCCTATGTCATCATTAACTGAATAAAAAATACTAAATTTTCCTCTTTTCAAGTAGAAGAGGGTGCTTACTCTTTACAAAGCTGTTTATCCATTCCAAATGTTCTCCTTTTACATGGCTCTGAGTTTTCCTTCCATCTGATCTTCCCAATCATCAAGAATATGCAACATGAGCAGATACTGCTCTTAATGATTTTTCTCCTTTTTTATCCTTTGACATTTTCCTTTCCAGTGGAGCCCAATATGATGTTTAATATTCTCTTTATTCTTCCTTAACCTTCAATCCTTACTTTTCAGATTCCTGTCTGCCACCCCTGTAGTGGCATTACACAGTGAATAAAAGTTTTCTACGTAAATACAAAGCCACTGAACTATTTAGTTTCAGATGCTATGGTGCAGGCAGTGTACTATTACTGAATGACATGTTCTGCAAATAAACTGAATGTGCTTACTTTTTTACTTCAATATCATTTGAGAATTTCCACAGTCAAGAGGAAACATACATGCAAATAAAACTGAGATGAGATTCTGAACAGAAATAAAGAAGGTATCTTATACAGTAATCAGGTCTGTTAAATACAAACATAATATATAAATGATCAGACTTAATAAACAGGATAGATGTGCATTTTTTTAGTACATAAATTGTATTGGCACTCAGCCATAAGGAATTTAGTTCTTCCACATTATTACCCCTTTATTTATTGCAAAGTGCTGTTTGGGCTGGTATGTGGTTATAGCAGGCAAAGGGCAGAATAACTGCAGAAAACAAGATGCTGGGGAGACAGCTACAGACACTTTCCATCAGTGCACATTCAGGAAGCAGAAACTCCAGGTAGCCCTTAGGAAATGCATGATATAGGTCACTTGAGTACATTCCAAATTAAAAAAAGGGAAGGGAAGGGAAGGGAAGGGAAGGGAAGGGAAGGGAAGGGAAGGGAAGGGAAGGGAAGGGAAGGGAAGGGAAGGGAAGGGAAGGGAAGGGAAGGGAAGGGAAGGGAAGGGAAGGGAAGGGAAGGGAAGGGAAGGGAAGGGAAGGGAAGGGAAGGGAAGGGAAGGGAAGGGAAGGGAAGGGAAGGGAAGGGAAGGGGCTTCTGACCCAAGAGGCTGAAAACAGTGGGAATGAGGGAGCAGACATTTTTCTATGACCTGAAATAACTAAGCTTGAGGAGGTGATGCAATGGCTGTTGAAATTAAAGTCCATATTGACTAGTTGCATCTATAATGCTATTATAGTAGTATTTGTATACCACAAATTCTCTACACAAGGCTGAAGAGCATCCTCACCCTCATCTTTGTGTTTTTTTCATGATAGCAACATTTATAGTACTGTGTCTGTGTTTGCCAGAGGGCTGTGAAAGCTGCTACCCTACCACCTTTTCCTTGAGGTGGTCCATCTCTTGGTGTCTCTTGGTGCCTGTGCAGCAGCTGGGGCCTGTGAGGCAGGCTCAACACTTCTGCTGTTGCCATTTCTCTCAACACTGGCAATCTCTAGGGGGACATACCAATTTGTAAAGCCATCCTTCTACCAGCCTCAGCTGGAAGGTTTGAGACGAGACCTGATGTTCAGCTGATGTGCTAAGCCCCAAGTATATTTTTTCTAGGAGAATACCACTCTCAATGATTATTAAATCCATCTGTTGATCAATTGGTGTTTCTATCCCGCTGCTCCTTGGCAGCTCAGATACATTGTGAATGACTGGTTTAGACAGCCAGGGCAGAACAAATTGTTCTAATTGCATGCAAACATTTTGCTTCTAAATTTCTGCCTGTATAAGAATATCCTAGAGCTAGTCTTAGGAATAACACCTATTTGATTATTTTCCTAATTAAATGCAGCTGACTGCATGTAAGAACAGTGGTTTCAAACAGTATTTTATTTGGGTAATGACTGAGCTCTCACTGCCCCTCACTCACAGGGTGTTTTGGAGGCTGTTCTATGGTGTGTGCTTCAGGCTGCTTCCCCAGCAGCATCTTTGGAGTCAGCCTCATTTAGCATCTCTGCCAGGTGCTCTCAGGCCTGCCCCAGGACAGGGGAGAGAGAGCAGTGAGCTGAGCAAGGCTGTGCACTTCCCCAATTATGTGCTTTTCCCTGGGGAGGGCAGGGAATTGAGAGAGGACAGGCAGCAAGCAGAGGGAGGCATCGGCTCCTGTTTTTCTCAGCTGACTTGCTGAGGGACCTTCTCAGCAAGGACCTTCCCAGCACCTCGCTGCTCCCAGGGGAGCTGTCCTCACCCGGTTACCAAGCCAGGCGACGTGCCTGTCTTACAGCTGGATTTTTAAGCAATGTCATTTCGAGTCTCCTCAAGACCAGTTCCGTGCTCTCTCAGGAATACCTCACACGGCTGTACAGGGAAAAAACCTCTCCATTCAGACGGATAATGATGAGGTGACAGCTGTAAGGAAATGCGTTAAGCCTTTCCAGGAACAGCCCCTCCCACTTTGTTTCCAGTGAATATGTTCCTAGCAGGGAGGTAGAATATGTTTCAAATGAAAAAAATAATAGCTTCCTTAAGGAGCTGTGACATTTTTGAAAAGCCAGAGCTCTGACACCCTTCAGAGCAGCAAGCTCCAGAAAGCCTGAAGCTGCCCCTGTCTCTGCACCTTCATGGCTGAAGAACACTCTAGTGAGAGAGTTGCTTCTTCTGATTTGGGTCTAAATTTAGAATAAAGATAATCATAGAATCATTAAAACTCTTAAAAACTTCTGTCTCCAAGGAATTAGATATCACACAACAACTTTATGAGGACTGTCTCATAAAAGTGATGTTTGGGGCTAGATAGGTGGTCAGCAGAAAGAGCCATCTCCTGGGATGGCTCCTGAGACATGCTAATGCCAGGGGGAAATCCAGGGGAATTTCTTGTCCACCCTTTTTAAGTTTACATGCTGCATAGTCTTGAGTCACTGAGCTTCCTGGGTGCATATTGAGATGTAGAAGTACCACCAAATAAAGCAATACAGCCTTGAAGAATATACAGGAAAACCACTGATAGAGCTTTGACTATAGAGGTGTGAAGAATTGTATGGTAATCATAAACTACAGTCTTAAAAAAATAAGTTGCATACACCAGATGTAGCAATTTATGTAGCTGAGCCATTCTAAAGATACTCTATATTCCTTATTGTAGAGTTCAAACAACACTAAATGTGGAATATTTTATTTTCAAGCAAAGTTTTTTAACCTGTAAAATCCTGCTTATTTAACATATTGCAAAATTTTGATTAGTATAGGACCTCAAAGGTCAAAAAATGCCACATGTCATATTTAAATCTCCTCAAACTATTATAACCCAAAGGTCACAATATTGGTTGTAGATTTTAGTTTCAGTTAAGTTTCTCCCCGTTTCACAAAGAGCTTCTCTTCTATGCAACAGAAGTTATTCCTTTCCTAAATGTTAATTTGTGAGTCTAGGTTTGATTCAGTGCTCTCCATGGATTATCTGCCTTCTAGTTCAGCAGCAATAAGAAAATTGAGCCCTTCTCCACCAGGGATACAGGCACATTTTACTGGAGTGGAGGGGCAGTGCTGGGCTCTATATTCAGTTGTACTCTAAGCTGCAGCTCTTTCATACACTGATGGAGTCATTGGTACTTGCCAGCACATCTGGAATAGATCCTCTGGTTACAGACCTTCAGCAACTGATACCAGAGCACCTGGAATAAATGTGTAGGCTGATCTGCTAAGCAGGGGAGATGGGTAGGCTGCAAAGTGTCTTGGTGTATGGAATGTAGACTGGCTCCCAAATGTCTGTCTTTCACTGAAGAATGACTTTAAATGACTTACTGGGATTAGATTAATCCTGCCTCTTTGTCATTTCAGCCAAAGTTTTCTACAGCTAGACTCCTGCAGGAAGTTTATTGTCTGCCTTCTTAAGAAGTTGAGCATTTCCAATATAGATATCTTTTCCCATGGAAAATGCCAATAATTAAAGTCCAGGAAGAAAAGTGCTTCTCACAGGAGGAAAAATAACACAGAGAAAAAAATTTTTTTGATGTGTTCAGATACCGAGTATAGACAACTTAGGTAACCAGATAATAAATTCAGTGTGGTTTTTCTTAATAAAGTAATCTTCCTAGGAGAAAGGAAGATTCTGCTAATATAAGAATATTTTATAGGAAAATGTTGGGGTTTTTTGCAAATATTTAATGGGAAGAAGTCAGATATTTTCCTTCAAATACTTTTTTTGGCATTTATTTTTGTGTCAATAATACATTTTATATATGCTTATTTCATTACTATTCAAATCTTGATATGAAACAAAATAAATCTGAACAGCACAATTGAAACACAGCACTCCAAGTGTCTCAGAGATATTGGAGCTCCCAAACTAAATTTCTTTTTTTTGAGAAGCCTGAATTTTCTGTGAGATTCTAATGATCCTTTGCTTTTGAGGAAGAGTTTAAAGCAGTTTAGTTGGCAGAATTGTGTGTGAATAACGAGTCCTTGCTGCCCCTCAGCCCTAACACGTTACATTACCTGATCTCCCCCTTCTCAGAGGGTGGTCCTGGCTGGTGCTGCTAGCGAGCTGCCGTCCATGCACCTGCACACCTGTTTCCCCCTAACTACCAGGTTTTATCTGTAAGGATAAAGCATATATGGGTGAATAGAACTATGCAAACACAGGTGCATGCTATAACAGTAAATGCCCTGTTGATTACTTAAGTAAGGACCAATTTCAGAACACAGCTGCTTAGTGCTAATGTGTCTTTGTTAGGTATTGTTTTGAACAAGTTGGGAAACCTGCTCAAGGAGGTTTTTTTTGTCATATCTGCTCCTTAGGTATTGAGCATGTGATAGAGCAGTTATATGTTATATGTAGAATAATGAGACATATGTAGTTATATGTAGAATAATGAGACATTTTGTTGAAATATCCAAATTTCACAATTAATTATTTTATTGGATGAGGGCTTTGAGCTTGAACTAGCAGTGATGCATCAATGTACAGGTTTCTACAAGAAAAAGAACCCCAACTTATTTTGTATTTGGCAGTAGGAATGTTAAGATATATGTCTATTTCCAAGTCATAGCCCAAAAGTAATGATCTAAGGATTATTAATTTCCAGTATACAAAAGAGCTTTATGCAGTAGAGAAGAAAAGAGCAGGTGGTTTGGGGGATTTCCTTTTGTTGCAAGCTGGCATCTGATTACAATTGACTGGATTCATAAAAAACTGGAATGGAGGATCACTAAGTTATACCTAACTTAGCCACTGGGTATCACATTGGGTAAGTATCATCTACTTCAGAATCATTGACATGGCCTTGGCAAGGAGAGGTTTTGCCTTATGAATCTGCTGATATTCCTTTGGGAACACAGTGGGATTTTGGACATGATGGTCTGGGCAACAGATTCCATTTGAATCCTGAACAGATTCTCTCATGAAAAAAACAGCACCCCAAACATAAACAATTAAGAAAACTGAGTCATGGAATAAGAAGAAAGTCCTTTTATTGCTGATTAATTGTTTGAAATGGAAAGTTTGAGTAAATAGTTGGAAGCATGAGGGTGGTAGAAGAAGGTTGCCAGTGGATTCCTATTGAGGTCTGAGTGGGCACATGGGCTGTTCAACATATTCATGAACCACCTGGAGGAAGGTATGAACAATGTCAAAACAAAAGGTGCTGATTTAAAATTGTTCATAGCAGGACTAACAACAAAGGTGAGGGTTGAATGTGAAGACTGACAGAAAGAATTTATGAGACCGATCGACTGGAGAATAAAACGACAGGTGAAATTAAGTGTAGGAGTATGAAAGAAGTGCACAGATGGAAAAATCCTAACTTTGAATACAAATTGATGGCCTTTTATCTGACCATTACCTCTCAAGAGCAAGATCTTGAGGTTGCAATAAATATTTCCATGAAAATATCAGTCTTGGTGCTCAGTAGCAGTCAGAAACAGATGTAAATGTTAAGGATCATTAGAAGAAAATAGAGAACAATAACAGAAAATGTTATAAAGCCATTTTATGAATTTACGGTTTGCTCACATCCTAAGTGTTGTATAAAACACAGATACATTCATTTTCAAAAGGAAATGTTAAAGCTGAAAAACATTCTGTGAAGGGCAACAAAAATTATCACAGTATTGAATAACTTCCAAGTGAGCTCAGAGTAAGTAAACCAGGACTCTTCAGCACTGGGAATCAAGCCCTTACAGGAGGGGATAAAACAGAGGCATGAAATATCACAGGTGGTATAAAGGTGATAGTGGTTGATATATTCACTGTCTTTTCCAATACAAATATAGAGGAATTTAACAGAGACTGTAAAAGAGGTTGAAAGCAAACAAAAAGGGGTATGCTTCGCCCAGCAGACAGTCAGCCTGTATAAACAAAATCCTTGAGGCTATCGTGCTGAAAAAAAAAAAGGTGACAGTGCTGGGGAATACTGCAAGCCTAAATTTGTTTGGCCTAAATATTTTTGGCCTAAATTTGTTCAGTCCTTATCTCTGCTTCTGTGGATTCCCCCACTATATTTACAAAGGTTAAAATCTCTTCCATATCTAGATGGCAACATAAGGACTGGTGGCAGCAAGAATTCCAAGCCTTGGAAAAATATTGTCATCCCTGGTAAAATAAGTATTTATTTATTCTTCTTGACACAGAAGACACCTACAGATTAACAAAACATCTGCTGTTCACTCATTTGCATCATCAAATGTTTGCTCTTCATATTATGGAAAAAAATAAGAAGACACAGGTTTCTCCAAAACACTTTACTGTCTGATAATAATAAAGTGTGAAGTTAAAATGGCAGCAAAACAGTATGTGAGTTTGGAGTTTGTGATCATAGGAAACTGTATGATCACAAAGAGGTGCCACCTTATCAAGGAGGAGCTTCAGGTTACTCCTGATGCTTGATTTGTAACTGTACAAGGAGACACTTTTTTTTCCCTGTGTTAGATCAGGGATTTGCAGTCCAGAGATGGGTACAGCTCTGCTGTTGCTGCTGGAAGCTGATGTATTCCTCCACCTATAGCCTTTAGAGACACTTGAGTATTTCACAGCTTGAAGGACAATGCTTCTTCTCTGGCAGGCACCTTCATCACAGGTTATGAAGGATTTTTGAACTGTCTGGTAGGTTCATATATATTTCACCTTCCTTCTGATTAGGCTGTGTTGAGACCTCCAAAGACTGTGAGCAGGAAGGAAACCAACTAGGTGCTTTATAGGTGCCTTTACAGATCTGACCATTAGCATTGCAAAATATAGAATTTTCTGCAACAAAGTAGGATTGAGAAGAAAGTCTTATAGATCTGTGGGGAAGAGTAAAGAGGGAGCAAAAATAAAATAAAATAAAAATTCTTGAAAAGCTCGGGGATTGTGATATCACCTAAGTTTTGCAAAGTTGAGAAATTTTTTTCTCTTAAATATGATGAAGCATTCTCAAAAGAAAAGCAATGATGTCTGCAGATTTCAAGAATCCCAATGAAGAGACAAAACTGTAGGTGAGAAAGATGCTAGAGGAATGAAAGGAAGCATCATATTTTTATTCCTCCAAAAGACACAACACTTCTTGAGAGTTTATTTTCCCTTTCCCATATATGTATTGGGAAGTTTTGGTACATTTCTAATACTTTGGTAATGCTTCCTGTTTAATGTTAGTAATGGAATATTGGGTTAATTGACTTCTTTTTCTGCTTGCTTATGAATCTCATTCCTTCCGACAAACATCCACAGCTTAGTTTGAGTGACGCTCTCCCTATCTTTGAGCCTCTGAGGATCTCTCAAAATCAGAAATAGCTTAAGGAATTATCTGCATGGAGTACAGTCAGCAATGATATAAGGATGAAGGATTTTAGCTAAGGTACTTAGGCACCTTGCAGTCTTAAAAGATTAATAAGAATTATTGTCCATCTTGAATGGACATATCTGCGTTGTTCTAAATAATTGTGCTTATCAGCATTTCAAAAAACAAATGAGATGGAAGTTAGTAGACACTTGTAAAATATTAGCGCTATTAGGTATGACATCTTAGCAATTAAATTGTAAGTTTTTCTAAACTCAGGTTTTTAACTAATAAGAGGACATATTTTTTTCCTTAATGTGAAATCCCTTGGAGAAAAAGCTTAAGTCTATGTTTACTGTCCAACAGAAAGGATGAGTTGGCTTGTTGAAGGGAAATTGCATTAAGTGTAGAAACCCAACAAAAACATCAATCACAGTGTTAGCCCTTATGCACTCAGCTTGAGGTTGTTCACCAATCATGTGGGAACAATTATCCTTATGGATTATTGATTATATTAAACCTCCAGGCAACTCTGGGACTCAAAAGGCACTTTGTGGTTGCAAGAAGGGTAAATTTTGTTGGCTCTTTCAAGAGCCTTCCTGAATAATTTGAGAATGTATTAATCAACCTCTAGGGGCAGCTACCACTAGTAATCAGGCTAGATGGATAATTTGATTAATTACAGATTATTCAGAACATAAATAGATACAGTAATGAGATTAAGTAAACTAAAAATACAAGATACTGAGACAAAGGTCTAATTAATTTATATATAAGGCAAATAAATTGTAAATATGTTGGGTTGGTTGAAACAGCCAGGGGTTGCCAGAGGGAAGGAAATGATGGCATGTTTTTCTCCTCATGACTGCCTTAGTGGAGCATACGAACTGCAGAGTTTCTTCAGTTGTTTCTGAACAAGAGAGGTCTTATTATTTCCAGTGATGAACTGATGCAAAGTAACAGGATTTGAAGCAAACCACACCAAGGTCAAGGAGACCCTTCTGTTTTGAATGTTACTTGATATAAAGAGTCTTATATCAAAGACTGTTTATTGTGAGAAGTTTGGCTCTTGTTTTACAGGCAATTCTTGGGTTTCCAGTTTGCTGCTCTTAGGTCCTTAAGCATTTTGTCACACTGTTTAAGGTTTATGGGAAATAATATTCTCTGCATGCAGATATACAGCTGTTATTTTTGTAGCACATCCATTATGAATATTTAGCATTGGGTTTCTTCCTGCCTACCATATACACTTTTTTCTTTTAACCTTCTCTTTTTTTTTTTTTTTTTTTTTTTTTTGTGTGTGTGTGTGTGTGGTTTTGTTTATTTTGCTTGTTTGCTTTGTTTTTGTTTTGCTCTCACAGCAATTTATGTTACTCCAGTCTAGTCCAGAGGAGACAGGATTTTGAACCTTTCAGCGAGTCTTTCTAGGAGAGCTCTGTGGAACAAGACTGCCCAGGAATCTGAGGAAAAAATATATCATCTCACATCTTTGGCAGTATATTCTTAATGGAAAATTCCCTCTCATTTTTTAAATTGGTGACTTCCACTTTATCCTCAAAGGAGTGTCAAGATGTGTTGCATGTGCCACTGTTTGGAAATGGGCCTGGTTGGGTTTTACTGGTGATACAGATCTCATTGCAAGTCACCACATGAGTTGGAAATAATGAAGATTGTACTGTGGATTAAGCTGTACCCTTCAGGAAACCCTAAATGCAGGCTGGACACATGAATCTCTCAACTTCTGCTATTTATGATAAAAATCTCTATCTTACCCTGCAAACACAAACAGTATCGGTCATATTTTAACTCAATGCCTTGTACATCTCTGAAGAGAAGCAATACTACAAAAAATTGTGGTTTGAGCTACAGAGCCAGCAAGCCTGGGTAAGCTAGAGGAATCCAGAACTCTTTCTCTGCTATAATTCCTGCAAGTGATGTATTTACACTATTAAAAAGCAAAAGTGCACGGACAAGATTTGCGTGCCATTGTACAGTTGTGTTACCATGTAGAGGCCTAACAATTAGCATAAAACTGGAGGATAATGAATAAAAATAAAGCTGGATTTAGAACTAGAGCCTTAGGTTTTTAACGCAACTAATTTTAGCTGAACATGTTTTTGTTAGAGAAGAGCATACCTTATGTATTAGATTTAATCATTCCTACATCAGAGAAATTAATGTTTGAAACACATACCAGTGGTTCATTATTAATTACAGTTACAGAAGATGTAAGCTGAATCTTTAATGTTGTATCAAATGTATGATAAATAAAAGTGTTTTATGTGTAACCAGAGTAATACTCCTGATATGTTAATACTCCTGATCTTGAATCAGAACCTCACACAATGTGTAGGAGACCTTGTCCATGAGACAAATGTGTCCAGTGTATTTATGTTTCTGTAGTTTCCAAGCATTTGAAATTACATTTACTTTGTATTTTTAAGGAAGGTACAGCAAGTATGGAAAGTTCTTGTATGGTATAGCTCTATACATTTGCTAAATATGTATAGAATCATAGAACCATCATTTGGGAAAAGCTCTCTAAGATCATTAAGTGCCTTACTGCCCCGTCCTTCAATGAGGCATGTCCCTCTGACATGTCTGCATGTCTTCTAAATATTTCCAGGGATGATGATTCCCAGGAGATCACTTCCCTGGGCAGCTTCTTCCAATGCATGACCATCCTTTTGATGAAGAAATTTTTGCTAATATTCAATCTGAATCTTTCCTGGTGCAACTTAAGGCCATTTCTTCTCATCCTTTCCTTGTTACCTTGGAGAGGAGACTAAACCTCACCTCACCACCACCTCCTTTCAGGCAGCTATAGAGAAATGAGGTTTCTCCTGAATGCCATTTTTTCTCATTTTTTCACATTCTCTGGGAAACTTGCCCAAATCTGTGTGAGAGAGGGCGACCCAGGCCTTTTTATCTGTCTGTTTTCCATCTGTCATGGCAGTGAAATTCCTAGAAGGTACTAAATTCCTTGAGGTACACTAAAGTGACAGCAGGCAATTTATGCTTATGTTTGCCATCACTTTTATCTTAATAAAAAGAAGGAGGAAGAGGGCAATAAATAATAATGGAGAAAGTGCTTTTGATCATGCTTTAATGAAAGTCTCAATACAATAGGAAAGGTGCTGCTCTGGGGCCTCTTGGCTGGCACAGACAATGCTGCAAAGTGGAAGGGATTGCAGATCTAGCTGGATCCCATGGCTGAGCCAAAATCTCCTCCCAGGGTCACAGACTGGCGCAGGTGTCAACGTCAGTCATGTGCAAGTGGATGCCACTTGAGGAGCAGATGCTGAACATCTACAAAGAGAATTTTAGAGGACTGCCAATCTGGAGATCAAGTGGCATCATGGAAATCTTATGATTACCCTACATCACAACAAGCTGAAACTCATCCCAAGGTCAGGGCAGCTAGCGAAAGGTTTGTGTAGCTCAGTGTCTCGTGTCCGCAAGTAGCTAATATTGTCTATCCAGAGGGGAGTGTAAAAGCAGGGCACGTGTGCAGGGTGCTTCTTCAGAGATGTGTCACACTGGGGCTTGCTTAAAGCAGGGGTGGATATTCCTCTACACTGCCAGCTGTAAAGCAAAGAAGAAAAGTGTTACTGTGTGGAGGAGGAAAAGAATGAAAAGTGTGCCTGTATTGAGCAAACCATGACTCTGCAGGCAGCCTGAGGTGTTCTTTGGCTGGAGAGATTTTTAGGAGCTGGTTTTTCATGTACCTTCTGTATGCAATTTCCTAAATTAATTGATACTTTTCTCCATAAGGATTGTACTGCCTATGTTTGCTGTCTGAGAAGCTGTGCACCTGTCAGACCTTCTGCTTGCTATCGAGGATGTGTTCCCAGACTCCTTTCTTTTGCAGATCTAGATTTGAACTCATGAGAAGATGAAGCATCCTGCCTTATCTATTTCTTCTTCTCCCTGTACAAGTCAGGCTGTTAGCATGTGTGGGGGCAGTGCATCTCAATTGCATCCTGCCGCAGCCCTGATAAATTCAGCAGCCTGTGGCAGTGAAGTGCTTGGCAGACCTCTAAGATAAGTGAGATAAATGCTGTGCACTTTTCTGGGGAAGATCTTCATACAAATGTGAAGTCACTCAGGCTGTGATTCGGGCCTCCTCCTCAGAGAGCTGCTGTGTTTCCCTGTCTGCTGGGTAAGGGCAAGACTTATTTGTGAATCCTAGTTTGGGAAAGGGAGAGCAGATTACGTAATGCCTAGGGTAAAAGCAATTAGAGTATTACTTAAAGACATTATTGTTCCAAGTGGTGGGAAACCTGGCTTGATCTATCTCTTGTGAGGATGTAAGCTCTTCAGAGAAGTGTTGAGGCAGCTTCAAGCAGCATTAGTCTCATTTTGACTCAAACTCTCTTCAGAAAGACCTGCAAGTGTTGGGCCTGCCCTGCTGTGTCAGAACAAAATAAAAAGATAAATCAGCAGCTAACATACATGTCCCTCTTCACCAAGTATTGATGTTTATACCTGTCAAGTTCCAGGTTTCCCAAATTGTTCAAGAAGGGAACAAAGCATAGAAAGATTTTTTTTTTTCCTTTTTTTTAGTCATATGAGAGGGTGAGCTTGCCCTGGTTGTGGGTTGTTACCCAGACATCAGCCCAGGGAAATGCATTGCTACCAGGGCTGAGACTGACAGGAACCTTAAGCCAAGAGTCAGTGTCTTCAATTTTGACAGCATAACTCAGTACTGAGTTGTGGATGCCTGCAAGCCTGGGCTGGTATCAGCTGCACTAGTGAAAGCAAAGCTGGCATTTATAGATAGGACAAGCCTGTGGTTGCCCCAGTTTACGCAGCATGGCAGGAAAAATGATTGTCATGCCTGCCTGCTGCTTCCTGACCTGTCCCATTCTATGCTATGTATTTATGCTATGCTACCCACTCTGTGCTGCTCTGTGCTATCTATGCTCAGCTATGACATGATGTCTGTGCTTGAGACATTCCTCCCACCCCAAGGTACTGTGAATGAGACTCTGCGATTTCCTGAATTGCAGTCACAGGGCAGCAGAGAGAAGACAAAGATCTGATCTCTTCAATCCATTTTACCACAGCAGGCAGACAATTTAACTCTCTAAGGTGATGGTATTTTCACAGGCACTGAGTTTTACATGAAGAGGTGAAGAAAATTAATTAAACTGAAGCAGAGCATTGAAGGTGGGCAGAAGATAATTTTTTTTGTTTGTTACATCTGTTCAGGCAGTGTTTTAAACAAATCATGCCCTCTTTGCCAGATAGATTTTCAGTAAATACTTTATCTACTGGTCTGTGTAATTTTAACATTTTGTTTTGTAACACACATTGCAACATAACAGAATTATAACAGTGCCTCAGTGAAAAGATGTCAACTTCTTATTGCAGTGGTTTGAGCTCCAGTTCATTTGAATAAAAAAAAAAAATTCAAAATTACAAATCATTGATGTACTTCAACTACAAAATCAGTAGATACTCATGATACTCCTCTTTTACTATTGAACTTATTGAAATGCAAGGTAAAATACAAGTTAATACATTGGTAAACCTATTACATAAAGACCATAAAACTGTTATTTTTCTGGTACTATAGAAATGAACCCCAGAAAATGAACTAAAACCTGCTTTTTCCAGCTGTGCTTTAATTTTGCTGGCATGATATTATGCTATCCTGTGAGCTAGTTCTTGACAAGTTCCAGAAACAATGTAATAGTGCAACAGGGTTTCTTTTTCTTATACTTACTAAGAGAAAGACAACCTCTAGACACTCCCTGAGTTGTACAGGCGTTTCCTAGGCCTGTTTTCCAAATAAGAAGCTGTCAGAAGCACACAAAGCCTGTTGCCAAGTCATTTATTATATTTGAGCTGTGACTCAGTCTGGAGCCCCTAGCTGAGATCAAGACTCCATCAATCTAGGCAATGTATAGACATGTGTAGAAGACAATTTTTACTTAATGATTGGGTGGAGTGGGCAGAAAAGACAGCACTACAAGGCCATGCTGTACCTCCAGTATCAGCTAGCCCTGGGAGGAGTCACTTACAGGCACCTTCCAGACTGATGGTCAGCCCCTCTGCCACCCAGCTCCCAGCATTCTGTCACTGTGAAAACATAGGGAGACTGCATCCCTCTTCCCTGTGCTGGGCTCACTGAGCTGTCACAGAGAAGAAGGACATGGGGTACAGGGTAGAGGCTGCATCTTGAGCTCTACTACTTCACCTGTTGTATTTTGAGCAAGTGGGATTCATAGACAACTCAAAGTTTGTCTTCAGTTTTAATAAAAGATACCCCCCAATGAGACTGGGTGTCATTTAGCACAGCCCTGCACAGCAGGAGATGGCATGAATCTTACCCAGTGGCACTGGGTAAGACCAGTTGCTGCTGTCAGCAGGGGATAAAGCTTCCTCTGTTCTGCAGCAAGGACAGTTTCACATCCCCATGCCATAAGAGCCCTTCTGAGAAGCCTTTGTCCAGCACAGCTGGAGGCATTGCCCATGGTCATGGGACATTGCAGAGAAGACAAAATACACCATCAAATGGTGTTATTTCAGGTATTCAACCTGGAAATGAAACTTGAGATAATTTTAGCAAGAAGGTAATCTTAGGATTAGGAAGGGGATCTTTATTTGAAGGCCTTCAGGAGCAGTCATGGAAAGATGTTCATAAAGACCATCCTCCCCCAGGGCTGAGTGCATTTTATAGGTTTTAAGAAATTAGCACAACTGATAAAAAAGCACCAACTAGGAGGACAATTGGTGATGCAATTTTCCCCCAGGCAAAGCGCCTTCTCTGGAGCCCTGCCTCAGCACTAGCTGTACTTTGTCCATGAGAATGTATCTCGAAGAACTGTTCCCAGCCTTGGTTCCCAGGAGAAGCCAAGATAGCACAGAGCCTTGTACCACACGGGGCTTGGAGCTCTGGGATTTGTTTTGTCTTTATGCTTAAGGAAAGGCCATGGAAAAGTGCTGGGAAAACTAGTCACTAATACAATAGACTACAGAGCTACAAATATATGTGCAAATAATACAGAGAACATATAAAAGAAAATAGGCAATACCTGAATGGCATAATTTGGCACATGCAATGAGGAATAACAAAGGCCAGGAATTTGTGAGGAGCAATGGGCACGTCCCTGGACTTGGTAACTGAGCTGAAAGAGAGGAGAAGGACATTGTCCCATTTGTCTCTTCATACCTCTCCTCTGAGTGGGAATTAGGCTTTTTCAGCTGTATCCCCAAAAGCAATTCATCTTGTATTCCAGTGCAAACCAATAGGTCATGTGCCCAACAGGGCTGTTTGGGTGAATCAGGAATGGTTTGTGGCATTTGTAACAAAGGCAAATAGGGAAAGTACCATCTTTCATTATGTGTTAAGGTTGTGCCTGAGAAATTTTGTCAAGGAAACTGTATTATAATGGAACTGTAAAGGCTTCTTCACTGTATGACAACACATCAGTTTTCCCCCATCATGTTTGCCCTTTGAGGGTGTGTTCCTACATCTGTAATGCAATTTACCATATGAGGGTTGTGAAATAGAAGCCTTTAGTTGAATTTTTGATAGATCTAATTTTTTTTTTTGGAGATGTGTAAGTTGCTAACTTTCATAGCTGGATTTGACCTAAATCTGTGAAGGTCAGAGATATCCCTTTGGAGTTTTCATTTCAAACTATGTATTTCACCAGCTGTGGTATAACTCACTTTACTCTGTAAAATAAAAAAGACAATGAAATATTTCATTGAATGAATGAATGAAATATTTTTAGTAGTGAAGTCTGACCTTGGTAGGAATTCACAATTGTTGAGTGTATTTGCACATCTGCATGCTTAAATATAGTTATTAAGCAAAAAAAAAAATCTCACAAAGAAACCATGCACTAAAACACATGATCAGATATATGCGAAATAATACATTTTAAAATATTTCCCACTAGTAACAGGGAAATTCTTCATGATTGGTGGGCTTTGCCTGTGTCCAAGCTGATAACAAGTCAACAGTCATGCAGTTGTGCTTTACTGCATATCATCTAAAAAGCAATTTTCCTTTCATTTGCAGGAAAGCTTCATATTTGATTGATTATATTGCTTTTTGCTTGCATTTTACCTGTAAAGATTGATGATTACCATATTATGCATGTAGAACCTGAGCAAACAAACTAATTTTGCTATCGTTCTATTTATGGGGCACCTTCAAGGGATATTTACATTCTTCATATAATATTTACATTCTGATGCATTTGCCTATGACAAATGGTTTTCCTTCAGGTTGTTTACTCTGTTGTGTGGCTTGGCAAAGGTGATTTTACTAAACAAGGAGTAATTTTGTTTGTTTGCCCCAGGTTGGTTCATTTGCCAATCAAAAGTATGCCTCACAATAAAGGACAGGTGCTGTCTCATGGAGCATGCCAAATAATTTACCAGTTAGAGGCAGAAAATGATACCAGAATTGACATAATGGATTCTTTGTATTATTTTCCACTCAGTTTGAGTTAATTGTCTTAGTTTAAGTTGTACTGTGTCTGCACTACTGCAAGGAAAGACCCTGACCTATAGGCACCTCTTTTCCTGACGTGCTGTGTGATCTTGTTCATTGGGATGAAGCAGCAGCAGAATACAGATGCCTCCATAGGTAGGAGGTAAGTCAGGAAAGAACATATTTCTGAACACCCTCCCTGGAAATTGTCTGCTCCATCTATCACCTAAGAATTTCTAGGAATCTAAGACTTCATATTTAAATTTCCCAAAGATGAATGAAAGGCATAATTACTCAACTAGGGTTGAAATCTGAAGTCAAGTAAATAGATAAGATGGCTGCAAGTCAGGTAATGCAATAGCTTCAAGTCAAGTAGTGGCTTTAAATTGAGGAAGGGTAGGTTTAGATTAGATGTAAGGAAAAAAATCTGTATTGTGAGGGTCATGAAGTAGTGGAACATGTTGCCCAGAAAAGTTGTGGATGCCCTGTGCCTGGAAGTGTTTAAGGCCAGGTTGGATGTGATTTGAAAAACCTGCTCTAGTGAAAGACATCCCTGCCCATAGCAGGGGGTTGGAACTAATCAATATTTAAGACTCCTTCCAATCCAAACCATTCTATGATTGTGAAAATTTGGGATCTCTCAGGTTTTTCTGGTGTCTGTTGGACATGCTCCGAGGATGCAGAGTGGAGCAAGTAGCTGAGGTTAGGCAGAGGGTACCAAACCAATCTGGGCATGGTGTTTGCAGAAGGGTCACCAGGGAATCTGATTGCCTCTCACTAACAGCTGACTCAAGTCCAAATGTTCTGAATGGAGGAGTTTTCTGGGGATAAAAAGAAATAACTGTGCTACACACATGGTTGGGGGAACCATGGTAATTTTTGATAGGACTAAGTGCATAATGTGGGACTTGGGATTTTGTGTGTTTTTATGTGGTTCACTTATTGTTTTCTGTTTTTCTCTTAATTTACTTTTGCTTTTTTGTTTTAGTTGTTTGTTTTTGAGGCATTTTGTTGTTTTTACTTACATTTTTGTTTGTTTCTTTTAAGGTGGGAAACTCAGAGAATATAAAAAGCAGCTATTGATAGGGGGATTTTACCCTATTGATGATGACCATGCAACAACAATACTTTTTTTTGTTTGCAGATAGTGCATCATCTTCAAGGTAGGACAAAAGAGGCAGAGGTCTTGCTGAGGATCCCCAGCTACTGTAGGGTCAGTCCCCTGAGCCTGACTTACTGTTCCTTGCTCTGAGAAGTGCTTGTATTTTCTCACTGAGTTTGTTCTGAGAGTCAGCATGGTGAAGAAGGAATTACAGTCCTGTGTTTCATGGTCCTGAATTACTCCTTCCCCTGTTTTTGTGACAACCCCACTGGCAGCAAAAGGCTGCATTCTTCCTTGGGAAACTGTACTCAGAGTCCTCTCAAATATTCCTCCAACAAGGGCTTCACCAGTTGAGGTTTCAGAGCAAATGAAGTTTTTATTTTATTTTAAAGAAAACATTTGTAATAAATTTCCTTTTGAATGGAGATCTGTATAAATAAGAACCAGAAGCTGAACAACCTGCCTAGTATATCCCAATTAGCACTGAATTATTAGTCTGCCAGGGTGCCAGCTTAAAAATCACTGGCTGCTTTGTAACACAGCTGGGCAACTCACTAATTGTTTTTATTAATGGAGAAAGCTTCCCTTCCTCAGCTGTTTCTTAATGAAATTGTGGATTCTTCCTTGGTTAGCAAATCAAATCAGACTGCATTTGCACACGTTTGTGTGACCAACAGATTGCAATTTGAATAAGAACAACATCCAGGTTTCAAATACAGCTCATGGATAATTAATGACCATTCATTGGCAAATAATTAAATTTACTGACATATGAAATACTACATCTGACCGAGAGAGGAATATGACTGAGGAATACTGAATCCAATACAGAAAGAGAAATATTAGGAAATAAACTTTGGCATCAACTTAGAATGTATTTATCTTGAAAATATTATATAATTTTATAGTTCAAGTAAGTATTTCAACAGCTCTTTATGGAATTATGTGATGCAGTTTGTAATAAGTGTGTGACACCAAAGTGCTACTAAGAGACTGTTATTTCTTGCCCCAGTCACTTGACGCAGGTGATAGTTTTGTGAGATTAATACTCCTGTCACATAACACTTGCTTCTGCCTAGTGTTCTATCTTCCCCTTTATTGTGCCTGTGAATCAAATGCAAATAAAATTATGGTGTCAGCTAAATTTGACAAGAATAAAATAGCAGCTTTAGTCAATTTTGTAATGCCTCTGAAAGGCCAACAGGGATTTTTTTCCCCAATTTTACTCATCCTGTTTAGTGATGGAATAAACAGGCATTCCCTCACAAGGTCCTGGGCTAGATAGGGCTGGTGCATACAGCAACCTCCTGCTCTGCTCTTTTGTCTGTCATTCCAGTTCTGTTCTGATGCAAGTATACTGCAGCAAACTTGCAGCACCTGAACAAAAAGTGGGTGTCCATTTGTGGTTTCTAAAATTTTCCTGTGGTGTCAGAGGGGACTGTGAGCAGTGCACTAACCTGAGAGCATTGGTGCCCAAAGTGCACACTTTGAAAGTCACACTAATTGGGACACTGGGTTTGTATGAGAGTGCTGAAAATTGGAAAAATCTTTCCAAATGTAAGTAAAAGTATGAAACATAATATGTAGGAACTTACCCTGTGTGTTTATTGTGCTAGTCCTGGAGCAGGAGGAGTTGTGGAAAGTTTTATCCATCACTGGTCTTATGACCTATTGCCCCACTTATGTGTGCCTATAGGATGGGGCTCCACAAGTTGACGCAGAACTCAGATTATAGCATGGACCACCTTGCTACAGTGTTCTGCCAGTCCTGAGTCTTCACAAAGCCCTGTCACTGACTCTCTTTCCCTTTCACCTTTTCTGTCAAAATTGTTAGTATGGTATCTTCTCTGGGGTGCTGGAGCAGCAGCTCTCTATGCATACAGGAGAACAAATAGTGAAAAGGCATTGAGAAGTCAGGGAGAAGAATCCTTGGAAGTTGCTACAAGGCCAGAATGTGGAGTTCTTAATTTTCTGACAAGAAGTTGTATCATGATTTCAGTCCAGGATGACTCTAACAAGAGTAATTGTTAGGTATTTTTTTCAAGGCATATATTCATTGAAAAGTACAGTTATCTTGTGACAATTTATGTGGGATTTTAAGCAAGAAAGAAGATGATGAACAGGAAAAATTCCCAGGAGGGAGTACTGTTACCTTCCCTCCTCTATTTCTTATCCACAAGGATGAGAACACCGTGAGGTGAGAGGAGACCCAGGTTCAAAGCAACCCTTGCATCCTCTTTGGTAACATAAATTCAATTAAAATGGCTGGGAAGCTCACATGGACAGAGCACTTTTAGCAGGCAGAAGTGATAAACCAGGAGTGTCTTGCAGAGTGAGGACCTGAGGAAGGTAAGATGCTGATAGTGCTGTTTTCTTTCTGCTGAGAGGGTAATCTAGTTGTGACTATTCAGTGCACGTCTGCCTACATCCACATCAAACAACTATTCCCCAACTGTTCCCATGAGTTAAAGACCATTTAGCTGTTTGTAAGCCTGCCCCATCACTTCTCAGTTTATTTTTTTTAACCTCCATTCTGGAACAAAACTTCAAGTCTCAGCAAAGAATAGCTGTTAGCAGCCGCTAACTTGTTCTTGGTGATAACTTGGAAAATGAAGTCACCAAATCAGCCAAGAAACTGCTTTTCTATGGGTTGAACTCTAATTAGTGAGGTAGGAGAGAAATAAAAAGGCCAGTCATGTCCAGATGGAGACCTTGAGAACTAGTATATCCTTGGTTCTCATGACAAAGTTCTGGAAGATATTAGAGGGCAAGATAATCAGGAGTTCTCTGTACTGAGAAAGGCATTCAGCACCGATCCCAGGGTAGGCAGGGGGGTCATCCTTTTGGAGAGGTGCTATCCTTTTGGAGAGACCCAGAGATCATCCAAACCCAGGCAGGGCAACCACTCTGACCCAAACTTCATGTGCCCAGGGGATAAAAGAGCAGATGGCATTTCTAAAGCACAGCTCAGTGTGGATGGTAGGTGCAGTAATAAGTGAGGCTATGCAAAAATATTATGCAAGGTTTTAACATTTACAAAACAAAGCATATTTTTCAAGCAGAATCTCTCCCCTCAATTAATGCATGAAGTGAGGCATTTTCGACAGAGCACTTTTTTCCAAACATACAATAAATAAAATGTCGGCAGCTACTAGAAAAGACTGAAAAAAATTCTCTTAAAATAGTTACCTAACCTGCACCTTTTCAGCTGCTATAATTTCTCTGGCACTCAGCAGCCCAGAGAGCAATGCTCAGCATGTTTTACAAGCATTTCATGTAACTTGGAGAGAAGAATAAAAAGGTCATCTTTCTAATGCTGTGTAATCCTGCACACTATTAAGTACCAAAGATACTCCTCTTTTGAACCAATAATACTGAAAAAAACCAAGAGTGGGAGTTGTGAGCATTTAGAAAGGGTTCTGTTGGGCATATATGTGATCAAAGCCAGGAACAGTCCTTTGCTGAGAGGGAGACACATTATGCTTTTTCAAGCTGTAGGACTTGTGTAGTCTTGCCCACATCATAGCATACGTCCTCAGCTGTGTCCAGTGGAGCTATGCAATGGGTGTGCCTCAATTTCTGTATATCTGCTGTGTGTATTGATTATCTAAGCAAATAATGCTAAAGCAGCTAAGTCATGTTTACCCAAATTGAAAAGATAATTGGCCAGATCCATCTCTGATGTAACTGCTCCAATCAGCGCAGTTCTGTCAAGGACAAATTTGTCTCGAGAGAAGGAAAATTCCCCATGACATGCCTGTTAAACCAATGCAGGTGCCAAAAATAAATTAAGAAAAATTAGGCAGCTTTCCAATGAAATACACATCTTATCCAAGTTCATGCTTCCCTGAAAGGATCCAGAAAGACGCTGTTGGAGGACGAGTTCCTGTGGCAGGGCGCTGTGCAGGCCTCTTGTGCCCAGTCCTTGCCCAGCTGATTGTGCTGCTGAGACCACTCTGAGCAGGCACTCAAAGGCTTGTCCTGGGTCTCCTCCCTGACTCTCCTCCACTGCAGGGTGAGCAAAGGTGGGTGCAGAGGAGAAGCTGGTGGAGACCTTGTCTCTTTCCCATCTGTACTTCTAAGTAAAGCAGGAGCACACATCTGGGATGATAGACCCAACAGGCTTCTGCTAACCATGGCTGTGTCTAGTGCCACTTAGAGTAGAAGTGAAAGAGAGACAGCTTGTTAGTGAGGTCGAAACAGAGCCCATTTATTTATCAGCATAAACATCCCCGGGGGGCTGGATTAAATGTTTGCATGCTGGGGAAAACAGATTGTGCCAGCAGAAAGCATGAGTCAGTCTTAAAGAGAGATGCATCTTGCATTCAGCTTCTGCATCTGCCAAACTGCCCTGCACCCTATTACTGGGGAAGCTCGAGCCTGGAGTGTGATTTTCTAGTACTAGTAGATATTTTTAGTCAGGTTCTCTCTGCCATCCTCTCTTAAATGCTAGCTGTTAATGCAATGCACATTCTGTTTGTGTCATTTTGTCCTCAGAGTTTTCTCGATGGATGGATTGTTCTGTAATGCAGGTAACCCTAATGAATAAATAAATGTCAACTCGATATTTCATAAAGTAAAATACTGTAGCTATTCTCAGTGACACACTGAAGTAATTTCACCTTTACAGGAATTGTGATCTCAATTTCAGTGTTTTCAGATCTATCCAATATAAATCTGAATGAACAATTCATTATGAATAATTTATGCAGCAGATTTGACCCACTTTTCCATTTGCAAATTACTGTAATTCATCTGTAATGGTTGTGTTTTCCCCTCCAGTTTTTCCCTACAAACCTAGATTGAAGCCAAGCAAGGCTATCTAAAATAAATGGTAATTTACCTACTGCTTGCTCCCAGGCTATGGATACAACACTTTTATGAGAAAATATGATATGGAAAATACACTTTGATTATTTAAATTTTGTATTATTCCTCTTTGATGAAAAAGCATAGAGGTAATTGGTTGTTTGCTGAGGTTTTTATGCAACTATCACTTGCTCATGTATAAAATTTTTATCTTGCAATCAGTCATCTCTGCATTACTATTGTTGCTAATTAATTCATAAAGTTAATTTTGTAAAGAAGCTCTAAAAAAAAATCAGTAACATGCAGAGAAAGTTCAGTTGAAACTGCAGAATAACGTGTTTGCCTCCTCTTCCCAGCGTTTTGTCTTTGAGCCTGAGCTCTAGAAAAATTCTGGCTTCATTCCTAATTGATGCAATACAGACATGGCAAGCACATTTATCTGTGACTCTTCAGAAGGCTTTACATTCTTCTTTTTCCTGACATAATTTGAACAGTGAAATTATATTTGCACAGTGTTTCTCATGAACTGTGTAGTGATAATTGTCCCTCTTTCTGTTTTTGATTAATTATTGTTGCACCTGAGCGCTGTCCCAAGGAGATGAGGAGCTCTTGAGTATTCTACTCTGTATACAGTTCAGGAAAGGAGTTTCTAACTGTGCATGGGGGAATGAAACCACATGCACCTTTAGTAATCCTGGTGGTTCTGATACAGAGAGTTGTTTTATCTGTCAAACAACTTTTCTGAAATTTTTTGGCTCTTCAATTTGTTCTTTTGTTTGCTTTTTAGAATACAGCGTGGCAGCCTGTATTTCAGCCTCAATAAAGTGCAGAATTAGGCACTCGTCCTTTAAAAGGATTCTTATCCCTTTATAAAGATGGATAGCTCAGTCATGGAAAGCAGAACAGAGCTTCTGAAAGAAATGGGAACTATGTACAAATGAGGCAGTAAAAATAAATGAGACAGTACATTCACTAGCCAAGCAAGATATTACAGTCTACATAAAGGCTTAGATGCTGACTTCACAGGACCTTGTGAGCAGAGCTTCTGTAGGCAGAAGCAATTTACAATTATTGGTACATTAATGACAGTATGTGATAAGTGAATTACTGGGACGTTGGTAAATGCTATTCTCATTAAAAGTCAATCTATTGTTGGCACTAAAGCCACAGTTTTCAGATATGCCTACATATTGAGCCATTAAAAAAAATGTCAGTCTGAGCTATCATCTGGCAAGAAGAGTCTCAACTGAGGAGTGAAACCTTATTTTAGTAGGTGCTGTAGAGTAAATCTTGTTTAAGCCACTGGCAAATCATACATATGTAAGATACTGGAAGACAGCTTTCTATTAATTTCCTGCAGAAAGGAAGAGGAAGTAGGTTAATGGTCTTTGAGTTACAGGTTCAAGCTGTTGAAGTGCAGCTAATTTTGAAAAATGAAGTGCCCTGGCAAGAGGGCTTGGGGCATTTTATATTTCAGGTGTCGGAAAGATATTACTAGAATCTTTCCAAGATCCAACTTGTTCCATCATGGAGTGGATTTGCCTTTTAGGGGTTATCCCCATGGTGCTGATTACTTGTATATCTGAGAAGAATATAGGCTTCCAGTTGTCTTAGGTGACCTGGTGATTGCTGCTGGAGGAAGTATTGATGAATACAGAACCTATGGAAGGTGTCTCCTCTAGAAAATATTGAGCTAGCAAAAATGTGGTGGAAATGGTGGGGAGGGGAATAACTGTGATTAGGAATAGCTGACAGTCAATCTTCACATAAAACTGAAGAACTAGGCATGTACTCCTAAATTTTTTGTAGTTTTAGACAATTGTAAGTGTGGAATGTTACTGTACTTCTCAAGGGGTCTGGTCAAGCAAGTCTGACAGGCAAGAAGACCACTTAGTTTTTGAAGACTGTAGTTGAACAAGGATTTTAACACGGGCTGACCCTTGGAAACCATTCTCTGATCAATGATGGATCGAAGTATATTCTCTTTGACTTCTTGCTTATGCAAGCACCTGCCAGCAAAGATTTGTCTCAACAAATTGACTGGAGTGCTAAGACTGTCTGAAATATGAAGGTTCCCTGGGAGATGTGAATAGGGACAGTAAGATACTCATATCCCAGAAAAGGTATTTCTGACTGGGGAAAAGAACAGAGGGACATGCAGAATAACAAGAAAAAACACATTGGTGAGTCAGCTGAGAAGTTCCATTTATTTTATTATGTCTATTTTCTTCTTAGTCATCAAGGTCCATAGATAAACATAATGAACATCTTTCAGCCTCAGTCTTGTTTACTCTGGCTTTTAAATAGCTATGGGCTGTGATTATAACCATGCTTTCTTACTGATTATTTTATATTTACATGTTTTCATATTAGGTAGCTCTTGGGACACACAATGTTTTAGGGTTAAGACCCTTTCTGATTCCAAAATTGTTCTGAACTGGGATCAGACCTGACTGAAGGAAAGTTGTTAAAGCAGTACTGTGGTACAATAAGACCCTGTTGCCTCAGAAGCCTACTGGGAACACAAATGTTTCTGAGAAGCTCATAGGTGCAGGTGAAAGGAGAGCAGTATTTGTATGACTGTAAGCCTGAGGTAATGTGTAAATGCACTGCATTCTTTAGGGATGGGTGCTGACAGGCTGTAAAAAGGCTCTGGTACTGCTAGAGTCTCAGGGTCTCATAATGAAGCTGATTACACCTAAAGGCTTCCTCCTTCACTGCATTTGGAAAACATACCCTCAGTGAAGAGCATGCTCATTCAGGGTTTCAGCAAGCTCCTCGGGGGGGGCTTTTATTCCTGGAATAATTTCTGTCTTGTATTGTTCTTCAATCACACTTTGTGTGATAGCCTCATGTTTCTCATTGACATGTTGACATAATTGTAGTAAGCTATCATGTAAAGAGGTACTGCACACAAATTAAAAGCATTGGATGTCTTGTGAATCTTCAATAATCACTTAGGAATGTTAATGAATCCCATTCTACTCATTCCATCAATGGCCTTTGTGTTTTGGGTTTTTTTTGGTAAGAAAAAGATGAAGTGCAAAATGTTTTAAGATGTTTATTGTAGAGAGCTGAAAGTAGAGCCTTAAAATAAATCAATACTCTGCTCCACACAAGTTTAAAAGAGAAAACTTTTATGAAATGCAATTTCAATTTTCTTTACTTGAGATTCCTATTCATACTCATGTTGGAATAAACTGAATTTTCCTTCACTATGTCCAAAGGAACTGCTGTATTTTTACTGATATCCCAATTAACATTTGTAGTGCTCATATTGCAGAGGAACCAGATTGTCCACCACATATTTGTAACACAAAAGTGTTGGAAGTATGTGTTACCCCAAATACCAAAGTAGATTAAATTAAAATTTGATTTAGGGTTTTTGAATGGCACTTCATTTAGATCAAGAAAAAAATGTAGTGTTCTGTATTTGGGACATGGTCATATGTGTTCTCAAACAACAATCTGATAACCTTGAACTCAAAATAATGGGAAATTGAATAGGAAGATAAAAAATTCTTCATTCATATAGTATATATGGACACACATAAAATTTCTAAATATTTAGTTTACTCACATATATATATATATACACACATACACACACAAAGGCATAATATGCTTTATATATGATTTGACTTCAAAGACACATTTCAGTTTGACAACTGAATTAAGTTTGCATACTGATGAGTAGTCATTCATATTTTACCTTCTTTGATGAGTTTGTAAGTTCATATGGCCCAAGAAAACTTTTCTCACCCCCCTTCATTGGACAGGAACTTTAATTCTGCCCATCTGGCTTTTAAACAGGAAACTACTTAAAGTTATTTCTGCTTTTTAAAACTTCAGATTTCAAGTACAAATCTCTGAAGGTATATATATGTTGTCCCATTAGAGCACAGCTGGATTTCATACCCAGTCCTCATCTGCTTGCAAGATGTTGTGTGTTTGGAAGTTGTCATCTGGAGCACAGACTGGTCATTAATATGAGCTGATCTGAACTGTGTGCATGGTTCCAACCCAGTATTCCCTGACCACACAGAGGTCTCCAAAGGTACTCTTGTGATTTCTCCAGCCCTGACACCCCCATCATGCCCTCACATAGGCTTTGGGCCCTTAGCTGTGTTAAAGGCTGTTTCTGATGGAAAGCTATCAAGAGCCAGAGCCTGCAGACTTCCCTTGGTTCTGGCCTTTAAAGGAGTGAGTGGCCAGGACAAAGTCCAGAAAGCTCTAGAGAACATGTGATGTACACAGTGGCTTTAGCAGCCCCAACCTCAGCTTCTGGCCTAGGTCCAGGAAGCCACTCTTAGCCAGTGATTCAGATCTAGCATAAGACTGTGTAGGAGTTGTGTGAAGAGAGGAATTAGTAGGGGTTCTGAGTGGCTGTTTTGGATTGGATTGAAAACTCAAACTTCATTTTTGTTTTTATTGCTTTATCTGTTTATTTGGTTTTGTGTTTGTTTTTTTTTCAAGGCCTTCTTCATTATAAACAAAAAGCTTTGTTGAAATAAAATGCATTTCCAAAAACTGTGGAAGCTGTTCATCTTCAGTACTTGCTCTTTTTAAACTTTTTTTCATTGAGGCCAGAACATGTCAACTGTACTTATGGCCCACAGCAGTAGCCCACCATGGTCAACCTGCTGGGCCAGGTTGGTAGAGGTCACTAGTCCAGCTGTGAGCTGTGTGGGGCTGAGGCAAAGCCAGTAGCATAAACAAGGATGCAAGGACACTGGCCATTTGCCTTTTCTCTCTTGTTGTGCCAAAAACATTATCCAGAGGTTGTGGTTAGTGCAGCTATTCTGACAGCACCTGGGATGCCCTCAGTACCAGCACTGAGGGTACCTATATTGATGACACAAGTATGTATGTTCCTTCATTAAATAATTGGTGCTGGAGCCATTAGTCATCCTTTTATGGCCCACATTGTGTGACCTCAGCCAGCAGGAGCTAGGTACTGTCATCTATGGTGGAGCTGGAAAAAAAATGGTTGGTGTTTCTTTCCAGTGATAAGGAGAGAGTGCCAACCTGCACATTCCCAGGTGGTGTAAGCACATTTTCTAGGTTTGGTCACAGTGCCATGGGAGGGTTTCTGGATAGCAATAATCTGCCTAACAACAAGGTGGTAAGGTGCTCCTTGTGGTTTCTGCCCACAGCAAGCTCCGTAGGCAGAGGAAAAAAACTTACAGCTTTGTCAATGAAACAGTATCAAAAAGCCTTGTAATGATGGCCAGGCAGCGGAGCAGAATGTTCTAAGTGACTTCACATACTCGTTTGAATGAAGTATATCCAGCTGATTTCAAAGACAGCTAAAACTTCTCTTCAGTAGCCATCAGCAGATATGCTCCTGGTGTACACACACAGTGGAGGGTTTCATGAAGGACTGTAATTTTTACTCCAGATAATTGTGGTGGCTTCTTCAGTGTTTCACCAACACCGTATTGAATAATGCTTATAGTGGTTAAACTAGCAGCTTTCTGTGATGTCTTTACATGTTTTCCTCATGTTCTACACCTTTCGTACTGTGTCCTCAGATGGAATTTTCTATGCTAACTCATCAAATTAGTCTGTTAATACAGAAAATGAAGAAGTGCTTTTGTAAATATGTGTAATATAAGAAATCATTTGACTTCTTCTAGTGAAAAGAGAAGATGTAGGAGAGAAAAGGCAGAATTAATGTCTCGGTACCAGAATGGAAGTTGAAAGGCCTGTGTAATACACCCCATCCATACCCCCAGTGGTATCTGGGACTCAAAACCTCTCTCTGAACAATGCAGTGTCTAGAGCTAGCCTGCAAAAAAGTAAGAAGGGCGGAGTCAAAACACTTGTCCACCTCCAGATGCCAGAAACTGAAGCAGGTGCTGCCGGCTAGTGCCTTTATTCTCTCCATCTGCAAAACATATTCCTGCATGTGTGAAACTGTCAAGTGTTTATCTGAAGAACCAAACCACATTCAGCTGGATAACAGATGTGCAACCCAATGCCTTTTATACACCACTTTAGATGCTGATAGCCACCCATGGAGCCAGACATCTGGACCCCATTCATTCTTCAAGGAACTTTGTTGTATCCCATCTCACACTGGAGGGTCTTCACCCTGCCTGAAGCTGCAGTTGTCTTGTTCCCCACTGTTATTTTCTTTGTTTCAAAAGTAAAGGTAGAAAGTAGTGTTCTTCCAGGGTTTGGGTTCTTTCCTGCAATGTGAGTTTGAACATGCCCAGGATGCAGAGGACTTAGGCCGTACTCTTGGTGAACAGTCTGTATTTAATTCCATACAAGAAGTGAACAATGCTGCCTTGTCTTATATGCCAAGGCAGTCTTATGGCTCATATGACTCAGCAAGCATATTTTAAAAGAAAGCACAGTTTTCGTAATGATTTTAAGCTGTAAAACCAATTCTCAACTAAGTGAGTAAGCTAAAAATGCAAATATATTCCTCAAAGACAAAAGAAGGACAAGATTTTTGGCACTCTGTTTCTGTATTTTATTCTGGTTGAACTAGGTGTACTTCATAAAATGTGCTGTATTCTGTGACTCCTTTTTTAGACTAATTTTTTTTTTCCTGGATATCATACAGGAACCTGGATTTTCAACTCATATTTGTGATCCGAATTTTCACACTTGGGTGCCTGAGTAGCTATAGCATGGAGTGAAAACAGGGCTGAAGTAAAGGCACATTTCCCATGGGGTAGGTCATCAGTGGCAACAAATGCAACCTCATTATCCTTTTCTTACCACATTTCCCATGGTTGAAACCTAGAGTGAGATTTGCCATAGGGCACTTCAGTATGTCTCTTATTCCCACTGGGACAGCAAGAAAGAAACAGAACAAAACAAAATTCCTCACTATCTCCCTTGATATCATGCTCTGATGTTGTCTTTATTCTACAACTTTCAAGTAGTTTCCACAGGGACTGACCACAGCAAGAGAGAAATGTTTTTTGGTTTTTTTTACAAATGAAAAACATCTGCTTAATGCTGTCAACTGGTCTGCCATGAGAAAGCTTCACTTTTTTGTTTTTCTTCCTCCAGTTTCCACTTCTACAGACTCTGCCTCTCTCACAAAAGTATTCCAGTTCTGGGCATCAAGTGGCAAACATTGTGGGGTAGCCATAGGCTCCCTGACAAGTTAGATCAGATAAAAAATTCAGTGATTCCAGCTTAATACAGTGAAGTAGCTGATATTTTGGATAGACTAAAGCAAAGCTGCCAGTATGACCAGACATCATGGTTTTGCCCCTTCTTGTCTTGGAAAGCAGAATGGCCTCTTGCTGAACAGGAAAGAAAGCTCTGATAGGCTTTGGAACAGGTTTAGGAAATTGCTGCCAACTCTAGAAATTTGAAAGAACCATAGCCAGATTAGTTATTAGAGAAACAAGATCCTTGGGATTCACTGTGACATCCTCTGACCTCTAAATATCTTAAATCATTGAGATAAATGAGTCTATTGAACAGCTGCAGTAACTCTGTGTGGTGGGTTGACCCTGACTGGCTATCAGGTACCCATCAAACTCTGTCACTCCCTTTCTAGCCAGGCAGGGGAGAGAACATAAAAGGCTTCTGGGTCAAGACAAGAGCAGGGGGAGGTCACGCAGCAATAACTGTCATGAGCAAAGCAGGCATGATTTGGGGAAATTGTTTATTTCCAATCAAATCCAATCTGGTTAAGGAAAATTAAACCAAGCTCTGCCAATGAACCTACTCCAGCTTGGACTCCTCTCTCCCCAGAGTCACGGGTCCAGCCAGGAGCCTGCTCCAGAATAGGCTTCCCATGGGGTCACAGCCTCATTCAGGCAACCATCCGCTTCTGGGTGGGCTCCTCCAGGGGTGGAGGATCTCAGCTCCCCTGTAGGGCTCCAGAGGCTGTGGGGGAATCTCAGCTCCTATGCCTGGAGCACCTTTTACTCCTACTCCTTTGTTGTCCTTGGTGTCTCTAGGGCTGTTCCTCTCATATAGTCTCATTCCTTTTTCTGGTACAGCTGCTTTGCAGGTGGGTTTGGTTTTTTTTCCCCTTCTAATATCTGCCACCTCAGAGACACTACTACCAGGGCTGTCAGGCTTGGACTTGGGAAGCAATGGGTCTGTCCTGGAGCCAGCTGGCATTGCCTTTGTTGGACATGGGGGAAGATTCTGGCATCTCCCCACAGAAACCGCCCCTGTAGCAAAACTTTGCCACACAAACCTGATACGTGCAGTTTCAGTGGGTACAAATACTTTACAATTAAATCCAATTGGACAAAATGCCAGGAGATTAATCATATCCAGCTTAACACAACCAGAAAATTTTATCTATTAAACAAATTTTTCAACCAAGATCAACCAGTAAAAGTAAAACAATAAAAGCACTGGCCTGAAAGCAGAATCTAAACAGGTGCAACAGGTGAAACATATTATTTTATGATATTATTAAAATCCTAAATCTAAGTGCATGGAGCCAAGTCTCCCTGCTTTTCCTCCCTTAGTGATTTGCTGCTGAAGGAAAGGAAGAGTTCCAGGACACTGATCAAAGGTAAAGCTTCAAGTACACCATTCACACCAACTACTAAAAGTAGTAATGTGGAGCTGTCATAATAACAGCACACTTCCTTCATTGCTTGTTTTAATTCAAACTGTGAGAGTCATAGAACTTGCTGAACTTTGCATATATCACCAATAGTAATACTCTTTCAAAGGTAATCCCAATATTAATATCCCAGGCAGGGCAAGAAATAATTAAAATGTAGAAAATTCCATATAGAGGTTTCCAATATTAATGTGAAGCACCTCAGTCAATAAAAAAAGAACAGTAGTTTTAGTTCATAGAAATGAATATTTAAAAACAATACTATAGTGCATTTTCTTTTGGTTGCATTTTTTTCCCATGCAATATTCATTTTTCTTGACAATGTTGGCATTGTTTTCGCTAACTAATACCTTTCATTTTTCCCTTATGAGAGCTGAAATGATGACACATCTCACACATCCCTCCCCCATCACTGGGCAGCAATATATAGCTCCATAGATACATCTCAAATGCCTAAATAGCTCTTTCCACAAAAAGAATCCAACTGCAAACCTCTTTATTATGGGCCCAGCTCATCTGCCCCTCTTCATGGTGAAGGGTTTGTGTAAGAAAACTGAGACTCCCCACAGGAGGTGGCAATAGCTGGTACACGTCTGCAGCTGTCAAATAGAGCAGCACTTCAGAGAAATGCTTTCACATCCTCCAGGATTTTGTTTTCTAATTAGCTTTGATATATAGACATCTCTGAGCCTGACCCTATTCATGCACAAGTTACTGTGACATCTCGTTACTGTTTACAGGCATCCACAGTACAAACACAAAAGCAGTCCAGGGTGAGTTCTCCAAATTCCTCACAGATTGAGTTATTTGGATTCAATAACAAGATTAGTGATTTTAGATTACAAAGGAAGTAGCCAATTACCTAGATAATGCTTGACCTGTCTCCTAGTATTAAAAAAGGAATGGAGTTACTTGGCCACTTGGAATTTTCTGTGGCTAAAAAATGGCTATTTTGTAAATAATTGAATTAAGTGCAGAGAGATGATGATGCAAGCTCAATACCTTTACTCTTTTAAAAATAAGTAATGGACTACCCATGCATAAGGCAATGGCACAGCCAAATGCCAGTGTTGGAGAGTTACAGTCAAAGCCAGGCTTTGACATCTGGCCCCTGAGCTTGCCAAGCTTATTCAGTCAGGGATTGCAATGGATGACTATGTGAAAAAAGTGAGAGTGAGCTAAGTAGGGATGCAAAACAACCACCTTTCACTCCCAAATCTTCTCCTCCTCCACCCCCATATGTCACAGTGCTAGTGAAAAGAACGATATCCTGCCAAATTAACAGTTCAATCCCATGTCTGTGACATCATTTTTGGAACACGAAAGCTGTTCTAAAACCTAAGCTTGTATCAAAGTCTAATCTGTGACCTATGAGACAGGATGTGTTTGCAGTGGAGCTCAGAACACTGGCCTTTTCAAGCCCTGCCGAATCGGGTCATCCAAATTCACTGTGATCCATGCTGCTCTAAAAGTTATATTTTTCAGCACTCTTATCACTTGACAGTGTGTGGTGTCAGCAGGTTGCAGGTGAAGCTCAGGGTGCGAGATGATACTGGACACCATTAATGGCTGATGGAGAACTGCTAGACTTCATCTTGTGGTTCTCTGGTAACTGAAGCGGTCTGTTTGATATTTCTTTAAGAATATTCTTAATCCTTTCTGAACAGTTTATGAACTTCAAAAAATAGTTGCCATTTGGAGCTTCCCTACATTTTGATGCTGAGGGAAAATGATCCAAATTAAATATAGTGATTTTGAAATTGATTACTGAAGTTACATTAATCCCCTAAACCAGTGGAAGCTATTATGCGAAATGAAACTTACTTTCAGGCACTATAATTTGCTTTCCTTTGGACTTCAGAAGTGATTTAAATTAAATTGAATTTAGCCTTGTTTCTTTCTGAATAAGAGTGTCCATATAAAAGGTTTAATCTGGTTTTATGGTTATTTAGATTAGCTTTACTGAAGAAGATGAGAGAAATTGCATGGGAAAAGATAAATAGAGACTACAGAAAAGCTCTTAGAGTATGTAAAATGTATCTTGCTACCCAACCCTTATTTTAGCCTTTCTAAGGCAACTGCAGATTCAGTGGTCATTTTCTGTAATTAAACTGTCATGGAAATATTGAAATAATTTCAATGTAGGCCTAATAATTTCAGCTTTCCTCAGGGATTCATGCCTCAATTTTCCTGCTGTGGGTATCAGTGACTAGCTGTGGACATCCGCAGTGGGGACATATTTGTCTCTTTTCTACTGTTTTTTACAACTTTTTGCAACTTGTTTTTTTTGCAGAAGACAGCTGTAATAGTCTTGCTCCTTACTTGTGGAGGACTATGGAAAACACCATGTGTAAGTGTCCTCTGCTGCCCATTTATCATTTATCACTGATGGCCCAGAAATGATGCTTAGGCTCCTGCAGAACATGTGGTAATTCCCACCATGCTTCAAACTGCCTATGTTTTTAAGAGAAGAGAAAGGATAGTGTCATGGTCTGAAGCACCCTCTTTTTTACTCTTCCCTTTCAAAAAGGCTGGAACAAAATGCAAGATGTATTTTTTCTCATAAAATAGTTAGGAATTTGATTAGCTACAAGCAGTGCTTGGAGCTGAAGCCAATGTGTGCTACCAGTTCAAGCCTTGACCCTTCCAATTCTGAAGTTTTCCAAGCTGGTCAATCAGTAACAGAGCTTCAGAAACCCTAAATTATGCCATTCCAGGTGATACCTCTGCCAGATCCAAGTATAGCTCTGAGACCAATAGGGTGAAAAATTTGAGTAACAGTCCATGTGTTGTCTGCATTTAACAAAGATTCAAGATTTCACACATACTTTTTTATGTGCTCAGTACCACGGAACTCCTTTCCCCTGAGCAATTCATTAAGCTTGTCGTTGGGTTGCTCTGTGGTGTGTTATTAAGTGTAACTATTCATTTCCCTCTCTGAAAACTCAGTACTACAGCATTTTGAAGAGCATCCCATTCTCTCTAACAGAGAAAGGGCAAGATTAAGCTTTCCAAGGAGCATTGCTGCCAGAAAGTCTGGCAGTCTAGCCTGACCTCCTGGGAGTAGTTCAACTGTGGCAGTGACAGACAGAAGAGGAACTGGACTCAGAGCCAAAAGCAGAGCCATTTGGAGAGAACAAAAGTGTAGTGAAGGTGGGGCAGAAAGCAAAGAATCACCTATATGACATTACACACAGTTTCACATTTAAAGCACTTTATTGCATTGCCAACATCACTCTTTTATTCTGTCCAAGTAACCAGTCAGCCAGATTTCATGAAGCAGCTGTTGCCCCCATTTCCAGATGTGCTTATGTGTCACTAGATTGGAAACACCAGGACCCTGCTTAAGCTGCATCCATATTTTCCAGGAGACCATGGATGATGATCAAAAGCCTGGGATCAATTTTTTTCTGTCCTTACTGCTGGGGATTTGACTCATCAGAATTTCAGCTGTGTCTTGAACAGGACATCATTGTGTAAAATAGGATCAAGACACAGTTGAGAAGTTCCTGAATGGTGTTTGAAAAAGTCTTATGATGCTTACTCCCTGCCCAGATTAACTTTCAAAGACCTTGGGAACAAAAGAGTATTTAAGAACTTTGAATGCAGGCTACACATAATTTGTCCAAGAGAATACTTCTCCTTTGCCTCCCCACGGTGTCTAGCTTGCTGAAGCAGCTGAAAGCCTGGGTTTCAGTGATAAAATGTTCTCAAGTGCCCAGAGTTGTGCTCCAGTGGAAGACTAAATGTTACAACATAGTTGGAACTGAGCATCCAGCTGTTTATTTTCCCCATAAACCTTAACAGTTTACTTTCAAACATACAGCTGACCAAGGAGGTCCTCCCCTGCACAGTGTCAGCTGACACAGCAGACTCTGAGCTGAGGAGACCTGGGCCACCATTGCTCCCATTCAGCAAGTTTGGCTCTACCTGAACTCCAGCAGAGCACTTTGTGGATCTGCAAGTCGTGGGCAAGGGCATTGTGCCAGGACCTGTAAGGTCCAAAAACGCTAGCTTCGTGAGCCAGGACAGGGAACAGGGATCAGTCTCCCTCCATAATGGTGGTACCTTCTGAAAGGCATGGCATACTTGTTACCCATTACCCAGTTGTTTATTCACCTGGATAAAACCTCAGAATGGATTCTGGATATTAATATCAGAGCCTGAGTTTTCTGTTTTGCAGGGAAGTGCTTTGACTACCATGCTTTCTGAAGTGCACATGCTCTCTGATTTTTCCCAGAGTCTTAAGAGTTTTCCTACATAGTGTTATCACGTTAAGGAAAGGCATGGACCCTGACAACATCTGGATTAACTTTCTTCCTTACAGGCATGAAAGAAAGTACCAAAAGGTGTTCTGTACACATAAACTGAAGAAGGAAGTTGCCTCTGTTTCCTACTTTCTTCATCACTACTTTGGCACTTCCAACCCTGGTTGTGCGAAGAAAGGACTGCCTGTATCTTTGCAAAACTGACTGTGGGCTTCTCTCCAGTGAGCAGGACACCATGTTGTGGATCCAGACTTCATGCATCTCTATGTGTGTATTGATGTGAATATACATATATCAAAGTGTGTATTCCTCCAGTCTTGCCTCAGTTAAACTCTGCTGAGGGTTTGAGGCCTTTCATTGTGCTTAGTGTCTCCTAATGATGAGCCTTAGATGACTTCTACTGAAGTCTATATGCCTGCCTATAATTGCTCTTTTGAGGCCAAATATCAGGTCTGGGTTCCACCCCCAAACCCCAAAAGTCCTGTCAGACGCCTTGCAGAGGAAATTATTTTCAAGTACACATATCTTGTATTGGATCAGACCACAGATATCAAAAAAAGGCTTGTTTGTCTGCTTTTCACATAACCTAGCACTATGAAGAACATGGAGCTAATTCATGTATATTGTGACACAGGGAAAGGTCAAAGGAAAGATATGTTTAAAGTTTTGTACTATGTTGTTATGGGTACCCACATTTTGGGAAGGGGAAGAGAGGATTAAAGGTTTCTTACAGTTGGGCCACATTCCTTTCATGATTACTTAAGTATTACACAAAGCATATTCTAGCTCACACAAATATCTGATTAGTGAAGATAAGACTGGCAAGGAGAAGGCATTCAGTGTGTGAGGTCAATTATGTTTTGCTGGATTAAATGTGCTTATGAACAGTGTTCTGGTTCACCAGGGAAAGGTTTAAGCACCTTGAATCCTTCCTGCATTTTTTTTCTTGGTTCAAAATGGTATAGACTTTATGAAATATCGAAATGTATAGTTCTTGCTAAAGAAGCTATACTAGCTCGGAGTGTGGAAATGCAAACTTATATGCAGTTTACTCTGGTAGAAAATGCCAATAAAGAGGGTGGTGTTTAGAAATATGGTGTAGTGCTGCCTAGAAAATAGTTCCTTATTTTGGGTGTGAGCTGCCTGTTTGTTAGGTAGCTTTGACAATCTAATCTCAGTAGCATAGACTAAGCCACAGAGAGTCAGCTCTTCAGTCATGTAGTTTTGTTTGCCAGCAAGCTCATGAAAACAGTGCCTGGTTAACCTAGATCAGTAATTTAGTGCTGACCAATTGTCCCTGTTACCTTGCTCAGGGTCATGGAGTAGTCTCTGAAAAAGGAGGACTTGCTCTTGTTTGAAGTAAACAAAATTATGTGCTTCATAGTTTAGCGTGTTCCAGCCAGCTGTCGCATTCAGTCCATGGGACAAAACTACCTGAGGCACTGCTCTCAGAAACAGGGATAATGTGTCCTGCAGACCCTTAACACCAGCTGTCCAATTCACTGCTATTACACATCACCTCTTACTAATGCAGCAACCAGGCTTTTCAACCATGACTTTGGAACAGAAGGGAAAACAAGACGTATTAAAGCACTTCTACTCCTCCTCCCCACGTGGCTTCGGTGGATTTTGTCACTGAGCAGCACAGGCATTTTTGCCACTTAAGATCAAGATTTGCAGAGTGATTAGACTGGCATTAGGTATTTCATAGTGCATTTATTATTTCATAAGAGATTTTAGTTCCCTCTGCATGAGTAAGCAGAGCAGCATGACTCCTTGTCTTCCTTCGGGACTCATAGTGTGAGGCAGAGAAAGGTTGTTGCAAATAAATTGATTTATTTTGACTCTACTAAAGAACTCTGTGACTCTACTCTTTGTGTGGGAACACAGATCTGTGACTTATGTTGTTTGCAGCTCCAATACTGGTCTTCTCTTCTTGCTAGCACAGTCTATGCTCCCCCAAAAAATGTAGATTGTAGGATTGCCCAGAGGAGGATGCAGAGCAAATTAGTCTAAAATGCTAGATAATAGATGTTGGTTATGTTCAAGAACACTAGTTGTATCTTGATTGGCACAATAGTCTTGATTTAAGGATGGAACACAATGGCCGGTTGTGACACAAGTACTGCTTCATTTTTTGGAAATAAACTGCCTGGAAAACTGACCTAGGTTGCACAAGGAGGCAGCCCAGTGGGGAGGTACTCCCATGGTCACCTTGGAAGAGGCAGTACTAAAGGGAAGACTTCAGGCTTCAGCTGTCAAAATGTTGTTTGCTCAGGCTGGCTCAGCTCCTGACAGGACCAGCGAGGAGAGACATCTTTGGCAGGCAGCGTGTCCCAGCCATCTATCTTAGTGTGTGATGTACTCTGCTTGGGAAACCTCTCTCCTCTCTCTCAGACCTTATTTTATACTATATTAATATTTGAACTGCTGAGGTGACTCCACCCTAAATTTCTGTTCCCCCTTCTGCCCTCTTCTCCTCAGCATGTCACAATATGAATTATGTCTGTTTGTCTACAAGACAACTCATGCTTATAAAACTGAAACAAAACACATTCTCTACCTCCCAGGACCATTTTGCAGTTAACTTCAATATTTTTTGTAATCAGGCCCCTCAGTATTGGAGACAGAAGATACTAGAAGATCCTAAAAATTGCCATTATGAATTACAAAATAGAAAGTGTTTTCCCATCTCATATGACCTTATACTGAAAACAAGATTTTGATCATTCAGTGACAATAATTTCTCAAGCATGTTCTTACAAATGTCTTTCAGAGAGTGACAGAGATTACACCTAATGGTTTTTCTGTGAGGCCCTGGAAAATCTTTATCTTTGGGCTGATTTTCCAGGGCAGTACATGACTTTGTTAGAGAGAGGCCAGACTACAATGTAACACGGGGCATTGTGATTACTGAAGCCATTACTTGTTATATTGCTTGTTGCAAGCAGTGTGGTGAGAGAATGTGTCAGTGCAAAGAGCAGTGTGGCATCCTCTGCCTGTTCTTTTCTCTCCATCTTCTCTTTCTCTTGTAGAAAAAGAGTTTGCAGAGAATTGCTTTTGAAAAATTGAAGACCTACAGAAAAAAACCGAGGGCAAAATTCATGTTGCATATGGAAAGAGATCTGATAAATCTGGAGCATTTTCCATTTGAAAAACACAGCAAGCTGAAAAACAGGGTTGTTGGGTGCTTTATATCTGTGCTTGATGAGACTGTCTCAGATCTTATAGGTGCTTCTTATGCCATACAAAATAAGTTTTCTCCTGCTAATCACACTTTTTGCTCTATAGCAAAACTAGAGCTAATTACTCACAGACAGAAAATGCAGTGGACATGTGAAATGTCTCTGTTCTGAGCTGCTAGGAACTTGAGATCTCTTCCTTCTTTCCATGGGCTTGTTTCTATCAAAAAGCTAACTCAAATATTTACAAGTATTCATTTGTAGATATACTGCTGTAATATCAAACAGAACAGCATCTGAGGACCTTCACCTTACTTTAGGTGTGTTCTCTTTTGGTGCAAACTGTGTTTATACCACTCTAGATATGTGCTTTAGCAATGCAAAAATGAAACAGACCCTTACATAGTGAAATAAAGCTGTTTGATGGATTTTGGTGTTCTGAAAAAATGTAAGGCACAGAGGATTATTGTCATCAAACCCGTGGTAGGCAAGTGGCACAGCCAACATGCGGCACTGCATAACTATGGCATGGCAAAGTTCAGAAAGATGATGGGCACTGACAGCTCATGTTCCAACCTGTCTCTAGCTGGTGTAATTTTCTGGGAGTCCTATAGACACCTAGGACAAATAATGCTAATTTATTCCAATCTGAGGTAGCAAATGAAGGCTTGAGAAGGTAAATGTGCTCAAATATGATGTACTCAGCTAAAAGAACCAGCCTGCAGTTCCTTGTTCTCTGGGAAACATGAGGAGATTGCATTCAACAATATGATTGTCCAAGGGATCTCAAAGCATGTATAATGTTGAGTCATGCTCGGGAAAAGAAGGCAGTAGACCTCGTTCTGACTGGGACTGATGAATAAATAGGAATTGTATTTCTGGGTAATGCTTTGATTACTGTCTGTAGTGTCCTTTGTCTGATATTATTATATTTGTAGTTTTGTTTTGGACAACGCAAATAAAACTAACAAGTGATGTCTGGAGAAAGAACAAAGACAAATCCTGAGCCTGACACTGATTTCCCTCTTCCTCTGGGACCTTCTGGAGGGGAACAGCCTTGTCATCAAGAGGCCACTGTCAGAGGTACTGTTACTGGATGCTATTCGAAGCTTCCCCTGGTGGCTGCTTATTTCAAGAGCCTTGGCTTCTCCTTGCTCTGGAGCTGGCATTAAGACATGAATAATGACAGCCAGGCATTTGCTTTTCAGGTGAACATCCATATATCTCAGTCAGGGGACAAAAGAGCAGCTGAGGGAAATGGGGTATGTGAATATTTATAGGCACACAGAATGCATGATTTCCTCTTTAATGCTACACAAGCTTGAAAAAACAACCCAGAAAAGGCTGGCAAAGGAAAAGCATTAGTCCAGGTTTGTTACTTGGCTGACAAACAAATAGGTGGTGTATTTCCATTCTAATGTTTTCACTGACATTTTTAGTATCATCTCTTTGGTGTTACCCTATTTTGATCCATAAATACTTGCTGACATATATTTGAGCTGCAAAATACACTCTCTGTGTATTTTTAGAACAAAGTGACCCTTACCCTATTTTTTACACAGGGGAACAGCAAAATGTGGAACAGTATTTGAGCTTTGAGTTTGGTATTTGCAGGGAGCTTTGCATATATTAATGTGTTTGAAATTAATGATCCTTTAATTAGCATGATAAACCAGAAAACTAAAGCACATATAGGATGACCAATTCTTCCTTTAAAATTTTCAGAATCTGTGAACCCACTGATATGAGAAGTATCAGTGTTTAAAATGCATGTTTATTAAGATTACAAAAGCCTGCATATGACAAGAGAAAAAAATCTCATTAAAATAAAAGTAACATTTTGAAAGTTTTTAAGGACTATTTGCATATCAGAGAATGGAATCCAGTTTGGAAATACTCTTCTAGCACAGTTCACTAGCTGGTTTTCCTGAGATTAGACTAATCAGCTAGCACGGAAAGAGCTGGCATTTGGTCTTACTGATGCATTGCAAAAGTACAATGTAGGCTTTGATTAAGGTTTTACACCGCTGTTAGAAAAATGCTTTGTTGCAGCAGTGAGGAAATTTACATTCTCCAGGTCCATGTGGTTGGATATTATGAATGAGAAAGAATTGTGTAAGGAGCATGATATGGATTAAACCAGGGAGACTTCTGCTTGTCAGCTCTAAGAGCAGAGCAGGCTGGAATTTATCTTGTGTTTAGTAAGCAGATAAGGTAAAAACAAATATGATCTAGCAAGAAGGAGGACATGAGAAGAGAGAAGAAACTGCCTAAAGAAACTGTGGAAGTTTTACAGCTGACACCCACAAGTGTGGGTGCAGTCAAGATGCTCGAGGGCAGGGCTGCTCAGAGGGAACTGGGCAGCCTGGAGGAACAGCCAACAGCAACCTCTTGAAATCTAATAAGGAAAAATGAAGTTCTGCCCCTAGGCATGGAGAACTGTGGGGATGGATTTGCTCTGCTGTGGGTAAGCTCTTTGGGTTTGGTAGATGGTGAGCTGGATATGAGCCAGCAGTGGATCTGCCAGCAGTAATATCCTGGGCTTTATGAATAGAAACAGCCAGCAGAGCAAAGGAAGTGATTACTCCCTCAGCTCAGCATTTGTTACTCTACATTTAGGCTACTGGATCCATTTTTGGCTCCCCAGTTCAAGACAAACTGATAAACTGGAGGGAGTTCAGTTGAGGCCACTGGAGTGGGAGGAAGAGAAATTGTGCTGTGAGGAGAAGCTGGGGAGGGATCCGGATTTGCTCAGCCTGGTGAGGACACAGGTACCTACAGAGAGGATGGAGACAGACCCTTCAAAGTGGTCTGTGGTGGGACAATGCTGAGCTGAGAGCTGACCTTGCATGGGGCAGGAGCTTGCATTAGAAATAAGAAGTCACTTGCAAACTGAGCTGTCCTGTGGTCCTACCAATAGCACGAAAGGGGAGTAAATCAGGCAAATAAAAATACTGGAGCAATTTATCTGCCAGAGATTCACATGCAGACACGTCTTTTCCAACCTGTGTCACAAGTGCTATTTTTTATGCACAAAGAGGCAGAGTAGTAGAGCAGCAGATAGATTTCCCGGTGGATAAGCATTAAAAAAGACATCCATTCCACTCAGCGAGCAAAGCAAGGCTTCTGAAGTCTCACAAAGGAAGCAAACCTGGAGAGAAAAAGAGACACTAAGACAGATGGTGAGACTATGAGACGTGCTCAGGTAGGCACAAGTACTCAGCCTGGGGCTGGACTTGGGTCTCTGAGTCCTCAGGAATAATAAGAAATCAAAAAAACAAAAAAAAAAACAACTTAGAATCATGCTTGTTGGTTTTGCTTAGGACTGACTGAGATCTTTGGGGCTAAAAAGTAGAATTGGAAGACAAGATCAAACGCATAATTCAAAGTTATAAGAGAACATGAATCACATGCTGAACTCCACAAAATCAAGTCTCAGGCTCAGAGATACTATTAAAATACAGTAGTTAAAAATCAGCATACTGTTTGTGAAGGAAGTTGCAGCCAATTTGCTGATTAATCCTCCTTCAATCCTGTAGAACAAGTACTCTTTGGCCTACATAAAAAGCATCAGAGGCTAAAACTCCAGGGCCCTTGAATACATCTTTTAATGAAGCTATTTTAATCAATGTTGAAGAATTATATATATTCAGGGGGACTGCACGTTTTGGGTGATTTGTAATGGGCAGATGAGCTTTTGTTTTGTGTCACTGAGTTGAATACTGCCCAGCACTGGAAGTGTTTGGATATCATGAGTACTATTTGCTGGCTTCTGTCCAGTTTCTAGTAGGCAGGTGTCTATACTATGAAAAAACATCATCACCATTGACACTAATTTGTATCTTTATTGAGAATCACTGTAGAGAGGCCAATATTCAAATGTGTATGACTCCTTCCAGCTTTTTCAGGGATAGAAATGGAGTACTACAATAAGATGGAAGCATCACTGGAAAATATTCATGGCTCATATTTTTAAACACACACACATGTATATGTATATGTAGATGTAGATGTAGATGTAGATGTAGATGTAGATGTAGATGTAGATGTAGATGTAGATGTAGATGTAGATGTATTCTTAAAGACAACCAAGAAAAATATTATCATGCATTAAATTTTACTGTTTCCAAAAATTTGCACTGAAAAAAAGACCACATAAAGTTTGTGGGTCAAACTGCTTTTCTGATGTTTACTTCATCACAATGTTTGCTTTATTTAATGTCTTCTCAAGTTATTTTCCTGCACAAGAGTTTTTCCAAATAAAAAATAGCTGAGAATTGCATCCCCAACCCTTAATTCACCTCCTGGCAGTCACAGAAGACAACACTAACAGAGCCCCACTAATGCTCTCAGATTCCCCTGACAGCTGGGTGCTGCTTTGTATAAGGAGAGGGGAGTATTTCAGAAGAAGGTAATTGAGTAGGGACCTGGTTATTGGATTATTTTCAAGCTTTGGTAGGCTTTCTGTTCCTGAAACTGCACAGATATACCTGCCTCCTGGATTAGCAATAGAAAGAGAATACATCTTTGCACAGCCCTGATGAAGTCCCTGCTGCCCTCAGCCTCAGGGGGAGCAGCTGGAGGAGGGGCTTATAAGTGGGACAAGAAAACCTCATGGCAAAGAGAATTGTAAGGCTAGATTTCTTCTTTTGCTTCTAAATAAAGGACTAGAACCATTGCTGGGGCATGAGAATGAAAGATGCAGCCAAACATTTCATAATATGGTCCATGTTAAAAATAGAAATATTTCTTTTGGTCTTTTCAACTCCTTGAATATGATGATGATGCACTCACCTGCACCATCCAGCTCTCATCCTACAGCCTTTGGTTGTGAGCTTTGAAATTGTTTCTATGGTCTAGCGCTGATAAAGATATAGTTGGCAAAGGAAGTAGCATAGAGAGACATGGAACATTATGTAATTTTTTTGAAAGTTCAAAGGTTCCATTAGAATTGCTAGGACTTAATGTTTTTGCATTATTTATTCTAATAAAGGTGTATTCAATTAAGCCAGTAAATATTAACATCTCCAGTCTAAGGGAATTACTTGCCTAACCCTTTTTTTTTTCCTGACAGAATTTCTTCTTGAGATTACTTTCTTAACCTGGCACTTCAGGTTGCCTAAAACTTATGGACCTCAAAGAAATCTATTGTGGAATTCAATTTCTGACTGCTTCTGAATGAAAAAAAAAAGATATTTAGCCTTGCAGGACCAGCCAAATATGTGGGAAATGAAGCTAGTACTCTTTCTGCTTTGTCACCTGCCATAAGCACCTAAACATAAACAGCAATTCATGGAACACTTTTGCCTGGTTTTGTCATTTGGAGTTTAAAACATAGCTTGTAAAACAAATACATTGCTACATTTCCTCCATCATTATATTGGTTTATCCCCAGAAGAATGATGAATATATTCAAGATTGTTTTGAGATGGGTTAACAGCTGTCAAGAAATTTAATTGGACTTTTGTTGAGTAGTTTTGAAGACTGGCTCCCTTGTGTCTCTATAAACACTCTCACAGTCTTTATACCAGTGTCAAAAATCCTGCATGAAATTATTGCACTGCCAAGGGGACAGGGCTTGGAAAGAGTGAGGGAGTTGGAACATCTATTTTTTGCTGATGTTGCTTATTGTCTCTTTTGACTGTTTTGAACTTTTGTATTGCAAAGTCATTGACTTGGGAGAATTCTAGAAAAGTACCCAGGGCAGCTTACACAGCTCATAGCTTACACCAATTGTTAAAATTAGACGCCTCACAGAAACCCCCAGTTTCCAGGACAGCATAGAGTGAGGCTCCTGCCCATTTCACTGGCAGGGCTGAGCCATTTTCAGTCATAAATTGCAAGATTGATTTAAAATTTATTACTACATTTTAGCTCATGGAATTTATAAACACCAAAGTCACATAATTAACAAAAAAACAATAAAGGTTTTAATATGTGTGTCCTGGAAAGTCTTCCCAGTCAACTATAATGCATCAAGAGTTCTGTCTAGAAATCTTGAAGAAACTTGCTTTATGTGGAAAAGGAGGGAGATATGAGATACTATTTCAAGGTTTGCTCATTTTTATTTTGTAATATCTGTAAACAGTGCAGCATTATTTTCCTTGCTCATCTAGTTCAAGTGATGGATGTAGAAACGTCAGGTTGTAAAAATTCCGTCACACCTAATAATTAACGCCCTGTGCTGGATAAGAATAAAGTCTGTCACTATCAGATTTAGATGGATAGATAACCATGGTCTACCAGCCTCTGCTTCAACCTGCTGGAGGACTTAGGTGATGCCTAATCCCAACCAGTCTCTCACAATCTCTGCCTTTTTAGTCCCTTGATTTCTGACCCACACTGAACAGCACTTCCCAATGCTTTCACCAAAGTGAAAAGGATTATGAATCACTCACTTTTATATTCTACAAGTTCAGAAGATTGTTTTAATTGTGACATTGGGGTTAAACCTTTGGTGTTGCTTAAAGCTCCAAAATCTCAGAGCAGAGTCCCTTTTCTAAGCAGGGGAAAAGAGCTCCCTTTACAAAATTAAGACTTTTCCTTATGCAGCTTTCTTATAGATAATAATTTTCTTACTGTTAAAATGACAAACAGAAAGAAAGCAGCATAAAAAAGGAGTGGTAAATAACTTGATTACAGCATCACTTGGTTGACACTTTAATAAAAATTACATTTAAATAATATTGGCTAGTAAAATATAAGATGAAAATAATGGGGGCTTTTGGAACCTAGGATTTCTTTTGATAACAGTGAGTTACTTTGTAATGTTAATATTTTTATCTGGAGATATGATTCAAAGGAAAATCACAGCTTAGCAATGGGAAAAATGTTGTACGGAGAAAGGAAAGCCATAGTGCATGCGAGAAGAAGAGTTGCTCCCCGGTGTAAATACAGTTTTACCCAGACTTCTGTTTGACAGCAAAATACAACCTTGCCAGCACTAGGAGAGCATTAGTGGGCCCAGAGTTGTCAATTAGACTATTTGTTTGCTACTCAGAAACTCTGGCCTTCCCAAAGAGGCTTTTCTTTTTATATTTATGGAAAGGACAGAGATTTTTCAACACTATGGCACTGTACAACACTGTTTCAATTTTCTGGAAAAGAAAATCACAAAAAAAAAAAGTGAAGTGCTATGACAGTGCTCCATCCTGTACCTGAGTATCTTCCCCATGTTCTACTGATAAAAAATTATGAACAGATATCAGCCTTGTAGATCCAATTTAATTCTGGAAAGCTAGGCTCCATTTTACCACTCTATGATAACTTACACCGTTCAAATTATGACTTCATTGAGAACATCATTGTCTGTAAATAAATCTTACCCTGGAATTCGTTCATCTGCTTCCTTTGGTGACTTTGTGGATCTGAGGTTGTAATTAGAAATTCCAAATTAGAATTGGCAATTGGGTCCATGACTAAATGTTGATAAATTGTTTCGGCACAGCTGTGAAGAAATTAAATCTACTCCAATGCTTCAGCTGTATTGGCTTCATAGCATTATCACAGGCAAAATGTAGTAAAAGATTACTTTTGCCATTAAAGTGAACAGATCTGCTTCTGAGCACATTAAAGTGATGAGTTAGTACGTGACATTTTTGGATAGCTACTCTTCAGAATAGAGCTGCACTTCAAAACATGTTGTGCTGAACAGGAACACATTCCACCAAAGGAGAAGATTGGGCCACAATGACAGTGCAAAGGGGATGAGGGGGACAACCAATTTCATTGAGATGGTGGCCTTTGAGAGTGTAAAGCCTTTAATCTCAACAGCTTTTTTCTGCCCACTGAACTTTGTCCTGGCAGCAAAACAGCAAAACAAACCCCAGACTTGAACCAGGTGGGGATTCAGCGCTGCCTAGTGTGAAGGAGATGAGCACCCCAACCTCTGCTAAAGTTGCAGGTCAAGCTGGAAGTCACTGCTTGCCACTCATCTGGTCTCTTTTGGAGATTCATGGCACTGGCTGTCTGCTAGGCAAGCCTCTGGGACAATTTTTTGATTTGGTTTGCCCAGCTCAGTCTTCATTCTCGTTTAACTTAACTCCCCAAATAATTAAAATTCTTCCCTGTTTTGGTGTGAGATCATCAGTAGATCTTGCTAAGAAATCCCAGGAACTGATACATTCTCCTCCTTTTATCAGGGCAGAACCTGCAATACCCAGAAGTAGCAAGGAATAATGACTTGCATGTATTTGATGGCATTTTTCCCCAAGTCAGCAGGGTGCAAGCTTAGTGCTGTGAATTTACAATGAACATGTCTAATTTAGTAAAAAGTGCCCACGTGTGAATGTTTGGGGTTGTCCCACCCATCATCTTGCTTTATCTTTAGACACAGGTATTTTCAAGGAAAAGTTGAAGAGAGATCCCCATTCCTGTGCCATCCCTTGTGATGGCATACAGTACTCTGGACTCCAAATTTTCATGATCACAGAGCCCTAGACTAAGCAGGGTTGTAATGGATCTCTGGAGATCATCTAATCCAACTCCTGACTACATACAGCAGGTTCACATTATGAGCACAGGATGGCATCTGGGCAGGTTTTGAATATCTCCAGAGAAGAATACTCCAACAACCCCTCTGAGCAATCTTTGCAAGTGCTCTGTCACCCTTAGGACTTCCTATGTCTTAACTTTTTTCCACCACAGGAGAATTTTCAAGTTGGATAGAATTAAGAATAAAATAGAGTTTAGCATGTTACGAGCAAACTACGCAGAAAATCAGGAAAAGATGACCACAGTTAATGTTTGGCAGTCATAAAGGTAGCCAAGGGTGTTCAAGACAGAATTACCAATAGATACCCGCAGGGAGAAATCCAGTTTCATGACAATAATGCTATTGCTCAGGACTGTAAATCAGCATATGGCAAGCAATGTGTTTTTTCTTAGTAACTGCTTATTACATACCTGATATATCTACAGGAGAAAGAGGCCTAACATTTTATGCTCTTGGGTGCTGTGGATGCTCATTATCAGATCAGAAATATATTTCATAAACTTTGTCTGAAACGAATCACTTCACCTTAATAGTCTCTCTTGGGGCAAGATCAATTTACACCAGCCAAGGATGTCACAGGCTGCCTGCAATCTTCAGAACTGTTGCCTGATGCTGGAGTGCCAGATTATCATTCTCCCAAATGCCAAATTCATATTTTGAAATAGAAACAATACTAACAAATTACAGAAACCATATGAGAACTAGCAGGCCTGATTTCCCATTATGCTGCTTCAGTCTGCATTAACATGGAGGTGAATGAGACCATCAAGGCACACTACAGTGCAGTGCAGGAGTGTTCATAAGCAGATTTACCAGGCAGGCTTGCTTTTTTTTATGAACAAACTGAAAAATCTATGTAGGGAAAGCCAGTAGATTATGTGGATTTGAGTCATACACGCTTCTTACTGCATATCATTAAACTTTATTCTTTAAAATGTATTCACACTCTAAAGACTCACAATCCATGTAATTGTGCTATCATGTAGCAAAAAAGCTAACTAAATGCTGCTTGAAAAAGGAACGTTAAGTAGCACAGTATCTTGTGGGCTAATTATATGGTGAGGTAAGAGCTGTACTGTAAGGGAAAATAAACAGGACTAATGAAACTACCAGATGATACTTTATAAGGACTTCAGCACACTTATGTGAATGGAAAAATCATTTCTTGAAGAGTTCAGAACAAAAGCACAATGTAGTAACATAGGATCCACTCCAGAAAAATGAGAGAAAATACCTGAGATGGAGATTTCAATCTGAGAGAAAACTGAAAAATAATAATGGCATGATAAGGGGAGGCATTACTTATTGATTTATTATCTTGCCTCCAATAAAGTGCTTGCCATTGTACTAAACCAGTGTATTCATTCAGTCACTGATGGTCTCAAAGAAATGTAAACACATGGCAGCATATTTGTGGACACAGACATGAAGCTGCTTATCTGTTCTAAGACATGCTGTGGCTATTTACTCTAATTTTTGTCTTTTGTGTTTCTGTCACTCTGTTTTCCTTCCATGATCTGAGCATAGAGACCGACCACCTCAGGGAACATTTCCTCTCATCCTTGAATGATTGTTGAAGTGTGATGATCAATGGCAAAGGATCTATTTGAAGGCCAGTAACAAGCGTTGTGCCTCAAGGGTCAATACTGGGCCTGGTTCTCTTAAAATCGTTATTAATGACCTGGTGATGAGGTAGAGTGTAACCTCAGAAATTATGACAGCGTGATGACACAAAACCAGAAGCAGTGGCTGATACTCCAGGTAGCCAGGCTCACATCCAGGGGGACCTTTAACAGGCTGGAGAAATAGGTGGGCAGAAATGACACGAAGTTCAACAAGGTGAAGTGCAAAGTCCTGTACCTGAGGAGAGAAAGTGCCATACACTGGGGGGGTCACCTGGCTGGAAAGCAGCTTTTCAGAAAAGGGCCTGAATGGCTCTGGACTAGATGACCTCCAGAGGTGCTTGCCAAACTCAGCCATTCTGTGATTCAATGGTTCCGGGATTCTGAATCTCCCATTGGTTACTGTGTTACTCCTTAGAAGCATTGGTAGCCAGCTGAGAGGAAGGATGGGACCAATTTGCTTAGGGGTATTTGTGATAGGTCAGAGAATCCCTCCTGGTTTCCTATAGAGAAGGAGCTCATGCAGGGGTTAGATTGTATCTTCATGTGTCAGTGATATATCTCAGGTTCACCACAACACATCAAATAATGGTTTGGTCCATTTTTTCTGTTAGAGGTGAATCAAATCCTAAACTGAAGCAAGGCTAAGTGAATGGCACTCTTCCTCAGGACCTTTGGAAAGATAAGACTAGTAGAATTGTCCAAAGGACAATTGCCATGGATATGAACCTGCTGCCTTGCAACATGACAGAGCACATCCAAGATGCCCCCTTGACAGTGGTCTTATAGACACATGATGCTGGACAGGCAAGTTTCACTGCAATACTGAAAAAACCCTTCATATCTGTGTTCAAATGACTGAATCCCATCCAGCTGAGATCTTCCCCATCTGTTTCTCACACGGAAATGAGGTATTGTCTTGCTGTGCAACATGGCAGCAATTGACTGTGCAGTTTTGGCTTATGAATTCAGAGAGACACTGCACAAAGAATGGTGTTTAGCTCTAGATTCAATGTAATGTAGGTGTCTACTTGTAAGTCCTGCATCTAAACTCCCATTAGAGTGAATGGAAATCTAGCCACTACATTCAATGGTCTTGGCATTATAGAGTAGGAGCTTGCATTAGGGTTGCTGAGTAACTCTCAAGGCTCCACAGACTCTAGAAGGTAGGAAATGATTTGTACAAATATTGCCTTGAGCTTTGGGAACCACAGGCACGCTCAAAGTGGTGCAGTAAAGGCTGCATTAACAGTTAAGGAAGTAATTGGAGGGTAATGAAACTCAGAGATGGTGAAACATCCTGACTCTACTCAGTGTCTCAGATGAAGCATTTGTTTCAAAAGGGTATTTCACTGGAACACGCTATGGTCAGGACTCCAAAGGTCTTTATCCTGAAGGAGTCACAGCGAGAATCAAGTCATAACTCACTCCAGAAGAAACTACCTGTCAGCAACAGAGGTAATGGCTGGAAGACAAAGCAGACAACAGTAATTAACTCTGTCTCTTCACTCTGAGAAAGATGCCATATATTGTACATATTGAAGCAGGGGTGAGAAACTATTAAACTCTCATGAATATTCATGCTAATTTTTAGTTCTTCAGAAACATTCTGGGGAGGTGAAGGACAGTGTGATGAGAGCCTTCAGGCTTATTGGCTTGAAAACAAATAGGAAAATAAAATTAAAATAATGAATTAGAGCAATGGGTCCACTTTAAAAACATGGCAGTCTGGAAGAATGCCTCCTTGTCTAGAATCACAGAGTCATAGAATGGGTTAGGTAGGAAGGGACCTTAAAGATCACATAGTCTCAAACCCCTGCCAAGGGCAGGGACACATTTTACTTGACCAGGTTGCTCAAAGCCTTAACCACCCTGGCCTTTAATACTTCTAGGGATGGGGCATGCCTGACTCCTCTGGGCAACCTGTTCCAGTGCCTCATTACCCCCACCATACAGAATTTCTTCTGAAAAGCTAATCTAAAACCCCCTTCTATACTTAGAGGAAGTCAGGAGGATAAAAGAAAGAGCAGACATTCTAAAGCTTGCACTCTACTCCTGGAGACAACTTTCTCTTTTGCCTCATAAGCATTCTGAGAACAAAACAGCACATTATTGAAAAAGTGACAAAGTTGCTACCCACATCATAATCATGAAGTACAGTAATATTCCCCAAAGTCTTCCTCCTAATGTTAAAATCGATATATGTAAAGTAACAAGAAAATATGTGGCAGCATTTTGCCTGATCATTGTAATATATTGAGTATGGGTGACACAGGGAGATAGTTTCTAACATGGAAATTGTTTCACTGCCATCTACTTTAGATTGAGGGTTGCACTAGTCAAACCCAGTGTTTTATCCTTTGTACTTATTTAGCCCATTCACAATCACTTTCAAACACTCAGTAGCAAAAAAACTTTGTGGATCTGTCTCCTACTGATGCCTGGAGTGGCTACCAGGAACAGAGGCTAGGCTGTTAAAAGAATAAAGTAGGTATTTATTAAAGACCTTCAACAGATACACCTTGGGCAGTGCAAATCCTCGCAGAGGCTACACGGAAGGTGGACAATGATCATGAGTTTTTCCGACTGAAATAAGTTTGTTCTGTTTGCATATCAGAGGTTAATTGTCCAATTAGTTTCAGGTAATGAAGTCACATTCCCCCAGTTTGCTCCCGCCAATTCACTTTTGATTATATTTTTTGGGGCCTAAGACTGTGATGGTCACCTTGGTTCCCAGGCTTGGAAGGATTGTTTTGTCTGACCAAAATGACAAGAGAGCTTACTAACACACTTTATATGGAGTTGAGACTTATACACTAATGCAGTACAGCATCTGAAAAATCCTGTAAAATAAAAAGCTAAAAGCTTAAGGCATCATTCCACATGCATCATCCCACTGCAGGGTAGTAGCTTATCAGAAACAAGAATATTTTAGAATTTTGAGACATTTTTAGCAATTTTTTCAAACCTTCATAGACGATACTCATAGATAGTCAACAAGTGGTTTTTGCTTGTAGACTCAGTGGCTACCTAAGGATATTCTCTGAAGACTGTTTGCTCATGATAGTCTTGTATTGTCTGTTGTACTTTACATGATTACCATGTTCCTTATATTATAGACTGTTTACTTTCAAGGCATGATAGAGTGATAAAAATTTATCATCCTCATCTGTTGTGTGTTCATTTTTCAATAACAGGTAGAATTTCCTGGAATGGGTCTGCCTTTCCACCTATCTTTTATTTTTATTGCTATTATTGCAGTTGTGGTTTTTCCCCCAAAGCTTCATGCTACAATGCAATAGGGCATTTAACCACTAGCAAAAGAAAAAAGAAGAAAAAAATGTTTCTAGCTTGTTTTCTCATCCATTTAATTATCCATTTTCCCATTTTATATGGGATCTTAATGACACAATTATGGGGTATGAAACACTGATAGATAGATTTCTATCACCCCAAGGGGAAAACGTCAATGTTCTTGTTAGAAGTTTATTGATGCATTCCTTCATATTCAGAATTATCCCACATAAACTTTCAGAATGTTTTACTTTGCAAAACAATGCAAATAAATAGTATCTCCTTATGTCATTTGTTCGTCAGAAGATAGAATGTCTAAAGACAGTAGTAAGCATAATGAGATATGAAATTCCATGTAGTTTTTAATTTTTCTGCACTGCCTCTAGGTTAATTTGAATGCTTCAGGGATATGAACCTTGAATACTTGATCTTACACTATTTTATATCTTGTGTAGTATTTAGGCAGTGGACAGAACGGGCTGATATGTCATATTGACTGTTCGTCACAATGACACATCTCCAAACATCAGAGGTACATATTGAAGTTTTTTGGGCATAGGCTGTGAGATGAACAGCCTTCAGGACTCCTAGACTTTAAATTTGTCATTCATATTTAAATCTATATGAAATGAGTGTCACACATGTCACCCCAACTAAGTAAACTATGAATTTTCACTTGGAGATATTTTGTGTCTAATTAATCTACTCTTTTTTTTTTTTTTTTTTTTTTCCCCAGTGACCATCAGAAACATCCAGTTAAGGAGAGTGACAAAATGTAGAAGACTTAAATTGTATTATATGACTTGTTCCATAAGTACCAGAGCTTAAACCTTAATTATGCCCTACCTCCTTGCTCTTTTTTTTTTTTAATTTTTTTCATTAATTTTTTTTTCGTTACTTTTCCTGATTTATTTCTCTTCATTTTATTTAACTGCCTGACCCATAACCTGAACACAAATTGAATGACAAGCCATTTTTCCTTCTCTGTTACATATCAAAAGAGGAAAGAAGTTAGAAGAAACAAGAAAAGTCTTAAGAGGACCCAATTAACTTACCTCTACCCCAAGTTCACATTCCTTTTTGCTTCCCCATGACCTCACAAGACAGGCAGTTGGGCCCAGCCAGACAATTATTCAGAGTGGGATGCAGTCAACCTGATGTGATGCCAAGCACCCATATTAAGGTAATTGCCAGCCATCCTCTGGGCCTCGGGGCTTGATACGGTTGTCCTTACATGGATGTGGTTTCAAATGCCAGAGTCAGACAGGACAGCTAAAGATTACAAGTAGATCTGACACTACTCTTATGCAGTGGTGCATCCAGCCCTGCGCCGGGCTGCACTATGATCTCAGAAGTGCTCATTAGGCCTTGGCCTCGGCAAAAAGCACCTGGGTTAAGCTCCTCTTGAGCTTATTATAAACACTGTCTTCTCCGAGGAACTTCAGCTGTCTAAGGAGCTCCTGAGGGGTTTTTTTCACAGATAGCCTTAGAAATTTGTTTCTTGGCTGAACAACTTCAGTAGAACAACAATTTGGTGTTGAATGTTCACAGGAAGTTACTGATCCAAGTTGTGGCCAGGATGGAAAATTACTGTGACTAAAGCCAACACTTGCAGCCCTATAAGCAGTGGTCCTAAGTGAGGCCCTTCTGGCTTTTCTGGGCCACAGCAGGCTGTGACAGGGAATCTTGATCCAAGTGGGGCCTCAGAGCCAGGGAACTCTCAATTCTGCTATACCTTGATGAATTGCCAAATGATGATGGCAGATCCTAGGCTGATACCCCCAGTCCTTGAGGCTCTGCTCTTTGCCTGTTGAGAAGGTGTGAACGTATCCAGCTTCACTGCATTCAAGGGGAATTTTTCACAGATATATACCTTTTACATACTCCTTAAGGGCTCTGTGTGTGTGTGTGTCTGTGTGTGTGTGTGTGAATATGCTATAGCAAATGTAATATGAATTTTGTTCTCAGATTCTCAAGTGCATTAGATTCCTAAGTAAGTTTGGCTTATAACTGAGCTTGTAAAAGCACTGTCCTGCTTATAGTAAATTCTGTAGAATATTTTGTTAATTTTTAAAAATCTGATTGTTAATTAAGTGTTACGTTGAAGTGCAGTTGAAACTTTTAGGCCTAAACCTTTGATAAAATCTGTGGCTAAAGTTGACAAGGGGATCCATGCTGAAGTTTTTATCCTTATCTGTCCTATCCTTAACCTTTTTCCATCCCTAGCCTCCACGCAGATAATTTTAGGTTAATTTTAGTTCTAGCCTGATTGATTTTAGATTCTAGTCCAGTTTCTCTCTGTGTGCTTTAAACAACTAGCAAGTAGTAGAATGAACCTTACTAACAAGCTTTGTTGTACTTTAATATCAAAAAGTGCTTTTGCCGATACATTGGCTGGTCATTTTCTGAGCACCCTAAACCACTTATTCATGAAAAATTATAGGAGAAATATGCCTTCAGGATAAGCACCTGAAGACATCTCAAATTGTGTTTCTCAGCTTCCATATCTAGAAATAAGCTTATCATGAAAACTTTTTTCCTCTGCTGCACAAGAGGTAGGATTTGGCTGCCTAATGCTTTAAACACTTTTCCTGCTCCAAAGCAACCTGCATAGCCTTTAGTTCCTGTGGGGGAACATGGATGTCCCATAGAGCCTTTGCCAAGCCTGCAGCTCCCAGGAAAATGTCTCATTTTCCACAAGGTATCTGAAAAGACATTAGAAACTTACATTTAGGTATTCTAATGGTGCCTTAGGGAGTCTAGTGAGACCATACTCTTACCACATGAATCTGTGCTGGGAGTAGTAAACTAGCTATTACAAGTCCCTTTAACTCCATTCTGTTGTCCAAAGGTAACTTCTTATCAATGTCATGCACAGGGTTCTTTTGAGATGCCTCTAAGCATCCCCACTAGCCTCTAGCAGCTGCTCCAGGTGATCTCATGTGTCCTATGTTGTGGTGGATGTCTTCCAGAAGCCCTAGGGCATCTAAAATGCTCCAGTGTAAGCAACTGAATCAAATATCTTTCTCCAGTATGACTGTGAGAGGCCACAATGTACCCAGTATCTCAAAGGAGGTCCTATATATGTCAAATTAATGCCATAAGCCATGCTTAAAATGGCAGAATGGTCTTAATTATGGCCATTAATAAAGGACCTGAATTATAGAGGGCAAAACTGAATGACAGCAGGAACATATATGCCTGTGAAATACTGGTGGCTTAACATCTTTTCTTGTTCTGAATTAGAATTTAAAAGTCTTTATGAAATAGACTGTGTAAAAAAGTTTAAAATAACACAGAATTCAAAAACCACTTGCATAAAACTGACCAGAATATTCTTTGAAACATTTTGAGTCTACTGAACTGTGTACTGCTGGGGTCTTCTTGGGTGTTTTTCTTGGGGTTTCTGGTGTAGTTCAGAGTTCAGCTGCTTTCACTGTCATGGCTCCTCCTGGGAGTTGTAGCCATAATGCTTTTTATTCCCATCATGTTAACTTTTCCAGACTACCTGACAGGTATCGTGGTTTATTTCTCATAGCATCTGCTGAACCTAGTGTGAAAAGTTCTCCTTGAAAATGGTAACTTGCTCATGCATATTTTTTCTTCATTAAATCTGTAAGTGAATATGTACAGTAATACTTAAAAAAATCTCCAGTTCATAAATATCCTGACAGGTATGCCAAAAGAAAATGAATGAGGAAGGAAAAGAACCTGGTTACATTTTAAAATGACCTTCAGCAACACACAATTAAATGTACATTTATTTACTGTAAATAAAAGTGAAAGAAAAATGACTAGTTAAATACTCCACTAAGAGTGTTCTGGTAGTCCTGTCACGGATAATATTCATTCCTATATTATCTTCATAGAGAGAAGACAACAAAGTCTTTGATTGCATCCTCACTTTTCCTAAATTCATGCAATGAATGACATTTATGACATCAGCATAATCAGTTGATAATCACAAAATTTGTCAGTCTTCTGGGCTACTAGTTAGATGCCATGCCCTGTGCAATGCTCCAACTCAGGAGAAACTCTGTTTTCCATGGCCTATATCTGTCATGCAGATCTTGGAAGAAGTGGCTGAGTTACGAGGAAAAAGAGGAATATGTGCTTAAAATACTGCATCTAAACATCACTAATATCAAGCCTCTGTTTCCTTTCCCAAAAGCAGTTACAAATCCCTATTCCATTTTTTCCCATTTCTCAGAAGACTTCTTAGGTGGTGTCATTCATCTTGCCCAGCTAAGAACAGCTAGTTTAGGATTTTCTTAGATTAATGTGCTTCTGTGACATCTTAAAGAATAGAGACCATGTGCCCAGAAAACATGGAAAAACTTTAGGTAAACACAGCTCCATAGAAGTCAGAATACAACAGCTGGCATTTTCATCTTGAAGAATTCAAAATCAAATTTCCACTGCAACCCACCCTTTTGACTTGGTGTGACCAAGTAGGAAAAGTCCCATTCCAGATAATATGTAGTTTTTCCAGGCAAAGATTTCTGCCCCCTTGAACTTCAAATCATGCTCTTTCAGTAGTGAAAATCATAATGCAAGGTCTGTGTTACTATGACAAGTGAAGAAAAAAAAATTGATAAAGATTTGTAATAACCTAAAAGAAATTTCATACATCACTGAAGACACAGAAAACTGAAAATAAAAGAGATTGGGGTTATATTTCTCTTTAATAATGTCAGTCAAAAATGTTCCAGTCAATGGTCTGAATACCATGGATGAGGACAGATTTACCACTTCATTTCACTGAATAACAATTTCAAAGCCTAGCAAAATCTTGGTAAGAGGAGATGGTGAAGCCTAAACTTACTGTCAACAAATCACACTAGACAAATAATGCATTTTGATAAAATTGCTGCATGATCCTTGAACTGGAATATCTAAATGAGACAAAAGGTTTTAGAGGAAGGATGAAAGGAATTTGTAAAGAGTCAGTGGCACCAAATAGGCTCATGTGCAGTTTTGCTGTCACAAAAGAAAAGGGGGAAAGCTGCGTGATACAGCCTTGTAAACTCTGTGTAATGGGCATAGTAGTAAATTCTGTTAGAATGGATGTAGGTAGACTTTTGATTTGAAAAATAAAGGACAAGGGTATAACCAACACTGTAACCTCAGTGGATGCCCAAATGGTTGCTCAGAAATTAATTAGACTACTGCTCAGATTGTAACATGGGCCTAGTGTTTTATTTGTATTCAGAGCAAGGTTTTACAAGTAGCTTATGCAAAAGTGTGAAGCTTATGTTACCACTGAAACAGGGCCCTGGTGGATGGTGGTGATGGAAATCACCCCTATACTTAATCATATCTGCCCCATACCATGCAGACAGATGTCAACCAGTTCTGCTCGTTTCTTTGATTGTGTTCACAACTAGTCCTACAAAAATATGACCCTTTGTGTCATGGTCTACCACTGGATCTCATACGCTGAACAGCTTTGTGACTGCTAATGGGAATAAAAGGGAGAATGTGGGAATGTGGAATCCTTACAGTGGTCTCAAACAATGAAATTACACTTTATCTCAGAATTAATTTATCATCAACAATTGTATGCAGCAGCAACACAGAGATATTCCACATTTGGGTTCTTAACATTATGCTGGATTTGATTGCTTTTCTTTCACTCAATACTCTGTCTGTTTACAGACTGAACAAAGAAAACTTACAAAGAGAGAGACAACAAATATACAAATTGACAAAAGCATTTTATATTAGATTTCTGAACTTTTGAGATTTTATAAACATTTCCATAAAAACAGGGAATGCCTAAGTATTTGTGAATTAACAACATTATGCCAGAGCAGAATGAATGCCATTTTATTTCTTTGTGTTCATTTCTCCATTCTTCTTATTTTTCACATTGTCTTTACTGTTTATATTACACAAACATGCCCTGCAGAAATGTGAATTGACTAACAAAAGTAGTTAGTGCCAATAGGGGTGAAGTTTGACATCAGCTGTAGGCTACAAGAAGAAGTGAAAAAGAAGCAAGGGAACACAAATCTTAAAAAAAAAATAAAAAAATAAAAAAAATAAAGAAAGAATATGCTACGGACGTTGTTGTATCCTCAATCGACATATTGTACAGATCTGATAAGGTAGAATATCAAAAGCATGCTTAGTGCTGGGTATCACTGGAATTTACATGGAAATGATACAACAAGAAATAGATACCTGTGGAATTAAAAACAGTATATAAAGATAAATTACTTTGTTATTGACATTTGGAGTCATGGTCTCAAAACTGTTGCAGAGCTTGCACAGTATTTGTTGAGTGATTCTAACCTCAAATGGAATTCAGATAGCCATTTGTACAAAAAAATGTTGTGAGGTTTGGAATGCTACACCCTTCTTAAATGTAAATATAGTGTCAGCACAGTAAATTCTTTCACAGTACCAATGAGAACCAGAGCTTCCATCTGTGAAAAACAAAGGAATTTTTAAAATATCTCCAATGGCACAAGATAGAATCAATTTTTATTACTATTTTAATTCTGTTCTTAATCTGCTTCGAATTCATAGAAATGTAAATTTGAGAGTGTCTGAAACCAGTAGAGCCACTCCATTGTGAGACCAACTTGAGTTTTGTCATAACCCATTTTAACTTTTGTTTTCTCATCTCATTAATTTACTTTCAGTAGTTTTCCTCGGCTTGACAGGACTTAAGTCACCTGTATTTGCTTTGGTACAATAAAGTAATTGACTTTCAGATGTTCAAGGACATCTTGCCCCATTAACACCTTCCCATTTATGGATGTGTATGCACAGACATATGTATATAGACAAGAGAGATGTAGCTGTGAAGTGAAGCTCAGAGATCAATGTGGTTCACTTTAAAATTTCATAGACCTGATTATTCCTAACAGTCATGTAAGTACCTGGTGAGATTAAGTGTGAAGGTTCATCTCAAAGGTTAGGATCCTAAAAATAACCTTTGAAAGACTGAACAGTTGTAACAACAGAGAAAACTGTCCCTGGCAGTGCCAGAGCAGCAACAGTGGTTTTTTGAAAGCTAAAGATAGCCCCATTGACCATGGTAGCCAGCTGCCTCAGGTCCTGGGCTTGGAGAGAGGGCAGCCCCAGAGGTGGCCACAGGCAGCAGCAGTAGTACCACAGGTGCTAAAAAAAAAAATACAAAAATTAGAATGCTTTTTTTTAATGTTCTTGTTTAAAAGTCAGTCTCTTTAAAGGGTCCGTTTAATATGAAAATAGCAAAAAAGCGGTCGTGGTACACCTGGAAAAAGATGGAATATAGCAGGGTTTATTCTTTTAAATGAGAAGGAAATACAGAGAACTGCATTAGACACTCTGTCAGAGAACTTATCTTCAGGATAGCCTCAGGCACTGGCAGTAGAGCAAACAGCAGTGGGTGAGCAGTGCGGGGGTATGTGCTTTGAGGGAGCCATGCCTCAAGCAATGGTGACCCCCAGAGAGACTAATAAGACCAGGTGAAGAGAAGCAAAGGGGGAAAAAAATTAAACCCAGGAATCCATTCTATTGTTGTGACAGAGCAAAGGAGTACAATGCTGCTGGAGGCATATCATGCATTATGCAGGTGACCACAGCTGCCCAGCTCCTCCAGAGCCTAGTGTGGTTAGCACCAGTGCAACTAATGATGACAAATGTATAATGAGTGGGTGAGGGACCAGGAGCAGGGTTAGGCCCTGAGACATCTGAAGAACAAAAGGGTAACCAGAGAAAGACCTTCTTGCACGAGAGATACAGAGCTGCTCCTGGAACTCTCATCCAGAAGCTGCAGGGCACTGTTCCCTGCTGGATCTGAGCTCTGCTGTGAGCTGAGCAGTGCTGGGGGATCCACAGAGGGTCAGGCATGGGTGTGATGTCAGGACAGTGGGGGAATGGGGGAGTGGGCAGATGCCCAAGGCATTGTGACATAAAGGAATGGTATTTCTCAGGGGCAGTCATGGGGTGTGGAGGAGGGCTCAGCCTGGTGCTGAAAATGTGTTTGAAGAGCTTCATTGATCTACATGGCACAGTGGGCTACTCCGGTTCTTAATTTCTTCTCCTGCCCAGGCTCATAAATCCTCACCTGCAGTGGGAGGAAAGGCCCTAACATTAGCATGCTGCTCCTCATCCTAATTCCCAAAAACATGATGGATTTTCTTGTGTTCCTGTGTTCCCCAAATCATTCTGGCAGGACAAGGCATCAGTGTTTAATTCCACAAGTGCTTGAAAGGACTAACTAGTACTACAAAAAGTGATGCTTTTGACAGACAGAAGCCTGCTTTGATATCAGTAAAACCAGAATCTTCCCAAGGTAAACAGTAATTTGTTAGCAGACATTCACCTTATCTGTAACTGGTGATACAGCTTAAGAGTGATGCCTTCTTCTATGTTATCTTCTTTTTCAATATGAATGTTGAAAATGCATTATGACAAACATGTACTCTTTGCAAAAAACCACTTTTTTTTCCAAAAAAAAAGCAACCAGTAAGTAAGTGGGACAATTTGGGGAGGAAAGGTCACAGCAGCAGCAGCAGCTTTGATGTGGTTCAATTTCTTCAATACTCACAGCTTGCTGCTCTAGGGTACTTCTCTGCTTCATTGTCTGTCTTAGCAGCATCTCAAGCTTCCATGATGTAAAAAAAATCTGCAGATGACAACTAGCCATTTCAGACAGAAGGAAAAAAAAACCCAATTTTTTCAACACTTCAAACCAATTGACTTTATAGATCTGATTTCTGTGGTGGTCGAAGTGGACTTGGTGCCTCAGAGCAAAGTAAACACATATGTTTGGGGAGGCTTTTAAACTACTTGGCACCAAACCTCCTTATGCCACGCAGAGAATATTTTTTCAGCCTTACAGACTTCTGATGTGTGTGAAGTGCTGGCTTTCACGTGTCTCCTTGAGATGCAGTTGGGGGTGTGGTGGTACGTGTGACCTCAGACATCTGGACTAGCTGTCAGCCAGAACCATTAGAGTTCGCAGCACCATACTGAGGCACTTTCACATCAGATGGAGAGGAAAATATTCTCAGATATTGTCTCTCTCCCAAAACCATACTTCCCTTGGATCACACCTCATGTAAAGCTCTGTATGAACTGAAGAGAAAGATGGGTTATTGGCATATTTTGCACAGGCAGTCTGTTGGCTTTATTGTAAGTGACGACAGCTCCAGCCTGGAGGAGGCATGACTGCATGTTGCTTTGTGCATATATATATATATATATACTACTTCGCCTGCTGTTTCAATTTGATTTTGTATTTTCTCATTGAAAAATATAAGACAGATAAAAACCATCTGACTTCCATAGCAAAAAGCATATGCCAGTTTCAGGTATTCCTGCAAAAAAGTAGAAGTGTTATTTTACACATACAGTGAAAAAGAAATACGGTTTTCATCTATAGTAGCAAATCAAATTACATTTGAAGGTAAAATCTATTTAATCCCTCTTCCATCTACAGTTGCTGCAAAAATAAGCCACAAATTGGTGCTAAAACTGAACAACATCACTGAGACTGTTCTACAAAGTGTCCTCATTAGAAATTTGCATCCAGATCCTGTAGGATTTTGGAGGAATTGCTGTAGTATCAAGACAGAGCTATCATTTGTCAAGTAATTCTCTAGGATAAAATTCTCAGATACCTGCTGATTTTAATCAAATAGAGACCAATATCCCAAGTTAGGAAGCTTGCTAGTAAGGCATCCAATGGTGCTGCTGAGCAGGAGTGAGGGATTCCCAATGAGGAGGAATAAGAAAGTTAAGTCAGGTGTCAGGTGTTACCCTCATAACTGGATGGAGCAGCCCAGGAAGCTCTTGGTGTCTGGAGCATCTTGGCTCATCATCATCTGCCAGCAGGGACAGAGCAGGCTTTTCCTGCAGTGGGGCTTGGCTGTGGCAGGCTGAGGGCAGTGCCCCACCTCGCTCCCGTGAGGAGTGGAGGTCTGGTGGGAATCTGCGACACCGTGGCTGCCGAGGTAGTAAGTCACAAGTCACTCCTGATCTTAAACGCTGCTGGAAGTTTTAAATCGTTATTATGCACTCTGGTGAAATTTGTAAGCGTTTTCCCTCTTTAAGATGACCAAAAGTCAATGTCCTGAGCAGATACGAGCAGTCCTGTAACTCAACAGATGCAAACTGTCATTGCCAGCAGCACACTAGGAGCTGCACTCTAACTCCAGGAGGCCCCAGACTCTCAGGGTTTGGCAGGCTTTCTCCTGGGCTGCCTACAGCTTTCCTTTAACTTGCTTCAGCTGTTACCAGCAGCTTCCTAATGAACACGTGGCTACTGTCTTAATTTGTTTTACTTTTGCGTAGCTTTCTAGAATCATCTGGTATAACCATAATTTTTACACAGATACTATTTACCAAGCTGCTCTTTTATGAAGAACAAAATATCTTTGACCCTAGCAAAATGATGTAGTTTAAAAGAATCGTGTGGTGTAAAGGTGCAGCAGAAGTCTTTGCCAAGAGGGACAGAGAGTGGAGGATTATAGGTATGGAAGTAACCTGCTGTAAACAAATAATCATTGGTTAGTTGGAGAAATGCAGTCCTGAGGACTGGATAAACTAGTTTTAGGGTTAACAAAGAAAACAAGGAAGAAGTATCCAGCATATATGAAATCTCATGCATACGAAATCTCACATTTCCAATGAAAAAAAAGAAGTAGCCCACTGTGATGGAACATACGTAACAATAGCCCATGGTTATTGAAACCCCCACTCCCACCACCAGCACCATACTCTGCTTGGCATAGGGCCTGGGAAGCTGCTGACCTGTGACACTGAAGCACTGAGCATTTGGGTGCAGGGAGAGAAGTGGGAAGAGGGGCAGCCATGAGGAAGGGAATAGAGCCTTCGTCCTACACCAAGGCTTTCAGGAAATAGCTCTGAAGAACTGTTTTGCATCCTGTAAGGCTTAGTGGCTTTACTTAGTGCAGAACAATTTCTTACTAGAAGGCAATGAAGATTAAATTAAGAAAAAGAGGAACACAGAGCATGAATGCAATGAAATGCTGCTTACTTCCTTCTTAGGAACTATACAGTGATTTGGTCAGACAAATGCATCAGGGCCTACAGAAGCAACCAACACAGTCAAGAGCCCCTAATCAACAATGTAACTGGCTCTAAAATTGCTGTAAGAGATTATACTAGAAAGGGATCTTTCCCACCTCAGGTGAGTGCTGTGACTCCAGACAATTTGCTATTCTTGAAAAACTCTCTTTTACTAATTTTTTTGTACATTGTTTATGGCTTGTATTGGCTCAGGTTCATTCAGCATCAGGAAAAAAAGAAAAAACAGATTTCAAGACTTTAAAAAGTTTTGTTTTCCATTCTTGCTGAAATCCATTGCCAAATTCAATTTTGAGCCACAGGTTGACTAACTCACAGGAAGGAACAGAAGTAGAAATGTGACATACTAGGAGGAGTAAGATATGATGGACAAGTTTTAATTTTTGGGTTCAGGGGATCCATGGTAGAAGTACATTGTGTCTGAGGCCACTATTAGCAGCTTTTCTTTCTAAAATAGTTTTCTCTGGAGGAGGGAGCCCTCCCTCCAGAACCAGAAGCATAGTTTGCTGCCATTTGGACTGATGACATGGCATAATTAGTTGGCACATATGAAAAAGCTTTTGCTCAGGAGGTGAGTTGGTCTGTCAGCCAGCTACATATAGAGAGAGATGGTACCGAAGGTTCCTTGCTATTGACATAAACATACTAGCGTAATTTGGCTGTTGACAGAAGAGATAATGCCAATGACAATGTCAAATCTATTTTGTCATGTATTATAGTATAGGCCTTGTGACTGTTTTTTTGCTGGCAATATCACTTAGCATGAGAAGAATACATGGGAGAATGACAACAGTCATCTCTGGCAAGAAAAGTGGCTTTGAAAACATTCTTAAGGCAGTGTACATTCAGAAGGATTACTCTATAATGCAAACAATTTGCTTGCAAGCACACTGTGATGATGACTCTCATTCTGAAGAATAGCTTTGCTGCGTGCCCTTCTTCGGCAGTGTGAGAAGGATGGATGAGGTCATGGATAATTACCACTAACCCCCCTGGGTGTCCACTACCAGCAATTCCAATTGCACCTGTGTGCACCCATGTGAACAGTCTGTAACATAACACATAGCAGAAAAAAATCTCATTGGCTTTTTATAAGTCATTTACTTTGTGTGACAGATGTCCAAGGTTTTAAATAAGTGCACTGTGAAAACAGAAAATGAAAACAGTTTGGATGACTTCATAAGAGGTTACAGGATGAAACGCTTTATTTTCTTTGATGACAATGTATTTGAGTATATGAAGTATATTTCATAAAGGGCTAAATGTTAGCATATTGTTGTCCAGTAGAGACATCAATTGCCAGTAACAAGTGGCTACAACCAATGTAGAGATAATTATGATTGACTGGACAGCTCCTGCTGTAATGAAGCTAAAAAAATTCAAGTTGTCTTGGAGACAAATAAGCAGATATGTACTAAAAAAAGGTGAAAATAAGGGGAAAGTATCTAAATACTGATAATCCATAGGGTGATAGTAAAAAATCCACTAAGAATCCAATGAGTGGATTTCCTGTGTGCAGAAGCCATTACCTCAGTTTGCCAGTGTTTTGGAATTCCAGATTCAGCACCCACAGTCACATCTGCATGGGGGATCACACAACCCCAGCCCAGTTTATACAGGATAATACTGGCCTGAATGTTCAAAAAGCACGTTTGCATGGTCCCAGGTCCAGCCTACAAAACCATAACTTGCCTTTTCAACAGGATGTGTTAGCTCAGGCAAAGCACAGCACTCCAGGACCAGCTCTGAGCATGGTCAAAGTCAGCTCAAATCTCTCTGCATGTACTCATTTAGACATATCCTCATAGTTCTCAAACACATTTTTGCTGTGCTTGCCAAATTCCCAGTGGCAACAGTTTTGACAGTCACAGTCAAAATGCAACTGTGTAATAATAAGTTTTCTTGTGGCAGTTGCTCATAAAGTCCTTGGTGACTACACATAGATACCAAGAGACATTGTGAAGTGCTGCTTTAAGAATGTGACTTTGGTAAAATCTTCCTGGGTGTAAATCAATAAAATCATATTACAAAGTTCTGGAAGCCTACTACAGAGACAAGAATTATGTTTTCCAGTGTTCGTTTTCTTTCTTGTGAAAGACTGGGAAATTAATTTCCAGGACCCTCCCAGCAGAGACCACATAAGCAAATTTAATGATTTTGTCTTAGAATAATTAAGAGACCTGGTCAAGACAGGTTGGTGTTTCCCCACCATGAAATTCTCTGTTGCCAGAAAAAAAGGTAAAATCAATGGAAGGTAGAATAGCTTTAAGTGTAAGTCATTTTTTGTACTTTTTTTGTTTGGATGGTTGGTTTTTGTTAAGTGGATGGAAAAAATGGTTGCCACAGTAGAAATAAGATGTTGTTACATATGCACAGCTGTGGATTGTAGTGAATGCTTTACATATCATAATTCTCATCCTAACTTGGACCTGAGAGTCTCCCCTTATAAAGACAAAAAGCCATGATCTGTGCAATTAGCTGAAAAGATTGTGTCAACCTGATCTTTTCTTCTGCTTCCTCAGTTGCTGCCCATTCCTTCATCCTCATCAAGAAGTACTTGTTTATCTCATCTACATTTTGAAAAATAAAATGCCTGAAACTTATTTTTGGCTATTTTAATCTCATCAGTTAACTCCCAATCAAGAGCTTTTTGGATGAAGAAACAGTCACTGTGCTCTTTTTTATTTGTGCTAATCTAAGTCTTGCAGAAGATTTCCCAATGAACATGTTAGACTGTTTCTGCCTTCCCCTCTGTCCATGTCATACTGAGATGACAGAGGTGTGCACTACCTCTAGAGGTGCAGCCACTTCGTACAAAAAAGCTACCTGTTCCAATGTTCTGGTAATGAACACATTGTTTCACATTTTTACATCAAAACTAGAAATGGAATAGGAAAAATCCTGATGCCTATCACAGCTTTGTCATACACTTTTGCCTCTTGGGGGGTCTAGATCAATATAATGAGGCACTCCAGTAAAGTTCTACAAAGGTGTTGTGCTGATACAGCTACTCTGATAAATAATGATGAGACCAGGCAAATTCTTCACTCCTGAAAATTGCTCTTTTGCATCTGGGTTTTGTTTTGGACCACCCTGAGCCAGTCTCTAGAAATCAGTGCTCAGGCACAGGTAGGCAAGTACTTCAGTGCAAGGACCAATTCCAAGAGCCCATACTGATGAGCCTGTACGAGATCTGTCTCGTGCCATTCTGAACAGTCCTAAGGACCCCAAGACCTTCATTCTCACAAACTCCCATGTTTTCATCTCAGTGCAGGCAACAAAAGCCTCAGGTTCTTATTGAAAGGACATTTACATTATTTCTGAACCCAGAGCTGAGAAAAAAATACATGCAGTAATACTTATATCCCAGACCCCAGAGCAGTTTCTGTAAAATTCATGACAAAGTTCCATTCTGACTACCGTGATATAACTCTTCTCTGGGCTTCTGTTATTATGCAACATCCACATGGCTGACCTGTTCTAGGTCAGGCAAGCCTGAGATGTTATAGAAGGCCTCTCTACTCCAGCACTTGACCATAGACTGATGAACCATTCACAGGAGTGAATGTGACCCTTGTGGGGTTTGCAAGCAGCGACTCAAGGCTGTCTTTTGATGGCCTCCTCTGTTACTATTGATTTAATAAAGGAGGTGGAGAGCAGCTCTTTACCTAAAGCAAGCAGCTCTAACTCGTTTGGAGCTATAAATCTGCCTTACTGCTGACATGAATGATATGCCCATATCACCTCTAAACCCTGCACTCACAATTAATCTTTCCTATATTACAGCTGGCTTATTCAGTGAACCTCTGTTTTGGTTTTGGGGATGGTGAGATTGTTGTTTTGAACATAATGTACCGATGTGGAAGGAGGAAAATATGTTAGAAAAAACTACAGAAAGAAAGGAATACTGGTAGAGAGGAACATGTACCAAACACTTAAGGACTTAGGACAGTAGATAGATAGCAGCATTTTTGGAGGCTGAAGATGTTTTCTCTTTCATTAAAATTCTGACCCTGTTCAGTGGCATTTTTTTTGTGTTTTGTCATCTAGACTGTGTCAGGTTATTTTTAATTGTGTAATTCTCCAGCAGCTTGCAAATGTAAAACTTTCATTTTTTATTAAGAAGTTCTTTTCAGTTGATCTTCTATAATAGAAAATGAAATTTCTATGTGAGCCAGCCACTAGAGAGTCTGAGGGAAGCAATATCTGGGTTAACAGACTGTTTTAAACCCATTCTCTCAAGACCTTTCTCTTTCCCTTCAGCATTTTCAGTCTGCCTGCCTCTTCTTGCCTGCTTATTTTGTCAGTGTTCAGGCCAATTGTGATCTACTTGAAAAGGCAGGATGGATGCATTAAAGAATGGCTTTTCATACCAAGTGAACATTCAAAATAATCTAACAATAACAGAAATGTGTTGGAGAATAGCACCCAGGGCAGGACTGGAGAAATGGTGGCTGGATCGAGGCACACTGCACAAGACAAATAATGAGCACACTAGCAAACAACTAACTTTTATCTCATTAGTTGCCCTTGAGGTAACTGTATTGCTTTGATCTTAATTTGCAACAGCAATAGCAAAAATGAAGTGAAATATTTAATCTTTGAAGTGCAGTAGCCCCATATTTGCTCACATTTATCGGCCTCAAAGGTACACAAGTAGTGTGTACATGATTTGGACTGTCTCTATGCAATCTGTGTGTGGCATAAAGGTCTAGGGACAATTTGCACAGCTGAAAAATAAAAACAAAAAAGGCCTTTTAGAAGCAAAACTTTGTATGCACGTTATGTAAGAAAATTTTCATATATTATTCTCTGTGCTGAAACCTCCAGACTTCCATTTGCAAGCTTGCAAGCTTATGTTATAAAGCACTCAGGGCCTGAGTCGGTGCTGTGAACTGCCTTTGATATCAGTAGCCTCTAATATTCCTCCCAGCAGGATGCTAAAGTTCACTGCCAATAGCTTGGAGGTAGGCTGACGGTGTCCAAACTAAAGGAGTGCAGAAAGAACATTTTATGCCTGAAAAGTGCTAACATGTCCAGTGAAAAAGAAATCTGCGTTACAACACCCTCAGGACTTTGAAATAGCACTTGTGACAACATTGTATTGTATTCTGATGTACCGTGGTCTAACTCTTATCTGAAGAACAGGCATTTTGGACTCCACAGAGGCAGAATGTGGTGCTTTGTAATACCATAGTGATAGGCTGAAGCCATACAAGACCGTGCAAAGATCATCAGTTTCACTCAGAACTTTAGACTAAATTATGAACCACAGCACAAATAACAGAAAATCTCTTCAGCCCAATTATGTGGCTTAGTATGGGAGATCTATACCTCCAATTCATAGTCCATATTTAACTGTCTTGTGATGGGTGCAACAGTGTCCTTCTCTTGCATATCAAGACAATTTTGGAAAGCACTTGAGGAGCCATGTGGCAGAATTTTGATATTAAATCAATTTAATCAGTAAATGTCAGATATTAGATTTGCTAAAATATTCCTATACTTAAGGCACTGAAAAAATGTAAGTTGTAAGGAAAAAAACATACCTACAAATTTTCAGGAGAGAAAAAGCAAATATTTTGATTTGTGGGTACAAAATTACAGATTATGATACTTAAGTAGGTTGGTTTTTTTTTAGTTATGATTTTTTCCATATTAATAGGCTGATCACATCAAACTACTCTTCTTCCCCACATTAATCGAAACGAACTGGGTTTGTTTTCATTTCAGTATGATTCTGGCATTGAAAAATGTAACTGAGTTTTCAAGACAGTTTACTTGAAAACCAGAAAGAGTAACATGAGAAGGCACAATCTCTTTTTAACCTAGTGGAGGTATCATGTGATAAAAATGCCATATTGAGATCCTAGAAATTGGAAATTCTCTTGCAGAGGCTACATGTGACTTTGAGTAAATCATTTAGTGTGAGAAATAATACCAGCCCAGTCTTACTTAGCATAACAATTTTTATATATATTCCTGATTACACCTGCTTATGTTGAAGAGGAAAACACATCTGTGGTGTTAACCCATCTGAGGGCGGTTTAAACAGAGTTTAATTGAAAGCAAGCTGTAGTCCATTCTTGCTTAAGAAGTACCAGTGCACATCACACATTGAATTCCTAGGGACCCATCAATGCTGTAAAAACAAGAGTCATTGGCACTCTAGGTGAAGACACAAAATCTGGCCAGATAACTCAGATCCTAGTTTCAGTGTCCTAAAATATTTGTGCTACTCTTTCTGCTGCACAAAATAAAATAAAATAAAAAAATAATAACAATAAAAAAAAAGTAAAATTCACTGTGGGAATCCAGGCTAAATTTGCAAGGGTGGAATTTGGGGAAACAAAGCTGATACTCTTATCTATCATATTTGTGTTGATAATAATTGAGAAAATATGGAACTACTTTTATGTGGTTAGAGTTTAGAGTAAGCCAGCATTGCAAGTGTGAGTGAGCTGAGCTGTGTAGGGTCTATTAAATACTTTGATGTCCAGAGAAGCAAAGTGTAGCAAACACTCACAGTTATCTCCGTTGGAGTGTTAAAGTTGCTGAGCTCCAGCTCCTGTTGGGAAGATGTACCGAGCATTACAAAAGCCACAATGGAGCAGCACGGCTGTGTTCGAGAGCAGAGTGGGAATATTTGGCAGTGAAAGCATCTTGTCTGGAAGACAGACACAGTGCAAATTCCAGCAAAGGAGTCCAGGTGGGCAGCTCTTGCTGGACACCTTGGAAGCACGGTGGACCCTCTTCTCCGTTTTAAATAGGGACATACTTTGCCCTGAAGGAATGTGTCACAGAAAAGCTGACAAAATAACCATGACAGATTTTACTGTGATAAAAGATGGCCTGGCCAATTTTGTGTCATGCTCCTTTCATACAGAAAGATAGTTCTTGCATTAATTCCTTGGAGTCATTGGGTAAAGTAAAAAGATCAGGTTCCCGAGGTAAAGGCAAAAAACATGGCTGAGATTGTGAACTTCACAGCTACATTGCCAGACAGCCTTCCACTGTCAGGTGTCCTGTTCTCTGAAAGTCATTTGCTATGGACCAAAACAGGCATAAGTAAATTAAGGTTCACTCATTAAGCCATAGCAATGTAGATAATGTCGTTACACCATGACAAAACCAGTTTCAGAGATTAGTACGAAGCCCTTTGGGTAAAGACACAAGAAGACCCAAACACATTCACTCACTTCCACATTTTCATGCTGAAGACCATGTCAGAAACATGCAGTTTATCTCAGCCCACAGAAATCTATCCATAAGGCATGTGCAGAAACACATCCCAGCACAGTGACTAATCCTGCACCAACAGCACTGTTTTCTTAGTCATTGGCAGCTTGGAAGATACATTTAGAACTGATTTGACAATAGAAAGCGGATATTTTAGTGCCTTAAATCAACGCTTTCCTAACTATTTATTTGCAGACTCATGAAAATTTGCTTCCATACTGCAATTCACAAAGGATTCACATTTTTTCCTTGTACACATGTGTGGAATTATGGATATATTGAGAGGTGTGGAATACAATATTCAATACCTATAAGTGAGAACTGATTATATAAGTAACATGGTTCATTTCCCTCACTCAATGAGTGTAACAGTTGACATTTGCACTGGAAGAAGCTGGTGCATGGCTGAACACCTCAGGGGACAGTGGTGATTTAGGGATAGGTTGTAGCTGAAAGAAATAAGAGCTACTTTGAGCACTTATAAATGCATCCTTTTCAAACTACATAAGACATCACTTAGTCAGGATCCTAAAAAATCCACAACCTCCTACACTCTTTATTGGTATAAGTGCAGAGCTTGAACTTAATTTTGGCTCACACTACTCATGCAAATGAATCATCTGTGGAAATGCTTGGTGCGCTGACAAAAAAACATCAAAACTTGATACTTCTTCTTTGGGTCCAGAAGGTTTGACAGATCTGATACTGGCCCCCATAATGGCGTTTCTAAATTTCTCACTGCTGCTCTTGAGACCACCAGTATGTCCTAGGCAACAGTGAGGGAGCACTTAATCTAGTGTATAGCACAGGATAGGCAGCTGCTATGCCTTTTTTAGTGTTGCCATTTAAGCGGATTATTAGCATCAGCCTTATGTTGGGACATAACTTGAATCCAAAGGATGGGGTTGTGGAAGGAATGACACAAAGCTAACTAAAGCAGGGAGCCAAGGAGTTGACCTAGTTGGCCTCATTACCTCCTCCAGCCAGTCCCTGGCTCTGGCACAGTGCTGTCAAGGGTTAAATTGAAGTTCATATAATTTGACAGAACTTAAATAACATCTCCTCTTCCTCCATTGTCTTTTACAGATAGATTGTTCTAATACACTCCTTATATAATGTAAGTTTATCTCTCTTTATTTTGGCAGGATATTGCAACCTTTGAACTGAAATATCCACAGTCTGCTATCATAACAGAGCTTCTGACATATCAGTATAACCCAGCTTGGCAGGCATCTCTGCAAATACTATTAAAAGTTTTATTGCTGAAAAAATGCAGCTATTTCCTACCTTACACCCTTTTAAGGGATCAGGAGTCCTGAATATCCTGAGGTAAAAGAAACTGCCATGAGCATATGAAGGCTGTTGAGGGTGAATTTTGAGGCTACATCTCCTTGTTATCTCCTAAGGAACAAGAGAAGGGGTGGGGATGTGGAATGGCTCTGTGTGAAATAAATTGATAAAATAATGGAAAGACACCAAACTAATAGCAGAACTGGTCACTGGTGATGTTAAGATAACATAGGATCTGTGCAATTCTTCATTGGAAGAGACACAAACCCATAAGAGGCAAAGACAAGTAAGGAAGAGAGGATATTGCCTGGGAGGATCACCCAAGGAACTGTGAGAGCCACATGTGAAATCAAAGGAAGGATGAGGGATGGTTTCTCTTACAGTATGTTGTTGTTGCTCTGAGGAAAAGCTGATGGTAGCTTAACCAGGCATACATGAGTTAGAAAAATTAATGTGTTCTGAGACCAGTGGGTTTGATCAGCAGCTACAGCAAGGCAGAGTCTAGGTCAAGATTTATAATCTGTGCTGTTATGCCATGTTTCTGCAGAGAAATATGCTCAGTATGCACTCTAGCTAGTCTACACACCTTGGACATCTATAGATCTTTAATATTTAACTTGAGTATTCCAGGTATGTTTCAATTTATGAGGAGCCAGGGTCTTGCTAGGCATCATACCATATCATGGACACTCTTCTGGCAAAGATGCAGACTGAGCCTTGCCTCCTGATTTCCACGTTTACGCCTCAGCTGTGACAGTAAATATCTTAGTACTTTTCAAACGGACACAACATCTGGAAATAGGAGAAGGTGTGCTGCTGAGCAGTAAGACCAAGTGGATTGCAAAGCATGGTGAGTTATAGTGACAGAGAACAGGTTAGGAAAGCACTGAACATGTTGATCAGCCATTTACTGTGACTTGGGAAGGCATGGCTAAAACATGTGTCTGTATGCTCTTTACAACTTTTGAGTGTCTCGAGTACAGGTTGACTTGGGTCACACTGGCTCTGTGGCTCCTCACCAAAACCCCGCAGTTCAGCCGCTCCTGTACTGACTGTTCCAAAGTCTCTTTTACTGGTGCTGCTTTCTGGTTTCTGACTGATTTAAGTGGGCTTGGTCTCAGGAAGCAATTATCCTTCCAAAGCTGCCCTCAGCAGCTGCTAACTGTGATCCCAAAAAACCTTCTAGACCACAGTTCTCTGCTAGTTTAACTAAGTGGGGATCATAATTAAACTAGCGCTGAGGTTTACCCGCAGCCAAGTTTATTTTCTAGGCTTTATTACATTTTGTTTGGTTAGGCTTTTGACGATGTTTTGAATAATCTCTTGCAGTCACTGTCTCACAGTCACCCCATGTTGCCTTCCTCTTGTTTCTTTGTCCCCCTACATGGCTTTCCCCCAGGTCTCTTTGCTTTCCACTTCTCCTCTCTAGAAAGATTTTAAAACAGATAAGTGTCCTCTGATCTCAAGCCATAGAAGTGGGACAATAAGCTTGTTAACCTAAGCCTGAACCAGGCAGGTAGGCACTTTGAGATTAATAGCCTACCCGTTGTTCTCTGAAGGACTCTTGGTATTTGCCCTGGAGATATCTTATCTCTATCACTGAGCAAGCAGGAAATGAAACATAGATTCATAAAGTTTAAGCCCAGAAGGGACCATTAGAAGCACTATTCTCATCTTATATGTATCAGAGGCCCTTTAATTTCACCCATTTATCCTTGTAGTGAGTTCAATAACTTCTATTTGAGCAAAGGAAATGCTCCTCCTAAGAGATGCTCCAGATTTAAATTCATGCACTCAAAGAAAAAAAAAATATCAGGCACACGAATGGAGACAGGTATAACCAATACAGATATCTCCCTCATTCTCTGTATCTGTCTGCCTCTGTTTTGATACAGACCTGACATGTTTTAGTACTGTCTGCATGAGTCACTTTAAAATGCACCCATCCCAAGCATAAGAGATCCTGGAAGTTAACACATGTTTAGCCCACTGATTAGACACCATAACAACCATTTTAGGTAGGCTGGACATTATAGTATATCAGTACAAAAATATTTGAAACTCTAGATTGACAAATGAGGGAGGGCTTCCCTGACAACTCAGTTTGTTACCTCTCTTCCCAGCTCAGTTTTTCCTCACATCTACTCTCTCTGTCAGAGAAATAATGACTGTTGGGGAATCTTAGCATAGATGATGCAAGACAGTTTCCCATTATTACAGTGAGAGCCCTACAAGTTCAAAGTCCTCTTTTATTTAGCTGTGGACACTAGGAGTAAGTCTAGGTAGCATCTAAGGAAAAGCTGAGGCCAGCAAGGAAGTCATTAAAGCAAGTGCAAAAGGGTAATGTACTCTATGATGCTTTGCAGCAGGACAGAGAACTTTCCAAGTCATCTTTAACCAAATTAACCAAAATGACTAGGAAGATTGATCCTACTGTCAAGCATGAAACAATTAAATGCAGTAACATCTTTGGACACTTGTAGTATGTGCTGAGACAGGGAATTTATTTTTTTTTTTATCTCTATGTATTGCAGTTGTACACCCTCCTGAATGCATGATTATACCAGCCCTCCTTTGAGGTGTTTGCAAGCAGTCATTGAAAATAGGGAGGTTTTGAATAATAACATCCTCCCTGGTGGTATATCGTCTCAAAGAAGGAATGTAAATGTGGTTATAACACTCCTTTTTCTACAGACATCTCAACATTTAACCTTGACTTTAGTTCAAGAGGTTGAGAAAGGTTGTATTTACATATCACTATTCAGTTTGTAGATTTTATACAAATGCTGTCCTCTAAAAGTTATGAACTTGGTTCTATTCAGGTCAGATAATTTCAGGACCATGTTACTTAGATTTAATTTTTGGCGGATGCAATCTGCAGTATGTTCAATTACTGAACATTTCATTCTGGGGTGTACTTGACAACAGAAGCCTAAAAGACCAGATCTGAAGAGATTTTGAGCAATCAGTTTCCATCAGCTTCTGAATTAGAAAAAAGTGCCTATATGAAATCACTGAAGTCTGGTTTCTCACCCTCAGCGTATTGTGTATCTCTGCATCTGGAAGTCAAGACAAGTGTGTTATTATTCCTGTGAAATCTCTTATTAATACCCAAATCTCCTTTTTCACTATGCAAAAGAAACTAGAATCCCCACGATTTCATGAAGGAAAGTGCTTAAGACAATCTGTGCATGTGCCCACCCAGGAAGAACCTTTTGATGACACAGATCACAATTTCATGACAATGCTGATATAACCAAAGTTTTACTTTGTCTGTACTAATGCAACTGTTAGAAGAGGATTCTGCAGACTTTGAATCAATTTGTGGGAATGAACTAGGGAAGAACAAGCCTAAAAATATAAGGAAAATGAGGAGACTATAAAAATTAATTTTCTCTGTGATTCCTTGAACTCAAAAAAGTTAAATTGTCTAAGTTCTCATTTAAAAACTGGCCATAATTAAATGTTTAAAAATTAACTATTAAACCCACAACATTTTACTGGAATACATATGGATTGATTTCAGAACTACAGATTAGCACAAGTAAAGAACCTGAAGGACAATGTACGAGGTTGACCCTGAAAAACAGAGATTTCTGGGATATCTCTAATTCAAGCACCCCATCCAGGATTAAATCAGATGATAGTTTACAGTTTCTATTTTGTGATTTTTTTCAAGCAGTTCCTGCTGATAAGAATGTGTGCTAATCTAGCTCAGCAGCCAGTCTATCAGTATTAATAACAATCAACAGACTAATTAATGCATGCCTACTGTGTGTATTTCAACAATATGAATATCTTGCTAAGTAAAGGTGCAAGATGGTAAGGTAATTTTTATAAGTGGGCTCTGTGTTCTGGTTGCCATAGACAGCTGAAATATCTTTTGGTCTTAGTGTTCAGGAAGCATAATTGTATTTTCAGTATTTTATACTAATATAGTAATTAATAATTTTCAAACATGTAACTGAATTTCAAATTTATCTTTTTACATTTATTGTTTTTCTTAATTCTAGTATATATTGGTAATGTGTACTTTTTGAAACCAAGAAGCCTCGCTCTTTTTATTTCTGCTAGTTTTATGCTCCAGTATGGCTCTAATGACACTGTTTTACACCAGCATGGCTGAGAACAGAATGAGGTCCAGTGACAAAAGAAAAAAAATAGAAAACTAAATTTTAGTTCTGTAGCCATCATAATAGACAATCCAGTAATTTAGAGAATCTCATCTTGTCCATGACAGCCCCTTTACTGCACAATAGAGAACCATTGAAGCTTTCACCTCATTGCCAGTGTTTGCATATGAGTGCAAATTCATGTTTTCCTATGAATACGAAAGAATCAGTGGGATAATGCCAGGTCTCAATTTGCTTTCCTACATATACATTTTATTCTTATTGCTTATTTAATATCATCTTGTTTAGAAATAAAGGTCATAACATCTTTGGCAACAATGTCTCTACTAAACAAGTGTGAGAAGCCAGATCAGATTTTGGAAAAAATGCATTTATACAAAAACCAATCAAGTCATTTGAAGTTGCTTCTTATTCCCCTGTGATGTCCCGGTAGTATCCAAAAAATGTTATGGAGTCAGCCTGACTGAAAAGAAAGCAAAGATTTTCTTATCAAGTATATTGGTACTTGGAGCTTTTTCCAGGTTTGGAAAAGTTCCAGTCTCCTTTCCTTCACTAGCTGCAGGATATACATTTACAGAAACTATTTAGGATCCCAGTACTCCTTTGAAAATCCAAACTTTTAATTGATGTCATTTGCTGGGCTTACTAAGAGCTGTAAATGCTGTCTGTAATGATCTTCCCTGGCAAGGAAACTGCCTAAAGGGGGAATATGTGTGCTGTTTGCCACTATCATTGTGTGTACGCCTCCAGAGATACCCCAACAGCCTTCTGACAGCAAGCAGATCAGCCAGCCCTTGAGACAAGGTACTTGTCACAAAACATTTTCTGCAATGGCAGACTCTCAAAGAAAGGGAGCTCTCCCCATCACCTACACCCAGCAGTCGGACTGTAGCAGCGATTTGCTCAACACAGTCATCAGCATGATGGCCTCCATAGTCAAGCTGCAGCTCCTTCCCCAGGGACCTGATGCCTGGCTATGGTGCTGGTGGGCTGCAAAGCTGTAGGGAGCTGCAGGTAGCCCACAGCAGCCACAGAAGTCACAGCAGAAAGACCAGGCAGGATGAGGAGGACCCTTGCTGTGTGTAGTGCAGTGCCCTCAGCAGGTTCCCAAGGACAGACTGCAAACTGTACCTTTAGCTTCTTTGGTGCTGAAGGTGGTAAGACAAGTGTCCTGAGGTATTTCTAATATGTCTGAGGTATGGGGCTGTTGTAGTGAGGATGCTGCTTGTGGGTGAGTGGTAAGGAGCTTTGTACCTGTTGTCACACTTGGCTGCATCTGAGCTGTGGTGGGCCCATAGTCCTGCCTGCCTGCACCTTTTTGGCACCAGTTGCTCCATTATATTTTACCCCTTGGAGCAAAAATGAGACCCTGGGCCACATCACTGCTTCACTGAGGCTACATGGAGCCAGAGTTAGGGAGGGCCTTTGCAGCAGCAGCAGCTCTGGTGGCTGGGAAAGGTGAGCTGCCCCACAGAGTTGGAAAGGTGACCTGGGGTGACTTGTGCAATGGGAATTGTGCTGCCAGCACTGAGCAGCTGCCATCCAGTTCCCTGCTGTGACACTGAGAAGAGTCAGTTCTCTACATGTAATTGATGATTTTGAAAAGTGACAGATATATTGATGCCCTGAGAGCCTACAGCCTCTGAGGATGTTCATAGTTTACCTAATAATATCCTGAGTTGCTAAGACAGATGTAGTTGCTGCTGACAACAGGGAAAGAAATGGAGCCAATGATGAATGTAGCAACACTTCCCCACATTGGACAAAGGCAGCTTCTATCCACTGTGGAATATTTTTTTTGTTCTAAAGGATCTAATACATACTTTCTGTACATTATGTCAGTTGCTGATGTTTTGCTGAGAAACTAGCCTCCTACTGCCATGTTTCTAACAAATTGATACCATTCTTACCATGTATTTTAAGCAGACTTCATGGCAGATTTGCATTGTGATAACTGGGTTGAGTGAAAGATACTTGGATCTCACTGGTCAGCATTTCCTCATACTGTGATCAGTGTAACAGCATGACTGTGGCACCTGTGTGAGCCTGATAATATCTGCTTCACCTTATCTAATGTATATAATGGCCCTGTGGTTATGTGGTGCTTGTTGTGATGTTGTTTCCCTGGAGAACCCTCTAAAAATTTGACTTTTTTTTCAATAAGAGTCATTAATACTGGGAGTGATTAATTAATACAGTGTTCAGTGATGCTGCTTTGACTTCATTGATATGCTCCTTTGTACTTAATTTTGTTCAATATTTGAAAACAGTGTTTGCAGTGTGTTTTTTTCCTGCCAGTCAGTAAACTGTAAGATTCTCTTTGTTTCTGCTGACTTACCTGCACTAGATCTAGAAAGATCTCTTTTGCGTTTTTTTTTTTTTTAATTAAATTAAATGCTGGTGTTAAAAGATTTCTATGACACCAAGTTTTAATGACAAAGAACCAGGAGCACATCTTGACAGCCCTGGCTACCACTGCATTTAAATGCAATTTACCCATCTCTGCCTTGACAGCAGTGCAGCACTGTGTAATGCCTGTCAGCTCAAAATCAATAGGCACCTTGCAGCTAACCTGAAAGCTTCCCAGGCACTGGAGTTACACTCTGTCCATGCTAACTTGGAATGTCACACAAGCTGCTATCCCTGCACAAGTTATGCACAACAGGCTTTCAGCTTGAACAATCATCCAGGGGTGAGGGAGCAGAAACACAGGGCCTGTGATTTGAACAGAAATCTTGTAGTTATGCCCTTTCTGCATTCTTTTTCTTTTAAATATGTGTATCTTGCATGCCAGGCTGAGGCCTGCTAGGCAAATACTCCTATCTTCTTTCCCTCTCACTGCACTCCACAGAAAGGGTCTGTAATGTGTTCTATGGGGCAACCTCTGGGAATATGGGTCTGAGCCCTTGTCGTCTGAAGGAGATTGGAAACTCAGGTTACTCCTTTCTGGAGCACTGCTTTAATGCCATTAAATATCATAAAATAGTCATCATCACAGCTATCAGGCAGCCTTAAAAAGACAGGAATACAGCCCACTCGGTCAGCTGTGTGGAATGGCAAAATATTTTTAGCCAAGAACAGAAACCAAAGTTACAGAGAGGGTGAGAAGACTTCTTTCTGATCTCTCCAGGGTTTTGACCATCCCTGTGTGGTACCCAGGGCCAGTTTTCATGGACAGTATCTCTCTACAAACCTCTAGATTATCTAGGCAGCTAAAGTAGGTTGTGTGGCCCATCCTTTGGAAAGCAGGGGTTGGTGGCTAAACCCTCAAGTTTCGTATCTCTAAAAATCCCATTCAAAGTCATCCGTTGTGCAAAATTTTTTTCCTTACATTTGTCTCTCCATCACATCCAGAGGACTCTCTGCAAGGTGCAGATGTATTGAGAGAGGTTAACACTGTCCTGGATCCCCACCATGTTTTTCTGGGACTTCTGCATGGAAGTCAATGGACAATAATTGTCCTGATGGCAATTCTGACCAAATGAATTCTATTTCAGACCAAATTTTAGTTTTCATTTAATATCTCAGAGGATACTAAATTACCTCTGGCCTTACCAGAGACAGGGTCTCAACATTCTGAATTCCATGGCTTCAGAGACAATTTCACCACGTATTTTAAAGACTCCAAATAAATCAACAGTAATTGAAACTTAATCTTACATTCTATATTGATACTTCCAATTAAAGTTTAAAAAACTTGCAAAAAATCCTTATTAAAAATTTTTATAAGGCTTAATACCATAAATTCTTCACTTAAGCTAACAAGACAACTACTCACTCCATCTCAACGATGGATAAAAACAATATACATTGCCATAAAAAACTTTGATTAAACAGTTTTTGAAGCATGAGGGCAAGTTTTCTATTTTTGGATGAAGTTAGATAAAAGTATGTTACTAACAGAAATTTCATCCGACTTTCTCCATCTCCTGGTGAGTTCTTGGAAGATTTTCAGAACTTTTTAAAACTCCAGTGATTGTCTGCGCAATTTGCACTTTTGATTCATTACTAAAGAAAATGTGGCAATCTTCTTGACACTCTTAGGAGACAGCTTGGTTCTTCCAAGGAGGTCTAGTTGTGATTATGTGATATTGTCCCATAAATTCCCGCCCATTAAGGATGGGATTCAGCTCCAGACTCTTGAACTTAGAGTCTGGTTCAGTGACCATTAGTAGAGTTCTGTGGCTGTTGGGGGGGCTCTCAGATGCAGCAGCTAGTCTCCATCTGCAGTTGCAGTGGGCACAGTTCTCTGCCATAGCCTCCAGCCCTGTGTGAATCTCAAATGCACTAAGCTATTTCTTACTGCAAAAGATATGAGGTGTGTGTCCAGACTCCTGGCACAGCCTAGTTACCAATTGATTTCTCTATAAGGTAGAAATCTTCATTGAGTCAACCAAATATTTTCACTGACCCTTAAACCAAACAATTTGTTTTAAATGTTACTTTAATCTGGAAGATTATTGTCACCACAATGATTATCATCAAGAGAAATAGAATGAAGAAAATTGCAATATACAAGTACCTAAAAAACTTGACTTCTGTCTGCCATGAGCTGATGAGTCTTTTCAATATTAGTGGCTACATATCCTACAGCTTTGTGGTATTCATAGACAACAAAGACATAGATATGGGTGCACATCTGGGATCTGAGAAGAGATGCTGCCAATAATGATTTTTCATTTGGTGTGAAATAAGCTGTACATTTCTTCTGCTTATTTTCAATAAACTATGCTGTTAACAACTTTTCAGTCTCTTATATATGCCTTACCGACTGCCAGTATAAAGGATTAAAGCAGAAATAAGTGGTATTCCTCATTAAGAAAGGTCTGGTGGTTTCTGCACAAACTCTTGATGGAACACATGGATTCTCATTTTTTGCAACCCTTATACTTGAAAATACACTTTTAACTTTCTGATGCTTTCCATAGGGTTTATAATTTTGTATTTAACTGACTATATGGATGTCCTATTTATTTAATTGTTAATCCAGGGCAGCACAGACAAGGTAAAACCAGCAGCAGAATCTAATAGAGAAAAATCTGAAAACTGGGTGATGCAAATCATACAGTCATATGTATTTTCCTCTGCCTTATGGCAACTGATAGAATCAGAATCATAGAATGGTTTCAGTTGGAAGGGTCTTCAAAGATCATCTAGTTCCAGCCCTGCTGCCATGGGCAAGCAAGTTACCACTAGACCAGGTTTCTCAGAGCCCCATCCAGCCTGGCCTTGAGCACCTGCAGAAATAGGCATCTACAACTTCACTGGGAAACCTGTTCCAGTGTCCTGCCATACACAGAGAAAATAGCTTCTTCCTAATGTCTCATCTACACTGACGGTCCTTCAGTTTAAAGGCTATAAATCATATGATTTCAAGATTCATCTCAGGATTCCACAAAAATAAGTAGTTCCTTTATTTCAGGTGTGCAAAAGAGGTCTGAAAATACTGTGGACAAATATACAGGTAGAAGAAATCAGCCTTGAAACAAAGAGTAAAGACTTTCCCTTGATGGCAAACCTTCCACTGATCTCAGTGGGGAAAGGATTTTGCTGCAAGGAGTCGCATGTTCCCAGGCAGACACTATAGTGCCTGAGAGAAGCTGTTGTTAACAAGCTCCTGTTGAAACCAACTCCTTGGAAGGATGAGGAATACGTACTAGGTGAACAAATTAGGAGCCATAGCAACTGCCTAAACACACCAGCACACCCACTACATGACAATAACCATCTCAGTGGTATGCTCCCATCATTCAATCTCTGTTTATTAAGTCTGTGCACAGAGCAGCCAAGGGACATTTGCAGGTTGTTGGAGGGAGAACGTGGGAGAAACCCTGGGCAAGTGCAGTGAATTTCTTGCTACCTATCCATCAAATTCCTCTAATTCCACTGAAATCAAAAGGTAAACTATTGCTATCTTTGACATTTGTCACCCCTGAAAGCAAACCACACAACTCACAGTTGGCTCAATTCTAACACTAAATATAGAGGTGGGAATTGCTGTTTAATACATCTGAACAGAGCCTGAACTCTGCTTTAGTGTGTAATGATGTTTCCCTGTATTTACATAGACGTATGTATTTAGTAATTCATTTTCTCTATATTTATAGGTTTTTACCCTTTCTAAAAAATGTAAAATTGAGATTTCTTTTGTCAAGTCACTTCAAAAGATAGCATTAGAGATGTAATAAAGAACCTTTAGCTCTGGAAGTGAGATTTCCCATTTAGTGAACCAGAAATATTTTATAAAGAAATCCTACAGAATAACTACCCTCACTCAATAAATCAGGGAAGTGAAGCATTAAAAAGGAAAAGGATCTGGCTGTGGCAATTGTGTTTCAGGTCACTGATGGAGCTGGAAACCAAATCTTCCAAGTTTTAATCTGGCATTAGCTCAGCTGGATTTTGCCTCTCTCCAAGTTGGCAGGTGTAAGGACTAACCTGAACAGCTCTACTAACCACCTGTCCTACCTACAAGACCAGTCTCATATCGAGATAAAAAAGATTTCAGTGACTTTCAGTGATCATTTGGTGCTCTCAGAAACCTTTGCTGTGTTTCTATTACTCCTCTATGGTTCCTGCTTTTCTTCTTTAATTTCCTCCCTTCGGTTTTATTCCCACTCCCCACCAAAAAGATGCCAATTTCCAAAGATTAGATTTCATAACCAGCTCTCAGCAGCTATACCAAAAGTGTGAACTCCTCACAACTTTTGCCATTTCATCCCTGAGGATTTCTCAGGGTTTTGGTGGCTGGGATCTGCCTCTTCCCACGTTCCCTCCAGGTGAGGTCATGTGGCCATTCATGTGCCCTTTGAGGCCAGAACTGTGGAGTTGGTTCAGCTCACTACTTAAATCCCTAATGGTAACTCTTGTATGAAATCATCTCACCTAATTTTAGACATCTAAAAGGGAGCTGTTTCATTGCAGGTTTGGTTATCAAGTCTCCTTGTGTAGTCAATGAATACAGACAGGAATTTCCAGAGGACAGTTAATTCCAAAGGTTGGAGTCCAGAAAATGTGTGATAAATAAGGCTCTCTGGAGGTGCCTGTCTCTTTCCATAGGCTAAAGACAGAACCTATCTAACTAGAATAGACAAGATGCCTTATATTTAGATATCTGTCATTAGGTGAGGTAAAAATCTACCTTTAATAGCTTCATACCCTGTTTTACCCATCTGTAAAATGGGACTAATACAGCCATCAGTGGAATGACAGGTGTCCACATTTATTATCTGCAATTATGGGGAGATGGTTGAATGCCTAACTCTGTGGAAGTATGAAGAACTCATTATTCACAACTGTGACAGATGACAGAACTCTTTTGGGCACAGTTTACTGTAAATATTCCATCTATTATGTCTTGCTAGGAGGTATAACTAGGCAATGAGGAGATAGGAGAATTCCTTATTTTGTCCTGAGTACAGGCAGAGGGGTCAGTAGCTGGTATCCCAAGGAAGAGGAGACTGGTCTAGCCTTTCCCATGAGCAGATGGATAGGCTTGGCTAGAAGCAGCTCCCAGAGTGTGGCAGCAGAGGAGCTAGAGATACTCTCAGCAAGGGATGGCTGCAGTGGCACAATACATGAGCTCCCAAGAGGAACAAAGGACTCATTTGTAGAGCAGAATACAGGCCAAAAGCAATTCCTCTGGTTTTCCTGAGGAGTTACAATAGCCCTTTAGAAAGCCAAGTTGGAAGATGCCTCTTGGAAGGGCATGGTAGGGAGCAACATCTATCTTACCTTGTTTTAGGTTGTCACTCTATTAGGAATGGCTGGAAGAATGACACAGACTCTCTCAGGAGTCGATCAGGAGAATTTCTCCCAGTTTATTGCTTCATATCTTTTTTATAGACCGATATGTGAAAAGTACAGAAAAGAAACTCTTATTGGCTAGTAAACTAACACATCACTATCATTGGTCAGTGGGGCACACCACCCCTCGACCTTCTCTTGCACGAAAACAAGGAACAGACAAACAGCACCTGCAAGGCTGTTTTCTGTCTCTGAGGATTGTTTTAATTCCTCCCCATGAATTCCCAGGCCACTTTCTCAGGCAAGATGAGAAAGTTATGCGGCCTGCGATTTTCACAGGCACTATGCTGCCTGCTTCAGAGTTAGCATCCATATTAGTTTTTTGTTTTTTTTTTTTTTTCTCTGATAAAACTGGCTTTTGAACTGATGTAGTCTTTAGAGGTCTTTCACTGTTCATGATCTAAAGAAAAAGAAAGGTAACTTCATACCTGCCTCATATAGGGTAAGGCCATAACCACCTGCTTTGCTCTCATGCTATTCACACTGGCTGGTGTGGATCCCTCCTACAACTGGGTACAGTACCTCATTCAACTTTAGTGGAGACCCACATGAAGTAAGTATTTAGTCCTTTGTGAGGGGCCTGGAGTCTTTATGTGAATTTGCAATTTTTTTGGCAAGTTTGTTTACAATTGGATTTTAAAAATGTAGAGTTACATTTCAAAGTAACCAGAGTGCTGTGGAAATAAGGTGGCCGCAGAGCTGAACAAGCTACAGATGCAGCTGCTTCAGAGTAAAGCATTTGCTGTAGATCAATACTGTCACTAACTCACAATAGTTTCTTCAGGAAGGCATGATGGATGGGCACACAAGTTCCTTGAAGCTGATGAAACTGGAATGCCTTAGGCCAGCAGGGAATTTGGACCATCACCTGCAATTAATATGAGTTACCTTGAAATAAGAGAGTATTTTCATAAACTAAAAGGTTCTTTGATGCCAAAAAAACAGGCAGAAGGCCACTTTTCCTGCTCTGTCATACCTAGCTCAAACCATTTTTGCCTTGGCAAAAATAATAGAAAAATGAATACTTGCGATGTTTTAGCAGCAGAAATAGACATCAGAGCAGTGGAAAATGTAGTCCATGAAAAGGTTCACAGATATGCAGAGGGCCAGGACAGGGCACAAACTTAATAAAAATGTATTTTTCAAATTTACTTGATCCTGGTTTAGGGGGTATGATGTAGTGAAATGAGACAACTCTTTGACAGAGATTTTGGCAGATATTTTTACTCTTTGTGCTGTGCCTTTATTTCCAAAGAGTTTTTCAGCCCGGGGATTGCTTGCACACAGTGTAAAACCATGGAGAATAGGCCTCACCATTGTACCAACCCTACCCTCTAAACTTCTTATAAACTTGATGAATTAAGTCGATTTGCACCATTCTCTCATTTAGATTTTTCTAGGCAATAAATCTCATTCCTTCTTTTCTACCTGTACTGAATTCAGTTCACTTTATCTTGCAGGAATAGCCCACCATTTGCACTAAAATATAGGGAAACTCGCTGCTCACACTTCTGTTGCAAATGTCAGCGTAATGTGCAGCACTTGTTTACAGCTCCCATGAGCAATTGCACTGAGGCACATGCTGGTGTTAAGAATTATTTGGGTGTTCATAACAATTTCTTTTATTGAGCTGATGTCCTGTCACACACACAGCAATCCATGGTACTTTGAAAATTTAAAGAAAAGGGTTACTGTAGAGAAGCTTTGTTGCTATTTTTTTTTTAATTATTACTTTTTACTGCAAGATCGTCAAACAGGGCAATTACCATAAATTTAAATTATTTATCTAAACAAATTTATTATCGGCAGATGTTTACCCCTAGGAATTATTTAAGAGAATTTCCATAAGAAACACTCTTAAGACCATGAGCACCAGGAGCAGAATGCAGCTTGCATCACTAAACATTTGCTTTCTGAAGATAGGTAACAGGACATTAATTTTTTCTTATCTAAAAGCATCTAAAAATTTGGAATCGATTTCTGACAATAATTTTTCACTTAGAGGATCTTAAAACCTCTAAAAGATTATTCTGAAAGCCAAGCTGAATGCATGCACAGATTTAAAACATGTTAATTTATACGGATCTGAACCATTCAATTAAGCTCATGCTCAAAATGGTTTCCTCTGATAGGAGCTGCCTACCATCTGTTAAGTCAACTATTTCTATTGCCAATGATCTTAAGTTCATCATTTATGCTAGAGTGATTGAGATTCTTAATCATAAATATCATCTGTTCTTTTCCCTCCTTATCCTCCCCTTCTCCACTTGGGTCATGATATCTTGGGGGCTTTCTTAATCAGCAGTTCCTGAAAGCAAGACCACAGGAAGAAAGCAAGCACAGCCTGGGAAGGAGGAATGGGGCAGTTGTTATTGCTGCCTGCTGGTTTACAGTGTTCTTTCATTGACCACAGCGTGGTCAGACTGTGTGCATTTTCCTTGCATTTGATACACAGCCACAATTAGAAGGGATGGTGGCTACAGCTTTGGGTCATCTATTCACTGCCTTTCTGCATGTCAGTGTTTCTCACACAGACAAAAACTTTTTAATTTTCATAAAAGGGTCAGGCCCCTGAGGAAGTGTAAAAGAGAGAATCAGCAATATTTGCTTCAGTAACTCCCAGAAGTTTCCTTATAAAGTTCCTTCTGGCCAATCCTAGTATCTGGAGCACTCATATCCTGAGAGTAGCTTATTGTTCCAGACAAAAATCTATGTTTAAATGAAATTAAGAACCATTTCAAACAAATAAGGAAGAATGGATTTTCACAGTGTCTCGCTAGGGCTTTCTGGAGATGTACAACAAATTAGACAAAAATTTGCTGCTATCTTATTTCATTTAACAAATAAATTGCTGTTTATGTATTTCTGGTACTTAAACACACATATATTTTTTTTCCTGGCTGTTGTATTCCATGGCTAATTCCCTCTCCCCTGTCTTTGCAAATATGCAGTTTTTCCAAGACTCTGCCTCCAGGAAGACAGCACAGAGAGGAGAGGTGATGACCATTGCCTCCTAATCCTACTTTCCACATGCATGCTGAACACGTACTTCATGCTCCATAGCAGCATGGGACACCAGAAATTTATCTTTAAATTCTTGCTGCTGATGCTGGAGTTCACTGGGTCTTATGTTCAGCCTGAGAGTGCAGACGTGTTGGCTCTGTGGTGCTCATAAAGTCTAGATGGTGCAGATGCTCCAGGGGCTGCAGAGAAGTCAGTGAGCACCTGAGAGTCACTGTGCCTGCATGAACAGCATGAATGGTAAGAACTTCTCATGGGTCATTCCACACCCATCCTGTCTCACCCTGTAAAGTGTGTTTTGACTAAATGCATCAACTCAGGCTTTGTAAAAGATATTAGGAAATATGAGTTAATTAATTATTGACTTTTTGACTGTATGTTCCAGGGCTGTTGTATTTCTCTTTGCCTTTTTCAGTGACTTTTGATTCTTTGACTTTTTCACTGACTTTTTACTATATGAGGGGTGGAATGAAATTCAGCATAGAAGACAAAATGTTTTTATCAGCTATTACTTTTGCACTACCAGCTGCTTACTACATGAATGATTTATGAAAGTGTGACTGTCTGACTTCATATTAGGTTCTGCTATTTCAGCACTCTTATTAGCAGGGATATTAGCAAAAATTATCATTCTTCTGTGTTTGAACAAGAATTTAGAAGCTTATCTTGTTCTTGCAAAGCGAACAACACAAACCCAAGTAGATTGCATAAAGAACAAGATACAGCAATGAGCTGAATTCCCACAACTCCCACTGAGGCAATGGAGTGAAGGCACTCTGCATTTCTTGGGATGGGGAAATCTAGTTCACTCAGTACTCTGATAAATTATAAATACACAGTTGATTTTACAACTAAGTCTTGATGAAGAGACTATAGTGCTGGAACAATCATAAAGGGATCAGAGTGGACACTTAAATTCATTAATATTCAGTTGAGATGCAAAAACAAACTCACATGATATGATTTTCTAAGGTACTTGAAATCTGTTTTGAAGTGTGTTGCCTTTTCCATGCCACATTACATTTCCAGGAAGAAACAGAGCCTTTTGATTGTACTGTACAGTATTGCACAGTAATTTCTTCAATTTCACATAGCTTATTTATGTAAAATATGTGTTGAAGTTCTAAAGATAGATTCAACTTAACTAGCAATGGGATTCAAACTCTGAAGAATCAAGAGACAAGATGAGATAAAGCTGATGTTTTATCATAAAATGTGAATTCCCTTGGCTAAACTGTAAATGCCTTATTACTTTGCTGTTCTGACACTAAGGAGTTGAAGTGTAATTAAACTTGATTTGTTTTCCATTGTAAACTCTGCTATTTAATTTTATATCTACTTTGTTGTTGAAGTTAACATCATCATACTAATATAACTTAAATTCCATAGATAGCACTTCTTTAACCTAGTCCTCCACAAAAAACCTAAAATAATTTCACAGTATGCCATTACAGCAAGGAAAGTGCATGTTGTGATTTCCATGATATAAATCTTAAAACAAACTGAAAAATTTTATCTTCATGAACAGCCATATGCTACCATTACATGGATATTTTCTTTCCTCTAACTTTGAAAACTGGGCTCTGGTTATTAGAAATGCCTTTATAAAGTCACTGGTAATCCACAGCTCCCCTGGAGCTTGTGAGTGTGTTCATTGCAGTAACAGCCATTCCATGTGACCATTGGGTGAATCTGCAGCAGTATTATTATGAGAAAATCACTGCAATTGAGGATCATCTCCCCATAGCTCTTTAGGTCCCTAAGGCTAATACTGGCATTTCCAAATCTGCAGCCCAATTTCTGCTCTTCCTAAGGGTGACTAGCTTTCCCTCCCTGAGTGCCTCTAAAGCTGACTAAAGCAGCGAAGCTGTTTGGCTGCCGGCTAATAGGTCAGAGAGCAATGTCAAGCTGAGGCTCAGAAGATTCCCAGAAGTAAAGTTATTAGGAAATTGTAAGTTTTCTACAAATGGGAAAATAGCTAGTGCTTTGCAGTCTTCCTCTCTTGGCCCTTTTCACTTCCATTTCCCATGGCATGTGCTAGGAACATGGATTGTACCTGTCCAGGAGCACGAGTGGGCTGGTAAAGCCTTCTCCATGACTGTGGCTGAGAGGGGAAGCCAATGCCATCCATGGGGGATGTGGCAGGAGGCACAGAGCTGAGTATGTCTAAGAGTGTGTATCAGCAAGGCTGAGTCTGTACTCACACCAGTGCCACAGGTGGGTCCAGCCTGCTGCCACTGGGCTCGTCATGTCCTGTTCTCCCCTGGTGACATCCCTGAGGTTTGAGGAAGCGGAAAATATGTTATATTTCTATCTAAATATCTATTCTACCTTTCTGTCTTATCCAAAGCTTCACACTCTAGCTATGTCCACCTGTACTTGTTTGCTTTAACCTCCCTGGATATTTTCAAGAAAGGACTGGACATGTCACCTAGTGCTATGGTTTAATTGACAGGTGGAGGTCAGTCAAAGGACACACTTGATGATCTTGGAGGTCTTTTCCAACTTAAATGATTTTGTGATTGAGTCTTAATTGGCAGAACAGGAAGAGTGCAATACCACAGTGGCCATGGAGAAAGCGTCACGTGTGCTTTGGCTGCCAGGGTTTGAGCTGTCGAAGAAAATGATTTTATGTGTGACCAAAGTTATGGGGTTTTGGTTGAGAACCGTGAGCAGACAACCCCTTTCAATAAGCTGGCTCCACCATTTTCCTCACTTAAGCTGCTACTTTGTCTTCCCCTCTCCTTGGCATTTTGCTCCTGGCCAGGTGGCTCCCTGTAGCACTTTAAAGTGCATGGGCAGCCTGACAGCTTGGCTGGAGGCTCTGAGCACTGAGAGCCTGGGAAGTGCAAGGCATAGCAAAGCCAGAGCTGGGCAGGAGGTAGGAATAAAACAGTTTCCCCATGTCAAAATAAGAGTCCCCTGACTACTAAAGTCTGGTAGCTCTATGAAATACTGAGTGTAGTTAAGCCTCAAAAAACTGTCTCCACACAGCTTTTGCCCTGTAAAGTTACTAAAGTATGGCTTTATATATTGGTTGGTGTGTTTTGTGTGTTCTTTGGTTTGTGTTCTGTTTTTTTGTTTGTTTTGGTTTGGGTTTGTTGTTGTTTTTTTTTTTACATTATTATACCTTATTTTCAGAAAGAAAGCAATCGCTACAAGTCAATAAAAATTATCTTCATTTGTGAGTTGAGTTGTTGGAACCCTCTTAAAACTGTTCTATTTATTGTTAGGAATAAAAATATTTTTCTTCATGTAGAATTTAGATGGAAAAATTGGTCAGCAGAGGTTGATTTACATCTGAAGTAGGGAAGCAGCTTTATAATGGAAATATAGATTGGACGGTTATCACATTGATTTTGGTAAATATTGCAATCCTCTTCTCTATGTGTGTGTGTGCAGGTTAATTAAAAAGTTCAGAGCCTTGCCTGTGAAAATTCATCTTTTTAAAAATGTAGATTTGAATTTAGAAGCTTAATGAGATCTACAGAAAATTTAGTGTTTTCTATTTGAAGTCAGAAGGCAGAAGGTGTAATACTACAGTCTGTTTTCTGACCTTTTCTTGACTAAATTGACTTTCTTGAATATGCAAGGCAATTATTAACTACATAGTAATTACATCCATATGATATTTATTGCACACCACAAAAAAAATAAAAAAAGAAAAAAAAAGAAGAAAATTGAAATTCCACAGTTGACAGCTCAACACAAAAACAAGACCAGCATGAGTACTGATTGTGCTTTGGTAGTAAAGCCCAGAGTAATGTTATATTTGGAGAACCAGCATCCTGCAGGATAAAGCTTTAGCAGTCATTGCAGAGAGCTCCACCACTCCAGCTCAGGGAGCAGCTGATGGCAGTAGCAGGGGATCATTTTTATGGGGATAGGCAGAGTATAGGATGACAGAGTTTCCCACTGAGAAACCATATAGCACTGGAGGAGTGGCCAATGCCACTCCTTGGCCTCCTCTCCCAGCTCTGGAGAGGAATGTGTAGAGCTGTATCTGCCTTTCTCACACCTATGTGATCATTTCTGTTCAGATACACCTCAGTCCTGCCTTCTGCATACCCTCTTCTCAGTCTCAATCTCTGTGTTCATATAATCCAAGTCTACTGGTTTGGGTTTCATGCCCTGAAAGTAGATTTCCTGCATGGCTACCTTCAGGCCTCTAGTTTCTTTCCTCCAATGTACTTATCCATAACCCTATGACCCTTCTCTATCATTTTTGTCAGCCTCTTTTCCCCACTTTGTCTTCTAGTCATCCACTCCACACAGAATCCTTGTCTTAATCTCTGTGTTGTGACTACTGCATAAATTTCTGACATCAGCAGTTCTCCTACAGCTTGTGACAGGTTTTCAAAGGCTGCCTACTACCCTACAAAAATTAAATTCCCTACCAGCTTCTATACCATTTTCTTTTAAAATCTGGCATGAGAAAGAAGCATAAATTTTATGTAATAGGCTGGCTTGTGTACCTCTCCTCTAGGAAGCAAACTCAACTCCATTTTCAGATTGAAGCATACAGATATTTTATTTTATTTATTATTTATTATTTAATATTTAATATATTATTAAAGATATTTTATTTAACATTTTATCACTTCAGGAATGTGATTCAAAATATGATTTCACTGGTTAGGAATATGATACAATACCTGTCATATCTACTGGATGGACCACTGGGCTGAGGCTTGACTCTTGTCTTTGCTGTCAAAAATATATCTACATTTGGCATTAAAAGTCATGAAAATAAAATACAGACAGACTTCTTGAGAGTCAGGGATCCTTGTTTTCCCTCATGTAGAAATGGTTCAAGCCACTGCACTATCAAATAAAACTGTTTTCTCTGTACATGTTGCCCAATGTACCTGGTACTTTTTGTCTGTGGTCACAGAAGTGGTATCAGACTTGCACATGAAGCAGAATTCTCCTATTTTGCAGCAAATCTGTGGGCTAAGACACATGAGTGTCTGACATCCTTTCTTGCTGCTCCTACAAGACAGACACTAAGGTTTCCAACAGGCAACCTTCTATGTCTGTCTGCCCTAGGAACAGTTGCAGTCAGTCTGAAATTCCCTGCTTTTCATTGGATCTTGGATTCCTATGAAATTAAGTAAATATTATACCTGCAGCATATTCCTATGCTGGTGATCTGAATAGGCTGTTGGGATGCTTCTGTAAAAGCAAAAATGAAATTAATATTTTATTCTTCTAAATAAAGGGTTTGAAATAAATTTATCTACTTCAGAACATTAAAAAAATTAACTTTGAAAAAAGGTCTAGAAAAACAAGTATATGCAGGGCATGTATTTTTATAGTATAACATATGAAAACTGCAGATTTTAGTTAGAAGACACCAATCCTTTTATATTCATTCCAGCCAAACAGCCAGTTTTCCTTCTTAATGCAATTTATAGTGAAGTTTGTTGTAATTCTTCATAATTATTTTATTTGTGAAACAATATCATTAATAGCAACCATTTAGTTAGGCAGTGGCTCCAGTTTCCCAGTGGTTAACAAGAGCTTTTGTATATACAAGGTCTCATGCATATCTCAATGGCAGGAATAGCAAATTTTTTTGTTTGGCAGCTCCCAAATGTCATTTTGCTGCAGCACCTATGTTAGGAATGGATACACTTTCTGCTAGTGTCCGGGAGGCTTTCCAGTTAAATGAGTCGAAGCTGACAGGACTTGAATGAGTTATCGTCTGCTTTTATGTCTTTTTAAAATTTGACTGCTTGATTTTTTTAGCACTTCTGCTGGGTTGTTAGCATAACTTAGACTTGTTGCTAACTTACCCAAAGTGACCTATACAGCTCAGGTTTTATATGCAGCCTTCACTTAATCTGATATCAATAGCAGCTTGATTCCTCAACAGCATGGTGTATCTGTTCCTACGTATCTGCTCTAATCCCCTTTGGTCAATCAGATTCTTCTGCTTTAATGCAATGATAATTTTACTTAGGTAAAATCCTAAAACTGAATTAGTCTTTTCACTTCAACAAAAAAACTCCAACTTTATGTTTGAGTAGAAATAAAAATAATCACTTCTAATCATTCATAAATTAAATGCATTCTATTAAATTATTTACAATTGCAAAGGAATAAGTATATTTTGCCAACTATTAATTAAATTTAAAAGAATCTCTGATTTTCCTAAAACGGCATCTGCCTTAGTGATGGATTTTACAGTTTCTTAAGTGTTTGTAATGGGTCCATGCGCTCTTCAGAAAATAACAATTTTATCTGTTTGTAAAGATAATTTCTTTTAAGAACTGATATCAAATGTTTCTCATTTTTCTACCCTACAGAGAAAGTGTCTAAGCTGTTTCCTTTCTTACTCAGTTTATTTCTATCAATTATTTATTTCATGCCATTTTTCTAACCTAATCAATTTTCACACTTTTTTTTCCACAGTCAGGCTTGAAAAGTAGCGAAAATCCAGTTAGCTGAGGTTATGACTCCAGTTATACAGAATAAAGAAATATGATATGCTGTGATTTATTTTATCAACTGCCTACTGAATACTGAGGAAAATTCTTCGCATCTGATTTTTGTGCAATTTAAAAGTCACTCATATTGGGCATTTGATATTATTAATGCTTTTTGAAGCTAGGCCTTTCTTTTTCATCTGTTGTATGCCAGGGACAGGTTTTGTTTTCACTTGCCAAAACAAGAAATCCAGTTTTGTGTTCTGCAGTTTAACACAATGAGAAAAGGCTAAACAACCAGGGTTAGGAACATTTGAGGATACCAGCTGAAGGCAGCAGGTCAACAGCCAGGTTCCAGGAAGGACATTAACATCAATGCCAAAATGCTACAGCTTTTCATTTGATGGGCTGAAATCCATGGTGAAGACCCAGGCTCCTCTGTTTGGGCAGTGCAGCTCCCTTGATGGATGCCAGGCATGTATTGCCACAGTTTCCTCCCAGCAGAGACAATGGCTCCCAACCAGGATCCAGAAAACAGCTGGGCTTGTCTCATTCCATGTCCAGAGGAACCCAAGTGACCACGGTTCGCAGATCACAGCAAGTATCCCTGGACACGACCACGCTCTCTAAAAAACATTCAATTTCTTTGGGAAAAGGTGAAGGAGGACACAATGGTGGGACTCCTTTCATGTAATGCCGCAGTAACTAAAGTATCCTTTGAGAGCTTGGTATATCCATTCTCAGCAGACACACTGCCACAACAACTTTTCCTTTATTTTAGTCTTCAGGCATTTGTGGTTAGCTATTTTCACCTTCAGAGAAGTCTCTAGTTTGACATCTTCTCTGCATGTTAAAGCAAGTTTGGAAAGTAAGGTGGTAATTTAAGTTCTTAGGCTCTCCTTTCTCTGTTTCCCTTTTAGGGTGCTTGTTGTGAAAGACGCTGAGTAGGACCTACAGCTATATATCTATGTAATGGTAACCTCAAATGTCAAGATGAGCCCTCCCAAATCTTGACTCAAATGTTTGTTACAGCTGCAGTAGGTATCCTTTCTACTCTTGGTACCTTCAGATGATATCAGATGATAATTCTTTATATAGACATTGCACAAAAAGCAGTGAGCACACAAGGAGATCATAGAATTATAGAATGGTTTAGGTTGGAAGGGACCTTAAAGATCATCCAATCCCAACCCTCTTGCAGTGGCAAGAACATCTTCCACCAGATGTGCAGCCTTTGTTAGGGAGAACATGTATTTGAGTAATGTCGCAGACAGGTACTGATAGGTGTAAAGACGAATAAAGTGTAAACAAGGTGACAATTTGCATCTCTCAGAATTACCTCCACAACTTCTTTTTTGTTGGGTTGTTTTTTTTCCCTCTAGACCTGTAATAACATTTTGCAGAGGTTTTTCCTGTTTTTACTAAAACGGGGTGTCTTGAAACCCCAAAAGAAGAGGGTTAGCAGCAAGGCAATTGATAGGCAATAAACAACAGCAAAGGACTCAGTTTTCAGATATACAAGATTTTGAACCTTTTTCTTAAACCACTGTCACAGTTGGAATCTGGAGATTATCAATAACTATTATCCCTAATGTAATTTCTTTCCAATTGTCATCCAGAAACACAACTGGAATAATGAATATCTTATTATTAGTGAAATTGAGAAGATGCTGATATTTAAACAAAACAAAACTTCTAGTTCACTCTTGACAGTTCTTTCAATTAATGTTGCTTTCCTGAGTTTGTACACTTACCGTGGCTAACCTTACCCTTACCTTACTAGATACCCTTAACCAGTCCTATCATTTAACCAGAAAAGCCTGATGTACCCTACTTTTTCTATTTACTTTGGGTTTGTTTTAAGTATTTATACTCCTTTTGATTTGGGGAAGTGATTTGGTAGTGTTAATAAAGCACACAAATGCTGGAATCTAGCTATCTCACTGGGAAGCTTGGAAAGAAGTTGTAAAGACTTTAGCCATCAGTTACAGGTAAAATTTAATAGATGTTGTTTTATATTTTTATTGCAGTGATTATGGTGTTTTTATAGTTTTAAAATTTCTGTATTTACATTTAATACATTTCAGAATTAGTTTCATACCCAATCACATATAATTTTGAAATTTGTCTGGTTAAAATAAAAGGCATTCATCTGTATATGACCACCTGTGATAAGAAACAGTCTTCTGCTGAATGTTTATAGCCTTCATATATTGAGCCTGTAGGTTTTCAATTGAATTAAGTCAGTGTTTAAATATTGTGTTGAATTATGCAATGATTACTTGCTTGCTAAAAACAAGTGTTTGTTTTCTGTTCTGATTTAATTCCTTACAGTACAAAGGAGCTGTCTAGATCTGTTAACATGTACTTGCACAGCAAAATAATTTGATCAACTTCCTTACTCAATAAGTCCTTTATGTTTTTCATAGATTGCATAAACTAGGATTTATGCAACTGTGAATACATGCAGGGAAATATAAATCACACACCACATTGTGCATCATTATAGATTTGTCCCCTATCCAATAGGATGTATATCAACTTTGAGCTGGCCCAGCTTGTGTAAGCCAAGCCAGATAAAGATAAATCCTCTTTAAAGTAGGAATTCTGGAACTTTCAACAACCAAGTCATTAACTGAAAGGTATAAGACAATACCAGTGATAACCAGCAGAGAAGATACAAAAAAGTGAGGCAGAACATCTCTGTAACATGCAAGTGTATGTATCTTACCTTTAGTGACATATCAAATGAGAAGCAGAACTACATTTTGGGGGAGCTTAATTCTGATGAAGTGCAGTGCCTAGTAGTGCACTGGGAATGTTACTTATTGACCAAAGTAAATAATGAGATAAAAATATTCAGTAACACTGGTTAGAGGCTAACTCTCCTGATCAGTAAAAGTTCATACATTCCTTGATCTCAGAGATTGTCTAAGGGGTTCTGAGATAAGAGTTTAGAGGCACAGTAGATCTCTCTAAAAGGATGTATTTTTAAGGAAATACGAAAGATTTCAACAGCTTATAAATCTCAGTCTCTGAAAATCATCTTTCAAATATATAAGTACCTTTCATCTATGCTACAGTATATTTGTTAAAATCTCCATAATCAGAAAGACATTTATTCATACCAACAGATTGCACCCTGATTTTTCTGTTCAAAGTTAGCTCTCTTTAATGCCCCATTCCCAAAGGGCATGTCTTCAGTGCTCACTCTGTGTCAGCTTAATGAGAGCATCTTTTACAAATGGGAGCAGAAAATCTTCTTCCATCCTTGATTCACTGCCAAATTTTCCCCCTTCAGGATTTTTCTTTTATTTTTTTCAAAATGAGAGACTTGGAATAGAGTTTTCATTTCTGCCATAGCTGGGTCACTACTTAAGTGAGTAGCTTCAGGAAATACTCTCATAGTCATTACTATTCAAAATACTCAGAAACATGGCTCTGAACTACAGGAAGATTGTCAGGGTTGAATGACAAAGTATTGTTTATTCCTCCATAGTCAGCTAAGTACAAGTTTGCCTCAAAATTGAGTGTTCAGAAGTTCAACATGAGTTCAAATGTTATTGAGTTCATGTTTCACTAGAGAAAGAGAGAATGAGTGATAAATGTTTATACTAGGGCACTGGATTAAAATATATGTGTTATGGCTTCTATATCTACTTACAGTTATATCTGAATAAATTGTACTGCTGTGACTGGGCAAACCACTGAAGGGAGCGACCAGTGAAACATGAACAGATGGGAGCTGGCTTAAATCAGTGAACCAGTGGTCCTTGAAAGGTGCAGGTGACTAAGCATCAGGGACTTGGAATCAGGATGTGTAGCTCAAAATGCTGCAAACTGATCCAAAATAAAACCCAGCCACATTAATGACATGGATCATAGATGCTGGCAAATGGGTGCTGCACACTTCTCCTGGTGGTGTCTGATCTTTTTTAAATTTTTGGTTGACTGGTGAAATGACAGCTGCATATGTGTGTTAAGATAAAGACTAGTGATAGAGGCTTCTGCCTGATTTAAGGTGCAAATGAGACTATCTGCAGAAGTCAATAATTTGGAATTTATTTAACAATGAACATGAGGTAGTGAGACAGAAACAGAAAAGAGAGGAGAGAGAGCAAGCAGAAGTTCGTCACCACCCGTGGATACCACCCATGGATCCAGCATAACTTCATTGAAACAAAATCTAGAAGGATATCTCAGAAGGTCACTGACTGCCTTTCCTAGCTCTGAAATAGGATCCAACATAGTTTCTGAGCTACTCCTGACAAACAGTCCTTTAACTGGACCTGCTCTTCAAAATATCCAGTTCCAGGAAATCCATAACCTCCAGAGATAATTAAATTAAAAAATTGAATTAGATAAAGTGTTCAATTATCTTGACATCAAAAAAGCTATTACAATGTCTAATTTAAATATTATAAACTATTCCAAATTCCTCTTGCTTTTTGATCACACCAGTTGAGAACAGTTGATTACAGTTCAAACAGTCTCAAATCTCTTAACATGATTATACTGTTCTGCCTCAGTCTTCTTTTTTTCTGGACTGAACATATTCTTCAGCTTTTGCTACAAATTTTTTAGGTTTTTTTTTTTGTTGTTGATCACTTGGGCTTTCCTTCCAGATTATCCACAAATGTTTTAATGATGGTTTTCAAAATGGAACACCATGTTGTCTTCAAGTCTCTAGGGTTTGTTCCAAGAAGGGTAATAGCTATGCAGTATATTAATAATCACTTGTGTGTTAATATTTAGCTATCAGTAAGTCTTGTATATAATGACATTTCCAAATGAGACTTGTCTCTCCAGTGACAGCATCTAAAACATTGACTCATGTCATGCAAACCCACCCCCCCAAGCCTTGCTTGCAGTGTTGTTAGCTAAACAGTAAATTATGCTTTTTATCTCATTCTGCATTTGTGATTTTTCTTTTCTACCTGGGGAGCTTTTAATTTGGTCTTATTAAATTTCATTATATTGATTTAAGACTAGTGCTCTAATTTTTAAAATTCATTCAGTTCTACTTCTGACCATTGAAGTGCATGTTCTACTTCTCAACATTGTCATCTGCAGATTTCATGGGACTACATATTTCATCACCACAATATTCAAGGTTTATATTGAATATTAAAGGAAAGGGACTTTGCAGGGCCGCACAATTTGTCAGGACTTTCCATTTTTTGAAAGCAAATCCTTGATTAAGCCACTTCAACAATATTTTCCTTATTTTCATATGAAAATGTAGGGACTGTGCCATAAGCTTTACTAAAGTCAAGGGGTACGTGTCATATCTTCTATTCCTACCCCATCCACTAGGCACTGTCACCCTACTGAGAAATGGAGCTAGGGAGATGTGACTGCCCCTGACAAATCCACATTGATCTGCTTTTATTACTGTATTATCCTTCAAGTACTTATAATCTGAGGTTTAAGAATTTGCTTCAGTAGCTTTCCAGGAAAAGGGTTTAGGCTATCTGGCTCATAGCTATCCTTTGCAAAGGCTGAAACCAGTTAGGTCTACAGCTGAGCAGGTTAAGGAAAATTATATCACAGCTCTGGGTAGAGCTCCAAAAGAGTAGCAACTCTATAATTTGGATTTCTGAACAAAACTTAGATTTTTGGATAGAGGAGCTGTAATATGGTCATGCTATCACTTTCCTGTGCTATCAGTTCCTGCAAAAGGTATCTACTTCTTTTACATTGACATAGAAAAATAAAAGTCATCCGAATAAGGGAAATCCAGAGGATGTGTTTGTATACCAGTTAATATTTCCAGCTGGCTGGAAGAACAGTATAGACAGTTTCTGCAGGAAGAGACTGAAGGAGGAGAAAACAACTTCTTGACCTCAAGGGAAGTGGAGCAAGAGATATATAGCAGGTATGATGAGATCACTCTCTTAGCATAGAAGTAGGTCATGTTCAGAAAACAGATATTCCCAAATTCCTTGTGAGTCACTTTTGATAGTCCCACAAGCTTTCTTTCTATAGCTATCTGGATATTTCCATTCTTTTATCCATTCTCCATATGTAAAGTGAAAGGAATAGAACTCCTGTTCTTACATATTTCATCTCTAAATAATTTTTTATGGAGACCTACCTATATGGAATAGAGACCTATATACTTTTTGGTTATATTTGTGCTCTGTTTTATACGATGGAGCTCTGATACTGAGGGCGCTATCCACCCATAAAATATAAAAATAATGATGTGAATGTCAATACTGAGCAACGGGAAGGAAATTGTTCCTGCTCTCTTCAGACAATTGTGCTTGAAATACAGACTAGGCTACTTGAAGCATCCCGAGCTCCAACTAAATTGTCTGAGGAGTGCCAAGCGTGATTATACTGTTGAAAAGGTTTATATAAAAGGTGATGCATAAGAAAAAAAATCAAAGGGATGTGAGAACAGTGTGAGAAAATGCCATGCTATGGCATGCCATACAGAGGATGGTGGGCAAACGAGCAAGAGACAGAGAACAAACTGTACCTAAGCAGGTAAATCATGCTATTAAGAGGGTTAGTGCTGTGTTCTGGTCTCTGTCTCAGTAATATTGTTTCTTGTCTCCTAGAAAAGGGTTATTTGCTGCTGGATCTATTCTTGAGTGGCAGAGCCAGCAGGTCTGAGGAGCAAATGTGGATGCCTTGTCTTGAGTGTGCCACTGCCAGAGGCCCAGACACAGCTTTGGTGGGATCAGGATTTGCTTTCAGCTGACGTACCAGCCATCATGCTCAAAGGGAGGCTGAATCCCATGGGGTAGAAAAAAAAAGGGTTTCTTATTATTTTCTGTCTAGCTCTCAGAAAAGAAAAAATCTGAACTAATAGCAGACATCCTCATACTTGCAGAATGGCAGCTAGAGGACATTTCAAATGACACTTAGGCAACAAAATAGAGCCCTAAATTTCTCTTGAGGATAATGAGAATGAAATTACATGTTTTAAGCATCCATATTAGTGTGTCAACAATCTGAGTAGAAACTGAAATGCTGTCTGAGAGGTGCTGAACCATGAAGGTCTGGTCTCCAGAGATGGATTCCAAAGGAATCCAAGGATTCCCTTGATCCTGCATATCCCAAGCTGCCCCTCCAAGTGAACTCACCAGGATACCCATTCTCCCTTTACTCATGACAAAAAAAAAAAAGTTAATGCTCTCTTTGAACGAAATATCCAACACAGGTGGTCAAACACTGGGTCTAAATAAAAAGCCAGAGACAGGAAAGATTGTGACTGAATTCCGTTGCTGCAAATCATGATGAGAAAAAAGCAAAGAAAGAAAAAACCACAACTATACATATTCAGCAGAGCTTTCTTCCCCAGATTTCAGGCTGAGTGAAATCTAGACATTATCAGGAGACAGGTATTAGGAATCTTCTTTGGGCTTAATTGTTTATCCCTTGATACAGGACAAATGTTTACTCTCGTTTGTCTCATCTCAGGGCCCCAGGTTGCTCTAAATTTAGCCAACCTATTGGCAATCTGTAGAGTAAATACTACACATGCTTTATGAATATCTGTCTGAACTGCCAGAAAAATCTGTGATCTGATAGTATAATTTAATTTTTTTTTCAATTGCAAATGGCATATTCATTTCTATGAAAAGTTGTAGAAGAGTAAGACAACAATACCTGCTGTGACACAACTGTGTCTGCAGTAATATACAATAAATGACTTTGATAAAAAACCCAAACAGATTATGAGATGTTAGCTGGAGTCTGGATTTTGAAGCATTATCACTACCACATAGTATTGGGGTAAAATAGGGCTGAAAAAATGATGAGACAGAATTTGGTAGAAATTAAGCCTGGTAAAGAAACAAAGGAGAATAGCAAGACATACCTGAATTTAATCAAAATGAAACTGATTTTCCTTTAGACCTCCAGACCCTTCCCCAGCTTCACTGCCCTTCTCCAGCATCTCAGTGTCCTTCTTGTAGTGAGGGGCCCAGAACTGAACACAGGATTTGAGGTGTGACCTCAGTAGTGCTGAGTACAGGGGGACAATCCCTGCCCTGGTCCTGCTAGCCACACTATTGCTGATACAAAAGATAACTATAAATAAATTATATGTTGTATAGTTAGCATATTTCATAGGAAATTTACTTTCATCACATAACCATGTTGTATATTTATCATTATTTAAATTTTTAAAAAAATAGTAGTAAATATAAACTAGAAGAATAATGACAGTTGAAACAAAGCACTCTTGCTTTATATATAGATATAAAAATACATGCCATATATTCGAGAAAGGACAGGAGATACAAAAGATGTTACCAAGTGAAAATTTGACAAACTTTTGGGGAAGCAGACTATTGTATTCTTTGCTAATTTTTAAGATAAAATCCATCAGTGCTAGAGACAAAATAGGAGAAGAAAAGATGATATGATCTGATATTCCATTTCTGTATTCCTGTTAGCACACTAATGTAATCATTCTGGACAATATGCCTCTTGATCTTACTTAAAAATAGATGGTGACTGACTAATAGTCACTTGAATCAACTTTTAGAATGATCTGACTAAAAAACCCTGAGCACTACATCTTTGGGATAAGTGTACATTTAGACATTTATTATATATGCTTGTGTGATGTCTATTTATTAAACATACACACTGCTTACTATCAATTCAAAGTAAGAGATTCAAAAGTGGCAGACTGGTTATAACTGAGGTGTGCTGGAGGCTTTTTTTTTTGTCACAAAGTACTTCACACTCTGGCATTACCACTCTTCTAATATGTTAGATGCAGCTTACTCAAAATGAGATTTCAGTAATGTATTTTTCTGCTAGAAATAAAACAGCTTTGAGATGTTTCTCACAAAATAATGGCTTTCGAGAGAAATGTTTTTTATACAAGTAAGATTTTAGAGTGCTTGCCTAGAATCAGTAGCAATTGTGAAGATTTAATTGGGATTAGTGATGTTTTATCTCACAGAAATCCATTAAGTCTTGTTTGAAGCAAGAAATTCATAAATTCTTAGAGGTAAAATTGCATTATGTATTTTTTTGCTGTAAGTTCTTCCGTAATCAAAAAGTGATATTATTCCCAGAATCCTTAAACTAAGCAATTTCCTTCATATTTTATTACTGTATGTGCTACCATTCTTTCATTTAGCCTCAACATAGCTTGCAAATCATGGAAATAATATTATCTTCATTTTTCATAAGGAGAATTTTCATAAATGGAATTGAATCATAGACAAAGTAAGTGGTTTGTCCAATCTGGCATTGGAAGGTCATGGCAGGATCAAGGATCAGTACTGAACTTTTTGCTGGGTATGATCAGAGTATGCTGCAAATCCAGGAAAATGTGAACATTAGCAATTAAATGAATGATATGAAATTACTAAGGCAATGATGTTACAGATCAGCATGCTTCAGATCTTGTATTTAATGTCATCTTTTCTCAAGTGGGTGCTTCCACTTAGAATCATGGGAATCAGATTCCATAGGGGAGCTGGTTAAGTTATGGGTGCATATTCTCTTTGGACCTACTGTGCTTGAATCTGACTTTTGTTACCATGAAATCTTGGCTTGGCTGTAAGGAATTGTAGCTTCTCCCCTGCCCCTGTATTTACTGCCCTCTGCTTCTGCTTTTAATTCTTTGTTTATTAGCCTGAAAAGTGGAACCGTTCACACCAAAATTTAGATGATCAAGGGAAGCTGAGTAAAACCTTGCTGAGTTGAATGGGGTAGTCTGAATCTCACAGACTTACTCTACTTCCTTTCAACCCGCTTGGGCAGCCATGTGTGGTTCAAATGAGTCATGGGTGAGTTTTTTCAGAATGGTAACAACTGCAGACTAATTTTCATAACTTTCTTTTTTGGTAAAAAACAAATAATTTGGTCATTTGGTCTCACTGATCTGCCTCTTACTGTACACAAGCCATAAAACTCCCCTGCCCCATTACGTGGCTACACCAGTCCTTGTAGATAATTAAGTCTTAAAGTCTAATGTTGGGAACATAACCTTTACCTCAGAAGTGGATATAGGAGATAAAAGATATAGACATTTCAGCTTATGTGATACAGAAACAAATTACAAAATTACAAGGTTTCTTGTCTACTCACAATCATAGACCTACCCAAGAAAAATAAAAGCTACTTTGACCTCGTTCTTTAAAAACAAATTAAAATTAATTAACAAAATGGTCAAATTTATAGCATAGTCTGTTCCACACTACATTTTCAGTGATTCATTTCATTAATTGTTTGTGGAAATTTGTGGAAGCTTCCCCACTCTAGAGTGTAAATTCCTTAGTGTATTACTCCTTTCTTTGCAAAATGTAACCAGAGAAGGCAATATGCCTCAGCTTGGCTTTTACCCTTCGCATCACACACTTCTGGCTAGCACGTTTTCTTAGGAAGTGCAAAATCCAGATACAAGTTTATAATCTGACTCCAACTCTCTTTTTAGATTACTCCAGCTATAGGCAAACTCTGTAGAAGTACCCTTTGTGCTCTTTTTATGGCTGATCATACAGCCAACCCCAGGGTGCTTATGAAGCACAAAAGGACAGGCCAGGCCAGCCATGACTCTAAAACATCTTGTTATGGCACTCATAACATGTAAATTGCCAGTTTAGTTTGATCCCAGGGCTGTTTTTACATTTTGCATCTGATAAAAGGCAGCAATGATACTAAAAGTGAAGCCTGCAAGTTCTGCTGTGTGTTCTGCCCAGAGCATCCACCTGGTTTCTCTCGGGGCATTGCAGCTCCCACCTGGATCCTACTTGGGCTTTGGTCAATGTTGTGTGCCTGTCCACTCATGCACACATGCAAATGCTTATAGGCAGAAGTGGAACAGGAGGTACCCTGGACCTGACAGGACCTTACAGGAACCAATCAATCACTTCATACCCACAGAAGCCAGGTACAAGCTGAGCAGGCACTCAAACACAGCTGTCCAAAGCCTTGCCCTGGTTATATGCAGCATCTACAAGGGTCGGTGCCATTCAAATTTTTATCCCCACAATACCTCAGTGCTCACAAGGGAATATTTACAAAACCCTTCACATAAAAGAAAAACGGCCTCAGAATTAGGCAACTTCTCTGCTGATTGCTCAGCAGCGTTTCAGACTCCCACAAGAGCTAAATGTCTGTGTAGAGATTATCACCTGGCCTTTGCTTCATTGCTTCATTGTGTTACCTAGAGCATTCACTACCGATAGAATGAAAAGAAGCTAGTTCTTCACATTTTTTTCACAAAATCATGCTAATAATAAATGTACCTATCACTGTTACAAATTAATTTTCCAAATTGTCAATACTGCAATAATTTTTAGGGATATTGCCATTTAAAATATGAAACTTTTACTAATTGATTCAGTATCAGTTGTTCTTAACTTCCTCTCTCTTTTAATTTGCTTGGCAAAATTGTACTTAATGGTAAGCTAGGCATTAAGCATAATTTTACACCAAGTCTCAGCTTAGAAATATCCTTCTTTCAATGTGCATTTGCTTGTTCATCCTTTGTAGGAATACCAAAACAATAAAAACACTTTGCAGGTTTATTCCATCAAATTGAAATCATTAAAGTAATTCAGTATGTAATGATTCCAGACTACGTCTCAAACCAGGTTTTCTGGGAATAGAGACTAGGAGAGGTTGTTGGTTGGATTTTCTTTAGTCAGGGAATGTAGCAAACCAGAAAATCAAATCTCTTTAATAGCACTTTCTAAATATTCTTCCCTGTGTGACATAACATGACCCACAAGACTAAATATGCTCCAAGTCACACCCTATAAATTAAAGAGACTCCAGTAATGAGGCTACGTAATGAGGCTAAGTGAATCTAGCTTGCTTGAAACTGAGAAATGTCAGCCACATTTCTACAGAGCAAGAGAGTTATTTGACTTATTCCTTTAGAGGAAAACTTAAGAAAAAAAAAAAACTAACAAAAAATACCTCAAGGGAAGTAAGAGCATTATTAGATGTGCTAGATGTTCTAGCCAGCTTACAAAAAACATGCAACTCATGCCTTATTGCTGTCCAGGCTGCTGCAAGTAGACACAGCTGACAATTCCTGTCTTTTCAAGACACTTTTGTCTAAATATATGCTTTAGATCTAGATCTAAAGCTCATTGAAACTCCAGCCCTTTGCCTTGCATCCTTTGAAGGTAGAACATGGTCAACCTGGAGATTGAAACTCTTCTTTCCTAAGTGTAGTCTTCCCCTAGGTCTCTGGAGGGCACCTGCGTGGGCTTGCTTGTATACAAGCACAGAATGATACAAGAATCATTTATTTTGTCTCTGCTGGCTGAAGAAATTGCCACCACTGCTTTTCCTCTGGGGTCCTTTTCTCACTCAGATCTGTTGAAATGTTGAGCATGTGAGGACCCTCTGACTCATCTCTGTCCGACTGAGGTGGGCAGTTTGAATAGTTTGCATTTGATAAGTGTCCTCATTTTGATAGGAATGATTTCATGAAGGGTTCTGAGGAAACAGTAGCTGACAGCAGGTGCTACTAACAAACAGATGAGACAGTTTCAGACCAAGGGAAAAGGTGATTTCTTTAGATCAGTCAGCCAGAAATGGACACAACCAAGGACTAACAATGCAGAACTAATAAAATCTGAAGTGCCCCATTACTAAGTTGAGAGGTTCTCACCTCTCCAGGATCAGGCAGCTTTCAGGCTCACAGTTCAATGGGCACAACTTTGCCAAGTTAAGACACACGGCCAAAACGCAGCTTATAATTTGTCACTGTCATTCTTGCCATCACAGCAGTGTGTACTCTTGTTAGATGTGGCCTTCTTTCTAATTTATTATCATAGTGTGGAAAAAAAAACAACAAAGTCAAACAGTTTGAAAATGAATAAAGGAAATTTAAGGATTTCATGTTTCATGTAGAAAAGGAAAGAGAATGGTATTAATTTGAATTTAGTGTTCATACAACAAGGTTTGTGGGTAATGATAATTCAAAACATGAGTGGATTGGTCTTAGAAAAGGAATTAGAATGAAATCCTTGTCATCATTCAAAACCGGGCATAGAGGAAGGTTTGAAAATACATTTCATTTTTCAAATTTCCTGCATTATATAGTAAAAATAACATGTAATCCTCTTAAAGACTGTGTTTTAAATTAACAAATTATGTTATATTTGAGGGAGTGATAAATAGATTACAGTTCTACTGACAGAGAAAATTATAACATGCAGCTCTTTGATAGTCCCTTTCAGTGCAGCAGAGGGATGGGGGACCTGCCCATACATGAATGACTTGAGTCCCACAAGAAAAAGCAGCCACAGGATGCAGCTCTTCTCTGACTTGGCCTTTTGTGATTGCCTGGGGCTACTCCAGACTCACAGAATGATGAGCTGGGTTCCCACTCTGAATTGTTCCTGGGAGAAATATTCCTCTGGACTACAGAAGGAGCTTGAAAAGATTAGGTCCTCACAGTTACGTATAGGTTTCATCCACAACCTTCCTAATGTGCTTTTCAATTTTTATTTTTTTTTTTAATGACTACTGCTCATGTCTTTTTGTCCAGTGTGCTCAAAGACATTCACATATCTCCCTGCACTTCCAGAGATGCAGATATCTCAAAAGAGCTGAGATGTATTACACATTTAGAAAAGGAAACACATCTTGGGAGGTCTGTGCTACATAGAGATCTAAATCTGTATATTAAATAAAGAGAAGCCACAATGGCTTACAAAAAGTTATTTTGAGATCCATCTGAACTGTTACTGGCACGACACTTTTCTGCCTTCTATTTCTTTATAGATGAAACTCCAGTTGCAGAGCAGATGGAAACAAAAAGCTCTGTAATTTAACTCCCAATCCCAAATTGCTCATGAAAGAAAATAACCAAACAACACTTACTGACCACCTGCTTTATTTTGTAGTTGAATTTTAGTGGACTAGAAAGAAGTCCAGAAGAAAGAAAAGAGAGGAGTCATGAAAAATAAGGGACATCTACCCCAGTATATATTTTCTGCTTTCTTCTGCTTTTAATTTTGTTATTAAAAGAAAAATATTTCCAGTGGTACAAACGGCACTGAGCTCTTTGAACACAGATTAATCAGAAATATGGAGTGTGACACTTCCTAAAATCAAATAAAGAAAATTGATTCTTTTTCATATGACATCTTTCTTCACCTCCCATTTTTCTTTCTTCCTGTATTCTTCTCCACCTTCAGGACTTTCCTTTAAATGAAAGGGCAGAATGTTTCAGAAGAAGAGCTTGTGGGCTGTCATGTCATTATCTGTGAGTCCAAAAGCTTGACATTCTCTCTTGAGAATGAGTTATAAAACACTTGCAGAGATGGACATGCATCTGAAACCAATTTGAAAGTTCCAGAAGGTTTTGCTTTGATGCTACCATTTACTTCCTGCATTTCATTTGCATTTGTAGCCTTTCGCTTTCATAATTCCCATAGGCATGAGCAAATAAGATTTAAAGTGAAATGTATTTGCCTAAACAGGTATTTTCTATCTAAATTTACTTGTGACAAGCTTAATTAAATCATATGGAAAACATGCACTTGTATACCAATTAGCTTTCAGGAATTTCCTGCTTATGTTCAAAAATTTAGATAGTAGACTTCTTAGGTGTCAAAATATCTGGACAATATATGATTTGTGATATCATTACATATCTGCATATTCAAATTATGGGACTGCTTTCTGCTTCTTTGCTTCTCTGCATTACTGCTCAGACAGCAACACACAGAGAATGTCAGAAAAGCCAGGAAATGGAATTAATGTCGTACTGCCTTGAAGAAACTGTAGAAGATGCACAAGAGTGTGACATGAAGTATTTGTACCATATACTAATGTATGCAAAAAAAATGGCCATGCCCTCTGCCTGCAACAGAATCAAATTATTGTCAATTTAAGAATATCCTTTTGGCATGACCTTTGTGTTTGAAAGTAAAACAAGAAACAGGGTGGAGGGAAGAAATTAAGCTACAGGGAAGGGTATGTCTTCTAGGCAAGCAAATATGGTGTGATGCAAATAATTTCCAGAAACATATAAGGCATTTGAGCATAGGTTATTCTTAATAAATAGGAAACTTCCTGGTATCTTGAAAATATCCCCCTAACAGAGAAAAGGAATTTTTCAGAATAAGACAAGGAGATGGCTATGCCTCTGGTAAATTAGGACATGATCAGTCAGAACAACAGAAAGGTCCAAGGCAAAGTCAGTTTTTAAATACATATGTGGTGCATATCCTGTTTCAGTATTATCTCAGTAAAGTGCCGTAATAGCATGCACTTCTTATCCATCTGACTTTTTCTTGTCAGTGTTGTCAAAATTCTCATCTGAAAAATCTTTTTTTTTTCCCTTACCTATTCTGTTAACTATTCAACTAGCGAACATTTAAAGAGCCAGATTTTTTTTTTTTTTTGGTATTTTTAATAGATTATTTTGTTTGCAAGGCTAATGTCTAGACAGACCCATGAGTTATTAATGAAAAAAAAAATAGAGAAAAGACCTGTAGTATCAAGGGATTTTAAGAATTGTATTTATTCATACAGTGATCCTGAGACTGTGAGTAGGTCAAGCAGAAGAGAAAAAAACTAAAAGTGAAAGGTCAGTATACAAGTTAATTTTGCTACAAGATTTTGCATGATATAATACATATTTAGTGGTCAAGAAGGAAAATGCATGTTATAAATTGTTTACTTACAATATAGACCATTTTTCCAATAACCCAAACAATACCACTTCAAAATACTTTCCCTTTCTCTGCAATCTAGGGTAATTTTTATGAGTTACACAGCAGAATACTTTTTCTTGCTGACTGCAATGGGAGTATCTCTGTGTGATCAGCTGACAACAGTAATCTTTTCATTATTATTCTGTACTCTAATTATTGGTTCATCATATGTCTGGGAAAATAGGAATTAATAGAAAGCTGATGTGGAAATCACACTTTCTGTGAATTGAAACCTCTGCAATAGTTTCTGCTTCCATTTATACTAATTTAAACCAGACTTGACCCTCTCACTTTAGAGTATCACAAATTTGCTGTGGGGGAGCCCAGCATCCAGACCCAGAGTTTGAAAATAAGTGGGTTCCATTTGTGTGATGTAATGGCCAGTATTTTCCGATGTTCAGGGGACTTGAGAGTTAACAGCCTGAAGAAAAATCAGTAAGGCTTAGATCAGAAGGGCAATGTGTTTTGGCCTATGGAAATAATAAAGCACACATGCTGGAAGGGATCCCAGGGACTGCACATACTCTGCCCTTGTTAATTTTTCATGGCATTTTGCATAAAAAGGTACAAATACATCTCACTGCATGAGAACTGTTTGTGCACGTAGAAATGGCACTTCAGCCTGGAAGCCTTTTTAAGCCTTCACTTTTCTTTAATTCAAAAGTACTGTTCACTGGAGTTGAGAACAGCACATGACACAACCTTTGTGCCCAGCCTGCAGATTACTGATGTAGCAATCTCTCCCCAGCCACTCTCTGCCAAAGCAGGTGGGCTGCTGATTTCAGAAGAGTTGTGCTTGCACACTGTGGGATGTTTTCAGACTGTTCAGGCAGTTTCTCCTTTAGGCTATGTGAGAGGTAGAAAAGGGGAATTGTTTCTGATACACAGGCAGCACCATTCACTAGCTGATCAGTCATTCAGGTGCCCAGAAAGTGATTTCTCTGACCACATGTAGACATTTGCTTCATAGATGACTTAGTGTGAAATGGTGAGTTAGATCCTCTCTGGTAAAGGGACACAGCCAGCACTTCTAGGGTGTTAGGAGACACCAAACCCAGAAGTCTGGTAGAGGCAAGGCTGCTGCAGCTTCATGTCCCTGTGTCCAGTCAGAAGAATGTCTGTGCATATGCACACAATGTATGTGCTTAAATTCATGGGAAGCCACATAAATCAGCAGAGACAGACACTACAAAACCCACACAACACAAATGGTACCAGTTCCCTGATCTTTTTCCCTCAGCCACCATCCAGTCCTTAGTGACTCCAGAAGAAAGAACCTCCAATTCTTCCAGTCCACTTTGATTCTCCTATACACTTCTGATTGCCTTGGTATTTGGCTTTCAAGATTCTTCTTGTACTCTCAGGCAAGTCTGTCTTGATGTTCACTAGTGCCTACACACACTGATGCTCACATCCACACAATGTGTACCCTGTCTTCCCCCACTGCAGGCACCAGAGGAATGCAGCCCCCCACATGCAACTTTTTGTCCCCCTTCTAGCTGCTGGCACTCAAACCTCCACACAGACATGCACATGGAGCCACCTTGACCAGAAGAAATAGATAGAAATGGAGTTAAATGAGAAAATAGGACAAATAGTTGTGATCAGACAAAATTCATACACGTGGTGGGGCAAGCATACCAGTCAGCAACCTCTATACACGTTATCTACACATTTATTTCCTTATTCATTCTATTGTATCACTCTGATACCTCCCCAAACCACATTGATCATTTTTTTCCCCCACATTCTCTTCCCTAAGTATCCCTCATACAAAAGTTTGTAAAAATCCAAGATAAGTTTCCCTTGCACCTCACAGTGTCTCCCAGACCCTTGAAGGGAGTAACCACCCACAGTGTATAAAGGTGATGGAGGAAGCATTTCCTATTGACCCACTGATTGGTGTCATGTCTGGAAAATCTGGCTGATGCTTTGAGACTGTCCTGGAATGAGCCAGGTGCTTCATTTTCTCTGTTCAGGTTTCTGGAGCTTCATTTTCTCTGTTCAGGTTTCTGGAGCTTCTCTTCCTGTCACTGTTCCAGCACGTTGTATTGTTTTTGGGGAATGAGCCATTTGACACATAGGTCCAAAACCATTTCAAACTTGATGGTAATATCTAAAAAAGATCAAATGAAAGATGACAAAAGAGTTCCCATTCTCTTTGGACGCTTATCTAAGTTAGATCATCATGTGAACCTCAGGCCGGTGGTTGTGTTAAAAGTCACAAACTGTATTTAGCAGGGAAGAGGACAAATATTTTCCTGTTAACACCAATGTAGATCCTTCTTCTCTAAGATTTCAGTTTTATCACCATAAGTTACCCATGTTTGCTTGAAGGCAGTTTATAGTCATGTGTCCATCCCACATGTCCTTACAGACCCAGCATGGTAAATAATCTTCACTAGATTAGGATTCCTTCCATATCAGAAGGAGTTTCAGCACTCAATGAACATGAAGAGCTCCATTTTACAACAGGCAATTCTAATCAAAATGAACTAGCTGAATAAAGATAAAGGAAAGAATTTTTATTAATTCTGCTCTATTTGTAGAGGCAAGGCTCTATTATTCTGTTCTGCTGATTCAGGTTAATCAGATTAAATACAACCTGAAAAATTGTAGTAAATACATAATTAGGACATCACAAATGTGTAAATCTATCAAAATACCACAGAATTTACCAGAAATATTTCAAAGCCATCCTTTTTTTACAGACAATACTATTTTTTTATCAGAATTTTATAAAGCATTGCTGATGGACATTTTGACAAATAAAATTCCCACAATGACTTTAAAAGAACATTCTGTGTTTAATCTTTCCAGATGTAGATGAATATAGATGATTACAAAGAACATAATTTATAAACATGGGTGAATATTTTTAGGAGAAAAAACACATTCTTCTAATAACTAATTGTCATGCAAGTATGACCAGAAAGCAAGAAAGCTTCCTGCTACACGTCAATCTGTATTTCATGGAACATGGAGCAAGTCAATGCATACATACATCTACCTCATCATATGCCAAAAAAACCAAAAAAACAAACCCACAACCAACCAAACAAAAACAAAACAACCCAACCAAAACCAAACCAAAAAATATAGATGAGATTGGTTGAAGAGAAATCAAGCTCTATTTTGCCAGAACTAATGAATTCTCAGTTATTTTTCATTTCAGCTAACTCTCTAGGAGAACCAAGATCCTCTCAACATGTAAGAATAAAAAATAAAAAAAAAAAAAGAAGTAATTTGATTTGCTGTACTTTTACAATGATGGAAGGAGTTTCACTTATACCAGTTCAGGTGAAAGGGAAGTAAGTCTGACTGTTATGCTGGCACTGGAATTGGTGAGAGCTCATCTGAACAGTCCAGAACAGATCAAGGACCACATTAATAATTAAGTAACATTGATGTTGATGGGTTTCAGCACTCAAGCTCATTTTCCCAGTACAGAGGAAGCTTTCTTGCTTTCTCTCCCTGCTTCAGAATTGCCTAAAACAGAGCTCCAGGCACTGTCTTCCTTACTCTTTTCATCTTTCCTCTCTGAAATAAACCTTTGACATGGCTGTGGTTTGTAAGTTACAGGGTCACCTCCGACCCACTAATTACAGCAGACCCCAACACAGAACTCAAGGAGCACTCTTGTTATGCTCATCTTGAGGACAAACCTGTTGGGAAATGATGAGGAAGCAGTGACAGTACTGAATAAACTAAAAGAACTGAAGCTTAAGAAGACAGGAAGTACCATTTCAACTGTAAATTTTAGCATGACAGTGAAACAGTTATGATTAGATGTGAACCCCTTCTACTATAGATAAAACACCTCTTAGAAGATCTATTCTAAGAAAGTCATCATTTTCTTCCTCACAAATCCTGAAACCCATCCATCCTGAGAGAAGAGCAACAGCAGCAGCTCTCAGACAAGGAGGAAAGAACAAATGATGCCTTCCTAGTATGAAAGAGTTTTCTAGGCAGTTCATTGCTGGACAATGTCCAAATGTCACAGATTAATTAGATGGCAAAATTTCCCTTGACATCCATGGCAACAGGAGTATTGAATGACAAATGGAAGAGCAGGTAAATCTAGAAAGAATACTGTATCATGTCTTGCTGTGATGGAAAGAGCATTGGCACCTGCCACCTGGTCTGTTTTCGGGTTTTAACAGTAGTTTTAAAATGTGGATTTAAATGAAAATGTAACTAAAGTATTACATAGAAAATAAACCAACTTCCTTCCTCTCTCTAAGTCCAAAAGCTATTTACAGTAGTTTTTGTGTTGGTACTGAATAATGTTTTCCAGAGGGAGAACCACACCCACATCAATACCCGGATGATCATATTTTAGTAGCCTAGAGACCTATCCAGTTTTAACGTGGCCCAAGTTTGTGGGTTTAGTAAAGCTGTATGAATGGAAGCAGAACTTAGTGGAGTTGCCAGGATCCAGCTGGTATGGAAAGTTTGATTACCGTGATAATTTCAATATGATCAAGATAGCATTTATCTGAGAAGAGTGCTAGCCCTTTCCTAGGAATTGCCAGTTCTAGTTCACCGATTTGACCTTCTCATACCCTCAGGTCCATCCATCCAGTAGAGACATTAGACTTCCCACAGATGAACACACACTGGATAGTTACTTCAATCAGTCAGCCTAGCAGCTTCCCATTTGGGAATGCTATTTTTGCTTCACCATCTGAAAGTTTTGGTAAGACAGTAGAATAAAATACTTTATGTGAAAGGAAGATAACTAAAAATTGCTCCTGAATCACAATCTCCATGGATTAAAGAAGAAGCACACTGTGTATGAGAGGAGGAAACATAATCTTCTGAAGAGCTTCCTTGAGTTTTTCCCTCTTTTTTGCATATTATATGATTCCTGTATATCACAGGGGACCATCAGAGGAATATTTCTTACATTCAATCTCATGTTCAAAGAGTTATTTCAATTGTATACCAGTAAGGATGGTGATGTAAGGCACAGAAATTTCAGATGTGAAAATAAGGCTGAAAATAACAACAATGAGGGTATAAAGAAATAGAACTTAATTTATCTAAGGAAAAATGATACCAGATAGTTTCATTGGAAGTGCAGCCTCTAGAAAAGAGGTATAAATGGTTTGAACTTTGTGTGTGTAAGAGCAGAATTTGGGGCTAACCAGGACATGAGAAGGTTGTGATTTTTTCATGTTTTTATGCAGTAAATTACCGGCAGAGTCTCAAAAAACTCCCACTGTCACAGCATTTAAGAAAAGCTTGAAAGTTGTTTAAATTTATTAAAGAGGTGATCCTACATGTTTTTTTTTTTTGTCCAGTATGCATGAAGTGATTTTCTTTCAATTATTTTCTTCCCTTTTCTCTTTCTCTGACATTACTTGTTTGTTTGTTTTGGTTTTTGTTCGGGGCTTTTTTTTTTTGTTGTTGTTTTTCTTTTGGTTGTCTTTTTTGCAGATTAATCTGTAAAGGAGTTAGAGTCAGAGGAGATGGTCTGTCCAGCCTAGAGTAAATAAATCCTTTCATTCCCTTCCTACCTTCATGTATAGAGTCCCTTCTCAATTAAATAGAGGGAAAGTGTTGATATATGTACATTACTAATATCTGCAACTACAAAGTCATAGATTTGTTAAACTGTTTAGAAGTCCTAGAGATGATGAGACCTTTATGTGAAGAAAAAAGTGAACAATCCATTTTGTCAGAACTTTCTGTGCAGAAAATGTGCCAGTCTTTCACATAAATAGTTTTGTGACAGACCAGTGAGGTCTTCTTTAAAAAGTCAGCCATCTAGATGTTACTAGGTTAGTTCTTCTCTTTTGAGAGACAGTAAAGCTATCCTTGTATGTATTATATCTGTAAACTTGTAATGGCCAACAGTTGACCTGTGGAGTCCTTACTTCTTTCTAGGACTGTGGGATACTGCATCCTTGATTGCAATTATAAAGTTTTGAGAGAATCAGTCACATGGGTAAGCACATCAGCTGGATTACTACTTTTTTTAAAAAAATAAATCTGTGAGAGATCCAATTCAATCTTTATGGTATCATTTCTTTTCCCCAGGGCACAAAGCTGGCAATGGAGAAATTCCAAAGGTGCGTAAGTGCAACCAAAAATAGGATCTGGTTTAACGCATGTGTCGTGGTTTTAAACCAGTAACTAACAAAAAAAAATTGCTTATTTCTTGCCATGAGATATGGATTAGAACAAGAGCAAAACAAGCACAAAACTTAAAAGGAATAAAGAAAGTTTATTAACAAACTACAATAATAAGAACACCAGAATAAACTTCCAGAAAAACCTTTTCATCTCTTACTACCCACCATTCCTTTGTTCACATGACAACAGAGACAAAAACTTTAGAACTTTGATAGTTTAAACAGTCCCAATTCCTTTTACAGTCTTTTCACCAGTCTTTGTAGAGAAACAGAAGTTTCTTTCTGTTAATTTATGGAGTTTCTCACACGAAAACTATCTTTGTTATAGTTTTCCTTTTCCCTGATATCAGCTGCCCAGAGCTGCTGTTATCAGAGCCCACCCCTCCTATTCCACATCACTCTGAGGTGTGTATGGGTCATGAGTTTAGGGACGGCATTTTTAAGGATGAGTTATTCAAAAGCAAAAGTCTTCTTCATCTGTTTCTGTGAGCTTCGCCAGAAAACAGTTTTTCTCATTGCCCCCCCCAAGGCTTCCAATTTTCACTTTACTGTTTCCAGCACTTCACTATATCACAATTACTCTACCTTTTACTCAAATTTTACACTTTGAACACTCTATTCTTCCCCATACTCCGTCATGAATTAAATGAGTTCTTTTCAGGACTTCATTGTCCATCTCCACAGTTTTAACAGAAAAATATTTCATCTTAATTAAAGCATCTTCTTAATTCTCTACCTTTCCTGAAGCTTCTTTTCTTTCTTGTCACTGGTAGTTCATAAAGTCTCTTTTCATGTTGATCACTCTCTTTCTCTCTCTGGATAACAAGATTAATCTGCAAGTCTCGTCTGGGTAATGAAAGAGTTAAAATCTTGCCCAGGCTTTTGTAGATGGTTCTGTGGCCTCAGCCGGTGCAGGAGCTGGAGCCGTCTGCGATGGAAAGTTCCTCATGGCTGCCCTGGAGAGTAGTCGCCGCCCCAGCCCGCTGCAGGTCCAGAGCCTCTCTCCTTCTTCTCTCGGCAGTTTCTGGTGAATTCCATCACGGCAAAAACTGCAGCCAAGCCAGGAACCGGCCTGGCCCGGCCAGAGCCCGGGAAAAGCCCTGCAGGCCCTCCCCCATCTCTCGGCCGGGAGCCGCTGGGCCCAGCCCAGCCCCCGCCCGGCCGCATGGCTGGGCAGAGAGCGAGAGGCTGGAGCTCTGTCACCTTTCACAGCCAGGAAAACAAAGAGAACTTAAGTGCCCTGACTTTACATCTTAAGGTAGGGTTCACAAGTTGATCTCCCTTTCCAATGGCTAAAATTGCTGTCAATCCCCAGTAATGACCAATAATTGGTCAGGAGAAGATACTCTTTTCAGTCCCCAGCAACTTTAACTTCCTTAAAGGTAAAGTAACCCCATGACAGCATGTAACTGGTATTCACAGACTGGGCAGGTCCTATGTGTTGAGTCATGTAACCTGCTGGGGGGGTGGACATAATACCTCTCACACTATTCACTGGTAAAAGTCTATATGTGAAGAAAATAGTATCTTACATAATTTGTGACAAACATTTTTTATTTAAATCCTTAACATTCCTTGAGCTGACAGAAGGGATGAATGAAATAGGCCAGGACAACCATGTATGCCTTTCCGTCTTCAGATGAATTGATTTTGTGTGACTGCATAAAATTTGCTTGCCTCAAAAAGCAAAAGTAATGGTAGGTTATCTCTGAGTCCTGATTAGGAAATCCAGATCTATACAAAAAGTTTAAATAGATATTGGTTAAAGGGGTTTGATATGGCTAGATACATGTTAGAAGAATGTGATGTATATTGTTTGAATATATCCATCAGTACAGAGGTTCTGGTCCTAAATTAGTTGTCTAATTGTTTAAAAGTTATGCTTAAAAAGGAGTAGGTACTGTGGACTGGATACTAGTTCCCAAATTATTCTCTGCTGGCATTTCTATTTTCCTCTAATTTGCATTTTAAAATTTCTCAAGTTAGAATATACTGAATTTCTATACTTCTAAACTTGCAAATTAGTAAATGCTCAGGAAAACTCTTATTTCAACTATATTACACTGTATCTTCCACTCCTCATGACACTGGAGTTGCTGTATTTACGGTATTTGTATGTTCACTTGAAACATTTTGAGGGTGAGGGAAAATCTACATGGCAACTCAGCCACACTACTACCACGAGAGATGCTTCCCAGTTCCCTCATCTGCATGTGCTCTTCTCCATACCAGAGCTACATGAGACTGATGCACAGTAATGTACTCCCTTTGCCAGATATAAGAAGAGCTGGAGCAAACTTGGAAAATTATTCGGCTTAAGAGCCAGGACTGCAAGTTAGTCCTTGTGAAAAGATAGCACTCAGCAATGGTATTTCATAACTGGTTATATCACACATTATTTATACAGAAACTTTTTCATTTTTGGCACTGGTTGATTCCAAATTGGTCACAATATGAATGAAATTGCTATGAAAAGATGTCATTCAAGCCCTGAGCAAAAGGAAATTGTTACAAAATATGGAATATATAAAATTTTCTTAAGAAAGAATGTTTGATGTTCTATCATTGTTTACTTATCAACAAGAAGGGAGATTTAGCAATGAAACAGAGAGCTGCTAACAAGCTTGAAGTGATGTCCAGGTGTTAGAAAAACAAATTACTTGATGGTAGAATAACCTTGGGAAGGTTTAGAGCTTGACAATTCTCTCAGACCTAGAGGGAGGTTAAAAAAGCTTGGGAAGAAGGATGTTCACTGGTAGTGGGCACAAAAAATACAGAATTTATGGACCATAAGGACATTTGGCTGAACGCCCAAGGTAAGGAAGAAACTAACAAAGTCCTCTCAGCAGTTGTGCTGAAGTCATCTCCCACTAGGTAAAAGATAATTCCACCAAGGCCAATCACTGACCACCCAGGAAACTCACCAACTCAAAAGAAGAGAAATTCTGAGCATGCAGATTAATTAGTATGGGAATCAAAAGAATCATTAAACAATAGAAGATAGAATACTAAGAGAATTAGGTAGCTTGTAGTCAATGAATAATAATTCTTTGTTTGCTGAAGTGAATAAACAGTAAAAAGTTTTGATAGTTGTTGTGCTTGGTTTGTGGAATACCACCGAGCACCCAGGCTGCCCAACTCTGAAGTAAGTAATCAGTGTCTCTCTCAAATGTGTAGTTATTGGGTTCTTTACTCTGGGTAACAAATCGGAATTTTATGAACGAAAATCTATTTAGGGCACTGTAAGACCTAACTTTTAAGCACCTGGTTTCCACTGTGACATCTAAACCCCTGCTTTAGGTATATGGATTCTTATAACCAGAGAAAAGAATTGGTGACTCAGATTTGTGAATCCCCAAATCAATCACACTGAATTGCTGAAGATCATGGGGAGAGGGACAGAGAGAAAAGGCAACCTCAGAACATGTTTTATTCCACGTGTGTTTCACAACCCAGGGGTCTCTCCTGCAAACTCACATCCCTGCTTTTTCTTTCTTCTAAAATGAAATATAGATCACTGTTCAGGCAGAGGAGAAAATGGGCAGGTCTTGCTGGAGGACAGATCACCGTGTATACTCATCTAACAACTTCACTGAAATACCACTTAAAGCAGTCCTCAGAGACAGCTATGATTGATAGACACATTGTCTATTCAAGATTGTGCTAACTCAGTTGGAAGGGTGGAACAATATGCACAGCCCTGAAAAAAAGGTGTATTCCCTGAACAGAGGGTGAATCAAGGTGAAACATGAACAATCAGATTGCGAGGCAGAAGCAGTCAGAAATGTTGCTCTGATCAATGTATCAAGGGGAGTCAGAAGCATCACAGCCTAGGTTTTAGACATGGAGAAATGGGAGAGCTTTGTCATGGACACGGTGTGCTATAACCTTGCTAGAAAAATTATTTTTGTTTGGGCTACACCTTGGTAACAGAAAAAAAGGCTGATTTTGCTACCAAACTAGACATACAGCAATGTTTTACAAAACAAGTTTAAGGGTGGAGTTTTCAGACAGCTGGTAAACTGCCACCAAGATTACAATGCCTGCACTGCACATCTAATAACAGCAGACAACAACAGCCAGACTGAATATTTTTATAAAATAGCTTGACAGTATGTGAGAGACAGAGGTAATTTTGCCTGTTTTGCTTCTGGAAAGATCTATCCCACAAGAGCAGGTGGGAAAGTCTTCCATATAAAATTCCCCTGTGACCAGTCTACTGGCCGGTGGTTATGGTACGCTCTGGAAGACATGAATTCAGACAGCTTTCAGAAGTAGAAGTATCCTGCACTGTATATGAGAGTGCTCTATCCAGCTGTCTCTTCTGCGAGGAAAGCATCACCTCCTCCTCCCCAGGGGTTTCCAGAGAAAGATCCTTACTCTGTCTTGTAAGGATTGCAATCCTGCACGTTCCAACATGTTGCCTGGACTAGGCGTGTACTGATGCATTAAACAGAGGGTTATGTGAAAGGGTGAGCTTGGACACTGACCATCCATGGTGCTCAATTCCTCTTGCTGATTTGAACTGCTTAAGCCATCTCTCTCCGTGGAGAGGCTTGCTGTAACATGGTTCCTCCTCAGCAGCAGGGACATGAGCCAGTCCTCACCATTTCCTTTCCACCTGGACACTTCCTGTTAAGCAGTTCTGCCCAGTGAACCTAAGGGGACAAGAGACAAACAGTGTCTCTGGTGTCCATGGAGGAGGTAATCTGCTTTAGCTCAAGAAACCACAAGTTAAAGTCTGTGTACTTTTCCTGGTATGGCTTTACAGTTGATGGAGGAACAGATAGCTGTGGAGGGGAAGCAAATCATCCCAGGATTGGCATCTGCACTATCAGCTCCCATTTCACTCCCAGATCCTGAAATCCAGATTATCTACATTGGATACCCTTTTTTGAGGGCCAGTGAGGGCCCGAGAATGAGCACTGAGTGTTTTCAGCAGAGGGATCCTGCCTGGACGGGCAGCATGGCATACCATGGCACCCAAGGTCATCCCAGACCCACAAGCTGTCAGGCCTCCAGACCTGATGTTGCTCAGCCACCCTGCACCCCAGTGTTGTCACACAACACATTCACATGGCAAAACAAGCCCCCTGATTACTTCAGCTGCTTTGTGCTGGATCCCACCCCTCAGAGCATTATTTATGGGGCACCGTGAAAGAACTAGAAAAGGCCAAGGCCAAAGCTGGCTGTGGGCAGTTTTAATGAAAAGGCAACAATGATGTGTACATCAGGCAGTCAGCAATACCTGGTTTGGGGTTGTCTCCCTCAGGTGGTGTTGGAGGCAGTGCAAAGCTGCCCTGAAATGTGTGTCCTAAGCATCACCCTCTTGAGTGCCTGCTTCTTTGTACACACGGTACCTAGGGTGACATGTTCAGATTCAGAGATCTAACTTTTACATCATTACAGATGAACCTTGAAGAGATTTTTTCAGGACAAGAACATTAAAAGGGCTCAGGAGAGCCTATAATTTCCAACATAATAAACAAACACATTAATCCTTATCAAATGCCACAACATTTCTACCCATACTGCCCATGCATTACTTACTATATTAAGGAAGGTTCGTCTACTGAAGAGCACAACACAACAAAATTGCTCTGAAAAAGCAGTTAATATTTATTATGCTTGTGACACCATGAGAGTTTGAATGACTGATTTGACAGCTACAGTTGATGGTAATAGACTTAGAAGCCATTAAAGATTTGATAGCACAAAATAGGGCCTTCCATTCATCACCTAGTTCTGCCTAACAAAGAAGATACAATACTTGATGTATCTACACTTTATGGAAAGTGCAAGCACACTCTTGAGCCCTAAATCATCTTACACAGCTGTGTTATAGAATATAGGGGAAACCTGCATTAATGTGGGATGACCATAAATTCATGTGTTTCTTTCCATGGCTGGACACACGTGGTCTGACCCAACTACAAAGAAGCACCTACCCTTGTGGCCTCATCACAGAGCTACTTTCTGCTGGACAAATTAACCTTGGGCCCTTTTTAAAAAAAAAAACAACTGATATTATATGATGTAAGAGCAAATATGAGTTTAAGTCATGGGATTTATTACTGCTTAGGACACGTGTAGTCTATCATTGCCTTGAACCCTGGTTGCGTGGAACTGCAGAAATGTGTCAGGCACATCTAAGCATATATAGATTACAGATTGCATGGGTAACCATATTCCCAGATTTTATCCAGGTTTTGTTTCACTTACTCAAAACAACGGCATTAGAAAATATATAAATTCCATGGGGATTTGTATGCAGACTGAATGCTGCAGTTTGATTTGAACTGTTTGCAAATGAACCAGTCCCTTCAGGCTCATGATAAGATTTGTCTTGTAAGAGCTCACTGCACCATCACCTAACTATTACTCTCATCTCTGGTTGATAAAACAAACATTTTCTGCATCTTCAGAACAGAGTAAGTTAAACAATCTCAAGGATTTTTACAATTCTATGTGAAAAAAGCTAATAATGATTTCTTGTTCCAGAAAAAGAGCAGATCCTATCCACATGCTTAGACGGTGTTTGAATGTTTAGGCTTTGGGGAATGAAAAGCTAGGTTCAGCTGGAAAACTTGAGAGTATTTGATTTGCGATAGGAATGCTTTACAGAACTGTAGTCTAGTTGTGTTCTCTAAACATTCAAGTGAAGACTTTGGTTTGCAAGTCATAAAAAATAGGAAGTGATCAGAGAAAATAGGAAAGTGATCAGAGAAAATTGTTATGGTCCTTTACCCTGCCAATGCTGGATAGGAGAGTGAGCCAGCAGCCACTTGTGCAGAGATCTTTCGTTTTTTAAATATGAAAGGGTTCTCTTAGTAAGAACTTCCTGGCTAACATGGATTTACCTTGTTCTCCTTTCTCCTTTACTGCAGAAATGATTACTTTCTATCTCTGTCACTTAGATCTGATCTTCACTTTCTAATTGATGCAAGGTCACAAGGGATACGTTAGCAGTAAATGGCTGTTAAATCTAAGGAGAAACTCTTTGTTCAGTTTTTTTTCCAACTACATCCCTTTCTCTACCTGGTTCTTGGAACCAATTATAATCAAAAGGTTTCTACCAGACAAGAAGGACAGAATTTGCCAATTCATATATAAACAGCAGTGCTGAAACCAAGCCTTTTCTCATTAGTCCTTAGTTTGCTGTGCAGGGTTCATAGGCAATATTTGAAGGCAACAACAATCCAGATTACAAAATTAATGTGAACTAAAAATCAGATAATTCTGGTAGCATTCAGCATATCATGACCTCTTCAGCACTCCCATCACACCCATTCCACAGAAATGAGATGTAAAAATAGCTATATTCGCCCATTTTCAACAACGCATATCAGGAACCATATGTCCAGTAATCTGTTGAAAGGACAACTCATTGTTTACAGATTAGGAAGAGAATGTGAAGAACATTGTAAAGAAATTATGGTGAACTAATTAATTAATAATTACAGTGAAAAAATGAAAAAGAGCTGCTATCCTTGAAAACTGGCTGATCTTTACAAATAAAAAAAAAAGAGGCAAAATGGAATCAGCTGCTGGAATAATAAGTAGAATAAAGGAAACTAACACTGTTAAATGCAGAAATAATAATGTGCTTGAGATCTGTTGAAATTACCTCAATTTCTCCCTCAAGCCAGCAGTTATTTTTCTCTTAGTGGGAATAGTACAAGGTTGGCAGGTCTGCATCCAACCCACAGTCCCATAGCCAGAAGTAAAAAACATCACTAAAAACCTCAACACAAAAGGAGCAGCTGCCTGAAAAAATAAATCACTGCCAAAATACTCAGACAACCTATTCAAACACAAGTAAAGGAGGTAAATGCTAACAGTTGCTAAACAAACCAAATGAAACAATTGATGCTCAGCTCTTGTGGCGCAAGGTAATAGCAGCCCATGCATATATTCACCCTACTGTTCTCCTTTCTGAGGGGTAGAGATTGACAGGAGGATTACTCTGGTTTCAAAAATCCTTGCAATGATACTTGCACAAAATGAAAAGATGGACAAGGCATTTTCTAGTTTCAGGAATTCAGGATTTACAGCTATCTGGTCAATACCTTTCTTATTTGTGTTACATCCTTGAGGTCAGTTGACCTGCTCCACTGGGCTTTATTCAGTCCCTCAGTCCCCTCAATGTCCCTCAATCACTTTTCTTCTTAATAGCTCTGTAGATGCACTTCAAATTGATAGGATCCTGCACTTCCAGAAGGGATTCTTCTGGGTTGTAACTTACAAAGCTGAACCAGAGAGGGAGATTTGAGCTAAGCCTCAGTTCCTTGAGCCCTCTCCATGACCTGAACAGGCCATATAGATTAGTATCCACGTGTCCATCCCATACCAAGCGAACTTGGGCAAAAATGTTTACAAATCTGGGTTGCCTTTTCAGCACTCCGTGGTGGATTCTATCTAATAAAGCTCCTACAAATTACATTTATCCAATATCAGCCATATGACAGCTGGTGGGACCATAAGAAGGACACTGTTTGACAGGTCCATGTGCACTGGTGATGGATGGTATCATACTGAGCAGTAAAAGAGGCCCAAGTCTTGCTTCTGGGAACGGGTCTTAGTAGAAATGTCTGAGATACAAACAGTATGTCAGTGCAGCTGCAGCCAGAAGGCAAACAGAGTACTGGACTTCATCAAGAGAAAAATTGATAATAAAACAGAAAATAACATCTCACTGTTATGAAAAAACTGGTGCAGACACATCTTGAGAAGTAAAGGGAAGTCCATGTACTTTTCAGGCTCAACTCAAGAAAAATCCAGTAGATGCAATGAAAGGATCAAGAGAATAGATCATCTGCCTTATGAGAAGAGACCAAGAGGGACAGGATTTACAAGAAGAAATTAAAAAGGCCAGGGGAGAAATCTCAATCTCTTAGTCTGTGGAGATGAGAAATCTGGATGGAATATGACTAAGGTTTGTGAAGCCATGAAACCAGTGGACAAGATCATTTAGAACTGTTCACCAAACTGTGTAAACTTTGAAATACAGACAGGTTTTTAAACCAATAGGAGCTTGATATAAAACATCTGACAGGAAGTAACTCTCTCCAAAAGGTAGTGAGCCTTTGCAATTTCATAAGAGTTTATGGATGCAGATGATATCAGCAGGTTCAGAAAAGTGTTACACAGCACAATAGGTCCATAAAGAGATACCAAAAGCAGAAGTAATATACTTTCTAATATTTAGAAAGTCATACTCTTTCTAATATATAATTTCTAACACCAACTGGGTTTGTGAGGAGTTTAAGGAGAAGAGACAGCAGAAAATGGTGGGGCTTGTCTGCCCTGCTGAAGCAGCATGTCCTGTCATCTCTCAGTGGAGAGGGAGAACAGGGAGCTGGATAGACCCATGGTCTGACCCAGACAGGCATTTATTCTGTTCTCATGTTCTTCAGTGTGCCATGAATATGCACACTTTGCTAGGCAATTCATAATCTGTTGACTTCAACAATTTCATTACAAATTATAAAAAAAAGAAGAGTCTGTTCTAACAATGATCACACGGAGTGGGAATTTGAATTCTCTTCCAAGTCATGAATTAGAGTTTGAATAAAAATATAGCTCATCAAAAAGTGAAGAAAGAAAGAAAAGAAAGAAAGAAAAGAAAAGAAAGAAAAGAAAGGAAAGAAAGGAAAGAAAGGAAAGAAAGGAAAGAAAGGAAAGAAAGGAAAGAAAGAAAGAAAGAAAGAAAGAAAGAAAGAAAGAAAGAAAGAAAGAAAGAAAGAAAGAAAGAAAGAAAGAAAGAAAGAAAGAAAGAAAGAAAGAAAGAGAAAGAAAGAAAGAAAGAAAGAAAGAAAGAAAGAAAGAAAGAAAGAAAGAAAGAAAGAAAGAAAGAAAGAAAGAAAGAAAGAAAGAAAGAAAGAAAGAAAGAAAGAAAGAAAGAAAGAAAGAAAGAAAGAAAGAAAGAAAGAAAGAAAGAAAGAAAGAAAGAAAGAAAGAAAGAAAGAAAGAAAGAAAGAAAGAAAGAAAGAAAGAAAGAAAAAGAGAAAACATGAAATTATTCTGCTATATTAACAAGTTTAATTCTTTACGCAAGCTTTTGTTAGTAGAGCCAATGCAACTGCTGCAGTAAAAGTTGTTTATGACATTATATAGAGTCTAGAGGTGGAAAATGACCAGGTAGGAATACGATTATCTAGTATTCAATTTGTGTGTGACATTCAGAAAGCGGCAGGAAGTAAATAAGGATAATTCCATCATTACTGCATAGTGCTCACACTTTAATGCTTTTATAATGTACAGTAGTCTTTCTGGGCCTTTCCACAGTAATTGCTGGGTTGACTCAGAGTGCCATCAATGTTCTGCAACTGCATTATACTGCATAATGCTAATGGTCTTACAGAATGAATGCAGGCAAATGATTACAACATGAACCAAAGGGAAAACAAGGAAGGGACCCAAGGAAGCACTGGGGAGACTGTATGGTGTGACATCTAAGGTGGAAAGGGAGATAGAAGCACGGCATAGTTAATATTGTCATCTGTATGGCTTTAGCTGATAGGTTCAAAAGCTATTCCACCCAATCTGTTGCCACCAGAGACTTGATTCGGTGTGTGTGTAAACCTTTGCCTCTCCTGAGCATGTGAGGAAGACCACTGATGGTCAGGTTACTATCCCCTTCAATAAGAAGTCACTTTCATGGACTTTTAGATCATGGCCTGTGACACTGACAATTCTGGAAGTTGAAAAAGAGTACATGTCTTCAAATTTAAGATACAAAGCCTAAGTTGTCTTGATTTGACAAGAACTACATACCATTACATGGTAGAAACAACTAGTATACATACTTCATTGAGACTTTTCTGCAGGATATTGACTGAAACCTGGACACAGGTGACAAACAGAGAGAAAAATAAAATAGTTTCATAACTGGGCAAAGGAAGAATCAGAAAATGTCTACACTCTTTTATAATATCTTTTCTTTTTAATTAATTACAATTATTGCAGCCAAATCATATCTTAGTGTTGCCGCTGGCGATGAATAGATCACACGGACACAGCTCGAGGTGTGGTGAAAGGAAGAGAAAGTTTATTTTTCCCCCCAGGATTTATAGGTTTCTGACCACGGCCAGGGATTGGATGGTCAGGATAACACTTTCTCACTGCACTGGCCATGAGAGATGTCCATCACAAGATGTGTAACAGAAAGAATGTACACATATCTATGTTTACAGTTACTCTCCTGGGAAAGTCCTTAGAAAACTATGTTAGCAAGCTCAAAAGCTGAGTTTTCAGGGCGACATCTTAGGACCTTCCTCCTTTATGTTCTTTTCTGCAGGCAGAACTATGCCAGAACTTCCAGCCTCTCTTGCTTGTCAGACTCTCCAGTCCCTCAATCATGTTAATGGCCCTTCACTGGGCTCCCTTTTGCAAATCCATCTCTCTCTTGTTCTGTGGAGAACAAGATAAGTCTTTGACAGTGCTGAGTAGAGGTGAGGAAAAACCTGGGCCTGCTGGCAGTGCAGTGTGGGAGGGGGTTGACCTTTCCTGCAATGGAGCATTGAGTTTTTGTGAAGTGAGGCTGGCAAGCCTGGAGTTCCCCAAACTGCCCCCTCTTGCCCTTCTTGAAGAACATAGTGGAGTTTAGTTTCTCACAGTCCTCTGAAAATTTGTGAGAGTCATCACAGCCTCTCAAAAACGATCAGTGGTACACAGTGTTTTTATCTGTCTCAAGGCAGTGTGGTGGGACACGTTTTCGCTTTTCCCATGAGTTTTAATCTAGTTTATTTCTTTCTACAGTACAATAGGGAGTAAAATTTTAAAGAGCCGAGATTCTTTTAAATTTCAGACTCAAAGAAAAATGGTTTGGCCAAAACCCTGCCTATAGTTTTGTTTTCTTTACTGTAATGTCTATTGATCTTATATAAGCTGTTTCCTTTCCATACGATTTTTCTTGCTTTAGTTACATTCTGCCATTGGAGAACACCATCACTGCAAAAGGAGTTCAGCAACTTTTTTCTGCAGGAATTAGTTGTAGGAAATATTAAAGAATTATTCTGAATGTATGGAAAGTAATTAATTTATGACTGTGTCAGAAATACTGATGTGAGGCTGCTTTCCTTTCCTAAAATTCTGCTGAACTTTTTTGTTCCTGAAACTGGTATGCACAACCCTATACACAGCTGGAACTTTATATAGCTAGACCACTAACAAAAGTGATACTGTGCATCAGAAAAGCCATGCAGAAGCACTTGTTAAGAACAAAGAATCTTCTTTTGCACTGAATATTCTTGCTTCGTGTGTTCTATGAATATACTTTAAAACACTATGTTGCTAGGCAATTTTTAACACCTCATTTTACCACTACATAGTGATGGTACTGTGTTTTTTTATTAAATTTCTTCCTCCCTCCAGGATTCTCATGAACTGTAAGCTCCTAAAATTATTTCTAAAATGACTAACTTTATATAAGAGAGGGAACCTGCCACTTTTGTAAAATAATAGGCCTTTCTGTTCCTTAAAAAAAGTAATGTTCTGGGTCTGCCTCTCTGTTAACAGTGGTCTGCAATGGAAGTATGCTTGCTGGCTGTTCTCTGCTTTTAAAAGTTAATGTTAACTGCAGCCAGTCTCACTCTGGAAGAGAAAGAGAGCATCTATGTCATGCTGCTGTTAGAAATTAAGAACAAAGAAACAACAACAACAACAAATGTGATATAATGGCAGAACATTACTTGAATATGAACTGAGAGTTTGGTTCTTAATAGAAAATAATAACCCATAGACTGGAAATTAAAAACCAGCTGAGAGGAACTGTTACAATAATGGTTTTAGTTAAACTGTGTTTAACTGTTTAGTTAAACTTATATTTCTGCAGGGGGATTTCCTAAAAAAATCCTTGGATCTCATAGCATGACCAATTCCTCGCTTGCTCTATTGTGATGGGTTGAACCTGGCTGGATGCCAGGCATCCACTAAAGCTGCTCTCTCACTCTCCACCACAACTGGGCAGGGCAGAGAAAATAAACCAAAGTCTCATGAGTTGAAGGAAGGACCAGGAGAGATCACTGATGCCTTAAGTTTTAGCTTTCGCATTTTCCAGATTCTATACTGCATTGGTATATAACTGAACTTCATATAAAGTGTTAGCAAGCTCTCTTCACAGTGTAGTTAGACAAAACAATCCTTTTCCAGCCCAAGAATCAAGGACACCATTGCAGCTTCAGGTCCAAAAAGTATAAACCACAGCAAATTGAGGAGAGCAGTCTGGGAGGATGGGACTTCACAACCTAAGCTGTAATTAGACAATTAACCCAAATATGTAAATGGACCTAAACTTATAAAAGTGTGAAAACTCATGACCCATTGTCGATCTTGGGTGGAGCCACAGCCAGGCTCTTGTACTGCCCAAGGTGCATCCTTTGAAGGCCTTTACAATAAATACCTACTTTATTCCTTTAACACTGTCTAGTGTCTGTTCTAGGTAGCCTCAGCAAGGCAGCAACCAAATACCATTATGGACAAAACAAGGAACTTAGGGAAATTAATTGAATTTGTTAACAATCAAAATCAGAGCAGAATAATGAGAAGTAAACCATATCTTGAAAACATCTTCCCCAGAGGAGCAGATATCCAACCTGCAGCCCATAGCCCATGCTGGAACAGGTGGATGACGAAAAAACAGGTGGATGACGAAAAGAAGGCATGAGGGAAGCTCATGCTGGAGCAAGCTCCTGGCCAGGACCTGTGCACCCATGGACAGAGAAACCTACCCTAGTGTGGGTTTTCTGGCAGGACTTGTGACCCCTCTGTTACATTATGTTCCTGAGGAACTGCAACCTGTGAAGGGACACACGCTGGAGCAGCTCATGCAGAACTGAAGCCCATGGGATGGATTTACTCTGGAGAGGTTCCTGGAGGACTGTCTCCTGTGGGAGGGACCCCATGCTTAGCAAACAGGGGAGGGAAGGAGGAATCAGCAACTGAAACGTGGTGAACTGACCACAATCCCCATTCCCCATCTCCCTGCAATGCTGCAGGAGAGGATGTACAGATCAAGAAAGAGTGAGGGGTGAGGGGAACATTTTTTTTTAAGGTTTCTTTTACTTCTCATTATCCTAATCTAATTTTGATAAATGTGTGAGAAAGCCTTGAAAAGTTTAGTCCACATAGACCCTGTTTATGCATTTGTTCCCAGGGACAAGCAATAGTGAGCGAGTTTTGGTTTATGTTGGATGTGAACTCTAAACTGAACAGCTTGTGCCAGAGGGGAAAGGTGGTAGATTCTGTCTTCTCTTCCCTGTAGCGGGCCTGTGTTCTTGTCGCTCAAAGATGAATAAAATGAAATGTTGGTTACAACATGACAGCCCTGGCTGATAGCGGAACCTGTTGCAATGCTCCAAATAGTGACATGGCTTGGTATCTGAGGAAGAGAGAAAACATTTATCTGTTTCTTTTACTTTATTCAGAACACTGAGCATTTTGTGCACTTTAAGAGAGGCAGCTGAGGTCTCTAAGAGGATTTTTGTTGGTAACCCTGTATACTTACATGAAATGTGTAAATTCAGCTAATTTTTCCATCATGCCTAGAAACCAATCCAGACAGATACCCTGACATTACTCCAAAAGACCTCTGATGAGGTCTTGTCTGGTATAGACTGTACAGTAATATTTGTCCACAAGAAGAACATGGAGCCACATTTTTGATGAACATGGAAAAAATTCAATTTTAGGTGGAAACAGAAAATGGTAATAATTTTGTGATAAGAATTGAAGTGAATTACTGTTCTCCTAACAGTTTTTTCAGTAAAAATTTCAAATATTTTATGAAATAGGGTTCCATTATTGTGATAGGAGTGTATTCCTACAATGACTACATTTAAATGGAAAATAGGAATTTAAAAATAAAATATTCATAGAATATTGGAAGGAACCTTTAAAGAACTAGTCCAAACCAACTGCCATGAGCAGGGACATTTTTCGCTGGATTAGGTTGCTCAAAGCCCCACCCAACCTGTCCTTGAGCATTTTCAATGCTGGCGCATCCACAACTTTTCTGGACAGCCTGTTCTAGAGTATCTCACCAGCCCCATCATAAATAATTTCCTTCTTCTGTCCAATCTAAATCTACACTCCTTCTGTTTAAAACCATTAGCCACCCCCTGCTCTCTCATACTTTTATCCATTTTGCCATATTTTTATCCACTGGCTCACCTGGATAACTGGAATTGAAGCCCAGACTGAGCTGAGCTAGATCACAGCTCAGCAAACTAAAGAGCTTTCCACCACAGAACACTCTTGTCTATCTGATGGTACCTGAGAGAAGGAGAAGGGAAAATGTGCCAAGTAATAGTGATGACAATACAGAAGAACAAAGCAGTTAGGGAGTTTTCTCTTTTTCATCAAACCCTCTGCAACATCTGAAGCTAAAAAACACGGCTACATTTTTTCTAGAACATTTGGAGAAGGAAGTAGGGGAACACACTCATACATCTGCAGTCTGGCAAAAAAATTGGAGACATGATGATTTCCAGTTCCTGGGGATACCAATCAACCATGTGGGTCAGACCTCCCAAGAAACAAAATGGGAGAAGATCAAATATTTAATTTAGTCTCCGTGTCATCTTGTGTGTGGTGGTTTTTCTTTCTTTCTTAAAGCACACATGGGAAAAGTGCCTTTAGGATCTTCCTGGAAGTAAACATAAACCCATTGTTATTTCAGCCAGTACACTGCTCTGATTTGTTTTAAAGATTTTTTTCCTTATTTTTATTTTTTTTTTAACTATGTTTAATTTAGCATTATGTCTGTCTTCAATTTGTGATAAGGGTTGAATTAAACACAGTGGTTGATAACATGCAAAGGCAGTGATATATACAGAGAACTATTAAAGCAGAACTTCTGCAAGTGTCAGACAGCAAAGTCTCTTCAGATAAACTAGGGGATTTGTCCACCAGTGATAGGTGTCCTAGCTTCTAACTGGTGAAATGTAGATGTCTGCTTTAGTCTCCTACAGTAAGCAGATTCTTTCATGATCTATTGAAAATAAAATGTGTCACAAAATTGTTTGTGGGTTTGTTTGCAGTTTTTTGGGGTTTGCTTTTTTTTTTTTTTTTTTTCTGGTCAATCAAAACAATCCAGATGGCTGGCAAAGGTTTAAAGCTAAATGACACAGTCAGCAAAGTTGTTCACTAATAGGTCATTGCTTCAAAGCTTTCAATCAGTGGTCTGGGATATTAGAGCAAAAGCAACTTTTTTACTCAAACTCTTTCAATGTAAGATTAACACATAGACTTACAGGAAAAAGGCAGCAAAAACTGTGTACATTCAGAGTAAAAGTAGGCATCTTAATCTTACTTTATGTATAAAATATCATAATTTCCCCTTTTGACACTTTGTCTTGGTATATCCATAAATCCCACTATTCCTGTGCTCATTTTTAGGTATTCGACCTTTCACATCCAACAAAAAAATAATTGTAACACCAAATTCAGCACTATGAATTCCATTAATGGAATAAAGCACCTGGAAGTTTCCAATTCCCTTTGTAGAGCTAACCTTTGAAATCCTTTTAGACTGGTTCAAGAACGAGGAATTCAGCCTGAAGCAGATGCAGAGAAGACCTGTTTTGGCAATCAGAGGAGTAGAGAGTATATTTTGTGTGAAATTTAATGCTTAGATAGTTTAACAAAACAAAGGTGATAGAGAGGTGATGCAATTGATTTTTATAAATACATCAGAGTGAAAGTGCAGTTATTTAATCTGAAGGAAATGCTGTTGCAAGCCCCAAAAGACTCAGACTGCCCAAGGAATACATTAAAATTGGATACTGGAAGAAAGGTTTTATTTGCTGACACAGTGAACTCCTGAAAAGGTGTCCAGCAAGGCTAATAAGGAAGAATGGAATGCATATAATTTCAAATGAGCTCCAGCCACCCAAAGGATGTAGTCCATTGGTGCACCTGAATTCCTTATGACAACAAGAGGGCTGGAATTAGTTGCCCAGTTGCTGGAATATGCTCACGGTCTTGCTCTTCTCATATTCTCAGCTGCAGATGTGGAGTTTTAGCTCATATTTTGCTGGTCTACCTGTAGCTTTAGCAGCTTATTCCAGGTAGGGAAGATGACTAGAAGTGCAAGTTTATTGGTACAGATAACATCAGATATCCATGGCTGTCTTTTGCTATTTTCTCTGAATCTCTAGCTACTCTCTGTCTGTGCCACGGCGTGTTCCAGCTGAGGCAACCCAGTTTAAGGCAGAGCAGCAGTTCCAGCTGCATCATTAAAAGACAGAGATCTGAAAGGGATGAAAACTATCCCAGGCATGCCCTACCACACACGTACATTTGATACAGGAAAAACTCGGGTGCTCTCTGAGCAAGAAGCAACTCTGACCCAGGAGCCAGCTTTACAAAACAGAACTGCTGAAGAGCAAATCAAGTGCTAAGAAATGCCCTCTTTGGTTCTGGTTCAGACAGGGATGTGTTGTCTGGTCCAGATGTGTACTGAAGGAGTAGGAACAGAGCATCACCCTCCCTTCTTTTCATCCCAGCTCCCCAGAGTGAGGAAGAAAGGAGATATCCCTACTATAGCTCCAGACTTTTGAACTACTTTTGATAATGAAAAATAACCAAGTGTTCCCTACTCTTCCTTACTTTCTCTGTGGTCCAATTTGTTTTCTACTTATTCTGTGAATTTTAATATCTAATTGGATCTAATATGACCTTAACAATTTTTCCAGTATCAGAGATGCTCTACTGTAACTCAATGAACAGGAAAAAGAGCATTAAGCATCAATGAGTGCTCTTTTCTGTAGTTCCAAGATGTAAATGAAAAAAATAATAACTGCAAGGCACGTATGAAAGCATCTTGTTGTTTTTGCTGGGAGTTTTTGGCATTACTGTTTCCTGACTGCTATGGAAAATGAGATTTGCATGCTAAGAACAGCCTTCAAAGCACTCTTCTTCCATGGAAAGAAGGACAGGACTCCTAGAGAAATGCTTCTTCTAATCTCTGTGAATTATCCCAGGAGCCCAGAGCTGTCTTTTATAATCCAGTTTCTACTCCCAGTTGTGTTATTTCAATAGAGGACCAAATGAAAAGCTCTTCCTACAATTTTGGCCCTACAGACGCCAACCAGTTTTACCAGTGACCTCAAGAAAGTCAAGATTTTATATCTCCATTAGATCTGAATTCCATTCCTGTATCCTGGCCTCTGTTCTAATACATAAACCATAGCTGTTCTCAAAATGATTATCCTGCAGCACATGAAACTGGAGCTTTTCATGGGGTGGTAACCAAGCTCAATACAACAGTGCAAATATACAGGACAAACCAGGACAAACTAGCTAAGCCAAATGAAAAAGTCTCTCTCCCTTAAAGAACGCAAATCAGTTTCAGTAGAACAAAGGCTTTTGGTCAGGCTGCTCTCACAGAAGAGCGTTGGTGGCACATTGTTCATTTTACTGATGATAAATGTGCTTTTTATGTTCAAAGATCATAAGCAACATACATTTAACAGCCTGACGTATTTAGAAGAAAACAAATTTCCTTTCTGCACAGCAGATGGAAATTATAGATGTAAGAGCTGGGCACAAAGCAATAATATCTATAAATCTAGTATTTTTTTCAACCTGTTTCAGGCTGTACAATTAGAAAAGTTATCAGTGACATCACAACTCATGATGCATACCCACTGAAGTGTCCCCTTTGGGAAGATCAATATGGCTAACTCATTGTGAGAGTAAAAAACGTACATCATTTAAACTACATTACACTCCCAGGTGATGAGCTGGGTTATCTGGAAGCAATTATACTGCACATGGAGCTGATGTCAGACCCCAGGGAGTGCTAGGATTTACACAGCCTTCTCTGTATGTGCTAAAAAGGAGATCACTGTGATGATTTTCATGAGGTTGATTATTCTCATGATCCATATCCAGCAGATGAGGACTTTTTTTTTCATGGATACATGAGGATTAGGATGCCTCAAGCAGTCAGCAGGAAATGCCAGGGAAAGTATATATTGATAGCTCTCTCTTCTCCATTTCCTGTGACGCCTATCTCAGGGAAGAACAAATGCCTTTGTGGCACCAGGTTAGATTCATCCCATCATAGCCTATACCTGAGTTTGTCAAGCCAATGATTACAACAATGATTACAACAAGCAGAGAAAACCTGGAAATTTCAGGCAGCAGTAATTTGATTTCCTTTAGACATCTATTTTTAAGAAAGGTCATGCTTTAGTGTCTGTTTCTCTCATCACTTAAAAAAGTAGCTAAATAGAGAAACTAGGTTGTAGACATCTGTGTTTTGCCAGATGAATTACACCCTGTGATTTACAGTTTAAAATTTCCTCCTGACCTTAGGTTTGCGTTGTTTTGTTGTTTTGTTTTGTTCTGTGTGGGTTGTTTTTTGTTGTTGTTGTTGTTTGGGTTTTTTTCCATTAATCAGAGTGGGACTACATTGTGCTCATTTCATGCTTAAACAGGAACTGATTTGGCAGAAGGGGGGCTGGGCTTTTGCTTTCTCACTGTCAACACTGTGAGCATGATCCTGATGCAACATGAGTTACATAAAACCTGCCTCATTCCTACCTTATCCAGATTTCCCCTACATTAGAGCCTATTGATTAGTGAGCATGCTTGAGAAATGAAACATATGACTTCTAGACCCATTTCATTCAGAGGAGGAAACCATAAATTCAGTGTTTTTTTCTCGTGGAAGAAAAACTAAATTAATACATTGGGAACTCTCCTCCTTCCTGTTTAAGTTGGGCATATATTTAGGAGTATGAGAACATGTAGGTTCATGAGAAGAAAAAATAAAGTGGAGAGTTGAGTCCAGTCTTAGTCTTCAAGTAATCAGCTTCAGTACTCATTTATTGTAAAAAGCTGATTATGATAAGACAGTGATTTGCATCAAGTTCATGACTATCTCCAAAATGAGGTGAGGTTTTGTTTTTCTAATTAATTATCTCTATCTGCTTTTTTAAAAAATTAATCCGTATCTATTAACACAGTAAAATTAAGTAAGAAACTCTGTTTCCTGAAAGATAACACCACAAAGAAAGCACTTGCTGCAGGGAATAATGCTTCCAGCATTCCAGCTTGCCAAGGGTTTGGAGCTATAGAAACATGGCATAATCAGTGCTTTCAAGAGCTATAGTTCCAATTATAATGTTAAACGTATGATAGTTCCTTTGCCTTTTAACTAGTGTTGCAGGTAAGAAAATAAAACTGCTGTACTGCCTTGGCCAATGTGTTTTTCCTCTGTTCCTATGTAATTATTGCAGTTTGTTTTTCTACATGTGCTTCAATCATCCATTTTAATTATCCTCTTTAATCTCTAAAAAATGAATTAATGACAGATTTCAATTAAAAAAACCCTAAAAATAAACTTTAACTGTGCTAGGAGGTCAACAAGCTCAGTGTAGGATCTAACCAAGTATTCAGTCTCCAGCAGTGAGGAATGGGAGGTGCTGTTGCATGCATGTTGCATGCTTGCACAGAGCAAGCATGTTGTGACATTGATCAAATGCTCTGAAGCCTGTAGCTGGCAGGTTTTTGAGCCAAAGTTGTTATGTTTGTTTATGACTAGGAAGATAATGGAAGAGTTAGGAAGAACCAGGCCTCTAGTCAATTGTAACGGTGAGTTTGTTTCTGAAATTCTATGTTTTAAAGAAAAAATTGAAGAAAAAAGATCTAACTTGTTATAGTCTTACACTTCTTAAGGACTTTGTAAAAATATATTGCTACTCTTCGCACTCCCTGGTCCTGGCGCTTCTCCAAAATCTGGGTTCCTAAACATATGAATTCCTAAATTTTTGTGTCCAGCAGCCAGCACTCCACACATTTCACTAAAAGTGCACTGATACAACTCTTCATGTGCGGCAGTGTCCCCCTTGCTTGTGAAGTGACAGCTGGTAGTATTAAGTTGATGTCCTCCATACCAATCTGAAATATGCCTGTTGGACCAATATAGAAAGATTCTGAAGAGTGGTGTGGTGTCCCTCTGGTAGCTGGGTTTACCCTTTGGAGCTCAGAGACACTGAGCTGCTCATGGGCAGCTTGATGCCACACTTTTTCTCAGTTCTTATCACTTTGGGTCTCTGTATTTTTCAGGATTTTTCTTTCTCTCTGATTAGTCACCTCACCTAATAACCCTGTTTTCAGTTACACAGATTTTTTTGTCTGTTAACTTGAACAGACAGCCTGAGTTTTCTCAAGCAACTACCAAATGCAGTATGCATACTTGATAGGTATTCTCACTCACAGACCAATAGCCTTCTAACCCTTGGGATGGCAAGAGTCAAGTTTTAATGTGTGCCTCCTCCACAGCTATGAATCCCTTACATCTACAAACCTGATGCTTGACCCCTCTGCATGTGAAAAAGACATTTTCCTTCTCCACGCTTCCCAGTATAGCCACTACAACAGTTATAAACTAGATAAATCTTTTCTTCAGAGTGCCAAGGACATTGCACCTTCTGGGAATGTATTTCAAGTCAAAACCACTGAATTAGTTACGCTGGAAATGACTTCTGAAATCATTGAGTCCAGCCCGTGACTAAACACCACCATGTCAAGTAAACCATGGCACCGAGTGCCACATCCAGCCTTTCCTTAGACACTTCCAGGGATGGTGACTTCACCACCTCCCTGGGCAGTCCATTCTCAGTACCCTGGTCCTGCTGGCCACACCACTCCTGATACGGGCCAGGATGCCACTGGCCTTCTTGGCCACCTGGGCACAGCTGACACATGTTCAGCTGCCACTGACCAGCACCCCCAGGCCCTTCTCCTCTGGGCAGCTTCCCAGCCACTGCCCCCAGCCTTTACCATTGCCTGGGGTTGTTGTGAGCCCCTGCATTTTCCCACAATTTGTCTCTCTGCAGCAACTCTACGTTTTTAAGTTACACGAACTATAGCTGTGTGAGGCCTGGTAGCCACATGTCCCACTGGAACTGATGTTTTAAGTCCTTACCATGGAAAAATTCATGGTTCTTTGCCAGTCAGGTGGCACCAGTGCAAAGGCAGATGGGTTCTGTTCCCAGGGTACCCCGACTGTGAGTGTGCAGGTACATTGCTGTGTCCAACACAAAAGATGTACTGACAGGTTGCTTCCCCAGGCAGACCCTCTGTTTCATAATAAGCTTAGTACAAGTGCTTTTCTCAGTGTAGACTGTGTGTGAATTTGACACAAAACATTCTCTGAAAGTGTGGTTCAGAGCCTAGGAAGAGGTTTTGACACACAGAGAAGATTTAAGGCACAAAAATGTCAAGATGTGAGCTGCCTGTCTCAGCAGCTGAAGGTTTTTAGAGGTGGAAAGGCAAAAGGACTCTTTGCAAAGAGTGTGGGAATCCCCTAAAACAGCTGTGACCAGTTTTCATGCTTTATATAAAAGACCCTGTAATTCCTGAAATTAAGGAATGATAATAATTTGCAGTTCAGCAGGGAACTCTTAGGTGCTGTGGTGTTTTGCCAGAGTGGTTAATGAGAAGATGGACTAGGAAGTTACCACTGTGAGAAATCTCTGTTAATTAGGACAAGGAAACCAACAAACAGAAGAGATGTTTACAAGAGAGACAGGAGGCACAAAGATCTGTTCAGCTGTTTATAGGATGCTATCTCAGATTTAACAGAACACCTAAAGCTGGTTAAATCAAAGTGTTAAATTTCAGCACAGATTTTAGAGTAAAACATTCTCCCAAATGCTGGATCTATGGCCAGTGGCACATTTCATCTCCATCCAACAGCTCTTTGCTGACCCAAGTGATCATTTTTGTGTGATGAGCGGCAGTATCTCACCAAGAAGGAAGCTGGGGGTGTCCACCTACACAACATGAATGATGTTTGAAATCAGGGGCACTCTTATCATGTCTGCCTCCAGCTGAAAACTTTATTTTGCTTCCAAGGCTGACTTTTTCTCCCCTGCTGTCTTCTGACTTCCATCTTGATTAAAATTCTGCACTGAAGGTGGACAGTAGCACAGGGATAACAGCAGAGGAGCCTTAAACGTTAAGAAAATAAGCCAGACAAAAAGAGCGCAACCTTCCTCTGCAGGACAGATTTTCAGTTCTGAGCTCTAAAGAAGCTATAACTAGATCTCAGAATAATGCACTGGAGGCTTTGGTCATGTAGGAGAAGATGGTACATTTATTAGGAATTATCACTGTACTGAAATATGCCTCTATTGCCTAATGAGGGACAGCACACATCTCCCTGAGCTCCTGGAGATGGTTGCAGTAAGTTCACACAGTACATTATTAGCCCAGCTTTGTGCCTGAGACAGTCTTTGATGCTGAGGAAGACAGATAAGCCCAGAAAAATATCACACCCTGACCCTATCTGCCTCACAATTAGAAAATAAGGGTGCTTTATCCCATTCTCAGGGCTTCTGATTCTGGGACTGTCACAGACAAAGTGAGTTCAGGTCTCTGTGTATGTGACAGAGCAGTCACAACTTGGGACTATTTGGAAAGAAGGACTCAGCCTTCCTGCAAAGTTTGATCTTGCAGAAGGAACTGTCAAGCACTGAATGTTGCATCTGCAGAGAGATCAGAATTACACTCCAGAGGTTTGGGCACTATAATATTCAGAAATTGCTCTGAGCAGCACATCAAAAAAAGACTGGATGTGGCACTCAGTGCCATGGTTTAGTTGGTGAGGAGGTGTTAGGTCATAGGCTGAACTTGATGATCTCAAAGGTCTTTTCCAACCTAGTTAATTCTGTGATTCTTTGATCAGTCTTACAGCTGGCAAAGGGTTAACTCTAGCACTGGCAAATCCAAGAAAGTTTTAGTGAACTTCAGTGGAGACAGGAATCACCATGTGATATATAAAGGGTCTCATATTAGAAATAGTCTTCAGATCTTTACCAAAGTCAGTGTGATGGTTTTCAAGTGACCCAGAATGAGACTACACTGCTCTTTCAGCATTGCAAACTGGCTTAGCATGGCACTGAGCAAACCCCACCCCATGTTTTTAGCTCCTTGGTTCATTGAGTGCGGACTCAAAGGCACCTTAAATGTGTACTGACACAGATCACCTCTCAGAGGGATTTTAGCTCAGGTTGTGGCATTGTCCAACTGGAGACCATTTCACAGAGCCCTGTTTAAATTTTAATCCTGAGCCAATTACTGCATTCAGCTGCCTGTAACCTCCATCAAGCCCTTCTGTCTATCTGCAATGGCAATGTCAGGCAGACAAAAGACTCACGTTGAGCCCTGGAAGGGCTCTGGCACAGCTGTCTGGAGAGCAGCAGGGGCTTGTAGGCAGAATTCAAATGGAATTGCATTCAGGCTACTGGAAAAGGCACTGTGGCTATACAGTGTGTCCAACAGTGGCATTCCACTATCTCAGCACATTCATAGTAAAGAATTTTGTCCTAATATCTAACCTATATCTCCACTTTTTCACTTTGTACCCATTATTCCTTGTCCTATCATGAGCTTTTAATGAAGAGTTCCTCACCAGGTTTCCTGTAGGCCCCCTTCAGATACTGGAAAGTTGCTATGAGGTCTCTATACAACCTCCTCTTCTCCTGGTAGAACAGCCTCAAATTCCTCAGTCAGTCTTCATACAAAAGGTGCTCCAGGCCTCTTATCAACTTTGTGACTGTCCTCTGAACTTGCTTCAATAGTTCCGTGTCGCTCTTATGTTGAGGATGCTAGAACTGTACATTTCAGAAACAGATCCTTCTGAGCTGTTGTCATTGCCCATTTCAGATCACCTTGAGCTTCTGGGACCCTAAAAATTGTACACCACACTTTAAAAAACAGAAGCAGAAGCCAGTACAACAATGCTTTTAAAGATAAATTTGAAAAGCATTTGTAGCCTTCTGTTTGAAACAGTTTCTTTATCTAGGATTTAATTTTATTAATTAGTATCCAGCTTTAAAAATCTGAAGCAGAGGCAGAAGGAATCAGTCTCTTTCAGATCATCATCAGTAAAGTACTTTCCTTCAGAGTTTCCAGATATGGAGGAATACTTATATATCATTATTGAGATTGTCTGATGATACTTCACTTTAGAAACCCAAGAGTATTTCAAACCTCATCAGTTCAACCAAAACTCTGGTAGGTTGATTTTAATGAGCTTGAATACTTGAATGGTGCAAAACAGAATAACTGTTGTCATTCCTGATTTTCAATTTAGTGTTCTGTTTCTTTGATGATTTAAATGCATTGAAATAAAGACCCCTGATACAGAGTTTCTGTTCCATTTTAAATGTGTTTTGAATAATTCTTCATTCAAGTATATGCAGTCTCTTGCTCAACTGAGCAGCAGTAACCTTCTTCATTGCGTTTGCTATACCAAAATGAAGTACTGGAGACCTTTAAAAGGTTCAATATTGCTAGGTACTATGTGCAAGGAGGTGGCCAAAGGCCAACATCATTGAGGGGCTGTCCCCATGAAAAGTATGGGCTGACAGCAAGTTATGAAACAGGCCTCTTTGGAAGACTTTCATGTAAGGTTGTCAAATTAATGGAAAGAATAGAATAGAATAGAATAGAATAGAATAGAATAGAATAGAATAGAATAGAATAGAATAGAATAGAATAGAATAGAATAGAATAGAATAGAATAGAATAGAATAGAATAGAATAGAATAGAATAGAATAGAATAGAATAGAATAGAATAGAATAGAATAGAATAGAATAGAATAGAATAGAATAGAATAGAATAGAATAGAATAGAATAGAATAGAATATTTCAGTTGTAAGGGACGTGAGGTGATGATCCAGTCCAACTATCCGACCACTTCAGGGCTGACCACAAGTTAAAACATGTTATTAAGGGCATTGTCCAAATGCCTCTTCATCACTGACAGGCTTGGGGTACCAACCACCTCTCTAGGAAGTCTGTTCCAGTGTCTCACTACCCTCTTGGTCAAATAATGCTTCCAATTTTCTTGTCTACACCTCTTATGACACATCTTTGAACAACTCCCATGTATCCTATTACTAGATACCAGGGAGGAAACTCAGCCCCTCCCTCTCCACAACCCCTCAGGAAGCTGCAGAGAACACTGGGTTTGCTCCTCAACCTCCTTTTTTTCCAGACCAGACAAATCCAGAGTTCTTAGCTGCTCCCTACAGGGCATTCCTTTCAGCTCTTTCACCAGCTTCATTTCTCTCTGGACACATTCAAGGACCTTCACGTCCTTCTCAAACTGCATGACCCAGAACTGCGTTCAATATACTGCATTCAGCACCAACACTCAATACAGTGGGATTCAGCTGGCTGTTTATGTTGTGTTTAAACACCTTTAGAATCATTTAAGGGAGAAAAAGACCTTTAAAATCACCAATTCTAACTGTAAACCCAGCACTGACAAGTCCACCACTAAACCATGTCCCTGTGTACCATGCCTACATGTTTGACACACCTCAGGGTGCAGTTTTTCTTCCTGGATGACAGGGTACTGGTATGACTCATATTGAGCCTGCTTCCAACTTGCAAGCCCAGATTCCTGTCCACAGGGCTATTCTCCAGCCACTTCTCCCTCACTTTCCACTTCTTCCTGGTCTTACTTCATCCTAGGTGAAAAAACCAGTGGTGGTGTCTGTGGAAAATGCACACATGGGTCAATCACTGTAGAAAGGTGGTGATTGTGTTAGACATGTGCTAGACTGGCTTCTAGACAAATAATCCTTAGGTTTATCTTGCCTTTCATTCTGGATGCCTAGAATGTAAATCAATCTATTGATACACCAACATTGATTGCAGGTCATCCTACACTGTCTTTTTAATCAATTACATAAGCCTTTCTGCGACAGGTGATTTATCTCACCTATCTTATAAATGTAAGTAAGAATGAAAAGAAACGTTTCCTGAAAGCTCATTCATCCTATTCATCACCAAAGCATAGATCAAAATTTGGTCTTATAAATACCACCTTTGTTTCAAGGAAAGTTTCAGGTGCCTCATGTGGCTAGGTAGATATCTCTGGATTTATCTTCTGAATTTAAGCACCTTCAGTTAATGTATTTTTCATTTCTGGCACCAAAGGATTTCTTGGATCTTGTCCTCTGACTTTATTTGTTTGTACAGCCACAGGAGAGAGAGATAGTAAGCAAAACATTTGGAGATCGTCTGGCTCCTGGTCTGTTCCACCTGAGTGTATCTAGGTGTTTAGGACAGTGGCCAAGTCACAAGTGACTCCCCATGTAGAAATGTACCTTGAGCTTCTTGCTAACCTTAGCCTCCCTAACAGTTCATTTCCATTCAAAAATCTGTCATCTTTTCCCTGGACCCTGCAGCTGCACATACCATTCACAATCTTTATGGGTCGGGGATGTTCAACATTCATTGTTACTGCCGTACACGCCCGACATAACTTCTACGGGTGATCATCCAGGTTTGGTCATCTTCTTTGCCTTCCATAGCTACTACCATGTGTGAAACGTCTTTGTGAGAATATCTATGACCTCTTTTGTCTTCTGAGTAAATCTAAAAGACCCATTGTGTGAAACAGTTCAAAACACCTCTCTGTTGGACTGATATTATAATTCTCAGTGTACATGTTAAAGTGTCATGGGTTCTGGACTTAAATGAGATGCTTTTCATGATCAGTAGTCTCTGGTGAAAGTGAGACACCTTAAGAGAGAAATTCAGATCTAGCATAGGTAGAACTGCTCTTTCCAGGTATTTCACTCTTTCCATCTGCATTTTTCAGAGCTGACCAAAAAAAAAGTGTCCCATTTCAGCTAGGAAAGAATCTAGGTCTTATCCAATATTAATGGACAGACAGTGATCAGTCTGAAGCCTCTGTGTGTTCTGGGATAAATAAATTCCTATCTCTGGAAGCTGACATCATCAGACTACAAAAAGTGCATTGAACAAGTTCAGAGCTGCCCTAATCTCAGAGATAAATAATTGAACATTGGAATATTTTAGTTTATAAGTATATTTAAATACTAAAATCTAGGTTTAAGCAAAAAACATTCAAATCAATGTTAACCCTATTTCCTTCCTTGCTTTTCCTCCTCGCCTAAGCTCTATCAGCAATTTGAAGCCATTTGGAGAGAGAGAGAGAGGGAGATAAAGAAAGAAAGAAAGAGTGAATCTGATGAAATGTATTTTGTGGGGAAAAATACCAGATGTGAAGAGAAATTACTTTCAATGTGTATACACCAGAGCACTAGCACTAGCATTCAGCTGGCTGAAAAATCTGCTAGTGAAATGCCAACCTTTTGATAGGATTTATTTTTTTCTTTGCTTCAGCAGATTCCTTTTTCATTACTATAAGAAATATTGTAGAGCAAGCAAAGCTCTGGATAGAGTTTATCAACAACTTCAGCTGGGAAAAGAGCATTCATGTGTATCACTCAAAGTATGATGGGAAATGTCTTTTACTACAACAATTGTTACCTTTGACCCTCTCTTGCTTGTCTTCCAGAACATGAGCCCCATACATGGTGGGGTTTACAGCTAAAAATCTATTGACTTTGAAGTGCTGGAATGTTGCCATTGGAGAAAGGAAGGAAACAAAGCAAAGCAAGCTTACTCTTGACATTAAAGCCAAACAGAACTGAAATCACAAAACTCCAGCAGCTGTCTGTTGTTTCAGGATATGTTTCCTGCATTATGCCCATAACGTTTTGCAGGAAATACATTTCAGCTTCCTCAAAGATTAAACTTTAATATCACATCTAGGAATTAAATTGTAAAGGCTTTGAGCTAAAGTGGGAGAATTGAATCTTAAAAGGAAAATATTTGTCAGTGATTACAAGCATACAAACAAGCTCTAAAAGGCAGAAATTGAATTAATTTTCTCCTTGCAAGTTCTATACTATGCCTGTACAATGCATAAAGTTTTACTTTAGCCAGTATGTAATGTGAGATTAAAGGGAAAATACATATTAATGAGGGGTTTTACCTTAATATCCAAGTGCAGCTCAGTAGAGGAATGCAAATAGTAATAAACCATAATATGTCATATAATGTCAATAAGTCATTATACGTCATATGTCATTCGAGACATAATCATCAGTGGCAGCTGCTGAGACACGGGGTACATGAGATCTCACATGTGCTTTTCCATGAGAGCAGGAGGAGCGATCTGGCTCTGAGAAAAAGTGGTGCACAGAAGACAAATACAATAATAAGCTCTTTAGTTTCATAGAAAAGGAACATCAATCACTGATGTTTTTGCAGATGTCTCCAAAAATATCAACTTAGTAATTTTATCACACATGAACAGAAAATCAGCCATGGTATTGATGCAAAACTTAGATATTTGTGCTCTAATGACACACAATAAAGGGAAATCTCTTTCTTCCTATTTTTCATGATGTTAATAATCTGGTGATTTAGAGATCTATTTAAAGACATATAGCCTATCCAGTAGAGGCATGAGCAATAACCTGAGGGAGTTTGTCTCCCTTTCCTCTCTAATTGGGTTTTGTTTGGGTTTTTTGCCCTGGTCCTAAATTAGATTGTTTAGTCTTCAAAGCAGGGACCCTGAACTCAATTATCCTCACATTTTTCTCAGTCAAAGTCACTGGAGCCTCACTAACAGTAAACTTGAAGAAGAATGCTTGCCTTACTATATGTCTCCAAAGACATCTAAATTACACAGGCGTGTGAGGTAGCCGCCTAAGAAAGTTCACCACATACTACATGGGTTGTTCTACCTTCCTCATTGTAATTTCTTTCCTTATTACATGACTACAGCATTGTCACCCTTTGCTATTCTTGCACCAGAAATGAGAAGTTCTTCTGCAGCTCTGGTAAGGTTTTTCCCACTTCCAGAGATAAAATTGCAGAATGATGTAGTGCTTTACTATGGCCAGTTAAAATTTTGGCAAAGGTATTTCTCATTCCAAGAAGGTTGACCTCCCATCTATACTACAATTGCAAACAGACTTAGGTTCTCACATTCAAAATTCAGTTGTTTTTTTTTAAAAAAAGCCATGCTTAAAGTCCCTTTCCCAGGGGAATCAGCCTGATCCATATGCTGAACAAGGCTTCATGGCTATAAATCCCAACCAAAGGGAAGGTCTCTCCAGAGGTGCACAATGAGGTACTTGACCTAACTGTCAAGGGATTAGTCAACAGCTCTCCTTTCTGGATTTCTTTCTTGTTAAATGAAATGAATATCAAAACTGCTTCTGAGAATCTATGGAAAAAGCAACTGTTTCATTAAGCCAAAGGTCATACAGAGTAAGGTAATATTTATCTGGCTTTACTTTTTTCCCCTGTAAAATTTCCTTTAATTATATGTACATGTATAAAAAATATGCAGCTATTGATACAAAATCCTAACTGATCTTCAAATATCACTTGATGATTCTGATGTTCTATTCCTAAATGTCATAGGTTACCATTACAATTATCTTTTGCTGCCTTTGTAATTTATTAGCCATTTTGTACATTGAATCTTTATGTAATATGTGATATAATGCTTGAAAATGACCTCATTTGTTTAAAAGGTGCTGCAATTCTTTAAAAAGAAGTTTTCATATAATTTGTCTTAGTATGAGAACTACTTCTGTCCAAGAATAGTAACCAGGTTCAAGCACTGTCAGACTGAAACACAGTGAATCAAAAATAGTTAAAATGCAATTTTGCCTCTATCTGACAGTCCTCCTGTCATATTTATGGATTTTACTGTTGCAATGAATTTTGATGGGGAGAAAGGGGTTGACTGATTTTTCTTGTTCCACCTATTAACCTTACACTGGGTTTCGAAAGACATATTCACACAGGAAAAATAATAAACCCAAATGTACTCTTATTAACATGAGGAAAATAAGATGAATATAATATCTTAAGTCTTCTTCAGTTACAGCATATCATAGTGATAAAATTGGAACACTTTCAAAGAGGACCATTTCTGCCTTTTTTAGGCTAAAGATATCCCTTTAACATTCTTATCTAAAACTGAATTATGCACATGTCTTGGAAGATCGAGATGAAGTTTAAGGAAGCAGATAATGTCAAACACATATATTCTGCCTTTTTATTCACAAAGTAGTAGGGCTGACAGCATACTTTGGTTTCTTACTTCAATATTTTGTGTGTTTTCAGTTAAAAGCTAGATCTGTAATACTGCTTCATTATAGATTTTTTATTATTATTTATCTGTACTTTGAAGAAAATAATAAAATAAAGAAATACCAATTTGTTCCAAGTGCACAATCACAACTGTATGATACTCCCTGATTGGTTCAGAGAATATTTGGTTATGCTAAAGGTCCTCTATGGAAACCTTCTACCAGAAGGTTTCATGATACTGTTAATTACAGTGTAATGGTTTTGATGTGTGGATTATTCCATTAGATAGTTGAGATCAATAAACTTCAGCTAAGATTTTTAACAGCGCTTCTTTGTTTATTTAGCAAAATACTGGCTCCTTTTACTCTAGACTTCTTTGAAAATGTGTTTTTTTCAAAGTCTGCAATCTCAGGTGCTGACTGGGGGTTGTCTGACTCTAGGTCTGGGAGCAGAAGCCTAGCACTGAATGCACAGACCAGACCTGAGAACTTGTGGTGGATTGTCACTGGCCTACAGACAAGCACCCACACAGCCACTCACTCTCCTCCCTGGCAGGATGAGGAGATAATCACAGAAAGGTGAGGAGGCTCATGCACTGAGATATGTCTCATAGGGAAACAAAAGCTACCCCAAAAGCAAAGCAAAGAAAGAATTTATTCACTATTTCCTATCAGGCAGATGCACAGTCACCTCCACAAAAGCAGGGCTTCATCGCCTCTAATGGTTCCTCAGGAAGATTAATGCCACAACCATGGACTTTCTCCTTCCTTTTCCTTTCCCTGATCTTTCACTACTGAGCAGAACATCATACAGTATGGAGTATCCTTTTCTTCATTACAGCTCAGCTGTCCTGCCTGTGCACCTCTCTCAGTGGGGAGTTTCAGCTTGCAGAGTTATTTTTGCTCTCTGTCTCTTCATGCTTGAACTTGAACTCAGTTTCCTCAGGCTTAATATAGGAGAATTTCCCCTCCAAGACATCAAGAATCACCATTCAGAAAGTGCTTTCAGAGGCATCAACAAAAAGAGCAACAGAAGCATCAAATACCATAATAGTATTTTTAGCATTTTGTACTTCAGATGCATTTTGAAATTTGGCTTAGATTTATGTACACTGAATTTTATGGCTTCATTAAATTTAGTCATTTTTCTCTAATCCTTTTGTATTATGTTTTCTGTGTTCCTCAGCTTTGGTGAAGCCATGAAACAGGCTTTGCAGAAGGGAACACAAATCTAACTCCTCTCAGACCAGGATCTTGTGATCTGTTTTAATCCATGGCAGTGAAACACAAAATGCGCACCGTGTTTCTTGAGTCATGCTGGCCCCTAGGCCTCATATGCCTCACAGCTGACTGCTGTAGAGCCTTCTCCACCAGGGGGTTGGCTCCAGCTTCCCATTCCTTTGGGCTTAGGGCTTTGGCATCAGTGGCTACCTTGTGGCTCCGTGCCGGCTATTGGGCTGTGGTGCAGAGGAGTGGGGTTGTGGCTGAGCCTGCAAGGGATCAGGGTGGTGCAAGAAACAATGAGGAGGATATTCCCATGAGGGGTTGTTCTTATGTACCTCTGGGGCACTGTCCTGAAGGTCAGGCGTTACCTGAGCCTTACACCTTCTAAATGAACCTCATACCTCTCTGCAGATACTTCCTGTAAAAATGGCAGAGCAGTAACTGTCCACAACGTACTCATAAAAGTCACCATAAAAAAAATGGAAGAAGCGTAATAAGAGACTCCCCACTAGATTTTGTATTGTTATTTACTGTTTAAAGGCTATATGTATAATCTTTACACTAGCTAATAACCAGCTGCCACCAAATGTAAATTTGACTTTTCACCTTTTTTGCTTCTATGTGGTGAAGCAATGACTCAGGCTGCACATGAACAGCAGTTTCATAAAACCACTTTTCTGATAATTTCTAGTCCTGAACCTTTCTAAAGAGTAGGAGTTTCAGTACATTGCTATTAACCACTAATTTCATGGTCCATGGTCAAACATAAGGCTGTAATTCAATTGTGGATTTTTTCTGGTACTGCAAACAGCAAGAGAAATCTGATTTATATTCTCAGAGTTCACAAGGACTATGTATCATTATTTAAAATATAGGCAATTTATAATATGTGCTATTTATAATATAGTCATTAAGTTGTTTAAAATCTGTCATGCCAGAAAAGAAATCTTAATCCATGAAATGTGTAAAGGAAGGGATTACAGTGCCAGAGATCTCAAAAGGAAGTGATTACTGAGGAAAAAAATTATCACGGTGTGTTCACTTCCTGAGGAACAATCTCTTGTAGACAAGACAGTGAGCAGCCTGACTGCATGTACAAATCAATTTTTAACCAAAAAATGTGGTTTATCAAACACTAGCAAGCCATTGCATTGTAAGAGATTTATGGTAGAATACACTTTCCACATAATAATACATGGAAATTAATTGACAAAGTAATAAGGATATCCTGTATCTACTTATCCTTGTTCTGGCAATATCTATTTCATGTTATGTTCAGATGAACAAGAAAGTACAGTCATAATTGCAGGAGGAAAAGCTTTTGAAAGATGTGAAATCAATATCTATTCTGAAATTGGTAGCAGAAGAGAAATATTTTGCAGAGCGATTAAACTTACAACTTAGTGGGAGCCACACACTGTCATAACACTTGATCTTACAAGAAGCTGAACATTTCTCTCTGCTCCAGCAGACCACTGATGCGTGGATGACAGATAAAGTCCTATGGACAGCACTGGCACTACTCTTGTGCTTTCATTTAAACTGGCCCTTAAACATTTCTGGTTTTGAACCAGTATACCCAGCAACTTAAAGGAATGAGCCTTTAACAAAAAATTATTAACAGTCCAGAACCAAACTCTGCAGTCCTGAAGGTCAAAGTCAAGATCATTCATAGTCTGTGACTCATGCTGCTTAAGGCACCTGGGCTACATATTTAAATTATGATTATCTCACAGTCTTTATCCAGGCAAAACATCCATTGGTCTATGTATTGAAAGAGATGTATTAATTCTACACATCAAATTCTGGGCTCTTGACAATAACTTAATCCCATTCCTTTACCTGTTATCCAGCCGCTGCACATTACACTTTTAGGCTGGTGCTGTGTATCACTGACAAAGGAGTGCTTTTGCTGCCATCATTGGATGTAGCAGGATCTGTGTGCTTTGGGTGAGTAAAGAAGGACAGGAGGAACCTTAGGTGCTCAGGCATGGGGCTTTCCTCTTTACCTTAGTTCAATAGTTTATATCTCAGAGACTCCAAAAGTGTTGGCTGCTTTAAAGGCAGCAAAGGCAGGAGTAAGTCAAAAAGATTGTGTTGGCTCTGGTAGATTTCCTGTCTGTCCTGGGGTCTGTTGCCTGGATGTTTGTTTGCTCCCACTAGTATGGGGCAGCCTCACTCCACCACTAAGAGGTTAAATTCATTAATGCTTGCCCATTGAAAAAATGAAAATAGATATTGTGCAGCTAAATAAGTATGTCTTTATAGAAGGGAAGCCTGGTCAATAAAAACAACAGACAATAAATCTAACATCAGCAGAGACCTTTTTTGTGTTTCCCTTCAAATGTACGATAATACAAGATGGGACAATTTTGCCCAAACTCCATGGATGGTAAGAATATGGGACCCTGATGACTTCTTATGGCCTTCTAGTCTTTAGTGTATATTTTATAAAATGTTTTAGCTCTACAATCTTTTATTTTAGAACCAGTGTTATGAATTTTTTTCTTCTTCACTCTGATCTAGGAATTTCATTATCCAAGCAAAAGCAAGTTTACTAAATTGAACTAAGTTTCATCCACTGTCCTGGTTAACTTTGCTTCCAAAAGAACAAAGCATGTAAAACCTATTGAATACTTGACACTATCAATTTTTTGTCTTCTGACTACCTTGCTCATTCACCATCCTATAGGTGCAGCAAATCTATAAGGATTAAGGATATAAGAATAATTACATTTTCTATTTTAATGCCAAACCAAAACACGGAAAAAAATCCTCTCACCAAATTAAAAACAAAACCAAAAAAAAACCCCAGGTATTAAATTTAGAGTAAAATGATTCATTCTTGGATGTTTGACAGATTAAAAAGCAAGAGAAGGACTAGAGCAAAATAAGAGGAGTGAGGAGAAGGAGAATGTGTCTGGGTAGTTCATGCCTGATGTGAACAATCTTGCTTACCTCTCACAGATTCCACTGGAGTGTTGTCCAGTGCTTTCTGCTTGAGTGTGCCTGAAATCCATAGCTGTTTTTAGCTAGAAGTGCTCTCATCCAGCCTTGGTAGGAGAGAGTGAGAAATTACATTCCCTGAAGGAGCTGTAAAATGAATAAAGAGGGCATTCAAATGGGTTCAAGCCTTTTGAAGGCAAAAGTCCGCCCTTGTGAGGTGAGTAGGAATGCAGAACAGCCAGAGTAAGTCTGGAAACATGGAGAGGACAAGATATTGGAACACCTCGCTGTCTCTCCTCTGGCAACATCCATACTCAGAAACAAAAGGGGATATGGACCACTGTGTAGCCACAATGCCAAGTGGCACCAGACAGTTCACATGGATATTCACATGGCACTCCCTGCTATAGCAAAATACACTGGTTGAAACACTCCACAACAGAGAAGGGAGTGTGCAGGTGAGCAGAATGCAAGTGCCTGAGCTCATAACTGGGCATAATCCACATATGCCATTCTGCCAATATCTCCATCAGGAGTCTGCATGTTGGCATTGGTTGAGCACACATTCCATTATGCCTGACAGTAACTTGGAATACCTTAGAACATGGCAGCTAGGATACTGTAAATATGAGAGGGAGAAGGAACATTCATTCATCATCATCAGACTGTGTGACTTCTCAGTGAGTAGCAAGGGATCGCTTTTACCTTGATAACATTGCCAAGCCAGCCTGTTGTGTCTTTGCTTCTATTTAGTGTCTGAAATTAAGGGATTTGGGAAATGCATATAAAGATGTTTTAGAAAGTGTACAAATGAACCTCTTTGGCATTCCTAGCATTATTGCTGCTTTCACTGTGACCAAAACTTAGCAAATCCAAGCTGAATTTATCATAACTGCGTGTTTCAATGCTGCTTTATTTGCCGATATTTTTTTCCTTTTTTTTATTCCCGAATATAAGGCTGACTAAAAAGAAAAAAAGAAAAATTGGGTAACTATTATCTAGTCATTTCATCTGCACTGCATCATAGTTTGCCAGTGAGCTGATGCTGATTTTTGAAGAGTCCAGGCATGAAGGAAAGTAGTTGAACCAGGACCAGGTCTTGCCCCAGAGTGGAGTCACTACAGTCATGATGCTCAGTTGCATCCAGGAGTCGAAGATCTTTCCCAGTCCATTTATTTGGTATCCTGCATCACTGCAGCACAAAATGATGGGAGTGTCAAAGGTCTGGAGCACGGTTTCCCCCTCCTAGGCATTTAGATGGTCATGCTCAAGGCCAGGTCACAGATGAATGGTGCTGTGCTACAAGAGCCTCAGAGGAGGTTTGCTCTCCTTCTTTTGGGAGCTGCTTTATAGCTGAAGCTCTTGTTCTTCACCCCCACCTGAGGTGAACTTCAGCTGCATTTCAACCTTAAGTGTGCTCCATCTGGTGCCTCCCTGATATTTACTCTGATTCTGAGCTTCTGCATTGACTTCCTGGCTTCAGCTCGGACTTGTCTCATCGCTGTGGGTTTGCGGGGTGAATGCTGGTCTGTGTCTGACACTGGTTGCTTTTACAGGCCTGCTCTGCACTCCTGGCTCAGGAAAAGTGTCAGTACAGGCTCTGCTTGCCTTGCTGAGAATATCAGCTCTCAGTTCCTCACCTGCAGAGTGATGGACCCTCAGCTCTGCCTGGCAGGCAGTGTATCTGGGAGAGATTTTCAACCTTTCTTTGATTTCCTATTTCATTTCATACTTTTCTATTTCAAATGCAGCAGACTATCTCAAGATGCCTGGAAGTTCCTATGGGAGTTTGATTGCCTTCATAAAATGAGGAATATCGAGTCAGCTTCCTGAAGATGGCTGTCCACATGTCAACTGGCATTTCATCTAATCAGAGTTGTCATCAGGGGTATTCTCAGAACCATAATGCAAGTGTGCCTGATGATATGAAATTAATGGAATTACATGTGCCTACATGGAAACAGACCCTCTGACCTTGAGTACTTAATGTCACAGATCTGACATGAGGCATAAAGGCTCAGCAATGGAAACTCATCTTCTCATTTCATCATGCCTCTTACAGGGGAACAGGGAAGACTCCAGTCTTCCTGCCTCTCAGTCTGTCACCACTTGTCACACAGAGAATTATCTCTTAAAAGAAAACAGAGGAAAGAATGAATTAATGAATAAATAATTCAGTGGAAGTTTTTGACAAAGTTAACAGAGAAATAAAGTTCATGCCATACTAGCAGGACACCTCAGGGTTTCTCAGGAATGGAGGTGCTATTATGGAGATCCCTTCTTTGTGGAGTTCCATTATAGCAAATAAATTGAAATTTAAGAGCAACCGTAAGTAGGAAAATTCATCAGGCCAGAGGGTTGAATTTACTATCCAATGTCCTTGCCTTGGTTTTTATCCATGGTTTAAACTGTTTCAAAACTGTTTATGCTAATGCTCTTCTCTCAGGACACAAAATTAAAGACCTGTACCAGTTTTTGGACACCCTTACTTTAAACAATAAGGTCTTTGAAGCAGAAGACAACACTGTCTTTGTTCTGCCTTTGTCAAGCAGATGGAAATATGAGGTCCTCCACTATTGTTATGTAAATTAAACATAATGTTATATTACAGAACTCACTCCTTACCCATCCAAAATTAAATCTCTGTCCACCTCCACAAAAGGTGGCAGATGCATAATTTTGTTAAAAAGTTTCCCTTTTGATAGAGGGAATCATTTTTCAGTAAAGCTGAGGTTAACTGCAAGATAGAACTATGGGAAAATTGAAATACCTTTAGGGCAAAGTTAGAGAAAGGTAAGCATGTTTTAAAGTTAGCCCAGTACTCACAGTGCAGGTAAAGAGAAAAGTGAATTCTAAATATATTTTTCTTTTTAGAGGTGAGACCTTTTAAATAGAAACCAAAAATATCACCCTATGATAATTTTTCTGAAGTACCAAAATGTAAGTAAAAGAATGTTAGGTTAGCAAATCACACCAATATACCAGGATCAAAATTTTTTTTCTGTTTCCTATGGACTGTCACTTTCCTCAGAAAATCATCCAGAAAATTATCAGTTTTAGAAACTGTGCAGTTTCAGCTTAGCTGTATTGATACAGTACAGCCATATAAAAGTTGAACCTCACATACACAACAAGGAGGCTCAGAGAAAGGTTAAATACAGAGGAATCCTGAAGTTATAAGTTTGCTTAAGCTACTTTTGCCACTGTTGATCTAAATCAGAGACACCACTAGAGTCCTACACTTGGCTCAGATGGACTTGAACAGGAATAAAGACACTTTTTCCACAGCTCAGGTGGTGCAAACTTCTTTAATCAGGGATGTGTTGGCAAGGTCATGGGAATTTTAAAGCTATAACATCATGTCCATATTGGATGTACTCTAATATTTATTATCAACATACATGTATGTACATTTGAAGTGAGATAAAATAAGAGCAAAACTTCTGCCACTAACTGTGACTGAGTCTTTGTTTTGCAGTTTCAGAACAAGGGACAAGGTCCAAACTTTTGCAGGAAAGTACTTGCATGTACATTTAGCCTCCAGTGTTGCTAGCAGCTGTTAAGCAAGTATTTAAACCCTAAGCATGGTCAAGAGCTTTACTGAGTATGTATTGTGAAATAGAGGCTTTAGTAATGGTAAAAATCTTGGGAAGCCCAACAATAAAATGGGATATTTATAGACAAATCTCCAGTGGGGGAAAAATTCTTACCCTCTTTCTCATATCAAATAGCAATTTATTCTACTCACTTCTTGATTACTTCCAGTGAGCGTCAAAAATTGGTCCAAATGACCTAACATGTCAGGATTTTTCAGGAGACATCTTGTAAGACCCAAAAACTTAAGTTTAAAGCAGTCTTTTTAATCTTTTTAATATAAGGAAATATTAAATGCATGTTACAAGGGATATATTTTCTACTTGCCGTTCCTTAGCTGCATGAAAAATACAGCTAGCTTTTAGATTTTTAACAAAAAACTGATTGTTGGAAAAATTCTCTTAATCAAAAAACCTTCTCTTTTTCCCTAATAAAACAAGACTGTTTCCATTGTCTGATTTCAAAGTAAAAGTAAAATAATTTTTTTAAAAAATCCAGCCTGCCATTAAGTAAAGGGTATATTTAATAAATGTGGGTGTTTGGTAATCAGAGTTATAGAGAGTGTAAAAGCTGTGCTTTTTCATCCTAGAGGTGTAAATTTTTCAGCATGTAGGGAAAGAGTGCAGTCAAAAACATATTTCTTGGTCTAAAGCTTGCACTTTAAATAATTGTTTATTTCAATAATTTTTATATTTGTCATAGAGAAAGTAACACATAAGTGAACACAGCAGAAATAGCAACTTGAATAAGTTGTTAATCGCTGCTTTCCTTTTTTTCCTCCAAATCCTCCATTTGTTATGTCATACTAATGATTACTTTCAAGGGCTGTCATTTGACAGTCGCACACAGTGTAGGAGGGGTGTACGAAAGCTGCTTCTTCTGCCTCCAAGCTGAAGCACACAGCACACTTGCACAAGAGGCAAGAGCTGAGAGGATGCTATATATCATTATCTCAGTCATTGCTTCAATTGCTCTCAGTTGTTCTTAAATTTGCTTTTATTTTTCAGAGGGGGATAGTAAAATAAGTCTCAATTACCTTCTAACCCCAGCGAGTCATTTTTTATGCTTTTAAGTATTTGCCGCTTTTTGACCTGCACTTCAGTAAACATGAGGCTTGGAAAATGATTAAGTAGATTAGGCAAAGATAAAAAAAAATCTCTTATTAACCTGGACTTTTCTTCTCCTACAAACAGCCCACACAAATCAATAGACATTATTATATGAGGTAGCATTAAAATCTCAGTTACATTCTTGGGGCCTGACTGCCACTACCACTGCCTTACAGCAATTTACACAGATGACTCTCTGATCCCTTGCTGACAGGCTAATAGAGTCCATGAAATTCTGTGCAGTGGCTCAGTTGTACTGAATTGCACCTGAAAATACAGTATGTGAATAGATTTAAGCATCAATGTCCAGTCTTTCAGCAGCACCTTGTGAGCACATTTAATTTTATGCACATAAGAAAATCCATGGTTTAATTTGAAGCAAAGCTAAGTGCCCTAATTTATTCTCCTACCACTTAAAATGATAGTATTTCTGTTAAGTGAGCCACTCCATTACTTATTTATGCTCTTAAAAACATTATCTGTTACTATTTTTAAAAGCTTCAGTTTACACTTAGAAAAAGCATGGTCTTGATCCAGCTCCCACAGAAGTCCCCATATCTGCATTGCCATTGTTTTGTAGGTCAGTGCTGGATTCACTGTGTGTCAGCACACCCAGCTGTGTTCACACTGCAGCCCAAATATCACCTTTATTCCAGCCCTGGCACACCCCCTGCCCTCCAGTTTGCTCACTGTCTTCCCTGCTCCCTGTGTGAAACATGGTGTTATGAGCAGTGCAGGACTTTGGGAATATTCCTACGGCTCTTTCTCCCAACCATGCCATGCAGTGCTAGCAAAGGTTGGAATGGGGGATGAAGGAGGACGGTAAATAGGTCACCTGATCATGAATTTAGCCCCTCCTTCTTGCAGCTCAGGATTTTACAGATGGTACAGTTCTCAGCCTTTCACCGGAGCAGCAGCCCAGAGCATCCTTATCTTGCACCTGTTGAAGCTCTGTTGCATGAGAGCCGATCCAGCTGGAGCACCATTTCTTTGAATGGCTGCTGGAAGGAGATATCCATTCCTCAACAATCTATGTTAGAAGCACACTGTGATGGGATCATATCAGGCTGGAAACATGATATTAACTCCAATGGAGTAAAAATCCTTTCTGTACACAGGGCTACTGTAACAAGCTGTAAAAAGACGGGGTTTTTTTATTCTCCTTAACTTCTTAACTAGTATGTCCTCTATGCAGAGTGCATCTCTCTACTCTGAGAGGAATCCCAGTCCAGAGGCACACAGTGGATATCAGCCACTTCCACATGAAGTTTAGCTGAGCTTTTTCAGGCCTTCACACACAGCAAAATTCCTATGGTCCTGCTCCATCCCTGTTTGGACCTCTAGACTCACCACATGGGAGTCTGTGGGAGAAAGTTGATGCCTAAGGAGACGTGGCTTCTGTGTTTCTGATTTTCCAGTCCCTGAACCTTAACCTCTGCTTTGGAGAGCCTGAATCGTGCACCCAGACTCACAGCTGCTGTCCTGCCACACTGATGGCATTAGTGCAAAGTAACACAGGGGAAAAGGAGCTTTATTCAGACTTGTTCAGATGAAGAGGTGATAGTAATCATCAGTTACTCTAATGACTTGGAGTCACTGATCACTGCCATTTAAAACAGATATGGATAAATCTACAAGTCTATCTCTATGATAATGTAGGAGAACTAGAAAAATTCCAAGTAAAGGAAACTTGGAGGACCACATGATAGCAATTTGTGAAAAAAAATAGACTAGGAGCATCCAAAGTGTAAAAGAATGAGGCAGGACATAATTTCTTAAAAGAACATAGTGAAACTACCAATATAAAATATTAGTATTAAATATATAATTTTAAAATTATGTAGAAATGGCGAATAAGGACTGATTATTCACTGTTTCTAGCAGTAACAGAACCACCCAGTGCTAAAGGAAACTGTCCAGGTATCAAACAGCTTGAAAACAAGACAGAGAAATTAAGCTCTTCAGTATTACTAGAGTGTTTAATCTGCCTTTGCTTACACTTAAAAATTAAGTGAGAGATCATGTGTAAGAAAATCAGCTTTAACAGTCACATATTCTCACAGGAATGGGCAACTGAAAATTATGTTGAGAAAGAATGTGTGAGACATCTTCTGAAGACAAGGTGTGAAAACCAGGTAAGGTATTTTTCATTATTAGTTAATATAAGCTGTCTTAATTTTCAGAGAATCAGTATTTTCTCTTCTTCGTGTGCTGTGAGCCATTGCATCTAAGCCATTTCTCCTCCCCAAAAGTACTTAAATAATATTGATAATACCTACAAAAGGAGGTGAAACAGTCACTCTCTGGCGTACAAACAAGCTGTGCACTGGCTGTTGTAAAGGCCCATGCAAGAGAGAAGGAAGCCTGTTGGCCTGCTCCCAGTACTCCCAGCAAATTGTGGTCATCCCACTGGGCTTGATGAATGCCCAGCTGACAAGGAAGGGTTGACACCTCTGTCAGAGAGGGCTAAATCTTCACTCATTGACTGAAGTTACTGAAAGCAGAGAACTGGAGATGTTTAAGGCTGAAATGTTACTATGTCTGATAAGCTCTGGAAAATAATGTGGCAACAAAGGCCAGAGATCCTGAATTATTTTTAACTGGGACAGCACAGGGTATTTTTATATACAGAACAACATAATACTGCGAAATGTCATATCCTTATTATTATTAATCTGGTATTTATGTCAGCACAAATTAGTTATACCAAAATCAAGAGAAAATGGCAATATAAAACCACTATTTTCATTCTTATTACTCTTCAGTATGTCATAACAGGAAAGTAATTTGAGGCAGTACATAATAATATTATATGAATGTATACAGTAAAATGATCTCTTTTACACTTTGGGGACTGTAAATAAAGCTCTGAAAATAAAATTGCCAAGCTTGTGGAAGAAAGTAAAAATCTATAAAAATTCGAGGTAAGTGGAATATTCCAATTGCTTTATGCAGCTAGAACTTAGTGTCTTGCTGTCAGAAGTGCTTAATGGAGTAACAGCCTCGTCATCCACCTATCAGACTTGTACTATACCTTATAATAGGCACATACATATATATACCTAACCTTTATGTATGGTGATGGTTGGAGCAGAGTTCAGTCATGGGAAATTATCCCCCTCCCTTCTACTAACTACAGAAATGGGTCTGTGAGGGAGTCATGGGTAGTAAGTGACAATGACAATGGTGATTATTTTAGACATCCTAAAGACAGAAGGAAAGGACATAGGCTGTACTAAAGAATGAAGAAGAAGAAATCAGTTTCAGTATCTGGAATGAAGGCAGAGATAGCATGACAATGGCAGAGTTTATCATATTAAAACCAAGTAGAAAATGAAGGAGTAAATGCTAAAAATATTCATATGTATGTCAATAAATAAGAATAAACTGCTATGGAAGCTGTATTTGGTTAAGACACAGCAGGAGAGGATAAAGCTTCTTCCCTTTGCTTGAATTTGATATACTTTTTTCTTTCAATAAGAGGTAAGGTCAATCTTATTATTACTCAGAGGTGTAGACACTGGAAATAAAAGTGTGCCCTGCTTCACAAGTAACAAATTTACTGGCATCAGTGGAATCAGATTTTACCCAAGGTCTTCTAAATATGTGAGATGGTCTCAAATTAGGGGCTGTTTCTTGCTTCTTTTTTATTCCTTTTCTGTTTTGTTTTGTTTCAAGCCCATGGTGCTGCAGATAAATGAATTTAAAGTTTAGTTGACAAAACACAAGGAAATTTAATTTAAATTAGATTTTAATGTAAAGTATGGGGATATATGTAAATCTCATAACCAAGGCATGTTCTCTCTCTGCCCTAGATGAACACACAGAGTGGACCTTTTGTCCCCTGGATTGCAGAGGCTAAAACTAGCTGAACACCACATCTTGCATCTGCTCTCATGAAATAATTAGCATGTTACTCACAGAAACTTTTTTATGGGAAACAAAATAGATGCCATATGAAATGGATCTTTTTAGATCATTCAGGCTATTTTTCTTTTTTTAACTGTAATGACTTTAACACCCTTTAAAAATCTTGAAAGAGAATTGACTTTGTATGTTTTTGGATTGAATTTTTTAAGAGTTTTTCCTCTAAAATACATATAGGAAGCAAGTCTCCTGATCCTAATATTCTCATGACTACGGTCATGGACAAGTTCAGGAAAAAAGGTTTGTATTGTAAGCAGTAGAGTACATGCTACTTCTAAAAGTTCAGATTGTTCTTCAGTTTTCATGGAGAACCATTGAGCTTTTCCAAGCATAAAATATCAGACAGCAGACATAGCGCTTAAACTTATCATTCATCCCAGTAACCTTTAATTTGACCTTTGGTAATTAGCTACTCTTTTTTCCCAGTTCAGAGAAATTGAGGCTATTATATAACAAAGAAGCCTTAGAAGAAGTTTAAGAGTCTTTGCTTCAGAATGCAGTTTGGAAATTGCTAGCAAGTATGGGCTTTTCATATAGTATCTTTAATGTGCAACTGACAATAAAATATTTGCTTTTATTAGCAACAAATAATAGTTCTTCTATGTGGGATTTAACATTAGTGAATACATCTACATCTTGGGATCGTGGTTCCCTAATATTTCTGTTTTATTTTAAGTTCCATTTTTTAAAAAATGCATATTCATCTGGAAGCTTTCTTGCAGAAAACTCAAATAATATTGTAGTGCTGAAGGTCTCTAGAAAAAGTGCAATTAATTTATCTTTTATTATTACTGCAGCAATTTTTTTCCAATTATTAATTTCAGTTTCTTTCATTTGAGACCTTTATGCTGATCAAGGCCACTGGTAAAACTGTGGAAGACTTGCACTGAAATTCCTGGTGGGATTCAGTAAGAAAAGATGAGCACTAAGGCAGTTCACAGTCCATGGAAGCCGAAGGTTTCTTTCCAGCATTCAAGAGGCCTTTAGAATATGATCCAAAGTTATATAGCATTTCTGTTTCCTTAAAAAACTGCGATATTGCTCTGAGACTGTAGGAATAGACCTAAGCCACAGCAAGCTGATGTGATTTCATTGATGCTGAAGCTGTTTCTATCAAAGATGTAGCTCTGCATTCACACTTTTCATAATGCTTGGTGTCATGGAACTACTTTAAGTATTTTGGCTTTGTTGACAAAGGGTTAGCTCCTTGTTCTTCTTTCACATATTTATATTTACTATTTTCTTTGTAGTAAATGCCTATGCATAAAGTAAGTGAAGAAAAGATCAGGACAGGAAGAAGAGGGGGTTTCCTGTAGGGATCTTTTTTTCCCCAGTACAAAAGAGAGGAATTTAAAATGTGTAAGTAAAAAACACACTGGGGCAGAAAAAAGGCAAAAGACTGTGAAAGAAATTGTTTCACTCATGAAAGGACAGACAGCAGTGAGAAAGCAAGAAATGGTGACACATCACCATCATTGTCACATCTCCCACTAATGTTAAGTTTTATGTATTTTTCTATGGGAAAAAATGAAAAAAGGGAATAAACAAAAGCATTCTTGGACTTTACTAAAAAAATCAGTGTAGAGCAAGTCCATTAAAACTGCCATACCTGAATGGAATTTAAACTGTTCCAAGCCTTTTGCAAACTTTTCACAAAATTTAAATAGACTTACGCAAATTATACTTCAAACCCATAATTGGTCCTCCCTAACAACACTGTTAATTAACTAACATAAATTAAACTCACTGTAAAATCTTAATAAATCAGACTGCTATTAAAGTACAAGAGAAATTTCAGCTAAAACTCTAGAAGAGCATGCCAGTCAATAATACAATTGTTTCATTGAAGTAATTAACACTGCCTAACAAATAACAAACAAATTCACATCATAGAATCATTTAATATGTCATGTTGGAGGGAACCACAAGGATCATCAAGTCTAAATCCAAATATATACATATATATATATATATATATATATATATATATATATATATATATATATAAATCATCTACACATTCAGTAAAATAAATCATGTCCTAATGCTACAATGACTCAATCCATTTCCATTTCAAAGGTACTTCACACATCTGAATTTCACTGATTTATTCTGGTGCGTTTGATTCCCTTTGAGACTGCTTGGATTCAGCCTTCAGGTACAAACACAATTGCTCAAATTGCATCAATATCAACATCCTCCTCCACTGGCATCCTCCCTGCACTGTTCCCACATCAGGGACGAACAGCACACGTCTTTGCGAACTAATGAAGGATCCATCAAAGATGCCACTCCAGGGTTCGATCAGGAGTTCATTTTATTTAGATAATGGAGAAGAGCATCAAAGTCAGTTTGATGCAGTGTAGGATGAATTTGCTTAAAAAGTGCCTAGAGCTACAACAAAAGAACTAATTTCAAGATATCTACAGAAGTGGTAAATGTATTCACTTTGAAAAGAATTGTTATGTTATTTATGTTTAGACTAAAATATTTAACTATTTAAAAACCAACAAGTTCTAAAACTCTAATCCTTTTTTATTCAATAATTTTTAGTTGTGAAAGCATCTTCTTAGTTTTATCCAATCAATATTTTATTCACAAAAAAAATTCTTTGTAGCTCACTTTTTTGGGCTCTCCATCCTATTGTAGCTCTCCCAGGGCTGTGGACAGATCTGTCTTCAGTGGTAGCTTGGGGGAATGGCCAGTAACTCTATCAGGAGTGCTGAAATGTCAGTGAATGGCAGTCAATCCTCAGGATGAGATAAAAGGCTTCCTCCTCATCTTCTGAAACAGACCCAACTTTTGGTCCCATCTCCAGGCTTTTGAGAAAAATATCCCATTTTTTAACATAATTTCCACTTACCTCCTTGGTCTTGGTTCTGTTAATAGCAGATCTGCTTGTTCTAGATCGACTCGCCATCCAAATACAAAAGCCCTGCGTGAGAACAAAATTGCATTTCATTCTGGTTAACCAGAACACACTGTGCAGTGTTCAGCTGGCTCTGTGTCAGCTGTATGAAGACAGACACCTGGTGCACTGTGGGACAAAGTTACCCCTTCAAAAATTTTACAGCAATTTCAGCTGGTAGAGTGAACTTGCACTAAGTCAGTTTTGTACATCATGTGAAGGCAGCATCTCAGACGTGGTATTTTTCACCCTAAAACTGAATTATTTTATTAAAAAATCACAGTGTCGGTGACCCCTGAAACATAGTCTGATTCTGGGAAACAAACATTTTTTTTACACTTGCATGAAACACAGGGTAGCACTGGAATCATCCCAAATAAAGCTCATTGCATAAAATAGAGGGCTGTTTTGTACACAAATACCTTGGGGATCTTTTTGTTGTGCAGTGCACTATGATATTGTGTAGACATCCATGAAACTCCCTGTACCAAAACCACGCATATCTGAGACTTCTCATTTGTGGACAAGGCTAGGTGTGAATTTAAGCACATAAGGACAAGTTAGGAATGGGACATCTACGATTCACTAGCAAGCCACGAGGACATTTTGAAGGGTGATGGAAACAGTCTATGGAAAAGCTGTTATGATTCAATATTTTATATTTAGCAAAAACTATATGTAGGTGGTTTTAAAAGTGTTAATGAGTTATTGTTGGCTAGGATACACATGCATTTATTGTAACAAAAGGAGCTTGGAGAAGAGGAGATAGCTAATCCAAAATGGGGACTTTGTTATTCCCAGCTCCTGTGGCTGGGAATACAGATGCACACAGACTAACAAATTGTGTTAATGGAGGTGCAGGGATGGATACATCTCTTTGTACATCAAATAAAACATTTTTTCTGCTTATTGTTGTCTGGAAATGATTGCAAAATTTATCTGCAAAGCATCCTGATTTGGGGTTCTTGAAAATCTATGCATTTACTTACAATGCTTATAGAGAATTTGCTTTAAAGTTAATTCAGAAAAAAAAATAATTGTTATTCCTAGAGAAAGGAAGTGTAGCCAAAGCTAGGGTTTCATCAGATATTTTCCTTCACATTCAATTTTGTCCTGTTTGGCTATTCATTTAGGATTCCCAGGCTCTTTTATTATTTCTGTAATCCTGTATGGGAGCTGTTATCTACAGGTTTTGAATTTATTATCTTAGGCTTCACAAAAGGACCAGAAGATAACCTCTTCCCCTACTCTTCTGTTGCAGTTGACAGTGATTTTAAACATTCCAATAATGAAAAAGATCAGAGCTAGGAGCCAGATCCTAGCTTTTTTAAAGGGTTTATACTAGTACTGTGACAACCCAGAGCTGGGAATGGAAGAAGAGAATAGCTGGTGGAGAGGGGAGGGTGGAGAGAGCAAGGAAGGAAACAGGCAGGAACATCCTTTTAACATAGTACCGCACTTTGGTATATCAACCAAAGTCTAAAATAAAAAAAAGGAAAATTCAAAGTGACTCTAAGATGTGAAGTTATTTCAATCCAAAGAATGCCTTGGAAGGCAATCCAGCATTTCTCGTGTTGACAGTGACTAAGGCAGGACTAGCTGTAAGCTTCCCTGCAGCTATGTTTGTCCTGTATCATGTGCTTCAGGGTCACCCGTGTCACAAAGAGCACGTGTCTCAGCCAAACAGTGCTCCCTGATCTATAACTTACTGCACACGTTTTTTATTTCTCTCTGCAAATGAGAGACATGGTTATAGAAGAAGAAAATTATTCAGCAGCAGTGAAGGTCAGAAGCTGAACAGATTTGTTTAACAAACCGTCTCAGTACCATCTCTTTAATCCTCTGAGAGAGGAATAGAGCAGAAGTGCTGGTAAAGTTCAGTCTACTTCATTATTAATTTGCCTTTTTTCTTCTCTATTAACTCATGTACTATAACACTTTCCATTTCTAAGCAACAGCCTGGGGCAAAGCCAGGGCCTGGCCTTAAGCAAGAAACAAGTGCTTGTCTTACAGGGGCTCTCCAGCAGGGTGAGGCCATTGAGCCTCCAGCTGGAAACAACTGCACCTTCCCCCTCACCCTCACCCCCTGCTGCCCCAAAAAAACTTACGGGAAATGCAGCACAGCACTATTACCTGCAGCATTAAATCCATTTCCCATTTCACACTTGGGAGCTGCTTACAGTGTTTACACAGACGTGTGTTTGCAGGTGGATGCACTTCAACATCTCCCCAGCTCTGGAGATGAGTAGCACAGCTTTAGCATAATACAGTATAATCTGCAGAATTTTTGCAAGCGCAAGTGGTTGTGCAAGGCACAACACCAGCTGGTACCTACCCTGAGCAAAGTCTGAGTGTAAGTGTTTGGATATAATCAGGACTAAACAAAAAAAGCCAACTTTTGGGCAACAGGATTGCAGGTGTTAAATTTGTTCTTCAATCCACAGGGCAGACCTATGTACATGATAATCCTCTAAGGATTCCACACACAGAGTGTATACATAAATCTAACCTGAGAAATCAGTAAAATGCCTCCATTAAAGCTCAGAGCAAAACTGACAGCAAAGTTGGAGAAGCACTATTATATACAGTTAATAGCAAAATAACACACTAATTGGGACTGTGTAATACAACCACCAGCACATGTCAGCTAAGAATATCTGAAACTGCAGTAGAATGCTTTGTTCTGATGAGTTGGAATGAAGGCCCGGCAGAAAATAAGGCAGCAGAAGTTCCTGGGTGTTCATGGGGTTTTAGGTGGGGTTATTTGGTGAGGGGTTTGGTTTGAGACAATAGGGGCTCCTAATATAGGCCGACCAATCAGCTTCTGGGGATAAAATTTCTGCTCCACTGATTTCTGCTGTGTTTCTGGGGAAGTCTTTCCAAGTGGCCTTTTTTCACTGCAGCTGGCTGGTCTATCCTCCTGCAAGCTCTGCCTCAAGCCTGAGGACACTTCCCCAGGTGATTTTTTTAGCTTCTCCTGTTTCAAGACTTTTACAATAGGTTTTCTCTTGTGAAGAATCCAATGCACCATTGGAAAGAAAAAAACCCCACATTTAATGGCATATTGTTTTGCTAACTTCTGGGGAGCAGAAACCCTTGCTACTACTAGAGTGTATAGTAGACTATAGACTGTGGGAGGTAAAAAGGAAAGCTCTTATCCCCCCAGCATTTCATTTGCAGCTCAGAGTCAGGGAGGCTCATTAAGGTGAGAACCTAGTGTGTCTCTCACTGTGCTGAGCTAGGCACTTAGGTGGTGTGTGATGTGTGGTTCTCACTGTCCAAATCCTTCTCCTCAGCTCATGCACCTTGTGAGAGCTCACTCCTTAAAAAAAACTGCAGAGACAAACACAGCAAACATGAAAAAGAGGGTGCTCTCACTGGAAATACTCTGATGATGGCTGTTCACTCCAGCCATGGATGGATTTCAGACTTAGGAACTCCTGTCCTCTGCTTGCAGGGTAAAAACTTAGCTGCTGTGTTAGCACTGATACACAAAGTATCTTGCAGCACACCTGCATAAAATCTTTCCAAAGTTAATATAAATTATGATTACTCTTCCAGAATAAACTGATTCTACCTTTTCCCCAGGCATATTATGAATTCAACAAACCAAAGACCATCCTACAGGCTAAAATGGATTCATAAGCTGAAATCGCATATTTTTGTTCAAGTAGCCTGAGATAAATTCTTAGAACCACATTCCTTTTTATACTAATGGATTTAATTTAGATTATTATTATTATTATTATTCCATGTTTCTACTTAATTTCTGCTTTTGCTTTTGTTCTCTGATTTCTAACTAGTCATCACTCTTATAGGTGACTTCCAATATTTTAAACAGGTTGAATGTCACCCTATTGTCTTTATTAACTTTATTTCTCATTAGTACATTGGCTGCAGTCACGTAGAACTGATGGAAAAGAAAAACGCATAAATCTTTCTAAAACTAATTTCAGAATAAAAAGTCTTTCCTGGGGACTGTTGGAATCTGGGTTTTATGCCTTGTTAGAAAAGATGCAGTGGCCTTTTGACACAAAAAGCCTCTCATTAAAACTCAGACATTAGTGAACTCTCTTGATCAGGATTGATTTCTATTTCATTGTGGTGTGATTAATGTATGAAAAAGAAGCAGTATTTGAGCAAACGAGCTAAGGGTTACCCATTCATGGGCAATAATATCTGCTCAATCAAGAGACCTCACAGAACAGCTTTTTGTTCTGATTAAGATATATACCCAATTAAAGGTTCCAAAACAGTTCCCACTCAAATCAAAGAGAGCTTTCTCCACCAACATTGCTGGGTGTTAAGCCTGCAGAGGGGATGTTTCTTCATATACAAAAGTTTTCCCAGATCACTGTTTTCCATGAGGTAACTTACTGGCTCAAACAGGAGGACCCTGAGAAAATACATTGCCTGAAAGATTTCTGAGGAAGGAAATTTGCAAAAAGACAGAGGTCAGAAGTTATTTATAATTATTTCTGCAAAAGATCCATTTATTTAAGTCTTAGCTGTGAATCATACATAAGGTGTATATGCACAAGGTGCACACTTAAGCATCCACTGAATAATCAGAAGATTGGCTCTTATTTATGTTTGAGAGTGCATTTAAATAAATAAATAATGTGGGCTGATAAAGATTTCTTTCTTTGTTTGTTTGGGTTTTTGGGTTTGTTTTGGTTTGGGTATTTTTTCCTACAAGTGCTGGTGAAATGAAGTATCACTAGAGAACTATCACACTAAAATACCCCTTGTAAGAATGCTTGAAAAATAATTAATTTTAAGAAATTTTGCAAGAGTTTTGGAAGGGAAGTAAAGCAGTTTATCTGAACAGACTTACATTGATAGAGGCATTAATAGAAAATACAGCTAGTGCCAATAGCTCTTTGGTACTGCAGAGCCTCCATCTGCAACATATTTACAGATGTCACAATGAACTGGGATTGCTTTCACAATTAAATTAATTTTTTTTTACATTAATGTGTCTATAAAATATTTAAGTCAAATGGATGAAGTGAAATTCAAATAATTTCAAGCATTAACAAACAAAATACATACATATTTAAAACTAGTTAGAAAATTAATCATGGTAAGAGTTGTGCACTTAGAATCAAGATCCATCCATACATTGATTGTTACAAGATTGTAAATAGTGTGTAAACAGTGTGAAACTAAGGTCTGGGTCTAACTTTAAAAATTATTTTAACTTATACTGTTTACTGGAGCAGAGTCTTTCTGCTTAGTTGGTTTAATTCTGGTGTACAGACCCATCCTCTTCAAAAATATACAAGTCTTTCAATATTTAAAGGTGCCTTTTTTTTAAAAAAAAAGGAGTGTTTAAATTGAAAAGTGGTTAAAAGACAAACGTTAGCCTCTAAGAAACAAACTAGCTAGGGTACTAGAAAACTCCTAGGAATAAAGGAAATTAGCTTTTCCTAGGTTACAAGTGATAAGAAAAGAGGAAATAAATTCAGGTTGTTCCATGAGAGGGCTAGATTGGATATTAGTAAAAATTTTTTTTCTGAAATTGTTGTCAAGCATTGGTCCAGGTTGTCCAGGGAGGTGATGGAGTTCTTATGTACTTTATATACCTTTAAAGATGTACGGATGTGGTGTTTACGAACATGGTTAAGTGGTGGACTTGGCAGTGCTATGTTAACAGTTGAGAATGATGATCTTAAAGGTCTTTTCCAACCCAAATTATTTTATGATTATTTTATTTTAGTCAGAACACTATACATGCTGCCAGTACATCCACTGCTACACCTACACTATGTGCCTACAACAAGTTTCTGGCTTCCAAGAGGGATTACAATGAATGAAGAATCTAACTGTTAGGACCAGGTACATCTGTACATACATAAAGAAGGGACACCTTAGGCAATTTTCAGATTTGAAGTGAAGAACTACTGGCATATAGAGGTTTTTGGTGTAAAGCAGTTAATGAGTGAGAGAATTTGAGGCTTTGATTTTGGACTTGGGATATAAAACCCACTTAAATACGTTTCTGGACCTAGCCTGTAATTGCTAATGCCACATCTCTCTGTATATGTTTTTCTCAAACTGATCTTTTCTTTATTCAGACCATACCCAGTTTTTGAGTGAGTATTAAATGGCATACTGTTATTGTATCCAACTATTGTGCATGCTCATGCTTTTGAACGGAGAATTAATTTTAACACTGAATATCTTAAAGAATGCCAAGGAAATCTTGCATAATGCCAGCTTCAAAAGAATTAGTGGGCTATGGTGAAATGAAACATTCCTGGCATCTCACAGTTTTGATCCCCTTGGCTAAGCCCTGTTTGCATTTAATAATTTCTTAAAAAAATTAAACCTTTCAGTTATCTAACAGAATACTCAGAAATTACTAGAAACCTTTAGTTAAATATAGCACATTTTCATTCTTATAATATTCATGCTTATTTTACTAATTTTGTCCACCCAACATTCCTATCACAGAGAATCTAATGCTGAAAGCATCATTTCAGCTGCATGTATCGTTAGAGTACCTATGGACATATCAGCACAGCATTTTAGGAGTGCACAGTGCTGCACTAAGAGAAAACCAGAATGCAATCCCCATTTAAAAAAGACTGCTATCTAGGTAGAAAACAGAAGAACAACCAAAATCCTACAATAGTTTAATACAGACTAGTCACTACAAAAACAGTAACCTTTTTTTTCTTGTTTCTGGAGTGCAGAATTGTTCCCTCGTCTTTTGTCTGTCTTTCTGAGTGTATCCTTTAAAATATTTTCTCTCATTATCCTTACCTGCCTGAAGTGACCATTTTCAATCCTCTGTTCTCACCTCAGAAAGAAATAGCCAAACAGTGACCAGGTGTTATTGTCATGCAGTTGGCAAATTGAGATGAATAACATGCTTGAGTTCTATTTTTTCAGTATTTTAAAATTCTGTATGAAAGTAAAAGAACGAACAACATGCTCTTGTGTCTAGGTCTGCCTAGTTTGCTTCATGTTAGGCTAAGCTGGAGATGTCTGAGCTAAAAGAGGAAAATAGATGCAACTGACCTTCTCTAAGCAAGAATAATTTCATCTCTGTTAGCTTCCCAAAATATCTGTCATCTCCTCAATCTCCTCAGGTCTGAGTCAGCACCTCAATCATAGACTAGAATTACAGAATCATTAAAGCTGGAAAACGTTTCCAAGATTATCAAGTCAAACCTGTGACTATCACCATGCCCACTATACCGTATCGCAAAATGTCGCATCTACTCTTTCAGGGAAGAAATTTTTCCTAATATCCAACCTGAACCTCACCTGGCTCAACTTCAGGCCATTTATCCTGTTGTATTGCTTGTTGCCTGGGAGAAAAGGTCAATCCCCATCTTACTACAACCTTCTTTAGCATAACAGTAGAGAGCAATAAGGTCTCCCCTCAGCTTCCTTTTCTCCAGGCTGAAAATTTCCAGCTCCTTCAGCCAATCTTCATAGGATTTATGCTCAAAAATGTCCCATATTAATCTTTTTCTGAATAAAGCATTACCATCAATCAGTCAGAGGTGCACCTGACTTAGGGGCTGTTTATACTGCTTGTTCAGGTCAGAGGTTGGTATAGTGAGACTTCTGATTGTCAGATGGTTTTTATATTCAGACACATTTTAGGTACAAGGCAGTAAGAGCTGGATTCTTGCAGATGAAGCGCTATTTGCTGCCACCTACCCAGGGAAATTGTTACCTGTGCTGTGGAGTCACATTCTATTCCTGTCCAAAAGGGTGAATTGGAACCACCCATGCCAATAAGTAATTAATTTAATCTTAAGCTACTCTGCTTGCCTTTGCTTTAGAAGATCTGAAGATCAGTCTCCTCAAGGTGGAAGTGGTGAACAGCAGAAATGCTTTTCAACTGGTGGAAGTTGTGAGCTGAGCTCTGTTCACTGCTTGTGGCATTTCAGCCTGCAACCAGAGCACCCTAATATGCTGTGGTGTTTTGCCCCAACTTCATCTATCAGGTAATATAGCTTAATAACCAAGTTTTGGTAAAACTTTGGAAACAAGGGTAAATAGTTATTCAAGTTTAGTGAACAAGAATTGTATTTTGGCTTCATAGTCCTCAAACTGTTCTCCCAGTTAGTGTACAAACAGTCCTTTGCTGTATCTCTGGGTTTAGACTGAAACAATGGGTCCCGCTGCTCACAGAAAGTCTCCTTGTCAAGCTAGATGCAATACTGAATGCAGTGAAATACTCTACCTTGCAAGAGATGAAAGAAAAGGAATCAGAGAAAGTGACCATGACAATACCCTCAGGGAAGGAAGAAAAGAGGGAACCCAGCATCGAAGAACCAAAGTGGAACTTGAGCTGATTTTCATTAGATAGTAATTCTTCTTTCCCTAATATTAATTTCTAAGGCTATTCTCTCATGTCAGTCTAAAAGTTCCTGATGTTCAGACTGAAAACCACTCCAGACTCAACTGTTACATGACATTTTGGGTACTCTATTACATATATATCACATGCATCATTCATCCTGATTTTGCCAGCATTTTATTTACTGTTCTTGCCTCCTTCTTATTTGAAGAGGACGTCACTGTTTTATTTGCCATCTGTGAGCTCCATATGGTCATAGCTAATGAAAGCAAGTAGTCTAAAAAAGATGACACCATTAAATAACCTTTGTTTGATTAAATACACAGTCTACTTCTTTTAGACTATACTTGCCGTCTCTAAATGTCAAGATAGTTTTGTATTTTCTTTAGACCACAGTGTTTAGGATAGCTAAAAAAAATATTGGCTGTCATGTTACAGCTGCAGTGAAATTTCCTAAACTCTCCAAAATTAAAGTTCTGATGAATCTTTCTCACACACATAAGACACAGTCATATTAGCAGCTTTTCCTGAATCTCCAGTTCCATCAGAAAGAAAAAGGAAGCTGAAATAGGCCATCACGTGTTTTTTTTGTCTTGTCTTGGACACTTGGGCCCCTCAATCCACATGGCTTCTCTCTGATGCTGTGATCTCATTTATGAACCCACTCACCTTGTTGGGAAGAACATCCTGGGAATCCCCTGGAGTGCTCTCAAGGACCACGAACCACACTGTGTTCACCACTCAGCTGCGTCCCAGCATAATTCTCTGAGGAACATACATTTTCTGAAAACTCATGAGAGAAGAGGCCAGGATTTACACCTGATATTTTACACTTTAGGGATATAATTAATGCTGGCTTACATCTGTGAAACCCCATTAAAGCTCTGGCAGCCAGAGTCAGGACCTTTTAAGCCTGTGGGTTTCCAAGTTTGATTTTTATAAATGAAGTTGAAATGGATGCCAGTTTTATGTGGCTACAGAACTGCTACTGTACACATGAATAAGGATTTTAATGATTAGTTGAAATCCCTATGGTGTTGAATGAGGTTTTAAATATTGTTTTAAAATGCATTAAATGAAAATAATTAAATAATGTCTTGCTTTTACGCTGCAACTAAAAGAGCTATGTAATTAGAATGAGGGGTAATATACAATATTTAATTGTGGCCCTGGTGTTCTTTATAATGAAGTTTGAGTAATTAGTGGCATGATGACTGAGTACTTATTACTTAGTATGAGGTTTGTGTTCCATTACACAAAACATCAATTACTGTTTCCCCATGACAGCTGTTATGGCAATGTCTCTTTTTTTTTCTTTTCCTGTGACTCTTTTTGCAGATTTCTCTAGTTACCCCAAACTCTGTTTAAGCTTTTCACTCTGTCTTTATTATTTTGACATGTAAGGCCATAATCCATTGTCATCTATCTAATATAGCATGAATGGCTACCAAAAAGGAGTTTTATTTTTTCCTTTTGATAAAACCCTATGTAAACGCACGCTGCAGAAATATCTGGTTCAACCATTTTTGTAGCATAACTGTCCATATATGAAGTTTTTATGCCTATTTATTTCAGATTTTAAAGAACCTTTTTCTATAATCTGGGAAGCTCTTGTGCAAATTTGTTTTGATATGCTCTTTCCATGATTTTCTCTGCTCTTCAAGAACTGAGCCCATGGGAAAACACCACCTGAGATAGGCTGATCTTCTTAAAGGTTTTGAAATGCAAAGAGTGGGTATTAGGTGTTTAATTAGGAGCCAATACTGGGGAAATGTTTTTCGCATCATATTTCTATTTTCAAGTATTCTACTATTCCCCTCAGCACTGTCTCAAGCTTCTCCTATATCCATGAATAGTCTGAATTCTACTACAATGAGAGCAGGTTACTCATAAATGTCTGACATCACAGTCCTTCATTTTCTGTCTGGGGACAAGGCTGAGAGTCTTTATTTCTTGTTATATATTTCCCTATTTTAGACATGTAAGGGAACAGGCCAGAGTAGTATTAGTAACAGAAAAGCTGGAATTTTAATGGTAATGGGATGGTATTGCCTCTCTAAAGGCTGAGCACTGCTGGGCATTTCCTGACTACATCTGAGACAGCTGTTCTTTGTTCAAGGCCTGGTACCACCCAGGCCTTGAGGACTGATATAGTATTTAGGGTGAGCATGACAAATGACAGCCTCCTCTCAGCAAAACTGATGTGTAGGGTCATAGCACCTCCTAGCTAGCCAGCCACTCCACAGCATCCCACAGACCCTGCTGTCAGTTTGCTCTCAGGCTGTTCAATGGTCAGATCCACAGGCATTCCTCTACTCCGTGCACTGTAAAGGATGGGCTACAATTCTGTGATTAACAAAAAAAGCCTTTCTCAGCTGCCACAAGCAATGACCTGCCATGGTAGCTCATAAGTTGTAGTGGCACATATTCCACTTCAATGACTGAGGTTCATATTGTGAGTAGAGGGAAAAACAAAGGTAATTGTGGTCTGGACTGAACTGACCAAGGCAGGGAACCCAGTGATGTGCTAAACATAACCAACAGCAAAAAGGCTTTTCTAAGATGAACAGACTTAACTGTCTCACATCATGGCAACCTCTTTCTAACATCCAAAAAGGACAAGGGGGAAAGAGCCTTTTATATAGGTACAAAGAGACTAAATACAGAAAATTGTTCTGCCCTGCATCTTTTTCTTCCCTTCTGCTGAAGAAGCAAACTGATTAACATAAGAGGTGTAGTGGCTGTTAGATTATACACTCAGCCTGAACTCTGCAGCTTTTTTTTTTCTTTTTTTTTAAATATATTTTTAATTTTGTTCTTTTTGTTTGCATGTTTTTATTATACATTCAAGGAGCAGTGAGAGACAACTTTCTTGTACAAGAAGTCATTTTCATGAGAAAATTGAGACATGTAAATATTACAAGTTTGAGGCATAAAATCAATCCTGAAAAGATGCTGATTTGCACTTGCTAGCTTGTTTGAGCTGGGCAAATAAGTATAGAACCTTCTCTGACAAACACTGTTGCTTGTGCTCAGATTGACTCACACAGTCAATTTCATTGACTTCAGGCTAACTTTGCTGAATGCCATCAGTTCTTATCGATTTAAAATAGGTTTAAAATATATGGACTACATTGTATATAAGATGAAGGCAGACCAGACCCAGGGAGAACATTGGATGTGAAATGGAAAAGGGAAGTATTAAAAAGAGGAAAAGGGGATAAGGCATAGGGCAAGCTTAGTTTCACCCCAGTTGGGTTATACAAAAGCTTTATGTGTAGCCCGTGTTAATTGTACAGATTTTCTCCATAGTCACAGAGAGGAAGTGACAACTCCACAGAGATATTAATTTCAGAAATCTTGGAAAATTATTTCAGGAATGAATGAATCACCCTTCGGGGCATCTGTGTCTCTGCATTGAGTTTAAATGGAGGATAGGGAATGGTAGAGAAATTTTATCTGTGAAATAAATGCATTCATTTGAAAGAAAAAATCTACCATGGAGCAGAGGAGAGCATGCCACTATCCTAAAGACAAGACAATTACAAATTGTGAAGATTTCTTGTTTTCTTCTAGATGCTTTATTGAGCTTTAAGGTATAAAATATTTGAAAGGCTTTTTCATAGAGTAAGACTATTGAATTCTGTCTCTAGCTTCACTCATTTTTAATCAAATGGACCTAAGTGTTTTAAAGTACCTGAATGCCCATATACAGAAAATAAACCAGATGTTATGTGTCAGAAGCATCTTACATGCAACCATAAACATTTGCATTATCACCACTTGATCCACAGTACGTGTATCCCATAAGACTGCTAGGTCCTTCAGTGTGGGCTATAATCACAGAAAAGATGAAGCATCTAAATGAGAATTTTGATCCCACATAATCTTACTTTGCAATCTTTAAACTTCCACCCCATTGTGGGCATATTTTCTGTTTGATTTCTAACAGCTTGTTCTGCAGGCATTACCCTGCAGAATTACTCTCCTCTGAAACATCAAGCACATCACTCATTACCCAGAGACACCTATAAATAGATGCCATGAAGCTGTCTGGCCACTTGCTAATTAGGTGCTCCAATGTCTAACTTTTAAGTAGCTGGACACCAGCCTGGTATCAAAGACTCAGAGGTGGAAGCTTAAGAGGCATTCATTCAGTAAGGAGGCATATTAAACCAGTGCCTAGGACATGAGATTGGGAGTAGGAGAGTGTGTGATTGGACAGAATAATGGTCAAGGAAGACAGAGACAGGACGCAGGGGAAAGCAAAATGATCTGTCTGAGACTTGTGATCACAAGATCACACTGGGAAGAAGTGTGATCAGTGGGCTCAGGAGGGGAAGACAACCCTGCATCTGTCTTGGCCCAGCCAGCTGCTCTTCAGCTCTCTGGTCCTCACTAGTGATGGATTCCTAATCAGGACAACCTGCCTTCCCTTGGGACTTCCTCCTTCCTCTACTGACTGTGTAGCTAACATTGCTCACTTATTTAAAGGTACGTTCAAGTGCCACCTGAGCATCTTGGCCCTGTTGCTTCCAACATCTGAGTTCGTGATTGGCAGGAGGTGGGAGCCTGTTTCTGTTCCCTTGTCAGACTGAGGAGTTTAAACCTTGGTCTCTCATCCCCACTGCCCTAGGAAGAAACTTGTAGCATAGAATGAGTGCAGGAATCCTTTTCCCCTCCTGTTCAAGTTTCAACATTGCCCGGGGGAAAATAAATCAATAATTCTATAATCAGAAACAGAGAGAACAAATATAGTCAGCTGAAAAAGGACAGTTATCTGCCTTGGAACTGTGTGCTTTTTTTGACTGAGGACAAAAAAACAACCCGAACACCTATTTGCAATGTCAGTTGCTGACTGCCTCACACAGTTCCTGCCTGGGTGAATGTCCCAATTCCTAGCTGGAGAATCAAGAGTTTTCGTCTCCTTCTTTCTTTCTGAGCCTTGAATTTCTGAAATGAACCATTAACAGTCTAGTAATGTCTACCTAACACTAGTAGAAATGCTAATATATATATTAATATTTTCTCATACTTGGCTTCTTTTGTAACCCAGAAATCTCATCTGTGAGTGGTTTAAGAAACTGATTCTTCCAGATGTCCAGCAGCATGCTGCTCCTGTTCTCCAGGAACGGCACAGCCCTCCAGCAACAGCACTGTGAGTGCTCAGTGGGGAATGCTGGTCTTGTGTAACAGCAGAAAATGTTGGAGTGCACTCTGGGATGGTAACACATCAGATCCAATGGGGTTTGTACAAAATTCTCTCCATGAGGCAAATGTGCACAGACCACAGACGTCTGCCCCACCTTTGCAAAGCATTACACTGTATAATCTCTATGCAACTCAGTCCTCTTCAAGATTTGGTCCCAGCTGTCAGTTCCCGTTTGCTAAATAGGGATATTCTCTACCTTGTGCATGAGTTATGTTTGCTGCATGAATGTAAAATTTTATTCTTATCTAATGATATTTTGCATTAATTTTAGTCTGATATACACGTGACAAAGGCTCAAATCACTGGTTGCTGAGCCCCACTCTGCTTTTAGCTGCCCCTGAATAGTAGCATTTACTTTCCTAGACTAGGTTGTGATTGTCAGGATTAGTTTCCCAGAAAATACAGCTTTCCTGTTTCACATGAATTCTGGGAATAGTACCAAGAAGCTATGCCATCACTAATGACATTAAAAAAAGGAAAAGCAAAATTTCTCAGGTATATGATTGAAAAGCAGTTCATATTATCTCTGGTCACTAAAGGGTATTTTATCAACCTCCAACTTCCCAACTTTGATTTTTTTTGCTTTTGAGAAGTTTGTAACTTCAGAAGAAATCTTACTACATGTCATTTTCCTTCTCAGTGGTTCATCAGCATCAAAGATGCTGACAGTTTCTCTGACTTGACACATTCTCCATCCACCTCTTCTACAAATGCCTGTAAGATGAATTTAGCAATGGTTTTTGTACTTGCACAAAAGACAGCAACGTGATGACAAGAGGGTATGAATGGTAACTCTGCTGTCATGATGTCTGCTGTCTTCCCCAAGCCAAATTTAACCAAGCTGATTCCTCATATCCACCATATTAGGTTGTTCTGTTTGAACAGATCTCCAAACATGCATATCAATTTGGCTTCTAACCTCAGCTGAGACCCTCTTCAAAAGTCCCTGAAGTATGAAAATATACTTTTTAAAGAAAGGAACTTGAAAAGGTCAATATTTGACTATTTGTTATGCCGTAACAGTCATATCCACATGGACACCTTGTTTATTCTACAGAATCTAAAATGTCATGAGATATATACATTCAGTTGCCATGACTGCTCACCACGTGTCCAGGTTGGTTGTCTGAGATAATTACCCTTAATAGCAAGTAGAGGCAGACAGAAAACCCCAGCAGGCCAATCAGTCAATCTGCTTCAGGAATTCTTTACTGGCCAATGAGCCTCTCTTAGTGGGCCTCTGCTGCTTTCCACTGACTGGAAAGAGAACATAAAGTAGACAGGTCAGACCTTCCTGATGCCTGTCTTAGGAAAAATGAACCCCATTTCAAATCTTAGGTCGGGCCCATACCTATTTGAGTAAAAACCTTGTTTGTGTGTAATGCAACAGAATTAATAACATCTGGGTTACCTGATTGTTAGAACTTCACTATGTATCTTATCCTGAAAGTTCTATGTAGATTCTGCTCCTACATGCACTGGGCTAAATAGAAATACAACTAGTGAGAACAGTGTAAGTCTCCAAAAATATTTAAGTTCCTAGCTAATGCAACCTGCACAATGCAATGCAGAGGTTTATTTGCTGATCAGTCTGCTACATGGCTTCTTACTAAATGGGAGTGAAATTAAACAGTTTGCAATAATTTACTAAAGAATAAAATTGTTCCAAAAATCCCTTTGGGGACTGGAAACAGAAAACTTTTATTTGTTTAATATGTGGATTGCATTAACATTTTAGTAGACACCTCACCGAGCTAATCAGGAGAAAATCCAGGCCCAGTTTATGCCCTCAGCCAGAGAAGGGACTTTCCATCCCAAGACCACCACAGATCAGGCAAAACACATTTGAGACACTGCTGATATCTCTGGCTTACTTCTCCTAGAGGTTTAAAACTCATCCACTCTAGTGTAATCAATTAGTTCCACTTCATTCATGGTATTATAGGCAGAGAGAAAGTATTAATAGGATGGTGTAGTCAAGATCAGGTTGTTTTTATGTAAAATGCAAGTTGCTTTTCACAGTAGGTTTATACCTTTATAAAGGGTTTGTGTCCCTGAAGCAGATACAAAAAATGAATGGTATACTTTTGAGATTAAGAATAATTAAACTAACCAAAAATCTACCCGGAATAGAAGATGTTGATGATTTGAATCAAAGTATCAGGATTCAGCTCTATCAAGGAAATCCTGATGCTATAGAACTACTCAGGTAGGGGTTTGGGTTGGCGCTTTTGCATCGAACTAGGAACATTGGCTATAAAGATCTATGCAAAGATCATTTGAGAAGTTAATGAGCTGATGGGCAGTTTGTAGGATGCTCAGCTATACATCAACTAGAAAGGAAGGTCAATAGGTTTTGACCTGCTCTGTGCTTCCTTGAACATATTTTCCTTTATTATAAGAGAAAGTATATAATATTTTCCCAGCCTTTTGAATTGGTGTGATCTAAAGTGTAATAAATAAATTTACAACACTCATACTCATTTAAATTGTTTACAGTCATTCTTTACCAGGCTTTTCTGAGGCATCCTTCCCTAAGTCTTGCTGTCAAATATTCAGAAATTTTACTTCACACCAATCAATTCACTTTTAGAAATGGAACCACTCTTTTTTTTAACTTGCAAAAAATGCAGACATATGAAAATCCAGCTCAGCTCATTCTGAGATGTGAGGTAGATACAGACGAATGCAAAGATCAATGTTACAGAAGTGTAACAAGCAACCACTCATGAGCTCTGCTGTGGTGTCTGTCAGGATGTATAGTCCTAGGCAATTTAAATGGTAAAATAAAACGTTTTACCTTAAACTTTCCTGTGAGAATGTAAAGAGATCTCCCTGCATCTCAAGACCTGACAGGTAGGGTGCTAGGGATGTGTTAGATTCAGTTCAGAAGAGTACATCCGCTTATCCCCCTGAGTACAACAAGTTCATGACCACAGCTGGAAATCTGGGCCAGGCACTTTCACTGCCACTTCTTTTATTTCTTTGGTTCATTAGTTGGTATAAAACTACCAAGCAATACTAATTAGGCTGCTATAAAAAAAAAAAAAAAATAGAGCGAGAGAAAGAGTAAGGAAAGATTAGGAGGGTACACTGCATCTTGTAACATCATGATCAGTTAACTGTGAAATTACTGCTTATCACCACTATACATTTTCTATTACCCTATAGACCTTTTCAAACTCAGTAGGTTGCTGGTAGAAAAATAAAATTTTTAAAACTGCAGGTTGAATTCAATGTTAAGCAAATATGCATGTATGTATTTCAAAGCAGAAAACAGAAAAACCCCACCAGAATTTAGTTATATTTTTATATTTTAGGATAAAATACTTATTTCAGGTAATTATTGGTAAAGATGGACATTTGAATAATCAGAAATTTGCATTAAGATATCCAGGCATTCTAAACTCTGTACACATATTCAGGTCTAAGAAGAGTGTCTTATCAACATTAGTAAACAATTCCTTCTGCACCATGTGTAGCTTCAGCAGACTTCAAATCCTGTCCCAAAGAGTGTATTTTGCACTGAATATAAAAGGATTGTGTTTCTCCTTTAAGAGATACGTTCTGCCATGATTAATTGCCATGGGGATATGATATTGATCTAGTCAGAAAATTATTTTAGAACCAAGATTAGGAATTTAATTCACAGAAATTCCAGTAATTAATTAAAACTAAGATCCAGAGGTTCATGCATTTTTTGCAATCATATCTATCATGATAAAATTGTGATAATAGATAACAACACAGATGACAGGTACACATACACAGCTTGACTCGTACAGCACAACTAAGCCAATATTTCAGCACAGCACAATATCTTAAGTACAAGAAGCAAAGTAGTTTTCTACAGTAAACATTCCAGAGAAATGAGGTAGCTAAATTTGAAAAACACATAACTATTCACTTTTTAAAAGCCATCTTATTTTAATAGCAGAGAATGTAATGGCACATTTAGTTTATATAGCTGTATTCTTAATTTCTGAAATACTTTAAGAGTTGTGCTAGTTATATGAACTATAAAGATGTCTTGATGTTTCATTATAGGGATTAGCATATCAATACTGAAAAATAAAAGATCAAACAGCATCTCAAATTTTTCCATAAAATATCTTCCAATTCCCTCAAACAACTAATTTATTAAACTATATCTCAGGGCCCAGATCTTATAACAAAAGGTAGCAGTCTACAGGCAAGAAGAAAGATGTACAGAAATAGCATTTCTAACTAAAGAATATCAATTTAGGAATGAAATGTTGTCCTTGTCTATTACTGGTCTTCATTTTTGATCTGATTTAACTCCTACTGAACTTGTTGAAAAGATTTCCAATTACTTAAGTGAAAACTGAATCAGTAACGGTGTTCCTTAGTAGATGTGCGAACTAAAACAGTTATTGGCATAAAACAAAAGAATATTGAACAGTGATCTGTCTCAGGTGAGATGAAATGCTCAGAATCTCTCAGTAATATCTGTGACAGTTAATATGTTTATTAGGCTATCCAGAGCATTAAAGTTTAAAATTTAAAGTTCCCTTGCAAGTGAACTGCACAATGACATCCAAGTTCAGCAGTGCTGGACAGTTCTGGGATGGGGGATCCTAAACTGTAGAAAACCTTCAGCCACACATCGGGGATTGGAGGAATGTGTCAAGGGCCATGTGCTCTTTAAATGCAAATATTAAATGGGAAAAAAAGTCTTCTGAGAAAGGTAAACAATGAGCACTTAAAGCACTAAAGTACTAAAGGTACTTTAAGCAATGTAAAGAGTATAAAAGAACATCAGCACTGTTAAAAATGACCCCATTTTTATTTCTTTTGACATTTGTACCTGGTCACTTGTCCGAAATGGCAGACAGGACAAAAGCACTGCAAGCCGGTGTCTAGTGACTGTTACAGAGCTAGAACTCCACTGAAGACTTGCCAGCATGTATGAAAGACTTAGGTGCTTGAATGGGATTGTGTGATTTTATTTACTATAGCCTAGGGAGGTCAGCAGTGGAATGACTTTGGATCAACAACTGGAAGATGAATTTAGCTACTATTGTCTTACTGCAAATCAGTGTCCTCTTGCATGGGTGTCAAGAAAAGAAAAGCAGGCAGCACTTTAATGCTTAGGCTAAGTACAAACCTAAGAGCTTAGTTAATGCATCCATTATCAAATGGTTTTCTCAACTCTGAAGCATGATATTAGTATAGAACATTACTTTGGCCATAAAAAAGAAGTTTACATAAATGTAGGCGACCGTGGGGAAAATAGCATTGATAAATTTCTCTAAAAAATTAATATAAATGTACTATTCATGTACTCACAAGATGACCTTTTTTTTTTTTTTTTTTTTTTGGTAGAAATTTTATAGATTCTAGAATAGTAGAATAACTTCTGAGGTGAGATATAAATTCTGCACTTCTGGAAAATATTTCACATTATGTGTTTGCACTTTTAGTTGTGGAGTGTGTGATATTGCTCTTATCTTGTTTCAGTTATTTTGTTCTATATAGAAAACAATATTTAAAGTAGTGTACATATTAAAAATAGTTCCAAAATGGCTTCAGGAACATCTCTGATGCAAATTTCTTCTCTATTGCTTTGTGCAAGCAGTCATTGTGATTCTATTTTCTGCATATGAGCTCAATTATTGCAAGTTTACAACTAAACCCATATAAAAACTTATAAATACCAGAGTAGTAACTGACTGAGTTTTATTTTCAAAAATACTAAAGATCTTTTATTACATTAAACATAATGTCAATTTCACACATACTACAAAAAATAGATGACCCTTCATGCATTTTGAGTTACTTCCAAATTTTAAAGGACTATCTGTAAAAGGTGCAATATAAAATGTGAAATCATACTAAATTTAGACAATAGCTCCAGAAAAATACTTTTTATCCTGCCCACCTCTAAGAAAGAGGCTAGGCTAGAGTTACTCCTAAAATTTTAAAGCAAAAAGCAAAGAGACTAATTGGGACAGGATAATTGGTGTCAGATAGAAAATGTGACAGAGGACTAGTGAAAACCTGAGAAAATTAATATTTTGAGCATATATCTTGAAGACTTAAAGACAGTGGATAAACACATATTGACTTATGATTTTAATCATATCCAAGAGTTATAGGTAAATCCTGAGTTTCTTGCAAGGACTGGAACTTTTCCACGACAAGGACATGCTCACAGCTGAACTGATTTCTTCTTCTTTTGTGGGACAGTAATGCCTCTATATGAAGGAATTAATTTTCATAGAGCTCTTTCCCAATTTTCCACAGAAATCCTAGGATGTCTTTCCCCTCTGTCCTCTCTCCTCTACCATCTTTTTCTGCTAAAAACCACCAGGAAAATACCAGGATAATGTAAATGTAAAGCAGTATTTTTATGATGTCTCCAAAATGAAAATTCAATTTAAAAAAGGGTTCTTCAGCGTCTTATCTCGTAAGCTTTTGGTAGTACCAAGACTATATTGTACAAGTTAGGGTCAAACAGCCCAGTATGTTCCAGATCAAATCTAGGCCACATTTGTAGTAGTAAACATAACTAGCCCTGGCCTCTTTCCTAGGTCTGACATCAAGTGATGTGATGTGACGTAAGCTGTAAAATCAAGAGAGTATTTTCATATCCAGTTCTCAGAGACGGAGGAAATTGAGCAACTGATGAATAGAAATTCATTAGGTTGACTCACTGCTTTTCTTTCTTAATATAGCTAGCTACTCAGCATGTATCACAGAGTCACAGAATTATGGAACTGTTTGGATTCCAAGATACTTTTAAGGATGATCAAATTCAACTTCGTATGCCATGGGCAGGGACACCTTCCACTAGACTAGTTTGCTCAAAGCCCCAGCCTTGAACACTTCCAGGGACAAAGTATCCACACTTTCTTTGGGAAACCTGTTTCAGTGCCTCACTGCCCTCACAGTAAAGAATTTCTTCTGCTCTCACTCACTGCCCAGCCTATATCCATATTTGGGATTGTCCCAACCCAAGTGTAGGACATTGCACTTGGCCCTGTTGAACTTTTTCCCTCTGAATGGCATCCCAAGCTCCAGAGTACCTGCCAGCAACACCACTCAGCTTGGTGGCAGTACTTTCTGAGAGTACATTCAATCTTACCATCCAGGGCCCTAACAAAGATGTTAAATAATACTGGTCACAATACAGACCCCAATGGACACAGATTGTAACTGATGCATTTTCCAATTTTACCAAATCACATCAGAGCTGAGTAGAATTACAAGTGGCATGGAAAATAATGAATGCAATAAGCCTACACAGCAGGATTGCTATGTTTTTATTTTCTACTTTCCCCCCAGTATTTTTCTAATAACATTCCATTTCTTTTTCAGTGCTACTTAGCATTGAGATAGGAGTATTATTTTCTGCTTCTTTTTATTGGATTTTATTCAGCATTTTATTACACTGTGATTCACTATCTTTCACCTTTTCTACAACCTTTGTTAGTCAATTCTCCTCTTGACATGTGTTTTTAAAACTTACTAATATCAGCAAACTGTCACCTAATTATTTTTTCTTGTTTACAGATAATCTGTGAATATACTGAGCAGTTGCAGTGAGGATCTCTGTTTCCAATGGGGAATGATAGCTCAGTTTTTCCCTGTACTGTGAAAAGCATTTATTACTGCTCTGGCTTCCTGTATTTAATCATGTTAGAATGTTCCTTTTAATTCATGTGAGTTATTTCTGTAAGAGTACTTGGTGAGTTCTTGACAAAGGAAATTATCTAGTCTGTTACCTTTTGTTATCAGAACTTTTTTAGGATGTCATTTCTGTCTTGAGCATTTTCTGGGTCTCTCTAACATCTTAAGTAATATGAATTTTCTGTGAATATCCTATATGTTGTCTATTTAATGCACTTTGCACCTCATGTAAACACATTTTACCCTGTGGGTCTCCCCTATATCTTCTTTCTAAACAAGAAACAACATCCTGTCATGATTATGTGGTCTTCTTTTGGACATTAAATTGTAGGGTGGAAGACTGGGTGACAGGGAGCTCACCAGGGCTACAAAAATCCTGAATCTCGGTACTGTATAAAGAGCTTTTTTAGTAAAAAGAAATTTGTGTGCCGTGTGAAGTTAAGCCACAAGCTGCATCCCCTCCTACATGTCCTTACTTGTTGCTCTACAGATCATTCAGTCACATCTAAAATGTTAGTCTCAGCATCTACCTCCATTGTGGCATGTACCCTTTCAACAAGAACATGGGCAAACCTCTTCTGCTTCTCTTCTGTTTTTTGGCCTTTTGGTCTGATGATTGCTCTGAGCAGGTCACATAAAATCATTGTCATCCTAGTTGTATAGTACTAGAGGTACCATATTTAACATGAAAATTGCAAACATCCAGCAGGGTATCAACATTTCCTGAAACACTGAAATTTTTTATTTGATTAGACTATTTCCATATTACCAAATACCCTACATTCTGTGTGGTATTTCCCATATAGTTTCTGCTTATTTGTTAGTGTGTCTCTAATTAGTCTTCCTCCCATTACTTTTTTTTTTTTTTTTACATATTTATATCAGAATATGCTAGTTAAAAGCACACAATTTACCTCTTCTTATTTCTGGGCTTTTTATAATTCCCCCACAAAATTTTATTTTTCAGTGCCCTATCTAAGCGGGTACTCATTTACTGAGAATTTTCCCTCATCATTACTGTCCTCTCCTTTACATGAGGACACACAATTCATCAACCCAAACAGTACTGTCCATCTGCCTCTGCTGGATTCCTGTGCTCCCACCAAGACCATTTGCTCAAAATTTCTGTGGTTTTTTTAACTTTTCACCTTTTTTACGGCAGGCAGGCAGGCAGGCAGGCAGGCAGGCAGGCAGGCAGGCAGGGAGGGAGGCAGGGAGGGAGGGAGGGAGGGAGGGAGGGAGGGAGGGAGGGAGGGAGGGAGGGAGGGAGGGAGGGAGGGAGGGAGGGAGGGAGGGAGGAAGGAAGGAAGGAAGGAAGGAAGGAAGGAAGGAAGGAAGGAAGGAAGGAAGGAAGGAAGGAAGGAAGGAAGGAAGGAAGGAAGGAAGGAAGGAAGGAAGGAAGGAAGGAAGGAAGGAAGGAAGGAAGGAAGGAAGGAAGGAAGGAAGGAAGGAAGGAAGGAAGGAAGGAAGGAAGGAAGGAAGGAAGGAAGGAAGGAAGGAAGGAAGGAAGGAAGGAAGGAAGGAAGGAAGGAAGGAAGGAAGGAAGGAAGGAAGGAAGGAAGGAAGGAAGGAAGGAAGGAAGGAAGGAAGGAAGGAAGGAAGGAAGGAAGGAAGGAAGGAAATACTACTTCTGTTCCACAAGTTTTCACAATTTCCAAGAACCTAAAAGCCTTCTCCAATGTTTTTCCTGATGTCTCAGCAGGAAGGCTCTGCATTTCCCTTCCTTTATTTTCAACAGTGTGAGTGTTGCTAGCCTGGAGTTGGGATTTCTCAGCAGTGTCTTTAGAGGCACTGTGGAATAAACTTTCCTTCTCCCTGGAGGACCTAGCTCTGGATCCCAGAACCTGCCCAGAAGATTTTCTCTGCAGGAATTACTGTAATGTGACAGGAGAAAACTGAATAAAGCTAATACAGCCTTAGACTATGAAAGCTTGATGATACAGAATCATCCTGGGGATCACAGCAAGTTTCTCATCCTTAAGTAAGCTCATGCCAAGGGTGCAGAGGGACTTGTCCGTGACACATGAAGAGAGTTGAATGCTCTACCAAGACTCATGGCTTCTGCAAAGTGAGTCTCCCCAGAGTGCATACAATAAGAAGGTGGAATAAACCCAGAGTAATTCTTTAATGTAAGCTGGAAAAATGAAAGGTTGAATACTGCAAGGTACACAGTGAAATAAGGTGTTTTCAATCGGTATGTCTGAGTGTAATTTTAACTACAAATATTTTCGCAGCTCTGAAGAGGAAATACTTTCCAGTTCAGCAAAGGATCTGAATTAAGGGAACAAATGTGGCAAAACAGTGTGTGAACACAGTAGATTCTGCCAAAAGAGAAATCCTTGAGGGTAAAGGAGGATGAAGGTGAACTCTCAGAGTTTTTATTGGATTAGTTCCAGTATAGTGCTGCATGTTGAAATAAACAGCAGTGAGGCTTGAAACAATTTTTGGTCAGGCATCTGGATTTTTTTCCACAGGTCCACAATGCTACAGAGTATGGATTGCTTTTATGTCATGCTCTTTAGCTGCACCTTGGGTTTATAATAATTGCAAACTTAAGTAGCGTTATTGTATTTAAACTCTTTTAAACTTAACTGTCTTTGACAAAATACATAAAAACTCCATTATTTTATTCCGTCATTGGAGCCTGGAACCATCAACAAAGTAACAAGAATTGATTGATGACATTGAGACAACCGAGTCAGAACAAAATGTCAGAGAATGTAAAGGAAAGAGACAAGCGAAGACTGCTGTGGAGAGATGTGGAGAAACGTGGAGGCTCTGAGAGCTCATGATGAACTAGGAAACCCAGGTTCTTTGGAATTGCCATCATCTTCTCATTCCTGTTACAATGCCAGATATCTGCAAACCACTGCAGAACTGACTTAACCTCCGTGTGAGCCAGAACTAGAAATCCAATTCAGTGTTTTAAATCAATGAGGAAGCCTTGCCAGAAGTCTTTGGCTCCAAACAACATTTCATTGTCAAGAGGAAATCCACGTCCAAAGAATTGCATGAGTAAAATAAAAAATAGTGCTGACCAGTGTGACAGCAGATGTATATTTCTGTTAATAAAGCAAACTTAAAATTTGTAGCAGCTCACATAAATATAAAATAGCATTTGTGAAAGAAAAATATAATGAGGAACATTTTAATTGAATAACCATATTAAGAAAGGAAAACTGTGAGTCGACCTAAAGCTTTTCCATTCATCAACTTCACAATTTCCTCTGTCTCTGAGAACAGGATATGAAAATATTCTCTTGTTTTTGCAGCTTACATCACATAACAAATTGGAATATTTGGAAAATATGTTCTAACAGAAATCTCGGTTTCTTTATCAAATTTCTAACTCAGCTATGGTATGTCTTTTTATCACTAAAAAAAAGACTAAGACTTTATGAGTCTTTGTCTATCAAAGAGCTACCATAAAGGGTAAAAAATGAAGAAGCTTTGTAGGATATGAATTTTCCAAGAAGGCTACAGCTTCATCACTATTTTTCAAATAACCACCCCATCTTAAGCTCATAGCTCAATCCTTGACCCTCATGAAGCCTCTCCTGAGCAAGAAAATTTAAACTGCAGCACAATGTCTTAATGCAAGCCTGAAAAAAACAATGTCCAGCTCAGCACACAGAACTCAAAACAGAGCTCTTCAGCACTGAGTGCTGTGAACCCAGTCTACTGTTACCTAAAGAAGCATCATGCACAGGAAAGCATGGATTATGGGGTTCAGTGCATTTAAACTGCTCCAAGACAGTGTGTGGTAATCTCCAAGGAAATCTGTTGAGGAAACATGCTGGGAATGTGCTACTTCTGCTCCTCTATTACAGGTACACAAAGCCTGTAATATTTCTTTATATAAAAAATACAAAGGATGGTGTTTGTAGACGGGTAATTATACTTGGACAAATGTTTAGCTGTATTATGAAAAGCAGCTTAGCATGCTATTTGGGATCTCCTCAAAACTAGGACAATTTCCAGGCAGAACTTCATCTTTATTTCAACCTAGTTAGTGTATTCCAGGAAAGGGAGCTGTCTCCTGACACCCCTGATAGGGAACAAACATCTCACACAGCAGGAAAATAGTGAATTGATTAGGTTGAAAAAGGATATGCTAATACAAGTGTATGCTCATGATTTGTGTAAGTGCACTGATCAATCACCTGAAGAATAATACTGCAGTTGTAGAACATGTAAGACTGGAAACCTTTGTTGCTGCTGTGTAAGTTTCTATCCACATTGTCTAATCTCAGTCATTAACAACTTTCAGGAGTTATTATCCATCAGGCTTTTCAAGCAGCTTTACTGTTCCACAGTAATTTAAAGTTTGAAGCTAAATAATCCAATTACTTTTGAAAACGTGAAAAGTCGAGTAATACAATCCCCATGGCAAATAACGAAAACCATTCCTAATTTTGTAAAAGCTCTAACTTCAACACCGTTATCAGACCATGAATGAAATTTCACATTTGTATCTGGAGAAACACAGTTCCCTTTCCTGTAGAGCAGGGGAGGAATCAAAATGTACTCAGTCAAAGACTTATATTTTGTGCACCTTTACCCATAGTGCACAAAAGGGTTACCTTTTGCCCCTCTTAAAATAAAAAGGAATATGTATTTTTTACCAAATTGCCATGTATTTTTTTAATTATTAGGGACTTCAAATTAGACTGTTTTTCAAATAGACCTAAAAATATATTGCAATTTCTTTAGATAAACTTCTTTTAGATATATACTTCCATACCAATGGCTACTCTGGTAGAGAAGCCACCAATGCCATGGTTAACACTTGAACTTTGAGGATGCTTGATGGAGCATCTTCTTGGCTAAGGTTCAGTTCTGTGCATCAGGGTGAGAGGCAGGGCAGCTGCCTGCAGCCAGGGCCTCTCAGGGCTTTCACTCCAAAGGATGGCAGGTCCTTGCAATTAATTATAAAAAAAATACCTTAAAAGTAAAGCAATTTGCAATCTTGGGGAGGATTTATGTTTGGTTTTAACATGTTGAAGTTTCTACTAGTTTGAAAGATTCTTTGAGTGAGCATCTGACTATCACAACGCTCCTGTGATCTGTACTGATTTTTTGCTTTTTTCCTAGGAACATGAGGCTGGGAAGGAACTCTTCAGTCGCCAAGGACAACAGCTTGCTATTGCAGACAATTGCTTTATGTAGTGGGTCTTTGAAAACTTACCTTTCTCTGACTTAAATCAATCTTTTTCCTTCTTTTTAATAAATGGCCATGCAGAACATCATTACATTTATATTTACAAGGCTCTCTTGACTTTTCTGACTGAATATACTGACTGGAAATCTACAATTTTCTTTTTTTAATGTCCAAACTGTTATATTCTCATATTTAACTAGTAGACTTCTATGTTTTCTGCCTGCATCATTAATAAACTGACAGAAAAAAAACCCCTGAAACTATCGTTCAGGAACATTGGTGGGGATAATTCCCTAGATTCATGATTACTCTTTTGACAAGATCAGTCTCCTCATCCTTGTGTTCTTTAAATTTTCCTCTCTCTTCTCTGATATTACTGTCTCCAATGCCACCATAGCACTGTAGTCAATGTCAGATACATTAGTTCCTTGTCTAAAAAAATACTTTTCTTTTCTAAGAGAGTGTTATTCTAGCATGCATAATGTGTTATGGTCTTATAGCATTTATTTATGGGTTATTAATATATCTTCAAATTTATTGTAAAGCTTTGCTGACAGCTGAAATCAGCTGATGTTGTTCCATATCTTCCTGTTTTGAAATAGGTAATTTTCCAGTCATAAAGCACCACTCAACAGGGACAGTAAATTTTAAAACTTTATATCAAGATTTGTGATCTTGCACCAATGATTTTCCAGATTTTGTGATGATTATTTTCTGGTAGAAGCATAGTGTGTTTCATAAATGGGATTTCTACACTGCTTGAGGTAATTTTTTAAAAAAAATATTTTATGCATAGGTCCATTATTTCCATTATTACTGTCTTCACTTGCTTAATCTATACTATGGTTCTCATTTAACTGAAACAGCTAAGGAAGATGGCAGGAAGAAACAATTAAATCTTTTTGAACCTTAATACCATGGTTATTGTTTAGGATATCCCCTCTCATTTTCTTTCTTAGAAACACAGCAAAAAATATACCAGGCCAAACAGGAAGTCCCTGTGCCTCAATATAATCTTTACAAGAATACACTAAGCGTTTGCCATGATAAAGGTAATAACACAAAATTATAGGTGCCACTATCAAGCTTTCAGGAACTGTCACTGTGCTCTTCATTTAAACAACTTGAAAAAAATTAACTCTGCTTATTCTAACTTTGAATATAAAAACTAAACTTGTTTGACCTGGGGCAAATCTGAACTACCTTCTTCCTGATCTGTAAGATGTTTGCTGTCTTGTTTTGTCTCATTTCCTACTTCTGATTATTCCTCATGCTTTTTCAGAGGAGCACTTGAGACTGTTAGAACTAGAACCCTCACCTTTTTTCTTTACTTGATATTCAAACTCTGAAGACTTTTTGCAACTTTGCTTTAAGGAAAGTCCAAACAACAGCACATTAGAGAGCCTATTCTGTACCATTTAGGTCTTCAAAGATTGTTCCTTTGAGAATGAAAATCTTAGACGAGAAGCTAATTTTATGCCTACATAAATTTACAGTAGAGTGAAGCCAACAAATATTATTCCATCCAAGATTGTACTCTAAAGTCAGTCTTTATATTCTCATGTGCTTTAGAAACCTTGCTTTAACCAACAGCATTTCTTACTCATGTAATATTTATCTGACTAAATCTTTGAGCCAACATTTCTAGAAATACCTTGACCATGTAATTCACTTTTATTGTTTCTGCTCACCAGTTTGTATGTGGGAAGTTAAAATCTTTCATTGCACAATTCCAAAGAGTATTTCTTTTTAGCAGTATTTCAGAGATGTTTGTTCCAGTTCCCATCCAGTCTTTGAATGCCACAAATTACCTCTAATCCTCAGAATACATTTTACAGTTTTCTTCAAAGCAATTTTTTACTCAAGAAGATTCTCTTCTGTCTGTATTTTATAACCATCATATTTCTCTCTCATCTGTTCAATATTTTGAATTCTACCTTTTTTCTTGGTTTTTTTTTTCTTTTTCCCCAAAACTTGCACAACCCACAGTGGTGAAAATCTTGACCTGGCACATATTTCTAGCTGACAGAAGTACAGTCTAAAAACCTTTGATACTAATGTTAACTTACACAGCTCTTAAAACTTAAAAATCTAATAGTCTTAAGTGCTTTTTGGATACATCTTTTAAGAAATCTGAAATTACATGAATTATTCAATATATTATTTTGAAATTTAATGTCAGGTTATAGTTTATTCAACTTTAAAACTTTTTTCTTGCATCATGTATAGTGTCACAGACATTTTTGCACACATTTCAGCGGGTGGTGTTTTCCCTTTGAATAGATGCTGACATAATAAAATTTTTTAAAAAAATTAAAATATATATGTGTTCATATGATGAGAATGATAAACAACTATATGTCAAAAAAATATTCATATGATAATCTAGCACCATTGGAAGGCATCTGGAAATTCTGACACTATAAGGCACTCATACCTGAGAGATCTAAACAGGGGCTTGGTGCATTTCAGATGATGAGAACCTGTGAACTGTTTCACACACAGACAAATTCTCAGTGTATTTCTAAATTAGTTCTCTTTCAGGGTTCTCTTCCTTTAAGGTGCCTACAACAATGTCTGACAAGATTTCACCACTCTGTGGTGCAAAGTTGACGCTATTCAATGCATTCCTAGATATGCAGAAATTCTTTGCATCTCCTATACCACGCCAGTACCTCATACTGATCGGCAAAATTCAATCAGAACAAAGAACCTGTTTCAAATTGGAAGAAGTCATTCAGTTACCACCTAGAGCTTCCTACTATTAAGATTTTAGTCCTGTGGTTGCACTGCCTGAGCCTGTATGTGTTGTGTTTTTACCAACTTCCCCTTCCACCAGTGTGTGCCTCCCATAACCCACACCAAATAAAGCTGCCGCTTCATCAGTTCAGTGAATCAGCCATGTCTAGAAATCATGCAGAAAAGGAGAGTCCTGTGGTTAAGTGATTGGAATGACATCTTGGAACAACCACAAAATACATACAAGACCATAAAACTGTATATATATTATGCACACCTGCAAGGATTTTTCACAGACGTGTAGCATCTCTTATCATTTTCTACTGAGCAATGAAAAGACTCCCCAGCAGTAACTTCAGTCTGGTGCCTGAAGTTAGATGGTCTGGACCTGAGAGACAGATTCCAGTTCAGGGTAAAGTCATAATGGGCATAAATACAAGTTCTTGAGGAATACTGTTGAAGTCAATGGGTTTTAAGAACATACTTAGGCCTAAATGTGTTAATGGTTGGCAGATTTTCCTTCTGAATACTTTGGTTTCTTATTTAGAAAGAAAAGCTACTCTTCTACCTTCTTTTGCTTCCTTTTAATCACTTTGTGACATCTCTAGGGCAGATAGTGTCTCTGGGAGTGGAATTGAAGACTGACTTCTCTGTGCCTCTGTATTTACAATGTTTTTCTTACAGTCAAGACTTCTGAAATCTCCTGGATACTCTGTAATCCAGGCTTTCATTTAAAAAAATTGAAAGCTTCTGTGCGTCATAGATACAGAGAAAGTTTTGAAGATGTGTTCAAATTTATCTTGACAGTTTAGCAATCAGGCAAAAAGAAAAAAATAAAAGAATGAAAATCTTTAAAGCATAATTACTTTTAAATTGATCTGATGATAATTGGAGTTTCATTTAGAAGTTTTGAAATGTTGAAAGAGGCAATTCTGATCTCCATAGTGCAATGGGACAAAATTTTCACTGGAATCAAACACTGCAAAAAAAGACTTATTAACAAATGCATCCTTTAATTGCAAGAACTTATGTACAGACATTTCTGCCCTGACTTTAGCTGGAAATATGATTTGGCCCAGGCAGGAAGCTACACTATTCCATCTCTCCCTGTCATCCTCCTTAGCTGAGGCAATTGTCAAAGAATAGCTAATGAATAAGAAGAATCCTGAGGTAGAGGGGTTCTGGCATTCAAAGTGAGCTAGAAGAGTTATCTTAAAGTGGAAGCAAAGTTTTTCAAATATTCAGAGTTGTGGGCAACTTAAACAGAAAAGTCAGACAGTTCAGGTACAAGATGCTTGTTCCCTTATTTTTCCTTTTCATGTTTTCTTATGCTAGCCTATTCCAAAAGAATATAAATTTCTATAATTGCTTGTCTATTCTCCTCTTTTATGAGGAGCACAATTAATAAAAGTACTGAGCAATCAGAAGAATCTTTTTTCAAAATTCACCAAGTTTACACAAAATGTGGACACACTTTCAGTGGTTGCTATTTGCTGTACATAAAAATCCCCCATCAGTCTTTCTCACCTGCTGAAAGTTTGAATAGAATCTTATTTTTTTATGGATGCATTTGCCCACTGCCAATTGTTTGTATTCTGTAGGGATGTCTGGTCCCTAAGGCAGCTTCAGGTCTTAAATAGACTATGTCTCAGCAGGTTAGCTGCTTATAACTGCAGCCACTTGAAAACAGTAGCAGTAGGAGAGCCAAGTGAGATTATCATACACGTTTGACGTTGAACAAGAAGTCAAGGAAAACAAAAGTCTCTCACAGAAATAAATACTAGAAAAAGAGTCCAACTACTGAACATGTACATTTTAAGTTCTTTTTCTTCCTCCAAACAATAACAACAATGCTGCAGAAATGAAAACTTTAAGTACTTTTCAATTACACCAAATTGAAGCTTGATCAAGATAAGGATTTTCCTCTTATTGCATGTACTTCATATTAATATTAGTGAGGGTGAAGAAGGAAATTTTACAAAACACATGGTAAGTAAGATATGTACTAATATCCCCAGTGTAAGAGATTTCACCCAAGTCGTTCATTTGGCAGAGTAATTCCTGATGCTTTATTTGCTTAGCTCATGTCTAGATAGTTATTCAAAATTTAAATCACTAACACCCAGGTAGGCTATCCATAAACCAACCAAATTAGGGGGAAAAAAAGAAATAAGGGAAGGTTTGTGAGCAGAAATGCTCTCCAGAGATGCTGAGTTCACTCCAGAAAACCAACAAGGGAAATATAGCAACTTTTTTATAGTAGCTACTAAAGTCTCCAAATAGATAAGTTAGGTGAGCAAAGATAATAGCAACAGTATAGCATGGTCAAAATACATTTCTTATTGGAAAGCATACTCCATGTATTTGATTTAATAAATTATTTATCAATAGGAATATCAATTGAAAATTTATTGATATTTCTGTTTGATAGGAATCATCTAAAGGGTCTTTCATTAAGAGATCTTACTGTATTTTTTATAAAAATGGTAATTTTTTAATAAGAGTCCTCACCAAGAAATTCTGTCTTCCTGGTAAGGAAAATATTTAAAGACAGGACCAGTGTTTAAAAAAAAAAAAAAGGGTTTTTTTTTGTAATTCTAAACCTAAATTTAAGCAGAGTTTCTCTGCAGTGAAGCAGAGAAAGTTGGATCATCAAACGTTCTTTGACTCGAAGGAGTTACATTTCTTTCAATACAGTGCATGGAAAATGTTATCAGTAATGCATGCAGATACCAAAGCAGGAAGCATAAATTTGCTGCCTGTGTTGACCCCCGCCTTTACCCAAAATTCAGGGTCCTGCAGCTTATTTCTGTTAGAAGGAGGAATAAGTGGAGCCAGGTAGCTTTCTTGCTGTCCTGTTTTTTTACAAACAGTAAAGACTAAGGTCTTTTACTCTCTGTCCTGGGGTGACTTTATGATACTGGTATCCCCAATCATCTGGTTTATGTTATATATTAAGTTCTGCACCGTTAAGACTGGCCCTGAGAGCAAGAGAGGAGGGAGAAGAAGCCGCAGTTTGTGTTAAAGAAAACATCACTCCCACACATCTCGCTCCTGGACTGTGGTGTCTGCAGCACAGACAGCGGGACAGAGCTTCTCTCTGGCTTTTAGTTAGTTTTAGCTAGCTGAGGCAGAGGAGTTCCCTGGACCTTTGGTTTTTGTTTTTTTTTTTTTTTCCAATTTTCTTGGATCTGTGCAAGCCTGCTCTGGACTGAACACCCAGCCAAACCCCGGGAGCTCACGCCTGTGGCCCACCGGGGCCTGGGCCTCGGCACTTTCCAGCGCCGGAGGGACTGATAAGAACCTGAGCGAGCCGAGCTACACCACATGAAAAGGACTTTTTTTCCTAGATTTGCCATTCCATCGAACAGCAAGAGGTTTTATTATTTAATATTATTCAATTTTCTGTTAAATAAACAGCTTTTTCCACTTCTCTCCAAGGAATTTTTTTTTTTTTTTCCCGGACCAGTTGGTGGGGAGGGAGCATTTCCCTGGGGAAATCCCCATTTGGAGTTTTCCTCCCTGATTTGCCCTAAACTAGGACACTCTCAAAACAGCAGGAATGAAAAGGCCAGGGTTTCCTTGTTTGCAGTTCCAACCCTCTTCTAGACTCAACACCCTTTAATAAATAGCTTGATTTCAAAGCGGACAGCTGAGGAAAGGTATGAGTGTTTCTCTCTTTTTATCTTGGCTTCCTGTTTGTTTTATTTGTGGTGAACTTTTAGTAATTACCTTCAATTTATCACATCAGTCTGCCTTCCTGTCCTTTGCTGTTATCTGACACTTGAGAAAATCCTGGAGCCACAACACCTAAGTTAACATTAGGGTGCTCACATTATTACAAACCTAATAAATGTCTCAAAAAGTTAAGGGAAATAATTAAACATCAAACTTTGCTGGTAGCTAAATTGAAAACATTTCATTTATTTTTTCTTTGAGCCTCTCAGAAAGAAGAATATCTGGTCAGGAACCAATTCATCCACTTAGCCTTAGTGACAGACGGCAATCATATTCAACTAATTTCCATGAATGAAATAGCTGTACCATTGATTTATGTACCATATGGGGGCACTTTTTTCTGGTTGACAGTATTATTTCCCCTATGATAGTCAATATATACAGTGATTTTGAATGTCAGGTGTCTGAGCACATTGTCCCACTGCTGGGGATTTGTCTGCTTAGGCTTAAGGCCAACTGAGATAATGTGCGGGTGCCTGGCCTTGGAGAGAGTTGGCAGAATCTCTGCTAAAAAAGCCTCAGTGGAGGCTCCTCCTGAATGTGTCTGCTGAGATACCCCAGCGAGGAATCCCCCTCCTAGTCCAGGAGCTGGTTTAAGATGAGGCTTGCCCCCAAGGTATGTAAAGAACCACTCCCCAGTCACAGCCATGCTTGTACCTGGCACATACCTGCTGGACCAAATTTGGACTCTGGACCTGACCCCAGACGTGCCTGCTGCTATGGCTGCCTGGCACTGGCTGGACAGCTGGCTGATGTGGCAGTGCCCTGCTGCCCCCCGGGGTCCCCTGGGAGTGTCCGCACTCTCCTGACCCCAAGGAGCAGGCAGCCCACACTAAAGGTTCAGTAAAAGGCAAGAAATCCATCGTTAAAGGAAATAAACAGCTTTCAGGCACCAGCACTGGACGGGAGAGCACAAGTTCAAACAGCAGCCAGAACAAATGATTGCTCTGATGGCAAATTCGGGTAAATTAATACAGGAACACATGTCCTGAAAATTGTGTTCCTGTATTAGGAACCATCTTTCTTTTCAAGCTTACCCAAAAACATTACATGCTTACAACATACACTACTGCATGCTCTACAAACTTTGCCGATCCCTAAAACACATAATAAGGTGATGTATATGAGGATTTGACCCTGAAAAAAAGAATGTAAATAGAATCTTATATTGTATCTCCGTATAATGGATGGCATATTCAATTTAATGCCATTTTTTTAAGATGCCTGACTTAGTTCATTTAGCAAGCCACAGATTTTAATGAAGAAAGTATTTTACTGTCTCCAATAAGAATAATAATTGAAATTATTTCAACCACATTATTGTTAGAGGCCTTGGGTTTAATGAATTCACATCAGCTTCTAACACATTTACACACATCATAAATCCTCTGTCTTTTTTTTGTGCCTTGTTCAATAATACTTCTTGAAATATTCAGCTAAAGGGGAAACACAGTCTCAGAGACTTTTTTTTCTATATATATTTATAGAGAAGAATCAACTCTTTCTGATCAAAGAGTGATTTATTAACAGAAGTGCATAACAAAAGGAATAATCCTCCAGGTACTTGATAACTGCTTACTTAGCCTGTAAACTAGATGTACATTGTATTTTTTACATTTTAAGTACAAGGCAGATCCTGTCCCTGTTAGTGATACTTTACTCCGCAATTTTTTTATTAAATCAGTAAGAGTGCTTGCATGGCAAAATGACACGTGTTGTAAAAAAAAAGTAACATTGAATTTGATCAACATTGATAAAAAATATGTTAAGGTTGAAAAACACTATTAGCTTTGAGGAACACTTTCAAGACAATAAAGACTTTTAATTTCAAAAATTAAAGTAATGATGAAAAACCCCACAGTATATAAAACTCTGCTGATGGGCTACATCAGAAATGAGTTATATCAAACAAGATCAGAATAAAATGCAGCCAAACTGAATGACCACAAAGACTGATTCAGTGAATGGTAGATTTATGCACAAGATGCAGTGCCATGTTGGCAGAGATAGCTCTGAGAAATTATTTGTAAATTTGGAATTTGTAAACTTGGTGTTTATACTTGGAAAGTGCAGGTGGATTTAAGGGAAGAGTATGACACACAAGAAATATGTCCAACAATATGAGGAGATTGAAAAATGAAACTTTAAATCTAGAGTGTATCCCTTCCTACAAAGAGAGAGATAGAGACAGAGAGAGAGAAAGGAACAATATACTTCTCTGGAGGTCCTATCAACTAAATCATAGACTTTTGGTTACCTGTTAACTCAGGTAAGCTAAACTCAGGGAAGATTGACCAAATTGTTCTAGACAATGCAAAACACATTTTATTAGCTGAGATAGAGATGTGTGGCTTGCTTAGACAAGCAGGAGGAAAACTGAGTGGGGGTGTCATAGCTGTCTATAAATATCTAAATCTGAGAAGAACAAGAGAGATTCAGATCTATTTATGCTAAAGAGACACTTTGGCATAGGTATGAATGAACCATGGCTACATTAACTGTAGATTGTATTATTTTCAAGATTAGGTTATTTTCAAGCAGCGCAGTGAAGTGCTGAAGAGGTTTCAAGTTTAAGAGAGAACACCTTCCAGGTGTTTTTCAGCTTCTCAGTTCTATAAAAAGGTTAATTGATACATACATAATAGGAGATGATCCTGTGGAATCTGGTCACCCAAGAATTCCCTTGTTCTCTTGAGGTACCTGGAGTAGCTTGGAGAGATAACAAAGAGTTGCAAAAAATGGAAATCTACTAGGATGAGGTTGTTAGACACCAAACTACAATTATTTTACTAATTTATTTTTTTGCTATATTGCTCTGAAATATGAGATCATTTACTGTCGGTGGAATTATTACCATTTTTGTACAGAAAATTATATACTACTTCTATTGTAAAAACCCCCTGAACAATTGTAACAGTATAAAAATCTATTGCAGGAACAATTATTGTAATGTCACCCTTCATAGAGTCATGCCTGATCTGAGTCATATTCTGTATTTACCATTTTAAGTGGACACTGAATGGATTAGTGCAGAAGGGCAAAGGAGTTGTGCAGATTTTCCAAGCCCTGTAGACAACACTGGAGGGAAGTGAAGGCTCTAATACACTGCTTCTCAAATTGGCAGAGCTTACTGGAAACAAGACCTTTTAACTGATGACATATAAGTGAAAAGCTAATTCAGTTCCTTAATGACTTTCCAGCTCCTTCATTGGCCCACTGAAACTCAGATGGTTCTTGCCACTGCAGTTGGTGAACATTTCCCTATGTACTGCTTTGTCAGGCATCTTCTCTGCTACATTGCTAGTTCCGGAAATTACACTGAGCTGCAGACAATCAGAGATTTATAATGCTCTTGTTACGTTCACTTCAATGACTGATGTGACATTTTGGATGTTCTCATGCACAGCATTTACAATGAGGAAACTCTGAAACCAAAGTGCTGTCAGAAAGCTGGAGCTCAATCAAGGCTTGTGGAGCTGCAAGTGACCAGGTTCTGTGGCAGCTGCAGTTATGAATTTTCTAAGGATGTTTTTTCAGAGAGGGAGGCTTCCTATTCAGGTCCATCACAAGGGGTGGGAGAACTTCTTTAAAATAACCCTAGATTCTTGGTGCCTTGCTCTGCATCCTGCACTGCTGAGGCTCTGTCTAAAACCACAGCTCACAAAATCCATTAACCATGTCATATATCTCGAGCAGTATGCCAGTGATTCTCCATACATTTCTCTGAGCTACTGCTGTCTTGCACATGGCTACAACACTTCACACACATCTAAAGGACAGAAGCTATAATGTTTTGTTGCTGTTGAGTCTGAGGAGAGCTGTGTCCCCAAGTATAGACAATGGACAGCAAACTGTAGAGTCTGATGGGAAAGTGCTTTCCAACCCTTTATCTGTGCTACCTTCTGCTAGATTGTTCCCAAGGGACATGCCAATAAAGAAGGCTAAGCCTGACCTTCCTCACTCATTTCAGGCTCATATAGTGCCTTCTGGCCTTAACAGCTATCTCTATGTTGCATATCATATGGGGAGTCTTTAGGAATACCTGTTATCCTGCAGGACTTGGGTTATGTTTGGCAAGGCCATTTCAGGTCTTAGGTCATAGGTCATACCCCAGGACCCTTAGTTCATATGCTCTTTTAATCCTGCTTTCCTTCCTCTGTAAGGGAGCTGCCTCCTATTTTGCCTCAGCATCCACATCTATCCTGCTCTGAAGCACACTGGTCCCCTGGTTGCACAGATGTTGGTTTATTCCTGGGACTAGATTTCTCTAAAGCAGAATTTGGGCATCGTTCTGATAAATGATATCTGATATCAAAATGCAGCAATGGCAAGAATGGACCAGATTTGCTCCCTATCATTCTGTGTGTACCTCTCAAAAAGTTTCTTTCTTGTGCACTTCTAAAAGCCTCCACACACCTGTATTCCTGTTCTCATGCCACACTCCAGGCATATAGTCTGTGTCTAAGAGCACTGTGCCATTTGGAAACAAAAATGAGTATACAAAGCAGGTACATATAAAGAACAGCTGCCTTCTGGAGCCAGCATTCCAAAGAAAAATACTCAGATGTAAAGGATAAGAATAGGATTTCATTTGTATTGAGAACATTGTGCACTACTGGGAATCAATTGCTCAAAACATTTTATTCCTAGGTCTGTTTCTTTTACTTGAGCCAGCTTCAATTAGGCCAAGCACTGTCACAGAGCACTGACATTTCAAATATCTTTATTTACTTGAGTCCCCAGGAATCCCTCAGTGTCCCTTCAGAAAAAAACACACAGGTTAAATACCAGCTGTGGCAGGTTATTTAAAGAAAGGCAAGGAACTGGAACACACTGCTTTCTGAAAAGCAAGAGTTACATGGCAGCACTGGTATCATATCAACCAGGTGCACAGAGGAAGTGTGGCTTAGATGGTGCAGTGAGGACCAAGGAACAATGGTAGCCCTATTCCAGGTGTTCCACAAGAGCTCTTCAGCTCTTCAACTACCTGCCAGGTTTGCATCCCAACAGATGAGGTTTAGCATCATGCCCAGGATGATCATTAGTCTGATCCCTGTTGTTGTCCATTGCTGGCTCAGGAATCAGCCTCAAGTAAATAGTAGTTCTTTGGATGTCTGTGGTTAGTGGAGGCAGTCTCATATATTCCTTTAGTTTTAATAACTCCTTTAGGGTATCCTTAGTTTGAAAGCTTTCCTCTTTCTTCCCCACATTCTCACTGGTAATTATAATTTTTGCTGTCAAGACTGGGCTGAGCATTCCCAAGGGCCATATAGCAGCTTTCAGAGAACCATAGGATTGATAAGGTTGGAAAATGTCTTTGAGATCACTGCATCCAACTTTGCTGCTGAAGACTTTCTTTAAAATCTTTTAACTGCAACAGCCAGGACAGCCAGGGCACAGTATTATAAGCACTCAGTCTGCTTGTGGAAAATTTTAAAAATTCAACTCAAAGGTCATTCTTAAATGTTTTTCTTTTCTTTTTATACATCAAAATTCATAGTAAGATTATTTGGATATTTAAAAAATATATTTGTTTTATTATTCTGCCTCTATAGTATTTCCCAGTGTTACATTAATGTACAATGGATACTTTTCTTATGACTATGACAAAAGTAAAGATGCCACAGTGTGAATTGTAACCAGCCCTACAGATTTGCTTGATTTTTTTCCTTTGGAAAATTCCTTTCTTCTCTTCTCTTCTCTTCTCTTCTCTTCTCTTCTCTTCTCTTCTCTTCTCTTCTCTTCTCTTCTCTTCTCTTCTCTTCTCTTCTCTTCTCTTCTCTTCTCTTCTCTTCTCTTCTCTTCTCTTCTCTTCTCTTCTCTTCTCTTCTCTTCTCTTCTCTTCTCTTCTCTTCTCTTCTCTTCTCTTCTCTTCCCTTCCCTTCCCTTCCCTTCCCTTCCCTTCCCTTCCCTTCCCTTCCCTTCCCTTCCCTTCCCTTCCCTTCCCTTCCCTTCCCTTCCCTTCCCTTCCCTTCCCTTCCCTTCCCTTCCCTTCCCTTCCCTTCCCTTCCCTTCCCTTCCCTTCCCTTCCCTTCCCTTCCCTTCCCTTCCCTTCCCTTCCCTTCCCTTCCCTTCCCTTCCCTTCCCTTCCCTTCCCTTCCCTTCCCTTCCCTTCCCTTCCCTTCCCTTCCCTTCCCTTCCCTTCCCTTCCCTTCCCTTCATTTTTTATCTTTAATTTTCATCATTTTTACTCTAGAATGTTTTGAAAGGCTTGGATAAAGTTATTTCTTTTAGTTTGTTTCCCTGGGTAAAGGAGTTAAACTAATTGTCTAAAGGACTGCACTTGACTAGCACCACATATGATTGTTGGAAGCCTATCATTTAGGTTTTTATGGAAAGAATGAGGAGCATAATGACTATTCCTGCTACAGCAAGGCAAAATATCACTATGTCTGAAAGTTAAGAAAAGCATCAAGGGGAAGAGAGTCATAATTTTCTACCTTGATATACCATTTGCTGTTTCCAAAATGATCTACATTTAATAGGAAAAACCTGTAACCCTTCAAAAAGAAAAACAGCCAAAGGAAAACAGTGTCTTTCAATATACAGCAGACAAAGTCACTAAAGGTATAGCAGAATACTTTAACAAATACAAGGTCATATGAGTTAATTAGGCTTTTTTCCTCTTCTATTTAATAAGAAACAAAGTTACCATGGAGACTCACTGGATAATGCATTCTATTTTGGTATAAAAACACCTTTTAAAAAGAACATATTAGTGAGGAATTTTCAAAGTGAATGCTCTGGAAAAAAACCTCACATGAACCCTTTACTTATTCATTTTCTTTCTCATTTTTGTCTGCTGTAGTTGTTCTGTCCCTGTTGTCTGGTGGTTGTCTGGGAAGAGTTCTCTCTTCTGTCCATAGAACAAATAAATGGAAACTGGTGAGGCAACAGCCCTGCTTGGTTAAATTGCAACACAGCAGGACAAGTTATCTGTGAATCTGGTACCCCTGGGACCCCTGGACTCTGTGAACCTCTGCTGAATTACTTTCTAATGTCATGGACCCTAAATTCCCTGTGTCTAAATTGCTCTATCTTGTACTATTGTCCCTAATCTAGCAGCCAGGTTCACAGGACAGAGAAGAGACTCCTCCCGGAGTTCTCTGTGTTGGCAGAACCAGGCTAGAAGAAAAGGTGTGAAGAAGAGTAGTTTCCCTCCTGACTTTTTTTGTATGGCATAGATGCCTAAAACCTGCCTCTGACAGAGCTCTTAATGAGACAATTTTTTCAATACTATGTTTATCTTGATAGATGTTGTGAAGTGTGGTTCTTGGGCATCAATGTCCTCTTCTACAGATCACGCTTTGAAAAAGTGGCTGACTCCAGGCTCACTACATTAGTTGAAAGGTTCAACAAGTTTCTATAAACCAAAGGGATCGCCATTATCATTTATAGTTATTTTGATATGAGAAGAAGCTTCTCTCATGGAATATTTGGAGACTGTGACTATAATTCTAAGACTTTGAGTTTTAATATTGTAGGTTTATATTTCTGTAGTTTTTTGTTTGAGTTATTGAATGATATATCTTTTTCACCTGAAGAAACAATCCCCAAAAAAATTCTGATTTGTAATTAAGTTTACCTTGACAATAGATTTTTATATTATGAAATATATATTATGTGAACTTTCATATTAACACAGAAAAATTTCCTTCTCCAGTCACAGAAAAACAATGTGAACAGATAATAATAACAAATTATATCATATTTAGAAGTGCTGAAATGCTACTGATTTTTTTTTCATTATTCATTGTTTCAGAATACTAGTGTTTAGCAAAAATAGATTAATCTTTCTCAAAACCATGCCTATAAATGAATTATAAAATTCATATGGCAAGAATATTTTGAAGGACAATCAGTACCTCTAAACTAGGTTAAGTACATGTTGAAATGTAAATAGCATATGTATCCTAATAGATGTGAAACACTCCATAATGCTAAAGACACTTTTTCTCATTCATTATCAATTCCTTGTTTTTCTTTGCACCTAAAGCAATTTAAAGAAATATACACTCATACTTCTATTTAAATGTTTTGTTAAAATAGTGTACCGCGCTCAGCTTTTCAACACAAACATAAGACCTTGAATGTAAATTGGTTATTTTGAAATTTATCACAAAGGGTCCTTATCAAGCAGGCAAGGAGGCCAAAACCTCTGGACAAGCCTGATTGCTATCTCCGAACAGAGCAGGTAGAGGCTCCATGGAACCAAGCATAATCTATCACAGTAAAGGCTTCCTTGGGGAACTTCGCAGAAGTGAGACCATTAAGAGGGGAAGTATTTTTTCTTAAATTTATTCCCTGAAAGACAAAAAGGAAATATTAAATACTTAATGATGGCACAGAAAAACAAAATTGCCCACTTTAACTCAATTTTCAAGCCTGATTAATGCTGTATTATTTCTAAAGCTGCATAGAAGTCTGAGAACGAGATATATGCCCATAGTTTCTTAGAAAAATGCAAAATAGCAAGTAAAATAGACTAGAAGAATTTCTCTAACACACAAACCAGATAGAAACGTTCAAGATAACACACTCAAGTTATTAATAGTTGTAATGGAAAATTTTAAGAAAGTGTTAAGAACTTAAAGTGTCTATAAAATAAAATTAAAATAAAATTCAGGGAGGAAAAACATCAAAAAGAGTAAAATCAGCTGCATATACAAGAGATGATTAGAAACTCTACAGGAAACTAAAGAGTGTTCATTTGTGCAAGAAAGGTTATCCAAAGACTTGAATTCATTTCATATGTGCCTTAGGATCAAGTGACAACTAGTGCCCCTCACATTTTTCCTAAAGCATTACTGATTAACACTTCTAAAGGATAACAGTGCCACTGTAGCAGTCTTGTACAAGGTACTTCTTATAGAAGATTCTAGGCAAAGATGTCCTCTTTTGCAATCAGATCCATGTCTATGAGAACCACTTTCAAGAAATATTCCGACTGATAGTGATCCAGACAGGAAACAAAACAGAACAAAAAAGCATCAAAATTGCTTCAGATGCAGCGTAAAAATATTGGCATTTTCAGCATCAGCCAACTGAACTTTAGCCTTCATTTAAATCAAGCTCTTTAGCTCTATTACGAGGCTGAACACACTTCTGTCAGGGTTGACTTCTCACAATTGATTTAACAATACAACCTTGGAAATCTGTAACAAAATCATTTAGTGTTGTTCATTTCACCAGAGACATAAGAATTCCTCAGCCACACTGCTGATAATAAAACATGCACCAGATATGGTGCAAGTCATCCAGTGAGAATGTCTTCAGTTATTTAATTTTCTTATTCTTTTAATCCCCAAAGAACTGGCAGACATGGCTCTCTGAGGTACCCAGTACTTTCATGTTACAGACATTTTTTTATTTTGCTTATTTTGTTTTAATCTCTGTCTTCTTTTACAGTGTCACTGCAATCCCTCTTATGAAGATTTGCTAAAGAAAGTTTGTTGATAGACTTTCCATACTTGCACTACTTGTCTTCCTAGATATAATGTTTTTCTCTTCCTCTTCACAGTAAACAACTTCATTACATTGTAGATAAGCAAGGAGGGACGTGACAAGATACCTAGCTCAAACTGCTATTTTTTGGGGATGTGGTTTTTCTATCATGATCAGCAGCCTGAGAACACAGGATTTGATTTTCAGTATTTTAATAGTTTTTCTAATTTCAGTAATTTTTAGTCATTTACAGAATTTACAAGTGCTGTTGTAAATACTGTTACTGAATAACTTTAGTGTGAGTTAAAATATTAAGTAAGAAGATATTTTGTAGGGAATCAGCATTTGATGAACCATTTCAGTCTGTTAGGGTAGGAGAGTGCTTTTCTTTAGTAAAAAAAATTGAGAATTTTACTGGAATTAGCTGGGAGTCTTTGACAAAAACAACAGTAATTTTATAGATGGGCATGTATCTATACATCCAACAGAGAATCACTTTGTGGCATTTTAAGGATTTGCATTATATATTTATATATCCATATTATATATATTTTTCTTTTTCCAAGGGTTTGTCCTGCAGACTCACACTGCAGTTCACAAGTGAACTAAAGCAACAATTTCAAAACAGCAAGTTATTCTGACAGAAATAGCAATTTAAAAGAATCATGAACACAAAAAGCCATGACACAGCTCAAAATTCCCCACCATTTAATATTAGTAGTGGATTGTGACATAGAACCCAAATCCTCTGAAAGCTTGACTGCACTGTTCTGCTGTATGCTGGAGATGGGGGTAGGAATTCTACTTCAGCAACGACCACATTGTATTTCTCCTCTATTTTCTTCAAAACCCATGATCAAGTGTCCAAACTGTTCTTGTAAATAGCTTAGATTAAGTTCGAGTTCTGATTGCCTTCAACTCCACCTGCCTTGTGTGTACATCGAAGTGCTCCTAGGAAAGGTCATGGTTTCTTTTCAAAAGGAACCAAAGCAGCATTTGTTATACCTGACATCCTCACTGCTAGGTTTCCTAAAAGATTGCCAGATATGTGTGCATGAGTTTATGTATATATATATATATGCGCCTCCTCTTCCTATTATAATTGTTACCATTAATAATAACTACAATATAGGCAATACTATGATTAATAACTACTTAATTAATATGAATTAATTGGGGTTGGGTGTTCCCTGTGGCAGTGAAGGCACAGTTATCCTTTCTTGTAGAGTAGCAGCAGGATTTTTCCAGTCTGCATACCCACAGGTGCAAAGCAGAACCCCAGGCCAATGAAAGATAGGATACATATTTAACCAAAATCACAAACAATTTCCTCACACTTCCTTTTAGTGATTAAAGTAATTTACAGTATTCCTTTTCACTTGAGCTTCTTTCTACTTCATCTAGAACGCAATCACTTTTCAGTGCTGTGATTTAGAAATTTGAATTTTGTTTTTCCATTTTGAGTTTATTTTGCTTTAAAACAAATTCTTTGAGCACTGATTGGAGTAATTGTAGGCATTAAATGTGTTTTTTATAAAGTATGTCCTCATTGGAAGCACTTTATAAAAACAAAGCAAATACAAAACAAATACATATTGAATAAAAAAAAATAATATCAAAAAGAAATACAAGTCAGAAGTGAATGATTGCACCCTAAGTGGAAATAAACCATTCAAGATTTGTTGATACGAAAGGAAAAACCCTAAATTCCACAATGCCTACCCAAATTCAAAATTGAGCAGTCAGAAGGTTTATTTCCGAATGAATTATAGTCTGTTTTGTGGCTTACTTTTGAACTTTTAGTTAAATAGAATATATTCTCTAAGCACAAATAAAATAGTAAAAACATATGTCAATTCCCCATGAAGGGAAAGCCACCATTAGAAATTTGGCAAATATAGTGCATTTCATTTAGTGTTCAGAATGACAGCATAAAAAGTCAGTACAGCATGTTGAGGCGAAGAGATAAAACACTCAGCAGCTTCATCCATTTAGAGAAAAATAAATGGAATATTGGCAGACTGGGAATGAAATCCATTGAATAGGAAAAGAAGAAGCTGCTCTGCCCTTCAAAATGTGTCTTGTTCTGTGTCACTAAGGCAGGAGGATACACACTGTAGTTAAGATGCAAACATATCATAAATCTTTTGTATGTTGCTTAAGTAATGCTCTTTCTGTATTGCGAAATATGTTTGAATTCTCATTAGAATAATTCAGCTACGTGTAAGAATCCAACCTGACAGTATTTGTTGTCAACTGTTTTCTATGAGTAAATCACAAGAATTTAAAAGTTGATGAAGTAATTTCTCAGAAAAAGAAATTTCAATAAAATTGAAGGTAGTCCATTAAAGATCATCAAGTCCAGACAGTAGTGCAGAGTTTTGCAATTTTAGACTTATGTAACTATTTTGAAAAATGTTACACGTTTCATTTTTCTTATCTAATTGCCACTTCCACACACTAATGTGATGAAAAGAATTCACCATTTTTTTGTTTCAAAGTAAGTGTCTTGCTATTAGAACTTGACCACCTGTGTGTGTCTGTGCCGAAGTATAAGAATAAGCCACTGTGTTCTTGGGTTGACCCGTTTCCTTCACTCCTTCATGGGTCTATCCAAAATCATTCACAGTACAAGGAGAGAGGCCACTGCTCCAAGGGAAACTACGGACAAGTTGCAACCTAACGGTAAATTACAATTGTTTGCAGCCCTCAGAAGAAATATCTGCAAGAATTCCTGGAAAACAGTGGTTGCTGATTCTGTAATGAGGAGAATGGTTTTCTATGAGAATTGAAATACATGTTTACATGGTTCTCTTTTTTTCATTATTTTCCTCTTGTGCTGAAGGACACATCTAGATTTTTTTTCCATAGCAGTCAGTATTAAATGTTTGAAAATCTGGTTCTGTATTTGCACAGTATGCAGAGAATGTCAGCTACATTATAACCCAAGCTTTCTACATTATCTCCTTTCTACATTATCTCTGAAAGCAACCACATACTGTTTCAGATCTTTTGCAAGTAAGCTAGAAATTGCTGTTTTCATTTGCCAAATGTAGCAGTTTGAATTGCCATTCATATCCTAGCCCATGCAAGTAAATGGTCATGGGCAGTGGGCCATGCCCAGGGCATGCAGGAGGGACAGGACACAAGCTTCTGGAAACAGAAATGGATCAATTGCACAACATCGCCCAGCCCATCCCCATCTGCACACCCTGCCTGGCACCACTATAGAATTTAGCTGGTAGAGGTGGGCATTGTAAGAGGCTGATCTTATTCTGTGCACATCATGGTGATTCAGAGACAACAAGAAAAGAATGAGTACCCTGTGGAGATACAATTCTACCCCCTAAGTTCATGCCTGAATTCATTCAAATTAATGGCTCTTCCCTGTTTATAAGGTTTATGCAGCTATTAAGCCCTGGAGGCCTGCAGGGGCCTCAGCGTTTCCTCAGGGTTTCCAGCGAACTGAGGAAATCTGTGTGCTACTGCAAAGTTCTATCATTGTATTGTTATGTTTTACTACAAAGTTTTATCATTGTATTGTTATGTTTTACTTGTAGGCATTTCAAATCTGCTGATGATTTACATCCTTACAACAGAAAATTCTGTTACATAGCTCACCTCAGGACTGGCATGATGGCAGAGTTTTATTGTTATGTTGGTCAGAGAAGTCCATATTTGAGCACAGCTTGGAAAAGTTTGCTCTCAGACAATGGAAGACCACCATACAAGAGATACAATCAAATCTGTATGTGGTTAGATTAAACATGATTGGAGCAACCAATTGGTTTTTGCCTTTGTCATGGGGTTACTTTACCTTTAAGAAGGTTAAAGTTGCTGGGGGCTGCCGGGAGTCTTCTCTCCTGACCAATTATCGGTCACTGCTGAGAATTGACAGCAGTTTTAGCCACTGAAAAGTAGAATCAACTTGTGAACCCCACCTTAAAGTGTACAACCAGAACTCTGTGGTTCTCTTTGTTTTCTAGCTGTGAAAGGTAGTAGAGCTTTGGCTTCTCGCTCTGCCCGGCCACGTGGCCGGGCGGGGGCCGGGCCGGGCTCGCCGCGTCTCCCATCTCCCGGCCGGGAGATGGGGCCTGCGGGAGCTTGCTCCGAACTAAGCTGGGCCAGGCCGGTTCCTGGCTTGGCTGCAGGTTTTACCGTGATGGAATTTACCAGAAAACTGTCGAGTAAAGAAGGAGAAGAGCTCTAAGCCTGCTGCAAGCAGAGACGGTGACCATGCTCTATAGAGCAGCTATGAGGAACATTTCATTACAGACAGCTCCAGCTCCTGTTCAGCAGAGATCACCGAACCATCTACAAAAGCTTGGGCAAGATTTTAACTCTTTCTTATCCAGATAAGACTTGCGGATTAATCTTTTTATCCAGAGAGGGAAAAGGAGAGTGATCAACATGAAAAGAGACTTTATAAACTACTAGTGGCAAGAAAGAAAAGAAACTTCAAGAAAGGTAGAGAATTAAGAAGATGCTTTAATTAAGCTGAAATATCTTTCTGTTAAAACTATGGGGATGGACAATGAAGTCCTGAAAAGAACTCCTTTAATTCATGATGGAGTATGGGGAGGAATAGAGTGTTCAAAGTGTAAATTTGAGTAAAAAGTAGAGTAATTGTGGTATAGTGAAGTGCTGAGAGATTTGAAGCCTTGAGAGGCAATGAGAAAACTGTTTTCTAATGAAGCTCACAAAAACAGATGAAAAATACTTTTTGCCTTTGACTAACTTATCCTTAAAAATACTATCCCTAAACATCATGACCCATAACACATTTCAGAGTGATGTGGAATGGGAGGAGTAAGCTTTGATAACAGCAGCTCTGGGCAGCTGATATCAAGGAAACAGAAAACTGTAACAAAAATAGTTTTCTTGTGAGAAACTCCATAAATTAACAGAAAGGAACTTCTGTTTCTCTACAGAAACTGAGGAAAAGACTATAAAAAGAATTAGAACTGTTTAAACCATCAAAATTCTAAAGTTTTTGTCTCTGTTGTCATGTGAACAAAAGAATGATGGGCAGTGAGAAATGAAAAGGTTTTTCTAAAAGTTTATTCTGGTGTTCTTATTCTTGTAGTTTGTCAATAAACTTTCTTTATTCCTTTTAAGTTTTGTGCCTGGTTTGCTCTTATTTTAATCCATATCTCACAGCAAGAAATAAATAATTCTTTTTTCCCCTTTTTGTTAATTACTGGTTCAAAACCACGACAGCCTTGAATGAAGCCATATAATAACTTCCATGATTTTATTGCCTGATGCAAGAAGGTAACTAAAGAATTTAATCATGTTTAACTAGATGTTGACAACTATCCTATAAGAATGGAACCATAGTTCATAGACAAGATTGAAGATTGGTTCTAGTTTTTCTATTTTTGTCATGCTGTCACAATGTTCTGATAATGGATTTTGTAGGTTACTTGTCTTGAGCTGAACTTCAATTGTCATAAAGCCAAAGAGTTTTCCCTTTGGGGCTTGGGTCAGACTGTATCTGAAGTTGATAATCCCAAAGTCACATAGAAAATACCTTGATAATGTGGAACATGTTTTATATAACAGTTAAGACCACATAGTAGAGAGGTAATCTTTTCTTATCTTGACAAGTTGTCCAGAGGAAGAAGGGCTGAAAGGTACAGTAGTTTGCTATATTTAGTCCATCACTACATGGAAGACTGATTGTAATAAATAATCATATTTGTAATATACATTCACATAAAGCAGAGAAACAAGGAAAATCAAGTAGTCGCCTGCTTTATTTTGGGAGAGATGTTATTTTGTTCTCTTTATATGTGGACAGGCCTTTTGCATGCTAGTGCAAATGTATGGACAGAAAAGAATATTTATACAACACTAAAAGATCAAGTTGTGAAATCTGTCATTCCTGTCTGTCTTCTCAAAAGAAGAAACCAAGCGGCAGTATTCCAAAGCATCCAATGAATTTTAAGTTTCTTAAATTTTCTATTTTTATGTACGGAGCAAATTGAGCAGAAGAAATAAAATGACTTCTTTAGCAGCTGTGAGTACTAACAAGTAGTGGTGAGTAGTAAAAGAGTCACTTTAGTCTCTATACTTCTGTAAAACTGGTAAAACCTAGTTCAATGCCTGTCTTGCTAAATTTTCCATCATAAAATTTTATTAATGCTCATTATAAAGATGGAGCAGTAGCTAGTACTCACGTGATAGAAAACAACTTTTCCTTCAGCTACTAAGGCAGAAGTAAAGGGAAAAAAAAAAAAACAACAAAACCCTTTCTGCTGCTGCTATCTGACCTGATAATTTGATACAATTTATTTATTGATTCAATTTCAATTATTACCTTGATTGTCTTTACATTAGTCCATTACTAATTAATCTTTGACAGTAATAGTAGCTTCAGTAGCTACTTTAGTAGCTTTAATCACTGTTGTATATATTTCATTCTAGATTAGCTTATCTTTTTAATAAAATTAATAAAAAAATCTGTTTTCATACATCATTTTTGCTTCCATCATGGATCAGTTCCTCTGAAACAAAGTTGTTCAGATGAGGTATTTGAAGTTTTATTTCTAAATTCATACCTTTGTCTCTGAGAGGAATGGCATGCTAGTCACTGATAGAACTGTGATTTGTTCAATGAATTGCTGTTTACGTCACTCCCAAAAAGTGGTTGCCTTAGGTATGGTATTGCTACCAACAGCAGACACAGAATAAGCAACTGGACACCTGATTTAAAAGAAACTAAACTGGAACAATATTATAACCTGAGTGCCTTTTGTCTCAAAATAAAACACTCAGTGCTTCACCCCTGGCAGGGTAAACATCATTTTATCATCCATTTCCTCTGTAAACAAAATAAAGTATTTTTATTGAAAATGAAACAATGAAATATATCGGCAATTATGTAAAAAGAAATAAGACTTGTAGTAGTTTATTCAATTCTAAAGCAAGAATGATGCAAAGAGACAATCAACATTGGATTTTAATATCTAGTCCACAGGCTGGGCAGATCTGTCCCCCCAGCACCTGCCCTTGGAGCTGGTCAGGGAAAGCATGGGAACAATGCAGAGAGGCAGCAAGTGCGCCTGTCCTGCCACGTGCAGGCTGGAGCCAGGGGTGTTTCAAGGCAGACAATACTGTGCCAGAACAGTACCCATCTAGGGATTACCTTATGTTTTCACCTGCACCAGTTGCTACCTACAATGTGTGGTACATACATACCAATACTCGTGTGCATGAACTGACCCAGTCACTCAACAGCACCCTTCAGACACACCAGTCCTTTCTTCTGTGTGCTTTCTAGGAGTGACAGTCTGTTGATGACATCAGAGCTGGTAAGGCATCTCAGCTTTTTCCATGACGGCCACATCCAACCCTGAAGCTGTGCATTGGGATATTGCCTCTACACAAAGGATGATCTTACATTGAAGTGTTTCCCGGCCCATCTGCAACAATGTGGATGGTCAGTCTGCATAAGGCCCTCTAAGTTTTTGTTCAAATATTGGGCCAACCATTCTGCTACATAATCATCACCAGTTCTGCCAGAATTTCATGTAGGTGGTGTGCTCCATCAGAAAACTAGGAAGATGTTACTCACCCCAGACTGAGAGCGCAGCGCAGTCCTATAAGTCTTGCCATTTCGTTTACCAGGGAGACATTCAGCCAGTCTCTCATGTTGTACTTGTGAGATATCCTCCCCTCCATTACCCTTCATTGAGTCAGGGCATCGCAGAGTAATCCATATTCCCTAGTGCTGCAGCTGCTTTTGACAAGTTTTGATATAATTACCTAATAGCCAGAAAAATCTGGTTTAAATATTACACTGAAGAATCCGTACGAACTAACATCAGAAATTATAAATCTATAATAAATCAGTGGTCTCTGTTGTTAAAGGGGAATTCATGCTCAATAATCCTTCTACCCTTTAGGAGGTCCTAGAGGACTTAGAGGATTTAGTACCTAAAGGAATTTATAAGAATCTGATTTCTTCCCCGATAATGCTATGAGAAGCCCACAGGGCTCCCAGAAAAAAATTGTCATCATCTACAAGGCATAAATTTGGATTAATGCTGGAAATGTGTGCCTAGGAAATAGCTGTTTTAAAGCAGTTAATCACTCATATAAATGTAGACTGCAAATATAAGCAAATAATATATATGAATCTTTGTTACTGCTCAAAGACACAATGTATAATTAAGAATACTGTCAACAGATGTACCAAATTCACCAAACTCTATTCTCCACTGCAAAAATCTTTCTTCAGTGGCACAAATTGGGGAAATAAGATTTAAGAAAAATTGAAGTGAAACCAATGGAACCAATGAACAGCTTTGAAAAAAAATCCTCTTCATTTTACAGATAAAAAATATGGGGGTTTTGAGATGTTATTTTCTTATATTGCAAATATCTGTGTACTCTGAGTGTTTGATAGCTTAACACAGAGTCTTTTTCTCAGGCATTAAATACCTTATGAATAAATGGGATGAGTAAAACATGGAAAAAGTTCACCTCCTGCCTCACAGCAAAGGAAGACAAACAAAATATATTGTTCTTGTTTTAAACATTGAATGAGCTAGGTTATTTTAAACCTAGCACTCAGCTGGTGCTAGGCCAAACTAATGTGACTGGTGTCTTTCATATGTTAACAACAGGGAAATGTAAGTTTACATGCTGGCTGCAGAGCTGCCTTGAACTCAAGTTACAATATGTAGAGCCCAAGTCAAAAATTTAGCCTGGGTGATAACTTGATGCGATTTATTTAAGATTCGAGATTCACCTATCTGACAAATTTTCTCCTTCCCCTGAAATCAAATTTTCCATCAATATTTGAGGGACAGGACTTGAAAAAAAAAATTAAAAAAATAAAGAAAATTTGTATTTAGAAGATTGGGGAATGCCAAAGTAATAGGGGAATGCTGTCTTAGAGAGTTGTAAATATTTAAAGGATTTGTGCAGAGCATAGAAACTGATGTGAAAAGTATGTGAGCAGTATGAGGTCCATAGCTTTGCATCCCCTGGGTTCAGACATTACAAATGCAGCACAATATACCGGGGAATGCAGCCATCAAGTCTCAAATAGAGGTGGCTGCTGGTGTGCAGCACAGAAAACTGTCTCCTAAAATAGGCTGACAGGAGCAAACCTGTGTATCTGATCCAGGACACACAAACAAGGTCAAACACATAGTCTTGATGTTATCCCAACTGTGAGATTTTTTTCCCCCAATATTATCCTCATGGGAAAAAAGAGCTACTCTTTGTACGAATGCATGTTCTGGTTGTGCCTTGCCAATGACAAAATCCCACCATTGCGATCACCATGCAAGGATGAGCTGGCCACCTTCAGGGCAAAACATAAGATGCATTTTTGTTATACTTCATGCCACATGTATATTCTTTCACATCTCAGAGACCCTCTTGAAACAGAAAGGAAAACCGTGGAACTATCAAATAGGTCAAACATGGGAAAGAATTAGTTTTGGGAGAAGCACAGTTTACCTATCTAGACTGCACGAGTTGTGAAGGCACCAGCAGCTAGTTTTGAAGATGGCTTAAAGGCATTAGTAATAAACGTATATCCAGCTCAGATTCTAGCACAGTCACTAGTTTTTATTGTGCTGAAAACAGTATTTTACCTGATATTCTTACATGGGAAAGATTACAATATTGATGTAACTATTTCTTGGAAATGGACATTCTGTAAGGTAGAAAATTCATTAAAATATATAAGCTATCAGTTTGAGAGATCATATTTACAAATACAATTTGTTCCTAAAATTTTATGGATTCATAATTCTTGACATACTGCAGCTGATGCTATTTATGGTTAGTGTTACTTAAATCTTGGAAAGCCTATCCATGTTTCCCAAGAAAAATCTTTATGGGTCTTTCATAGACCAGGTTTCCAATTGACTAACAGAGGTGACTATGTATAGAAGGCTCATTGACATTCTACCAGTTCAAAGAGTTGTCAGTGCCAAAAAAGTTATTGACATTAGCAATTCTCCTTTCTGTAGTCAAAATAACTCAGAGTAGAGGAACAAGTTTTATACAAACACGTACAAGGGGTGTGCAAATACCTGTATACATTGACATTGGTGATACATCTTTCTGTGGGTGGACATGCAATGCACAATTGATGTCATAAAAAATTATTTCATGTTTCCCATTTCCACATCATCTCAAGCTGTTTTGAAGCTGCTTTACTAATCCATACTGTTTTAGCCATTTCAGTGGTAAGAAGTTGACTGAAGGAAGCAAGTAGGATCCATGTACTACTTTTATTTAAATTCTCATTGTGTAGAGGCACATTTTGCCAAGAAACAGTACAGTCAATATTATATAGTAAGAAATCAGTATTTTTTGTGTTAATCCATTATGATGAATACAATTACGAAAGTAATCGAGAATGTAGATAAATTTGAATGTAGGTAAGTTTAATTTCATATATTTTGGTTTCATTACAAACCTGGACATTAATTCTTAGAGAAAAAACTAAACAAATGTTTAGAATTGTTACTCTGTAAGTTGTGAGTCTAAGAAATTTTTATAACTTGTCATTTAGTATAGCTGGAACATGCCTGAAAGAGACTCCTGAAATCTGTCAAACTTTGTTTTCATGATTTTGCAATCTGTGCTCCTCTTTAACAGGCATAAAGTAAGGAGTAATTTTAATGTCACATAAAGTTTTAGAATTTTTTTGTAAATAATTAAAATAATTTTAATTCATAAATTAAGAATATTGTGTGAAAGTTAATATACAGTTTCACCATATTGCTTCCACTTCAGAAATAGAATTGTATGTAGTGCCTACTGTGATTTTATAGGCTCCCCACCAGGACTCAAAAGGAATAAAAGGGCCACCCACTGAGAAGAGGCACTACAGCTGTGAAGCCTAGCTGGTTTAAGGAGCAATTATGAAAGCTGACTGGAAAGAGAATAAAACACTTGAAACTGACTCCTGCTATAAGGAGTGTGGCATTTTTCTTTCCCTTCCTCGAAAAAGGTGGGAATTAGGAGCCTTGTTTGACTTGAGAAAGGAGTTACTTGAATGCACAGATCTGAAAATGCTTAAAATGGACTTTCCCTATGCGAATAGCAGACTTTCTCCACTTTATGGTCAATATGATTTTAATATCTGGAGCCTTCAGAAGAAAACTCTGATATGCACCTGTAACACCTATTTTTTAGAACCCCTTTTGGATATACCAATGGATATTTGTACACATAGCTCTTGTTGTTATCTTACATGCAAAAAGGGTCATCAATTTGATTACTGAAAATTAAACACTGTGGATGTGAAAGTGAAACTACCACTCCACTCTTTCTATGTTTTTTTCTTGAAACAAAATAGTTTGAAATCTTTCAAGGCTCATCTGCCTTACCTGGGATATTTTTAAAACAGGATGAGCTACTGAATGATGAACAACTTTTCCAGCATTTCAGATTATGAAAAAATTTTTGTACCACCCTCTGTTAGAATGTTTTTCTACCCATTGAATGACTCATCTCTAAGTTGTCACAATCCATGGACTGTGAATGGTGTGAAGATCCATACTACTATAAAGTTCTTTCCAAGTACTTTAACGCATTAGATTGCCTGCAAAACTTGAAACAGACTTTTGAGTGTGGTTTGTCAAATATGTTGCTCCAAGACTTTGTACATAAAGTACATAGAGAATAAATCTTTTCAAGTTTTTCCTTATTTCTCTTCAAGCAATCACTAGGAAAAGTTTAATCCCAAGTATATCAAGCTTACCCTTAGGAGATGATGATTCATAGTCAATCAAAAACATTTAATTAATGCATGCTGTTCAGTACTTTACAGAACTACTAACACACTCAAGAGATATGCACTATATCCAGTCACATTCTCACATAAGAGATTTCTTAAAGAAGAAGAAAAGTTTTGGCACCAGAACAAATTGAAAAATAGAAGCAATATATGGGCAGGCTATTGAAGCCTTTCACCGTTGTCATGGTTTAACCCCAGCCAGCAGCCAAGCGCCACACAGCTGCTTGCTCAGTACTCCACCAGTGGCATGGAGGAGAGAATCAAGAGGGTAAAAGATGGAGAAATCATGGGTTGAGATACAGATAGTTTAACTGGGAAAGCAAAAACTCTGAATGCAAGCAAAGCAAAACAAGGAAACAATTCACTGCTCCCCGTGGGCAGGCAGGTGTTCAGCCATCACCAGGAGAAGACCAGGGCCCCATCATGCATAACAGTGATTTTGAAGACAAAAGCCATTTCCCCAAACATCCCCACTTCCTCCTTTTCCCACCAAGGTCTGGAATCTCCCTTTGATCAGTTTAGGTCACCTGTCCTGGCTGTGTTTCCTCCCAGCCTCCCAAGCACTCCCAGCATCCTCACCAGTGTGGCAGTACAAAAAGCAAAAATGGCTCTGTGCAAGCTCAGCTCAGTATTAACAAAAATACATATTATCAACCCTGTTCTCAGCACAAATCAAAACACAGCTCCATACTATCCACTGTGAAGAAAATTAACCCTATTCCAGCCGAAACCACCAAAACTGTCTTCTCATTTATTACTGGTAAAAGCTCTCTGGCCCTGTAAGTGTGATTTGCCTTTAAAAGAATGGAGGTAGAATGGTGTGGAAACAAATATCTATTAACCTTAACTAAAAAATTCTGAATAAAAAACAATATCCATCAATTATAACTTATGGTGCTTCAGTTTTCAAAGCCCTGTGCAGATACCCGTTCAGTGTTGTAATATGAATTAATTTGCTATATACTACAATTTGATTAAGTTCTAATCCTCATTCTTGTTCAGTCTGTAGAAAACATACTAGAAAATATCATTTTTTCGAACACCACAGAATGCCTCTTTTCTGTATCACTCCTCTTTTAAATAGTATTCACATAAATAGACTGCTCAGTGTCTTGAAGATTTCCTCCAGAATTATTACACGCTTCAAATGAAATTAATATTTTTCCTAACTTTGTGTATGACTTCTGATTTGTTTCCACTTCTTAGCCTCACTCTGCCTCCCTTGAACTGCACTGGTTTTAATTCAATTGTCATCCCCCATCCTCTGATATTTAGGCTAAGCCATTTATTTTTGCATGAATAACTTTCTTAAAAGCAAAGAAGAGAAATGCATAAAATAATAAAAGCAAAATTCTTTTAGAATTTATAGTATGTGTTGGGGTTTTTTTCTGTACCATGCTGCAGCACTTTGAGCAACAAATTACTTTCATAATTAAATAAAGTCCCACCCAATGACACTAAATTCTAATAAAATCATGAGCTAATTCCCCTTCAAAAAAAAAATTCTTTGGTAATATCTCCCTTAAACTTCATACACTGGTAAAAGCTCTGTCTAATGACTTGCACTGTCTGTCAGCTCAGAAACTTTTTAGTTTCACTATGAAAATAAACCCTTGTTAAGTCGCACCATGAACTTGAATATTTCCAAAGAGCAAATTTCTCTGATCCATCAGGAAGGATATGTGCTTCACACATACAGAGCTTACTTCATCGGAGGTCAAAACTCTTGTGCAAATAACCATAAACAGACTATTCTCTCCTTTTTTTAGCCCATTAAACTAGTCACCTTAGCTGCCCTTGTGTTACTGGAAAAAGGCATTTAACTCCTACATGCATTGACATTTTTCTTAGGATGAGCTGAATTGTTTCTCTTTTTCACATCTCCTTCCCATAAGTGTTTGTGGTGTGTTTTATTATCTTCAATAAAGGAGGGCTTTCAGCAAGGTTAAATTCAATTAAATTAATGTCCACCTTTTTGTGTTTATTCTGTTGCCATCTCTGTAAGACTCATGCTATTCTCTTCCCTGTGTTATTCAAAGGAGAAGATTCCTTGACAAGTGCTCCAGTCTAGCCTTGTCCTACACATTCTAAATTGTGATTCAACAGTCTTCTAGAAATGTACAGATGTTGTGTACAAATTGGAACTGCTTGCTCACTTTTCTAAAATCCCTAGAACCACCATGACCTTTTGATACATTTGATGCTTGAGACCATTCTTGGCCTACTCTTGTATACATGCTGATTTGGAGATTCAAAACAAAATGGAAGACAACATGAAAGCATTCATTCTTCTGAAATCTTAGAATTAAAATTATGTATACACAAGAAAATGGAATACGTCAAAACAGTCCACCACAGGACTATACCACTGAAAAACAAATAGAGAATTTTTGAGGTAGAGAACTCAGTCTATGTGAGTATAAACAGCAGACTGTGCTACATATATAAACAAAAGCACTGCATTTAATCAGAAAAAAACATATACAAAACCTCTGCATTAGAGTAATCAAAGTATTTTTGTCACAGTCAGCTCACTGTGACTCTGAGTCCGGTCTGGCTGGGTGAGCGTGGCAGAATAGAGGGACTGGAACGATGGCGCTGCCAAAAAAATGTCAGTGATGGTAAAATAACAAACTGCAGAAACTGCACATTCTGGGGGAAAGCTTCAAAGACCAAGGGATGTGGCAAACGTAACAATAGATAAGGGTACCTGAGGGTACAATTGCAAACACAGACCAGGGACATGACCTACTATGGAATGATCTCAGTAGCATCCTAATTTCCATCCTTTCAAGTATCCTGTCTCCCAGGTCTCAGGTTTATGCCTCCTGTACAAGTCACCTGAGCTAAGCTACTACCCATCTCAGCCAGTTCATATGTAAAAATCTTACCTTTATGAACAACAAGAAAGCAAATAAGCACAGAGCAAAATTCATTTGGTTTCATCAACTGAATGAAACTCCTCCACAGATAATTACATTCCCTTCAGTCTCATATTTCTCTGAAAACTTGGTATGTTAAAAAGTATAGATGAGGGTTTTTTTCTATTTACACAAGGTTTATCATGGTAATACAGTCTGCCATTCTCTAGACGGTCACATAGCCAGATAGGAAACAGTTGGCTAAAAAAAGCCTGATTCCAAGCTTTCCTTATATGGCACATCATTGGCAAATGCCTCTCATGGATATCACAAAAATGTAATTATAATGTCATGGGGTTTTATCATTCAGATACAGTCAGTATTAGTCTGTTTGAGTCTACTGCATGGGACTTTGAGTCTAGACAAAGCATGAAAGCAAAGCATTGGCTGACAATGCTTTTTGTTGTTTCAGTTATCCTCATCAGTCATATGTTAGTGCGTCTGTATCATCTCCCTGATCCTCTATTTTATCGTGAACAAAAATGTATTTTCAAACTGACTAGTCTTTGATATAGTGCCAATGCTGAGAATTTCTGGGACTTCCAAATAACCAGTTTCCAAATAACAAGTTTCTAACCTGTCGTTACAGATATATTGGTAATATAAACGAATATGCCACAATATCTTTGTAAGCAGTAGCAGAAGAAATAAATTAGAAGTATATTCAAGGGAGTAAAGAACAAAACATACTGCCTGGAATTTTGGGAATTTCCTTTAGTGTGACCACTGTGTCAAAGATGTGCACAATATAGACACTAAAACATTAATGATAAGGATAATTTAATGATCTGTGATGTTATGACTAGAAGCCTGTGTAAATAGCAGGACATACTAGGGAGAATTTGGAGTATAAAGAAATTATTGTGCTTGGTTTACTATGGACCCAAAGTCAATATTGATGAAAATGCAGATACATTTTATAGTAAACTGTGTTCAGGGAATGAGACCATAGCTTACAAAACCTTTAGTCAGTGGGAAGAAAGGACAGTAGTCACTAAACTCCAGAAGCAGAATTATCCTTGTGCCCTTGTTTCACTTCTGGAAATCTTTGTTTCTCAGATTTAAGTACTATGATGCTATGAAACATAAAATGTAAATATTAACCCAATTCTGCCAGAGGAAACAGAGCAGAATTTCTACTCTCAAAAAAGGCTAGCTTTACCAAAGTCATATATATAAAAGCCCATCATGAGATTTTGTTTCTTGCAAGCCCCTAGTTTGCCTTCAAATGAAAGAAAACTTACATGTTGCATTTGATACGTTCTAAGTCAGTTAAAACACCTTAAACTTTATATAATACCTTATGTGTATTATAATTTCTATATGCATATAATATCTAAAAATAACTTCCACCAAAAATTTTATGATAGTCTTAGGAAGAGAGGCTACTTCATACCATTTACTGAGGCTATCTGTTGCAGTTTAACTTCACAGATCATTTCAATATATCATATTTAAGATGGAAATATAATAAAAGACAGCACTAAGTTATGTGTAATACTTAGCAATCAAGTGCAGACAAATGAAGTAGGCATTCATGGTCTCAATTTTCTAAGAAGCTGAATAGTTGCTAATTACAGAAGACAACATTCTACCCCATTTCAAATATCTTTATCTTTATTTCTAGGAAACAATTAGTGCATTATAGGGAATATGAAATACTAAAGTAATGCATATTTTGTTATTTAGCCTTCCTTTTTACGTATTAACCCTTTAAATATGTATTCTCCTGTGCTTAGTGAAGAGAGGAAATATTTTCTAGCACCCATGAAAGATACTATGTTTAAGATAAAAATCCTTTCCATATTCACATGGTTGAAAATGCATTGGCAGTCCAATCTACACAAGCTAATTTGTTATTATGTCTCACAACATAGAATGAACCTTTTAGGCATTCAGGATTTCTTTGAAACTATAAGATAAGGATTGATATTAGCTATCCACAGGTGCATTTTATGTGGTGGTACCACATTTGCTGGAAAATAATTTAAATATGCATAACATGTTAGGTTTCTGAGGTTTATTTAAGCATGTGTAGTGGTTTAAGTTCGCCAGTTTGAGTTTCCCAGCCAATGCAGCAAATAATGTTTTGGGTTTAGCGCTAGCTAAAATCACCAGTGTGCCTACTAAAATTATTTACTCATTTCCCGCTGTGAAATATGAGTTAGGAGGAAGGCAAAGCAGACTCAAAACTTCCAAGGTATAAGGAAAACTTTATTAACAGAACTAAAAGAATAATAAGAATCAGAATAAAACCTTCAGAACACTTCTTCTCACCTCCCCACAACCTCTTTTCTTTCACGCTGACAATGTAGAGACAAAACCTGGAATTCCAATCAGTAACTACCTCTACAACAGTCTTTCATCAGTTCTTGTAGGGAGAGGAGTTGCTTTCACCATGCCATGGAGACTTCTCCACAAGAAACTGTTCTCTTGTTCTCTCTCTCGGCTTTTAATTTCCACAAATAGCAGCCACCTAGAAAATCTGCAATCGTGAAGTTCCCCCCATTTTCACAGCCTTCCTACAGCCAAGTCCATGGGCCATGTCAAGTTATGGGGCACTATTTTAAGGATGAGCTGTTCAAAGTCACCTATCTCTGAGATTTTCCTCACCTCTGCAAACAGAGGTCTTCTTCTCTCCCCTGGGTAAAAGGGCCTTTATCACTCTCATCTCTCTCTGTTAGTTTCTCATGGGATCACAGCTACTTTAATATCTCTTTGCTTCATTATGGATGCCTCTGCTCATGTTGACAGTTTGAACACTCTATCTCCCCATACGTCTTAATGAATTTAAGGGGATATTCTAGTGCATCACATCCATGACCTTATCAGAAGAATTCCAGCCCAATACTAAGGCATCTCCTCATTCTCCTTCCATCTGGGACTTGACTCCCTCTTTACTGACCTTGACGACTTCATGTTGTCTTCTACGTGTCATCTGTTCTTTTCTCAAGAGAGAGGATCAAGGTCTGCAGGCCTCATCTGTGCACTGAACGAGTTAATACTTCACCTGGGGCCTGTGGATGGTCGTGATGATTTCTACCGGGCAGTGGCCAAAGCAGTCACGGTGATGGATTTCAGGCTGCACTGGGAGCTCTGCCAAGATCTGCGGGGGCCCAGCCAGAACGGTGGGCTCTGGCCACATGGCTGGACTCCAGCCCCTGCTTCCTTCAGTTTCAGCTGTCGGCCAATGGTTTCCCCTCCCTCTACCCAGCAGCTGCTCCTCCGCCCTCTGTCCTCTGCCCTGGACTCCTGGGGCCCAGAAGACCCTGGCTCGGCTCAGGCCAGCAGCACGGACAGGGCTTGATGTCAGCAAGATGCTTCAGCCATGGCCCAGCCCAGCTTCAGCCGGGGCCCTGTGGCCTCCCATCCCCTGCTCAGCCACCATTGGGGTCCAGCCCAGCCCCACCAGGCCAAGCAGGCCATGGTGGAGTGGGGCTGGCCCCAATGGGGAGCTCAGTTACCGCTTGAAGGCTGGAAGCAAGAGAGAGGTTTCCTGGGCCTGCCTGTCTTTAAAATGTGAATCTCACAGAGGTGGACCCAGTTTTTAAATGGTTTAATAGGTTGTCAGTTCTCAGAGCTAGCCAGCTATTGGTTTTTGCCAGGCATAGAGGAAGCTCTTAGCAGCTTCTCTCAGAAAAATTCATTTCCGTGGGTGGCTTCTTCCCTTCTCACCAAATGTCAATTAATGCAAAACCAGCATAGTATGAAATAACAATAATTCATTTGTTAAAGGAACTGGTGATTCCACAATAAAAAAAGCTTTGGCAGGAAGGTCAACTTAAGAAGTTCTTGCTGCCTTCTTTAGTCATGTTCCTGTGTTCAAAAAATGGGTTGAGTAATCTTAAGCCCATATTAATTCACTGATAAAATGGATACAATGAAAAGAGCAGCATGTTCCTGCACAGGGTTGGAAAATACAGGTCTACAGGACATAAAAACGTCTTAAACCAACATTGTTGATTAACACCTTAAACTATCAAACTGAGGCCCCACCACGCAGAACTGCCTTCAGCCTCTACAGACGTTAGTAAATGTAAGGTGCAATTCTGTGCTTTCAGAAATGAATGTGAACATTTCATATAATATCATAGATAGAATTTTCAAATTATTATTTACAATTAAGATTGGTAAATAGTGGTGGAATGACATTCCCATGTTATTTAACAAAGAATATGCTTCTAAGGAAAAACATTTTTGACAAAGCTGTAGAATGAGGACTATATACTAGAAAGCAACAGCTCAGAAAGGGGAGTCTGTCAGTGGACCAGCAGCTCAGAATATTACAGCATCCCTTGTAAATGTAAATGCAGAGGATTATTTGAGAAGAGTTCAGTGATTACATTTTCCCTCATTATACAACATGAACAAAGCAGAATATTACACATAGTTCTTGTATTTACACTGAAGAAAGCCATAGAAAAATTACACTAGAAACAAGAAATATAACTCAAATTATTCAGAGATAGGAAAATCCTCTTTATTTGCACACTGAAGGTGTTCAGCTTATCAAAAAGAAGTGTAAATTATTTGTGCACATATAAACTGATATTTCTATGAGATAAAATATTAGATGTGAAAGTGATCTGTTTGGAAAAAGTCTTAAAAATCCAGTTCCACAAGTTGATTACACACTTCAGCTTCTAAAGGCACTACTTCTTGCAAATAATATCAGTCTTACCCAATAAGAATTATTTGTATAAAAATATCTAAAGTAGTCTCAGAAGCATAAGAAACAAGAATCTAGGTCTCTTGGATTTTGAATTATTTCTTCTCATTTCTAAATAAAAAAGAAATAAAAAGGTGTGACTTTATGAGTGTACTTGGAGAAGAGGGGGTGTTAAATATCTATAACCTCATGAAGAAAAAATAATGAAAAATTACTTAGTATTCAGAAAAGGATGATCATATAAAGTTCTATGACTTTCTTTAAAATAACACATTCTTTCTCCCTCTATATGTCCAGGTTTTTAAATTGCTATCAAAAAAAAAAAAAAAGAAAAAGCAGAGAAATATTTTCCAGTATTTCATTAATCAAAGCTGTCTGAAGTTCAGACTGATTTTAGCAGCAAAATATATCATCAATTTTTTAGGAAGTACATTATTATCATAAACAATAAAGTGTTATTCTAACACTAAAAAAACCAAAAAACAGCACACATCTAAGAGGTGCTTATTCTTAGGCAAGGGCTGTTTTCTCAGATTTGCAGGCATGAATAGTGTCAATGAAGATTCACTTTGGTAAAAAACAGGAAAATGTGTACAAACATGCAGTGCTCAGTTTCTCAGTGTTGTCCATTTGAATCTGAATTATGAATGAATATTTCCTGATGATTCATTATTTATTTATGTTTGTTTAAGTAAAAAAATCCTCAACCTAAGAGTACAGGTGCAGAACAACACCACCATATTATTCATCCTGAACTTCCTTTAGAAAAATTATTTAAGCAGCATGTCATATTTATGACTTTCAGGAGAAAGGACCAGTGTAATAAAGCTGCAACACAGAGCTGTGGCAGGAGACTGATTGTTTCTTTTTTTTCTGGCACCACTCACACAATCTGGATAATGGCCACCATATTGACTTTCACAGTATAGGCTGTGAGAGGACAGGATGCTAATCTTATAATGCTTGTACAGTGACTCATCCTCCACATAAGTAATAGAGGCAGAGGACACTACTGTCTTTGTAGTATGACTTTTCACAGGAGGCATTACCAGAATCTGTAGGGTGAAATATAGGTGTCATTGGGGAAGGAAAGAAAATTAGAAAATATGAGTAAAGAGGGAGGTTGTGTAGAATTGCTGAGTTTTGCAGTTTCATCTCTGTACTTCCTCAAAAATGATTATTAATTACCTGTTCTATTAGCCTGGTAAATTATTAGAGTGGAGATTTAAGGACACTAAATCTGCACATTCCAGAAAAATAAATGCTGCTATGGCCTTCACAGTTTCAACTTTTATTTTAAAAAATGGGGAGGAATATAGGAAGATGAGCCTGGATCATGCAGGAGATTGAGAGGATAATTGGGGAAGGAAGGGTGAGAGAAGCTGATTTAGTTGCAGTAGACAGTTGTATAGGACAGAAGAACTGTGTCTGGTTTATGGAATGCCTCAGTGCATTAGGCAGGCTTGAGCAATTTCAGTGGCAAGAATTGCAATAGGACACCTGCAGCTGCTGTAGGGGTTTCGCATGAGTACTTGTATGATATTGGGTAGTGCATTTGTTTTTAAGACCTGGGTTGCCTATATAATAGGATTAAAAGGCAAAGCCTGCTACCAGAGGCGGTCATGTTCTTTGCCTTTCTCTATCACTGCTGTTCATCTGTGTGTCATTTCCCCATGGTTGCTCACTGTAAGATCAGTGAAAGAGAAAGCAGGAAAAAACACAAGACTGGATGAAAAGAGGATGTTAAAGGAAAGGAAGGACTATTGAGTAATGTCAGCAGCCCTGATGAATGTCTAACATTCCAGAAAGGCTGCTAGAGACGTGAAATGCATGTGATTTGGAAGATTAGAAAATAAATCTAAGCTTGAAAAATGCTGTTGCCTGTTGCAGTCTTTCTCCTTTTCCATAGAAGTCTTTTAAGATTAGCTGTTGATGCAAGAAACGAGTATGGGCAAAACAAAAAGAGCTGCATGTCTTTAGAAGGAGGAGCCCAAATGAAATATATTTAGCTTCAGTCCTGAATACAGTGATTAAGAGAAGTAGTAAAGATCCAGTGTCCAAAAGAATGAGAGTAAAAGTGAAAAAGACTGCTCATTGGATATTTTGGACAGAAAAGCAGGCTTGCTATTGATAATACCAAAACCGAACTTTACATGACCTTTAAAGCACATACCCATTTACTCTTTAGAAGGCACTTGGGAGACATAGGGAAAGCACAAACCAATGAGGGGACATTACATTACTAAGAGGGTTCTGTGAAATGACAATGAATGGGAGTAAATATCTGCTGGGATGGCCAGCACACAAGAAAGAAGGGAGCAGCATAGTGCTACGGAGAAGCACTTCACTTCAAAGGGCAGGAATGGTTTGGAGGCGGCCTGCATAATTGCATGCTGTCATCAGAGTGAGAACTTTGGAGAATATTTCAGAGATAGGGAGAGATATGCAAAGAATCATTTCTAGGAAAATGGAATTAATCAGTTTCCATGCACCTTAGTCTCTGGAAAAGGCTAGACAACAGCAGGAGACACTGAAGAACAGCAAAATACACCAGAAGAATGTGAACAGAAGGAGAACTAGAGTAGGAAATAACCTTGAGATCAGCAGAAAAGCTATTTAACAAAATGCAAGAAGAAATCAGGAAGAAGGACAGGAAAAAATTGCCAAAAATTGCTCAAATTAAAATGAATAAAATAAGCAAGGGACACATGGACTATGTTTTTGTCTAAAACATTTAGTAAAAGATTTATGGGGGAAATATTTGGGGCTTTGTGCTTACCTGAATGCATATGATTTTTAAGGAATAGGAATTGGATGTTGATTTGTTTTTCAAAGAGTATCTGCTACTCTGAGTTCCTCATCTTGACTGAGGCTTCTGAAGGTTACAGTACTATGCCTACTGTACTATACCAAAATTATATGACATTAATTTTATTACTTATCTAAAACAACTAGCATGGATACAATGTAGCTTTGGGACATTCTTTGTATTTGTGCTTGAAAAATCATTTAAGACAGACATACGCAAACTTAATTCATTTGGATCTGGAAAATACACCTAGGGTGCTTTGGGCACCCTGCCACCAGGGCTGTACGCAAGCCAGAGCAAATCTGCTGACAGTTATCTTTCCGGTTGCTATAACAGAGGCACAGAAGGGCTTTGCCTCCCTCATAGCCATGACACAACATTTAGTAAACTGTCAGAATGATCTGAATAGTGGGTCTTTTATCTTCAGTATTTCTAGCTTCATTTTGTCTCCTGAATGTCTCTTAAAAAGTGAAGAGGTTCATAAAGGACAAGTTACTAAGAGTATTCGGGATTAAAGCAGATTTGATTTGCTGAACTTTTGGACTAAAATTGTTTTGCTTTTGTCTTTTTAACTTGACTCTTGATTTCTGTATGTACAAAATCAAGAAAAACTAAACCTTATTATTCCTGACCATGATATTAATGCTAAACAAATAATTATTAACAAAAATTTCATTAGGCAAAGGATATAAAAATAAGAGGATTACTTTTGTATGCAGAGGGGGAAAAAAAACAACTAGAGCAAAAGAGTCTAATTAAAAAATGAAGAGGAAGAAAATTAGCGATGATGATATTGCTGAGATGCTGACTACTCAGTTTTTAATGAGGAAAAAAAAAATGGGGGAAGTAAGTATAATTAAGAAATAATGAAGCTTCTCTAAATACACCTGTTTATAAAACAGAGGTAAGAAGGTGCTAGAATGTACAATGGCTGTATTTACCATCATATTGCTTTGTACAGAAAGTACTGACTGAGGTCAGATTTTCTTCTGCTTAGGCTGCTCAGACTAGCTATTCAAGGAATACAAGCGTTATATGGGGATTTCTAGAGAAGTTATAAAATTTAACCTAAAATAATCTAAACCAAATTGTCTAATTCACTATGTTCATAAAGAAATGAGAGAACAACACAGACATTTTTCTGGTGTTAGACATTCATAAATTTTTTTTCCTGGTAACTAATGTTTTCTTGCCTCGATATTTGTCTTCTAAAAGAGCAAATGGGTAGATATTCAAAATTCAGAAACAATGATTGCTGGGGTGTGTCAAACACAGCATCACCAGCCAGAAAAAAAGAAGTGATAATCATGATGCGCTTAGCAGTGGTACAGCCTCACCTTAAGCACTAAGTATAATTCTTGGCCCCAAAAATTAAAATGGGTGTGAAGGTCCTTGAATATGTCCAGGGGAGAGCATCAAATCTGGTGAAAGGGCTGGAAGGAATGTCTTATGGGAAGCAGAAAAGTACTCTGGGCTTGTCTAGTTAGAAAAAAAGGAGTCTGAACCTTGCTGGTCTCTACAGCTTTCTGAGGAAAGGAAGCAGAGAGGGCATTTATGAGCTCTTCTTTCTGGTACTTAGTGCCAGGACACATGGGAAAGGTTCAAGGCTGTTTTGGGCAGGGTCAGATTTGAAATTAGAAACCGTTAGTTTACTGAAGGGTAGTCAGACACTAGAACAGACTTCCTAGTGAGGCAGATAATGCCCCAAGGCTGTCAGAGATGAGGAGGTGTTCAGACAATGCCTTAACAACCAGCCCTGGAGTAATCAGGCGGTTGGACTGGATGATCACTGCAGATCCCTTCCAACTGGAGTATTCTATTCTTTCTATTCTATTCTATTCTATTCTATTCTATTCTATTCTATTCTATTCTATTCTATTCTATTCTATTCTATTCTATTCTATTCTATTCTATTCTATTCTATTCTATTCTATTCTATTCTATTCTATTCTATTCTATTCTATTCTATTCTATTCTATTCTATTCTATTCTCACCTAAACAGGCCAATCTCTGATTTCAGACTCTAAGACTGTGAATTAACTCTACAAAGAAATTTTGCATTTCTACATATAAAGCATGAGAATTCATGAGGGATATAAACAAAAATAATCTTGTACATAATAAAGTGCAAGGATCAAATTAAGGTGGGATATTGCCTTCAGTACTTTAAAATTTCACTGGGAAAATGAGCAGTCATATAAATGGATGGTGGTATCAACTTTTACAGGATATTTAGGAATTAAAGGTAACTTGGTATAAATTGAAATCTACTTGACTGTATTGTCTTGATAGCCAGTAAACAAGTCAAACATCAAGTTTTATATGGAAGAAAATCTAAAGGGAGTGGGTAAGACCTCTGTACCTGTTCATCTACAAAAAAAATTAGATTCATGTTCTATAGTAAAAAAGGTGATTTACATTTCAGAACCTTTTTTTGTTTGTTTTTGGTTATTTGTTGGGTTGTTTTTCGGTTTTGTTCTTTTTTCTTCAAATGAAGCATAGATAGATCCAGGTTTATTTTACATTTCCAGGTCTCAAAACCCAAATTCAGTTCTCATGTCATACAAAACTCCCAATGTGCCTAAGATCTGCTCTTTATGTTCAAGACTACAACTATAAAGAATACTAGAATTTTCTCTTGCAAATAAAAGCCATTTATTCTAAGAAGTAATGTTTGCACAGTGCCTATTATGACAGGATGTATCTCTAATTGGTGTCACTGGTAACATTTAAAACACAAACGCATTAAGTGTACCAAATGAAAACAGTATTGAGTCTTTCTAATTCAGTATCAAACAAACAAAAAAAGGAGCAGTAGCACCATTTATTCTCTTTTTTTATAATTAATCAAACTAATCAATGAAACTTAAAACATTTTATATCAACTATAGAATAACAGTGAATGAAGATCAAGGATATGAATTGAGCTGAACCTAAATAAGTTAAACTGAAATCCAGCTCTAAATACCTTGACCTCGCATTGCACCCAGATCCAAGCATTGCCAGGTACTGTCTTCCCTGCGTATACATTTTGCAACATGATATGTTAAAGAATGAAAGCTGGTATGGTTTGTGAGTTCTGCTGTAATTGAAAACCTCTTACTTAAATGTTTTTCATGGTTTAACCCCACCCAGCCATTAAGGACCACATAGCTACTGACTCCGTTCCTCACAGTGGGGTGGGGGAGAGAATTAGAAGGGTTAAAGTGAGAAATCTCATTGGAGGAGATAAAAACAGTTTAATAGGAAAAGGAAAAGATTCACAAACTAAGCAAAACAAGGAATTCAGTCCCATGGGCAGACAGGTTTTCAGCCATCTCCAGGAGAGCAGGGGCCCAACACACTTAACTGTAACTTAAGTAGATCAACATTGTAAGTTTACATGTCCTCCTTCCTGCTTCTTCTCCCAGTTTTGATGTGAAAGATTGGATTGTCCCATTGGTCACCTAGGGTCAGCTGTCCCAGCTGTGTCCCCTCCCACCTCCTCTTGCACCCCCAACCTTCTCGTTGGCAGAGTGGGGTGAGAAACTGTGAACCCTTCTCAGGAGTAACTAAAATATCCTTCCATTATCAATGCTGGTTTAAGCCCAGATGAAATCTCATGGAATAATAAATACTGTGTGCCTATTTTTTTTTTTTAAATTTTGAATTGTGTTTTTAACTACTCCTGGTTTTTGTGCTGATACCTCTGCTGCCACACTCCTAAACAAGAAGACCCTGCTGTCAGCCTTCTTCAGGCCTCACAGCTCGTGGAGATGACACTTTAGACAGCGCTTCTCTGGCCAGACAAACACCATTTCTGAGGTCTTCCAAGGACCACCTTGCCACATACTGATGATGCCTACTCTGTAGTGCACATTATGGACATTTTTTGCCATCCCTTCTCAGCATTTCTGGCCCTTCAGTGGACAATGGTAGATAAAGAAGATCCGTCCTTCTGAAGTCCTCAGGGAATGCTAGGTTGTTCAAGGATATTTCTTGCTGGTGACTCACCAGCAAAGGCAACCCCATTAATGGCATGCTTCAGTTCATCAGGTTTGAATGTTTGACAGAATTTGTGATATGTGTATGGTAAGAAAAATAAGACTTTTCTTCTTACAATTGGTTTTCAGCTTAAGCATTCTGCTTTCACAGTAACAAGTTTTTCTTGATTATCAGGAACAAGCAAGCAAAGACTATCCCAACTAATCTGTCATTCTAGGCAGCTACATCCTCTTTGGCAGTAGCATAGTGCAAATAAAGAGTGGGCAAGCTTACCTTTTTTTGATGTATTACTGTAAACTGTAATTCCCAAATGACAGGTGAATAAATTTTACATACTTGAGTTTATCTTCATTTATCTCAACTATGATTCATAAAAGTGAAAAATAAAATGTTCTTAAAAGATTGTTTCACTAGAGTAACTCTTTCGGTCTTACAAGAAAAATATTTATTAAAGGTGGAGCGTCACAGGCATGGCAAGGTAAATAAGACGCAGACAACTATTTATCACAGGAACTGTCCAGCAATTATCCTGGAATCAACAGTCACCTTTAATATTTTACATGTTACTGGGGGTGTGAAGCAAGAGGTGCAACTATTGTTCTTCACATTGCTCTTTTTTGCTGAACTTATGGCGTGCATCTCCTTCCTGTAACTCTTTCTTTCTCACTTTTCCTTTCAACGCTCAGCAGTGTCCAGCCTTTACTTCCTCAGGGTGCTCTTCATGAATGTGTAATCCCCTCCCAAGCATTCTACCTAACCCACTCCATTTCTTCATAAAACCAAGTAGTAGACTAGCCAAGATAATCGGTGATAAGAACACACACGATGTATCATGGGTGAACATGTTGCAACTTGATGCCAATTAGGTTCACCTTGCTCTTCTGTATGACAACTGAAGCTGGTAGAAGGGATGGTGACTAGAAGATCATCTGTCATGCATTTAAAGTTAGTTTAACCAGCGTAACATTCAAATTAACATTTTGAGAATTAGGATCAGTGATTTCTGTCTGTAACCTCTCAGTAAGTCCACCCTCCATATAATTTATACCTTGATGTGTATTTCCATTCCATTCTAAGGAACCATGGGAAGATTGTATAGGTGGAGCCTAAAAAGTATGTTACAGAGTGTTTAACTATCCACAATAGTAGAAAAAAAAATGTATATAATATGTACAACAACTTTAATCAATCTTATTTCTTACAAAAGAATAAAATTAAGCTCTCTCTTTTCCTCCTGGGAAACTAATGCCAAAAGTGCTAACATGGTTTTCCACACTGCAGTTCTATGACCCAGTCTATCTCTTTTCAGAAGTAAGACTTTATTCATCTCACCTATATTTGGACTTTTAACTGAAATTCTAAGTGCATGGTGGTGTACATACACTAAAATGATTCTGTATTTAACAAAGAGAGGTATTTGCAAAGGGTGACCCAGAACTTCAGTGGTACCTCTGTGTGGATCTGATTTCACTCTGTGTGGATTAGAAATGGATGTGCAAACACTTGGCTTCTGGCCTAGATAATTGAGTTAAGTCTAACATTAGCTGGAAAGAATCCTTGATGGAATCTGAAACTTGTGGAGGCACATGGCTGTTTTCTGGCTCAAAAAGTATTAGTGAGAACAGTTAGCAAAGCATGCAATGGAGAAGTGAAATCAGGGTATTAGAGCTCCTCTTTTAACTATTCTCTCAATTCTCTATATTACCTGCAAAAACGAAAAAAAATTAAACAATGTAGGGTTTGTTTTTGGTTTTGGGTGGTTTTCTTTTTTTGTTTTCTTTTTTTTTTTTTTTTTTTTTCATTCATCAGAAGAAAAACTTAAATTTGCATTTGCTTGTTTCTCGGCTGCATTCCTCTGGTTACTTACAGTTTTGAATTTGCTACCCTCTGGAAAGGTGTAACACCAGGAAACCTTAACTTGCCATTTGCAGTAATTCTTGCCACTGAATACAGATATCACACACACAAAAAAGGATAAGACAGTTTTGTTGATTTTTTGTGATTTTTTCCTCTGGAAGTAGTGAAGAAGCAAAAATGTAACCACACTCAGAAAATACAGAAATGTGTAAATACAGGATATAGCTGAAGTAGCTGAAGTTGTTCCACAAGCTTCTGGCTTTGTGAAACAGGAAAGCTGTATAAAATGAACATGACTGAACAGTGAGAACAAACAAATCAAATAGTGAGAGCAAATACATGATGAATAGATCATTAAAAAGGGTAGTGCAGGTTTCATTGTGAGTAATTTCAAATGGCACTAAGAAGCATGTGATGGTGTTACAGGAAACAATGTCATTATATCAGACATAGTCCTCTTAACCTGAGTATTCAGAGCTGTTGAACGTGTCCAGCCATGGAGAGGTCAGAATGCTTTACTTCTATAAAATCTACGGTGTCTGCTTTAGGTCGCAGTAATCTGTTCCAGTTTTAGCAACCATGCTAACTAATTTAAATGCCTAAGTCAGAGTTAGTAAGAGCAGATGTTCTCCATAGCTAATTAACGGAAATAGGCATCTTCAGTGAACAGATCAACTCATCCTGGGGCATCTAAGCATCCTTGACAATTCATGACCTGGATGATGTGACACAGCGTACCCTCAGTGAGACTGCATGACACAGAAGAAGAAGTTGCTGATGCACCCGAGGCTTGTGCTGCCATCCAGAGACACACCAAAAGGCTAGAGGAATGGGCTGACAGCAACCTCATGTTGCTCATCAATGAGAAGTACAAAGCCCTGCAGGAATCCCAGAAGGAGCAATCCTAGGCACCCCTACAAGCTGGCGACCACCTTGCAGAAAAGTACCATTGCATTAAAGGTCCCAGGGATCCAGATGGACACCAAGCTGGACATGAGCTAGCAACGTGCCCTTGTGGCAAATGGGAATGGTATCCTGGGTTGAACTGGAAGTCCTTCTGCCATCAGGCTGAGGGAAATGATCCTTTCCTGCTGAGGTGAGGCCACACCTGGAGTGCTGTGCCTACTTCTGGGCTGGTCATTATGGCAGAGAGATGAACATAATGGAGAGACTCCAGCAAAGGACCACAAGGAAAACTAAGGGACCAAATCAACTGAAAAGAGGAAAGGCTGACATAGCTAGGACTATTCAGCCAGGAGAATAAAAGGCTCAGGAGGGAATTTTTTAATGTGTATAAATGCAAGAAATGATGAAGCAAAAAAAAAAAAAATGGAACCAGAGCCTATTTGGTGCTGCCCAGTGACAAGATCAGAGGAAATGGCCAAAAACAAACACAGGACATTTCCTCTGAATATAAGGAAACACTTTTTTCTCAGTGAGAGTGATGGAGCACAGGCTGTCCAAGGATGTTGTGGAGTCTCCCTCTTTGGAGATATTCAAAAGCCATTCGGACATCATTCTGGGAAACCAGTTCTGTGCTTGGGCAGGCCTGGCTTGGGCAGACGGGTTGGACTATGTTATTTCCACTGGTCCCTGTCAAACTCAGACTTTCTTTGATTCTGTGAGGTAAGTTTGCATATTCCACACTCAACAAAAGCTTATTTCTCTCACTTGATTATGAACAGAAAAGATGGTGAATAGCCAGGTCTCAGAAGTTCCATTTCCAGACATATGAAATTAAGTTAGATAGCTTTAATGATTTTCACTCACAGTTACCCAAATACAGTTTTAATTGCTTTACTAGACATCATTAAGACATATCGGCATAGGCAAGCCCTTAAGATGACTTCTGCTTTTCTTAAAATTTAACTTTCACCATTTCAGTAAACTGTGAACAAGGTCAAAACTAGAATGTGGAATTATACAACTTCTTATTGCATAAATAGCTGTTCAGATATATTTACTGATCTGACTTATTATTTTTCTTATGAAAATGAATTCACAGGGGAAGTAAAATAAAATTGCATGGTGTAAGCACAGCAACTACAGCATAATTGTCATCAACAAATGCTACCACACTGTTGTAACATTAGTTTTCAAAACTTTTGACTTTGAATTACTCTTAGTAAATGTTATTCTGTAGGTAATTTCGTTTCTAAGCGGAAATTTTGCAAACTTCCTTGAAGTAACTTTAAAACAATCAAACAACACAGAAGTTAGTCAACATGAAGTGTAATTCTGCACTGGATTCTCTTCCTAAGGTATGAATGTACCAAAGTATTTATTTGAAACCATTCAGTAAACTGATATTACTTCAAGCTTTCAATATCAAACTAATGAAAAATTACTGTATATGTAAGTCTCCTGAATTTTTAAAATACTTCCTCATTTTGTTCATCAGATAGGATCAAACAGTGTAAAGAATTGTAATTCCTCAGCTGAAAGTTACTATTCCCATTTATCACCCTCCAGAACTGAAATCCAGTCCTTGTCATTGAGACAAAGAATCATTCAGGTTGGCAGTGATCCTGGGAGGTCTTAAGTTCAACCTTCTGTTCAAAGCAGAGTCAACAGTGAATTCAGAGCAAGCTGTTCAGGGATTTGCCCACAGCAAATCCATGCTGACTGTTATGAATTACTTCATTTTTCTCTGTGCACCCAGAAGTGGCTTTCAAGCAGACTTGTTTAATGATTTTCTTAGGGAATAGACTGAAGTTCACTGTGTTGTGCCTCTTTCTACTTTTGAGTACAGTACATTCTTTCCTTCAGTCATCAGGCGTCTCCCTACTCCAATATCTGTGGCCATTCAAAAATGATAAAGCTTCCACCCTCTGCATCCTTGAAGGTGTCCTGTTATTTCCCACAGATTTTGATGGGTGAAGATGTCTAAGGATCAATTATTTTCCACTACTGTTATTTCCTCTCCTTCTTTGACTCTAGGCACAAAGACACAAGCACAAACTAAGGCCCCAGCAATTAATATTTCCCAACTGTGCACACAGTAACTGGAAATTGAAGGGTGGCAACTTCTTGTATCACTTATACGCCATCATAAGAAGACATCTAAGTAGGTAATAGAAATGAGGTCCTTAGGCAGCTGTTCTCAGAAACTTATACTGAGAGTGATCTAATTTCATTCAGGCATCTAAAGTTTAACAGTATGCAAACATACTCATGACAATTTGAACAACCTTATCACAGGATCAGAAACTTAGAATAAAAAGGAAGGGAAGACCAGCTAAAAACAGTCAGAAATATTCACCTCTCACTTGGACTAAGATGAGAGGCCTACTCAGCTGAACACCAGCACCCTTGGACAGTTTCACAACCCCAGGTACAAACACCTGCAATAAACAAGCCGTAACTCTAACCCAGAACCAACAAATAGTCTTCCGGGTGTTCTTGATGACTATAGAAACAGCATGATGGTAACTGCCTTTGAGGCAATTTGTCTTTTGATGAATGTTGATTTCAAAAGCAGTTTCAGCTTAAAAACAGTCATAAGTGGCCCACAGTGTGGAAGATAAAGCATGCAGTAAAGCTAGGACCTATTTCAGACAGCATTGCCAGCCAAATAAATGAGTGCCAGATTTAGTAAGATTTAGATACCCAACATCTGATCACAGACCTCATCTCCTTTGTGTACACAAGGTAACCCTGGAAGTTTTTAAGTGTATAATATTTGAAGCTCTATTAATAAAAAAATGACACATCACTAATATTTTCTGGGTTTTTTTACCTCTTATGTAGAGATACTAAACTTGTGAGAAGCTTATTATAGCTAGTGGTGATTTTCAAATACAGATATAGAAAATTAGAACCAAAGATACAAGCATTCCCAGGTATGCTCCAAATACATAGTTATGGGATAATACTGGAAGACTCATATCTTTTGGATGAGAATTTTGGCTTAACTAATTTTTTTGTCTTTCTATTTTCACTTTGTGGGAAATTCATCATTCATTTCTCTAATTTTTTTTCTAAACCTAATATTATGGAGAATTTGGATGAAATTAATATTAATCCTTGGTGGAATAAACAAGTACTATTTTAAAAAGTCTTAGTTCATGAATAAATATTTCAAGTATGTTGAGTTTTCTTTATACGCAATTCTTAGCTTGCTGGTTTTGTCACAGAAACATTTGCACTCCACTAGATGTGCTGAAGTAACTTAATGATTCACTAAATAAATGCATTCATTACTTATTTAGCATAGTACCAGATGAAAAGAAATCAGCCAGTGTTACCCACAGATTTTCCACTTTGTTAAAAGTTATCACAATAGTATCAACACAGAAAAGGAAGCAAGATATATTTCTGGAGTTTGCAAAGTGAAGGGGTGAAATTTTGTATTGCTCCTTGTGCTGAAGCTGGTGATGGAATTTTCTTCCTGTCATAAATGATCTGGCCTAAGAATTTCCACTCTAGTGTCACCCACAGAAACATTAATGACTTTTCAGTCCTACTTTTCTTTTTTGTGTCAGTGTGCTGCCTAAGTTCAAGGCACCGTCTTGGAATATATGTATGCTCATAAATCAAATCAGCAGGTGATCCATGTTTAATATTTACACTGCAAACAAGTCGAGATACTTTAACATCAAATTACATTCATATTATCAGATTACTCTAGAAAACCTCTTGGACCAGTTTCTTATCTATAGCAATACATGTTATGACTTTGATTTCAGTGGTGACCCACTGAAATGAAAACTTTACTGAATTAAGAATCTAGCTTTTAATGGAAGAGAGGTAAAGGTTGGGGAGGGATAAGAGCAGAAGGATGCTCTTTTGACAATTTATCAGACTTTATTTACTTTTTAAAGATGGATTACAGAAGAAGAAAACCTTCCAAGGTTTGTATTAATCTATCACATGTGTAGTCTTTTATATTACAAGGAGTTGCAGCATCACTACAAGCAATAAATAAGAATATTTAGGTGACTAGTTGCACAGCACAACCACTCAGTTTCCATTAGGAAGAAGCTGTTTGGATTCTTTATTGCACAGTTTCCAACATAAAATCTAAAAAATATGGGTTCATATATTTTAATTTTCCTCTATACCTTCCATTTTTATTTTAATATAAGAGAAGAACTGTGATAATATAGCAGAAATTCTCAGTCACATAAGCAAGCTTTCCTCTTCTGTTTTCTTTGGGATTCATTAAGGGTGGAATTCACATAGTAGGCATAAGAAATATGATGAGAAATCGTCTTCTCCCATAGGACAACTTGTCTCATTGTATTAGTGCATCATTTGTTTTACAGCTTGACTAAAAATAAGTGTTGAAAATCTTGTATTAGTTATTTTGAAGTACTAAGAAACTGTAGTTTAAATTTGGTTTCTATTGCATCTAATTTATTCAAATAAGCAAAAATAATCATATTTTTGTGGCTATCCTAAAATCTGGTCAAAGAACAAAAACTATAATCAGACACTATGAACACTGAAAACATGAAGAAGAAAGGGTGAATAGTGAAATATAATGTAGCCACATGCAGAGTTTGAGTGGTTCAGAATCATATTTATAAAATAATTATTTTTATAAATACAACAGAGATTAGTAAAGTATGTGAAATTTCTTTGTTGCAATGTGTATAAAAGCCACAAAATAAGACATATTTGTTGAAGTCACATTAACATTCAGATTATATGATAAACAAGAGTCATAAATCTGAAAAAAAATTCACAGGAATAAATATGTACAAGCCAAACAGAAGTTGAAAACGAATACAGTTATTTTTATTCCAGGAAGAATTTTTAGTACTTTTATGGCAGTGAAGACTTCTTCATGTTCTGATGAAAATCATTACATATGATGTATTTTTATGTGTTTTTTAAAGTTCTTTCCTCAGTTGTGTTGTGCCTAGACAAGTAAATCACATAAAGCACTATCACAAATAATTGTCTCAAACATAGGCAATACCTGAAAATCTCTCCTTAAATGTGTTTCTGATCGCTGTGTAGAGAATACTATCTATTTAGATATGCCTAGTAATGCTTGGAAAGGCAAGTAATTGCTCACCTTGCAGTAACCAGCTCTGTAGGATGCAGGATTTACAAAGATTCCATTTTCTTGGGTATCTGTATTCCAGGTATGAGAAATGTAATTCTTTCCTAATAAACTAGTAAAACGCATGACAACTTTATGAGCTTCCCATTTTGCTCGGTAATAAAGACACCTCATTGTCAGGAATCCAAATTTGTCAAAACAGAAAACATGCTTGAGAAGCTTAGCTACAATAATATGGACAGCATTCTTCCTTTTTTCACGTGGTAGAAACTTGGTGAGTTGCACAGAAGTACCTTATTTGTTGAGATGAATAGGAAGCATACTGCAATATCAACAGAATGAGCTATCTATCAAATCTTTTGTATCTAAGTACACAATAGCACAGTTTGGTATCAAAATATGGATTGAACCCCACAGCAGACATTTGCAAGTTCAGTCCATAGAAATTGGCACGCGTTCTAGATCTTCTTCATTATTAAAATGAGCGCCATTTGAAACCCAGTCAGACTCTTTGAAGGTACCCACTTTTCTGAAGATGTTAAAAACATTTCAGTGGAAATGTAATTATTGGCCTATTCCAGACCTCTCGAGGAATTAAAAAAATCAGTATAAACATATCCATGGCATTGACTTGAGAAGGAGCATCTAAGAAGAGAAATGTAGAAGGAGAAATGTAGATTTAATTTCAGAGTAAATAAGTTTAGTGTAGAACCTAAGCTGAACACTTTCAAAGAAACCTGTCTATGAGGAGCTCAGGAATTATTTTATTTTCTATTAAATAACCCTTAAACAAAGAAATCTCCAAGAAAAAGTGAAAATCAGAATAGATACTGAGAATCTACTAAACCGGGAGCTCAGTATGTAGCATGAGAAGCACAGATATAAATTTTGTCCCATAAGTAACCTTGATAAATAAACCTTGACCTCTTACAGAGTGAAAGGTAGTGCTCTACCTCTTGTTATAGAGCATCCACACCGATGCCAGTAAAAATTGTTTTTATTCTACAGTGTAAGGATGGGACAGTTAGAAAGTAGAGGACCAGTTCAAAGGATTTAAAGAAAAGACAGAAATACTTATTTCATGTTGTAAAGTCACATCATGAAAATTATTTCCAAAGGGAATTTTTTTAAAAGCTGCAATATTTGGATTATCTGGAATAATAAGTTACTGGGACTTCTAAATTTGTCAAGTTCCTATATTGTGAGACTAAGTAATATTTTCAGCTATGATTCTTTCTTCTTAAGGAACAAAGGTTATTTGTACTCCCTGCAGGATACTATACAACAGTTGTATCTATTTTATTTTTAAATTTTATATATTTTAATAAAAGAAGCAGGGATCATTCCCAGATTCTGAGGTCAACATTTCAGCTTCAGCTGCTGCACATCTAAACTTCACATTGAAGGTTATAGAACTCTACAATGCACGATATACCATCATCTAAACACCTAATTGAGTTGAATTTATGAGGTGGTACACTGATGACTGCATCCATCACCAACAGGTAAGACTGAGCTCATTTTACATCAGACACCAAAGAGGATACAGTAGAAACTGTTTTTTATATCCTATGCAGACAGTTGTGTTAGCACTACTCGGTTCAGTCCTAGTAATCTACTTAACAGTGTGTGTAATCTCTTAATCTGAGTGGTTTTGAACCCTTGGTTTCCAGTTGCAAGGATACTGTCCCAGCCAGGCTGGAATGATAATATATTGAGACAGTTGGACCTTTAAGAAGTGCAAAATTGATGGAAAGTCATACAACAAAAGAAATTGACTTTCCAGTTGAAAGATAAGAATACTCCCACAAGGAAGGCAGATCCCCAAAGATGCTGATAGAGCTTCATGGCAAATTTCATGAAGATGCTTACTATGCAGTCCTGATTTAAGCTCTTATTCAATCACACCCTCTTATTCACTGTTTCATCAGTCAGCTCAAGGCTGTTCTTGACCCAGGAGATGAGGATATTTGCCAGTGCTGGAGGAAAAGATATACAGGGATAGTTGCCTCAATGAAAACCAGAGAAAAAGGAGTACCTTGTTTATATCTTCCAAGGCAGACTTTGTTAGGAATCATCTTTTCTCTACAGAGAGACAAAGCCCACAGATAAGACAAACCACACTGATGCAATCACTAGGTTTAACAGCAGACAGAGAATAACACAAAGTCTGGCCAGTCAACCAGACCATTCCTATGAAAACACAGGGGGGGAAAAAAAAATAGATAGATGTATGTCTCCCTCCACACAGTATTTGTGCTGAGAATGCAAATGGATGCTGGAACAAAATTATATTGTGGGAGGGCAGCTATCTGAGAGAAGAAGGCAGAGCAAACAGAAATATTTATCAGAGTGTCTTTGATCACCCAAAAGTCCAAACAGGATTTTATCAATTTTTCTAAAGACACATTTAGCCAGAAATTTATAAGGTAATGTCTCTCTTTTTATTGTTAAATAAAAGAATGAAAGTCCAATCAATAACACAAACAATTCACAAACTGAACCAACTATTCCTGAAAAGAAAGCCTTAGGCTGAGTTTAAGCAGAGCTTAACTTAAGCGTAACTTCAAATGAACTTACCCAGAAAATGAGCAAGCAGAATACTCTGTTGTAAGTAGGGAACAGACAGTATCTAACCTTTTAAAGTGTCTTAAAAAAAAAAAAAAAAAAAAAAGAAAGAAAAAGTCAGCATTTTGAGAAAAAGAAGGTATGAGGAAGATATCTTACTTATAATTTTGCTTGCCTCCACATAAAATAAAAAGGTACAGGTTAGCCAGCCCAGCCCACTTATCGTGATAACAGCTCTCACAGATAGTGGTGGGTGCAAAGAAAGCTGTCAGGAATAGGGAAAATATGAAGAATCCTTACAGATTAAAAAAGAAATTAAAGCAAAAATATGGTACTGTGGTAGGATCTGTTTGGCTCTTCTGTTAAACAGTGGAGAAAAGCTCCATGAAAGAAGAAATTATATATGTGAACTTTATCTATACCCAACACAAGTTAAAGTCAAGACTGTCCTTCTTCCCTCACATCTACATCAAAACCAAACAACTTGCAAGCTATCTATAAAGAAATTAAATATAGCATTGATGTGTCTGCCTGAAGTTGGACACTGTGAGTAATTGAACTGTGCAGAGGTTAATAAAAACACAATGGGTATCCAAGGAAATAAGTCAGAGCTGTGAGTCTTGATGAGCCTTTTTTTTTAAACATGCAAACCTTTGGGATGCAATGTGTACATGGCACAGTGAGACTGACAGCTCTGATCAAATACAACGTAAGCACTGCTCAAACATTGTAATTTAGTTATTACTCACCAGGTCTGTATAACCTGTAGAGAAAATAGTCTGATGCTATACTACATCATATTACTATAAACAGGAAGAGATATAAGTTATTTCAATGTAAGAAAAAAGAAGAAAAGAAATGGAAGTCTATGAACCTCTATGCAAAATATATTGTATTAATGCATTCTTTAAAAATAACTTCTATTTACTCAGTGAAAATAAAAAAGGTGTAGAATGGACAAACTTGGATCCCATAAATGCCAGAGTTTTCATATGCAATTACAGCTGCTCCCTTGTGTCTACATGTTATGACAATGTAATTGCATGATCACCTACTAATTTTCAAATGATACATTAGAAAATCTTGCAATAACTTTTAAAGCTCTTATGAGGCATATTTTATAAAGAATGTTTTTTCTGGGGAACTTTCCCTATTTACCAGGTATCTTGTAAATAAAGGTTATTCATGGTCTTTCCCATACAAAAAACTTGTGCATTGATAAAAAGATTTCTGAAAAAATGTATTATATACTTTCATCACAAAAATTACATGTAAATGTGAAATTGAAGACAAATTTGTCACCCTACAAAAGTCTGTAAATCACTTCAGTGAAGCTCACTATTCATTAACAACTTCCCACCCTCTTTCTCTCTCTAACTGTTGTCTTTATTGTTGTCCAAGGAAGATTGACTACAGATTGATAATACCAATGAAACCCATAACTTCAGCTGGGGATATATCTGCTGAAGAAGTTTTCAGAATTTCTTCGTATAAAACACTATTTTATTTGTCTTGTTCTATGGAACAAATGCAAAATGCTCTTAAGTAGTGCGGCTTTTTCCCTTCACCTGTATGTAGGAGTAACATCCAAAGAATGACTTATCTATCATACAGTAAAGATATCATGACCAGCAGCCAAAAATATATTAGAAGTTGCCTGCTAGGCAGGTAATCTAGAATGTGTGGGAGGGAAACAGGGTTGTGCTAAGCTCCTTATTTAACCAGCTCCTAGGGACTGCCACTGACCAGGAATGCCACAAATTACATGGAAACAGGAACTCTGCAGTCAGTGAAGCAGCTCATCTTAGAGAAAAAAAAACAAAGGAGCTTGCAATCCTTTTCCCAGCACAGGTCAGCAAGAGTCAGCACAATGATGTTGGCTTTCCACAACACATGGTCCCCAGCAGGAGTCAGATTGACTCCTCCTGGTGCAGAAGCCTTGACAGAGATTAAGCTCCTGGAAGGGATCTTAATCATCCAGGTCTCAGAGAGTGTCTGCTGCTTCTCTCCAAGACTGCACTGGAAGAGATGGTGTCCTCAGCTGTATCACGTGTGCTCTACTCAAATCATTGAGCTACCAGGTGAAGCTGCTAAGACTGTGTAATGTTGGAGAGAGGGAATGGGAAGAAGTCTACAAGTTCTTAAAGAATATTTTTCAAAGGTCATCCAGAAGCTACATTTGAGTGGGTGGTGGCTGGAAACATGTGACTTCCATCAACAGAAAGTTCTTTCTGTTTCTGTGCATGTGGAACTGAAGGACACTTGCCACAGTGAACAATAAACATCTATTATTTGCTGCCTCACCAAGAATAGGACTTGAGAAAGAAGCCTCATGATGGCAGGGACAGGTTTTTAGTGAGAAGGTGGGGGGAGGGCAGGCTTTAATCACCCCAAGATCTACTGCAGGGGTAGCACAGTGGTGTGTAAGTCCAGGAGTTTTCTGGAATCCAAGAGGACAGTCTTTCAACACAGGAATACATGAAATTTGCTGCAAAGGTGATCTGGTAAGTCTTCTACAAACAAGTAAGGAAAAATTGATCATTGACATAAATATCAATGGTAACTTGAGCTGCAGTGAGCACGTGGTGATGGGAATTCAAGATCCTGAAAGAATCAATGAAGGCAAGAATTACCATAAAGACCTTTGATCTCAGAGAAGATTTTGACCTGTTCAGGGATTTGCTTGGCAGGATTTCATCAGAGGCTGCCCTGAAGAACAAAAAAAGACCAGGAAAGCTGACTAATCTTCAAAGACATCTTCCTTAAAATGCAAGAATGGCTCCATTATGGTGTTCTAGAACTTAAGCAGATACAATAGAATGTCATTCTGAATTAATGGGGAATTCCTGATTGATCTCAAATACAAAATAGCAAGTGGAAGTAAAGACAAGGTATTTAGAGTGAGGACAAGCTATACCAGAGGATTACTGCTACAGGGAAGAAACAGAGAAAGCAAAAGCTCAGTTGGGATTCAAATTGACAAGGGACCTGAAGGACAAGAGCTTTTAAAGATAAAACAAAAGCAAGAGTAAGTAATATGTGAACTCATTGCTGGATAACTTGAGAGGAAAGTGACAAAGAATATAGAAAATGCTCAAGTACTCAGTGCTTTCTTTGTCCCAGACATACTGGCAATGCTCCCAGTCCTTGGTCCCTCCCAGGACCCTGGGCCCAGTTGCAGATTTTGCGGCAGTCAAGTGCTACTCACGCTAGAAGAAGAGTGAGATGATGATAATTTAAACAAGCATGGCATCCACATGCATTCAGTACTGATGAGGGAGCTGGCTACTCTTACTACAGGGTTGTTCTATACAATCTTTGATCTTGATGATCAGGGAAAATTCCTGATGACTGGAAAAATGCAAATATCACAATAATCTTCAGGAAGGTAGAGAAAGAAGATTGTAGGAACAATAGGCTAGTCAGCCTCACACCAGTTTCCAGGAAAACTGCAGAACAAGTCCTCCCAGAAATAATTTCTGGCACATGAAGGAGATCAACATGTTAAGGAACAGTCAGTGTGGTTTTTCAAGGTAAAACATGTCTGACTAATCTGATTGCCTTCTGGGGACAAGGGGAGAATGCTGAATGCTGTTTAACTTTGTTTTAGGAAAACTTTTGACATAATCTCCCATACTAGCTTCATAGAGAGGAAACAGAGGTACTGCATGGGTGGACTACAAAGTGCATGCAGAGCTGGCTGTAGTCAGCACCTCAAACTCCACCTGGCAGTTGTGGCAATCCCGAAGGATGGGCAGATACCTGGGATTATTGTAAGGAAGCAGCCAAAGTCCACTGTTCCACAAATAAGGGGGAACCAGGAGCAGAGTACTACAACACAGGCAGCAGGGCAGGAGCCTGGACAAAAAGAACTCAGTCCACCAGCACCAAAATGAGGCTAGTTGGGTCTGGCTGTGGTATCCAGTCTCAGACACTGTGCAGTGATCAAAGTCTGTAGTGAAGAGGAACAGGTCAAGCCAGGAATACAGTGCACAGATCAGGGGCCAAATTTGGACCGTCAGGGCTTATGATCAGGCACAGGTATGGCTGCAATGCAGTGGGAGGCGTAGCTCAGTTGGGAGCCAAACAGTTGATCTGCAGCTCTGAGTAGCTCTCAATAGAAGGGAGTCAGCCTTTTCTGAGGCCTTTTTTCAGAGTTGTCTGGGACCACTCTGCTCAAGGACACCAAAGGAAGGGGAACAGCCCTCCCGCCCTGCGCTATCCCTAAGTTGACCCTGAGCCCAGTGACCCACACCTCCAGGAGGGAGGATTTTCTCAGGGCCTTCACATTGATACTACTGCTGTGTCCTGGGGTGACTTTATGATACTGGTATCCCCAGTCATCTGGTTTATGTTATATATTAAGTTCTGCACCGTTAAGACTGGCTCTGAGAGCAAGAGAGGAGGAAGAAGAAGCACGCAGTTTGTGTTAAAGAAAAACATCACTCCCACACATCTCACTGCTGGACTGTGGTGTCTGCAGCACAGACAGACAGCGGGACAGAGCTTCTCTCTGGCTTTTAGTTAGTTTTAGCTAGCTGAGGCAGAGGAGTTCCCTGGACCTTTGGTTTTGGGTTTTTTTTTTTTTCCTTTTTCTTGGATCTGTGCAAGCCTGCTCTGGACTGAACACCCAGCCAAACCCCAGGAGCTCACGCCTGTGGCCCACCGGGGCCTGGGCCTCGGCACTTTCCAGTGCCGGAGGGACTGATAAGAACCTGAGCGAGCCGAGCTACACCACATGAAAAGGACTTTTCTTCCTAAACTTGCCACTCCATCGAACAGCAAGAGGTTTTATTATTTAATATTATTCAATTTTCTGTTAAATAAACAGCTTTTTCCACTTCTCTCCAAGGAATTTTTTTCCCTTTCCCGGACCAATTGGTGGGGAGGGGGCATTTCCCTGGGGAAATCCCCATTTGGAGTTTTCCTCCCTAATTTGCCCTAAACTAGGACATGCTGTCTTTATTAAAGACTAGAATGACAAGATGGATCTCACTTTCAGTTTTGTGACTGATGTCACCAAGAGGAACAGTTGATAAGGTGGAAGGCTGGGCTTCCATTTGGAGTGACTCAAGAGGCAGGGATGCTTGCTGACAGGTAGAGCAGGAAGCAGCAGAAGCTGGCTGCCCAGCAAGGGAAAACTAACTGGTAGCAAGGCAGGCAGGGGCAGACCTCACTAACAAAGATCCAGAAGGCTGTCATTAAATCTGGATCAGGATCAGGACTGGATAGAGCAAACAGGTGTAGCTCAAAAGTCTGCTCTCACAAGGCAGGCCCAATGCCATGTTAGATAGGCCCAAAGTCAAACCGGAGATTCTGGGCTGGGGTCAGGATTAAAAAGGTACAAGATCAGGCACAGATGTAAATGCTACACAATAGCAGTGTAGCACAGGCAAGGCACAGCAATACACCCTCTGCTGAAAAGCAGTTCCCGAGGGAATGCAGGGCTGTGCTCTCATTTCTCTCTTGCTTTGCAACAGCCCTTTCAATGAGGGAGCTGACCTCAGACTGAGCCAGTTGGATTCCTCAGCTCAGCCAACTAAGTTGCTAGAAGGGGGAAAATGTGCTCAGGAACCTGGCAGCATCTCATGAAATTCAGCAAAGGAAAATGCAAAATCCTGCATCTGGGTTATGATATTGCAATGGCACAGGCTGACTAGAATGCAGATCCGTAGAAAGGAACCTAGATTCAGGATGATGAGTGTGAATAAGCAGTGCAGTTCTGCAGCAATGCAGGCTTAAACACAAATAGGTTGCATTAGTAAGAACCTAAGCAGTGGGTTAGCTGAAGTGTTTATTCTCTTCTCCCTGGCAATTGCAAGACTACGTTTGGAGAGTCATGTCAAGTTTGGGTGTCTGCACTATAGCAAACACATTGACAAACTGGCAGAGTCCATCAGAGGCTATCAAGATAGTTAGGAAACGAGAGCACATGCCATACAAATAGAGCTTGAGAGTGCTGGACTCATTCATTTGTAATAGAAGAAGGCTGGGTGACAGCTAATTGCTGTCTTCAACTATGCAGTAGGTGAAGACAGAGTAGATGGAGCCAGATGGCTTGGATATACAGAGTGAAAATAGGAGAGGCAATGAACAAAAATTGCAGGAGAGAAAATTACTGTTAAGTACAAGGAGAGAAAAAGTCACCATGAGTATGGCCTAACACTGGAAGAAGATTGCCAGAGAAACTTCAACTCTGAAGATATACAAAAGTTGGCTGGATAAAAGTTCTTCAGCAACCTAAGCTACTCATAGTGTTGAGGATTGGAGAGGTCAGAGAAGGGAGATTTAGAACAGGTCAATTTCCAAGGACCCTGACAGCCTAAATCTATGTCATGCACCTCATTGTTAGCTCAGATTCTAGGAATGCCTTAGAATATATTTTGAAAACAAGACTTGGAATGGTCAGACTCATGGTCTGTATGTAATTTTTATGATAATGTTATAATAAGCCTGTAACTACTGTTCACTGTAATGAAGAATAGATATTGATGTCTCACTGTCCACATAGAAAATGGTGCCATGTGGGCTTCTGCAGGGTTGGCCAAGGTTTGATACTATATAATAATGTCATTAATGATCTGGATGATGGAATGCAGTGTGTGCTTATTAAATCTGCAAACAATACTAGGCTGGAAGCAACTGTGTACCTTGGAGGACAAGATTAGAATTCAAAATGATCTTGACAAACTGTAGGAAGGGTCTGAGAAAAACAGGATGTTATTGAACAGACACAAGTGTGGGGCATTACTTTTAGTAGACATACTAAATTGCACAAATACAGGATGTGCCTCATCCAGCTTGTTTGTACTTTTGCTGAACATGATCTGGGTGTAACAGAGGATCACAAGCTGAATAAGAGTCAACAATGTCATGTTGCAGCAATAAAAGCAAACAGCACTGGCATTTTTTTCTTTAAATGTTGTAATCTGCAAGACATGAGAAATAATCTTTCCCCTCTTCGCAGTACTGCAGGGTCTCAGCTGTAGTAGCCAGCCCAGCTTTAAGCACTACCTCAGTAAAGATGCTCAACAACTAATGCAAGATCATGACTTTAAGCCCTATTGGGACTCTTGTGACAGTAATATTTTTGACTTACTTTCCTGGTGAAACTGTAAACATCCAGAAATGCATGCTTTTCCCAAGAATCACATCCCTTCTTTTACAGTCATAGATGGAAATCATTAAGTCATTATCAATAAAATATCCAGAAAGGTAGTGAATTCAACAGCATTCTACAGAATGACTAAGTTGGAACAGACCTCCAAGATCATTGAGTCCAACCCATGCCCTAACACCAAGAAAGGTAAAATAAATAATGCTGTGAAATTGAGGAAGAAGTGTTTCATAGCTCTTTCTTTTCTAGGTGATAGATGGCTTTTGTTTCTGATGGTGGTGGTTTTTGGGTTTTTTTGGCAGTAATGTCAGAAAACAAAACAACTATCCTAAATAACACCTTCTTTTCATTTTAATGAAAGAAAGCAAAAAATGAAACTATTTCCTTTGGATAAATCCTGCATGCATTTTCACACAGAAAACTTCTTAAAAATCAGTTGCTTTGCAGGAATGTAAGAAATATGTTTACTAGGTGTTTTTTGTTTGTTTTTTTTTTGTTTGTTCGGTTTTTTTTTTGTAAACTATTTCCAGAGTTACAGATATAACAGCTAAATACATAAACTGGGAAGATAATCATAGAATCCTTAATTCAAAGAATAGCCCAGGTAGGATGGGACAGGGTGCGTTCTTTAGCTTGTGACCATCTTTGCAGCCCTGGTTTGGACCGTCTTCAGTCTATCTGTACCTTTCATGAGTTGTGTTGCCTATACTGGGACTCTGGCTGCATCCTGACAAGCGCTGCATAGAGTATGAAATAATGTCAAATAATACTCATAGTTACTGTAGGTTACTCCAGATAATATCAATGATCTATCAATAAATTGTTCGGTGCTTCCTGCTAATGAAATTTGGCCATCATTCACATATACATTGTTGAGATAAACTAGCCTATCTATTTTAACCCTTCCATCCATCTCCTCCTTGGTGGATTATAAATGTTAAGTCCTTAAAGTTATAATTTAATGGTATGAGGTTGAAAATGTGTTTCTAATAAGATAAAAGAGCTTGGGATCCTTTTTGTCTCCTATTGTTGTTCATAATGCAGCATATAGACAAAGGGTTTGAACAACATTTTTTCTGTCTAAGCATTTATTTGGTTTCAAGTAGCTAAAGTGAAAGCATGCAGAGCACATAAAATAAACATAATTTGTTGATGAATTAGGTCTCTTTTCTTCAACAAATATATGCTTCATAGCAACAATTAGTTCATTGCATTATGGCAGTGTTTCCACCAAAAGTTCATTTCCATCATCCGTTATTGTCTAGAAACATGCTAAAAGAAGCATGTCAGAAGTAACAAAAATTTACATGTTTCAACCCAAATTAGAGTTCAGCCCATCATGCTGCATGGAAAAAAAAAAAAAAAAAGAGTGCTTGAAAAAGAGTAGAGAACGTAAGGGGAAGGGAGAAGATCAGCACAGCTTTTTTTAAGACCCTAGCTGTTGTCCTGAAAAGAGATTTTTATGGGCCCTCATGTTACCACAGTCCCATTATGCAAGAGCCAACAACATACACTGAGGTATCTACAGATCAAGGAGTTGAGCTATCAGTATCAATGGAACAAAAAACAGTTATGGAGAACCAACAAAGAGGTCAATATTAAAAATTGACCTTTATAATAACTATTCTAATAATAATGTCAGTACTAAAAATTATTGTATTAACTTCACTTTTAAAAAGGCTGTCATGGTCATGCTTGCAAAGTATAAGAAAGATAAGACGAAGATGTCCGAATGGAATATGCAGCTCAAACTCGTAGTTTTAAAGCATGACTTGTGAAACAATCACAGAATAAACTCTTTCAAAGCCAAGAACCTAAGCTATGCATGCAATAAATTGTGCTGTATGTTTCCTGTAATAAAACATACAAATCCTGCTATTTACATCTATGCAACTTTTACTGTGATTATACACTAATAAAAACAATTAAAAAAAGAACACTTGAATACATATGAACATATATAATATGTCATATATATACATATATCTTCACTTCTGTTTTATGTAGATCTGGTTACTGTTCAACTAATTCTCGGACTATTACCTCTTTTTACTCTAAAAGCTTATATTTAATGAATTCTTCTCAATAGAATTTATAACCAACAGAACAAACATAATGTCTATTCTATTTTTAGTACTCTGAGTGTAAAAATCAGAGAGATTAATATAGATTAATGTGTATTTTTTATAGGTAATAACTATATTTTTCAAAATTTCTACTGAATTATTTGGATAACCTATTGCAATAAAACCAAAATAACTCCTTGAAGTCATACCATCTTAATCTGCTTCACTATGATTGAAATGTAGGGAATCTCACTTGGAAGGTCTGTTAGAGCGTTTCTCAAATTGCACAGGGTATAACGAAACTTGCCTCAAGAAAAAACATACAAGGTATTTTTTTAATATTACTCTCTTTCAAGACTAAAGTAAGAAATTGAATAAAAAGCATGTAGAAATTATTTACAGTTAAGTAGCAAAAAATTCTTGCTAATTATTTTTACCCGCGCTTTCATGCACCCTGTCACATGTAACTTAAAAACAGTGAATGAAACACCTCTGAGCCGTGTGGTGTGAGTGACGTGCTGGAGGGACAGGAAGCGATCCAGAGGGACCTTGACAGGCTTGAGAGTTGGGCCTGTACCAAGTGAATTTCAACAAGGCTCAGTGCAAGGTCCTGCACCTGACTCAGGGCAATACCAAGCACAAATACAGGCTCAGCAGAGAATGGATTGAGGACAGCACTGAGGAGAGGGGCTTGGGGATGTTAGTGGATGAGAAGTTGCACATGAGCCAGCAATGTACACTTGCAGCTGAGAAAGCCAAATATATCCTGGGCTGTACCCAAAGCACTGTGATCAGCAGGTCAAGGGAGAGGATTCTCTGCCTCCACTTTGCTCCATGAGATAACATCTGCAGTACTGCATCCACCTCTGGTGCCCCAAACACAAGAAGGACATGGACCTGTTGGAGCAAGACCAGAGGAGGGTCATGATGGTGATGAAGTGACTGGAGCACCTTTCCTACAACAGGCTGAGAGAGTTGGGGTCATTCAACCTGGAGGAAAGAAAGCTCCAAGGAGACCTTATAGCACCTTCCAGAACCTTAAGGGGGTCTGCAGGAAAGCCAGAGAGGGACAATACAAGAGGGCATCTAATCATGGGACAAGGGGGAATGGCTTTAACCTGAAAGAGGGTAGGTTTAGGTTAGATGTTAGGAAGGAAGTCCACTCTGAGGGTGGTGAGATACTGAAACGGGTTGCCAAGAGAAATTGTGGATGCCCCATCCCTGGAAATGTTCAAGGCCAGGCTGGGTGGGGTTCTGGGCAATCTGGTGTAGTGGGTGGTAATCCTGTCCATGGACGGGGCTTGGAAGTATACGATCTTTAAGGTCCCTTCCAACTCAAACCTTTCCACGATTCTATTTGGTGCAGACCGTTCCTACAGTTTGTCAAGATCATATGCATAGCAGAGAAAATTTAGATGCTGTGATGGTCTTTCTGTTTACATTTGCCAGGGGTTTTTTTGCACTTACAAGAAATCCTGGTTTTCAAGAGAAAGGGGCTAATAGCACTTCCTGATCCTGGCACAGGAACAAATCACATTATCCTTACTCATGAGAATAATCTAATTAAACACAACAGGAGTCCTCATGTGGACACAGTAAAGCAAGCATTATTTTGATGCCACAGTGGCAGACAAATGAAAATTCTCTTCTTCTTTCAAACATGGTTCAGTTCTGATCTATATAATTTCATTATTAAAAAACCCACTTATTTTCTAAGAGACAGTGTAAATATATGCCTGTACAGAACAGCCCCTATTTACTGAAACAGTTACATGTTTTGTAGCCAAGAGTCTGTCTTCTAAAGCATGTTCTTTCAAGCTTTCACAGTTGAATGATTACATAATCTTTTTACCCCAAAAATGAAGTAGTATTGCTAGAATTTATTTTAGAACTGAAATATGAAATGAGCTAAAACTTTAAACTTTATTTGTCAGTTTTATCTTCTTCTCCATGTGCTTGTGGCAAACATTGGAACATGGATAAAGGTCTTTTTCTTTGTTTTTTGATATTATATTTGAGACCACCTTCTGGCATTTATGGAGAATGGACTCAGAGAAAACTTGAAGAATATCACAGGAAAAAAAAAAATCCTTCCTGTCGACTATTACAGCTGAGAGCAAATTATGCTCTGGAAACAAAGGGATTGCTTTCTCTCATTTCAGTGGGGAGCAAGTGTTGTAAGAGGTACAGAAAGAGAAAGGATCGGATCCTGTCATCATCCTGTTTTTGTGAAGGATGAAGGAATGCATAGCATCCTTTTACTCCTGCTACACCTAGTCTGGGCCTGTGTCAATGACTGACCTTGCATGCTGACCTAAAAATGGCTACAATTATGCAAATTCTACAATTTGCTAAAGCAGAACACCTTGCTGGACTGAGATCCAACTAAACATCTCATGAATGAAATTGCTACTGAGAAATTCACAGTCTTTGGAATGAAAATGTCAATATCAAGAAGATGAGACAAACAATATTTTTAAAGGAAAGATATGCATCATGTTCTATAGCTGTATGTATTCTTTAATTTTCAGTTTGATGAGGTGCTAGAATGGAAGCAAATGAACACCAGACCTGCAATTACTAAAGGGCTGAGATTAATGTTTCAAATTTGTTTTTCTCTCAGAACGCAAGTGCTACAATAATGTTCACATGAGCTGATGAATGGCTTACCTCAGTGAAAGTTTTCTTATCAAAAACAAACACTGTTGATTAGAGAAGACAGCTACTTCCCAACAATGGTCCAGCTTATAAAAATAAAGGGAACACAATTTTGAAAAATTTATTTGTAAAATCAAATATGAGTTTACGAACTAAAGGAAGTCTCTCCTATTAAACATAATGTTGGGAATTAGCCTTCTTTTAATGTTTTTTTCCCCTAATACTATATTATATTATGTGATTTCACCAGTGAAAATGTTCACCAGTTCAAACAGAATATTATATAATAAAGGATTTGACTAATACAACTTTTAAAGAAATTCATGACTGCAGCTTTATCAGAAATTCAATGTGGAGGAAAAACACTGATAGTTGTATATGGAACAAGCTGTAGTCAGAAATTACTGCAGCAGTTGTACATAGGCAAATGATGGAGTCTTCCATGAAGAATAGCATGAAGTGTGGAATGGAAAATAAAATGTATCAAACCATATTTTGTTATCCTTCTTTTCTTGTGAAAAAAGTTTATGTGGTTATGTGGTTAGTTCATCTGTTTCACCACAAAGATGAAGAAGTCATTGACAAATTTTAAGCAAATTTAACAATGGATTGCAAAGCTTCAAAGTTATTTTGGGATTTGTCAAAGTCAGTAAGTCAATAGAGATCCGATTTAATATACCTACCAGTAGAAAAGCAATTATAACTTAGCCTCCTACCCGTTTGGCAAGGACAGGCAGTAACCACGAGATGAATCAAAACAAGAAAAATGGTCAACCCATCATCCAACATGAAGTTTCACCCAACAGTGGTATTTGTAGCAACATGTCTCACCATACAGATGTAGATGTGAGAGTAATCAAGACAACTGACTGTCATGGGTTAGCTCCTAAAGGTATTATCATTTTTAGTGATGGTTACAGAGTTCCAGGCTGACGTTTCAGTTTTGCAAAAGCAGTCATGTATTCCTGAAAGCAATATAGTGAGTGTGTATTCAGCTTTGCTAGTTCTGCTGTGGGGCTGGTGAGAATGGAACCTTTGGCACCTCCATGAATATAAAAAATGAAAGTACACCTTTATTATGGATCAGACAGGACTGCTTGTGGCTGGTGGAAATTGTAAAGGAATTTCTTCCAAGAAAGTTTTGTGCTTTCTTATCTCTCATAAATGACCTTTTGGATGTTCTTCTCATCTTTTGCAGCTTCCTGAAATAATTTCTGAAATGTTCTGTGTTTCACAGCCAACCACTGTTTTAGTCATGTCTGTATATCTGAAACACATACTGACAAGCACCTATGAACTTTGGCAAAAAGTAAATGTATCTCTAAGTACACAGAGCATATGCATCTTAGTACAGAGCTGAAGTATCCTCCTTCCTTTGGTGGAACTTACAGCAGCTGCAGTAAGTAAGGATGTACTGATCCAGATTTGCTGATTCATCGTGTTTTTGCAGTTTATTACCTAGAGCTGGCTGTAAGGAGGACCAGCAATCCAGCCAAAACCCCAAGTTTGGGGCTACAGAAGAGTCAGGATAAAAGGTATTCTACGACCAGGGGCAAGCTTTGTTCTAAAATCAAACTTTGTGATGAGAGTCACTATGAAACCATGACCATATTTTTTTTAATAGTATGAATTAACCCCAACACACACAGAGCAAATATATACAACTTTATTCAACACATACAACAACTATTAAAATAATTTGAGTATCCTCAAGGCGCCGGGGGTACTTCTGTTTCTCTAGTACTGGAGAGTCCTGACAAAAATGCTCATTGCCATGAGCATCACTGCAACCAAAGGGCTTGGGAAAACCGATGTTGATTGGACATCACCGCATGGACCACCACCACCACTAAGGAAGAACAGTGTCCGAGGGGCGCGGCACGGCCGTGCCCGTGGGGCCGGGGGCAGCGCACCCGAGGAGGCGGCACGGGCCGTCACCCGCAGCCGCGGCCGCCCGGCGCCGCCACCCGCCCCGCCCGCAGGGGGCGCCCTGGGGCGGCGGGGCGCGGCCGGCCGGGCGCACGGGGGGCTCCACCCCGTCCCTGCCTTGCGAGCTCTCCCCGAGCGGGAGGGCGGCGGCCCCGCGGCGCACGGGCGGGAGGCGGCGGCCCCGCTCACCTGCTCACCTGTGCCCCGGCCGGCTGGGGGGGCCCGGCCCGGCCACTCCCCCGACGGGCTCGGCGCAGGCGCCCTGGCGGCTACCGCAGGCAGGGGGCGGCAACATGGCGGCGTGAGCGGCGGCGGGTTCGGCTCCACAACAACAGCGGCAGCGGCATCGCTCCCGCCGCCGTCCGCCCCGCGCGCCGCTCGCCCCCGCCGGGCCGCACCGCGCTCGGCGCCGCCCGCGCCCCCGGCCCCGCGGCGGGGAGGCGGCCCCGGCCGGGCAGCCCTCGGCTAACGGGGCATCGGCGCCCATAATAATCCCTCATTATAGCGGAGCGGGGGAGCGGCTCCTGGGACGGTGCCGGCGCCTCGGGCCGGCTCCCTGCGGCCCCGCCGGGTGCGACTGCGGTGGATGCGCGGCTCGGCCCGGCCGGGCGGGGAGGCGGCGGCGGCAGGTGCCGGTAACGGCGGGGGGTAAATGGCGAGCGAGAAGCCGGTGTCGGGGCCGGACCCGCAGCCCGCGGGACTCATCTCCGTCGGGGCCGGCGGTGGAGGCGGCGGCGGAGGCGGCGGCAGCGGCAGCAGCGGCGTCGCGGTGATGGGGGAGCTGAGGGCGTCGGGCTCCGGGTCCGTGGTGCTCCCCGCGGGGATGATTAACCCGTCGGTGCCGATCCGCAATATCCGGATGAAATTCGCCGTCCTCATCGGACTCATCCAGGTTGGGGAGGTCAGCAACCGGGACATCGTGGAGACGGTGCTGAACCTGGTAAGCGGCCGGGCACCCCGCCCCGGTGACGCCCCGGCGGGCACCGGCCCGCGCAGCCCACCTCCTGCCGGGGCTGCCCCCGCGCCCCACCCGACAGGGACCTGCATCCTCCCAGCCCCGTGTCCCTCCTACACGTACGGCCCTTCTCCAACCATCCTTCCTTCCCAAACTCCTCGCTAATCCCGCGACCTGCTCATCTCCTCGTCCGTCGTGCGTGTGACAAAAGCCCCCTCAGCGCTCCCTAAACTCCAGGCAGGACCCTACCTAGAACAGACAGGCCACTCTTCCCCTTCCCAGTGCCTCGTCCCGGCCGCCTCCTTCAGAAGTGTAGTGTGTGCAATTTACAGTGTGGAAAAATTAGGAGATTAAGTAATTTACAATTTCGTGTTATGGACGCTGCCCTTTAACCTGGTAGCTTCGTCTTGGGAAGAAGAGTGGCGTGAATGTAGTGTCTGTTTTTAATTGAGAAGCGTTTAAGAAACCCAGCCTGAGCTGGTGTCTTTTCTTGGCGGCTGAAACATGTGAAGGGTTTAACCCTGTTAGATCAGAGCTAGTTGAGCATTTTATGTAGAGGGAGGGGGAGGAGGGAGATTTTTGCAAGGATTTAATACGCTTTAATATCTGTAATAAAGAGTTAGTTGTATTGCAGTATTGTATTGGGTTGCCCGTGTCTTAATAACCTGCCCTGCTTTCCCAGACACATTCTTGTCTGCAAAGTAAGTGTTGTTGCTACTTTGGTCCAAGGTCTGTGCACTGTGCATTGCAAAATACTATTGTACAGACGTAAATAGCTGAAACAAGGAGAAGACGCTAAAATGTAGCTCCTTAGTCAGCTGCTCACTTCATGGAGTGAAAGAGTTACTGCAGGACTGTATGACTTAATGTTTTTGCGCTACCTACACCAAAGCCTGAGGAACCTACAGAAGCCAAGCGAGTGCATCTAAAAATGAATCACTTTCAATTATGTGCAATTTGGTGCTGTTCCTGAATGCAAGATTTGCTGCAGCAAAGCTTTTGAAGCAGTTCAGTCAATGAAATACCCTCAAATTTTGCACATAGAGTAGGATTAGAAAAATGATTGCTCAAAACTGAATGTCAAATAATTGAAACTGCCTTTGTTTCAAATGAGTTTAATGCTTCTAACCTCTAATCATTTTATACAAAGTCCTGTAAATAATATATTTTGTTTCAAACACTTTAAAAAGATGTATTCTTCTGTATCACAGTTATTTGCATTTGACCTAGCACAGACTGAATGGAAAAGCTGCAGCATGCAGGGAAGGATGTAATTTGTTCAGATCATTTTAATATTTATGGCTTATCTGAACACACAGGGTTAAAACTGATAGTTCTGTGAATATGCCAAAACAGTTATCCGGTATATTTCCCATTCCTTTCTACAAGCTGTTTGACAGCTTGAAATGTGACTTGTAAATTTTATTTTTGTTTGTACAAGTATGGTACAAGTCATCATAACTTCATTGGTTTATTACCCGTTTCTTTAAAGGTAGCACTCAAAATAAGTTAATGACGTGCACTTATTTTATTAACTGCCTTAGTATAGATCATGACAGATACGAAGATGTTTAATCATTTTCTGGTTTTCTTTCTTCTTTCATTCTTACTGATATTTAAGCTCATTTCAATTCTGGATGTTAGTGCACCAACAACTGGATTAACATTGACTTCTTTGCTGGAGAGGTTAAGAGTATATTGTGGTGTCTGTGTGGAGGACATCCATTGCTCTATATAAGATAGACCTACTAATCAGTTCCACTTGCTGAAAACATTGTTTATCTTTTAGAATAAACACAAGAGTGTTTAACACTTCTCTCAGCACTGGGAGACATATAAGAATGTGAAACTGCTTGTGAGTCTGCTGCAGCAGCATTGCATCCTGGATCAGTCATTACTTAACAGATGGACTCTAATATACAACAGTCAGTACTCCCAAAGCAGAGAGAGGCTGTATTGTATCTGTAATTGTTTTCTTCTCAGAGCAGTAGATGTTTCAAAATTATCTTTTTATATTTTAAACTTAATTTCCTCACATGTTAAAGAAGCAGTGAATATGGCAGATACAAAGTAAAGCTGATGGCATTTACCTAAGCTACTAAACATTGTCTCCATTAGTATTAAGTATTATTTTAGTAGCAACTTGAAATAAAGTTCAGTTGTCTATTTTAGAAGCATTATTTGGGGGGTAGCTGGGGGCAGAGAGAACTATTTGGTTTGGTAATTTTGTTATTTTGTTTTTCTTCAGTCTTTACTTGTACTACTCTGGAATGACTTTTGATGCAAGTGGGATAATGAGTGGACAGTGATCTTGTTTTGCTTCATCAGGTGATACGTTAAGTCTCTGAGAGAAATATAGCCTATACTGTGCCATATTGGGTTGCTATAAGCCATTTGGTAATAGCTTTTTTAGTATAAGGATTCTGCATAGCTGAGATGTTTTATTATCAGAGAGGATCAGAAGTTAAAGATGGAGATGCTTTTTAAATTTTCTTATCTGAGATTATTGCTGTCTTTTGTGTAAAGCTTAAATAAGTCTATTTATTCTTCCTGCATCTGCATGGAAGCAGCAGTAAATGTCCAAGACAGAACTTTTTTCTGGTGTGCCCTTGTTACGGAGGTCATCACTCTTCTTTCTTGTTAAGTTGTGCTTTTAGGGTTTCTCTTGAAGAGTTTTTACCTTTAAATTTTTGTTTTGGTGGCCACACACTCTGATCCCTGATGTTGCATTTTGGACTTAACTCGTGTTAGTGCCTTCTGATACTGATGGCCATAGTGATTTATTGCACATATGAGGTGAGGAAGTATATTTTTTACAGTGTTGAAAATCATTCTGGTCTAATATCTTGTTGGATTTTCAGCTTTGCCAAATTTTAACAGTGAACTTCCAGTTCAGACAGTGTTTTGTTCTTGGGCATGCCTCCGTTATTTGAGATTAGTTGTTTCTCTTGATGCTTTTCTTAGTGTTTTCTCAGAGCTTGCTATGTTTAAAGTTCTGTTAAACTGGTGAACTTCTTTAATGGAATATCACTTTGTACTGTGTTATTTTTCATTGATTAACATTATAGTAAAATATGTAATGGAGAGAGGGTTCAGCCTTTTATATGCCAATGCCTAGGGAGGACTCAGTTATCCTTAGAAAGACCTGCCGGTGTTAGTACTGTGAAGGTCAGAAGATCTTACAAATCTATGAGCTGAAGGCTTTTTTAGAATGATTTTTTAGAATTTTGTATTCTTTTTACATTTATGGAAATAAGAGGGAATACCTCGTTGTATCATGTGCATTCTTCTGTGATGGTACTTATTTTGGTTTTGGTCCATGGGTTTAATATGAATTCCCAGCTCAGCATGCTCCCTCTGAGCTGTGTGTTCACTGACCCTTGTGTACTGCAAAGCACCAAACTAGAAAGGGCTTTCCTTAAAAACAGTGTAATCCTCTAATTGCTCTAAGGGATTTCTCTTTGGGGATATTTTGATACCAGTTCTGTGCTTCTATTGATGAGGAGGTCTTTCCCCTTTGAACAGCTCTATTAGTTTTCTTAAGGTGCTGACAAGGATGTTGTTATTGCATGGTAGATGTGCTTGTTGCTGTTAGATTGATGTTTATGATAAAATTCTACACCATGTACTCCAGATAATGTGATATTAAAGTGGAAGTGGGTCAGTCTGTGTACCTGTAATTCTTCTAATTTGTCTACTTTTGTTTTTCTTATTTCCTAGTGCAAAGTTTCCACATATGGCTTTAATTAATTTTCTTTAATTTACCTTGACTGGTCTTTCCTACCATTATTTTACTGACCTGCTTTCTTAGTTCTCTGCTTTTCCAGTATTTTAGTGGTCTTGGAAGTTTTTTCTTCAGTGTATATTTTGAACTGATGCTTGATTGGCTGTCTTTGATCAAGCACAACTATTTGAGTTGCATTGTTTCTTAGCTTTTAGGAACCTTTCTCTGTTCCAGTTTGAATTTCCTAGTATTTGTGATTTTGGGTTTTATAGTGCTGATTCTATGGCAGTGCACAATAAGCAAGGTGAACAGGAAGCTGAATGATACTAAAAAGTTGTGACTGGTGCTGAAACATGCTGCTCCTTTTGCCTGTGCATCTTGAACAGATGATGTGATGCAGATTTGAGCAGATTTCAATCTGATACAGGTGTAGCTGACCAGGGTTCTCCTTGTGCAATCTGGAAAGCTTTTATATATGTTTTGTCAGGCTACAGAGTGCTTGTAAGAAGTAGGTCAAACACCAGGCTTAGTTCAAAAAGTCTTTTTCTGTTCTTGTTGACTGCAGCCCACGCTTCTGCCTAGCTCTTCTCGTTTTCTTGGCTGTTCCATCCTACTTCAGTGTTAGTCACCCATCACAAGAGGTAAGCCGTTTCTTAGTGCTCTGTCACATTGTGTACTCGTAGGAGTGGCATTTGCAGCTTCAGAGCAAATGGGTTGAATTATGTGAAAGATCCTTCTCTCCCTGTGGGCTTTCTGTAGTAGTGGTCATAAGGAAAAATGTAAATGGAGGCCTGTGTAAGAAAAGTGGTTTTTGGTTTTTTTTCCTTTGGTACTTCTTTTCTTCAGAGGTTGGTTTACAGTTTTCTTAAGTTGTAGTTGGCTTTGGTGTTTGAGTTCTTTGAATCAATTTACAGTTTTGGTTGTGTCCCATGGCAGAGTTCTACTTTTATGTAGGGAGAAAGAAATACTTTTGTTCATTGGACACTGTTGTAATCTGAGAAAGTATGGGCCTCCTGAGCTGTAGCCTCTGCCATGCGACTTTCATTTTTCTTGTGGAACCAGCTTTGCAGGCTGGAGAACCTTATTCCATATTCTTGGTGAAAGCTTTCTCATTTTGAGTATAATTCTCTGCTGATAGATAGTACTAATCCAAAAAGTGAAGTTTGAATTTTGAAGTTGGGATTTTTGAGGGGATTTTGTTTACTTTATGTGTGAGTTTTGGTTTAGATAATATTTAACTGAAGGTGGCAGTCCTAGTTCAAGTTACTGTCTGTTCCACTGGCCTCTTGGTATCCTGCTCATCTGTCCAACAAATCTGTGTTTGGACATTGCTGTACAAGCTACCAGAGCCATATGAAAGGAGAATATCTAATGTGAGAGTTTGTCATAACATTCCATGGGCAGCTATTTTAGAGTACTGTAACTCTTGTCATTCTTTAATACTTCTGTGGAAAACTTAGTTTTGGTTACAGAAAATCTTGGAATGACTGAATGTTCTTTTAATTATTTTATTAGAACTGATTTTTTTGGGGCTTTTTAAATTTAATCTTTGACAGTAGCTTTTTATGGCTGAAAAGTTTTTTCAGTCCTTTATCAGTCATAAAGCACTAATGGTATCTCAGCAGGCTTGGAATCTGCTGTGGTTCTTGTATGATGGGTTGATACATTTCTATAGGTGATAACTTTTAAAAATCTGTCATGTTGGCATGTAACTGAGTGTTCCTTAATGCTTAACTCTACATAGCTGTTTTCTTCTTAGCTTTACATCTTTATTTTACTTCTCACTTGTCTTTACCGGACTCAGTTCATGGATTATAAGAGAGATGAATACCTAGAGGCTGTTTTTTTTTATCACACTGAAATAATAGTTGTGAGACTGGTATTGAAAAAATACCTGCAATCCTTGGTCTTTCCTCCTTCTTCCCGAGACCCTACCTGTGTTTTATCCCTTTGCATCAAGCAAAGGGTTAGCACCTTTCTCTGTCAAGATGCTATTTTTATGAAATTGTGACCTGATTCCCCATTTAAGCCATGTGTTTTACAAGACTAAGCATTTAGCTGTGTATTCAGGTATACACTAACCTTTTCTTTCTGGCCTCCATATTTTCCCCTGTCCCTGCTTTCAGATGAGCACTCAGAGGGGTAGAAGTTGGGGGCATGGCACATAACACTGGTCTAGGAAGCTGTGGTGCAGTTTTTTCTTTCATGTTAATGCTTTTCAGTGTGTTCACTCATACATCTCAAATATATTAAACACTTTATATAGTTCATCTTTAAAAAAAGACCCGATCAAAAACTAACACCCAAAACCTGCATAATCATCTCTGAATTCCTACCAAAGAATTTGTTCCCCTTTTGCATTGTATTGAATTTAGTCAAAGTGGAATGAAATCTGTGATTGGGTTAGTACCAAAACAGAATCTTTCCTGATAAATGCTGTGCACAGCATTAACAGAATGTTAACTTAAGCTATCTAAGCTATTTTAAATCAACCTCTTAGTCTTACCTGTTCATTATTTGGTTCTGCACCTTTTTAATTTAGCATTTTTTCCTGTCTCAGTACATCTACTTCAGGTTAATTTGTGTTGCTCTTCCATTAGTGTACCCTGTTTTATTGTACTTTACACAGAAGAATATCAGCTGCCTTATTATATATGCAATGTGCCTGGTGGCCAGAGGGTCACTGTAGTAGTGTGTGCTTATGATGATGAAGTTCCATTTATTTTTTAGTGAAATTTGATCATTTGTTACTGTTTACTTTCATGGAAACACCCCATTGTGGAGCTTTATTAATTCTTGCATAGACAGAATCTTTAAGCTTTCCTTAAGTCTGAATCAAATTTAGAACCTGCTTTTATACTTTACTTGTTCAGAGACAGCAGGTCTCTTGAAACATCAGTTTTGAATTTGATGACCTAGCTCCCACATCTGTCTTGTGAGAGTTTGGCGTAGATGTACTACAATGTAGTCCAGTGATACAGTATGATTATACACGATCATCAGCATAGAGATAATGAAAAATTTTAAAATATTTTATTTGTGGAGAGTCACATATTGATTCCTTAATGATAGAAACATCCACTTCAACTATAGGATTAATATGGATTTCATCTATTTGAACTATAACTTCATAACTTCCAGTTTAAGAAGGTTGTTAATGACATTAATATCTAAGAGAAGGATTATCTGGTCCAGTAGAGAAGCACCTTGACTTCTGATCAACTAGTGATTGCTAAAATTACATTCCAGTAATTTTCACATTTTAGCATTTTTTTGTACTTTTGACATAGATGGAAAATAATAACCTTTGGTAATTAAGTAAGTCTAAGTAGTTTTGGTGTTAGTGAAGTTTACACTAGCAATGTCAATTCATTTCTTTTAATGCAACCCTATAATATGACTACCCTGCTTTGCTTTAAAATTGGGTTGCATCACTGAAATTGTTCCAACATGACAATTCAGTGAAATCTTGTATAAATGTGAGTACTGCTAATGCTGCTCAACAGCTTACAAATGCTTGGCATCTGTCTTTGCAAAATGATGTTTCTTTCACTGCCCTTTTGTTTCACAGTTGAAAGCCTTAACTATGCAGAATAAGTATTAAGTTTTGAAATTAGCTGGAAGTGAGATACAGCAAAATACTCACAAGTGAAGTTGTTATTCATATCATGCTTTTTGTTACCTCATGGCTTTTGTAGTACTGGGACAGTGTAGACAGAAGGATGAAAATAATCATTCTTTCAGCAGATTCTTCTAAACCAATGAGGCATTGTAATCAGTTTTATGTGATCTCACTTCTCTTTTTGCTTTATAAGCCTTCATATTCTGTGACAAATACTAAATTACATAAAGTTTTCCAACTGTTATTGAATTTTGATTGGCTGCTTTAAGAGCCACTATAGCAGGTTTGGTTTTTTTAATTTTGTTTCATAAAAAGAAAATAGTTTGAATATAAACACAAATATGAATTTGAAAACCTGTGCTTTGACCAAGAAAGGATCCTATACAAACCTGTGGCAACAGACTCCTACTACAGAGCTGTAGAGAACAATAAAATGTGCTTTCATTAAATACAGAATAGTAGCCATGAAATACGCGTTCAAGCTAGTAATGAACCAGCTGAAGCCAAGCTGTTTCATATTGCTCATGTCTGACTAGTCAGAATTTACCCTTAATTTTCAACACTATTTAGTGTAGCTCACTGCATAGAAAAAACAAACAAACAAAAAATAAATTCTTGGTTTAATTGGGAGCAAAAAATCTCCCTATGTCACTGTTATGTTAAAAAAAGGTAATTAAAAAAAAAGAAAAAATAAAAAAAGATGACTTTGAAATCAGGGTTGCATTCCTGCTTAAAGTCAAATGTATGTTTTTTATACCGGAAGAACAGAAAAGCTGTCTGTCCCTTCCAATAGGACACACACATCAGAATCGAGCCACACAGCTATGTCAGCTCCAGTTGCATAGCATCCTCGTAATGAGACCAAACGTCAACTAGTAGTTGTGAAAATGCAGGGAGAATGAGCTTCCTGTGAGTCTGGAGAATGGACTTGGGGATTCAGCATCTTTGCAAAAGGACATTAACTGCATTTGTTTAATTGCAGGAATTGGAATGTTGAGAGGATGGGTAAAGAGTTTGTGCCTGTAAAGAGAAGAAAGCCTATTTTATGGGGAAAAAATAAGCTTCATCACTCTTCAAATCATAATTTTTATGTCAATAATGAAACTTAATGAGGGGCCTCTGAAAGCTGCATCTTTGGCTATGTTAAGTTATGGAATAAGGAAGAAGGTGAAGAACCTTACTAAGTGCTGTGGTGCACTTTCAATCTGGTGGCTTTTGCTGTTTTCTTGTGAGTTTGAGAGCTCAAATAAAAGCTCAGCACCCTCTCTTTCCCTTCTGTTGTTCCAGTGAAATAAATTACCTGTTTTTGTAAATGGCAAGGTGTGTGCAGTATTTGAGTCATATCTGTGACTGATGGCTTCTTGGCTGTTAATACTCATCTACTGAATAGCTGAAACTTAGGGAAACGTTGGTGTAAGGCTGCATCGGATTGAATAAGGTGTTCCAAGCAGTATGCTCAGGAGATGGGAGCTATTTCATTCCTATGTTTCCCCTCAAGACATTTGTGGAGCCCTTGGCCCATATTTTAGTCTTTGGGGATCTGAAAATCTTCTTTGCTGCTGTTTCTGTATCTTCAGCTATGGCATACATACCTTCAAAGAGCCTGCAGAAGTCTGTCTTTTGTTTGTTTTGTTTTGTTTTGTTTTACATAGCTTATTAAGTGATTTGAAAGACTTCCTCACTCTATTTCTCATGGAAATGTTGTGGTCTCCATTGCATCTTTTGATACCTTAGAGAGCACTTTGTGAATGCAGAAGTAAACTTACAAGACCTTGTTAAGAGTTCAGTCTGCTATCCAGGGGTGAAGTGAATTGAGTCCATCTGAAAAGAAACTTTATCATGCTATCCTGGGCTCATAGACACCACTGAGATGGGTCTGGCACCCTTATGTGCCCACCCTACCCCCCCTACAAATACACATTTATAAGATCTCTTCAAACCTTCTCTTCTTAAGGCTAAATAATCCCTCTTCAGGGATATAAGAGATAAGGCTCTCTTCAGCCTTTCTTTGTATGTCAGATGTTCCAATCCCTTAATCATTCACACATTTAGATCTTTATTCTCCTTGTGTAGATAAGAAAAAGTGGGAGGTGGAGTCTGAGAAGCCTTTTAATTATAGCAATCCTCTTCCTCATCTCCCAGTATGAGCTGCAGTATCTACCACAAATAATCCAATGTAGCAATGCCTAGCTCAGCAAAGGACAATTTGCACCACATGCAGCCAAGGAAGAAAACAGACCTTGGTGAGCCACAGCAGTGTGCATTTGCTTTTCATCTGTTGTGCCTGCTTGTTAATAGATAGTCTTGGATGAAACACAAACCCAAGTCTGTCTGTTAGTTCTGCAAATCACCGTTATGGTTGTATGTAAGCTTATTTCTTGGATTTCAGAAATATAAAATGTATCTACATTTAATATTTTGCTGAGAAAGTACAAAGTTAATGGCATAATACTGAGTTAATGAAACTTTGTGGCTCTTTACGTATACTATAAATACTACCTTATTCAACAAATTAGCATGAAATGAAATTCAACTAGAAGAGCTGTTAGCATAGTTTTCAAAGCTATAGATGCTTGATGTTAGAAGGAAAAATAGAAATACAAAATTCAGTATAGGGCCAAGGCTGTTGAAATTCTACAATGGGTTTGTTGAAAATAATAGATTCATGACTATATATAGTCTAAGATTTATATATTAAATATTCAATAGCACTTCATGTGCATATAACTGTAGGCAACTTAGAAACTGTAATATATGAAACAAAGATGATTATGTAACAAAATTTTTATAGTTCATGTTTCATTTCAAGCATTTATTCAAAGTAACTTATAATGTACAGTAATAAACACATTGTAACTAGAACAATGTGTAGGCTTAGTCACTGAGAGGTAGTCAGTCTTTCATACTTGATACAGTACAGTATTTGACATTTTAAACATAGTGCTCACTGAATAGGAGCTGATGCCGTCTTTAAAATGGGTAGTTGTTCAGTGAAGTTGATAATTGCAGGTATTTTCTAAAACCCAGAAACAGGTAATTCCCAGTGCTCACAATTACGATTATTTCCCATATTATTAGTGTAAGGTTTTTTTATGCTTTCATGGCCAGATTGGATGGGGCTTGAACAACCTACTGGAAGATGTGCTTTCCCATGGTAGGGGGATTGGAATTAGATGATCCTCAAGGTCTCTTCAAACCCAAACTGTTCTGTAGTTCTGTGATGCTTCTGTAACAGGGGAAAATGAACTATAGTAAAATGGTTTGTTTGCAATTTTTTTCCTTAATAAAATGTGATTGAATTCCATTCAGTTCTCTATTAATTCTGTTTGTTCTCTATTGAGAACAGATTTGCATCTACCCACTCAGTTGCCTGTCCTGTCTTAATTAAAAAAGTAGTTTTCAAGTCTGTAATCCGTTTTGTCACTTGAAGTTGTAGTTTAAACTTTCCTTTTTTCAGAAACCCAATAGTTCAAACTAATACAAATACGTTTATAATGTATTAAGAGCCTTTAGTGTACCTAAGCACCAAATCAAGAAGGATGGGAAAGGGGGAAGCAGAGATTTCAGCTGAGTGAGGCTGATTTTAGGCTGTTGAAGGTGATATTTTTTCCAGCTGAGTCATAAAAAAAAAAACAAACCAGAAATGTATCAAACTTACCAAAATTGTTAGTTGTTTAGATGGCACCGTTAAAGGGAAGATTTACATTAAAAAATAAAAACCTAACAACATGATGGGAAAATCCTGAGTACAACAGGTTATCTTCTTTCAGTGATGCAGTGTCTGCCTGGATTTACAGAGACCTTGAAATGACTTGTTACATGATGTTTTATTAATTTTTGAGGTGTCTGAGGGAATTATCACCATCTGTTAATACAAGAGTCTAAACTGGCATGTGGATTTCAAAGTGCTTTGTGTTGAAATTTTTTAAGTGAGAAATAGTCTCTTAAAACTAAATACAGTTAAGAGGTTTCAGACTGTAGATAGAGAATACCTTCTATAGCCTAGATTTAAGCTGTCACAGCTTTGGTTTGTGGTCCTAGCCTGAAGTTAGGATGGCTGCAAGTACTTGTATTGCAGTTTTTCTCATGGAGGATTTAGGGCATAACTGTCTTTTCAACTTGCTTTAAGTTAGCAGAGCTATGTTTTATCCAGAAGTTACTCCACTCTGAAAAGAAAGCAGCACATATATTGTATTTTATTCTGTCTGAGATCATTGCTACATTGTGTCTTGTACCAAAAATCTGGTATTATCCAGAAGTGCAGAAGAAACAGTAAAAGTCTTGAAGTGTCATTACAATCTAAATCCTTTCTGGAGGTCAGAGAAATCTTGGAAACACCTTGTTTAAATTATTACTTCAAAATTCCTTTCTTATATGATCCTTGTGGAGTTGTAGTAGATTTTACGCTTCCCTTAATAAGAAGCTGATGAAGCAACCTAAACATGTTTGAGGATAAGCACTGGGTTGTTTTTGCTTAGGCAGCCCATCTGAAATGTCCATGTATGTTTGTTGCATTAGTTTTTGAAAAGCCACGGATTTAAAAATTTTCTTATGTTTGTGTTCTGTAGAGCATGAATGGTTGAGGAGACCACATACTTCATACTACAAGCAGGATGTGGCCCAGCTGCAGCTGTCAGTACGGTCAATGTGAATTTTGATTTAAAATTCCTTTAAGAAATCCTGAAGATTGCCTGAGAGATAGGGAGATTTGTGGTCTAAAAGAAATCCTAACTTAAGAAAAACTCTTTGGCATTTCTATTTATTTAGAAAATGGAAATCCAACTAAATAGTCTATACTTAGTGTAGCAAAATGAGGTCTTTAAAACACCATAATGAAAGGCTACTCAAGCATTATTAAAAATTAATACAGCCAAGAGAGTTATTGAGAAAAGTGGCATTTAGCAGTACTTGTTAATACATTTTGGTACTGCTATATGGTAAGAAGCTTCCATCTTCATAGTTTGTGTTCTGTTTCCCTTGTAATATTTTTCATAGTTTTTCAATGAATAACCATTCTAGGTCAATAGGTTTGTAAAAACAAAAACCTGCCCGAAGTCTTTTACTGTATAAGCATCAAAATAAGCTGTAGAACAAAAATACTTTAAGTAATAAAACTGATCTTTGGGGAGTAGAATTTCATATTAAAAATCTGTATTATGATGCTTCATGGGGATAATGTCTGGGATAATGCTCAGTTTTTGAGGGTGTGGGTTTTGGGGATTGGAATGGATAATCCTGGTCTCAGAGGATGTAGTGGGTTTGTGTGTCCAGGCTTTGGTACTGAAGGGGCTACAGGGGTGGTTTCTGTGAGAACCTGCCAGAAGCTTCTCCTGTGTCTGATAGAGCCAGTGCCTGCCAGCTCCAAGACAAACCCATCAGCAATGGTGGCAGTGACTGGGTAACAGATTTAAAAAGAAGTTACTTCAGAGGAGCGATTGCAGCTGGAGAGAGGAGTGAGAATATGTGAGGAGAACAGCCAAGTACACAGCAAGGTTTGAGCAAAGAGAGGGAGGAGGTGGTCCAATTGCTGGAGCAGACATTCCCCTGCAGCCTGTTGTGTGGCAGCTGTTCCTCTGCAGCCCATGGAAGTCTGTGAGGAGTCAGAGATCCACCTGAAGCCTGTGGTGACCAGGAAGCAGAAGGATGCCCAAAGAAGGAGTGGCCCCATGGAGAGCCTGTGGTGGAGCAGGTTTTTTGGCAGAACTTGTGACCTCATGGAGGACCCATTCTGGAGCAGTCTATTCCTGAAGGACTGCACCCTGTGGAAGGGACCCATGCTGGAGCAGTTTGTGTAAGAACTGTAGCTTGTGGAAGGGACCCATGTTGGAGAAGATCACAGAGGAATGTGTCCCGTGGGAGAGACACTATGCTGGAGCCTGGGAAGAGAACAAGGAGAAAGAAATGATGGAGAGAATATGAAATGGACAAATGACAGCCCCTATTTCTTGACCCTCTTTTTCATTTGGGGGAAGGAGGGAGAGCATTTGGGACTGAAGCTGAGCTTGGGAAAAAGGGAGAGGGATGGAGGAAGTGTTTTAAGGTTTGATTTTATTTATAATTGTCTTACTCTTGATTTTTAATACATTTGTTTCCTCAAGTCATGTGTGTTTTTCCCATTATATGAATTGCTGAGTGATCTCTCTCCTTGCTCTTGTCTTGACCCGTGAGCCTTTTGTTGTATTTTTCTTCCCCTGTGCAGCCAAAGGGGGCAGTGATGGAGTGGCTTGGTATAAGCCACCAGGTATAAGGAGACTGTAAACCTGTAGCTTAAATACTTTCATTTGTAGTTGTAAACAGAATTAAGGTTCTACACAGGGATTGATCGTTATACACTACTATTAAATTGTCTGTATTTCGACAAACAGCTGCTTTTCAGCTTTTGAAATGTGGACATTCCTAATTGCATTGACATTTGCAGTGGTGAGGTATAATTAAAAAAGGTGATTGATACTTTTGAGTGATGAATAAGGCTTATGCCTAGTGGTTGTCCTAGGTGCATAGGTGATACCTCCAATAGAATCTGATTAGTTATGTGAACCACCAGTGGCATGTGGCTCTTTAGTAAATCCACTGCTACCTCTGACAACCCCTCTTGTTTGACAGAGATGAATCAGCCTGTTCTCTTATGCAGATTGCTGAATGTCTCTCTTCATACATGTGAAGCTATTAAAAGACTTCTTGGAGGACAGTGATACTAGTAAACAGTTTGTATTAAATTAAGTTTTGTCACTAATTCCACATTCCACTCCATGTGATATGGATGGAGGTGCTTACATTTACTCTATAGATTTTATTTACACATCTTGGGATTATTTCTTACTAACTAGCACCCCTTGTATGACACACCTGCTGGAAACACTACCCCAGCTTTCACACAGAAGTCTCAGAATGTGCATCTTGTAGGATTTGTATCCTGTAGCTACAGTGTGCTTTTAAAGCCCCCAGGTGAACAGAAAGAAAACTATATCTGTTCTCATTATGACAAGTTCATAGTGGGTGACATGTTTTACCCTGACTTGTAATATTACAATTAAGTGTGTTAAAGAGGAAATTAAATGTTTTCTTTTTCAAGCCTTACCAGACAGCTACTGCTATTTAAAACTGTCTTGTATAGCAGAAAACTGTCATTTATTTGTTATGGTGGTAGACTAGTAAGTTACAATTTAAATTAAAGAAATGGATGGGAATTTTTTAAGTTTTTTGGTTCTGGATATATTCAAAATGCACCCAACTAATTTAAAGTTAAGCATTACACTGCCATGGCATAGTTATTGGGGGATTTCTATTTTAAATAGGAAGCCTGAAAGATTTTTCTTTTTTCATGGAAGAAAAGATCAGGGTCATGTTTGAATGCCTTCCTTCTTATCACTGTCAAATAATATTTTCTGTTTTGCTTAACTGCCAAGAGTATAGTATATATGTGTGTGTGTGTTCTACCCAGAAACGTTTGATTGTCTTCATCTGTATTTGGTAGTTATACCATGGATGCTTACATAATATTTTCTTTGTGTAGGTGAGATTAACATTGTTTAATTTTGTGTGCTTTTAATTTTTAATTGTGTGCTTTTAAAATTGCAGAGCCATTCCTTTTCCTTTGTACAGGACCAGTTAAGTCACAGATGTCTGGCACATTTAATTGCAAACTACCATTGAACTGCACACACACAGTTTAGTTGGATCATATTTTCTATTTTAAAAATTCATGTGAAAAATGAAAGAAAATGGAGTGTCTAGTGAGCATCAGTAAATTATAAATGTAAATATGAGTATTTGGAGGCACTTCTATGGTATGAATAAAGTATTCATGTAGATATTATTACCCAGTTTTGCATCACAGGATTCTGAAGTCTTAAGAGATAAACTATAAGCATTGGTTAAAATGATTTATAAAATAGCTTTGGATCAATTACAGAATGGCAAATCATGGCTCACAGAACAATTTGAAATGGAAGGCCTCTTATTGGTGGTCAAAACTGAGGAAGCATGTATTCAGCTGTAGGCTCTGGGGGAGGGCATGATGGAACACATGCAGATCTAATTTAATGCCTTCCAAGTACAGTTTCCTTTTGTGTTTTTGTTCACATACTTTAAAAGATTTGGATTTACTTTCAAGAATGTGAGGAGGTTGCTTGTTATTAAAAACGTGTCATTATTGGATCTCTTGTTTTCAACAAGTGGTTCTTCGTGGTTGGCTGTGTTGGTGACATTACTTACAGGTGAAGAAAATTTGCTCCTTTGAGAGGAAGGAGCTCTACAGAACTGTTTACAGTCAAAGTATCTAAAAAAGCTACAAATCTGTCCTAAATAAGATAAAACTGGATAAAAAAGTGGACATATCTGTTTAGTGAAGCACTTTTAGTTGTTCTAGACATTTACTGGCCAGTGATTCCTTTATCATTGTTCACCTAGTTGGACTTTACTTTCTTTAGAATGGAAATTTGAAATAATTCACTTTTTAAGTCCCATCCCATCTTCACTGTTTAAATAAGATATAATTTTTAAATCTCCTTTTGATCTTCAGTAGTAATAGTCAGTATAATCCTTATAAATATATCAAATAGTGGTTTATGACTTTGCTTGCAAATTAAGTAAAAACTGAATTGTCATGAAAAACAAGTATTGAAGATGCATTGCAATAACTCTGTGTGGACTATGGGATAGGCACTAGCAGGGGAAACAGAAACTAAGTATCTGATACAAGCTTTCAGTCCTATTTTGTTTTTGTCTTTATAGGTCCATTCAATTCAGTTTCCATAGCTTCACTGTTACAGTTTATCAGTAGTTAAAATTATTTTTTCTCAAAATTCTGATTTTAAATCATTCTTGAAAGTTATCATTGCTTATTGAATGAAAGTAAGGTTACTGTAGTCTTTTATCCTGAGTAAATATTACATTTTTCTGAACTTAAATTCTCATGAGCGTCAAAGCTGTATCTGTTCTTACAGGATTTTGTGCTAATTGTTTGGTTGGATTTTTTTCTTAATGGATTTAAAATGATAAATATGCAACCATTTCTAACTGTGCATCCCTTAAAATAAAAACCATACTTTTCAAATAATCTCAGCAATATCAGAAACATTAAATATTTCTTCTGGCTGGAGTATTTCAGCAGAATATTCTTTCATGAAAATCACTGATGTGCTTACATTGATTTTACTGAACTACTTGTCATATAGAACAGTGAAAAATCAGTTTCAGGATTGTGGGCTGATTTTGTTCTTTGTTTGATTTTTGTTTTAATTTCCTTAAAATACATATTCTTATGAAAGTGGTAATGACAAACTAAAAAGAGTCCAACATTGCAAATGCTAACAGGTAACGAAATAATCTCACTTGACCGGAAATCAAGTAATTATTTTTAAACTACTTTTAAATTAACTTTCTTTGAACTAAAATTTAAAGCCAGTTGTTGGTACAGTGGGTTAATAACGGGGTATCAGGAAGTCTCAGCTCTGTTTATGGTCTATTGAAGTTTTCTTTTCATATGGCTTTGTGATCGGCCTTTAAAGGAGGAAGGGGATTTGGTGTTGGAGGTGTTGGACAATAAGCTTGCTATGTCCCAGCAAAATGCTCTTACAGTCCAGAGCAGCCATATCCTGGGCTACGTTACAAGGAGTGTGGCTAGCAGGTCAATTCCTCTCTACTCTACTCTCATGAGACCCCTCCAGAAATACTGGGGCCTCCAGTGTATGGAAGACGGAAACCTGTTGGAGCAAGACCACAGGAGGGACATGAAGATGATTGGGGGCTGGAGCATCTCTCCTGTGAGGGCAGGCTGAGAGAGCTGGATTTTTTCAGCCAGGAGAAGAGAAGGCTCCAGGGTGATCTTAGCAGCCTTCCTGACATTAAACGGAGCTTACAGGAGAGCTGGAGAGAGACTTCTTACAAGGGGCAATGATTTAATTAGATGTTATGCAGGAAGTCTGTACTATGATGCTAATGAGATACTGAAACAGGTTGCCCAGAGAAGCTGTGGCTGTCACATCACTGGAAGAGTTCCGGGCCAGGTTGGGTGGGCCTTTGAGCAGGCTGGTCTACTGGAAGATGTCCCTGTTTATGGCACACAGGGGTTGAACTTGATAATCTTTCAAGGTATCTTCCAATCCAAACCATTCCATATTTATATGAGCACTCTCCGGCAGATGAGAAATGGATATTTAATTTGCTGAGAGGCTATAAATAGAAGCTGCAGTCTGTCCTTCATGTCCCTCTTGAGAATCTGTTTCTCTGGGATCAGTTTTTTGTTGAGAGCTCAAGTGGAGTATGCAGTCAGTCTACTTGAGGTCCTTAGTTAGTGATCTCTTTTGCATTTCTTCCAATTCCTTGGTGAGTGAGATTTAAATGTAGTTGAAGTAGGTAGTGGAGGAGAGGAGTGCCTGTGACCCTGTGCAGGACTGTGTAGGGAAGTAAGTTATTGTTGTTTCAGTCAGTTAAGCCTATTAGCTAGGATTTGTAAATACTAGATTTACAAATATAGAATCCTGAATTTCGGGTGTTTCTGAAATACCTGCTCAGTCATAAGATGAAGGGGTATCTTTAATCTGAGCCTCATATTTCTTGTGAAATGGAGTTTATGTGCTAGTTACCTTCCTTTCCTGAACTTGCTCAAAATCTGGGAAGGGTTGCATGAGTTCCATATTCAAGCATGAGTTGTGTTTGTGGGTGATGGTTGTCATCAGATTGAGATTCTTCTTCAGCTGTGAACTGCATTAAGGTTGGCTGTGTTGAAGCTTTTCAACATGAGCTCTGTCTTGATCTGCTGTGTTCTCTCTTTCTCTACACTCCTTCCATGCCAGCATAGTAAGTTGCTTGCGTTTTCAAGTAGGTTGTACCTCCATGGGATCTGAACTTCACAGTAGATTGTTTAATTGTTTATTGTTTTTAGTAGTTTAATTCATTTCTGTTTTGTTCACTGCCTGTCAGAGGCGTTCATCTGTATTCTGAATCTGAGGAAAATACCTTCTTGTTAGGACAAACTAACGTGTTGAAATTATCATGTGTTTTTAAAGATGCAGCTGTATTTGTTTAGAATATACCAAAATTGTGTTCTGTTGTGTCAAGACTTCATACAAAGCCATGAATATGGATTATATTCAAAGTTGTAAAATTTTCCTTATTGGACATCAAAAGGTTGCCTGGAGGTTTTTTATCTTTTCTATCAGGCTGTGTGTAGTCAAAAAATACCCGATAACAATGCTTTTTTGAGAAAGCAGTTTTACGATAACTTTTTGCATGCATTCTGAAAGATACTTCCCGTGAAATCATGTGATACTGCACAAGGATTGCTATTTCACTTGGTGCAAACCATTGTTTGTGATTTATAGATTTAAAAATAAATAATTAAGACTTACAAAAAGTTGCTCTTTTGAATATCTTAGTATATGACTGTCAAGTTGGAAAATTCAGATTTCCTTCTTTGAAACTTCCAGCATGACGAGACCCAAGATATATTGCAGAATTAATTTTAATTTTTAATTTTTTTTTCATTTTACTGAATTAATTTAGTGCATTGGCTAATGCAGATGAGCTGTTGGAAACCCAGTGATGTGAAACTATTAGTGGAAGAGTGCTGGACATGACAGGATCCTACAAGTCTTTGTTGGTACTTAGCTATGGCTAGGCTTTGATTGCTTCTTTGAAATGGAGTTGTCTTGTTTTTCAGATAACCTGTATCAGAAAGAGAAAAGATCCCACATCAGCTATTAGTGCTGGTACCAGGGACTCAGAAGACCACCACAAGTGTCCACATGGTTTGAATTTTAGAGGAAGTTAGTTCAGATTAATTTTAGCCTAGTCCTGTTAGCAACTAAAACATATTTTATTGTTGGATGTCTGGAGTTCTTCAACTTGATTTTTGTGACTACTCCTAGAGAGCATCTTTTATTTTAGTCATCTAAAATATAATTTGGACACTCCAAGTTCACACTGTGATATGAAGATGAAGGCAGCTTAATAAAGCAAAGGCTGCATGTGGAAAGAAAGGAAAATAGAAAATTTATTCTCTCCTTCCCATCAGCAGGCAATGTCCTGCCACTTCTTGGGAGCAGCACATGTAGCAGTGGCTCTGGAAGGCCAACATCATTATAACAAAAACCCCCCTCTTCCTTTCTTGTAGCTTTTATTGCTGAACTGTTCTCATATGGCATGGAATATCTCTTTGGACAGTTTGGGTCATGCTGTCCTGTCTGTCCTGTCCCAAGATCTTGCCTATCCTCAGCCCACTGGCTGTTGGGGTGATGAGAGGGGACAATGTTGGAGAGACAGCCTTGATGCTGTGCCAGCTCTGCCCAGAAGTTGCAAAAACACTTATTGTCAGCACCTTTGTAGCTACAAATATGGAGTACAGCACTCTGAGGACTGCTAAGAGAAAAAATAACTTGCTCTCAGCCAGCCCAAAACCATCATTTTATATCACAGAACAGTTAATATTGGAAGAGACCACTGGAGGTCATCTCATCCAGCCCCCCACCTCTGGCAGGGTCCCCTTGAGCATGTTACTCAGGATTGTGTCCACATGGCTTTTGAATACCTCCAGGGAAGGAGACTCCACAGCCTCTCTGTGCACCCTGTTCCAGTGCTCTGCCACCCTCACAGGAATTTCATCCTCATGTTCAGGTAGAACTCTGTGTGTTTCAGTTTTTTTGTCTGTTGCGTCTCATCACACACATGTAACTTCACATGCATGGCCTTCTGCAGTCTTCCTCAGGAAGTGCCGACTGAGACTCCTGTCTGAAGTAAGGTTCTGTTCGTGTGAATGTGCTTTGCTATGCATTTAAACCCATGCATTAGAGTCTGCTACAAGAAAATAAATGGTAGGAAATCGGTGCTGCCATTACCAAATGAAGTTTGTATGTGCTCTGCAAAACTAAGTAGCCCGAGTCTGTCAGTACAGCTGTTAATTCCTCAACAGAGTGCCTCTTTTCACTGCAGATCTTACTTTGTTATTTCGAGACTGTAAGCATTACCTTTCACCTGACAATCCTAATTTTTTTCATCAAAAAATACTAGCTTAGTTTGGCACTGTTTATGCCAAAATGCACTAAAGATTCATCTAACCCACTGCACTATTTTTCAAGAGTGGGTGCATTGATAAGAGTTAAAGAGCAGGGAGAGCTTGTAATAAAGACCTTTTCAATTGCTGCTCTAGCCACTAGCAAAATATGGCTCTGAGACTTTTTATTGGTCACCTTTGCACAGGAATTGGTTGATCCATTTCTTCTTTCTTCCTTAATTTTTTTTCTGCTTTGGAACATACATAAAATATGTGTTAGCCTGTATAAAATATATTTAACATGTTTTTAGTGGGAAGGAATTACAAATGTGCTTGTGTTGCGTTTATTTTAAAACCTACCTTCTCCACTTTAATGTGATATGCCTTAGCTCTTAAGTTTCAAGAGCTATTGATTTTTTGATTGTACTACCCATTATTTAAGACTCTTTCATTTTCTTTTCCTCAGATGCCGCCTTCTAGCCAAGGAGTCCTGATTTAGTTAGATCTTCTAGTAGACTACTCTGTATTTAAGCAGAAAAACAATAAAAATGGTGAATTGAAAAATGTTTTACATCCAGCATTTCGGTTCTTAACTGGAGTGAAAAGTGTTTTTTAGAATTACACCTTTCAGTCTTAGCTACTGTTGAGATTTTGGGTTTCTTATTCATGAGCTTTCTGGAACAGACTGAAGTCATAATCCCTGAGTTTTAAATCCCCTAGTTTTGAAAGCATACTGTTTGGTCCTGTGAGTTGTGATTCCCTCCCCCTGCTTCCTTCTTAAGTGTGTGATACGTGGAACAAAACCTTATGTGTCTGGTTTACTTTTTCCTTCTGCCTTACTGGGCCTTGCAGCCCTGCTGACACTGGATAGATCTCTTTGTCACAAATGATTGCAATAATGATGTAGGGATGCAAGAGAGAGTATTTTACTAGAACTAAATTTTATGACTGATCATTTTTTTCAGTAGAAAGAGAATCCAAAGAGAAAGAGAATGCAAAGGCCATTACTAAAATTAAATTGGAAGATTGCACAGGCCTGATGTAGATGACATTGGTTGCTTACAGGTAGCTGAGATTGTAGCTACAGTGACATCCCTGGAATCTAGTAGTGGTACTACATTAATTCTTTTGGCCGGATTTAGCTACCTGTAACTTTGTTACCATGACATTGTTGATCAGATGTTGCTGAACTTCAGTGATTTATCAGAAGTTTTTTATTTAAGTGGAATTCTTTTCCTGATGTTTGTGTAGCGGGCACTATTAGAAAGTAAGATAGATAGAACTCCTTTCTTGGCCTTGTACAGGGCATGAGAATCTCTATACTCAATTAGCACTTCACAATAGGCTTATTTTTTTTATTCTGAAAGTTAAAATACTTTAAATGTTAGATTGCCTATTGTTTTCTATGACTGTGTCGTAAGGACATTTGGAAACACAAAGCTACTAGTGTGTTGCTTCTGGTCTTTTTGAACAACATCTCAAGATGCTGCTATTTTTTCATATTCCTTTGGTTCGTGGCAGGAGGAGAAATACGGCTTTTTTTGCCTAGGTATGTCAAATTCCCAGGTTTTAATGGTTCAACCTTGAGTGTAGTCAAAATGTGGCCGTTTTTCAGTGTGTTCAGTTTGCATGTAGATCTGGTCAGATGATTGTATAAGTCTTCACTGGTTTAGCTTCTCCTAATTTGGGGCACTTTTTTCAATCTTTTTGGTTCAATTGTTTGCAATAGCCTAACCTGCATTTATGAATCACTTCGAAAATTTACTGGTTTTTTCACACTTTTAGACTAATCCTGCTACTAAGCAGTGTGTTAACATAGGTCTTAACTGATCAGTGCTCACAATGATGTCACCAATTAAGATGGATTTAGATTGCACCATGTGACAGAATGGGGAAATACCATAGTTTTCTGTGTTTCAGCAAAACCTAAAGGAAGCAAAGTAAAAAACAAAACTACCATCCTGTGAAAGAGAAGATGGCATCTCTTGTCCTATGATAAAAGCACTCTGCTGAAGGGCTGTGGAAAGATTAATTAAAGATACTTTGGAGTAGCTCATCTTTTCCTAAAGCTGAGTCATACACCTGTTACCAGATTGTGAGATTGTGTAGTTTGAAGCATATCAAGCCACATCATGGATTCTCTAACAGCACTTATACTGAGACTGATAACTTGAAATGTGTCATCAGGGGATGATAAAATGAAGTTGGAGAGTTGGTGACGATTAGAGTATGTAATAGGTACCGCATCTGAGGCTGTCATCTCTATAGATGTATTTTATAGCTTTTCAAAGAAGGGAAGAGATGGAGGAGGACTCTCATATAGACGGGAAAATGCATGAGTTAGAATCTTTCAGTTGACCTTAGAAAAGCTTTTTTTTCCATTTCCCTTGTCGCAAGAGATTAGTCATTTATTTAGGAACCAAATTAGATCTCTTCAATTTGGTGATGCACATATTTTCCTAATCAACTAGTGATTAATTTTCAGTTAATCTGAGATCCATTGTTGCGTAGTCAACATTGCCTCTCTTCTTGTAGTATCGTTAGTGGTACTGACATATTCAGATCAAATCTGAGATTTGAACTTTGTTGTTTTCTTCTTAGAGCTTTACAACAGTTTTGGATTTTTTTCACCCAGACTTTTCTATTACAGTCTATTTTTGATTGGCTATGCAAATTATACTGGTTTAGCTGAGCAATTTCGCTATGCTTGATTTAAAACATATATTTAATTTTCTAATAGAAAAACTATGAATAGATACAATTTCAGACTCTGTTTAGAATAAAATCAGTGAAACGTCAAGTTTGTTATTTTTCCTCTTTAGGCATTGTGCATATTTTTGCATTGTGCAACTGTCTTCTGGGTACTGTTTCTTGTTCCGGGACAGTTGCCTAGTTAAAATCAGTGGGTTTATTCTTGGTTGATTTTCTGACCCACATTGACGTGGTTAAATAGGGAAAGCCGATTGGAAGATCTCACGATGTACGTGCAGACAGGGCCCCTCTTTCTCCAATGTTCCATAACCCATAATATCACGGTGATGATGTCATCATATCTCGGTGATATAAAACCTTGCACACCGGAAATAAACGCTCTTCACCGTCCACCACATTGGTGTTAGCGCGTGATTTGCCTGACAGGCCTGTAAGTTTAGCTGTCGTGTCACCCACGAACCGGGTCGCTACGCCTCATGTGAGGCAACACTCACATGCAATAATTTTTGAGTGGGTGGGTTTTTTCTTGGTCGATTGTCTTTTTTTCTAGCTTTGCTTAAATAATAAAGCTTTTATTGAAAAATAATTCTGTTTAGGCAAAAAGTAAGCTTGTTCTCTCATTTACATAAGATATCAAGCCTAGAGTTACTAACAGTGATATCCTTCCTTGGAGACTGAAGACTGAATCAACTGGAAGTCCATTTCATTTATTACATTATCCTTAGAGGTCATAATGCTTTTAAAAAGATAAAAGTAATAATCTGGTCTTGCATCTTTTAAAAAACTGCCATTTGCTATGTGTGAATCTGAGTAATGGCTTTTAAGCATGAGTAATGGATTTGTACAGTTAAGTGTTGTCAAAGCTGTAACTTGAAAAGCTTTATAAAATAACTTTTGGGTACCAAAAGCCAAGTAGGATATGCTATGTGTTCTTATGGTAGTTTTATGGGAAAAAAACCACTCTTTAAACAACAATAAAAAGTTTTAAATCCTTGTCTTTAATTGTTTGTCTGTTCTGCACTGAAATACCTAGCCTGAGGCTTATATTTTGTTCTCTGCTTCAGTGATGTTATAATTGAGCATGTCTAAGGAGACTGATGGAGATATTAATTAGGAGTGATTCCTAAAAGAAAGTGTTGAACACTGGAGGGCAACATTACTGTTTGCTGGAAGCAGTCAACCTCTGCATGTAGGATAAGCTATGCTCACACTCAGTGCTCTATGATGGCTACCTTTTCTGTTTCTTGCCCTGTTTTAGAGTTTGTCACATGTAAGTTAGAATTAATGTGACTTTTAGAGTTGATTGCTAATGTGGCCTTTGCTTTGCTGTTTCCTGCAGTGTAGTGATTTAATGAAATGGAGTACTCAATTTTAGTCAAACTTTAAATTACATCCAGAAGTGTAATCTTTTAATTTATCATTTATGTCTGCTTAATAATTGAAAAGTTATTTTCCATTCCATAGTAGCTATGGGGTTTTATCATTGATTCACTGAGTATTTTCAGAATGCATATCAGAAGTGTAAATTCCTTGACAGCTGAGATGTGTGTCAGACTGGATTTGGATGGCAATTGAGTTTTGTTCAAATATATGAAACAGCATTTTAACAACTTTTAAAAATAATATTGCTTGTTTTATGAAATTTTAAAAATAGGAGTCATGTTCTCAATAGTTTAGTATTTTTCAACATATTGATTGGAAATTTGAAAAATCAATGAGGTCAGCATTTCAAAGCAACTTACGCATACCTATAGTATCAATTAGATACCTGTGTGCCTCTGAAACAGTGACTCCACATCTCCTAAAGATTTTATTTTTTTTTATGTGTATGTCACTTTAAAACTTACTATCTTATGAACTGTTTTTTGGTGTGCAGACTTTGTGTTATTTGCAGCTTGTTCAGATAAAAATTTCTGCTTTCCGTTAAATAGGATAAGCCATTATCCTTTTGCGTTCTTTAAAAATATGATGCTTAGCTTGTGTCGTAGCTTCTGTCTCTGCTTGCTTTGACATGATACTTGTCTTTTAATTCGTAAATTCTAGTTCCTGATGGAAACATTTTTTTTGCAAAGATGCTGCCAAATAGCATTTTCTTACTGATGTCTCTTTAAAGTTAGCTGTTTGTTCATGGAGCTGCTTCAGCATATCCAAAATTATCTTTTGCAGATAGAGAATTGTTTGTTTCTTTACCTGAAGTCACGTGGGATGTCTTCTTGTTTATGTGTAGATTTGGTCTAAAAGAAGTTTACATACACCAGATTTTTACAGCATATCAATATATGTGTAGTTGTTGAAATCAGTGAGGGGTTTGCATTCAAATTTTTTGACCAGGTATGCATGCATGTGCAGGAGTTACAGCTGTGAAATTCCTTTGTAAAAGTTAGATGTCGAGGTCTTCAGCTGACTGTTGGAACAGTTGTCTGACCTAAAGCTTCAGTCTGTGATTAAAGGAGAATGCCACGAGTAATTCAGTTCTGAGACGGATTCATTCTCTGACATAAAACTCTATTGGCAGTACAAGGTGCGTGCTTTTTAGATGCTGGCCACTGAAAGTGCCTGTTGGTGTATCAGCGGGGTGAGATTTGCCTTAGCCACATTTAAGAATTGTCAGGAATAATGTGCCCAATTCTTCTGCTACAATAAATATTTAAAAGACCCTGATGTTCCCATCGCTTCATAAATATATTCTAATAGCATTGCTATTGAAGGTTTGGGAAAAAGGCATTGTGTGAAATATGAATGAGCAGCTGATGGGTAAAAAAAATAATCTATTTTGGTAGAAATGGGTAGAGAGGAAGAGAGCAAAGAGAAATAAGGTGACATTTGAGTGACAGTGCAAAGAAAGGATTTGGAATACAGGAGATTCAAGAGGCATGATTTCATCAAAAGGAAAGATTAATATGCTTGGAGATATGGAATATGTGCAAGAAATTATATAAACCACAAAAAACAGCAAATAAAAATAAGTGTAGTTCTAAAATTTGAGGAGTGGGAGGAGGAAAGAGGAGAAATGCAGATTTCTAAGGAAGGGGCAGTTAAACACTAAGCTTTGTTTTTGACTGAAAAAATACTATCTTGAGCAGTTTTTTTTTTATTTAGTATGAGTATATGATCTTGACACTGTTTCAATATCCTTGATTTACAGTTTAATTTTATGCATGCAATTCTGAAAAATAACAGAGGAATCTGGGTAGAGTATGGGTAAGAGCAGAGTATTTGTGAAAGGTATTCCAGGCTACTTGCATTTCCTTTCTTTAGATCAGTGAACCACTTAAACTGGAATCATGCTGTGAGTTCTTCCATTGTTGTCCAGTGTGCAACTGGAGCTAAGGAAGCTCTTATGTTTTCTACAGATCTAATCAGGTTTGACTCTGCGTACTTCACTCTGTCAAATTCTTAGTGCACTTCTGGAGTCACTTTTTCCTTTCTTTCTGCATGGGCTACCAATTGCAACTCCTCTGAGAACATTTGCCTGTTTGGCTCCACTTTGCACACACATCAAGACCCACTGCCATAATATCATGATGAAAAGTGAAATTTCCCAAATCCAGGAAATGACAGCAGTTTAACAAGAGGTAGCTTGTTGTATTAGAAAGCTGATATGTCTTAATCTTTTGCTTGGTAAAATTACACATCTAAAAACGGGTTGAATGAAAACACAGTTTTTGTGGTTTGGCTGATTTGCGTAGATTTGAAAAATAATGCTTATACTTTTAATGGTTATCTTCTTTTTTTTTTTTTTTAAATAAGCTTCCCTGATTTAACATCTGCAAATAATGGCTTTTTTAGAGATTTGCTAGAGTTTACCTCTCCATGTCCTGCAAGAATAAAATAGGGTTAGGACAAGTGTTTGTTTTACAGATGTCATTTAAATGACACACACTTCATTTATAGAGTGTGATTGTATGCATTCAAAAACCTCAGTAACATAATTAAAAGACTGATAAATCTGTAAAAGTTACAAACTTAGCTTTAATTATTCTTATACAGTGGTTTTTTTAACAAGTAAGCTTTATTCTCCAGGGATTTGATTCCCTAAAAGTAAGTGTATGAAATCCTAACGGTGTTTTTACTTCAAATGATAGTGTAAATGCTTGAATTTTAGCAAGGTATGCTCAACATAGATGCTGAAAGCTATGTTTGTACAGGTTCAGTTAGTTGCCAATTAAGAAATTTGTGTTGTTGACCTGGTATTTTATTTTAAATGTCTTACTTGTCCATTTTCTTTTGGAACATTTCAGAAATGTTCCACAAGGCTGTTCTCAAGGAAGACTATTGCTTTTGACTGGAGTCTAAGAACCACTTTAAAGAACAATGAAACTAGGATGTTAGTTCTTCATGGGTTTCTTTACAGTCCCACATGTATAGGATAAAGAAGCTTGTGGCATTAACTTCAGAAATTTGTTCCTGAACTGTATCCGCTGATCGAGTCAATGCTTAATCCTCACACAGAGCTTAGAAGCAAAGAAGACTGTCTTTTTTTATTCTTTCTAACTCCTAGAGTTGTAAACTTACATTACCTTCAGAGTTTGAATTACTTTCTTTTGCTATTTCTGTAATACTTTCATATAGGGGAAGAAAAAGGTTATGTGCCACCTGCAGGGTACATACCTTATCTCTGTCAGCAAAGATGGAAGCATTGCCTTTGGCTGTTCTTAAGGAGCAGTCAGCCAGGATCAAAATCCAGCCACAGTTACAGCGGTGGAGCTTTAAGAGCTTGTAACACTGGATGATCACATTGTATTTCTGTTACAGAATCACCCTTCTGTCCTATTTTGTCCATCACCTTTTTTGAATCTTTCTTCATCAGTGTATCAGTTGTTGTACAGCACATAGCCACCTTCTGCCTGGTGAGCTGCAGGGCTTTATTTACCTAGTGGTAACTGAAGAAACTTCTTTCAGCTTAAAAAAAGTTGAAAAAAAAATCGCTATACTGCTAGATTTTAGAAAATGTACTTTACTGTGTAAATTTAAAAATTATTAAAAAGAGGAAGAACTAGATCTGGCCACTGATGAACAGGTCTTTGGACTGAACAAATTGGTATCTTAGATAAAGTGTTGAACACTTCAAAAGTAGAAAGATTTTTTATTGGGGGGTTGTGGGGGGGGCGGGGAGGGAAGGTTTGTCGTTTAATCTTACTCTGCGTCACTTTTTACTCTAAGGATTGCCTAATTTCTAAAGTTACACTGTAAAGATACAGTAGCCACAAAAAAGTTCTTGCTTCTTCCCTGGACATGAATGACTGTAAATTAAACATGAAATTACATTTGCTTGGGAATAAGGTGTTTAAAGAAGGATTTTAATTTACTGGTAAGATTATTAAAGATTTTCTGTTAGAAATGAGATTGAGCTATAATTGGAGACTGTGGGGATTATTTACATATATTGAGCATGCGGAGAAAGAGCACTGTTTTGTCCATACTAATTTCTTTCAGATTTTATTTATTTTCTTCTCATCAGATAGCTAATAAGTAACAAAATTGACAGTGAAAATCTAGATACGGAATGAAGGTTTTTTTGGCTAGAAGACGGAACAGATATGGGTGGTGTAAAATTAGAAAGGTAAATGAAAATAATCCTGAGGAACTGTACCAAAGCAGTTTTGCATCAGTGTAATAGATTTGTTGTGATGAACATAAAAGTTGGAACATCCAGAGTCTTCTAAATTTTAAAAGATTATGATGCTTCAGAATGTCACAATTGCATCTAAAAATTTCTGTGAGAGAGCATACTTATTGTTATTGTAATGGTATGAAGCTGAAAGAATCAGACATGTCTCAATAATGCTGCAGTTGAAAAGTCTGGTTGAGACTTAATTTTACCTACTTGAGGTGATATGGTTTGGCCAAGGTCACTCTGGGTATTGGCATTTATGAGGAAGGCATGATCTTATTTGACTAGCAGTGAAGAACAGGTACTTATAAGGATTTATGTTAGGAAAGCATATAAATTATATATTTATGAGTGTTGCAATTTACAGTTCATGAAGTTGTATTAAAATTTATATGTAAAGTTATAAATAGTAAACCGTGTTCAAGTACTCAATATAATGACTGTTAAAAGATGCCTAAAACCAAAATGTTTGTTTTCATGTACATATTCTGAAGGCTGTTGTCTGAGGAGATTGATGTTCAGTCTTTAAGTGTCCGATTCTATTTCATTCCTTTTTCTTCACTTTTATGATAGAATATGTAAAGTGATTTTGAAATAATTATTTAAAAAAATACAGCTCCTGTACATGACATTCTAGTTCTTGTTCTAAACAGGTTCAATGCTGGCTTTTTTTTGAGTCAAAGGTTGATTAAATAAAAACTTTGTAAAGCTTTATGAATCTAATACAGGCTCCAACTAATGTGGTACTAGGACTTGTTAGTTCTTCAGCAGTCTGGTGTTTCAGTGTTGCCTGCAGTCTGCTCAGTGCAGTATGATGTCACAAAATCAGATTGGAAATAGTCCAAACAGTGCCTGTAATGTCCTCCTCTGCGGTAACTAGTGACAGATAAAATCATCAGTCTGTTGTTTCCACTTGCTGATAAATGAGAGCAACATCTGTTACTTAATGAGTATCTTAGGGAGCTGAGAAAAAGAGGGAATGTTAAAGACTTTCTTCTTCCTCAGCCCACATTGACCTGTATATTAACCTAGTATGCTTCATTTAATTTTTATCAAGGGAATGTGTAGTTTCATTTGGGGAGATTGGTGTCTGTTCTTGGGCTTTTTTCTGAATAAAGTAGGACATGTCCTACAACATGAAGAAGTTTAATTGTTGGGAAGCAAATGTGCGAGCAAAACTGTGGACCTGATTCCATAGCAGTTGCCTGACTTTTGAGGGAGCTATTACTTGCATCACCCTCCTCTCTTGTGGAGAGCTGCTTGGCGTGTAGCATGGATTGACCTTCCAGTAGTCCTTCAGCAGTGTGACAGGTGTGTGATGTGTTCATTTTCTCCCAGGGATAAATAACTTAATCAGAACAGACTCCCTCATTTGAACTATTATCTTAAAAATAAACAAATAAAGAAATTCCTTGACCTAAACTATTATCTTGAGGTCTTTGTAGCTCCCAAGTTCAAGATTTGCAGCATTATTCCAATTTCAGGGTGATTCCATTAAAGGTGAGTGTGTGTTACTGAGCACCCACTGGCTGCATGAGTCAGCCGGGATTTGCAGTGCGGTGTTCCTTGCTGCGTGAGTGAGTCAGCAGCATGCTCAGCAGCACGAGACCATTCTTTATTCAGCATTTACCTGTTGTGCTGCTTGCTTGATCCCAGTCTGCTGGCCCTGGCAGGAACTGTACACATTGTGCCATTAGCAGCAGCTAGGAAGTACAAGTCATCTTCACCAGCCTTCCTGAAGAGTTTAAATGTGAAGACATGCATTTATAGTATATAATAATGAATATGGTTCTGAGGACCCCAGTGGAGTTTCAGGTCAGTATATCTGATAAGTATACTGGCAAGCAGCTAGAAATCATTGTTCAAAATAAGAAAGCATGTGGGTGAACACTGAAAACATTTCAACGTGTTCTAAGGAGCAGCATTTTCTGAAGGAAACTGTGTACATGAACACTTAATATCATACGGTGTTTTCAGCTTGATTTTTTGCCAGAGACTCTTAAAAGAATTTGAGCTACCATGATATAATGAGAAATTCTTACATGTGTAAAGACTGCTTAAGATGTACAATGAAAAGAACAAAAATAAGTGCCCTGATTTCGTGCTGAAGGGAGGTCATCAATGAAATTCCATAAGGATCTGAACTGAGGCCTGTGCTCTTAATGTATTGATAAATTATTTAGAAGAATGAATAATGAGGTGTCAAAGTTTGCAGATGCTACAGAATAATTCAGGATAAGTAAAAAAGTTCAACTCATATAATGCAGTTCAATGTAAATAAGTATGTATATGGAGAGGGAATAATCTTAATGCTACATATTGATCTAATCTTCTTCAGTTGATCATTACTATACAGAGAAGGAAACCTTGTAATTGAGAGAAATTAATGAAAATGTTAGTTCAATCCTCAGTCACTGAAAGGGAAGTTTAAGGAATCGTTACAAATGTAGTTGAAAGGAAAAGATCAGAACAGCATGCCGGTAGGGTAGAGTTCTGCTGAAATAATGATACAGAATTGAACAGATTTGCTCTTGCTTCTAACTAGGAGTTACATTAATCTAACAAGTAAAAAGCATTCAAAATTCAAGATGCTTTTCAACATCTTGTGTAGTTAAGTTCTGAGACAATTTGCTATAGGCTTTTGCAGCAGAAGCCATCACATGCAAATATATATACCCACTAGCTCAGGAAGTTTCAATAAAATACTGGAGGTTCTGGAGAGGAAATTAGGCCAAGTGATGTATATACTTACCCTATGCTTTTAGTTTTTCCATGGTATCTTTTGATAGCTTGTTAATAAACAGGTATTTTACTAGATAGATTTTTATTTTTTTTTTGTCTGACCTTGCATGGCAGTTTTTATGAACTCTTTCAGTATGAAAACCTTTATTCTGGCCTCAGGCTTTAATTAAACCTGTAATTAAATTCCTCCGTGAGGGAGAGGTGAGAGGGAAGACAGAAGTAATATCTTCGATACGTCTTCTCCTATGTGCAATTCTCTACTACTCCTGCTGACACTGGTGATCTGACATTAGCTCTGATATTCTTTTTGTCATACAGCTCTATGTAGGTGGGAAGTGTTCTGTTTGCTTTCCTGTTAGCATGCTAATCCTGTTCTCCCACTATAGCACTACAGTTCCAGCATGCATAGTACTTCTTTAATTCTTCAGCTCCTTTTATCAGATTTAAGAAGCTGAAGGGGAGCTGTAATGGCCTGCTAGAAACAGAAGTTTGCTTCCAACTTTGCTGTGGAGCAGGACAAAAAGCTTGAAGCTTTACTTATTTTAAGGTCTATCTAATATATAAATTAGCCTATTTATAAGTATTATTCCCCCTCCTCTAAACTAATTTATATTGGAGCAGGATAACCAAACTGGTTAATGAAACATTATTATCCTAAATGGGAACTTCAGCTAGGAGAACTTAACTGTAGCTGTCCCTGTACCAAGGAAGGAAGCTGTTCTGTGTCATGGCTCATTAGCTTTGGAGACAGTATCTGTGAAGTTGGGATTGTTTGGGGCTTGCTAAGAAACAGTTTGGTATTAAATAAGATTAAGTCAGAGACATGCCTTGTGTGAAAACTGCAGAGATTTTGATGATCTTTGGTTTTGATGACATTTATTCATCTTGACCTGACTCTTCTAAAAATCTGTCTGCAATACAGTAAGGGAAAGGCTTCATTGTTATGCTTCAAAAATTGTTGGCTGCAACTTTAAGCACAAAATTGTAGGTGATCTTTTTAAAATAAAAAAAAAAGAAAAAGAAACCCTAAAACATCACTAATACAAATAATCAGTCTTTAATTTTGAGTGTAGTATTGTGAGAAAGCTGCAATGGAAGGGCAAGGTCAGACATTATATGCTTATAGCATTTGTTTTCTAGGCCCTGAAGAATGTGCCCTGGCATGTTCTGCTTTTGTGTAGCTAGACAAGGGCAAGTTATCATGTGCTTAGATACATCTACTTCATTATCTGAATTTGAGGTATTGTAGGTATTGTAGATAGTTAGACTGAAGTATAGGCTGAATTTTCCTTTTTTCAGCCATTTAGATTTTCAGCATAGAGTGAAGACCCCTTACGATCCTTTCCTACTTCTGTGAGACAAACTCCTATGTTAGCAGAAGATGACTTCTTGTAGTTCCTGATCAGTTTTGGAAAATTCGATTTAATTACCATGATGTATTCATAAATACATTAATAACAAAAGAAAATCTTGGGATGATCTCCATGCTTTCTTGGATAGTGGCGAAGGATGAGGAAGAGGTTGAGGTACTTAATGCCATCTTTGACTCAGCCTTTAATAGTAAGACTGGTTGTTCTCAGGGTACTCAGACCCCTGAGCTGGATGACAGGGAGCAGAATGAATGATCAAAAAGGAAATAGTCAGCAACCTGCTGCAACAGTTAACACATGTGTTGGTCTATGGAACTGGATAGGATCCATCCCAAAGCTGCTGAGGGAGCTGGCAGAAGTGCTCACTGAGCTCCTTTACATCATTCACCAGCAGCTCTGGCTAGACGGGCAGGCCCCAGTCAGCTGGAGTTTAGCAAATGGGATACCCATTTAACAGGATGGTCAGAAGGAGGATCTGGGGAACTGCAGGCCTGTCGACCTGACCATGGTGCCAGGGAAGAGCATGCCCGGAACAGGTCATGTTGAGTGCCATCACAGGGCATGTACAGGGCAACCAGGACATCAGGCTTAGCCAACAGGGGTTTGTGTAAGACATGTCCTGCTTGACCAACCTAATCTTCTGTGGCAAGGTGACCCACTTACTGGATGAGGGAAAAGCTGTGGATGCTGTCTACCTAGACTTCAATAAAGCTTTACAGACTCTCTCACAGCATTATCCTGGAGACACTGGCTGATCATGGCTTGGACAAGTGCACTCTTTGCTGGGCAAAAAACTGACTGAATGGGCAAAGTCCTTGAGAATGGAGTTACATCCAGCTGGTGGCCAGACACCAATGGTGTGCCCTAGGGAACAGTGCTGGCACCAGCCCTGTTTAATGTCCTTTCAAGGACGTGAACAAGGGGATTGAGTGCACCCTCAGTCAGTTTACAAGTGAGGCCAAACTGGGTGGGAATGTTGATCTGCTGGAGGGCAGGAAGGCTCTGCAGAGAGATCTGGACAGAATGGATCAAAGGGCTGAGGCCAATTGTATGAAGTTCAGCAAGGAGAAGCGCAGTGTCCTGCACTTGGGTCTCAACAACCCCATGCAGCACTACTGGCTGGGGGCAGAGTGGCTGGGAAGCAGAAAAGGACCTGGGGGTGCTGGTCAACAGTCCAAGTTCTTAGCCAGCAGGACCAGGGCAGTGATTGTCCCCCTGTACTCGGCACTGGTGAGGCCACACCTTGAATCTTGTATCCAGTTCTTGGCCCCTCACTGCAAGAAGGATGTTGAGGAGCTGAAGCATGTCCAGAGAAGGGCAGTAGAGCTGGGGAAGGGTCTGGAGTGCAAGGCCTATGAGGAGTGGCTGAGGGAGCTGGGGTTGCTTAGCCTGGAGAAAAGGAGGCTCAGGGAAGACATCGTTCTCTACAACCACTTGAAAGGAGGGATTAGTCTCTTCTCCCAGGTAGCAAGTGATAGGAAGCATCCTTAAGTTGCAGCAATGGAAGTTTAGACAGGATAGTAGAAATAATTTCCTTACAGGAAAGGCTGTCAAGCATTGGAACATGCTGCTGAGGGAAATGGTTGAATATCTGTCCTTGGAGGTATTTAAAAGATAGGTAGATGTGGCACTGAGGGATATGGTTTAGAGGTGGACTTGACAGTACTGGGTTAACAGGTGAACTTGGTGATCTCAAAGGTCTTTTACAACCTAAATGATTCTACATTACGTATTTGTTTGTAGAAATTACTTAATTTAAGAAGCTTATTACTCATTCTTAAGACTGAATGTCTTGGTTCTAGAAGACAGGTGTCTGCTAGGGAGAGCAGGAGCCTCCCTTGGGATGAAAGAATGTAGACCCCCTCCCTCCGATTTATTATAATTTTGAAATCAAGGGGTTTTCAGGCAGAGATCTGGGGATAGGAATAACAGTTCTTTACTAGTATAACCAGGTAAACAAACAAACAATAACTACAGCAATAACAAGAAAACAGAAACAGGGACCCCGGGACAGCTTTCTCGGCTGAGACGGGATGGAGGAGAGGCTTTGTTTTCACAAACCCCTCGGGCAGTCAGTCCCGGTGCTCCTGCAGGGCTCCGAGGAAACAGTCAGCTGGGACAGCAGGGACGAGATGAGATCCTGGGCTGGTGGATGAGGTGGATCAGCAGCTCCACGGCGATGCCTGGCAGGACAGCGGGTGCGAGGCCACCAACCAAGAGGGGAGAAGGAGAAGAAGCAGCTCCGCGACCCAGCGCACGAACGTCCTTCTTCCCCGAAGCCGAGGAAAAAGCCAGCTAAAAACTGTCCCCACCCTCCTTTTTCTGCCCCCTTCCCCGCCACCCTGGGCCCGGCTACTCTTTGTCCTTTGTGAGCACCCTTAAGTACCGGTAGTTAGGTTTCCCAGCACATAATGGGTAAAAATTCCCACCTAACCCTCAACACTGAAGCATTTAGAATTGCACTATATTACTGAGTAAAGGAAATGACTGATTATTTTATCTGCACTTTTTTCTGAATTTTGAAGAGTGCAGATAATACAGTGCACATGAGTATGCAAATTGAAAACATCCTTGAAATCGTGTGAAACCATATCTAGGTCTAAAGTGGATTTTATGTATTTTGAGGTGTGTATTTCTCAAGCATTCCAGTGTTGCTAAATACGACAAAGGTAAATTTTGCCTTTAGTATAACTGTTTCTACTCAAGTATGTGTACACCTGAGGCAATTAGGGCCTGTCTGAAGAAGTGACACTTCTGAGTGGCTGAAGTCCATGGACAATTTATACCAGAGCAGGGACAGCCCTAAGTTTTTATTACCTAATGAGCCATTTATTGATTGACATAAAATATATAATATAAATAATATTTTTCCTAGATTTTTAAAAACCTGCTTGAGAGATCTAAGTAAAACAAACGAACAAACAAAACAGCAGCAACAGCAAATATTAGACATGTCTTGCATGCAGCCCAAATTAGGCAGTTTAACCCCTCATGTCTAGACGAGCAATATGTTGTTCTAAAATGAACTTAATCTGCTGAACAGACCAGAAATTTATTCTAGTTAATGTTTCATTTCAATTCGGTACCTTTTTACAATATTAAATTGTGGATGGTGTGGCACTTGTGCATATGGCTTAGAGATGTTTGTGAGGTGCTGTGTTGATGTTTGGCCTAGATGAAAGGTCACTTCCAACCTCGATGATTTTGTGTTTTGTTGTGTTTTGTTGTTTGCTGTTGAGTAACTTCTTCATCTGGTATGTCATTGACTTAAAGACAAGGCCATATTAGATGTATTAGGAGCATATGTTAAAATATTATCCAGTCACCCAACGTAGTCCAAAGTTTAGTGTTTAGTTCTAAAAGATCATTTATTTTTGGAATGATAAAGTTGGCTGTTTTCTTGGGCTATCTTGGCTTATGTTGGCTTAAATGTATCAGTGTTGCAAAATACTTGAAGGGTTTTTTGTAGGGTTATGCAAACACACGACGTGTGTTTCCTAATTTCTGTAGATGTTTTTACAGGAGACTCATTATCCTGATTTAAGAAAAGGCAGATTATATACTTGATTTATAATGTTTACATAAGAATGCCATTGATGAAAAATTTTCATTAAGTTTTAATATTTGTACTAAGTCACCCCATCCTGCTCTGGGGTTCACATTTTATATTACAGATACCTGAGCAGTCAAGGAATTGCTATATGAGTGATTTAGCAAGCAGTGGTGTAGTATCAATAAATCATCTAGAATTTAAAACTTACTAGCCATGATTTTCATCATGTACCACAGTGTACTATGGTGCAAATTTTATCAGCGTTAAGTGGTTGTATATTTATGACACATCATTAAGTAGCATGTGACTAATTGTCCATGAAAGTATGTATATATGCACTTTCAAATATATTGTTCACTATCTTCGTTGTGAAGATCTATCGTCTATCTTTGTTGTTCAGTGTGTATATGTGCTATTTTTATACCTATTTTGACTCTTTTGTTTGAATTAGAAGCATGTGTGTAATACAAATCACTAGTGTAGCTGTTTTTGCTAGCAATCAACAGTTTTCATGTTAATTGTTCTAGAATATGGTTTTTCCAGTCTTTTAAACTTCACCTTTACTTTGCTTCAAAATGAATCAGTATTTAATCAGGACTATTTTTAATTTTCTAAGGGCAGATTTAGTATTGTTATTTTATACTAGGCAGGCTGCAGAGCCTACAGTGTGAAGTATAGGAGTGGCATTCAGAATTGAGAAGGGGATACCAAATAAAGGGGTACTATGCATGCTTATGCAGTATTGTTGCATAGAAGTGTAGCAATGCAGTGAAATCAGTGATAAAGAAGTTCTGTATCATCAAACTGGTTCCAGTTTGCACAGAAGAACCACCTCCTCAGGTTTTTTCATAGATGTTTTTACTCAGCTAGATCTCTCATTTCTTCCATACTTCTCTTTTTTGGGTTCCCCACTGGAAATATGGGAAAACAATTATAGAATGTGCTGAGTTGGAAGGAGCCCATCAGCATCATTGAGTCCAGCTCCTGGCCCTGCACAGGCCACCCCGAGTCACACCATGTGCCTGAGAGCACTGTCCAAACACATCTTGAACTCTATCAGGCTTGTTGTTGTGACCTCTTCCCTGGGGAGCCTGTTCCAGTGCCCAAACACCCTCTGAGTAAAAAACTTTCCTCATATCCGACCTAAACCTCCCCGATTCAGCTTTGTGCTGTTTCCTTGAGTCCTGTCACCAGTTACAAGAGGGAAGAGATCAGTGCCTGCCCCTCCAGTTCTCATGAGGATGCTGAAGATCACAATGAGGTCTCCCCTCAGTCTCCTCCAGGCTGAACAGACCAAGTGACCTCAGCTACTCCTCATACAGCTTCCCCTCCAGATCCTTCACCATCCTCAAGGGCCTCCTTCAGATACTAATAGCTCAGTGTCTTTTTAATATTTTGGTGCCCAAAACTGTACACAGGACTCAAGATGAGGCTACCCCACAATAGAGCAGGGTGGGACACTCCCCTCCCTTGCCCGGCTGGCAATGATGTGCCTCACAGGACACGCCTGGACCACCTGGCTACCAGGGCACTGCTGACTTACATTCAGCTTGTCACTGAGCAGGACCCTTAGGTCCCTTTAGACAGTGCTGCTTTCCAGCTACTCATTCTCTAGTCTATACACACAGCCAAAGTTTTGCCATTCCAGGTGTAGAATCTGGCAATTTTCCTTGCTAAACCTTGTATGGTTTGTCATTGCCCATTTCTCTAATTTCTTAAGGTCTCTGTAGGGCCTCTGCCTGCTAGGGATTCGACAGCTCTACCCAATGTGGTGTTGTTGGCAAACTTAGTATTCCTCTAGGTCCTGTGTCCAAGCCATTAAAAAAGGTGTTGAAGAGAACAGGGCTGAGGATGGAGCCCTACAAAACCACACGAGTGACCAGTCATTAGCCTGATGTCACCCCATCCACTAAAACTCTTTGTGCCTGACTTGTGAGCCATGTAACATAGCTATCTAGGTGAATGTGGACACTTTGTCCAGAGGGTTACTGTGAGAAAAACAGTATCAAAAGCTTTTCTGTAGTCCAAAAAGATAACATCTACTAGCCTTCCAAGATCAAGTAGGTGGGTTACACGGTTGTAAAAGGAAATCGGGTTTGACAAGCAGAACAAGCAGGTCAGCTGGGAATTCTCCAGATTCCCAAGACCATCACAAGTCATCAAGAGAGGCTTTGCAGGGGCACCAGTGAGCTGTTTGAGGACTCTTTGATGAATCCCACCAGGCCCCATAGATGTGTAGGGATCCAGCTGGAGTAGCAGATCCTGCACAAGGTCAGGGTCAACTGAGAGTTGACCATTCTCTCAGTCTTGGTCTTACAGCAAGAGATCTGATTTTCATGATTTCATTCTAGTCATCCATTAATTTGCCAGCACTATTTTCAGACTACTCCCAGGCAACATTGATAAATGCTATTAATAAAGTTGTTACCATGTGAGTTTTTTTCCTAGATGAATATGATTTTTCCCTTTATGGGAGAAAGAGGGGATAAGCACTGTTTAACACACTTCACTGTATCATTTGATGGATGAACTGTTTGCCTCTGCATCTTTTGTCTGAAGACATTTCCTCTGAGCACAGGATACTTCTGTCAAGGAAGTTTGCCTTTTCTGTCTTGTATCTTCAATTCTTGCTTGTCATCAGAGAATGCTCAAAAGAGGTGCAGGATAAGTTGCATTCAATCAAGCTTTTTTTTCCTGTTTAGACCTTTCGATTACTCTTTTGCACATATGTTCATGTCTTGCTGGCTGCAGTTTCTTGTATGTAGCTGCAGGGCTATTTACATATCTTTCATAGAGACTGCATGCCTCACTTACTATAACTGGTCATTTATCAGTGCCACGTGGATGTGGATGTAGAGGCATCTTACTAAACGGTTTCATCATTTCTAACTTGTTACACCACCTCACTTAATGAGGATATGAAGATGAAGCATAATTTTGTTTAATGGATACTGCTCAGGAGACTCCTCTAGGATCTGCCTATGCTGTAACGCGGGCAATAAGCACAACAACAATCTGATAAACACAACAGCTTAGAACAGTTTTATTCTAGTCAAAAGCCATAACTGGTAGCAGCTCCATGCTTCATAAACTTGCCAACTGTAGCAGGCATTTTGTCTGTTAAGAGATTATTTTCATGCAATTACTTGTAAGATTGTGCAAGATATTTATCACCTGTATAACATATGGAAAGTTCAAGTCTCCTTCTGAAAGAGTATCTTTGGTCATAGTATGGTCAGCATAGAGAGACTTCACTTTTCTGAAGCAGTTGCATTTTTGCTTTTCTTGTATAAAATGGACAGTAAATAAAGCCTTAGACCTGCTGAGAAAATTCTTTAATTCCAGATTCAACACAAAAGATGTCATAATGGCTCACATAGTCTTTTAGTGGACCTCAAAGATTTTAGCACAGATAGATGCAATGTCTTTTATGGATATCAGCTCTTCATTGACAGCAAAGCTCATCCATGATAACTATTCATTTTGAAAGAGAAGCAATTTAGTGGTTGGTGTATCTTATGTGGAGGCGAGGTGAAAAAGAAATACTAAGTATCAAACAGTTTCAAAAGAACAGCTATTTTTTTTTGTGGCAGTGCTTGTTCTAAAATAGAGTACTGCTTTTAGATTCCCTGCTGGCATTTACAGATCAACATAAATTATTCTATGAAACTAGCAGAAGTCTTTGGTGATTATTTTTAAAGATGTAAGAGTTCATACTCTCTTAAAATGCGCATTTTGATTTGGGCCATTTAGCTTATGAAGTTTCACATTAGCTAAAATGTGAACATGTTTTAAAAGAATCTGTAAGCTAGCATAGGCCATTTTTTGATTCTTTCATCTCTGTATTTGTTTCTGCAATAAAAACAATGCATTTTGTAAGGTTTTTACTGTTGTAACGCTTACATTGTGAGCAAAGCAGGGCATTCAAGTCAGTATCTGGGAACATGAAACATGCAGGAGTAGCTCTGAGTTTTAATGCAATGGGATATGAATATGCATATCTAATGCAGATCTTAGCACAATATGATTAAGTGTCTAAATTTTGTAGCAGGTGAAAAGAGATTTTTTTCATTTGCCTAGCATCCAGATGGTACATGGGGGAAAATAGGTTAATCCCTATTTTGTATACAGAACTAGTACATACTGATTAGCAGATTTCTTTTCCATGGAAATTTCAGTCTGGTTACAGTAGAGCTCTGTTCTATTGTTGCTCCAGCATTTCTGTTTTTATAAGGATATTGCATAACATCTAGATCTCTGTGATCCCAAAAGTCTTGAATGCTATGATACAGCTTTTCTTAATTAAATCCTTCATAAGAAGCACAGTATTAAAGGATGTTTTGAATGTAGTTCACTCTGTCATGGATGTTCTGCTGTGGACTATCAAAAAAAATACTCTGCTTCACTGAAAATGGTATTTGCAAAAATAAGATCCTTCACTCATGGTAGAAAAGAAACAAGGCAAGTTTGAAGGTAATCATGCTTGAAAGCACTGTCCTGATCCCTTATCTTAAATATTTATATCTACTTTGCTTTGATTTAATAGCAGTTGTTGAATTTGCTTTGGAAATTTGTATGTGCATCTATCCAAAGTTTTTTTTCCCACAGGCTATGTGTGCTTGAGAGAAACCAGTCCACATAAAGAGATCTGCAGTGACTTACAGAGAGTTACGTTGGGCAAAGTAGATACTTTTCAGTTTGTGAATTGGGAATCACTCTCTAATACTGAGATGATGTTGCCAGAAAGGCTACTAAAGCAGAAGAGGCTTCAACCAGCCTTTTCCCAGAGCAGTGGTTGGATAATTGGTGGACCCCAGACGTGGAATAATTTTGTTGTGAGGCAGCTGGAATAATTCCAGAAGAGTCAGTAATGTCTGTCTTAGTTGAAAGCAGTCACAATCCTTTTCCAAAAAGATAGTCAGACTTTCCATGATACAGTCAGTTTAATCTAAAAAGTAAGTTTTAGAAGTCTGGAGGGTTTTTTTCTTGGTTAGGTTTGTTTGGTTTTTTTATTGTTCTGTTTTTTATTTTTTTTTAAAGTAAGTCTTACCACATTAAATTGATGGGCCTAAGCTCTTGGTTTGTAAGAGTTTTCAAGTCTTTACAAACTGTCATACTTACTGCAAGTATCAAGAGTGGCCTCTTTTTCCCCCCCATATTGTTAGAATGCACTCTTGAGATTTGTTAATCTTTTTTTGTCAACAGCCTGACTATTTAAACTAATACTGTGAAATTACTATGCATTCCATATACAGATAATACAGTGGTAATTCTAAATGTTTAAAATGGCTTTCAGTAAGAGGAATTAACTTTTTCACTTAAAATATACAGACAGGAAATATTTCTAGGTCAAATGAATTGATAGTTTCAACAACCATAATGGCAGGTTTCCAAAACAGAAAACTTACCTTTAAAAAAAGAATACTTTTTTGCATTAAATATTTTAACATTAAATTTCACTTCTTAAATGACTTAAATTCTAATTCTAGAATATTAAATGCCGGCCTAAGAAGAGGCTGATAGCGTCTATGGAGGAAAAAAATCACTGTTTCTTTTGTTTAGAAGTCAGAAATGTAACAAACTTCACTGTTCTCCAGTAATCCTACTGGTAAAGCCTGTTTCTTGGATTTACATCAAAATCCATGGTTGTTTTCAGGGCCTACTTTTTAGAACCTTACTTGCTTTTCTTGTCTTTTCTCACAGGAGATTTGGAAAAGGCCATAGAGAAGTTTTTCTTGCCTATAAAATCACATCAGTGCTTACAATTAGTTGTCAGTACTGAGGCAAGCTGCAACCCTAGACAGAAACCACAGGGATTTCTAATGTTCCTGCCCCTTTTTTTTTCTTTTTTGGTTTGTTTTTCCTGAATGTTGATGGTTTTCAAATAAAAAAACCCATAGATTCTTCTTTGATAATGTGACTTCAGAAATCAGAGCTAATTTGAATATAATCATTTAGTGGTATACTTTCCTGAAATTTCTAATTGAGTAAGACTTTTTTTTTTGGGGGGGGGTGGGGGGGGTGGGACGGGATGTGGTAAGAGGGGTATGTACATATCCAAGCCTTTGGGAGTTTGATAAAGAATTTTCTAAAATTAAGTCATAATCCTAATTCAAAGTAATTTCTTAAAGTGATACATGTGTATTTTCAGAGTATCAGAACTGTATTAATTTTACGGTGTTTCAGCTATCACTCTATCTTCTACTTCTGTGCTTTTTCAGCTACATTTCATAAAGTAAAGCTGAGTGCTTTTTGCCATTAAGATGTTGTAATATACTCCTAAATAAAGCCTCATTCTGACCTTGAAGCTGCCTTTCTGTCAGCAAGCATCAAAGCTAGAATTTTAGAACTGCTTTTGTTGGTAAATACGTATAATTTTAGGTGTTCTAATTACAGTTCCTCAAAATCTTTTCATTTAAAAGAGCTACTGAAATAGTGCAGGCAGTTTGAGACTCAGTTAACTGAGTTCCTGGTTCTTCATGACATTAGAACATGTATGTCTGCCTTTTCACTTATATTCATTGATTAAAAAGGGATGTGGGGTTTGGGTTTTTTGTGTCCTAGGCTTTTTCAGCAATTTGAATGAGCTGATAATGATGAAAATACTACTAAACTTTAATAACAAATAGACTAAAAATCTAGTTGAGACTTCTTTGTTGAGTAATGGTTTAGTCCTTCAGCAAACAGATTTTGATACTTAAGCAATGACTTTATTCTGTTTAGCTGAATTTATTTCTTAGAAGCCTTAATTAGACGATGCATTACTACAGCGGGTTTACAGTTTATATGATAATTTCAAATGTAATTTAAAATTTAGTTTAATTAATCTTTATTATTAAAGAATAAATTTCTCAATTATTTAAGCAGTTTTAGACATGAGGCATTGAACTGACTTAGAGACATGTTATTTTCTTGGTTTAGTCTTGAATGACTTACAGATATGGAACATTATCTCTTTTTGCCTGCTTGCTTAAATTCAGGCCAGGCTCTCTAAAGGCAGTGACAATTTTTTTAGTGTATTCACAATGCTGCTGGTTTGAGTTCCTTCTCTAACTGTTCTGATAGAAGAAAAATATTTGTTAAGCATCTAAATACAAGCAGTTATTTTATAGTAATAGGAAGGGGACATTTGTTGCAACAAGTAATAAGAAAAAACAAAAAAAAATTGTTGGTGTTTGCTGTTTGGTTTTTGTCTGTCTCTTGAGCAATTACTATGCTGCTTTATATACAGAGAATCGTACTCTGCTGGAAATCTTGATAATGATCCTTCAGGGCACAGCATCTGTAGATCTTCTCAGAAATGTTGCTGCATTTTTGCAAGCAAGTATAAGCTGCTGCTTTGTCTACCGTCCTCTTTCTTCCTGCAAGGACAAATACTAGGCGTCTGGGGAGAGAGGAAAAAGGAGGAAGACCCAGCAAGCTACTGGGGCTCTACAAGACATGCAGGATGGAAACTGTAGGGTAGTCCAACCATGTTTTTCTTTTTAGCAGAAAGAAAAGGAGGTCTTAATATATATAAAGGACACTCACTTTAATCAAGCAAAATCTGCATCTTGTGGAGGAGAAGGTAAATTGTGCTAATTATCTCCATACATAGCACATTAGAGGCAGCATTTTTGTAGTGTTTTCTTTAGAGAAATGACTCAACAATTAGGTTTGCTTTGATATTTCAGAGTTATGTTTTTGTTTCTGGTGTTTTGTTTTTTTTTAAATCTGACTTGCTAATAAAGGGAAATTCACTGGCTGCAATCTTTGTTAATTAGGAGTTTGCTGTGTGTGATTGTGCCTTCTTGTGCTTACTGAAGGAAACTTGAGAAGTACTTCTCTAGTGACTTTGCATTGGAAAGTCCTAGCACTGGTCATTGCCATTGGGTAGGAGTAAACCATCCCTGTCCTCTCCTAAACTGTATCTGCATTGGCAAATACTGTTTTCTTAGAGAGCAAACAATGCAGTGTTTAAGATTGTAACATCCTGAGAAAAAGTGTGGTCTATACCCATAAAACTTCCCTTACTGTAACAGTAAGAATAGGAGGATGGGAAGTTTCTTTTAGAAAAATAAAATACTCTTTTCTGTATTACAACATTGGAAATAGAGTTTAAAAAGACAAGATAGAATATGAATCATGCTTTGTCTTTCAGATTACTAATTGAATCATTGATTCATTATTTGACCTACGAACTGAAAAGAACCATTGATGAAATTAGTTGGTTTGAGCTTCTTTTGTTTGTTTGTTTTGTTTGGTTTTTTTTGTTCTTTTGGATTGTCATGCCATAAATTCCATGTTTGGTGCAAAACCAGCGTTTCACTTTCAGATTTATATCATGTCTGGCTATGAAAACCTATTTTTTATTTTTAATTTCATGACAAAATGAAAAAAAAAATGAAAAAGAATTTAAAAAGCAGATGTAATACACAGAACATTTCCATCCTTTTATCTTGAGATGACACTTTTCCCCTTCTTTCAGAGAATTTTTTTGAAAAATAGCATTTAAAATGTATTTAATTAGCTAGAAAATATAGTTTCTATCCAGTCATGAAATCTTCACGAGCATGGACAATTAAAAACATATAAATATTTAATGGCAAAATATTTACTCTAGATACATCTTACTTAACCTGAAAATTATGGTGTCTTCCCACACTGACCACAACAGGCAGTTAAACTTGTTTGACTACTTTTTTCCTAGACCATACTGTCCTGCTGTAACCTCATTTGGAAGTCCAGCTATCACAGTTGTTTAAAGACTTAAATTGAAGGGTTAGATTAGTTAGATGAAGAAAAGCAAGTGGCTATGAAATTTACTAATAAGTCCAAGAAGAGTAACTGCTGAAGACATTAAGTGAAAAATGCTAATTTATCATTATTATTTTATTTTGCTCCTGAAAGTCATTAAACTCTCATATATTGTGATAGCTCAATTTTAATATCTGTGTTTTGTTTCAAATTAAAAAACAAAAAGATGAGTCTAGTTCAAATAATTGGTACAGACTTTGTTTTTACTGGGGTTCTCAGGAATTTGGAACTAAAAGTAGTAATTTTGGCCAAAAGAGATTGTCATTAGTTTATTCCAACTTGAATAAATACTTAAATATTTATACAATCTTGAATCCTTTGAATGGGTCCCTGCAGTGATGCTGCAAGTTCCTTCTCAGTGATTGTAGCAGGAATGAAAGCTAGAAAGGATAGCAAAAGTGGAACAGCACAGTCAGCCCAGAGAAGTAGGTTGCTCCAAATATCCCAGCATTTTGCTGTGGTCTCCACTGATCAGCAATCACCCCTCGTTCTGGTGTTTTTCTAGACATTACCATGTGCTTCAACATCAGTATTATCCTGTAATCTGTGTGCCTCTCTACTAAAGCATTGTCATTCCAATAACCCCAGACCTCTGACTGTTTCCAGAATTGAGGCAGGTTCTGAAGAGGTAACTTAATCCTTCTTGCCACTCTGAATTCCCTTTGAGTATTGGTGTCACTAAGATGAAGGGGAGAAATGATTGCTCCAGCTAACATCATGGGAATTGCCGAATACTGAATAAGCATGAAGCTATTTGAAGGAGAGGAGGTCTGTGTGAGCAAGGATGGGGGGAGAATTCTAGTCTGGTAAAATTTTCATACTCTATGGAAACAACTTCTCTGTGGCTCTGTTGCAGGAAAATGTACTACATTAAAAGCAAGAAAACACATCAATTTATCTCTGTTTATGTAGTATTAAATTAGTTTACACCATTAATAGCTTTTGCTTAAATAGAAATGATGTCTTTCTCTATGCTTTCTCTAGATTGCATGAATTTTACAGTAAACTAGTAGGATGAAAACCTGAATTCATTCAGAATAGTTGAATAGGTAGAAATTTCAGGGCCAGAATGAATGTAGTAAACAAGGATGAAATATATAGCTAAAGAAGAAATGCTGTCTGTTCAGTTTGAATGACATATATAGGTAAGGTTTTAGCTGAGTAAGCTTCTAGAAAATGATGCATGTGCAAAAGGCAGTTTGAATGCTTGACATGTTGCTTTTTTAAAAAATGAAACTTTCATGATGCGTATTTTCTTTGTTCTTTAAGATTAGAAATCTTTCCCAGGGCGAGTTTTTTTTTTTTTTTTTTTTAATATTACTTTCTTCAGTTTAATCTAAGGAAAAAGATTAAATAATCCCAGTCTAAGCAATGATATTATAAATACTCTTTTAATTTATAGAAAGGAAGGGGTGGGTTGCATGACTGCACGAGAATGTAGGCATTATTTATCTTTCGTTTTGTTCTCTAGTACATATGTCAGAGTCTGCTAGACATTCTACTTTATAGAGGAAAGGGAAGTCTAGTTGTGGACTAGTGTGTTTATGCAACTTTGTTTCATTGTGGTAATAATTACTGTGGCTTTCATGTCCGTTTGTTATTAGACAGAAAAAATGGTTTGAGTTTAGCTGTATGTCAGCCATACTTTGTGTTTAACAGATTGTGACCTTGAAATAGAAGTAATTATTAGATGTTACATAGGCAGATTTTTTTTATAAGCTGCAGCCTGAACACCGTGCGTACAATGCTAGAGTTGTTCTACTGAAACTGATGTTTTGTGTGCATGCTTGCACATGCACCAATCAAAACAGCAAAGATTTCTGTTCAAGAAAGATTTACAATAAAAAGCATAGTATTGAAAAATGTGTAATAGTGCCATCTGCTGACCCCTGTCATAGAATAACTAAGTTGTATGAGTGGGCACTGGAAATGTCGCTGTTAAGGGTTGACCTAAACTGAGAAATGAGCCAAATCTGGTGAGAGAAGTTGATAAATTTTGAGCTTATGCTAATGAATGAAAATCAAAGCCGAATAAAACTGGAAGTGAACATTGAACACAATGAGAATTTACTTAGGAATTTTTGTGTGTGTTGACAAATGATGAAATTTCGCAATAATTAAGATCAACCTGATGCTTTCTTGCTGTTCACAAATTTTTGATTTTGTTGTGACTGTCAGCAAAGAGTTTTGCTGTCATTGATGAAACAGATGCATCTAGAAAATTCATCCAGCATGAGGGCATATAGAAATTTATGGCTAGAAGAGAAGAAGCTGGTAAGACTTTGTTTCAATGGCAGTGCATTCTTCGACTGTCTTAAGTTGGTCACATGGCTGCCTTTATTAAAGACTCATTTGAATTTACTGAATAAGAAAGATGTTGCAGTGTGTCCAGAAAAGGGTCATAATGATGATCAGAGGGCTGGAGAGCCTCTTGTCTGAAGATAGGCTAAGAGAGTTGGGGTTGTTCAGCCTGGATGAGAAAAGTCTCAGGGACACCTGGAGCAGCCTTCCCATATGTAAAGGGGCCTGAAAGAGAGCTGAAGAGGGACTTTTTACAAAGGCATGCAGTGATAGGACAATTCTGTTTAAAGAGGGCAGGTTTTAGATTAAATATTAGAAAGAAAATCTTTACTGTGAGGATGATGAGACACTGGTACAGGTTACCCAGAGAATTGCCCCATCCTTGCAAGTGTTCAAGGCCAGGTTAGATAGGGCTTTGAGCAACCTGGTCTTCTGGAAGGGGTCCCTGCCCATGGTAGGGTATTAGAGCACTTAAAGACTAGCTGGTCTTTAAGGTGCCCTCCAACCCAAACCATTCTATGATTCTGTGATTGTCAACATCTTGTGGCCATATTCCCTCTGTCCTGCTTCTATCCTGAGCACTTTTCCTGAGGTTTTCATTGTAGTATGCCTGCTCTTAGAGGAACTTCATGTAAAGATTGCTTTCACAGTTATAAAGAAATGTATTTACCACTTTGGTTGAGTTGAGGAATAAAATGGAGGGTGATTCTTAAAAGTATTTGGGTGCAATATCTGAAAGAGCAAGGGTCTTGGAAGTGAAGTTGATCACAGAAGATTGTTTTGAAGTCCTGAAAACTGACTAGAAGCCTGGACTGTGAAGATTATTGCAGGTCTTTTTGTACATGTTTGGAAAGAGAGGCAATATTCAGTATTAGGTTAAGCATTTGTGTGGTCATTGTTTTTATTCAACATGTAGCAATAAACGGTTATAGTTGCAATCTTTCATGTAATTAGAAAAATGTTTGAGAGAGAATTATACTAGCCTGAGTTGATCTTCCTTAATATTGCACCATAGTAAAACCAGTAGAGCGCTGTAGTACTCTAAAAAATGAGCAGTGAAAAAAATGACAACCTTATTGATTTTTAAAATTACTTCCAAAAATTCATTGTTTAGGATAATTCTACTTCAACATATGACAAGAATTTCCTCAAAATAATTTTGGATAAGAAAACATGAACCTGTAATATACCAGTAACTTGTGCCTTTCAGCAGTATCCATTTTATTTTGTTACTGGTTTCATGACTGTTCTTTTTATTCCAAATATGAGAGGTTTTATGTTTGATTTTTACTTTGCATGCTTTAGACATTGGCTCTTGTACTTAGGTTCTAAGACAAAGAGTTGTCATGTATTTTCCTCCAATATTCAAGAATGGCAAGAAGGATCCATGGGTCTACATCTTCACCTCAGTCCCTGTGAGGGTGGTGGAGGAGCTAACCCTGAAAACCATTTCCAGGCACATGAAGGTTGAGAAGGTCATCAGGAGCAGTCAGCATGGTTTAACCAAGGCGAAGTCGTGTTCAAGCTACCCAATAACATTCTAGGACTAAATCAGTAGATGAGGGAAGAGCAGTGAATATTATCTGTATCTGAACTTCAGTGAGGCTTTTAACACTGTCTCCTGCAAGATCCTCATAGGAAAGTTGTTGATACGCAAACTGGGTGAGCAGTGAGGTAGCTTGAAACCCCACTGAATGGCTGTCCCAGAGAGTGGAGATCAGTGGCTTGCAGGTTATCATAAAGCCAGTTACCAGCAGTGTACCCCAAGGGTCAATATTGGGTCCAGTCCAGTTCAACATTTTCATGAATGATCTTGATGACGGGACAGAATGTACCCGTAGCAAGTTTGCAGATGACAGACACCCAGCTGGAAGGAGTGGCTGATACCCCAGTAGGTCATCGATAAGCTGAAATGGCTGACAGGAGCCTCATGGTGTTCAACAAGGGGAACTGCAAAATAATGTACCTGTGGAAGAACAACCCCATGCACCAATACCTTGCAGGGGGAAATCAAATGGAAATCACCTTTTGAAAAAAGGCCCTGAGGCTTCTGGTGAGCACCAAGTTGAACATGAGCCAGCAATGTGACCTTGCAGCAAAGAAGGTAAATGCTGCCCTGAGCTGCATTAAGTAAATTACTGCCAGCAGGTCAAGGCTGTTGATCCTTCTCCATTATTCAGCACTGGTGAGGTCACACCTCGAGTTCTGTGTCTGGTGATGGACACCCCAGTATAGAAGAGAATTGGAGATGCTGGAGAGAGTCTAATAAGTCAATAAGATAATGAAGGAACTATAATCTCTTTCCTGTGAGTAAAATCTGAGACAGCTGGTATCTTTCAGCCTGGAGAAGGCTGAGGAGGGGTCTTATTAATGTATATAAATACCTGATTAAAGAGTGCATAGAGGATGCAGCAAGTCTTTTTTCAGTTGTGCTCAGTGACAGGTCCAGAGGCAATGGGCACAACTGGAACACAGGAGGTTCCTCCTGAACATCAAGAAATGTTTTAATTTTGAGGCTGACAGGCCACTGGCACAGATGTTCCAGAGAGGTGGTGGAGTCTCTCACTTCATGGATAGTCAGAAACTGAACATGATCCTGGCCAACCTGTTCTAGGTGGCCTTGCTTGATCAGGGGACCTGGCTGTCCAACTGCCAGCTTTAATAATTTTGTGATTCTGTGATATACCATTGAATTTTTAATAATGAACTAACAAAATAGGTATAACTTGAAACCATGCTGCTTATAGCAGCTCAGAAGTTAAACTTCTATTGGATTACCTTGCTTCTTGCTTAATTGTTTTTTAATCAAGTCATTGAGGTATTATTTTGTTTCAATTTTTTTGGCTTTTGGTGGTATTAATCTGGGATATAGCTGTAAAAAAAATATAAAAACAACTCACTCCCCTAAACACCCCCTAATCCAGCAGTCCTAACAAACCTTGAAAAGATGCTTTGCGAAAGAACACTTTACATTCTCACTGAAGTCCTTAAGTCATAACCTTGTGGCTGTGAAAAATTGTAAAAGATCGGTGAAGACCAGTTGTCTGGGTGACACTGTCTCTTACTGTCCCTGTGATCACTGAACACTTCTGAGTATCTTCATAACATACAAATCTATATGTGATGGACTGAATAGTTCTTTGGATTTCACTGACTGAGTTGCCAAGATTTTTACTGTCAGGAAGGAGTACTTACATAGACAGCTGACATGTAGATATTTAAATTAAGAGCGTGTTTAAGCTGTGCTGAAGTTCCAGCTGGCATACCTATAAGTCCTCAAAGTTCTTCCATATTGCTTCTCTTCTGGAAGATGTGCCCATCCAGGTTTCTGAGCTATCTCCAGTTGACTTTGCTTAACAGGCCCATTTTTAAAGAACTTCTTTTTTTGGTATGCCTGGATACTGTTCAGGGTTTTTTTCTGTTTATCTTTTCCAAGTTCTTCTTTTACATTTCTGGAAAATCACAGACTTCCTTTTCACTTCAACTGCACGTAACTATTTTTTTTTCTTTTAGTACATATTTTTTATAGTAAAATTTGTGTCACTGTTCTTTTTCTTCCATCTTGTTTAACAATTTATGCTCATGTATTTTTTCTCCTTTTTTCTCTTTTAAATTCTTTTTATCTTTTGCTCTCTAATGTTGTTAAAATTATTTTAATTAACCGTCTTTCTATTTTCTTTCTTAACCAAAGTGCCAAGACACCTTTGTAAACTCATCTCTGAGGTGTTAAAGTACATTCTTCAAACTTCACTGTTTTGTCCAAATTTGTTTCACTTATTCTGGCCATATTTTACACTATTTTATGTCCATTTAGTGGCCTTATTTTGATTTTTCTCTTTGAATGTAAACTCAGTTTAATAAGAAATCAGTTGATGATGTACCCCCTTGTTCATTGACTGTCTCTCTGGCATGCTGCTATTAATACAACTGGGCTTTTATTCTTATTAGCCCCTTCTGTTTTTTTAGAGTATTGTGTTATTTTCTTCCCAGTATTGTAAAAGCAGAACTGACTTCTTTTATACTATTGATATCTGGCTTGCAGAACAATTCTTAGGGAAGCTTGAGGTCTGTCCTTTAGTCTAAACTATATTTTAAGCTTTAAATATAGTTTTATGTTCTCATTCAATTAAAAACAAAAACACAAACAACAACAAAACAACTAAACAACAAAATCTCAGCATATATTTGATTGTCTTAGAGGTTTTATGGTAAAGGCCTCAGCTATCAGATAAAGGCTAGTTAAATTCATTATAGGTGACAATAAAGAAATTTGTCTATCTTTACCAATACCTACCTGAAAGGGCAGTTTGATGTGAGTTATAAAAATGTGATTTCCTCTTCCCGGCCACCTGCCACTTTTTCTCTTATTTTTGACAGCAGTAAGCTTAGTTTCCTGGAGGCAAGGATATGCTGACTTGGGGCCCCAATGCATTTGTTGGAGAGAAGACTTTAAAGGCTGATGTGCTTGTTTTGGGGGGTAGATGGGTGGTATTTGAGCGGCTTCTTTTTGTAATGCTTTCAGTAATGGTAATTGTTTGGATACTTGCTTTGTAATTTGTGTTTAGCTTTGGCTTGTGGCTCTGGTATGGCTGCTTTTTTGCTTTCAGGTTTGCCTTTCTCTGCACTTAATTTTCAGTTATAATTCTTTGTTGTTGCTAGGGGAATCTGGGACTGTAGTAGCTCTTGCTATTTTACAATCTTTCAATAGGTCTAAGTGCTCGCAACACAGTAGGTTTTCTAAGTTATTTACTTTTGCTCTCCAGTGAATTTTTAGGTGTTACAACTTAATTTTCCTGTCTTCTAAAATCCAATAGCTAGCTAGAACTCTAAAATTTTCATGTATTATTACATTTTATTACTCATTTTTAAAGCTATTTCTTTTTGGAACATGGCCTTAAAGATTATGACTGTATATTATTTATAAAGATGGAAGTTATGTTTTTTCAAGGAATTTTAGCATGTGGTAGCTGCTCTGTGTGAGTTTTTTTAATGTTAACTGAGGTCAGACGCCTGAGGGGAATTGCATCAGAACATGAAGGGATTTCACACTATAGCTTAAAGAATAGTGTAAACTTTGTTGCTCCCAAATTTTTCAAGTTTTTTGTGTTTCTTATTTCACTAGGTATTGCTGAATACTTCTAAACTGTTTTGTATTGCTAGAGAGAGAGAAAAGCAACATAAAATTTAAAAAAAAATAGGATTGGACCTCTTTTGGTTTGTTACAGATTTCTTTTTCCTTGTCTCTTACATATTTTCCAGGCACTTCACTAAATCTAGTCAAAGAGCTTTAGTCCTAAATAGTTTTGCCACTGCCTGGTGTGCCAGAAATATGAGAAGAGGGCTGGTCATGCATGGTAGAATGTGAGAACTAATAGGGTTAACTACCAGTGTCTAACTATTGCCTAATGCCTTCACCATTGTCATGCTCTGGTTGGATGGTCTTGCCTACTCATGGAGGTGCCTTTTCCAATTCTCTGTCTCTCTGGGTTTTTTTGGGGTTTTTTTTGGTAATATTAAAAATGAAAGATAATCTCTATATGTTTTTTTCAATGCCCTTGTATATGACAAGTGTTTATGAGCTGCTTAGAGCTTCCAAAAGACTCAGAATTTCGAGTTCTGATTTATGAAATTTGCGCTCCTATTTATTGGTGTAGGGACTTCTTAAGGAACCACTGTAAGAATATAGATTCAAAACTTTTCATGTGTACAGTTGCCAGATGGATAATTTTTACAGAAGAAAAGGACAAAATCTTGAATACCTTATGAAGTGTGTTCTTCTTTGAGGGAATCTTCTTCTCTTTCTTTAGGCAATTTCTTTGAATAAAAGCCTGGTTCCTCAGTAGTGTTGTAGCCTAAGCGAAAGTTTTTTTTAATATAGTTGGAATCTTGAAGAAGACAGTATTAATTTTACTTTTTCAATACAGAAAATGTTCTGAAGTTAAATGAAATTCAAAGTTGACTCAAAAATCTGTTTAATGGAAATATTTTGAAAATAGTATTTCTAATATAAAGCTACACTAATAAATTTTAATTGTGCAATCAAAATGATTGATGGTTTGACATTAAAAAAATCTTTCATCCTTGAATTGTTTCTCTTTCCAGATCTGTTAAAAGTTATTGCAAAGGAAATATTTGTAATAATTTTGTTTAGTGATGTGTGACAGTCTCTATGTAAATATTTTTCTTACCTATGAAAATTTGTTGAGTGCATAAAAATTTTAATTTTTTCAGAATTGCGTGTGCACAGAGAAGGGAGTCAAAAGGAAGCCAGCTGGGCCTCGGGAAAAGGCACATTGTGTATCTCTGGTTGCATTACAGCAAGGTCATTTGGAATAGGCACAGAGCAATGAGACACAAAAGCCTGTGGGATACTGGAGGGTCTTTTGTTAATGCTTAATAAGCGTAATGTAAGGGCAACTGACAGTAGAAGCAGGTGGAAATGCTGAATGTAATTACAAACACTGATCTAAGAACTGCCATTGGTAAAAGTGAGTGAATAAGCTGAGAACATGAATATTTTACTTTATATTTTTTTATATAAAATGTTTTACCATGAGATTTTTAAAGTCTATTTTGGAGAAAATAGAGGGAATGCTAAAACAACAAATCTTTATGCCCTTCAGCTAAAATCACTTAGTATCTAGGATATGTGTATGCAATGTTGAGTGTGCTCTGTAGTTATATATGGTACACAAACAGCTTTACTATAATTTACAAATTCCTAGCAAATACATGACAAATAAGTCACACATTATTATTATAGCACAGACTGGTTTTGTGTCTAAAAAATCTACCATTAGTTCCTTAAATAAACCCAAGAAACCAGTCTCAATAGTTAAATCTTTATGCCAGCAGTTTCTGCCATCAGCAATTTAAAATGTCTTTCAATGAAAAAATGCTTTACTTTGATATGACATTTCTCTAAATAAAATAGAATCTCTATGTGATCATAACTGAAAATAGTTTTAGACAAGATTGTGTGATTCTCTCTAATTTTTGAGGATAAAAATTAACCATCTCAGTTCTGGTCCTCTGGATGTGTCTCTACAAATAGTCATAGTACTTTTTCTACCTTTTTTCCTTTACTTGTTTATTAGCTTCAGATAGCGTTCTCACTTGGTGCCTTCACATGATTTCCTTTTTCCTCCAAGTATTATATCTCTAATGCAGAAAAGTATTTGAGGTGAGGTGAGCCAGCTTGCATAGAGGGATTGGCTCAAGTCCTTGTCCCATTAATCAACCACACCTTCAAATCTGTTACTGCATACTGATTTACAGTTAGTATGAAAATGGGTTATGCACTGCTGAGATTTAAAGGTGCCTATTTTCTCCATTGCTAATCCAATTTTACTTGTAGTTAAAAAGTCAAAGCCTTAGGTGCCCTTGTATGTTGCACCTTCTGATCTGGTGGGTTTTTTTCCTTACAGAAGCCTGGGTAAATGGCATTGATCTCCTAATAAGTGAGCAAAACAGTCTTTATTTGTTTTTTTTTTTACTTAATTCATTGCCAGTTAGCACAACCTTTGGTAGCTGATTTGAGTACTGGGGAGAACTAAATAATCAAACACTTAGCCAAGCACTTTCGTCCATCTGCCCCAGGCTGGAGACCAGCAGAATGTCCCTCCAGCCCCAGCTTGCCTTATTGTCCCTGTATGTGGCTGTGGGTTCACCCCAGCTCCTCCAGCAGGCAGCACAGTTGGGGTCACTTGCACTGCAGTACCCATCTGACATTTCTTGCTTCTCAGCTACCTCCTCCACTGTGCTTAACTTGCTCATTTTTTCCTGCAGCTCGTTGGTTATTAGTAGTTTTCCCCTGCTATACAGGGCTTCTTCCGGCTTTTCCTCAGTGGCAGTTGCTTGGGGTGCTGCTGCTGTGGAGGGACTCACCTGCAGCTGCTGTCCCTGGGGGAGGCACACGCTTGCTGGGGTGGTCTGCTCCTCACCCCAAGAGCACATTGGTGTCCTCTGCCCCTGTGGCTGCTGCCTCAGACAGCAGAGCAGAGGATCAGCATCCTGCTCAGGAGTGTCTCTCTGGGGTGCTACAGGTTAGTCACAGCAGTTTGGGGCTGGCTGGAAATGGCAGCGACCAGGGTAGCTCACATCCACTCCCACCTTTCAATACCAAAACTTGGAGAACCTGTAGTGGATGTATAGGAAAAATAGCTTCCTGTAAAGTAGCAACACTTCCTTTAGGTCCTAAATTTCTGAACTAGGTAACTTTAGGTGGTAGACTGAAGGACGTGTATTGTGTTTTCATTCAAAATTCTAATAATTATTTTGTGGTAAATCTTGAGAATTATATATTGATATAGGCATTGTAGACCAGAAGCAAAATTTTGACTAATCAAATTGTATTTATTTATAAAAAGGTGAAAATAAGAATAAAAGGAAAAAAGCAGAAAAAAAACTATGTGCTGAAAGAGTAGCCTAGAGATAACTATTTTTCAGATAAGAGCCTGAGGATTTCTTTTGTATTGGGAATAAAAAATAAGTTCATGAACAAGGTATAGCTAATGAAGGAGCACTTAGAAAGCAATGTATGGATAAAACCCAGCATTAATATAGGACAGTCCACATAAACCTCCCTATTTCTTACTTGTATTTCCATGCATATTTTTATACACTGCTTTTACATTCATGTTCAATAATTAGAGTAATTTCAGTGATTCTTCTTCTGGTGCATCTTTAGAAAAACTCTTCCCAGTTAAACAAGTGAATACAAAAAGAAACCTATTTTAGCATTCATTCAGAAAATAATAGAAGTTAAAGCATTATATTTGGGTTTATAAACAAATTTTGAATACTATCATTTAGCTGTAGTCCCAGAACAAAAAGAATTTGCATAATTAAAGAGAAATGGAAGAATAATGTGAAGAAGAACAGTGAATTAGGAAGGAAGAAGATAAGGACATTTTTAAGTATGAGCAAGGGGAGGAGAGACTAAAAAAAGGATCTCCTTTATATGTTTGTTGAGATTACATGAAAGAAAAATACTTGAGTCGCTTAACAATTTGTCAGAATTAAATGGGATTAAGCCTTTGTATTTGCTGGGCTCAGATGAGTGAGGAACTCTGGAATGCAATTGTTTTGCTAAAGACTTCAAAAAGTGTGATTGAGGGGTTTTTTTCATATTTATTTTCTTGGAAGCTATCTTGAGTGCTGTTTAGGAGAAAAAGTTTTTTCAATACACATTTGTTTAGGTTTATTTGTGGTTAAAAGAATGATAAAGTTCTAAAAGTAAGTGGTTGTTCAGTTTCTCCCAACTCTTCCTTTCTTTTTCACCTCCTGTTTTCTAATATTTTTAAATAAATTCTTTTAAAATGTATGCTCATGTAAGTTTCTCTGTAACAATACATATATTGCACATTTTTAACTTTAATTTTAGTTTTATTCCCTGGTATGCATAAAACTTTTTATTTTTTTCTCGTGTCTACTTGCCTTCAAAAGTAATTTGTTTTATATCTGTGAGAGAACATCTTGCAGAAAATGACATAAAGCTCAGTCAAATGAATTTATCAAAAGAGATGAGGTGTGACTTGATCTGAAGTGTGTAAGGACTTCTTTGTGGTAAGATTTTCTGCAATAGAAGTCTTGTTAATTTAGTGACAAGAAACATCAGAAGAACAAATGGTCAAAAGCTGCATGGGCAAATTAAAAATGAGATGTACATTTTAAATAGAATGAAAATCACTTCAAGAATTTACTCAGGAGTTAGTAAAGTATCCGTTGTCTTCTTGTTACATATTTTTAAACAAAGATTTTGGATCTGTTTATATGGTCTTTACCTGATCTAAGCACAAGCAATCTCATGTTTCTTTTGGAAGAACTTTAAAATTTGCTTAAATTTGAATGTAACATCAAAAATGTATTCTGACAACTACTGCATTATGGAGCACCATTCAGAGAAGAGCAGGCTAGCATTTTGCAAGGAAGCGGCTTAGGGGAAGCAAACACTTCTTTTTCCATTGTTTTTTTCGGTATCACAGGTATTTTGTCCAGAGCAGATGCTTGGTGAAAAAACCTGTATTTAATATCAACATCACGTTCCTTAACCCAGGGTCCCGAATCCTATCTGAACAGGAGTTTTCTGAGCATTATAGTATAACCATCATGTAAGTCGATGTCTGTTTGTAATCAAGCTCTCATGTGGAAGTAAACATCACGTTACAATAATTACTTTTGTTAGGTGTGTGCATCTGACTGTGTAAACTTTTGCTCACTGTCTCTGGTTTTGTTCTTAATGTCTTTTTTGTAGAATAGTAGAACATAAGTCTTGTTGGTCCTTCAATTGTAGATATATATGAGCCATATTTTGACATAAGGTATTTTTATTTTGTGTTCTCCCATCTGATAAAGCCATGACCTCAGTGAGCAATTTTGTATGATAAGTGCCATGGTATTCCCTCTTCTGTATGCAGGAATTAGAGGAAATAATTTTTTACAGTGGGTAGTCTTTTTAATCACTTAAGATTAATACCCTTGTAGTCAGAAAACTCTTTCTTGTCAAAAGGGCATAAATCAAAATAAAGGGATAAAAGAATGTTATCTTAATCTCTCAAGGTGGAAGATACATAACAAAAAGTGCTTGTATGGGTGCCCTTGATATGGAGGGGTGTTAGTTATATTTAGATAAAGTTTCATCACTAAGAAAGCTTTAATATATTTTTCTTACAAACATTACATAAAATACCTAATTATTAATAATTTCTACTAATTTTGTAAAACCCTTTTATAGTTTAAGAATTTAATTATCAAATTTGTGATCAAATTTGATCAAAAGTGCATCAAATGTATTTAGATATGTTTCTATTTGAGTGTTTCTTCAGTGTGATGATTGACACAGGAAATAGCCTAAAAATATAAAAGATAACTGGACATAACTGGACTTCTTAATTGCACCAAGTTTGCTAAGCTTCATCAGAATTGATTTTTTTACTGTAGTGGTGGCATTGGTTGAATCTGTACACAAGTCTCTGAAGCTTGCATTTAAGTAGAGAAAGTAACCTAGTTTCTCATCTCCCTCTCATAATGAAAACACAAAGTAAAGGCCTTTTTATAAGCGTATTTTGTAATGGAAATTTTAGCAGCCTTTTGAATGAACAATTATGTCTTTGTTTCCATGGAGCTAGCACTAAAATAGCTCAAAATCAGTGTGGTGGTATTAAGAATCTTATGTTAGGCTTCTTTGGGGAACTTTCCACTTGTCTTGGTCACGGCAATTTCAATTAGAGAAATGGTTAGAAAAATTTTAACTGATCAAAAGTAAAATTCTGGAGTGTATTTGTTTTATTGAAGCTTTATTTTCTAAATATTTTTTGTGCTCCTCCTTTCCTTGAAGCCTTCCCATCAGCAATAGGAAAAGGAAATGTTTCACTTTTATGTATAAATATTGCAGTGGTAACTTCACTCAGTCTCTCACCCACAAGAGTTATGTGATGAAACCCAGGACTTTGGGGAAGTATATTTCTCTGTTTATTAAGAATTTGACTTGAACTCTTTAAAAAATTTTGTTTTCACCTTGTGAAGTTGGAGTGGGAGTGGGATGGTGGTGTGGTGAGTTTGTTTAAAGTTTGGGGTGATTAAACTGGGGGTTTTTTAGCTCTCTATATCACTGTTTAGGATGTCTCCAAGTGTAGAATCACAGAATAATTTCGACTGGGAAAGACCTCTAAGATTATCGAGTCCAAACATTAACCCAGCACTGCCAAGTTCACCACTAAACCATGTCCTTCAGTTCCACACCTACAAGTCCTGTAAATACCTCTAAGGGTGGGGACTCACCCACATCCCCTGAGCAGCCTGTTCCAATGCTCAATAACCTTTCTGAGAACTTTTTCTAAAGAGTTTAGTGCTTCAAATATCCTAGTTTTTCAGGTGTAGAGCCTGAAACTGAAATCCCAAACCTAAAATAATCCTGATGATTATTTTAGGATAGGTTTGTAGCTGTTGTTTTTCAGCATAAGGGGAGTAATTCCAAGTGACTAGTAGATACAGAAAGTGTTATGTATTTTCATGTGTGGGAGTCAGTTCAGGGGTTTGAAATATCATCTGTTGTTTTGTGGTCACTAATGATTGAGAAAGTATGTATTTCTCTCATGGTACCTCTTGTTTGTTAAGGAAGAAGTTTCTTTCTCTCTTCCCACCCTGTTAAATTTTTTTTCCCAGCACCAGCCTAGGCATTGCTGAATCTTTTCTGTAATGGAAAGAGAGCCCTTAACACAGATGTCACTCTTTATTACCAGATTCTGATCTGTTTTTAGGAAAGTGTGAAGTTTGTATCACAGCAGGGGATTTCAGAAGAAAACAAAACGGAATTTGTATTCTTTTGTCCTCTTCCATTTTAACCACAGACTGGTAGCACTAATGCATCATGTTAGAATATGTAATCAGATTATTAAACACAGTAGCAAGTAAAAAAAAAAAAAAAACCCATCCAAACAAAAAGCAAAACAAAACTTCAGGAAATCTGAGGAAATAACAGATGGATCCCAGACATACCCTTTATGGCTTGCAGAATAAAAGCAATGTATGTTTAGCGTCAGATGTTTAACTAGTTATTTCAAAGGACTTTAAAAAATGTTACAGAGTAGGTATCCTAAACACTATAAAATGGCTGATTTTTTCTAGCTGAGTCACTGTAGACTTCTTAATCTGGCCAATCTGTAGTTTCTTTGTTTTCAGCCAATCTGGTACGTATGTATTTGGGAGATACCTGGGGCTTCAGCATCTGTGGCTCTTGAAAAACCTTTTTAAGATTCTTGTTCTGTATATGAGTAAGACTATTACACAAGTAATAACACTTGTGTGCTGTGAATACTTGATAAAAGCACCTGGTTCTCTGCTGACCTTCATCCGGACATCTTTTTTTTTTTTTTTCTTTTTTTTTTCCCCACTTGTTTGGTGCAGCCAAACTTTTCTCACTACCCAACATTCAGCTCAAACCTTGACCATGTTCCACCTTTGTTTAGCAAATAGTGAAAAGAGGATAGTTACAACTATCACGTATTTATCAACTATATTTTTATACCAAGTCGAAATCCTTAAGAATCAGATGGGTAAGCAGCTATGAGTCAAACCATTTTGCCTACCCATTAAACATCTTGAGGAGGCTGTGTGTACTTCCATAACTTTCCTAGCATCTTCCCTGTGCCTGAACTTGGCAATACACATCCCTTATGTATACCATCTTCAGTTACTGAGTGTTGACTGTATTCCCATTTTCACTGTGATGAATTCTAGACATTTTCAGGAAATAAATATTTGTGGAAAGAAAATATTTGTTGGAAGAAATTGAGAGGTGTGCTTAGTATCTGCAGTTAAGGTCATATCTGCATATTCTAAATCACTATTTAATGAAGAGTTGAGAGGTTCATGTAGCTTATACTTCCAGTAGATCAGAACAAAAATTTGACAGCAGGTTCGATTTTCGGTATGTACTTTCAGAATTTTCTCAGATTGGATCATGTCTTTCACAACCATTAGGAAGACTGCTAATATATGGGCAGTACTTTTGTAAAGGCATCTTAATAGCTTTACTTCGTAACTATGTAGAATATTCTACTTTCTGTAATTTGAAGCTGCCTAATTGTTGTTAATTTTTGCCCTTTGAGAGGATGGGATTACTTTACTCTTTAGTTTTTTTTCTGGATTTGGCAATTTCAAAATAAAAAGAAGGAAAAATACCCTGTCATACTCCAGTGGCCTAAAGTTTTTGTGTGAAACTGTAAGCATCTGAGTGTAGTGACTTTTGTTATAATATGTGATTGATAAGGCATTTCCTCATTCATGTCTTTTGTCACATGATTTCTTCATGTTTTCACATATTGTGAATGCTAAGTCTAGTTTGGTTGTGAGCATATACATCTTAAAATGCTTTTTCTAAAGACTATCATATTTTCATTATTTTCACAGCAACTTTTAATCCTGGACATTTTATTATTTATTAAACATGATTACAAATTGATATTTATCGTCTTGTGATTGTGGTTGCTGTTGATGTAACAGTAAATGATTTTGTGCTGCATGAAAGAATAAATAGCATTTAAAATATGAAGTACAATTTAAGTGCTCAGACTGTGAAAAGATTTCATCGGCTTTTGCTAATGGCCAGTCTGAGCTTCTCCTGATGCAGCTTCATTCTGTTTCCTCATGGGCTATCACTGGTCATCACAGAAAAAGATCAGTTCTCCCCACTCTGCTGCCTGCTTTCAGGAAGGTGTATAATGCCATGAGGTCACCTCTTGTTGATCAGGTCACCCCTCAGCCTTCTGTCCTTCAAGCTGAACAAGCCAAATGACCTCAGCCACTCCTCATAAGTCTTGCCCTCGAGACCTTTCACTGTCTTGGTTGCCCTTCACTGGACACACTCTAAGAGTGTGATGTGCTTATGTTGTGGTGCCCAAAGCTGCATTCTCAAGTTGAGGCTGCCCCAGTGCAGAGCAGTGCACAATCCCCACCCTTGCCCGGCTGGCCGTGCTGTGCCTCGTGCACCTGAGGATATAGCTGGTCCTTTTGGCCAGCAGGGCATTCTGTTGAGCTCAGTTTGCATCAACCAGGACCCCTGAATTCCTTTCTGCAGGGCAGTTCTTCAGTCTCTCATCCCCTACTTTGTACATGTGACCAGGATGACACCCATCTCACAGGTGAACTTGCTCTTGTGAAATTTCAAGCTGTTGTTCATTGCCCAACTCTTTAGTCTATCCATATCTCTCTGTAAGGCCTCTCTACCTGTAAAGGAGTCGATAACTCCTCCTAATTTAATATCACTACCAAAGTTACTTACTGTACATTCAATGCTGCATCAATATCATTTATAAAAGCATTGCAGAGCACTGACCCTAAAATTGAGCCCCAGAGAACCCCACTAATGGCTGGCCACTAGCCTGATGTGACCTGACTAACTACAAATCTTTGAGCCTTAACTGTCAGCCAATTGCTCATCCAGCATATTATGGACTTGTCTAGCCATGCCATGGACATTTAGTCCAGAAGGGGATGGTAAGAGATGATACCAAAATCTTTGCTAAAATTAAAAACAAAAGCCACAATGACTGACTTCCCTTGGTCAACTAGTTGGATGACCTTGTCATGAAAGGAAATTAAGTTTGTAAAGCATGAACACATAATTAATGAACCACCATGTAATGCAGTATTAGAAAATGTACTAAGCATGAAACACCTGTACTGCACCTGGTGGCACACCTTTTGAAATAGAAAATACTCATTCAGCTAATTCACACTAACAGTCAGTCTTCATGTGTCTGTGCTCCTGGCTTTTATGGTTTCAGATAAAATTTGGGTTATTTATTTCAGGGAAAATATGTTTTCTGTCATTGATTAAATAACTTTGTTAGTGGGTTTAATAGTTATTAATTGAAAAAGACAGATTATTAAATATGTATGCTTAAAGGGAGCGGTGGTGTCTCAAATATTAAGACAATTGTTTAAAAAAGCTGGGCATTATAAAATAATAAAAGAAAAATTGAGAAAAAAAATCAACTTTCTTGTAACATTTTGTAGGATTTGTAAAAATTCTATTCTACCAGTGATCTGAGATAAGCTTCAAATATTACTTAGGATATTTAATTATGCATTAAACGCATGCAGTCAAAAATGTAAATATTTATATTACATTATTTTTATGCTGCTAGTAAGACTATCACTATTAAGGCTGAGCATGATAAATCCTCTTTATAAAACACATTTTGATGCATTTTTAAGAGTTCTGTAAGTTCATTTTTTGGAAGAAATTTATGCAATTTGAAAATAATTGACAAAAAAGTAATATTAAAAAGGAGCTTTATAATGTCTTTTGAAAATAATATTGTAAATGTGATTTGGTCAGGAATCTGGAATACCAAGAAATTATTAGATGAGAGAACTTTGTTGAAATTGCTGTTTAGTCTTATTAGATATTTTAAATGTCTTGAGCTGAGAGTGCAAGGGTTATGGGAATTTTGATATAGGGTATTCTACAACAACTTGGTTTCCTTCTGCATGCTTGCTGTGTTGTTGTATATTGTTAAAATAGTTTGGATAACTGTTTTGTTTTGGTTTTATCACCTATGAGCATTAATGAATAGAGTGGTTGACATGGCCCTTCAATTAGAGTGAAACTGGACAAGGAAGTATTTATCCCTCTCTCCCACCTCATGAGTTCTCCCTGTGCTGTCTGTGTTTGGACTGAGGGCTGGCACAGCCTCCTTCAGCATGGGCACTGCTACCAAAACCTTGGGGTGGAAATTGTGCACGTGTCAAGATGCTCTTGCGTTGTAGTAATTGTTTAGCTTGCACCAACAATCAGGTTAGGAGGGAGGCTGGTAAAAAAACATCTTTATTGATGAGGGAAAAAACAAATTTAAATTTCTTGATATCAATCAAACCTGCAGTTAGCAAAATGTGGATCTGAGTCATCAGCAAGAGGAGGAAGTGTCTAGGCTAGAATCAAATTTGCATCAGTATTGAAAATACACTACCAGTGATTACTTTTCAACACAGGAGAGGAATTTGGGAATTGTGTGACTTTACCTCAATGGATGATTCTTTCCACATAGAGCTCCGTAGGAGAAGCATTCAGAAGTGAACCCTCGTCTTTGCAGGACTGAGGAGGAAGTGACATATACTGCTTAAGGTTAAAGTCAAATTTGACACCAGAAGTTTCACTGGGACTTCTTAGAGGACAAATTGAAACAGATTCAGGTGCTTTAAAGTGATAAATTTTTTTGACACTGCCATACTTCATTTGCAAACATTTTGGTTCTGAGTAGGTGTAATTACCTTGTTACAAAAAAGTTAGAGAATGCTCTGTTTTTCTTTGGGAGCCATGCCCACTTTATGATTGAGCTTTCAGTTGTGTTCTGGTTGTTAAGAGCAGTCACAATTTTGCAACTTTTCACAAGTTTTAATTCTATTCAGCTAGTTATGATACATTAGATACATTTTATTTTGTAGGTTTTCCTGCTGCCTAGACAAACAAAAAATGTACAGGAAATACAGAAATTAAGAGTAATTGATAAATTGCGTAGACCTTCAGAATCAGATCAAAGCTGTATTTTGTTTAAATGATACAAAAAGTAGAACTTAATCTGGCTACTGGCATTCAAAGTCTTGGTAGTTCTATGGTTGGAAAAAAGGTGGATTTTTTTTCCTCCCTCATGTATTTAACTTCTGTCACTTCTGCTATAGAGAGGATTTAAAATGTGGCATTTTTTGAGGAGGTAAACCCCAAGTATATCTTAAATGGAAGTTTCCCAAGAAGAACTAATGGAATAATTAGTTGTTTTGTTAGCTGAAACAACTGAAAGAGAAGTAGTTTATTTGGAGGACACAATTATGGTTATTGCCTATATTCAGTAAGTTAAGAATATCATCAAATTTTCCATGTAAGAAAACCTGGGAGGAGTACTCGAAGGAGACATGCTTGAACTTTTGATCAAGATTTTACAGTCATTGTACTATGTTCTTGCCAAGTTGTTCTTATCTGTTTACACACAGGATGAATTGGCATTCTGCTTCTGATTATTATATATTTGATGAAAGAGCACAGGAATAAATTTTCTATTTTGCCAGTCGATAATTGTTTCTGAAGACCTCACTTATGAAAGAGCTTTTATGGATTATGATTATTTAAATAGCTGTGCTTTTCCCATTTATATAACTGTTCCATTTCCTCTGAAGTAATATTTTCACCTGAGTTAAGCACTGATTCTGTTTTACACCAGACAAAAGGAGAAAAACACCCCTTGTTTTGCTCTCCTTGTTAATCATTATGAAGTAAGACATAGGCCTCTGGATTTATTTGTAAAAATTTTAATGTAAATTACGATTTCTATATTTCATTAATTAGTTATAAATAATATAATGCTAAATATTCATTGAAATAAAATAATTCATTTTGTAAGGTAAAAATACAGAATAGAAAAATAATCCTTTCATATTGCTTTTCTCAAAGTATCTTTGTTGCTCTTTAAAATTCACATGCATATTTCAATGTGAGTGTTTTACATGAGGTCTGAAAAGTCTTTTTGATAGATTCTGCTGGACTTATGGCAGTAGGTATTTTTAAAGGGTGAACTGTAACCATAGATCCTTATGTTTTATTCCCCTTTCTAAATTGTGTAAGAAGTTGAAAATTGAATCCAGCCATTTGAGAAGACATTGTTTAGAAGTTCTTTCCTTTTATTTACTGCTTAATATTTTATTTAACTTTTGCCTAAAACAAAAAAGTTCTTTTGAAATTATGCAAAACCAGTTAAATATCAAGTTTGACTGGTGTCTCATTTGAATAACTTCTAATTTGATTTGGTTTTTTTTTCTTTCTCATTTAAGTGTGACTGGAATGCTGGTTTTTGGAGGGGTTTTTTTTTTTTTGCATTTTTGAATAAGTTAGGTATATTAAGTAATTTGTGTTCTAATTTCTTCTTATCAACATGATTGAAGAATATTTTAGGCATCACCAAACATATTTACTTCAAATGACAACTGATTATTTTAGAACTTTGTTAATAAAACATGGCTACATAGAAGGACTGTGATTGGAAATGTGTTCTAATGTGATTAAAACCCTCTTTTTGTAAGACTCCTCCTTCTATTTTTTTTTTTTCAATTCTTATTAATAAGTTAATATTTGATGAATAGAGGTAAATCTTATTTATGTACTGATAAAATAAAATTATCATAACATTTTTTGTACTTTGGCAATTTTTGAGGATTTTTAACTATACAGAGTACAAATTTCTCTTTTAATGCAATTAAGAACTCTTGAATTTCCTTCACTATATAAGACCTAACCCTGTAATTATTGACACTGCATCTGTAGTTGTCTTGTAATCCAATCAAATGATATGTGATTTCGGTTCTACTCAGTTGCATGATGCCATGAAAGGAATTCTTAGTACAGATGGGGCTCTGTAATTAGATTTGCAGACGGAGGTTTTGAAACTCAGTCCACAGTGATATTGCTTTCAAAATCTGGGTCTGAGTCTTAGATAATAAAAGTGTATCCTGAAGTGTTCCCAAGCTTCATTAGTTGAGTGAATGATGGACAGGACTAGTATCAAAACATGAACAAAATGTTAAGGTGTGATGGAGTATTTTTCTGAAAAAATATTGTTGCCTGTTCACCATATTTTTTGTAAGCACTTCTTGTGGTTGATTTTTTTTTTTTTTCAAGTGGAGCAGCCAAGAGATAATGTGCTGATGAAAGGATACCTTTTCCTTTTTGAGTGAGCAGAGTTTATTATCCTAATTCTTTTTAGTAGAACTATTCTTTAATTTGAAATTTTGTTTACCAATTATGTTAAAATGTAGCTTATGATGTGAATCATGAATGGGAAGGGTTTGGTGTTGTTTATAGAGAACTATGGTGCTTATGTTACTGCATTTATTTTGTGTAGATATTTTTAAGAAGGTTTTTCAGTAGTCGATTTTCCCCTTATCTCATATGGCAGTAATAGAAATTCTAATTTCATTTCATATCTGCTACCCTATATTAACTATGCACTCTCACAGACATTATTGTAAATGGCCTCACAGTGATGTTAGCTTTGTGGAAAATGTTTTGTTTCTTAGTAGCAATCAGAAAAGAAAATTAAATATAAGAAAGCATTAATAAGGAAAAATGAGCAATACAAGAGTCATTTTTTTGAAACTCTATAAATTAATGATATGTCTGTATTTTGAATGTTGAGTATGAAGTTCTGGTGATTTCCAGTCTCAATGTATTAGGAATAGCAAAAAATATGAAGGGTAAGAAGTGTGATTAATTATGGATTTCATAAGAGGAGTGACTTGACAAAATAGGATTGTTTTGCTTGGAAAAGAGCTGACCAAGTGTATTTGAAATATAAGTAAATAAAGGAAAGAATGTGATAGAAAACACCTGATTTCTGCTTTTCAAAATACAAATAACAGAGGGCTGAAATTAAATAATCCTATGGCAGATGGAAAACAAGATATTTTTACACAAATCATGGGGAAAATGTGGGATTTCTTCCTATGGGTTGTGAAGGTTCCAACAAGTTGAGGGCTCAGAAACGAATTAATTTCTAGAAGAAAATCTCTTAGCCTGTTGAAACAATGACATTATTGCTGGAACAAGAGATTCCTGTGTCAGAAATAATGGGAGGTTGAGAGAAAATTCAGTATACACAGCCTATACTGCTACACATTTTGTAGATACTTGGACTCTTGTCACTGAGTTTCAAGTGCTGAGATACTTCCCGTAATGAAGATCCAACAAGCTTCTTACATAAGGGAAACTCTGACTACTAATGAATTGTTTCTTACACTTATTTATCTGCCTTTCTGTTTCCTCCTCTGAATAATTCTTTGTGATTAGAGTTGCACCTCCTATATAATTCTGGCCTTTGATAACTGTGTTATCATCTGTAAGTTAAAGAAAAGATTTCATTGGGTGAAAAGCTGCATAATAAATTAAGAAGAAGCTTGGGGGAAGGCAATTAGGATGCACTTAAAGGCTTGTAAAACAATTCATTATGGTCTGTGTGGTGCCTCCTTTAGCAATTGAGGTTTTGGGTTTTATCATTGCACAAAAAAGATCTTAAATCATTAATGACAGCTAAAACCCTGTGGGAGTCCAGTCACAAACGAGAACAATTTTCTTACACTATTTGAAAGTTATTTAGAGAAGCAAAGGGGACAAATATTGACAAACCTGGTTAAAAAATCCTAGGCTTACAAATCTTATTATCAGAAATTGCCCTTATAATCAAAGAGAGCTACTTCTTGTAAAGATTTGAAAAAAATAAATTGGATTAGAAAAATTTTAAGAGTTTTTAAAGGACAATTCCTGTCTTTCATCTTGTGCACTTCTGAGGACAAGAAAAATGTAACAAATAGTATAACTTGTATTGATTTTCTTATAGAAACACAGAACCTTAAAGAATGTATGGACTGCTTGAAAATTTAACAAACTTCAGGCTACCAAAACTGAAAAGCATCAGTAATTATATGGCCATTTTTAAGGAGTCTGGCGGTAGATTTTTCCAAATCTGGCATCTTAAATTTATGTATATGTATTCTGCATTTTTTTCACATACTAGACAGCATTGTGCTGTTGAAAATTATGGTATTTCCTGAAATGTTACTATTTTTTCAAGAATTGGTTACATTTGGAAGGGTTTTGCTAGTTATAAATTAAAATTTATATGGGGACATGGGAACAAAGTAAGGTTTGATGTAAAATGACGGTTGTTTATACATTTGACTGTGCTTATTTATAAAATATAGTCAATGGTTATTTGAGTCTTGACAAGAATTAGGTAGATTCTACAGGAAGCATTTGCTCAAGCTCCATAAATAAATCTAACTATAAAAGATTTTGTTTTGTTATTATTTCCTGAAATCTACATATCTTTTTAAAAGGAAAAATTCTGCTTGGCACTTCCACATTTACTTTTGGCTTTAATCTAGTTATGTTACATGCAGAGAATTAAATGGAACCATAGCACATGTCCAGTATTAGTTCTATAGTCATTAAAGAGCCACTAAAGAGTCACAGTTCAGGAATGAATGAGGGCTTTCTACTGTGCCAAACACCGGGTTGTTTTCTCCCATGTTAACTTTTTGGAGCAGAGGACTGCATGATAAGTAGTTAATTAAAAATGAAAGATTGATGAAAATTAGCATATTGAAATTGAATGTAGAGCTTCTCTGGTTGGTGATTAACATTGCCACTGGAAAGTTTCAGAATGCTGACACCAACCAAAATGTTTCTACATATCCCAAAATTATTGATGTAAGCAGGCAGCAGGATGCTGAGAATTAAGGACACAGTTCTTCCCACTGAGCTCCTGCTTTTCAGCCAAATAAAGTGAAGATCAGTGCTGTGCACATCTCACTTAAGTGTTGTGAGATCATTTATACCTGGCATTGTCATTTACCTGGGCTGTCAATCTGCTGTTGATCTTTAATGTACGTCTGTAGGTATCAGCTGGGAAATGGCACTGTCATAACTAAGTTCATTGGAATTGTTTTGGTTTTAAATATTACATAGCCATGATTTATAGTTTCTGGGCTTTTAAGAGTTGTAGAGTGTTTTGTGACAAGAGGGAAATGAAAGCAGTGAAAGACCCTAATGAAAACCAAAATTTATGAGAGGTGGACGTGAGAATAGGACACTTTAAAAATTCATTATTTAATTTTTAGAACTTAAATTAGGTAATCAATAGTTTAATCTAATGGAGAAATGTAAGTATTTCCTTTTCTTACCAAACAACAGTGGTATAAAAAAAGCAAGCTGGGTTTATGTCAACTGGTATTTAACAAGATAAGTGGCACAATAACAGAGCTCTTGAATAGTGAGGAAAATCAGGTAATGCTCTCAGAGACAACCACTTTGCCTTCCTGATTGTGCCTCATAGGAAAGGAGGCGACAATGAGAGAGCCTGCTGACTATTTGTTTTGGGTTTACAGACTAAGGGGGAATATACGGTGGCTGCTTAGAAGAAGATGGTGGGCTAGTACTGGGGGCTAGTGGGCTTAGTCCTGATGGTTGGTGGCTATTTTTTGATCTTTTGATAATCCTCACAATCAGTGTTCTTTGTCATGTTTTTCTTCTTGAATTGTTATATGTCCTTTACGTATCTGGGAACAATCCCACAGACTATTCTGAAGTAAACCTTATCATTTTCAAAGACTAAAATTCCATTAACTGTATTGTTGCAATTTACTCTAGTCACAGGATGCATCTGTGAGTTAACATGCAAAAGAAAAAATTGCTTGGACAAGTATGTTTGAATAATAAAAACTTATAAAATTAACAAACAAATTTAAAAAAACAATTTTTCTGAGTTACTGGTAACTTCTGTTGACTAAAATTTTCTATTAGTGTTTACTGCAAATACATTCTCTTTGCTCCTGAATGTGAAGTTTGGGAAACAGGTGTGTGTGCATTGAGGGATTTTCTAGTTGTTTTCTTTTACAAACAAACATTGCTGTTTGCACAAATATGTTGTGTGATAGTGTTTGCTGTGCAATACAAATCAGATTTAAATCAATGTGTAATTGTTGAAAGCTTAATGTTTCTTAGAGTTTCAATTTTTTTGGTAATGTTCTCTGATAATCATGTTAAACCTCAGCAAGAGATAACGTATCATTCAAATTACCTAAGAAAATCCCAAAAAGCTACATATAGTTTATGACTGTTGAAAAATAAATAAGGAATGCTGCTGACCTATTAGATTTGGCTGTGCAAGTTCAGCAGTGAAGTTGTAGTCTTATTAGTAGAAAAGGCTACAAAAGTAGTTGCAAATCACACTTTTTTCAGAGTACATTTCGTTTATGACTTTGGTAACTTCCAGTTATTTCACTTTCTTTTGTTTCTCTTCTGGCTTGGAAACAAAGAAGATACCTTAAAGAAAAAAACAAAAACCAAAACACAAAAAAAACCCCCGCCAAAACACAACACAAAAACAAACAAACAAACAAACCCTTAACAGATAAACCCCAAAACCCCAACAAAACCCTAAAAATCATACCTAAGAAAAACTCCAAAAAAAGCACAATTCCAAGCCACCACCAAATGACTTGCTTTAAAATATATCTGTTTTTTGAAACCAAGCAATTAGAGGCATTGGCTTATACTGTACTAGCATCTGTACCTTGATCTTAAAGTTATTCTTGAAAGTGAGAGAAGACAGGCAAGAATGGGCTATGAAGTATTACAAGCAAAATGAACCAGAAATATCTGCTTAGTGATGCTATTTTTCATACCCTTTAAGCTGTGCCCATTTATCAACTTCTTTATAGTCCTTGAAAATCAATTTTGGATTTTTGCTTTCAGACATGTGGCAAGCCTGAGCTATTTGGTTTTATTTATTAAAATAAATGTCAGTAATCATTCCCTTTCTTGAGGTAAGAAAGTCCCTTATCTAACTGGCTGATCTCTTTGTGATTAAGTCAAGATCAGAAGTAATTTGTAAGAGAAACTGAGCTAGATAAACTGAAAACAGATTAGGTACAAGTGTGAGAATGGTTTTAATTTTACTTCATTGAAAATAAACCTGCCACTTTTGTTTCTTTAATTACTTTAATTACTCAGGTTCTTTAATTACTGAGGTTCAACATCTTGAAGTCAAAGTTCATATTCTGCTTTGGCAAAAAATGGTTTTGTGGAGATCAAAATAAAAAATAGGAACAGCGTCTCCTTCTAGTGACACATGAAGAATAGTCCACAAGAACTTTTGGGTTTGTGTTTTGGATTAGGTACTTCTACATAAAATACTTTTATCAGTCTTCATTTCTGTCAGAAGTGGTTGGATTGTGTTATAAATTTTTCTAAGTAGATAAGATTTGTTCTGTGTCACACTTTAAAACTTTTTTTTGCATTCCTTCAAAGGTAGGACTTTTTATTTCAAAGAATCTGACACTTTAAAAGCTAAAGAAGCTTTTATGAAGGCAGGCATTTGAACTTTATCAAACTAATTCCTGTCCTACCCCAAAATAGTGATTTTTTTGCAATAGGTAAAGAACAGCTTTAGAAATTTGTGCCAAATAGCCCATTTTTTGTTTTGTGGCATGTTTTTTTTTTCTTCTCTTTAAGTCTCCACAATACATAGAAAAGGTCTGACATTTTCAAGTATGTTATACAGCCTTTTGATCTATCTGAGTGTAATTGATAGTTGTCTCACTAAATCATATGTATAGTGGCAGTTGGTCTGCCACTGGAGTTATCTGCCTACAGAAGTATCCTCCTCCCTCAAAGGAAAATGTAAGAAAATAAAGGTAAATCTGTGGGATATTTTTAAGCTTATGTAATAACAAGCATATTCTTGTAAGTACTAAAAGCTGACCATGTTAATTCATTCATATTGTCTCAGGAAGTATAAAAACCATTTAAATTAATTTCTCAGATTTCTTTAAAATTCTCAATAAACTTACTAGGTAGCATTCCCTTAGTGACAAACTGTCAAGTATGTGCAGTATATTATTCAGAGTAAAAATGGCTTTGAAGTTAAAATGAGAAAGGCTCATTTAAGAGGGGTATGTTAATATGCAATTTTACATTGCAACATCCTGTTGCAATGATTCACATGAAAATCAGTCTTTTTAGTGCTGTCATATGGTTATAAATGATATTGTAAGGACATTGGTTAAGATTTATCTGAGATAACTTTAGATGTGCCTGTCTGAACTAGTTGTCCTTTCATAGTCAGTAAAAAGTACTACATTCCCTGAGAAAGATTTATTTCATTTTGATGTTGCATCTAAAACCACTGAGATAATCACTTCCCTGAAGCATCTTTTTACTTTCAGTGATGGTGAAGAGAATTGTGAAAATTAGCCCAGATACACATAGCTGTAATTCAAATCTCTAAGGACTACCATTCACCAATTTTAATTTACCATTTAAGAATAAATAATGTGTACCAGTTATGAAACGTACTTTCTTAAGTTTTTTTTAGCTGTGATTTTCTCTGTAGTTGTATTGATATATTTAGGTTAACAAGTGCATATGATCAGCACACATTTCTGTCACTGAACAATTTAATTTATTCCATTTAGCATTCTAAATGCTTTTGCCTAAAGAAATCTTTCATGCAGTTGAAGAAGAATCTTCCTAAAAATCTGAATTTGTCGTTTAGAAATTTAATGTTTTAGTGAACGACCATAAAATAGTAACCTGTTTTCTTCCTGCCTGGTTCCCCTACTGCTTTTTTCAGACAATTGTGTTTTAATGTTCATAATGCCTGTCAAAAAACAGTAGCAGTCTGATTCCACATATTTTGAATTCTCACTTGTGATTATGAAATCAGTTCAGTGTTTTTTTCTAGAAAAGATGTTACGGTTTTGAAAAACTTCAGTGCTATATGATGGCTTTAGTTATCAAGAGTTAAATGTTTACTAATTTTCCCTTCAAAACAACTGATTGATTTGGGATTTTAAGAGTTTTTCGATCTCATTTGAGTAGGTTATTCTCAGCATTTTTTCCTGTGGAAAGTTGTGCCATATGCCAAATCAGCAGTTTTGTAATACCTAAAATGAGAGGTGAGTGTCAGGGAGAGGAAGAGAATTAATAATTTTGTTTCCAAAGGGTTTACCTCCTGGTTTACCTCCTGTATAGCTACAAGGAAAGTTGTTAGGGTTTTTTTATTCTGGTTGTATTTGTATATACTTGAACCTAAAATGCTTCAGTTCAAAACAAATGAGGGTTGTTGTCATGTTGACTGTGTTATGCCTTCATTTATTTTTGCCTTTAGAAAAAGCAGAGCAAATGTGATAGTAGTTAAAAAAGAGAGAATGTAGGAGTGACTTGGTGCAGATTAGGCCCGGATGTGGTTAGGGCTTTGGTAATTATACTATTGTGATACTTGAATTTTTCAGTGGCGATGTCTGTCTAGTATTGGAATTCATATTCTTGATTTTTGTTTAAATAAATGCAGATAGACTCCAACTTGAAGGAAGTTAGAAGATGCTTCTTTGACAGCAATGAACTGCAAACATAGAGATTTAAATGCATGAAGACTTTGGTTTATATAGTTCTAATATGCTGTCTTTCATGATTGCTGTCTAGAGTTTCCTGAGGAAAGGAAGCGGAGAGGGAAGTTTTGAGCTCTTCTCCCCGGTATCCAATGCCAGCTTGCATAGCAATGGTTCAAAGCTGCATCAGGGGAGCTTTAAATTGAATGTTAGGAAGCATTTATTTGTGAAGAAGGTGGTCAAACACTGGGACAGACTTTCTAAAAATGTGTTTGGTGCCCCAAGCCTGTCAGTGTTTAAGAAGCGTTCAGATAATGCTTTTATCAACATGTTTCAACATTCAGACAGTCCCAGAGTGGTCAGACACTTGGACTAAGTGATTCTTCTAGGTCCCTTCCCACTGAAATACTCTGTTCACTTTTAGTTTCAATCCATTCTTCCAAACTTTGTTTGATACTAAAAAATTCCAATTTTCAAAAGTCAGCAATTTAATTCCAGATGTTCAGTAGCACGTGTTTTATTGCATGTCAATAACTGGTATGAATATATTATCTGAGATATGTAGGCAACTTGTATTTGGGGGAGTATTTCTTCTCTGTTCTAGATCAAAAGGGTGCAAAAGACCAGCCTAAGTTCTGCAGAGATGTGGCAATTTAGGAAGAAATCCATTAATTGCATAGCATGATGAATGGCAGAAACATACTGAGGAATGGCCACAATATTCAGAAAAATGGAGATTCCAAGTAAAGCTGCTGCATTTGAGAATGGTGGTGTAGGTTAAGGTAGGAAAAATTTGCAAGGAGTGTCAACCTGTTGTTATAAGCAATCTCAGCGTGGGGAATACAGTCTAACTTGCTTATTGCTGGCAGTTCAGTACCACTTCGGGAGGAAGTTGTTTGTTCACCACAGTCACCATACCTGTAACCATTTTCTGAACATTAGATTGATGCTTCATTTCTTACAGCTGCATTGTGAAAGATGCAGAATATGACAAAGTACAAACAATATTTCAGGATACTTAATCACAGTGAAAGCGCAGTCTTTACTAAATATTAAATATTCCCTTGAAGAATGCAAAGACTTAGTGTTTGACATAAAAAAAGATTGTATTTGAGATGTATGATAGTGAAAGAGCACTGATTTATGGTATGGTGTACTGGCTTCTGTAAGGATTTCTATTGAAATGTTCATGTTGTACTCTAGTGGAAATTTGTCTTATTACAGAAGTCTATTGAGGGAGCTATATTAAAAATAAGTTACCTTTTGGAAGTATGATTTAACTTTTTGGTATATGGTGTTTCATCCGCAGTTTTACCCAGCTTAGAAAGCTACAAATTAATTATGAATATTTAGTTGTAATTTGGAAGTTTTTAATATGGCATAGTTTTTTGAAGCAGCACCCTCAGGGGCTCCAAGATCTCTTTTCTGGATGATAATATCAGACTTTGGAGCCTGTTGTCTTGTACACATGAGGAAAACTACAATAATGTTGAATTGCTTTGCATTTACCAATTTTTAATTTTTAAGCATTGTTTCCTGGACAGTTGATATCAGAAGAAACCTTGCAGCTCTCAGCAGTTGGTGGTTTTTAACTGCATTTAATGATTTCTGGCTCCTCAGAAAAGTTTGTCCTTTCATTAGTGTCAGCACATTGCCAGCTCATTGTCACTGTGCTTCTGGTTATTCCTCTTTACCTACTGTCTTCCTTGGGAAATCCAGGTGCAAAAATATTATTAGAGGATACTTCGTTTGTAGTGAATGTTCTCTTATTGTCTGAATTCCATTTGATTGTGCACATTTTAAAGTGGAGGTGCCTGCTTTATTTCTTGAACACAAATTAAGCATGTTCATTTATTTCTGTATACTTGCTTCACTTTTGTTTAGCTTTTCCTTGTCATCTGGGACTTCTTTTTTATCAAGACTATTAATATTTTTAATTTATGATGAATTTAAGATAACTACTTTAAAGAAGTCATCTCCCCCTGCCTTCCTAAATTTTTGCTATCATCGCCAATTAGTTCATTAATTTATTTCCTTTATTAAGGAAGTTGATTTAAATGATAATTATGATAATTTTTACTGACTGAAATATGCTTAAACTGAAGTTAAGGGCAAGCAGGAACATTTTAATGTTTTCTTTGGTGAAATACGCAGTCACTTGGATGGGGTGTAAATTTCTTGTTGCCAATTGTACAAGTGAAATAATTGTAATGCCTGCTGGATAGCCTGTAGCCCAGGAGAAGATTCTCCATAGAACCAATTCTATTAGCATTCAGGGTATTCTTTGATGCGGAAATGTCTTGGTTTTAATAGTACTGAAATATCCTGTCACTGCAGACTGATACATTTCAGTCTCTTAAATGTTACATATTAGTATATTGATTTACATTAGAAGGCAAATACAGTCTGAATTATTTTAGTCTGTAGTGAATTATTTCCATCGGTTTTACTGATTCTTTATTAGTTTATTAATTTAAATTAACTAGAATTTTACAATGAATATTGTTTGAGGAAAGGGGATCAGTCTGTATTGCACATCTTCATTCCAACGGAGGCAGTAGTGGATTTTTTACTTGTTTTTAAGTCCAACTTATCAAAACCAAATTGTGGGTAGTATATCTAGTCTAGTCTGTCTAAATAGTATCACAGAATTTTTGGGGTAGAAGCAAAAGTCTGGAAGTTCTCTGATCCTCTTGCAAAAGCCAGGCCAGCTGAGGCTGGTTGTCCAGATCTGTGACCACATGGCTTTTGGATGTATCCAGTGATGAAGACTCAGCAGATACAATTTTTCATCCTAGATTTCCTCCATGGAAAGAAATGGAGGAAAGTAGACACTTCCAGGAGGTGTTTAATTTCATCTTGGGATAGTCATCTAAGAGAGTTCAATTGAATGTCTTCTAGAGGTGGCTGTTTTACTTCTGGCTGTTTTCACCATAATCTCAGAGAGGGTCATCCTGGTGAAAACACAACAACCCAGATTGCTGATGAAGTATGCACAACTTGCTGCTGTTTTCAGAAAGAAAAACTCTGCCTAGATTTTTTTAAAAGAGAGTAAAAACTCTGTGAAACTATTTCATGATTCTAAAGAATAACCATAGAAATACTGTGCTTCTAATCATGAAAATTTTTTTGCCTTCCTTTGGTACACATTGTGTGTTTACCAAATATGCAAATATATGATATGCAGTCACAGGTTTTAAATTAAAGTACTAATTATAATTAGGATAATAGTTTTTATTTGAATGTAATTAAATGTCTCAGGAGAACTAAGGAGGTAGTCTCTATATATATTTAGCATATTAGAAGCTTTTATGTTACAAAATTATAAATTGGTTATTAGCAATTAATTGATAGAGGAAAAAGTAATTTGAGAGTGAATGAAAAGTATGAATTAGGCTGGAAGCCAAAGCTAGTCCTTGCTTACTTGTATTAATTGTCTGAAAATGGGGTATGAAAGAAGTCTTTGAATGATTGGATAGGTTTAGCCACAAAAAAAGTTTGCATAGTATTTCAACTTGCTTATTTTTTAGAGTTTAATTTGAAGTCAATACCAACTGCTTTTAAATAGGCCACAGAATTGCCTTCTATTAAATTTGAGTGTTGAAATTATGCACTTATAGGAGATAATTCTTTGAATATCTTTAATTTAAACCATGTTATTCAAATTTTAATTATATAACTCCATTAAACAAATAGAACAAAAAAATCTTAGAATTATTTTAATATTAATTTATTTCATCATTTTGTGTAATATATTTACAGTTACTGAAATTAGTGTTAACTGCCAGGCTGAGAGAATTGGGTTTGATCAGCCTGAAGAGGAGAAGGCTCCAGGGAGACCTTATAGCACTTAAAGGAAGCCTAAAAGAGAGCTGGACAGGGAGTTTTTACAAGGGTATGTAGATAGGTTGAGGGGGGGAAGGCCATAAACTGAAGGAGGGAAGGACTAGATTAGATATTAGGAAGGAATTCTTTGCTGTGAGAGTGGAGAAGCACCTGTAACAGGTTGCCCAGAGAGACTGACCAAGGCTGGATGAGACTGAGTAACCTGGAAGGTTTCTGCCCGTGGCAGTTGGAACTAGATGGTCTAGGTGATGAACGAGATGATTTTTAAGGTCCCTTCCAACCCAAGCCATTCTGTGATTCCATGATTCTATGAAATTTCACACTGGTACGTTCAAAGTTCTTCAAAGTTACTAGGGTAAAGTAGGATGCATGAGAGGCTGTTTCTTTCAGAATTGAAAGATGTTTATGCCAATTAAAACGGGATTTTTTTTTAAACTAAATTTCATATTCGGCTTAGTAGATTGTCTTGAGGTCAGCTTTTTTAAGTTACACAAATGACTGATCAAAATTGTTGAATTCCATACCTGAAGATACATTTGGTCTTGACTATATCTTTTTTTTACTGTTTTTTTTTTCCCTCCCTCCTAATACATGCCTGGTAATTGTGGTACTTACTTGTTTAGGGCTAGTTTAGGACTTTGGATAGTGTTTTGCCAGTATCTGGATAGACAGGAGTCAGACTGTCAGTACTGCTGTTAACTCACTTCTTATTTGAGTGTTTGCTCCTTTCCTGGTGCAGTCTCTTCCTTGCACCAGCCAGTAGGTTTCCTTGACCACACAATGAGCTGATGTGTGGTATAATAATGTAAATTTTCTATGTCTCTCTTACTCCAGAGCAGATGAGTGGTTCTTTTTCCAGGCATGACTGCATGACTGTTTGGCTGGGACAATGGACAAGGCAGTAAGGTCTTCCAAACTCATAACTCAGGGCAAATGTTGTCTTATATCAGGAGAAAAAGCTAAGTTAGTTCTAGTGTCTTTTTATTTTTGAGTAGGCAAGTTTCAGAGAATGGTGGAAAAGCATCAGTTGCTTCTTGAGCTTTCCAGGTTCTGCTGTACATCTGTCAGAGCTAGGCTACCATTTCAATGACTTCATTGGAAGAAATAGTTCTAATACATTTTGATTTTATATTATTGAGATGCTGTATTCAGTGACAAAATGGAAGGTAGTGTTTTATATTACTGTGTAGATTTTTTACAAGCTTTGTTTTACGTAACATGATTGCTAATTCTCTCTTGTAAAGTGCAACTGTGAGTTTCTCTTATCAAAATTACTTCTCTAACCATGTAAAACATATTCTGTATTGGTCACAAAGAAGGTATGAGACCGTAAACTATGTATTCCACATTGTAATGCTGCTCTTGTTTTCTTTTTTAGCTGGTTGGTGGCGAATTTGATCTAGAGATGAACTTTATAATCCAGGATGCAGAGAGCATTACGTGCATGTCAGAGCTTTTGGAGCACTGTGATGTAACGTGCCAAGCAGAAATCTGGAGTATGTTCACTGCAATTCTTCGTAAAAGTGTCCGTAATTTACAGACTAGCACGGAAGTTGGCTTGATTGAACAGGTACTGCTGAAGATGAGTACTGTGGACGACATGATTGCAGGTATAAAGTGCCAGCTGATAAAATAATTATTGCATTCTTGACCTGCCAATGTTTTGTGATTATGGAAGGGTGTGGGATGTTTTGGTTTTTAGTTAAAGTGATGTTTTCATTAGTACTGCTATCAAGTCAGAAATATTTTTTTATTAATTTCAGGAAAATGACAAAAATACATTCTTAGTTTGAAATCTCTGTAGATAAATTATGTAAAGTAACTGATTGTTAATTCATTTGAGAAAATATTGTTATCTTAGTGCTAAAAAAACCTAAAATAATTAAGAACAGTATGTTAGACTTTTTAACTACAAGGCAATAATTTTGGTTTTATATACATTGGTCATTTTCAATCATGATGTCGGAATTGTTAGATCCATTTTAAACATAACCTCATCTGACAGCATAACAGATATTATTTGCAGGTTTGACTGCTGGACATATGGATTATATTAAACAATCATTCCATAATGTATTCCTGTGATCCCTAGCACATATTTTCATTTTTTACATTTGTGGAGTTTAGCATCCTATAGCATTTTACAGCATAAAAAAATAGCATGCTTTGTTGTTTACTGAAAGTAAGTGATGAAGCTGTTTCCCAGTTAAGGTTTTCATAGTATGTTTGAAGGAGTTTATGATATTCCACACTACATCCTCTCTGTTTATTATATCCTCACACTACATCAGTATAATCCTGATTACTTGGATAAAAACCAGGTTTGCTCATCACATTTAAATATAGCATCTGAAGATATATATATATATATATATATACATATATATATATATATATATACATATATATATATGATTACTATCTCTTTTCCCTGAGGTAGCTTAGGCAGTTTCTTTCAACACAGTGTGAAAGTAGTCCTTTAATTCTCTTATAGTTTCTGACTGATGGTAGGATACTTCTAGATTATGCTATATGCTATACTGTACTGAAGTATAACAGACCAATAGATTCATAAATGATGGTTTTCAGCAAATATGTTTTGTTTTACAGTATTTGTAAATAAGGTATGTCAAAATAGTGTAAGGGTAAAGATACTCTTTATTCCATGTTAAATATAACACATTATATGAAGAGAATAAAAAATTCTGTCCTTAAATTTTTCAGGGTTTTACTCATGGAAATAATGTTCTTAGATGAGTAGTCACACCAATAGAATTTGTCCAAGTTAAGCTTCCGTAAGTGGTACTTGTGTATGTGGTGTACAAAACTGTAATGGTGCCTCCATTAGAGAACTCTTTTTTGTTTTTAAGATGCCTAGCTAATTGTAGAAGTCAGAAATCAAGAGCATGGGATCTGACTTTTAGGAGCATTTGGAAATTGTAAAATCATTCAGAATTTACAGATATTAGTATAAGCCAGTGGTAGTAAATTAAAAGAAAAAAACCAGCATAATGGATCTTCTACCTCAGTAATCTTTTTTTCTCAGAGTGGTCACACAGTGCTTCAGAAAGAGACCTGCAGAAAAATCTTCAGTAAGCTTGTTCTTTGCTGTGCTTACATGGATGAAGGGAGAACATATTTAATTTAAAATAAATACTGAAAATTAGAATTCTGATGACATTTTAGCTTGGTGGTGTGTTTCAAATTTTCTGAGTATTCATCTATGTTTCATGAGCAGGGGTTGAACAGAATTTTACTTACTAGGGTTTTTCTCTGATAACTATAAATAGATTATATTTTTGAGAGGTTTTTTTTCTTTTTAACAAGACATGGAAGCAACCAAATTGATCATTTTGCTTTTATAACTTGATTTCTGTAAGCACCTTAGTCTCCTTTTATAAGTGGTAATAATACTGGTAATAAGTCAGAAATAGCAAAAAAGGTCATGTAATAACTATTTTGATATTAGGCAAAATCAGTGACAACTAGTGCAGTATCTGAGTTCCCTAACATCCTATGCAGCTGGTGAGGTCCTAACTGTAGAATATTTTTGCCTCAAATATTTCTATGAACTTCCCAAAGCCAGGGAATAAAGTAACAAACTTTGTGTTAAAATTGTTTTTAGCATTAAAGAGAATGTTTTGAACAAGAGCTGTGTTAGTTTTTACTCCTAGGAAGTTAGTACCACTTTTTTCCCAAAACTAATGCTAATACTCTGTCAGCCCAATGTTTTGAAATTGGCTTTTATCATCTGTACAGGGTAGAGGTTTTCTGGTTTGTTGTTTTGTTTTGTTTTTTTTTTTGTAATTTGCTTCTCTGGGAGTTGCTTGTTTGTTTTTAGGTCATCACAGTTATTCCTTTTGGAAGCATTTTGATTGGACCTAGATAAGGTTTAAATGGACAAGACAGGCAATAATATCTGTCTTATGTTCTGACAGCACACTTTCAGGGCCAGTCTAAGTCTGAAGCCACTCTTCTCCAATTTTATGGTAGTAAGAAAGAGCAAATAAACATGTACCCAAACTTTTGCAATGAGAACTTTTCTCTCTGTTTAGAGGAAGACTCTCAGATTCATGAGGTTCTGAGTACTTTAAAACTTCATGTGATTTTACAGATTCTGTGGTGAAGAATAGAAGCTTAATCACTTTGAAAGTCTCAGTGCAATCTAAATGGACTTAATTTGCTTTTCAGAAGCAAATTTTTTTCCAAAAAAAACCAACTTTGTATTGAGACTATCTATTATGTTATACTAATATAGGGAATGGTCAGCCATTTTATCAATAGTTAAGGAGAAAATACTTTCATAGATGATTGGTGCTTTTTAATTTTTTTTTTAACAACTGCACTAGGTCTTCCTTGAAGGACTCACTTTTTACAGTTCTCTATTTCCAGGTGATGAGTAGTGAAGCAGATCATTGCTCTGAGGGACTCTTTGGGATAATGTGTCTGTAGTCCCATCTGAGAAGTCTGAACAATGGATGAAAAAGTAGCCAGAACTCATGGAGAATAGATATGTCTCACCTAAGTCCCATTTTTTCCCCTGTTCTGCTGTGATGATATAGGTAATTGTTCTAAAATGACTGGGACTGAATTCTTAAGCACTGAAACAATTCCTAGTTTTCAAGCAACAACGTTGGGTTTTGACTGCTCTGTCTTTAATAGGCTCTTGACAAGCTCTCCTCTTTCAACTCATTTCATAAGAAAAACTGCAGAATTATCACATTCTCTCTTTACAACCTGTAGAAATTAATTTACATCACCAACAAGGGTTAAAATTCACAATTTCATGGCCATGTAATATTAAGAGGTTAAGAAGGAAGGCATGAGGGTAGTTGCTTGAAGTTTTCTTTCAAATGCTATTTCAGTCCAAAGTTAATGCCAGACCTTTCATTTTATGTGTGTGTTGTTACTTGAAAGACAGGCAGGCATTTCTCTATTGTATTTTCATATTAAGTGACTGAATTAAGCATTCCTTCAAGGTTGCTGGTTAATTTATAGATGATATGAAAACTGCTTAGTATGAAAGTATTCAGAAGGTGCCATTAATAGAAATTAGAAATGCATTAAAAATGAGAAGCTGCCTGTTTTCTCCTGGACTTAATATTATTATGTACAATCTTGTTTCTGAAATGAGATCATGAAATCCAGTTATATATGTAATCTTATTTAATACTAAAAAAAAAGAAGTAGACATTAAAAAAATCTACTTGCAATATGCTTTCTGACCTTTGTCCATTTATAGATGAGTGGATTATTCGGATTAATAAACCAGATGGGACTGATTCTTTCATGAGATTTCTAATAAGTATGAATAAAGTTATGTAATAGTTATTTTTAAGTCTTTATATTGAAACAAGACACAAACCTTCTTATGAGGAGTTTACAGAAATACCTTTAAATAGCCTTAAGTGCTTCAACTTCCACAGATGTTGTTTGCTTTATCTTTGCTTGTTATCTACTGGGCTTCAATCTTCCAGGTCATTATTTTACCCAGAGTTACATAATTAGGGAGCTTGTGTTTGCTTCTCTCCATCAATGTTTAATTCATTACTTATAAATATGTATTTCTAATGCCTGTAGGTTATCCACATCTTCAGTAGAAATAAGAATTTTTCTGTGCCATAAGGTAGTACAGGGCTATTAACAATGTTAGAAAAGCAGCACATGTTCAGTGATTTTTAAAACTTGCCAATCATTTCTGTGTTTGACTGTATTAATTTGCACTTTTTTCCTCTATGTAACAAGATTTTTTATTTTTAATGGTGTTCTGATTTTCACCAGACAACTTTGCTTCTACACGATGTTTTTTCTTATGTAAAGGAAGCAAAATTTGCAGTCCCTTCATCTTGAAAGGAAGCTGAAACTACAAAATAGCAATTTGAAAATTCTCAGCCAAAGATTAGTATTCACTTGTGCTTATCTCCTTTTCTGAGTGTTCAGTGTGACTGCTCCCAGTTTCTGATCATGTATAAGACATGCTGGCTTCACACTGCAGGCTGGGGGCTACAGTGAAGGGGGCAGGTACTAGGGGAGCTGAGTCATAGGATTCACCACCATCAATTCTTAGTTTTCTTAGGTGTATTTTGTTTTCCCTAATTCTCTCACAAATGTATGTGGCACTCTTTTTAAAGGGAGATTAAAGAAATGAGCTAGGGGGGAAAAGATCTATTTTGGTGATTAGGACTATATTCAGAATTTATGGTGAAGATGTCTGCTTAAGTAGCAATGCTTTTCTTTTGCCTTTCAAGATACGCAATTTCATTCACCAGTTTACTATGTCTTCTGTAAATTAAATGATATTTCATTCTTCACCCATGCTAAGGATCAGAGGCTAGTTTCATTGTAGAAAAAGCTAAATAAATAGTAATTCTTTTTGCTCAAAATCACATATGTATGGATTTGCGAAGAGTAAATTTGTTTTAAAACATAATATGAATGTGAAATGTGTTTGGAAAGAATTGTTTCTCTTGAAAACTACTCTTTGTCAGCACCTTTAACAGTCATCCTTTCACTAATGAAAAAGGATAACATGCAGTCCTACAAATAAAATGTGACTTATATGTAGAAAGTTATGTCTTCTACAAGTTTAGCTGGGAGGCGGGAGGGGGGTGGGGGAATTCTGTGATTGTTGAACAGACTGGGAAAGTGTGTCAGTGTTGATTCTGTTGTTTCATAGCTCTTTTGTTTTGAAAGCTCTGGACTTCACTGCTTGATCTTTGAATTAAATTCTTATGCCTCATCTCTGAATATGAGCTAGTTGGTTTACCACCTGCTAAAGGAAGCTGTAATTCTTATTAGTCCATTTTGTTCCAGAAAAAAAATCTGGAGTATAAGGAAAGGTTCAACATCCAACATGCTAAATAATTCTTAAATTGAAATTCTGGGGTTTTAAATAAAAATTCAAGCACTATCAGTTATTTTAAACTTTTAAAGTAAAAATTTACTTTAAAAAGTAAATTTTAATAGTCTTTGAAAGGAAGACTCTGTTTAATGTTCTTACTGTAAAAGAAGTTTATGGGTTTTGAGATGTTGTAATGAAAGCTGTATTCCGTAAACCTGTTAGCAATTTTGATATCTTCTTTTTATTGTGCTCTGTAATTGTTTTCTTGCTATGATTTTTGTTTGGTTTTTTGTTTTCCTTATGATTGTTTTATTTTGCTGTTATTTGGTTTGATTGATGGGTTTTTGTTTGGCTGGTTTTGTGGGGATTTTGTTGGTTTGGGTTTTATTGCAGGGGCCAGAGGGAGGTGTTTTATTTTCCCCTGGCTTTCATTACAGTAAAGGTCAGAAGCATTATCACTGTAACAAAAATGGGGGAATGATTTTATAATATAAAATGCTGGGTTTAGGTTAATGTAAAGCAACTTTTAGGTCAACATTTTTTGAAAAATGCTAACTTCAGAGGAAAGAAGGAACTCTTATCCCAAAAATATACAGCAGGAAGAACAAGTTTATAATATGTGATGCATGTTGTGAAATGGGGAGAATTAATGCTCCATAAATGTAATACTTTTTTCAAAGTGTGATGCAAAGTTTAACAAGAAATTCTTTGTAAAATATTCAATACAAGTAAGTTGGGTTTTTAGAATATGTGAATATACTTACTTTTAATGGTATTAGTTTTTTCAGCTTTTTTTTTTGTGTGTGTGTGTCAAAGCAATGAAATTCAGAGTTCAGAATAACTTTATTTTCCTTTGAAGATCTCCTAGTTGATATGTTGGGGGTTCTTGCCAGCTACAGCATCACTGTCAAGGAGTTGAAGCTTTTGTTCAGCATGCTTCGAGGCGAAAATGGAATCTGGGTAAGCTGTGATCAGATAAAGCATTAAGTGTCATTCCATTAGAGCCTGAAGTTAACATAAACTGTCTCCTGGGACATATAAACTTGAATTTGTTTTCTCATGTTGACTGAACATATGTTCAAGAAGTATTTTTGCTAACTATTTTAAAGTTAATTTGCTCTGGTGTTTGAAAACTGTCCACTTTCCATGGTAGCCTAGAGATTACTAAAATGGTTGTATTGATTTTTGTGCAATTTTCTTCTTTTCACAGCCGAGACATGCAGTTAAATTATTATCAGTCCTTAATCAGATGCCACAGAGACATGGGCCTGATACCTTTTTCAACTTCCCAGGCTGTAGTGCTGCAGTAAGTTTTCAAGCAAAATTCTACAATTTCATGAACAAATAAATAGTGCCTCATTTGCATTTCCCTTCATTTGGTTTCAGAAATTCTTGAAAAGGAAATGAGAGGGGAAATACGTGTTTGAGTAGTGTAGGCTTTGCCTTCCAAGATAGCTGTGTTGTTGAGAAGTTGCACTTGTGAGGATGGAATAACAAGCAACAAGTTTTGTTCTGGGGAATTTACTGTGGAATTTGGGAAACTTGAAAATTCCAAAAAACAGTGTTGTTTTATTAGAATAATGTAATCAATATTATATAAAGGAGAGAATTGAGGAAAATCAAGCAATTAACTTGTCCATATCATCACAGTTTACAGTGACTGCTTAGTCAAAAATTTTATTATGAAGTTTTCATTTTGTCTAAGTTCCATCTGCTGCTTCCTTTCCATCAGGGCAGTGGAGATAACTTATAATGCTGAAATTGTATTCCTTTCCAAACCTTCCCAAGTAGATATTCTCTTCCATTCGCTGCATGTACTTTCAAAAAACACCCCTACAAATAAATTAAAGCATTGTATACAGATTAATAGATTATTGAGAGAGTAAATATAAATGGTTAGTGCTGGGAAATAGAAATCTGAGCTACAGTTCCCTTCGGGTATGGAATTGTATATGCTCAGGTAGAACGTGGAATCTTCTAACAGAAAATAATCCTGGGATTCCTGTTTTCTCATGCCAGTATGTGAAGGCTATTCTAACTGCATTTCATCCATCAATGGCACTGATAATTTTCTTTAAGCCCAAACCACTACATCCATTCCTTGTGAACAGACTTGTCAGGGCGGCAGATTGCATCAGGGAAGTAAACTGGCTGATAATCACTGTTTTACACCTGGGTTATTTTTTGCTAGATTACTTCTTTGATCTTGTTTGATATGCAGCCTTATAAACAAATATGTCAGCAAAATGCATAGGGTGGATTGTGTAAAGAATTAATTACTAAGTTTTGAGAGGGAAAGTTCCATTATCTCCTGCTAAATTGAAACCACAGGTAACCTCTTCTACAAGTACATGCACCGGCAAGACAGCTATTGCTGGATATGAATGTCAACACTGACACATACTGCTTTGACACTTCTGGGCTTCAGAGACAAACCCTGATGAAATTTCTCTCTTAAATTTAATTTTTTTAATCAGAGGTTCAAAAAAGGTTTTGCAGAATAATTTCAAATTTCCCTTCCTGTCCAAAGATGTGCATCAATAACAGGAGTTCTTGACTTAAATGCAGAGTCTCTTTTCTTTGTTTGGATCCTTCCAGGATCTTGTTTCAAATACTAGTCATGACGGACTGAACACCTGTAAATAAAGAAATATGAGTTTCAAACTTACACTTCTTTATTAGTGCATGTTGGATTACCCTATGAAGTTCTGGAGAGGATACATCCTCTGAAGTGGACCATGGGCAGGAATTTATAAAATGACGCAAAAAACAAAGCACTTCACTAGAATAAAGAGACTGGACAGGACCTAGTTCACTAGCACTGAGTATGTTTTCAGATGTGATGCACAATGTTGACATCAGACAGAGAAACAGCATAACCTTTAATCAGCATGATAAATATCAGGTTGGCCCTCTTTAGAGTTAAGTGCATGCTCCTTGTACATCTGGGACTTCAGTGGCAGTATGAAGGAGCCAAGAGTCTACTGAACCTATCTACGGATATGCTGCTGAGAATTGCTTTATTTTCCCAGCTGCAGGGCCCTTCCCAGTACTGGACTTCCCAGTGCATCTCTAGCAGTCTGTGCAGGTGGCATGTTGGTCACTGCAGCTGGAGGACACCTTGTGCTGGTGGTAGTACTACTCCCAGCTGTTGTTGCCATTTGTCATCAAGCAGCTCTTCTGCTTTAGGCAGGAAACTGGCTCTCAGGAGGCAGGAGCCATACCCCAAAGGTGTTCCTTGAAATGTTCAGTTTTAATTTTAATACTTAATCTCTATTTTATGATATGTTGATTAATTAGATTTTATAATTAATTTTATTGATGAGATTAATAATTATTAAAAGCTGAATTTATACTTTAATTTCTGCAGAAGTAATTTTTCTATTTTTGTTCTCTTAATATTGCCCATTCACTAATTTAATTTTATGTCTTCTATTGATAAAATTTATGTAGCTTAAAGTTTAAGTATATTAAAATAGATAGAAAAGTAATGCATTAATTCAAAAATACTATTTAAAAGGGTTTTTTCTATATTTCATATTTGAAAGTTAAAGCAAATCTACAGATCTAGAATGACACAGGATTTTAGAAAGGCATTACTTTTAACAGTAGTTCTCAAAAAGCTAATTATTTGGGTTTTTTTTCCTTCCTTCCTTCCAGGCAATTGCATTGCCTCCTATTGCTAAGTGGCCTTATCAAAATGGGTTTACTCTTAACACCTGGTTTCGTATGGATCCACTAAACAATATCAATGTAGATAAGGATAAACCCTATCTCTATTGGTAAGTAACTTATAATGCTGCAATTATGGTTTGTTCTGGCCTCCTAACAACAGTTAATATTTCTCATTTTTTTTAGTCCCTGACATACTTTCCCCCCACCCCTTGCCAAATATCTCCAGATTTTAATGGCTGCTCAATGTATACAAACTCTTAGAAAACCATCTGTCCTTTTCACTTTGCAATTCATAAATCCATGGATTCGAGACATGTGCCTTGTAGATAAACCATAAAATCTAGCGTTGTGGTTTCTTTAGGAATTCTAAAATGTATTATTTCTTAGAGCTTTAAATGGAGAATGTTGTATTTTCTCTTTGGTGATTAAGATTCTCAGCTGATGTCAGTACTACAAAATAAATCTGTTAAACTCAGAGTGCACAGTTTGCACATTAACTAAAGGTAATAGCAAGTAGATCTATGAATATAAAAATGGCTTCCTGATCACTGCTTCCCCAAACATGTTAAAATTTAATGTGAATGTAATGTGCAAAAAAGCAGCTGAATATACTGATCTCAGAAAGAAATCACAGAATCAGAGAATACGTTGAGTTGGAAGGGATCCATGAGGATCACTGAGTCCAACTCAGCCCTGTACAGGACCATCCCCATCCCAAGAGTCACACCATGTGCCTGACAGAATTGTCCAAACATTTCTTGAACTTTACCGGCTTGGTGCTGTGACCACTTCCCTGGGGAGCTGTTTCAGTGCCCAACCACCCTCTGGGTGATGAACCTTTTCCTAATATCCAACCTAAACCTTCCCCAACACAACTTCAAGCCATTCCCTTGTGTCCTGTCACTGGTCACCAGAGAATTTAGATCAGTGCCTGCCTCTCCGCTTCCCCTCCTGAGGAAGTTGTAACTCCAGTGAGGTCTCCCCTCAGTTTCCTCCAGGCTGAACAGACCAAGTGACCTCAGCTGCTCCTTGTACACCTTCCCCTCCAGGCCCTTCATCATTCTCATGTCCCTCCTTCAGGCACTCTCCAATAGTTTAATGTCTTTTTTATACTGTGGCACCCAGAACTGCCCCCAGCACTGGGGGTGAGGCTGCCCCAGCTCAGAGCAGAGCAGGACAATCCCCTCCCTTGCCCGGCTGTGATGCTGTGCCTGTTGCCCCCCAGGACAGGGTTGACTCTCCTGGCTGCCAGGGCACTGCTGACTCATGTTCAACTTGCTCCCAATCAGGACCCCCAGGTCCCTTTCCAGGGCACTGCTTTCCATCATCTCATTCCCCAGTCTGTTTTTCCAACCAGGGTTTCCCCATCCATGCAGAATCCAGCACTTGTACTTCTTCAACTTCATATGGTTGGTGATTGCCCAGTTCTCTTATTTGTCAACAAAAAAAAAGTCAACAGCTCCTCCCAGTTTTCTACCATCTGCAAACGTGCTCTTATCCCTTCCAGTACTGCATCCAGGTCATTCATGAAAATGTTGAAAAACACAGGGCCTAAGATGTAGCCCTGGAGACTTTGCCATGACAGGAACAATTTAAACTATTATTTTTATATAGTGGATTAAACCAAGCTCAAATTAGTAAGTCAAAACAGGAAAAATATCCATCTAAACTTTATGGAAGTTTCAGACTTTGCCACATGAAATCTTGTTTCACACACAACCATCATCAAGAGAAAGACACCAAAGCAAACGTTTATTTTCCTTCCACATGGTTTTTGGTCACATAATATCTTTTTCAGTTTAACTAGGTGAAAAATGTGTCATAAATAACTCAAGGCTTTAAGTGAGTGCAGTGCCTTTGTGGTGTGAGACAGCAGTTGCATCAGCTCAACCATGATGTGAAAACTGATTCTTAAAACCGGAGAAGGGAAGCAAAGAAATGCTTTCACATCTACCAGATGTGAGGGAAATTTTCCACTGTTCTGTTATTAGGGACGTGCTATTAGGAACCCTGCTTCAAGAACTGTAAGCCAGTTTGTTTTTTTCTAAAAAAGATAATTTTAATTATCTCTGAGGATGATGTTGGGCAGCTGCTGACAGTCTATTAACACTTGTATATTGGAACAGTATTGTAGCTATCTTACCAATTATAAACTGAGTGTGACAACTGGTATGGAAGAAAATTAGAAGTCTGGCATTTGCACAAGCAATAAATAACAACAAGGTAGAGCAGTCAAATTCAAAGGGTAAGGTTCAGAATTCTGTAGCAGAAATTTTAGTATAAGCCAGCCAACATCACATACCTAGGTGCCATGCTTATGGAATGAGTAGTCATATGTTAAAAAGCAGGAATTACAACAGGATGTTGAGGATTGTTGTAGGTTACCAACTGACCATAAAATCCGTTTTATTTGCTCTAGCTGAAAGAGCTAATGTGATCCTTTTAAGGATAGTCTGAACAAACAGAGTTGATAATAAAGTTGATGTGATCCTTCCTGAAATCATGGCAAAAGCATTACTGGAATGTCATTCACAGTTAAGAATTGCTACTTCTTTTAAGAGACCATGGGAAAAACTGGAACCATTTGGGAAACACTTGGGAGTGAACTGACCCTTGGAAAACACATTTTATAACGAATGATTTTTTTATTCTTTTTTTTATCTGAGATCCAGTGGGTAGACTGCAAAAGAGGAAAATTCAAACTTTTAGATACACAGTACTATGGGCACTATCACATTTATAAGACGTATTAAAATAATAATAATAATACTTATCATATTTTAATAGATTTTTGGAAATATTTATTTAAAAATAAAGTGTAGATTCTTTGTCATAAGGACACTGCAAATTTGGATATTTAGGGCTAACCTTAAGTGCACTTAACTGGGAAGTCTTCATCCTCTAAATCACTTTACTTGTTCCTGCTAAAAAAAGGGGTGGGTGACATAATTATTAAGTAAGGTTTGGAATTAGATATGATCAATCCAGATGCTAAGATTAATTTCTAGAGGGTTTTTTTTGGTGTTGTTTTACTTTTTTTTATTTTTTAAGAGGTGCTTTCTTTCAGGTAATATATCAGGTTCTGTAAAAGAATTATAAGGTAAACTGAGGCTGAATTGTCATAATGATTTTTGTCCATAGAACATCCCCAGTGCTTCCACAGGCATTAAATGGAAGAATGGCTAAAACGTCTGAAAGTGCATTCTACATTTTAGCTTTACAGATGTAGAGACAGGGAGGAAAGGAAAAAGAAAACCCAACCAAAAATGAAGCTGTCTAGTATTTTCAGACTTTCTCTGGGACTTTTGGTAATAGAGATAATGCAGAACAGTTGCAAAAGCATATAGTGAAATTCCACAGTTAGTAGAAAGCAGATTTCATCCATACCTTTCAGGCAAGGATGAATTATTATCTTCTTAATATCAATACTATGATCATATGTTAAATTGCTCATAAAATTCTAAGCTAAAGAAGCAGAAATCCCAAAACAGTTCCACTGGTGGATGGAAGAGTGCTCTCTTGCTATACAAGTGTAATAACATTCAGTACCTGCTTTGAGAAACTGGCTAAAATGAAACATAATTGTAAAGATTATATGAACAAACTGTAGTGAAATTGTGTTCCAGCTGTTACAGGAAGTAATTTAAGGCTCATAAAACCGTATGGCTGTTGATGGTATGGCTCTTGTTGTCTCTTTGCATTTTATCTTTGGATGTGGCAAGTTCTGCACATGTAGGTAATTGGTAAGAGAATTTCTTTGCAATCTTCTAGAGACCAGTCCTAGCCTACCTTACCTTTGGCAAGAAAAAAAATGGAACACATTAGAGTATTCAGTTTACCTACTTTTGTATTAGAATTCTAATTAGTTTGGAGGAAAAAAAAAAAAAAAAGAATCTTGGCTAAGTTTCGTGTTTATAAAATCATTTATTCTATTCTAAGTCAAAGAGCCCTGATAAGAAAAGAGAAGTTTTTTCATAATTTCATTGCTTTCTCATGTTTGTGTGCTGAACTCAAAGACAACTCAGTGTTTAAAATTTCAGGAAAAGTTTGATTTGACCATAATAGGGATAAAATCAGCCCAGGAATCAGGAAGGAAAGGAATGAGGAAAAAAATTAAAGATGTAGACATTTCTTCAAGAGAGATTCTTTATTTCAAAATGCTTTCTAGCTCTTGTTCAAAGTAGTAGGATGCATTTTACACAGTGATAATAATGTTTTATCAGGTAAAAACATTATGATATTTACAATGGTTGGCTGTTGGTAATTTAAAAGAAATTATTATATTTGACATCTCTAATCAAATAATACTATGTCATATGTCAGAACATAGTGAATCTCTGTATTATTTTAATATCCTTCAGAATGGGATTCTGTTAAATGAAAACATTTTAAACTGTAAAGATGACTTACATTGCTGAGAAACAGATTTGGCATTGTGAGAATTGCTGTTACCTGCTGAAAAGTTCTTTGAATGGCATAAGGCCTTAAGGAGATAAATCAAAGTCTTAAACTATCTCACAACACATTCAATTGCTCTTATTGTAAGGGCTGTATTTTAAGGTTTTTGACATTCATTTTATTGCACAAAATTCAGCAGTGTGGTGGTGCAGGTTGTGTATATGGGTAATGCAGATTTATGTGTGTATGAGTGATGCTCTTCCATGAGACTTCTCACTGCTCCTTTCATTGAGGGGTTTAGCTGCCTGTGGGGTCATTGTGGGATCCAGATCATTGGCATGATCCAGGTTAAAAATAGTCTTCAAAAGGTGAAAGCGAATAGCAGTGTTATAAAGAGCTTTCACTACTGGGGTCAGCGGTAATGGGCAGCATGTCATCTTTCTCTTCATTCTTAGGTGACATCTTAAGTTTATTTAGACAGAACATTTTATGTTTATTAAAGAAATGCTTTTTTTTTTTCTTTTTTTGCAAAGAGAGCTTTATGAAAGCCCTTATTAAAGGCAGTGGCAGGGAATAATGTTCCTTTTCAGCACAGCAGCTTACCTTGGAGAAGGGAGAGAGAAATGTGTACAATGTAGAGAAGCAGATCAATGAATGAGGAAGACACAGCCTGAATTTCGATAAAAGATATGTATATACTATATATACTTCAAGATTGGAAGTAGGAACTTCTGTGCAAGGATTCGTTAGGGTGCAGAAAAATTATTGATGGATGTTATTACACCTGTTCTATTTACTGTTTTTAAAATTCATTACAACAAAAGTGGCTTTCTAGAATTTGAGAATTTGAATGTCTCTTTCTTCCTCCTTTTGAAATACCTTCACAGGAGATGACTGTCTAAGCCCTTTTTCTTTTACCAGTTACCTTTGCAAAGTGTTCGTTTTTTTTAAGAAGTCCAGAATTGCTCTTTAAAATGCTTTTGATTTCAAATATAAGTGAAGAAATGAGCTTTCTGCATTATCTGTCTTTATATTTGTCACAAGAAGGTTTGGAAATCCTTAATTCTTAAAATTGCAGTCCTTTATCCATTTGGCAAATGAAAAGAAATCCACAACTCAGATGATTAACACTTCATATATCATTAGCAAAATTTATTCATATCTTGAAAAATAATTCTTGTGCATGATAACTATCTTAAATCTAAATTTGTATGTCATACCAGCTGCACTGTTCTCTGAATACCCCCCCAAAATTGCAAGGCATCTCACAATTGTTTTGTCCTGGATATTTCTTCAAAACTTTAATCAGATGTGTTATTTTAAATGATGATTAATTAAGAAACTGAGGGTTAAACGTGATAGATATAATACTTACTATCTTGGATTTTATGAAGAAAACAAAAGTACTGATTTTTAAAATGTAGCCTGGATTCAATTAAGTGCTGAAGGTGAGTAGCTCCCCAAATAGAATGGTGGAAGAAAATTAGATTCACCATTCTGGGTACAAAGTTATTTTCTTTTTCATGGCAGTTTAAAGTGGTATTTGAACCTTTTTATTATAAAATAATTCTCCTTTTCTCAATTTCATTCATAATTCTTTCTTTTCAGTTTCCGCACTAGCAAAGGTGTTGGGTATTCTGCTCATTTTGTTGGCAACTGCTTAATAGTTACATCGTTGAAGTCAAAAGGCAAAGGTTTCCAGCACTGTGTGAAGTACGACTTTCAGCCACGGAAGGTAAGCAAAGTTATATTTACAGTAAAGAATAACACTGATAATGTGACAATGTGCTTCTGGGAGGAGGGCTAAAATCCCTTCAGTGTTAAATATAATTCCTTATTTATAGGTAACTGCTCTAGTGTTCATGCAAAGTTACAGTTCAGAATCAATTCAAGAAAAATGTAATAATTTATAACAAGTGTAACACTTCTCTAAAGTCAGCTTGTTTTTCAAAACTACTGCTAAATTGGCTTCAGATAGAGAAGGATTTTGAGTACTTGTAAAATGGCTACATTTAATTACTTAAAAAATAAAATAATAATTCTGTTTCTGAAAATTTTGTACTTGGTAACTTTGTTGCCAAGGTCTTGAAAAATTTTGTTGGCAATGCTAGTTTCATTAACTGGTGCTGTTTGATATAAGACTCTCAACTTCCTTCCGTTTCAGTGCTGTTTTAGGATTTCTCATTTTTCATAGTAAATCTTGATTACATCTCTAGATCATTTTAGTGTTTATTTCTACTCTATGCCTAGTAGTCCTAGGGGAACGATGATTTTGTGGCCTTCAGTGTTGCAGTTGGTTGACTGAAGCATTGACTTTTTGGTTGTATAAAGCCTTATAAACACGTATCTGCTGAGTCTGCTGGAGTGAATCAATTCTGTTTTTCACGTTTTTCCAATTTTATGGCCAGAAAAGTATTTTGATGACAGTTCAGTTTTCATTTAAAGTAGCATGTCTGAATCTAGGAAAAAATGTAATTGCTAATTTTTTTTGTTATGTTATTTTTAATCAGCTTTTGGGATCTAGCTGATCTTTACTTGTTGATGAGGAAGTAGTCTTTCATATTTTACCAAGATATGTTTTTGGTAATTTTTAATACAAATGACTAGTTTTCTTAATGCCAACTCTGTAAAATTTTAGCTTTTGCTGTTGCTACTCAAAATAATTAATTCTGAAATACTAGTACCTCTATATCTCATTATATGAATACCAGTTTCAAATCAAAATCAGCTGATCTGATAACATAAAAATATAACTCCCATGTTAGTTTTACATATCTCAGAGTTGATGCTTCATACACCTTTGATCACGTCAGATTTAGAAATTATTTTAAATAAATATTTTAGAATGTATTTTTGACTTATTTAATATATTTTTCCATTGTTAACTTATGTTCACATGCATATGTTAAAGCACATAATGCATAGTGGAGGAAATATATTTCTGTGAAATATAATTCCTGGCCCTAACAAGTCAAAATTTGTCCTGTTTAACATGCAAATTGATTTTCTTCATATTGTTTAGATATGACATTGGTTTCACTTTGGTACAAGATTTGAATGTGTAGATACAGATTCAAAAAAATGTGTACTCAGTTATAAACAGCTAATTGTCCTAATGCTAACTTGAGAAGTGTGATTTTTGCCATCAGATGCACCATTCCCTAGACATTTGCTTACAGACACAGGCGTGTCAGATTTTGTCAGAAGCATCATTGTCAATAATTCTGAATAATGTGGTTTGAGGGTTTTTAATATTTTTTGGTGAATCACAGTACAGTAATAAATTCAAGTCATCTGGTCAAAGGCTTTATGTAGTCAGATCAGAGTTGCTCTGTTCACGTGAAGATCTTCCTGCTATGGCATATGATGCCTTTCACAGTATAATATATAGTCTTAATTTGTAACTTTATCATGTGCCGAGTGGTTACTTTAGGTCTCAATTGGTGTATTTTATAATATTGTAAAAGCAAGCATTTATAAAAAATATATGGAGAAATTTGGTTATCATACCCCCAAATAGGAAATGTGGGTGTAGTATAATAGCCTGACATGTCAACAGGGCTAAACTAGCTTTGACAATGTTATGTTTAATATGTCTGTACTGGTTTTTTGGGACTCCAAATTGATACTTTTGGTAAGTAATCCTCAGCGTTTTTGCTCCCTTGAGTTTCAGCCTCAACATCAATCCTTGTAAAACTGTAACAGGAAAGCAGTGTAGTCAAGAGCAAACAGCTTTTGTGTGTGTGTGTGTGTGTGTATGTTTCTAATCCTGAACACCTTTACTAGCTGTAGGAGAGACAGAAATAAGTTCCACATCCTGGAAATCCTTAGTGTGTGATGCCTCATTTCTCTGATTGTACTGTCCTATGGAGTAGGAATATGACTCAGCAGTTGGTGACTAAGCTTGACAGGTTTCAGCAGTAAACAAAAAATTCATAGTGAAGGGTCTTTTAGTACTACTCTCTGCTCTTGTTACAGCAGAGAGGCATGGCCTTTGTGCATTTTTGAGAAAATTATATGGGGAAGGAAACTGCAGGATGAATGTGAAACAAAATTGTATTGTTGACTTTGAATATTAAGGAAAGAAAAGGATTTTTTCAACTAAAAGTTGAAGAAAAATTGTGTGTGAGATCATACAACTTGGTTTGGTTCATTGGGTAGTAGTAAAGTGCTGCCTTTCCCTCTTAAAAAAAATGTTTGCTAGTGCTAGAGAAATGGCCTAAATGCAGAAATACAAAAGACTGTGAGCAAATATACTATTAATCACAAAATCCAATAGACCGTTTAAAAGCTCCTTACAACGTACCTAAGCATAGATAAATAGCAATGTAGAAACCACTGTTAGTAAAATGAAGTTCTTCAGGAAGCTGACGTTGAAAGCAAATGAGTAATACTTAGAAAAGTACAACTTATAGCAAATTCTATGCAAAATTATTAGACAAATATTTTTTTTTTCCTGTTCAGAGGGCAAATTAGATGACTGAGGCTTAATAAGAACCCTTGAAGAATATATGAACATGGCAAAAAAGCTAAATTGTTTAATTTCATCATTGTTTATGAGTAAATGGGTATGAGTCAGAGAAAGTGTCTCAAGTTTAACCTTAGAGTAGGCATCCCTTAGTTCCAAAGGAAGTTGAATTCTAAATTTGCCAAACTTTCATTTGGGGTATATAGTATTTTTTTTCCAAATAAATTTTAGATGAAAAATAATATGGATTTTAAAATATGGATTTTCTCATATTTAGAATTAAATATTACCACGCTTGACTTCTTTGCTATCAAATTGTGATAGAAGCTAGGAAAATTCAAAGGAAGGATTAGAAAACACATGGGTAAACGTATCTGGAACAAAGTAATGCTCTGCTGCAGTGGAATTTTTTCCCCTGTTTCCATTGAATTATTTTAAAGATTCTCACTTTGCATAAGAACAGATTTGTGAGCCAGTTGATACACACTATGTGGATTTCTGAAGACCTTTAGGCATAATAATCATCTGAGAACATTAAAAAAATTACTATAAGAGAATTATATTCATTAAAATACAGTGATGGGAGAATATGAATCAAGTGGCAAGCAGTAATTTCAGAAGAACTTTTATTTTCTTGTTGCTAAGAATGCATCATGGACTTGGTGGAGTTTGTCATCCTCTATTTAGGAATTAGCTTTGAAAGCTTGTATTACTCATTTTTTCTAGATTGATAGGGAAAAATGCGAGACAAAAAGTAAACCATTTTTTTAATACTTGAATGGTTTCCTGGCTAAAGAGAAATTGCCATTTAAGATGTAAATTTAGTTAATTCAAGGGTAGAAGGACAAAAAAAAAGCAGTATTTTACTGGTTTAGCTGTGGTGGTGAGCTGGGATAGACTTTGTGTGCATGTGTGTGTATTCAAGAAGATCAGAGCTGAGGAGTTGTTTTAGAACTTGCCTTGTGGTTCAGAGTAACAGACAGAGGCAGTGGTTTAACACAGCAGCAATGCTAAAGATTCAGGAAAATTGCATGAAAGTTGGCATGACCTAAAAGAAGCTGCATGTGCATGTATGGGGGTTAGCATGGAGGAAAAAAGGATTATAAAAAGTAGTTTATATAATAATTTCCCTAAAGTTTAATGTGAGCACCAAAGCTCTCCCAAGGTAGCATTGCTCATTTTAGCTCCTTGTAGGCGCTGTGGACAGTGTTTTAACAAAAGTAATGGTTTATTTGTTTTCAAATGAATGAGTCATCTATTAAGCTTTAGCTACACACAGAGACAGTCTTATAAATTGGTGTTTTCACAAATGGTTTTAACAGTGCCTTTTTAAAGAAAAATCACAGAAGATAAATAGATAAAACCTGGGGCTTAGGGGTTGTCAGCTGATTTCTGCTACAAATTGCCATACCTGGAAATATGAATAAATACACAAAAGGCACAACTTTGAACAGTACCAGCACAAAGAATGCCTGCTTTTGGGATGGAAATTTTTAAAATCATTATCACTTGGTGGAGATTATTGGTTGATTAACCACTGAAGGAATGAGAAAATAAGGATATTTTTCTGAGATTTATGTTTGGTTGCGTGGGGCTTTGGAAAAGAAGTAATGATGGAAGGAAAACTCTAGTTGTGTGGTTTGTAGATATTTTCTGATTAGCAGTTACATGCATAGATATTGAGTAATTAATATTTTTTTGAATTATTGTGGGTCCTCCCTTAAATAGAATCTGATTACAAAATGGGAAATAAAATTTGCAAAGTGAGTTTTGAGTTAGGTTTTTAGGGTTTCTTTTCTGAGGTTGATAGTAACTCACAAAAATTACTTTGTTCGTGGTTCCTTGATGTTTCCATACATGACTTCAGAAGCCAAAGCTGGAGCAGTACTTCTTTATTCCAGTATTGCCCAATAAATCTGTTTGCTTGGAAATGCAAGAAATTAGATACTCTAAAGTATCATTGTATGATCAGCAGCATTTTTCTACCTTCTGTTTGTTGTATGTTCGAAGGAGAGCAAAATGAAAAAAAAAAATTTTAGGAAACAGATGTGTAAAAATATATGTTCTTGTATCTATAGCTATTATAGACTTGTAACAGAATACAGCTCAATTTGATGACTACTGTAATGCTTATTGTCAAAATGTATTTTGCTGCATGCTGTTTTGTTCATAACTCTGTGCTTTTTCTAATTTCAAAATCAACATGTGGATACATCTATTTTTGTTTTCTCTGACAGAGAGACAGAATTTTGTATTAGTAGGCTCTGTATCTACTCATCCCAGCTCAGGAAGAGAGTCAACAAGCCCCAAGGGCTGCAGAAGTTCTCTGCTTTGGAAAAAAGGGACTTACCTGAACATGGAAATCAAAATACAGTAATTGAAAAAGATACCAAGAAAGGGATAATGATGAAAATGTCAATTATTGTTACAAATTATTAGAATACAAAAGGCTATTTTTAAGACAAGCTGACATTTTCACAGAGTCAATTAGACTGGAAGGGGATGTGTTGAGACCCTGTTTCAAAAAGGGACACCTAGATCAAGTTGTTCCTAGACAAAAACTAGATTTTGTCCAGTTGTGTTTTGAATGTCTCCAAGAAAAAAGACTCCAGAATTCTTGAGTTTATTTGTCATGGACATAATGATTCCTGTTAAACAATTTGTGGGAAAGATCATACCATAGTAGTATGTGGAAGCACTAAATTGTGGTGTCTTCTCTGGTTATTTAATGTATTTTTAATGATATGACAGTTGTCCAAAAATTGGTGAAATTATAAATAGAGGAAAAATATCACAGCAAGCAATCAGGATCTTAGCCTGGGCTTTAAAATTTGCTATTGTGATTTTTTTCTGTTTATTTAATAATTTCTAGACAGCTGTGATACAAAGACAGATGTTGTGTGGTACAAATTTGTTAAGGTAAGAGCACAGAGCTCTGGATTTCCTGTCAAAACTGAGCTGTGTTTTTTTTTACAGAATAGTGTTGAAATTAAATTGAACTATTAAAATTAAATTGTATGTATGCATTTTTGCCTCTAATCCCCTAAAGGAATGTAGGTAGGTACATCATTACATTTAGGCACAGTTCTATTGACTGGAGTTGAAGTCCCACTGACTTGAATTTTAATTTTACCTGTTTGCAAGGATTCATGTTTTTGTGTTAAGTTTATGATATTGGTCACTCTTTTTTTATGCCATTCATTAATTTTATTTTTTATAGCATGAAATCTGCCCCTGTGTACTGATTTTTCATGTCTTTCCAGTGGTACATGATAAGCATTGTACACATCTACAACCGGTGGAGAAACAGTGAAATCCGTTGTTACGTGAATGGTCAGCTGGTATCCTATGGTGACATGGCCTGGCATGTTAACACAAATGATGTAAGATTTTATTGGTTTTCCTTTCTCTTCTCTTTCCATTTTAAGGTTAATTCAAAAAGAAAAAAATAAAAAGTGTTACATTTATTTCTAAAGATCTTTGCAAGTTTTCTTTTTTAAATGTCTCTTTTCTTCTTACTTATTCACCTACTTAATAAAATGTAATATTATTGACTTTTTGGTTTTTTGTATACATGTGCTCGTTTTCTGTACCTTAAACTTCGGAAAGTTTGAGAGCCTAGACTTAATGAAGCAGCAAATATTGCTGTTTCTGGCACAAAGTTCTGTCTGTGGAAGGCAGACAAAATTATTTTTTTGTGCTTTGCCTTCAGTTAAATCTGTGACAGAATTTCAGAGGTTCTTGATTCATCAACTTGCTGCGCTCTTGTTATTTTTTATTTAAAATATGGTTCTCATTTCTTTCTGATTGCTATAAGGATAAAGAAGCCTTAGGGAAGTGACCTGTCTTTTGCTAAATTCTAGAGGCAAAATAGGATTTGAAAGGGAGAGTTTAAATATTACATGTTAATTAAAGTAGGAGAGCTCTGCCTTCCAAAGGTTCTGATTTCCATTTTTATTTGGTAGCATTTGTACTTGCAAGAAAAGGCCAGCCTTTCAGTTTTTGCAGAGCCTGGTTTCTCCTTGGTAATATAAATATTTTCATGAGAAGTGAAATGCAATGACTGAAAAACCAGCTGAGGTCTCAGAAGATCTGGTCTGGGTTATTGGTTATATGGTGTGGGAACTGCAATCCTTAGTGACAAATGCTTAGCAGGAGGAGCTGCTTCTTCTGTTTGTGTTTTCTTCACTGAATTCTTTTCTACTTTCTCATGCAACAAAAGTACAGTTTTTTCTTAAGGTGAAATTGGTTTGCCAAGCTTTAGATATTTTGATATGTCTTAAATATGTACTAAGATTTTATTTTGTCCACTGGTTAATAGTATAAGCTATGAAAGACACTAGTTATCGTTAACTCTCCATTTTTTAACAACAAAAGTCTGGTCTGTCAATAGTAGGAAGTAGAATAGAAAGAGCAAGAATTCAGAAAAGCTGTATGAGTGGAAATGTATAAAAAAATACAAGGGAAAATAGGGGAGTGTGTACATATGTTTCTTACTATTTTGCATTACCTAGGAAGAGAAGCTCGTTTTAACTATATTAGAACTTTCTTGTTTCATATAAAGTCTGAGTTAGAAGTATTCCCTCGAAAATTCTTGAGTAATTATCCAGCTTGTTTGTTGACATCTACCTTCATACCCTTACACTTGGATATAACTTTAGTCTCCTGCAAGATGTCAATAAAATAATTTACTTTAACAGTTTTGGGGGAAAACACTACATAAGTCAGCCGATTATTCTTCTTTCTTTACATCTATGTTGAGCATAAGTATTTGTGTAGTTTACACTGATAGATTTAACAGTACAAGTTGTGAAAACAGAAAGGGTTAGGAGCTACCTATCGTTGACTAAATGATCTGACTTTTCTGTCTTTTCTATGGACGAGCATTGTAAGATAATCAAGATGTAGTGTTAAAAGCACTAAATGTACTGCTGACAAGATTTTTCATTTGTTCACTGTGTCAAATCTACCACTGAACAATATACATTGAGATTAAACATATTTTTAGACTAGTAAAACATTCATTACATTTACATTATTTGGTTTAACATTGAGGAACTGAGCTGAATATAATTTTTTAAGCATAGGATTTGTCTTGGTAGAGATTGTGAATTTATTTTCTTTTTTTCCCGGACTCATTTTGCATTACCATTCTTTAGTATTTTTATGAGGTTTTTTTTGATATCTGATGTTTTCTTCTTGTATCCAAGCAAGAACTGTTGAAAATCTTAGTCTACCATTTTCATATTTAGCCTGTGGGACATGGAAGTAAAGACAGAGGGGGCAAAAACAGTGAAATCCTAAAAAAATGCTTATTAATTTATTTACTTATTTATTTTTCTTGTATTTCTTAGAATTCATTCTTATTTATAAAAGGCCAAGAATTTACTGGGTTCTTAACTATTTCTGTATTGTGGCCAGGCATATATAGGATATACATGATGTGCTCATTATGGGTTCAGATCTGCATTCTTCACAAATATATGTTGAACTAAGAGAAATGTTTTCATTTTATTGAGCCTCCATATATTGAATATTTGCAGTATGTTTCACCCAAATGTTAGACATAAAATATAAATTTGGATGAAAAAGGGGAAGACATTATAAACTTCTTTGTATTAGCTGTTTCTGTTTTAAATGCTGCTAATACTCTGTTTTCAATTAGCCATTTTTGGCTCCAAAATCATTACTATTTAATGAAATATAAAAACCATAGCAGTGCCAATATTTATTGTGTTCATGTCCTATACAACATACCATGGACAGTGATAAAGGACTCACTGAGTTTATATTCCAAGGGAATATAGCTGGGGATTATGGCAAAAAGGTGAAGTGACATGCATGGCAAGGTGTAACATAATCAAATGTGTGCAGATACAAGCTCCTCGGTAGTCATGATCAGATCCATAGGCCTTATAGGGTTTATTATTTATAAGATATCAAATGCAATTTAAGATGGAAGTTAAAGTGAAGAGTTTGAGTATTACAGCTGTATGATTAGGAATTTCTCCAGGTGTGGGAAGTGACAAAAGAAACATAGAACTTCTCTTCAAGGTGTGGGGATGTGGAGGTTTGGTGGAAGATTTTTATTCAGATGGTTGGATGAAGATGAATTGATGATGCCTTTATATCTTTCACAGAACTTTGCATTTCCAGTGTAGAATAAGGAATTTGTAGAAGGATCTAAAAGCTTTACTTAAGTGATGAAAAGCCAACACACTGATAACATCATAGCACTTGTACTGCATTTGAGAAAAGGCTTATAATTATCAAGATTTTTAAGGATTAAGTTCAGTCCTTAAATAACAAAGTCCATAAGTCCCAAGAATTTATTTTTTTTATTTAAATAAAACAGGAGGTTTTGGGCCAAGGGACTGAGTGAAGTAGATCTGTCAATCACTTTGTCTAGGAGTTATTAATGACGTACTACCAAGGATGTACAGAAATAGGCAAGTAAACTAGGTGTCTGTCAGGTTTAAAACTGTGGAAATGTGCAATAGTTGGAGGGAGACCAAATGAGCTATCAGTATTGGGTGCTGATTTCTAAATCAATCAATTAATTAATAACTCAGGTTTACAGATTGCTTGGCATCTGGAACAGAAGTGGATAAAATTACCAGGAAATCAGGAGTTAGCCCACCTCTCCAATTAAAAATAATGGAAATGCGAATGATGTAAGAATGAAGTGAAGAATGAAGGGTCAGAAATGGGAAAGTATAAACTGGGAAGAATGAAAAAAGACAGAAAAGGAAATTACTAGAGGATAACAAACCTAGAACTTTATTATAATTAGAACTCAGAATCTATTGAGAGCTACAATAGCTGTACAATAGTTGTACAATTAATGCTTACTTGAGGAATCCAGGAAAATACCCTTATAATAGGCAGGAATGTAGTCACAGAATATTTAAGTATCAACTAGGAAAAAAGTGGCATCAGTATCTCAGACAAGTTCCTCGAATAACCATTGAAAATGGTAATTGCTCAACATTGATTGATGTAACACTTTCTGACAGTAGTGGCACAGTGTCAGGAAAGCCTTCAAGGCTAAGCAAGACTTGAATAAAATAATTGAAAATTTTTATAAAATTTTACCATTAGGTTTACCAGGAGTTTAAGGGGTGTGATTAACTCATCTTTTGCACTGTTCATCCTGGATACGACTTTATGAATTTATTTTAGTGTAGGGCTTTTACCAGAAGTTTTTTAATTTTGTCAAAAATGCTTAAAATAGAAATTCCAAGGGAAAAAAAAAAAAAAAAAGAAGAGGTGAATCAAGGGAGGATAAATGAAGACAATCCTGGATACTTCTTCCCTCACCTGTTCTTAAAGCTGAGCTCCAGATCTTTGTCTGTCCTTACACCTGAGTCTCCTTTTCCTTGTTAACAGCCTGTCCATCTAGCCTATCTAGACCAGTTGATGTAACAGTTCACCATATTTGATTTCATTCCCTAGACTGACAAGTTTTCCTTCAGGTAAAACTCAACAATTAAGCAGATGAAAAAGCAGGTTTCCTAATGCAGATTCTACTGGTTTGCTGATTCAGCTCAAAAAGTGACGCCAGATCCTTGTTTCCATTTAATTAAGTACATATGACTCAAGGAAGCTCAGAGAATAACCTTCAGAGATCCTTGAGCTTCATCCTGTTGTCCTTTTGTGCTTCATCATGTTTTCTGGTTTTTCAGGTTCTAGAAAGGTTTTCTGCAAACACCTGAAAAACTTAACCAAATCCTTGCAAAATAGCCACAAAAAATCACTTCTAATCTGAAATAATATGATGTGGACAGGTGGAGAACAGCAGAAGGGAGAGATAGTTTTTGGAAGAAGGCATAGAAAATAACTCCTGCCAGTATAGAAGAAGGCAGAAGAAGATTTAAGGTCAAACCAAATCATTATAGGCTTCAGTCAGAGAGGGACACTGTGCAACAACTGCAAATTAGAAAAATATGTATTTGTTTCTCTTTTTCCTTCCAGAGGTGTTTAGCTCTATTTGCACAACAGTGAAAGAAGGTATTTCAGTGTGTGTTCTTGTGTATTAGCAGTAGGAGTTCTGAGTACAATTACAAGGAAGTTCAAGTGTGTCATATTCCTAGAAGGCAGTAGGGGGGATTATTTTGTACTTGAATGTACTATTCTAATTTTCTTTGTTGAATGTTGACCAATTAATAGAAAACAAATCCTAGCAGCCAGTCATATGGACCTCTAAAACAACTAATGATACAATATTCAAAATTAAGTTGCTCATCACAGGGTAGTAATAAAAGATTGATGATATCTGGTTTATTTTTTTAATTCCAGCCTCCCTTTATTTGTGTCTTTAGTAGCTGTGCATTAATATTATTTCATTATTAACTGCCTTTTTCTGATACAGAGCTATGATAAATGTTTTCTTGGATCTTCGGAGACTGCTGATGCAAATAGAGTGTTCTGTGGCCAGCTTGGAGCAGTATATGTATTCACTGAAGCACTCAACCCGGCACAGATTTTTGCAATACATCAGTTAGGACCTGGATATAAGGTAATACCAGATCTGAAGAAGCATAAAACTAGAAAAAGAAAATGATTGACAGATACAGTTGGAAGATATGTAAAGCATGTGAATATTCCTCCTAGAATCATCTAGATTTTTTCATGTGATTAGTTTTCAGCAACATAAGACTATTTTTATATTTTTGAAAGATGAAAGTTTAGTTTTAGGCATAGCCAAAATATGTTTGTATGTGAAATTAATTACTTTGGGTCATAATCAGATTAGAGAAATTTTGTATTTGGTGCACTAAATACCAGAGGAATAACTTTCTTCTCTACTGTTTGTGTTTAAAAACCTGAGTTAAGGCAGATTAACATTCAACAAGGCATAATAAACCAATTCTTCAAATGCATGGTTTCAGACAGTCCTGTTAAAGTAAAAGGTGAGCTTCTTACTCATGCTTTTGTCACTGAAATTGAGGGGACAGATTGGACAAATTAATGGTGCATGCATAAACTTGAATCTCTATTCAGACATGTGTCTTGGAATAGCTGTGTATTGTACTATTGCATCAAGAAAAACAATATAGATACTTCACAGAAATCTGCAGAAACTACTTAGTGGATAAAAACTAATCTAACCCTAAGTAAACAATAATGAATTTCAGTTTATACTATCAGTTATTCCCAAGTTTTCTTTTTTTCTAATTTTTGAAATTTGTGATTTCTTCCAAAGTAGACTTTCAGTTTTTCAATACATATCATATACTCTGAAAATAAAAACTTTTAAAAGCTATAAGTAAAAATCTACATTTAGATTATAATAGTATTAATTTTGTGTGCTGAAAATGCATACTCTTAGTTATTTGATTATATCTAGCACCTGAATGACAGAGGCAGTTGGAAATATCTTTTATGGTATGTATCTATGTAGTGTAAATAACCACGTATATATATCAGGATTACTTGGAGAAGAAGTGGTCTATTGCATATATAGTTGATGGTTAAAATCTGCCTTGAAACTAAAAATATTTAGTCAGTTAAGAAAAGTCCATCACCTGTGCAAAAGAGGAGTATTTTATTCTAAACCTTATACAGTGTTTTCTGTGGACAAATATTTCTGCAAGTATTTCTTGGTCATACAAGAGAAATTAATGTAGCCTTATGCTTCTTAATAATAAATGTTGTAAACCTTTATGAATTTATTAAATTATTGGATTCCAGTATGCAGAAGCATACTGAGGTGATATCAAACATGAATAAGGCTTTAGTGTGTTTCAAGAAGTGCAAATTATTATGTAATATTTTTGACTGTTGAAGGGGTCGATAAGGATATGAGCTTTCATGCTAAATGACATTTTCAATAGTTACTGCACTAACCTTATTACAGTTGTCAAGTTGCCCTGCTTGATTCATAGGCTTCCCTTAAACTACATTTCTGCACAACTGTAGCTTCTTAGTGATTTTTTAAAAATGTCAGCTATATTTAATATTTTGGGGAAATTCTTCTTTCATGTGTCATGGTTTTAGATTTGGGTGATGTACACAGAACAGTTAATGCCCCCTTGCTCTCTGAAGGAGTTTTCTTCCTTGTCTAAAAATCTGGAAGTATATTTTACTATTTAATACCAGTTAAAAAGAGCAGGCTCCCAGAGCAGTATCTTAGAAATAACAGCATTTATTTCTTTGACTTTCTTATTCCCCTCAAAAATAAGACAAAACAGAAGAGGTTTTTTTGCCCTTTTTTCAATGCAAGATCTACTCACAACAAAAGAGGAACCATGTCTTATAGTTTAGAGGTTTCAGGGTAGCAACAGTAGCTCTCACTAAAGCCTGCCTGTTTCATATATAATTTAATGTTATTTCTGTATATCCTTTCAGATTCTGTGCTGGTGCAAAGGCACACCAGTTCAGAATACTTCTGTATGGAATTTAATAATCTAAGGGAGCCTCAATTGACACGTAGCTTGTATTCCTGAACATTAGAGGTCATGTTCTTGCTCTTACCCAACTTGCTGAAGCAAACTGGCCTTTCAGAAACTTTTCTTAAGTAGTTCACTACATTTTCTGTTCATTCTAATTGTTGGTACTGTTAGCCAATGGGGAAAATCAACTGATCAACTTTTCCTAAAAAGACCCTAGATGAATTGTGCACTCTAGCTGTGCCAAACATTTTCTGCCAAAGTAGGATTATTCAAAATAGTTTTTTTTTTAAAAACGTTTTTATGCAGATCTTTTTTCCTTCTTATGACAGTATGTGGTGGCTCCTTTGATTTTAAATTCCTACTTTGGTCCATTGTGTCTGAGGATCTGATTCTTTAGAGGAAGCAACCATTCCTCTACCTTCTTTGCTCATGAGAAGAGACTATGATTTTGCCTCTCATTCAGCTGCCCTCACAATCATTCATAATGCACCTAGGCTATCATGACTGCCATTAAGACCTCTGGAAAACAGAGAAATCTGCATAATCTACCAGCACACAGGACAGTCTGTTCACACACACAGTAAATAATGTTGCAAATGACACCAAAGCCACAAAGTTCAGGAAAAGTGAGAGCTTGATCTACAAATAAAAATGAATCTGTTGCACCTTGTCCCCTCCTGTTCTGTAGTATGGGTAGAAGCAAAAGGCTTTAGGATTGACTAGAGAAGTCATTGAAATAAGTATTACTTATAATGTATATCAAATAATTATTCATATATAATTTTTTATATTATTTATTGCACATTACATGCTTGTACAGGGTGCAGTAACATAGAAACAATTTGTCGTCCTTCCATGCTGATCTTGCTCAGCATGTTCTATAAAATATAAAAAATTATTTGTTAAGCAAATAAATGGTTTTGTTTGAAATACTATGTTTTCACTTGTAGCAAAAGGTTTTTTTAAAAAAGAAAGTTACATTGTGCGAGTAGAAACATTGAGAAACTGGCACTCTTTGTAGCTATTGCAAAGTAGTTACTCATAATCAAATTTTTAAGGGGAAGAGAGACAAACATACTGGCAATAGAACCATGTGATTTGTCTCTTCCCCATTAAGTCTTCCCAAAGTAATCTGTACCATACCTTGAAATTTGAAGCTATATTTAGTGGAAACATTACGATTCAGTATTTAAATTCCCAGGTTTTATCTGTAATAAGGCATACTCATTTTGAGTCTTGCCATTGCTGAGCAGGACTTTTACCTACTCTGTGGACCTTTTCAGTTGTTGGAGATTGAAGAAAGAAAAAGGAAATTATGGCAGCATCCTTGTTTTCCCTGTGCTTTCCCTGCTTCCCATCCTTGTTCCCAAGCAGCAAAGAGAGGAAAGCCTGTCTGCGCTGGGATCCCGAGGGGCTGATAAACACAATGGAGGGGCAGGGGTGGTAATGTGAGAGGAAGAGATGCATCTGATACCACTGTTTATAAAAGGATGTTCCTCAAAGCCCTGTCAAATCTGTGCCACTCCTCCTAATGCTCCCATAGGCATTTTAAAGCAATTTATCAGGTTATTCCATATGTTGCTGCTGAGTTTATTTTTGATCAGTGCTGCAATACCAGTCTTTTTGTCATGTGGGGTTGGAATGAGACTACACTCATTCATGCAGACACAGAACAGAATAGCACCAAAAATTCAAATTTGCCTAAACCAATTATATAGTACAAGAAAATATTTTATGTATGATTGCTGAACCTACAGGGGCAAAATGCAGTGAACAGTAAATCAAAATCTGCAGTCTTTCTGCTAAATGAAAGGGAGGAACTGCTGGTATTCAAGCTGTTCCTGATCAAGCACAGATTCTTTAACTGGAGAATACAGTGCTGGAGTAATTCTCATGTCTCTCTGTTACTTCCTATTCCTGTAGGAGCAACAGACATACTTTATATGGATCCTGTATATGTATTTTACCTTATATAGAATATGTTAAATCCATGGCTCGCTCTTTCTGTCTTGATACCCTCATGCTGCTTGTGCCAGATCAGAGTTGCATATGCATAATAGCCTCTACTACTCTCCTGTGGATGTATTTTCCCATGTCCCCAGTACAGCATGAACATACTGAATTTCTTTTCTCTTTCTATGGATCAATGCTAGTAATAAAGGAGTATCATATATCAGATTTTTTAGCTTCCCTTTACATTCTGTTATAATAATCTTTTAGGTTAGGAGACAGGAATTTCCAATTTATGATCACTTTTGTTAGGTTTTGATGGCAGAATATTCCTTTAAGTCTTGTTTTTTCTTCAAAAACTTTGAAGCAGTATTCTGTTGATTCATAACTTATTTATATCTGAATTTCAAATAGTGATCTCTTTTAAATTATTTTGGCGTATTAAATACTGACAACGACAAGGTAAAATAATGTCAGAATTTGTGTATAAAATTGATTTAACTTAAACAGTTTAGAACATTGGTAATGAATTTATAGGATTTTGTGTTGAAACACTGACTTATTTAAACAGAAAAGTTATGAAAAACTGTATAGTGGAAAAACCTTATGAATTTTGGAATCTGAAAAAGCTGAGAGGTATGAAAGATTTTCAGGGTAATAGGTCTTCTAATGTGGTAAAACATTAAACTACAGTACAAGCATCACGGAGATATCTTTGGAAATCAATTAAATCACTAAATTATTTTTCCTCTGCAGAAACTGCACAGAGATTTCTATGTATAGTTAAAATGCCCTCTGGGGTGAAATTCATGTCACCTTCCTCAGGACAAATCTGTAATTTGTAGCAGTCATTTCCTGATAAGTGAGATGTAGGCAGCCATATCAACAGAGAGCCAGCTCTCAAGTTCTAAGCATAATATTTCTTCTTTGGGAATTTCTACTTCAGTAAGTAGTGTAACACAATATGAACACATTTCTAGATTAAAACATTTAGTGCTGAGGACTAAATACTCACAGTGTGTTATATTGGTGTTTTTACTTTGGATTGGTGGGCTGAATGCATATCACCAATTGAGGATATCTGAGTTTCAGCCTGAAAGAAATCTCTGGTTCTGAACAGCTTTGCAGTATGAGGAGCGTAATAAGTGAGGCCACTGGGAGTTTCCCTGCAAAAAGGACTCCTAACCCAAATGCAAATCACAGAATCACAGAGAAGTTGAAGATGTAGGAAGCAACTGGAAGCTGCAGGTCCTCTGGTCCAACCTCCCTGCTCAAAAAGGGTCACCTAGATACAGTTGCCCAGGACTATCTCCTGACAGTATTTTAATAAGTCCCAAGATAGAGACCCTGTCACCTTGCTGAGCAGCTTCACAGTGAAAAAATGTTTTCTGATGTTCAGAGGGAGCCTTCTTTGTTTCTGTTTTGCTGATAACTTGTGTCCTTCCACTGATCACCACTGAGAAGAGTCTGACTCCATCATCTTTTCAACCTCCCTTCTGTTTTTTATATATGAGATCCCCTCTGCCACTTTTCTGCAGGTTGAAGAGACACAACTCTCTCACCCTTTCCTCATGTGAGAGATGCTTCTATCCCTTCGTGTTTAGTGGCCATTCATTGCACTCTCTCCAATAAGTGCATGGCTCCCAGTGGAAGCCCAGCACTCCAGGTGTGGCCTCACCAAGGCTAGGTAGAAGGGAAGCAGCACCTTCCTCCACCTTCTAGCAACACCCCTCCCAGTGCAGCTGAAGGTATTGTCCTCCATTGTCAAATGCAGACTGAACCATAGACTTGCTATTTACATGCATTTGCCCTTCCTGCTTGTGTTTTCTGTTATGGTACCTGTGTCTGGTACCTTTTCATCATTGCAGCCTCCCTTCTGCTGGGCGTCACTAAGGTTGGGACAGTGCTGACTGACAGATGTGCTCCGAGGGTTCTCCAGCAGCTCCAGTCTGTTCAGTTTATGGCCCACATGCAAAGGGGTGCTGGTCAGCAGACCTTCTATTGCTATGTGTCAGTCACTTGAGCAGATGTGCTTTCCCATTGTTTGGCTGTAATCAAAAGAATATTGGAAAATTGAAAATTTCTGGTAATCAGAAGATTTTTTTTTAGGGTTTCCAGCAGCTCTGAGAGCTCTGAAAAGGATAGATGAGGTTTATGGGGTTACATAAATGGTAGGAACCTCTAATTTGTTTGGAAAGAGCAGCTGATAGCCTGTAAGTTGACTGTTTTAATTCTAAGATGGATAACCCCAGTGCTGGTGCTTTCAGTAGTTTCATTGATAGAGAATTTCATTCTGGGGGGGAAAGGGGAGATTTGGTAGAACCAAAGGGATAAAGAGAATTATGATCACTAGTGATCATAACATCACAGTGAAAGCAAGGGAAATGACTCGTATAATCTGAGAAATAAATTATTTTAAACTCAGTAAATATTTTAGCAATAATTATATATTTATATATATATATAGATTCACATATTTATATTTATATCTTAATTTATAATAAAATGGTGGTCATTGCTAACAAATTTGCTTTCCTTGTATCAGTACATCACGTTACTGTTACTACTAGTTGTCTTTTTGCCACTGTAAAATGATTGTTATATGCAATTATTATATGCCAAGTAAATCTGACAATGCTTTGCAGAAAGACAGAAATCTATCTTGTGCTGTATTGATTTGTCAGTGTTGCCAAAAAATTTAATTTTAAATCAGATATGAATCATGATATGTTTAAAATAATAAAACTCTTCAGTCTTCATTGGAAAATTTCTGAATTTGTGAATAATTAATTTGAAATGTGGAATTTATGATTTATTTTGGATTTTATTTTGTTATAAGTGGTTTGTTTATATACACTCCTGACTGTTAATGAAGCATAGTTTTTAATGTTGTTCAAAAATAACTATTCCTTTAATCTACATGATATAGCATTTTATATTCTAATTTGAGTGAGTTCATATAAACTAAAATGCAGCACATTTAATTTGTGCTCTATTTTTAATGTGTTTTATGCTTAAATTTTATTTTAACTTATTTATGGCTGGTTAATGTGACTTTTTTAAGATCAGTGTAAACACTGATGCTGAAAGGAGAGATAATACATAAAATACCAAATAATGTATTGACACATTGATGTGGTGTAGAGTAAATAAAAATTAAAAAAAAATCTTTCTGATCATTCAGTAGCACTAGGCTACTGGTAAATGCAAGCCAAGTTTAGTAGTTTATTTATTCCCTTTCTAATCCAATGCAGTTTTTTGCAAATTTTGTGGTGAGGAATTTGTCTAAGTTAATTACTTGGTAAAACTTTTGTTTTTTTTCAGAGCACGTTCAAGTTTAAATCCGAGAGTGACATTCATCTGGCTGAGCACCATAAACAAGTGCTGTATGATGGGAAACTCGCAAGTAGCATCGCTTTTACCTATAATGCGAAGGCCACTGACGCTCAGCTATGCCTTGAATCCTCACCAAAGGAGAATCCTTCCATTTTTGTACACTCCCCCCATGCTCTCATGCTTCAGGTTGGTGCTGTCAAGTTGATGTTCTGTGACTACTGTTGGCTGAACACCACTCAGAGGTTTTGTCTGCTAGTGTACAGAGATTGTTCTTTTGTGCTTCGTCAGCTCTTAATATAACTTTCACTTGAACTGTTATTTCTTTGCTCCCATTCTGTAGCAAGGAAAAGAATGTTCCATAATGAATACAGACTTCATACTATAAGGCAGAGTTTGCCATGATACTGAAAATTTTCTGTTTAAAGTTTCACTTTAAATATAGTGATTATAATTGAAGTATAAGTATCAAAACAAAATTTTTAAAAGTCTGCACTCAAATTGGTGTTGAAGTGCTCCAAAATTATATTTTTAACCGTCCTTTAAAACTGAAATTAATTGTGGTTTTTCCTTTATTTTATATATTTAGGATGTGAAAGCTATTGTAACCCACTCCATTCACAGCGCAATTCATTCCATTGGAGGGATCCAGGTTCTTTTTCCTCTCTTTGCCCAGTTAGACAATCGACAGCTGCATGACAGTCAGGTGGAAACAACAGTTTGGTAAGCCTCTTTTAACCAAGATAGAAACTAAATTAAGCTAATTTTTTTTCCTTTTTTTTTTTTTGTGGGAATGTTCTCTACTTTTTTCTACATTTTATCCTTTTTTCTTTTAATAAAATATTTTTAAAAAAAGTAGTTTACTGTACAAAACTGATATGATTTAATGATGAATTCAAATCACTCTAGAGTCTTTAAGTGTAGTTTTATGACAGTTCATCCAACTTCTGAAAGAAATCAATATGCTTTTACTTGAGAGTGCAGTATTGTTTACCTTCTTGAAGTCTGTGTCATTTGAATTCATATTTTATAACATTTAAAAATTAATTAATACGTGGTAAGAAAGGCATAGAGCTATGATCAGGCATTTTGTGACCATATTACAATTGCAATAGTGACTGGGGACATGCCAAGAGAATTTTTAGCTGAAAGTTATACTAGGGAAGACATCTCTAAATTGAAAAGCCTTCATAAGTGCTAATGATTCTACTGGAAGCCTAAAAAGGACTACCTAGGAGTCTGTTAATTCCCATGGTGACTTGGAATCATAGAATCCTTTAGGAAAGGACCTCTAAGATCATGGAGTCCAACCATTAACCTAGGACTGCAAAGTCCCCCACTAAACCACATCCCTAAATGCCAAATCTGCATGTCTTTTAAGTATTCCCAGGCATGGTGACTCCTTTCTCAACACCAGCTCAGCTATGGCTACTTCTGAAAAGATCTCTTGCCACGTCCTTGTCACTGTGCAGGCTCCTGTCCTAGAGGAAACACAGGATAGCTAAACTTCTCCAGAATAATGTGTGGCCTAACTCTTTGGGGTAACAGATCTGAAAAGGTAATGCTGAATGACTGGTATGGTGTTTCCCTGGAGGATTATTTGTAACCAAAGCCTGCTAGAAAGCCGTGTTTAGGGGCAAGATAAGCTGGCTTTTCTATTTGAATTAGGTGACAAAATAGGTGTGTAATGCAGAGCATGTGGCTTATTTTCTTGCCTATAATATTATTCTATTAATTATTCTGGATATTCCTTATTACATTGGATAGTTCAGTTATAATAATAGTTAACTGAGAAAACAATTATCTAATACTAAAAGTGACAACAAATTTGGAAGACAGAAAAGCTGGTTGTGTATTGGCTAATGTGGAATATTTATTTTTTTAAGTCTCTTTTACAGGATGTACTTTCCCTTGAAGCATTGTAAAGTAAGGGAAATAGAAAAAGAAATGCTTGGTTTGAAATAAGCTTGAGAAAAAAAACCAAAAAACCCTGTATGTTTTTATTTACTGTCAAAGCAGAAGACAAAAATGCTTTATTCTAGTTTAAGGAAGGTTATGTGTGTATGTATCTCCACAGGAATAAAATCTATGTTAAATTCATTAACGAGCTGAACCTGTAATAGATGGCAAAGCAATAACTAGATCTGTTTAAAAATGAAAAACTAATGTAATGGAAGCTTTAGAAGTTGAGATAAAGACTGATTTTTCCCAAGTGTGTGGTCTACCCAGCAAGTGAGAACATTCATAATGTTTAATTGAAAATGTACAGAACATTTCTGGAGTTAGTTGAACTGTAAGTCGAAAAAAGTTCTTGAATAAGTCAATGCATTTCTCCTATAATTAGATTATATTCTAAAAAGAGATCTTTAATTCATTGTGCTATATGATTGTAAAGTGCATAATACAAGAAGATGTGATCCTAACTCAAGAACACATTGAAAAAAAATTTAAGCAAATGTCTGCTTGATGAGGTGTAATTCATATGTGGAATTAACATGGTTTTGGTTTATGTGCATTATTTTCTCATATTTTATTTAATGGGATATAGGTTTCAAGAAAAATAATGCCGAAAATGAACAAGGAAGTAGGCAAATAAGAGAATAAAATATTTTTGGGATCAAAGAAAGAAGTTAGTGGGGAAAGAATGCTAAACATGAAAAGGTTCATTTGAGAAATGGAATAAGGGAAGTGGCGGACTTAATGAGTTCTTTCCTTGTTCCCCCTTATTTATTAGATTATTGTCTCTCTGTGTATCTGATGCTCAGTTCTACCTGTCTTACCTATAAAAGTGTATCTACAGCAACAGAGGGCTGTCCCAGTTCTACTGCTTTTCTGAATCCTTCTCAGCTCTTTCTCTCCTGTAAATATCAAAATCTATTTAATAAGCTCAGAGTTCTCAATTATTTGATTTGCTGATTGGATTTTTTTAATATTAGAGGGGCTTTATTAACAGAAAAGAAAAAAAAAACAAACCTCACCATCTGAACATAAAAAAAATATTAAATTATCTGTATTTCCTAAGTAAGACAGGTATAACTGCGCATCTAATTTTTAAGATTTATAGTTTGATAAGAAATAGGCAGGCTTCCTATCATTTTCTACAGATATGAAGCAGCCCAGCTTGACAGGAATTAGTTTGATGTATTGACTTTATTTATTAGCTTGATATGAAAAATCTGCAAGTTTCCAGTAATTTTTATTCATTATCTTCAGTTTAATTGAGCATGTAGTATCCTATCTTCCAAACCTCTTGTCTCATCTTTCAATAATTTTCTTGTCATAGATGGCACAGGTATTTAAACTCGAGAGTAGATCTGGAAGTAGTCCTTCCTGAGGTTGTTTCATTTGCCTTTATGCCTCTCATGGAGGCATAAAGGCAAATACAAAGGTCCCGGTCCATTGCTGCCTCCAGTGTAAAATTCAGAATTTGCATTGTTGAGTGCTGGTAGCCCTCTCCCTCTCCATTTTGTAGGGCAGAATGCTGGATATTGCTCCTAAAATTTCACATCACTAGTGTGAGCTAGCTGTGGTCAGATAAAATCATGTGTACTTGAATTTTTCCAAGCTGTAACAGCTGGAATGTGACTTGCCAAATTGGTCTGCCTGGACAAGAGTTTATAATGAAAATACAGCCACTGCATTGTGTAGCAGAGATCTGTTGTAAACTCCCGAACTGCTGTACCTCTGCATACGCCAGAAAATCCAGGGGCTATTAAGGGTGGCTAATTTATTACTGGAGTCTGTGTCCCAAAATGTTTTTCCTGTAAGCAGAGGTGTCTTGCATCTCTAGTTCTCTCACACAGCACCTATTCAGGTGACTCATGTTTGTGAATGAAACCTCATTAGCAGTCTTATGAGAAAAGAATTGAAAAGGCATAAGAAAGAAATCACTTCCCCTTTCTCTTCAACAGTCTTACAGAAGGAAAAAAATATATTTAAACTGGCAGCTAAGGAAGCACTTTAGAGAGCTGCCATAGCTGTAGCCCATGGAAACATTAATTGTTGGTGTATGATTTTCCTTAATACCACTTTATGCTAAGATTAATTTTCAATAGTTGTCATACTAACCACCTGTGATGGAGTTATTCATACAATCTTTTTGTATTACTTTTGAGTAGCTGAAAATAAATGATATTTATCTTTATAAAGGATTCTTTCCCAAAGAGAATCAGACAAAACAAATACTGGCATCATTTTCTTTTTTATATATTCTTCAAGTTAAATGGTGTGTAATTAATAATCATACTTAGGTCTCCAAAGCAACATGCCTGCCTTAACTAAAGGTGTCTTTTGTAAAACCTAATCCAGATAACTTTGTAATATACAATCTAAGATAAAACTTAGATTAAGGCAAATTTGACAGGGAAAATTATCACGGGAATGAGGAGTCTAGAGAACCTGATATGTGTAGTGGTTAAAAATAAAGTAGAATAAAATAACTGCAACAGGAACAAAACAAACAAAAAACCTAAACAAATTTCACTTTAATCCTAGGAGTGCAAATTCCCGACTTCTAAGGTACTTCTAAACAGTATCATAACCATTGGAGGTACTGCATCATCATGCTTTGCTCTATCACCTTTTTTTTTCTCCTGTTTTTTAATAATGGAAAACTACTAATTTTTTTTTGTTTTTTTGGAAATTAGTTATGTTTTCAGTAATTGTCATAGTTCTCTGATTTAGTGTTGGTTGACACATATAGTTTCATTTTTGATCTGTATCTTGGCTCCACTGCAGACAAACTGATCTCTTCTAGGAAAGGCATAATATAAAAGAGATGTAGGAATGGGCTGAAGTATCTTTTATATCTAGGAGTGTTGAAAGTGGAAAGAATGGAGAGAAGTTTTGTGTGGCAGCGCACAGAATTTTGCAAGTTTAATGTGTAATGTCAATTACTGTGCAGCAATCTGATTCATGTTAATTGCTGGCAAGTTTGTTAAATTCTGTTTGTAAAATTGTTCAACTTAGATGACAGTCTTCTTATCAATATTATTTTCCCTCTGTCAACAACAACATTTTTAAAAGAATGATTTTGGCAACCTGTTTCTAATGATAAATATTTTCATATTTCATATCTTCAGGTTTAATTTGTGTTCAGCTGCCAAGGTGAATAAAGTGAGCATCCCTAGAAATTGTTAAAACTTCTGGATACAGTCCTCCAAATTAGGCAGATTAAGTTCTTAGAATGCAATATTGAGGGGGAAAATGCATTACTTCAGTATGGATTTTTATATCTAGATACACATTTCTTTGAGGTCAGTCTGACAGTGTGGGGAAAGAGAAGTTTTGAAGAGGCTGGGAAAATTTATCTGAGAATTCAAGCAGATCAGATGCTCTCTCTCATAAAGTATGTAAGGTGAAGAATGTTACATGTGAAACCTGTGTTGTATGCAATACCTGCTACTTAGTGTGGTTTCATTCCTCCCTCCTTCTTCAAAAATGAAAGTTTCATCTAAAAGAAGTCTAAGCAACTCTCTGAGGAAAAAGTCCACAAAACAAAGCACAAGCCATAAATACTGTACAGTTTCCCCCCACCCTCCAAAAAAAAATTATCCCCCCCAACCCCACAGACAGCACGTAGTCTGTTTTCTGCCTATCTCTGATCATTTTCAGGTAGTAATATCCTTCAGTACTGTACATGCAATGAGAATTTTAAAAACTTCCATTTTGATTTTATAGTTCTTCTATGAGTTAAAATATTACTGATCTTTTACTTCATTTGTTGCATAATAATATGATCAAACTGCTATTTAAATTCAATTATTATGTTAATTTTTATCAATACTGTGGTCCTATACAGTATTCATCTCAAACTTCATTGTGCCTCTATGCACCTGCCAGATGGTTCTCCTTAACTGCTGCATTTTCTGGTACTTGGATTTTTTTAATGTGCTTGAAGGTGTAATGATGCATTCATGTGTGCTATCCCAAGATTTGAATTACTGTATACTGCAGTCAACTCTATTATTTATGATGGCAATCTTGGATAATGCAGAAGGATTAGAAGTTAGAGTTACTGCCTGCAGACCTGAGCTGACTCTGTAGAGCTGGATTGAGGTATTATTATGTGTCTGGATCAATAGATGTTAAAAGCCCTTTTGGAATTGAGTAAAATCATAGCTCATTCACAAAGGCATTGGCCAAATTAATACATTTCCCTGAAACTGGAAACACTGGCATCACTCTGCAGCTAAGATACCTCTGTGCAGAGGTAATGTGGGCAGGCAGGATTAATCAGTTCAGCTATAGTCAGCATAAAGATAGTTAATATCTAAAAAGTGATACTTGGGCACGGGCTGCATCTGAATCACTACACTTCTTTTGAGTCCATCTTTCTTACATAGAACCAGCTTGTCTGTTTCTGTGTCTGTGGCATGGTTAGGTATAAACTGGTCACTTACGGTTTCTGAGTTGACTTGTGATTTATGTGTACTTAAATAGAGGGAAAGAGGAAAAAATATCTTTATCGTTATGGTGTCAATGTGTCTTAAAACTTGCATTCAGAGTCTGTCATAATTTCTAGAAGTTGTATAGAGATTGTACTGATATCAGATAAATAACTCTAGCCCATGAGTTTGCATCTAAATTCATAGAATGAACAAGTAAACTGTGATACAAATTTAAAGGCTTTTGACAAAGTACTTCTGAGAATAGAAAATAAACTTGTCTGCTCATGGTACAAAAATCTTTACAATCCATTTTAAGGATATTTTTTGATATTTCAATGTGATAGTAATGGTATTTGCTATTGTAATTTGAATTCTAATTCTGCAAAGATGTATGCTGTTTTTTGACTTCATGCATAATGGCTTGTTGTCCTAAGTCATAAGGTTACTCATAGAGGATGGTAGTAAGCACCATCTATCTAAACGGAATTTTCTTTCACCTATTCAATTTTTTAAAAAAATCTAAATTCATATCTTCAACACTATGTGAGCTGCTTATGGATTTTCATGTAATAAAAATGATTAGATTCTTATTTTAGATGACAAATACAGTAGACACTTTTGGTTGGGGTAAGAAAAAATTGATGCATATAATCTGAAGTTGAAGTTGATGTGACAGCTTGACAGGCTGTTTTGATAAAAGCTTTGGAGTACTGTAAATACATATTATCTGTGTACTTTTATTCCTGACACTCTGTGGAGCATTTTGTATGTGCTTTTAGATGGATTATTATGACCATTCAACAATGAACAGAGACAAGGCACTATTTCATGTTCCCAGCATGTACTTTGGCTACTCCGTCCTTTTGCGCTGGCAGCTTTACTCATCAAATAGAATAAATCTTGTTTTCCGCAGCACTTTGATTATTTTTTGGTGCTGTTGTGGATTAACCAACTCAACTTTTATTTCAAAGTAAGAGATTCAATTTGAAGAGCAAGTGAACCTTTAGATGTCTAGATACTCTAAGAAAAGTTGCAATGTGTCAAATGCAGATTGGACATTTTCTTTAAGTCCCTTTTTCATACCTGCAAAATCCACAGTTTTCAGTCTTGCCTGTGCCCACTACCTTTGAACTTTTGTGGTTGCAGACACTTGTCTGTACAGCTAGGAACTGTTGCATCTATTTAATTTTTAGAAAATGAATAATGATTTTTTATATGAATTGTATATGCACTACATTATATTCTGTCATTTACCTTTTTGAGATATTTGAAAAGTAATTTTAAATACTTTCTGTCACAATTTTTTTTTTCTTTCCCCCTTTCCTCTGGGTTTTTCAGCAACAGATGAGTGTATTTTTGTTCTATTCTCATCATCTGAGAGTCAATTATGATTTATTTTCCCTGCGGTGGGTTGATCTGTCGTATGTTTTCACTGCTGGTTTTCATAACGTAGTTTCACTTTCTTGCCAATTCCATCTCATGAAGTCTTTCTTATCTCTTATGTTTCTATACTGTAACCTTTTCTGAACACTTTCCCTCCCTGTACTTTCTAAACACTTCACTTGAAGATACTGCTGCGATGGGCTGTTGGGTGATTTCCTTGTAGCCTCTGGAGTCTCTCCTCCTTTCTAGTCAGAAGTTAGACTTTCCTCACTGGATGAAAAACAGTCCTTAAACTTTATTTGGTCAGGCAAATATTATTCTCATGTTTGGTCTTTAGAAAGTTCAAAGGAAGCTCTCCTCCCTGCTGTTCCACTATGGTTTGTGGGCATCATTGCCTGTATTTATGTTCAAACATTTTATGCCTCTTTTGTGTGTTAATAGTGACTCTAGGGACTGAAAGTGTGGAATGAGGACATACCTAGTGGCTGCAAACTTTGCTGTTTAGCATAGTTAGTCTGAATAGTGAAATGTTTGACACAGCCCCTGCCTGTGTCGTTCTAACACTGTCAACAGGACTCCACTCAGCATCTTCTGCCTCTTTCAGCTGCCAAAACTTTGGCTTGAACTGAAAGCTCCAGGACTATTTAAACATGGGATAGTCATGGTCAAACCAGGAGTACTGACGGTGCTTGTTTGAGTATGAATTCCCACTCCCGTCATTGTAATATGTGAAAAATCACTGGAGAAATTTCTAGAGAGGAAAAATAAGATTTGTGTTCTTTTAAGGAATTGTTCACCACCTTAAGCCTATTTCTATTTACTTAATAGCTGGTTATTATTGAGAAAGCAATATTTTTAATCTGAAAAAATCTTGTTCTTTACATGCAGTGCTACCCTATTGGCTTTCTTGGTTGAGCTTCTTAAGAGTTCAGTAGCCATGCAAGAACAAATGCTTGGTGGAAAAGGCTTTCTAGTCATTGGCTATCTCCTTGAAAAGGTATGTTTGGAGGATTTTTATCTTAGTTCTTAGTATTTTCACTGTCATTGTGGTACTTTCAATCACTTGGCTTAAATGTCTGGTGGAATAAAATATATTTGTGATATACGTATTGCAAATTAAAAATGTTTTATAAATTGTCTACAAGAGTCTGTTCATCTTCCTTGTCCTCTTACATACCGGTATTGACCAGAATCAGTTTTCTCAAGGTGATTCTGTTCTCTTATTTATGTTCTTACATGAAATCTGTTTGTGAATCACTTTAAAGAATTTTTCATTTCTGCACTTTCTGTCCCTCCAAACTCACGTAGGAAAGTTCTCTTGGTTCTAGTTTGTACAAACATAGCAGAAATGTCATAACTTAGATTTATTTTTTCATGTGTGAGTAGGTTAATAAAAGTTAAATTATTCTTCTGTGACTCAGTTCTGAAATTCTTTAAATAGTTGCCCTGTGTTTTGAAGAAGAAAAACTGTAACAAAACCTAATTTCCGAAAGGAATAGTTGCAGGGGGCATTCCCTGTACTTGCTTGTTTTTAGGCGTGGTGAGCATTTATCACAAAACTGAGGTTCAGTTGTCTGGGGAACATTACCTGCCTCCCTGCTTCATGACACCTTGTTACTGGGGTTTAATAATCTCAATAATCTGAGAGCAAACTACTGCCAGCTCCACTAATATACTGGTGGTCCTGTGACTGAAGCTCATGGCTCTGGCATTCTTGGATGTCTACTACTGGGCTTTTATTACCATGAGGTCAGCATAGCAATCTTTTAAGCAGAAGATAAAAATCATAGTATCACCTTTCAAAAATGCTCTGAATTTTGAAGAAGAATGAGAAGCAGTTTCTCTCATTCTGTTCACTTTGTTCTTTGTGGCTAGGGAAATACCTTCGCTTAATACATTAAAGCAGATTTTCTGTGCTTCTGTTTTCACTACTAGGCAAGTGTGATTTAGAATTTCAAAGAATTAGCCTAAGGTGGTGTTTTTTTCCAAGGGTAGGTTTTCTTTATTATGGCACATAGGTTTATGTGCCATAACCAGAATGAATTTGCAAAGTTGTTAGCTTTTGTTTGGTAAGTTACAGGCAGATCTGTGATCCCTCATGGATGGCTTTCTCCTGAATAGAGCACTGTGGTTTACACACATGGAATACATCCATTAAGAATGCTGCACACATTTTTTTTTTTAAAGTTTGCATGCTCTTTTAATTAACACCTGCTATGTTCATTAGACTTGGGCATGTGAATATTTAAAGGATTTCCTTTGATCACAGCATAATTCTTAAAACATATGTTGTTTTCTGGATGTTTTTTACATTACATTCACTTAGATGCAGTTTTTTGAAAGGATGTATTCTATTTTTTTCAATAGATGCTTATATTCTGTTGGCACACATGGTGGGAAAAAATAATTTTGTTTCCTAGTCTCAATTTTATTATTTGTAAATTATCTGTTGTATCTGTTGTTCATTTGCATGTCATCAGATACTTCAGAGAAGACAAAGAGCTTTTTTTTTTTAAATCTCCATATTCCCAGACCATACTTACAGCATTAAAAATAATTGAAAAATATAATCACAGAATCATTTAGGTTAGAGAAGACCTTTAAAATCGAGTCCAATTGCTAATGCAGCACTACGAAGTCCACCACTAAACCTTGTCCCTCAGTGCCACATCTATACAGCTTTTAAATACCTCAGGATAGTGACTCCACCACTTCCCTGAGCAGCCTGGTCCAGTGCTTGACATTTTGTGGAGAAGGCAAGGAGAAGGATATTTAGAGTTTTTTACTATTTATTAATCTGTTAATTTAGTATAGAAAGAAGTAAAAGTCCTCATGCCATGCTACTACAAAGGAGCAGGTCTCAACAGTGATTTTACAGCATATGCTATGAAACTGAAAGAGTCCTGAAATTTGAGGAAACCATGAACCCAGCTCCTTTGAACACCTACTCAAATTCAAGAAACAAATGCAAGTCTCTCAATAATGTGTGTTTGCACACTGAGACACCCAATTTCAATAAGACACTTCTTTAATTTAAGAAGAAATAAGGATGTCAGATGAAGTAGAAATGTAGGATCCTGACTGGATTCTAATCAAATGAAAACAAACCCAACTAAGCAAAATACCAAAAAACAAACAAACAAAAAAATAAAATTATTCATGAATATTTTAATGTGCTAAATATATCCATTAGAAAGACCATTAATAGAGTTAGAAAGTATAAAGCACAAACTGCCTTTATATTAAATGACATCAAAACATGCAAGGCTGCATGTAATTACTAATGATGAGCCGGGTGAAAATACTGCTTCATAGTTCTGCTATAATTATATTAATGAAGAGTTTTTCTTTATCTTTTTTCTTTCTGATTATTTTCTCCCAGTCATCTAGAGTTCATATAACCAGAGCAGTTCTGGAACAATTTTTGTCATTTGCAAAATATTTGGATGGATTATCTCATGGAGCACCTCTACTGAAGCAATTATGTGATCACATCCTTTTTAATCCTGCTATCTGGATACATACCCCTGCAAAGGTAATGGTACGCTTGAATAATGTTATGACTCGCCTACAACAAAATTAAATGCCTGTATTCTTTTATAACATTCTACTTAGGTTTTTGGTTTTGCTCTTTTGGGTTTTCTTTTTATAAACATGTAATGGAAATGATTTTTAGATCATGAAGTCTGTACACTGCTTAACTATATACTCCAGTGTCTTTTATAATTTTTTAAAAGCAGTTAAATTATTGCCTAAGGTTCTGTCTGATTCTGTGAAAAGACTGCTTCAAGAAACCCAGTTCCTTTTTCAGTGATTGCATTACATTGTTTTCCTGCATATTAAGCATAAAATTTTGTATTTTTAATTGCAGGCAAAATGTGTTTTGTTACAAATTAATGTAAGCTCTCATTTTAATTCAAACTATGTATTCTAGTTTGATAAAATCTCTAAAATGTTATTGCTCATCTCTGGTAATAATGAATTACTTGTTTTCCTAAGTAATCATAGTTGAGATATGCAAACCAAAGTGAAAAGTGGCATTGTCCTAAAAACTGAAAATATATACTTCTCGTATAAAAAGTCAGAATAGAAAACAAGCCAATATGTTTATCGTTACTTAAGTCATTCCTAGGTACCAGTGCAGGCCTTGTCCTAACCAACATTGTAATTAGTCTTTCAGTTTTTTATATCATATCCAGAGTCTATTCTAAAAAGACCTCTACAGTTTACGGTTACTGATACAGAGATTTATGTGGACGACTCTTTCATTCCTCAGGTGCAGCTGTCTTTGTACACCTACCTGTCAGCTGAATTCATTGGGACTGCTACGATCTATAACACCATCCGCAGAGTGGGCACGGTGCTGCAGTTAATGCACACGCTGAAATACTACTACTGGGTGGTCAATCCTGCTGATAGCAGCGGCATTACTCCGAAAGGATTGGGTAAGTGCCACACGTAAGGAGGAAAATAAAAGCATTTCTCCCATAGGAGGGTTTATGATGTAAATGTCTGACAGCTCCTTGGATCTGTAGGCAAGAAGGTAAATAAATGGCAATAGTTGATACCAGAGGTCATCAGTAGGAGGACTATGGAAGTACTTTTTGGTGTATCATAAACCCATGCTGATAATTTATGTTTCTATGTATTCCCAAAAGATTCCAACTCTGGTCTCCACTCATGTAGTATATACTTATGTGGGCATACTTTAGGAAATGTATTAAAAAGATTGATTTTTCTTCTTCTGTAATGAAGAGGAAATGTTACATGTATTTCATATGCCAAAGAAAGCTTTGTGAGGTTTGAGTCATTAGTAGTGTTAAGTGACCTTGAAAACAGAGTGGAAACTTCCAGTTCTCACTGCAGAGGTCTCTGAAGCTGTATTTCCAGTTCAACAATATTTTTTCTCTGTCATTATAAAATAGAGATTTATTCAACTTTGCTTAAATTGATTCACTTAGCTTAGCAGAGGAGGTACTGAATGACAGCACCAACAAAATGCAATAATGGATACTGGTTGAGCACTGCATGTTACAGATGTGTATTAACCAGAACAAATCATTCTAATCCTATACATTCTGGCTGTAATGCCATTACATTTAGCTAACTACTTGTGTAAAGCAGAAAGGATTTGGTTGAAAGTCCCTTAAGCTAATAATAATTCACCTTCACCTGATAAAGGTGAATTTATTAGTTATTATTATTGTGTAAATATTATTGTCATGCTGAGAAATTGAATAACTGGGGAATGTTTCTAATACTGCCACATATCCAAATATTCAAGAGTATTACATATCTAACACATTAGTTACTGGAGAATTCTTATTTGTAAGTGAGCTGCGTAGGGGTTTTCCTCAATATTGTTTTTTTTAATAAATAAAACCAGAAGTAACAATTCTTTTCCTAGATTAGGTATCCTAATAGGCAATGAAGGTGCTGAAGGTCACAGAAAGAGTTGCTCTAGGATGTTGGAACACATTCATAGTTCTCTCAAAGTATTAATATTAGATGAAGAGTAGTCTTCAAAAATTATTAAAATTTATTTTAAAATACTTAACAAAAGCCTACTGTTCTCTGTTCATTTAAACAAAATGTTTTAAATCCTAGATAATGAAAATTACCTGTGGTAGGTAGTTAGTTAACTTGAAGTCTATCAGTGATAAATTATATTATCCACTTACGCCCATTCTGGATTCCTGCTGCCAAAATAGAATTAACTTCTTTTTTTGGTGCCTGCAGTGAGGATGTCTCCTTCTGAGCTAGATATCTGCTTATTATGCACAGTGGAGTGCAGGAGTCAGTTGCCTTAATACAGTTTTCTAGCATCATTTTAGTCTTGGTGGGGCATCTCACCTGCCTCTCAGAAGGATGCAGGTTTCCTGTGTATCCAACACCAAATCTGCTTGTTTTGGTAGATATTTTGTGTACTTTATGGCATGACAACTTAAAATGGTAAGTATGTTTCAGAGGCTGTGTCTTACCTCTAATTGACAGGCACTTGAGAAATGCTTTGTTTGAAATGTAGTTGCTTCCTAGACTGCGTTGCCTCTATTGATTAGATCTCCACTAACCTTGGTGGAAGGTTAGAAGCTGGTCTTGTGTGGGAACTGCACTGTTGATGTCTGAAATTAGGGTGAGCTGAATCCTACCCTGGAAGTGGCTTTATCCAGATTCATACTTTCAGAGATCTGCTCTGTTGAGGTTTACACTGCTGCACTCCATCGGTACAGTTTTTACCATCAGACAAATTAACTCTCTCTGAGATCAGTGAGGAATTGGGATGTTTAAAACTCAGATGATCAGCTTATGTACATGGTGTTTGTGACTGCTGAATACCCACCTGTTTTGAGGTGAAGTTTTCAGGTGTCAACCACATCTACAGATAGATAGAGACTTGGAAAATTCCTCAACTAGCTTGAGAGTGGAAGTTTGAGAACATAGTCTACTTGTTACAGCTGAGGGTTTTTTTTATTTTTTTTTCTAGTGTATTTATTTAAATTTTAAAAAAATCCCGTACTTCTGTGTTGTAATGGTACTACCTAACAACACTTTGAAAATGTATTGCATATTACAGATTGCTTCCTTCTGGCTAGGTTTGCTCTTTGTGGAGTCAGTGACATTTCTTTCTGTAGGAAGCATGGATGGTTTTTATCTTGCCCAGATCTACCTCTTTGCAGTTAGCTGTATTTTTTGAGTATTTTTATGCGTAATGCAGTTGGATCTCTATTTATCAATAATGGAGGGGGCTGCAGGTAGGCACTCCTTGAGCTTTATTTCCAGCATCAGCCTCAGGACAAGGTGAGACACCAAAGATGTTGAAAGCTCATGCCATTACAACAGCAGCCAAAATTCTCTTGGTTACAATGCCTTTTAAAAAACTTGCTAGCCAATAGGGTAACGTTAAAAGCTTACAAGTGTTTGCTTAAGTCAATCATTAAAACTGCGCATACACTTTGCTTCTAACAATGTTTGCTTGTTGTAGCTTAAAAACAATGGATAAAGCTTCATTATTAAACTTACATTTTTCTATTATCTTGCTTATCATATGTTCTAAGGCCTATCTTTACACAGCTCAAAAACACAGCCTTATTGTTTCCTGTCCTTGCAGGTCTGTATTCTTGCACTCTTCTATTCTGAAATCTGTTTTCACACAGCTTCTGAGAGTTTTCTACCTTTTCTATTTCCCACATAATGCCAATTGAATAGCTTCAAAAAATATATAAGGTATTCATCAAAATCTTAACAGAAGGCATGAGGTACACAAGGATACAAAACTAGGAATGAGAAATGAATCAGTTAACTCTAAATTAAGCACAGATATGGCTGGTTTACATCCCTACCTTTTCTTTCATTCAAAGTGTAGTACATTCTCCTCTCATTTGTGTCAGTTCCAGACACAATTCTTTTTTTTTTTCATCTGGAAGGCAACCAGGTCGGTTCCTGAAGAGTAATCAGGCAGTGTAAATTAGTGACTGCTTGGTATAGCAGTTTGAAAACAAAAATCAAAATTTCTAAGGCCTTCATGCAGTAGTTGGGAAGTTGTTTTATAAAGTGAGGCCATGCATATTTTTAAAAAACATGTGATCCACTATATCTGAATTTTCTTATTTTGTCTTTAGTTAGATTTATAGATAAATTTGACTTTTTGAAAGTTTAATGGATTCTTTCTTCCTTGTCCTCTATCCTCTTCTTCTTCCCTGCAGAAAGCTCTGTGTAATTGATAAAGCTACAAAGTAGTAGTACTTATTTTTCTGTTTTTAAGAGTGGCTTTTCTTGTGTTGCATTGAAGAATGTCAGCCTATCAGAGAGGTGGATCGGTGACTTAGCAACAGATGTCCAAACCCAGCACAGCTATGGAGTTTTTTCCATGCAAATCAGCACTGGGGATTTTTTTGTTATTACATCACAGATAGCTTCTGCTTCTGACTAACAGACCTGTAATAACTGTGGTGATTTGCAAGCAAATGACTGTGAAGATGTAATAATTGCTGAAGTGATGGGTTGCTAAATTTAATTTCATATTAACTTCATTTCATAAAAAGTTTTTTTATGAAATCCACATTAGTTGCTAACAATTGATAACATTCCTGAAAATATTTAAAAATGTTTGATCACCTGGATATTGCATCACTTTTCATTACCACATGGGTGTCTTAGTTTAGGGCAAATTAGGGAGGAAAACTCTGGATGGGGATTTCCCCAGGGAAATGCCCCTCCCCACCAACCGGTCCGGGAAAGGGAAAAAATTTTTTTGGAGAGAAGTGGAAAAAGCTGTTTATTTAACAGAAAATTGAATAATATTAAATAATAAAACCTCTTGCTGTTCGATGGGATGGCAAATCTAGGAAGAAAAGTCCTTTTCATGTGGTGTAGCTCGGCTCGCTCAGTTTCTTATCAGTCCCTCCAGCGCTGGAAAAGTGCCGAGGCCCAGGCCCCGGTGGGCCACAGGCGTGAGCTCCCGGGGTTTGGCTGGGTGTTCAGTCCAGAGCAGGCTTGCACAGATCCAAGAAAAAGGAAAAAAAAACCAAAGGTCCGGGGAATTCCTCTGCCTCAGCTAGCTAAAACTAACTAAAAGCCAGGGAGAAGCTCTGTCCCGCTGTCTGTCTGTGCTGCAGACAACACAGTCCAGGAGCGAGATGTGTGGGAGTTATATTTTCTTTAACACAAACTGCGGCTTCTTTTTTCCCCCTCTTTTGCTCTCAGAGCCAGTCTTAAAGGTACAGAACTTAATATATAACATAAACCAGACGATTGGGGATACCAGTATCATAAAGTCACCCCAGGACAATGGGTTTTTAATATTAAGTGCAGGTCTGGTTGATTCAGACAGCTTATAGTCCTAGAAGTGGCTGTAGTTATTACTCTTAAGGCTTTTTTATTTTCACCTCTGTTTTCAGCACATCATAACTTCACCAATCCCAATAGTTCAAAAAAGGTGACTCTGCCAGGATTTTGGCTTTGTGGTAATTTTTATTAGCCTACCTGCAGCCCCTATTGCCAGAAAGTTTATAATTTGTTGAAATGTAGAATAATGTATAATTTTATTTTTTTTTAAATAAGAAAGTTGCAGTGTAAGAATATAATTATGTGAAATTTAAAGTTGCTGTGTTATAAGTAGTATTTGATATCTCAAAATGGAATAATAGGACTCATTTTCTATAAACATTAATTTTAATGTATGAAACAGAAAAATGTCATCATGTGAGTAAATTACAGCTGAAATTCTAGACTGACTTGACGTGAGACTTTTCAGATCTGGAGAAGACTTTACTCATGCCATTATCTGAAATTTGACTGCATGTGCTAAAGTGCTTTCAAATAATTTGCTGTCATATTAGGAAGTAAGCTTATTCATGCAGACATTTTAGTAGTGTGATGTTTTCTTGTCTTCTAGGCATGTCATCTTTTATGTGGTGATACTGAAACACTTTTTTATATTAGTAGTTTGATTTACTATTACATGCTGACAATTACTCTTCTTCAGGGTTTTATTGCCTTCCCCTGTCTTAATAAAGCACAAAGTGGGTGAGTTTTCTGCAGTGACAGTTTAGTAGCCTTATTTTAAAGCCAATGGAGCTCAATATTGAAGTCTTCCATTTGGCAAATGCTGTTTTCTTTTAAAAGTGGAAGCTTTTCTTTTGCTTCTCCTAGTATGGGAAGTATGAAGGCTTTTTTAAAAATTGATTTTAATAAAAGTTTTAAGAGGCTCACATACTTATTTTAAATTTGGTTTTGTATCTTCTCTTTCATTATTGGTTTTCTGTTTCATGCTGGTATTCCTTCTTAGATTCAAAATCCTGAATTCATATTTGTGTTTTCATTTCCTTCTGAGGTACTGGAAGCACTGTTTCAGAGTGTAAAAGTATCAACTTTTCCCATAATTATTCTTTCTAGGTTTTGCATTTTAGATGTAGATCCACACAGGGGAAAAAAGTTGCCTGTTTAAAATTATGAGTTACACTTTTCTTCTGGTGTTGTTTGTTTCAATTTTTTTAAAAAACAGCTTAAAAAGTCAAACTAATTTCCAAAGGAAAAAAAATCTAAATTTTATTATTTATTTTTCCATTTGGACTATGGTTATGGCGGTTATCTTGATTTGCCACATGCACGCTTTTAATATTTTGTTAAATCATACAGAATAAGGATAATAGGATCACCCAGCCATTGCAGTATCAAACACAAAACAAAGCAGACAATGGAGTGAAAATTATTTAAAATTTATACCTATTTTCTGTAATAATTTTATTTTATGTTGAGTTGGAAGGGACCCATCAGGGTTATCCAGTCCAATTATTGGCCCTGTATAGGATACCCCAAGAGTAGCATCTTGTGCCTGAGAGCATTGTCCCAGCTCTTGAAGTCAGGCAGGCTTGGTGCTGTGACCAGTTCTCTGGGGTGCCTGTGTTGTATGAGGGAAATGTGCATTTAAGTTCCCAACTACTCTGTGGTTTAGTTCATTCCTGAACTGAGCGGCCAAGCATTTCTTTCTACTGCTGTTTCCTTCAGGGCTCTTCACACTCCAACTCTCCTTGAGTACTACCTTTATGAGTAGCATCATGTATCCTTACTGAGAATCCATGGTGGTTAAAGTACAAGTTACGTAATGCTAAATAGTTTTTAAGAATGTTTTTCTTGTCCAAATTTTTGAACATAATCTGTGGAAGTGGGAATTACAGAAATTATTGTGAGGAGAAAGTGGCTATAGTTTTTCTTTTTGTAGATAGAAATAGTTCCATATAGTTATTTCAAGAGCTGGATTAGAGTGGAACTCAGTTCTTGTTAGATTTGCAGCAGAGAGAAAATCAGGTGCTCTGTGATCCACATATCATGTGATGTTATTTATGTGTGCATGGAGATGAGATTCTGCTATCTGTATCATGTTTTATTAATTTAAGGAGTAGAAAAATCATGCTTTTTACATACTAAAAAAAAAAAAATCAAAACAGATGAAAAATGTTACATTTGGCTGTTGGTAGAACTGATAACACAATTTTATTCCCAAAGACAGAATTGGAAATCCTTGTTTTTTTTATTCAAAGCTCCCAATCGGTTGTGTGTTTTTGTTGTTGGTTTTTCAGGGTTTTTTTGAGGGTGGATTTTGTTTTGTTTTGTTTTCTTGGTCTTTTTTTTGTTTTGTTTTGTTTTTCACAGCAGTACTAATTGTACTTAACTCTGTGAATATGTTTACTTATTTCCTCATTTATTTCTGGTTTATGGGCCTATAATTTCTCTATGTTTCAAGGATGAGCTGGATACAATTATAATTTTTTTTTCATTTATTTTTGTCTGAGTAAAGCTGGCTAACTTATTATGAGTGCATATTTTAAAAAATCTGACGCAAATGATAGGCTCTGTGAAAAATACATACATAAAGAAATCTAAAAGCAGGAAATGCTTTAATGACTCATCCCTTGTGTGGGATAAGGGAAGCATCCTTTCTCTTTGCCAATTAAAAAGAATGTTACTATTTTGTATTAGGGATTTATGGTTGCTGTACCAGATCTTGAAAGGATTATCTTCATAATTGATCTAATTTGAGATTGGTTTTAGTCTTTAGCAGCGCTCACTATCAGTGTCTGAGTGATGGTGACACTGAATTGTCTATATGCAGTGATGGGCACAAAGATTAATAGACAGTAAAAAAAACTACTTTGCAATGTTTGAGTTGAAAAACAAGATCTACTTGTCTTTCTCTGCCTCAGTATATGTGTAGATAATGTATACTTTTAATTGTGTGATAAATGACATCATTGTTTGGTCAGTAATACATTTTTCAAAAATAAATCTTCAACTAGGAATGAAGTAATTTAATTAGCAATGAAGTAAAAAAAAAACTATAGTGGAAAATCTGATTTAGGTATCTTTAGAACTTCCTATTTAATTCTATTCAGTCTGTGTCAGATGATCATTGCATCATATTGCTGCAGTCGTTTCTTCCATTCTTTGTAGCTGTCTGGTGATTACATAGCCTCCAGTTTCTCCAGCCTGTCTTATTTCTCCTTGCTAGTCCTCTTTTAATTTTTGAAACCAGTGGAGTCTTTTGGGTAGCAGCTAGTCCCCTGTTTCTGATTCTAGAGCAGTGAAGCTTCCTGACCCAACTAAAAGGCAAGGAATAAATAGTACTAGCGGACTGAAGGGAAAATTGCACTTTACCTGCTTGGCATAGCCTGCAAGCAGCAGCTCCTTTGATAGCCTTTGCATGTTGAAGAACCCTTTTCAAGGTTGTCACACCTCACCAGGGAAATGAGTGGGTGGGTACATGAAGAAGGAGTAAAAAACTCATGTGTTTTTGAAGAGGTTCCCAGTTAAATTGGGATATCTTCTTTTTGACATGTCCTTACATTTTCTGTTATAGAAAAATTTTGCAGACCTCCCCATTGCCTGTATTCTCTTTCCATAATTACAGTCTTCCAGAGAAGACAAAATGCCAATTTATTTTTTTAGTCTTGGTTTTCAGATATTGTCTGATATTGAATCTCAAAATTAGGTGTAGGAGGGAAGAGGGTGTAGAAAGAAAGAAAATTCTGTGATGCTGTTAGGGAAATTGAATCTGCTTTTAAATTAATGGGAAAAATAGCTAAATTATATAAAATATAATATTTATATATTTATTAGATAAAAAGAACTTGTTGATAACAAGCACCCCCTTGCTAAAAGTTCATGTAGCATTTAATATAACTGCATCTAGTACAAAAAAAAAAAACAAAACAAAAACTCCAACTGACTTCTGTGTTTACAGTGGAAAACAGATGTTCCATGGTGCTACCATGAATTAATTAATATAAATTATTCTTATATCTTTGAAATGAATCTGTTAGAACGTTTTACTACAATACCCTCAGTGTTCTTACAAACAGTGGGTGGAGAGCTTGAGACTTATTCGCTTTTTTCTGAGGACTACACAGTTCTCCTCTTTCCACTCCTAAACAGGGAAGAAAACTTGAATGTATTAGCCATTCTTTTTGTTCCTCTTAGTGAAACAAATATACATTCCCTTAAGGTTTTCCCTTGTTGCAAAGTTGAGTTACTGTGTGTAAACCAGTGGCTTCACTTCAAAAAGCATCACCAAAGACAATTAGAAAAAATCTGGATTGGAAATAATAATGAGACGTAGACTGTTTTTAAACTTTCATCTGTGTTTATCAGTATAAGATGAAATGGCTGATGGAAAAATAATTTAAGTTGCCTTTATTTTTACTGGTCAAAATTTAAGACTGTCTATGCCATGCATTATCTGAAAAGCTGGAACTTAAGAGAATTTCCAGTTCAAATTCAATATTTATGAAAAAGGAGAATGGGAAATACAACAGAAATAGTTTCAAATTACTATAGTTGTTCAAGTTCTGGCTTTTTTAGAAGTTTCTGTTTTCATAATATACTTCATCAAGCACAGTTGTTTAATGTATTATGGATTACATTTTTTTTCCTGGTTTAAATTTAATATTTTCTTTAGATAGTAGTTCCTCTTTGGTTAAATATCTTTAGTTTCTGCTACAGGTAATGGTTACCACTATTATTTTATAAATCCTTTCTCTGTTGGTTTTTATTCAGATGGTATTTAATGTAGTTAAATGTTTAACAACTAACAAGTTGCTTATCACATATTGCTGCCTATCTACTACTATCACATTATTACTATCCTTCATCTTCCTCTTTCTTTTTAAAAGCTGTGTAAAATATAATATGGATTTATTTTTTTCCAAATGGAACATCACTTATACTTAAATATATTGTGTTGAAAATGTGATTCTGAAAGGTTATAAATGATATAATTTGCAAATATGAACTTTTATATAAGAGTAGAGTACTAAATCTGTTGTAGGAACTGTGATTTCCTTAAGAAGCTGCAGTGATTAAAGGAATTAGTTTATATTTAAAAGTGCTATATTTTGTTTCTTCCAGATGGTCCTCGGCCCTCCCAGAAAGAAATCATATCATTAAGGGCATTTATGCTTCTGTTCTTGAAACAACTTATATTGAAGGTAAAATGGTCTATTCCAGAATGAAACATTGACATCTGTTGTAATGGTATCTTTCATAGTAGAAAATCAGTAATACCTGTCCAGTATTGTGTCTTTTCCTGGTTAATTGAATGTTCATGCACATCCTTCTAATCAACAGAGAAGTAGTAAATCCACACAAAATTTTTTATTAACCTCACCAGACTCTGCCATGTATATTTTATTAAATGCTTAATATATTTATATTCAGTAAAATATTTTATATGTCATATTTATTATATTTTAATTAAAATATGATTGCAGTTATCAAGCTAATTATTGCTTTAGCCTTCTCATACATTCTACCACTGGTAGAAATGGTGTAGGACTCTTTCTCTCTGTTACAGCTGAATGCTACTCTTTGATAGCTAATCTGCCACTTGAGACTAGACTGAAAACCAGTATTTTCTGTCCTGTCTCACAAACTGGAGGGGTAACAGTAATAGTTTGTAGTATCTGAGGGCCAACACCAGAAGAATCTGACCTCATTCTGTTTTAAACTGTCAATGCAATAAAGAAAAGCAGTAGAATGATAGAATTTAGTCTTTTAGGTTCAGATAAAAAAGCTGTAGGATTATTTGACTAGGTCCAAGGTTTGCTTATCCAAACCTGAGGAATGTATTTACTCTGAATAATAAATTAATAATTTTTTTTTTTCCTTAGGATCGAGGAGTGAAAGAAGATGAACTGCAGAGCATATTAAATTACTTATTAACAATGCATGAGGTACATTTCTGTAATTACCTACCTTTTATTGTAACTATTTATACCAGCTCTGTGGGAAGCTTGTTGTTGAGGTTAGTTTGTAGAATAACGTTGGTGCTTGTCATACAGGATGAAAATATTCATGATGTGCTGCAGCTGCTAGTGGCACTAATGTCCGAACATCCAGCATCCATGATTCCTGCCTTTGATCAGAGAAATGGGATACGGTAAGACAGTGAAGTGAGAAAATACATTAAAAGTAGTTCCAGTATCATCACTCTCCAGTTTGCTTCTTTTTTCACATAAATATCACACTTGCTGATCTTTTAAACTTCAATTTCATTAACTTAGGCTTTATTTTTTGACAAAGTGAGTGATTTCAATATGTTGGAGTAAAAAAAGAATTTCCACTTAAGATTGCCATTATGATATTTCAAAGAAACTGCACTGTTTTACTTGCTTCTCAATCTCAAATATAATGTATAATTAAAAAGATGCTTGAAATAGCCATGTATCTATCTCACAATAATTTTAATTATTCTTTCTTTGTATTTTTAACGTTCTCTGGGGAGAAGAGGAGGAAAACAAGAAATCATGCCCTAGCCTCTCAAATTCTGTCTGAAAAAAGTAGAATTAATGTATTTATCTGTTTGGCTGTAAAATAAATAACTGATAATTCCCAAAGAAGTGTTATTTTTGCAGGGGTTTATGTCTAATTTGGAAATAAAATTTTTTTTCAGGGACTAATAATTTTCATGTTAATAATTTAATATTTGCTGACATTTTATTTTGCACTGTTTTGAAAATATTTTTAAAAATGCCAGGGGTTTGTAAAACCCCGTAACAATCTACTACTTGATAGATTCAAGCTCCGTTTTGCCTAAGTGCTAAGATCTTTGTACAAAGATATGTACTTAAAACTGTCTGAATGATAATGCTTGCTGTAGGGGAGACTCATGGTTAGGACTTTGCTTTCTGCCTATAGTTTGTGTTCAGAGTTCTCTCCTTGTCATTTTTCGAAGAAAGGTAAGTCTAATCTGGAAGACTGGAGACATCTTTATGTAACTGATATTGAAAGTGTTTGATGGTGCAGTCTTTATGGTTGAAAGTCTATGTTCTAGAAGTGGGGAGAATGCACAGAATTGCAACTTTTAATTGTTTAAAAAACAAAACAATACATTCCCAAATCCATACAAAAAGTTAGGTTTGCCTAAGATGTCAGAGAACAGAAGCCCCAGAGGCCATTTGATAATAGCAGAAGTCATTTCAAAAGATGATCTTGTCTGAAAAAGCACTCATTAGTAGAGAAAGACTAGAAAGTAGGGCTAAAAGCTGAAGCCAAGCTAATTCTAATGGAAAACTAAAATATAAATTAAAAAACTTGTTACAGAACAGTGCAGGGCAGGGGTAATGTTTTCTGTCCCTTGGTGACTTCAGATCAAGGCTGGCTTCCTTTCTGAAAGACTGCATAATTTGTGTTTAAACCTATAATATTAATTTTATTAATTAAATATTAATTAAATAATAATTAGATCAGTTAATATTTGAGGCAAAGGGGTTTCTTTTATACAGTATTTAAAAGCAGAGGTTGTAATGAAAGGAGATTTTTACTAACATCCAGGTACTCCAGGATATGAGCTTGTGTTCCAATTTGCTTCTCTTGTCCTAAGCTCAGACTGCCTTTTATTTGCTTGTTCCAAGAGAGAAGTACAGGATAAGATGTTACTTTCTGTTATAAAATATTGAACTGAACCAAACTGCACCATGTCTCTAACCTGAAGAATTCATGATTGAACTCTTACGCTGCACTTGATCCTTTCAGTATATCCTATTTTGTGTAAATTGTTGTTTGTATTTATTTATTTATTTATAAATATCCTTGTTCAGTGAAATACAAACTATATATGTGATGTTTATTAATGTAATCTATATATATGATGTTTGAGCTTGAATGTGTTTTTCTTTTTTAGAGTAATTTATAAGTTATTGGCTTCCAAAAGTGAAAGTATATGGGTGCAAGCTCTGAAGGTCCTTGGATATTTTCTTAAACATTTGGGTCATAAGTAAGTGTTGTTTTAAAATTTTTGTAGTGGTGTATTTAAATTCATAGTTTTTCATGTCTTTTTGTCATGATTACTGTATATTTTTTGTCGGTTTTTAGAAATTACTTCAAATTATTAGTTTTTCTGAACAATAATTTGTACACTCTTAGCTTTATAAATCAAAAAATATTTATATTTCCAGTTAACTTGCCATAACTATGATGTTTGAAACAACACATTGGTTGTCTTTTAGATATACGATATGCTGAAACTTAAGTCTTAAAACAAGGGAAAAACAGTTTCCAGAAATACATCTTATAACTAGATATTGCATGTTCAGCTAAAGTTAACAGGAAACATATGAGTGCAATCTAAAATTTGCTTATGGAATTATCAGTGTCATTGCAATTATATTTTCGGGGCAGCACTTCTAAAAATAGTTTTAGAAGGATGGGAAAAATGAAATAGAATATTTCATTGACATGGGAATGTTTCAGAAGGAAAAGCAGATACATCAAGCAAGTGGTGTTTAAAAAAGGTGGTAAGAACATATCTCTGTGCAAGAGATACTCACACAGAAAATGTGGCAAGTTAAAACGACCTGTTACAAAATGGTCTTACTTAGTCTGATCTTCCATATTCTAGTGTCAAGAAAGCGCTAACAATCATGCAGTGCTGCATAGCCTGCTGTTGCCCATTTTTCCCCTTCTACATGTGGTGTGAATATCCCTGCTGGGATTACCCCAAAATGGCATTTTAGTGGGAAGCTGTGTATTATAAAAATTAAACATGTGCTTCACAAGAGACTTCATCATGTAAGCCTCATTTGAAAGGGAAGGAGGTAAGAGTCCAGCCGGAGTGTGGTATTGCTAGAAATGCTTTTCTCAGTAAGATCAATAAAGTATGCCTGTATAATTGAGAGACAGTTAGCTGAGAATATGCTTCTAAATGGGATTTTTCCTTTGGGACCCAGCAAGTCAAATACTGTTCTGGGAATTAATAAAGCAAATTGATAGTCCACTCAAGAATCTCCAAGGACTTTTCAAACATTACTTAGTAAAAGTCATTCACATTGATAGGAGTTGAATTAAGTATGATACACCAGATGAAGGTTTGACTTGTCAGAAGCCTGGTTGTATCCAGATATTTACCTGGTTGTATCCAGATAAATACATTTGTTTAAAATATTTATCACTTATGCAGAAAATCATGTAGCAGCCTATGTCCTGGGTGCATCAGGCACAGCATGGCCCACCAGGCAAGGGAGGGGATGGTCCTGCTCTGCTTCGCTCTGGGGCGACCTCACCTTGAGTGCCAAGGACAGTTCTGGGTGCCACAGTATAAGGACATTAAACTATTATAGAGTGTTCAAAAGAGGACCACAAGGATGGTGAGGGGCCTTGAGGGGAAGCCGTATGAGGAGTGGCTGAGGTCACTCCGTCTGTTCAGTCTGGAGGAGACTGAGGGGAGACCTCACTGCAGTTACAACTTCCTCAGGAGGGGAAGGGGAGGGCAAGCACTGATCTCTGTGGTGACCTGTGACAGGGCCCAAGGAAATGGCCTGAAGCTGATTCAGAGGAGGTTTTGGTTGGATATCAGGAATAAGCTTTTCACCCAGGGGGTAGCTGGGCACTGGAACAGGATCCCCAGGGAAGTGATCACAGCACCAAGCCTGACAGAGTTCAAGAAATGCTCGGACTTTGCTCTCGGGCACAGGGTGTGACTCTTGGGGATGGTGCTGTGCAGGGCCAGGAGCTGGACTCAGTGATCTTTGTGAGTCCCTCCTAACTCAGCATACTCTATGGTTACAAAAAAAAGAAAAGAAATTTTCCAGAAGGTGAAATTTTAATTTAACATCTACTTGCAGTTATATAGATATCAGTGTAGTTTACATTGTTGAATGAACATATATACTTAGCAAAAAATTAACTTTATTTTTCATGTAATTGGAGTGATTGAAATCCCCTTGAATACTCTGTGTAACTTTCAAATTTTTTTTTAATTTTTAGACCTCTGAACATCTGCAAATGTGCATATTTTATGTAGATTTTAGCAAGTAAAAACGCCCTTCTATTTCATGTTTTACAGCTAGTGCTTTTGCCTTTTTTTTCACATACATATGTGAGCATACACATGACTTTATGAAATGAAAGTCAACCACAAAAATTATAAAGTACTTATATTCCTGTTTCACAGTACAGGGAACTGTAATTACAGTAAGTTACTGTAAGTACAGGCATTGCACTGTAATAGACTGAAGCAGAATTGTATAAAGAGATGTTACATGATTTATGAAATCTAAACCAATACAGTATTACTACCAAATGTGTAGGTACTCAGCCAGTCACTGTTGCTGTAGTTCTTATACTCCTCTATGCATCACAGATCAAGCTATAGAGTAGAAGTAATTTATTCTCACAAATGACCAGTAATGTGTTAGATGAGAGCCTGAATGACTTGATTGATTTTTCCTTATGATCTGTGATGATAGACTACTTTGTCTAACCTTAGCATTTGACAAAATCTTTTTTTTTTCCTTCTGTGCCATATTTAATTCTTTCTATGCCACCACATGAAATAATAGTCCATTGTCTACTTTTGGGTTTTACTCACACATTTAAACCTCCCAATGGATTTCTACTTCTATCTGCTAAATCATACCTTAAAAAGTTGAATACCTGTAGGTTTTCTCATAACTAACTCATGAACTCCCTTCTGCGCATAGAAAAGTAAACACAGTTGTAAGTTGTTGCTACTCTCTTTTGTGGTACTTTGAAAATTATAAAATAATCTATTAATTTCAAAATTTCTAGAAAGAACCCATTTAATTTATGTGTTATTTCACTGGTAATCATGAAAACACAGTTTCTTAGCTTTTGAATGCATACAATTTTTAGAAATGTAACTGTATCCTATTTAATTTTTTTCTGCTGGTTTAATATAGATTATTAATTATTTTGAAGGATGATTTTTATTTCATATCCATTATAGTAGAAGGTAAATTTAGATAGTACTAGGTGAGTTTAGTGATACAAAGTATGAGAAGTGCTCTATTTATGATGTTATATTCCATTTTTAAAATAGGATATTTTTATATATTATTGTTATATAAAATAATTAATCATTATAGATTGTTATTTAATTACAATTAATTATATGTTAAGTAATGTAATTATGTTAATTAATATAATAATAATTATTAAATTATTAGTTAAATGTTGATGTTTATATTAATTAGTAATAGATCATATAATTAATATTATATATTTTTATTATATACTTAAAAGAGTGAGGTTTCGGGAACTGATTCCTTCTCCGCTTTTCAAAGATTTGAGTATTTTTGGACCCCAGATATGAAATACACTTCAATCGTGTAGAATTTTGTAACTTTTCAGGATTCCTTTTTCTTTTTCGTTGCAACATGTGTTATACTGGGATTGAATTATTTAGGCTTCATGAGACAATGATATAGAAAGAACAAAGGTGGTACTGAAAAATCCCTATATACATATATATATATACACACACACATATATATATAGACATGTACATATATATATATGTATATGTATGCATTAGTGTTAACACATACATATTGCTTGAGCAGTCTGAGGGAGGCTGGCCCAGATCACCCACTGTGGTTCCTCCAACCTAACTAATTCTGTGGTTAATGCTGGAAAATATGAAGCTGGATTGTCCTGAGTTCTTGTGGCATAACAAAAGGTGTGTTCTTCAGTGATAACATTTTCATCACCCTGTGCACCTCTTGAACTTTCTTACCCTGAGTAAGATAGAATGAGTTAACTTTGAGAATGGTGTGTGATTTTATGCAAAAGCCCATCCTAAATACAGCATTGTTTTCTGAGAACCTTTGTATATTTGTAAAATTGCTTTCATTGTGGAAAATATCTTAAATATATATAAAATAACATGTTGAGAGCTTTTTACTACTGTGTCAAAATATTTGGCTTTTGGGTTTTATCTTGCATTTACTTAAAATGCTCATCATGCTTGGCATGGGCCTGATATTTTTGTTTTCTCTTACAGGAGAAAGGTTGAAATCATGCATACTCACAGTCTTTTCACACTTCTTGGAGAAAGGTTGATGCTGCACACAAATACAGTAACCGTTACAACATATAACACACTTTATGAGGTACAAATTACTGAATGTAAATATTGTTGTTTCTGCTGTAAGAAGTATGACTTAAAAATATCCGTGCTCTATAATATCCTGATTCTTAAGACTTTTGAGAAAAATTTTAGAAATTTTGAGAAACTATTACTTGGTTCATAATGTATTTTGCCACATTTTAGATGTTTTTATTAACATTGTCATAATTTTTACATAGGCTCTATAAAACTTCCCACTTCTGATAGAAGGGATCCTGTTACTTAGAATGTTCATTAGTTTTTACAAAAAAAAGCTAAAAACCACAACAGATACTGGAGACCTTCAATTGTTCATACTTTCCCATTGTTTGGAGTTTCTTTCCATTGAAATGGAAAGTGCTGAAGTCAGAAATGCCTCTTCTTTTTTCTTTTTCATGTCATTCATTTTAAGTTTACAAGATTTTGAAGAGTGCTGTTTTTCCTTTTTTAACCATGCCAAATGATAACTAACACAACCACTTTTATGTAGCAGATACTGCTTGAGGTGAATAAGTATGGTTCTTGTTGAAGCTTCAGTTTCAATGATGAACAATTTTGTAAAAGCAAAATATTGAGAAGATCAAGTTGGTTGAAACCCATGTCTTCATGCCTGCACACTTAAAGCTCATATCCAATCTTCAATTATTGCTAAAATGGTGACTTAGAGTAGAATCTCTTGCAATTTCTGCAAATCTTACCCACTAAAAAGATTTTTAATATATTTTTTAGTCACAAATAGATTTAATGACTAGATGCTCAGGGTAGGTTCCAGAAAAGAAAAAAGAGACTAGAGGAGTGCTTGGTTTTCAGGGTTCTAGGTCTGAGTAATGTAGAAAAATTTTCTCCTATGATAGTAAAAATCTAGACATCATCTATTTGCCAGTAATTTAGATCCAAATTCTTTGTTATTGCACATTACCTTTTATGGTTTGGCCACTTGAGCATCAGAGTCTAGTTCCTGCATTCAGTCTTCTGAGAGCTTCTGTGATTGGTATTCTCAGAAAATGCATAACTTGCTGACAAAATCAAAGTCCTCATGGAGTTCAGCATCCACAGGCTTGTCCACATTTGAAAAAATAGCCAGAGGAAAGGAGAAAAAAGAGGTTGAGTGCTGTAAGTACAGAAGATTTGCTGAGAAACTGATGCTAAGGAACAGGTATTTTCCATAGTCTCTCATAAAAAGCAAGGCCATAATTGCCCTTTATTCTATTTTAAATATCAGTATGTAAAGACCTATTCTAAGATACTGTTATGACTGATGTTAGTTTGATTATTTTTTAATGAGAGAGCAAAAGTTCTTCCATAAAATAAATATTACTACTGAAATTACTCTGTTTTTAAGAACAAACTAAAAATTCAGTGATATCAACACAGAATTCTCAGTAAATGCATTCAAGAAAATGCATTTCAAAATAAAGTTGCATACACACAACCAGTGACAGGTATCCCAATGTGAAAGATTTGCAGTGTTGCCTCAATACAGATTAATTAGGTTGTCAGGTACAATTCAAGTGACAGGAGAATGCTCTGTCTTCATCATTATGTGAAGCCCCAGGATTATTCCTATGGAGTGCTATCTCTGACTCTTATTCTTTACTATCTGGAGGAAACCAAAGCCAGTTTTAAGGATTATTTGGTTTCGTTTTGATGAAATGTATGAGAATAATTGTTGATGTATGTAGCTTTTGAAAGGTATTTTGATCTGTGAATGTATAACAGAATGAGAATATGAATGGAATATCTTTAAAATACCTATTTAGTTTAGCTAATCAGCTACAGTACAACCATTAAGGTCTTTATTCCTGCATAGAGGAATTGCTTTATTCGATTCTTCAAGATTTAAAATATTTTACCTAAATTTTTTATATGACGTTGCATGTGACCATGGTAAATGTTCTTAACAAATTTTAATATTAACAAAGAAATACTGTAGTGTTCGATTAAAAATGGTAAAAGGAAGTTAATATTATTTTTTAGATTTTGACAGAACAAGTATGCACCCAAGTTGTTCATAAACCTCATCCAGAGCCAGATTCGACAGTGAAAATTCAGAATCCAAGTAAGGACAATATATTATGTATGTTTGATAAATGTGTCACCCAGAGGCTGTGGGGTTTTTGAAATGATGGGTCAGAAAGTGAACAATTCATTCATGGATTTTAGACACAAATGGGTTTCAGTTGCCTCTTGCAGTAATTGCTGTCAGCAACAATTTCTTTTTTTAAACATTGGTAAAGTGCTTTACATAACTAATTTATTCTTTCAAAGTGATTCTTAAGGTGGTGGCAACGCTGTTAAAAAACTCCACACCAAGTGCAGAGCTGATGGAAGTTCGACGTTTGTTCCTATCTGATATGATAAAACTCTTTAGTAATAGCCGTGAAAACAGAAGGTATGTCAATACAAATAGTATTTTCTCCTCGTTGATTTCTGGGTAATAACAATTTGTTGTACTCTGTGTAGAGTTTTATAGTCTGTAATAAATTAAATTTATTTAAAATAATTTTAATACATTTGTGGTAACATTTCTTAGTTCAGTAACTAATACTGGATTCTGCTCTGTAGTATACTTTTTTTTTTTTTCATACTGAAGTATTTTTCTGGTTATTCCTAACATTGGATTGATGTTAAGCGATGATGTTCCTCCCATCTTAGCCATTGTAATGTTAAAATAAAGAAGCTTTGTTTGGATATATTTTGAACTAATTATTTCACTTTAGATGTTTACTTCAGTGTTCAGTGTGGCAGGACTGGATGTTTTCTCTGGGATACATTAACCCTAAGAACTCAGAAGAGCAGAAGATCACAGAGATGGTTTACAACATTTTCCGTATTCTCTTGTACCATGCAATAAAATATGAATGGGGAGGCTGGAGAGTGTGGGTGGATACTCTTTCTATAGCCCATTCCAAGGTAAGGAACAGCTCATAGATGTTTTTGTAAATGCTGATAACCCTGAAAGGCAGTAGCAATATAAGATGTAAAGTGATTTAGTGCCATCTGGTGGCTCTCGGTATTCATGCCAAGGTGGCTTTTTTTCTTGTCACTTTGTAAGCTGTACTTAGTATGTTCATAAAAATGTTGCTACATTCTGCCCAGTTCATCTAGTGTGTAGTCCTCCACGTACTGTCTTCTTTTCTTTTCAAGGTCACATATGAAGCTCACAAGGAATATCTAGCAAAAATGTATGAAGAGTATCAAAGGCAAGAGGAAGAAAACATAAAAAAGGGGAAGAAAGGCAATGTGAGCACAATCTCAGGTCTTTCCTCTCAGACAACGGGAGCAAAAGGTGGAATGGAAATTCGAGAGATAGAAGATCTTTCACAAAGTCAAAGCCCAGAAAGTGAAACAGATTACCCTGTCAATACAGATACGAGGGACTTGCTCATGGCTACGAAAGTGTCAGATGATGTGCTTGGAACTGCTGAGAGACCTGGAGGAGGAGGAGTGCATGTGGAAGTTCATGACCTTTTAGTTGATATAAAAGCTGAAAAAGTAGAAGCTACTGAAGTAAAACTTGATGATATGGATTTGTCACCAGAGACACTGGGAACTGGAGAAAATGGTGCACTGGTAGAAGTGGAATCTCTTCTAGATAATGTATATAGTGCAGCTGTTGAGAAGCTCCAAAACAATGTTCATGGAAGTGTGGGTATTATTAAGAAGAATGAGGAAAAAGATAATGGTCCATTAATAACTCTGGCTGATGAGAAAGATGAACCTTCTACTAATAATACCTCATTTCTCTTTGATAAAATACCTAGTCAGGAGGAAAAACTTCTTCCTGAACTTTCAAGTAATCACATTGCCATTCCAAATGTTCAAGAGACACAGATGCATCTTGGTGTAAATGATGATTTGGGATTGCTTGCACATATGACAGGAAGTGTAGATATAACTTGTGCTTCAAGTATAATAGAGGACAAAGAGTTCAAGATTCACACCACTTCAGATGGAATGAATAGCATTTCTGAGAGGGAGTTGTCCTCATCATCTAAAGGATTAGAATATGCTGAGATGACTGCCACAACTCTTGAAACAGAGTCTTCTGGTAACAAAACTGTACCTAATGTTGATGCAGGCAGTATAATATCAGATACAGAAAGATCTGATGATGGTAAGGAGGCAGGGAAGGAGATACGGAAAATCCAGACAACTACCACGACCCAGGTAAATTTCAAGTAGCCATGTCTGATGTAATCACTGCTCATTTCTGAGGGGGAGATTAATAGTATGAGATCTGAGAGATATTTTAAGTATATTTCTTTAATTATATGAAAAAAGTACATCTTCCAGGCTCATTTTCTTTGAAAATGCCATAACATGAAATCTTTCATGACTATATAGAAAATATACACTGCATATACTACTTAAATAGCTGTTATTTCCCACCAAATCAAAGATAAACTACATTGACTTGGTTAAAATGTGTGGACATTAATCTCTTTATTAAATTCTCAAAAAGAATTATCAACTGAGCAACCAGCAGAAATTCATCTTCTAATCTCTTCTTTGGGTGCTATGAAGTCTAAACCATCCATGGTTAAATACTTTTTCTTAAATGAAGTTAACTGTAATAAAAAAATAAAGTAGTTATTAATTAAAATATAAATGGAAAATTATTGCTTTGTTGAATAATGAGAAATTTTATTTTGGCATGTTTACAGTGGAGCTGGCATTTGGAGTTTTGATTGCTGCAGGTGTAGTAACTACCTCGTTAGATTTATGTCCTTGAGACCACTGAAAAAACAGGCTTACATAACGACCAGCCACCTGAGTAGAGATACTTACATGTTTCATGCTTGTTTATGCAGCAGCAATGCAGATCAAAACCTGTTCTTGCAGACGCAGTATTAATGGCTAGATAAAAGCTCCCCACTTATATCACAGTTATGGTACCACTCTTGCTGCTGACATGAGGGTTACCTGCAGTTGTACCTGTAGGAGAATGGAGTTGCTAACCTCAAATTCTGTAAAAACATGTCTACAATCATCTCCCTGCCTTATCAGTAACTGTCTTTTATTCAAATGGACTGAAAGATAGCAAGCAAATTTTGCAACAGAGGTAGGAACTACTGCTTGCTTCTAAAAGCAGTTAATACTTGTATTTATAATAGATGAAATATTGTAGAGTATCAAATTCACTCTTTCCTATGTTTCTAACTAAAAACAAACTAATAATTTAAAGATAACTCTAAGAAAAACATAGGAAATGCAAGTAACTGTAATAATTTTATTCCCAGGAGGTCAGATTATATAAAGGAAACTTTTTCTGCTCTCATAATTCTGGCTACAGCAGATCAATATCAGACTAAATAAACAAGAAACTCCAGCTCAAGTGCTATGTCTGTTTTTACATTGCTAAAATAATTGTTTTGCAGAGTTCTCTTTTGTTTTAAAATCGACAAAATGGGATTTGGGAGACTAGACGTAATTCTCTAATGATTCTGCTAAAAAGACCAGATAAATTAATCAGTTTTGAAAAATGAGGAGCTGTCCAAAAATACACATTCCTTGAAGCCACACTATGTAGTTTGTCCATGTTTTCAGTCAAATCTTCAAAGAAAATTGTGTCTTTAGCCCAAAATATAATTGTTACATATAAACACGATCTTATCACTGACCTTGAATGGACTACATTTGGTCTTTTCTGTAAGACTTCAAGTGAAGAAACTGAGATTAAAAGCTTGGTGTGTAGCTGAAAAGGGGGCCAGCCACAGCCCCTCAGCACTGATTGGTTTGACTTGGAGAGGCTCATTTACTGCCTGCCTTGGAACATCAATATCTCCTCTGATTTGCGGCCACATGGTTTTATCCTTCATTTCTCAGGTTCTGTATTGCGTTCAAAAACACACTGCATAAAGTTAACATTATTTTTTAACCTCTTATTGATGTAGGCAATACAGGGTCGATCTGTCACCCAGCAAGACCGGGATTTACGTGTTGACTTGGGATTTCGAGGAATGCCAATGACGGAAGAGCAGCGACGACAGTTTAGTCCGGGCCCACGCACAACTATGTTTCGTATTCCGGAGTTTAAATGGTCTCCCATGCACCAGCGGCTCCTGACAGACTTGCTTTTTGCACTAGAAACAGATGTACATGTTTGGAGAAGGTGGGTTGTTTCTTCTTTAACTCCTGATCTGTGTTCCCATCAATAAGGAAAAATTAGGCGTGTTGGAGAGGAGATGGTGGAGAGGAAAAGAGTTGGTGTTAGCTGCAATGCCTCTCTGTATCGTCTACCTTCTCTTTTTACCCTTTTCCCGGTCTGGAACAGCTCTGTTTCACAGGTAGTAATTCCTGTTTTCTTGAGGAATTGTATAAATCCTGAAAACCTAAACAAGCTGAGCCATTCTTCCAGCTTATATTTAGCATTAGAATCTACCGCCCCTGTTCCAGACAGGATGACTTCTGCTAATGGCCATTTTCCTAACTGATCAATTAAAAGAGAGCTGCTCTGCCTGCAAGGTGTATAAATAAAACCTCTTTCCTGTAGCATTTTCTAAGAAAACACTCTATTGAAAAATTTTCTTTTGTATGCCACCTCCTGGTTTGGTTTAGTCTTGGTGATCATATAATATTTTATGTGATTTCCTAGTGTTTTTGTACATTTTGTACATGTTAATAGAGGTACTATGTAACTATAATATAAGAGAGACAATTTACTCTAATTTTCACTACAGAATAGTTCATTTTCACAAACCTTGAGCATAGTTTTATCAAAGGAGCAATTTATATTACATTTAATTTCCAGTTAGGTGAACTGCTCTGTGATACTCATTTGGAAATAGACAATTTTTGATGTTTTGCTTTGGACAAGTTTGTGGGAGGAGGTTGTATTTTGTGTTCAGCTAATGCTTGAAGGTTAAAGTTCAGATTGTATATTTTCAGTTGAAGCCTTTAATTTTTGTTTGCTGGCTAACAACAAATGTTGCTTTGGGGAAGGACCATACTTACAGACAGAGCATTCCTCAATATTTTTACACAGGGGTTTTATATTTTTGGGGAGCGACTGTTTCATAGGACAATTTCTCACCAATTAGGATTTGCTGAGATTTCACCTACTTTTACATGCATCCATGGCTTCCAGAGCTATTATTAATGCTTGATTTATTATCAGTTAACAAAGTGAATATGAAATCAAGTTACAGCCATGTTATCAAGTTTCTCCTTTAAAGCTGTAGTCAGTGTTACCCTTAGCTGTTATCAAGGGTTCTTCAAATGGCACTGGTGCAGCATGGTGAACTCAATATGAAATAGTTGCTTTCATGCTGCAGAAACAACTCCACTGCTTTCAGCAGAACTGCCTATGAAGTACTGGATGATGGGAATAAAAGGTTAGAAGATGTTCTCAGCTGAGTATTTGAATATAATCCTGTGAAAAAAGAGATAGCAATCAATTTGTTCATTAAACTAGCCTTGTTGATATTTTTAGGCAATTTACATGCAAAATTTTTTAGACCAGATTTTTTCTTTTTATCAAAGAAACATTCACAATATGGTTGCAAAGAACATATTTATCTAAAATTTATTTTAATTGTTTGTTTTTAATCCATCTTTTCTTCCATCCCTACAGTCATTCCACAAAGTCTGTGATGGACTTTGTCAATAGCAATGAAAATATTATTTTTGTACACAACACAATACACCTCATTTCCCAGATGGTAGACAATATTATTATTGCTTGTGGAGGAATTTTACCATTGCTGTCAGCAGCCACATCCCCAACTGTAAGTACAATATTTCCACCTAGTGGTCGTATTAGAAATTGTTGTTAATAATGCAAACCGCTATTTTCAGCTGACCCTTCTTTAGGGACTCCTGTCCCCTTTCTGCTAATTCTTTCAAAAATTTTAATTTGTAATCAAACTGTTACACTTTGATATACAGAGTGTTTATAACCTTTTGCATTTGAAGTGCTAATTTTATCAGAGAAGTAGTACATAGTGAGTATAATATCTCGTAGTTATTTAATATTTCATTTAAAGGGATGACCATTAGGATAATGATTCCTGTAATAAAACAGCATGTTTTATGATGTCTACTCATTGATATTCATAAACCTTTTTTGCATGGCCACTATTAGTTTGCATGCCAAATGAGTCATCCCCTCTCTGCTGTGTTTACTTCTTCCTTCAGTAGGTCCTTCCCCCTTTTTTTTTTTTTAATCTTATATTGAAAATAACTGATACTTTTATCCCCTGAAAGGTGTAACTTCTTAGCAGATTAAAGCTCAGGCAGGCAGAGTATCATCACTAAAAAGGGAGGAATATTTCATAAATACTGCATTATTGACAAGAGTAATTATGTTATTCGAATGGGATGCCTTGTCTGTGCATTTAATATCTGTGACTATTTCTTTCATACTAAATGTCATCTTGAGCATCCTGTAAAAATTATCTTTGGTTAATATTGGTATTTGAAAGGGGAGACAATGAGACCCAGGAAAGACAAAGACACTCTTCTGAAAAAAATGTAGGTAATAGGCACTGGAGACTGAAAATGGGATTTGCAATAAAATCTCAAATCATTTTTCTAGACATTCAGCTATTGAGATTACTTTTTTCTTTACTGTTACTTCTAGTTAAACATTTTTTTGCAGATTTTGAGTGGTATGAATGTATACGCTGTCAATTTGCTAAGCATTAATGTGATTTTCAGACAGGCAATTAATTATAAAATGCTGTCTCTTTACTATTTTCAGTGTTAACTGGAAAAATATTTGCTATAAGCAAATATATATAAGTGAAAGACTACAATTAATATCTGTAGTCAGAAGAATAATATTAAGGTCCTCATTTTGCAGGTGCTTCATTGTAAATATTGACAAGTATGATCAAGTTCATACTGAGCCATCTTGAAACACAGCATGCACTATCATTCTTTAGAGGAAAGGACATTGGGGGATGTTTTTTTAAAGCAAACATTTTAGGCATCATTTGAAAATGATGGTGTTTTGACATTTTTATATAAAAATATAAAACAGGCACAACAGCTATTAGGCTTCAGTTCCACTGAATGCTATTTGTGGGTTTTAATTCTTGTCCTGGTTTATGATACTGCAGAACCACTTTATGGAATAATAATTTTGAGGTTCACCATTCCCCTCTATTTACTTTGGATAACATATATGTGTGTGTGTGTATAGACAGTTACCTGACACAGCTTCAATAATTACACATCCATTTGTTAAAATACTATGTGTCAACACTGCCTTGCTCAGTAGCAGTGATTTTTATGCACTGATATGAAAGACTACATTTTCAAATTTGGGTATTATGCCCACATTTCTCCACTATATGGGGACTGTGTGTATTATGAACACTTGAATGCTTAATTTTACTATCTGTCTAGGTCAATAAAATAAATTGTGAAACAGAGTAATTCACTTAAAGTTTGGTTTCTGGCTTCAAATTGAATGAATCCTACTGTGTCAAACTAAAAAAAAAAAGGATTCTTCCTGTCCATTCAACTCCATTCCTGTTCCTCATTGCCCATCCATGAAGATTAAAAAGAAGGTGGATTTATTCATCACTGTGACAGATATGAACAGTGCAGCTCATCTTCCCTTCTCAGAGCAGGTGCTCTCCCTCAGTCTTGTTCTGAATCACAGTTTCGAAGGGAGCAGATGTCCTGCTGGGTATCAGACCACTTGTGAATATCCATCATATGATGGATGAAAAGAAGTTTCACACTGATTCTCAGATGCTTGTGCATCCTTGAACTGCTATGCAGAAGTGGATGGATTGCTGGTTCAGAATGTATTTCTTCTCAGTCCTAAAAGGGCAAAGTAGGCCACTGAAAGCAATCAGTTACAAAAGGCTGTCTCACCCTCCTCCTTCCAGAAGCTGCTAATGGGAAGAGAGAAGAGGTTTGAAATTGGAAGATTGATATGACATTTCCACTGCATAAAAACACTTACAGCAGGACTGCTACTAGACACTTTCTGCCAGATTAACTCTTAAAAGGGGAAAGGACCTGTAAGCATTCTCCCTCACTGATCCAAAGACACACAGAATCACAGAATGGCTGAGGCTAGAAAGGGGATGCAGGAAGTCACCTGCTCCAACACCCATGCTCAAGCAGGGCCATCTACATCCAGTTGTCCAGGACTGTGTTGAGACACCTTGTCACTGTCTTTGAGGATGGAGACTCCATCACCTCCCTGACAATTTGTGTCAGTGCTCAGTCAGCCTCTCCATGGAAAAGTGTTTCTTGATTTCCATGTGGAGCCTACTGTGTTGTAATTAATTACATTAATGAATAACTTTCTATCCACAAGGTACAGAGTTCATATCCCTTCCAACCCCAACCATTCTGTTAGTCTGTGTAGTTCTGTAATTGAAGCCAGGTGTTAGAAGTCCACTCAAGCCATATTGCACTGCTCTTCCGAAAAGAAGCTGTTCACAGGCTACATAAGCTGCCTCCCTGGGTCAGCCCATGGGCCCATCTGCTTTAGCATTCTGCCACCAACAGTGGCTGTTTGCAGCTTACATCAAAATTCAGAACTCTGAGCAAGCACATTGATTGCTCTAATAACACTGTTTCAGCATTTAGGACTTTAACAACTAGGGAGGGTGTTTGAGCTGTCATATTTAATAACCGCTGAGGAATTCATCCTTCTAGACTTTATCTAATCTTTTTTGAAGCTACTTACGCTTTTAGCTTCCATAATATCCTGTGGCATTGAGCCTGACAAAGCAATTATATAACCTTCGAAGCACTTCTTGTCTTTGTTTTACTTAAGCCTGCTTAAATGCATAAAGTCACTATGTGCTTTACTGTTTATACTATGAAAAGAGTGGTTAATCATGTCTTTATTCAGTTCCATATCCTGTATGACTTTGAAGGATTCAGTCATACCTCCTGGTGTGCCTGTTTGAATCCACACCATCTTCCTGTTGTTTAGTTTCTGATCCTCCATATCTCTGTTCTGAGGAGCTTTTCTGGGTTGTCAAAACCCTGACATTTTGTAGATCCTGTAGAATACATATATTCAATTTATCAACAAGTGTAAGCTCATTTTTACTGAATTTTACCCTTCTTCACTTTCATGAATGGTGGCACTGATATTCCCACTGAAGATCTTTTGGGGCCCATATTGAAATTTTAAAGTAGTAGTTCTTACTTATTTCACCTTACTATCTTTTATTTGTGGTATAGGTCATGTATTTACATCTTCTTATAAAAAATTAATTTACTTTTTAGTCTGCAATAATGAAACATGAAAGCAAAAAAACTATAGAACAGACAGGGTCATTCCACCTTTTAACTTTGGAATGGCTGAAACAGGGATAGAATTCATGAAGAGATTAGGGTGAATCTCAGTATTCACTTGAAGTACTTACATGTGGCCTAGATTTCTAGCCAATGGAGATCTACTCAACAGAAGCAAATGATTCAGATATCTCAGATGCAGACATCTACCAGATCCCTGTGGGGTCGGGCTGGAATGACTGTTAGCTTGGAGCTCAATCCAGTCTCTTTTCATGAGATAGCTTGTTTTCTAATGGAGAAAGACAGAAGCACACAGTTCCATTTTCAACTGTCTCACAGTCCTGCCTGTGCACAGCTCCTTGATTTCAGTGAATCAGTGGGAGTTCAAGCAAATCTGAGTTCATTCTGGGCCACTCCATCTTAAGTAGTCCTAAATTCTGCTGCAAGACTCTCTTCTCAACAATCTGCTATAGATTTAGCTGCTATTACATGTATCCCATTGCCTCTGATTTTTATAAAGCACTTCACCTATTTCTTATTAGTACAACAGATGCTGAATATTAGATGCTTGAATTAATTAAGTCTATTTGAAGAACAGAGCCAAGCATAAATTTAGCAAAATGACTTTCAGAATGCTGGAGCAATTGCAATTTTGGTTGTTTTTTTTTTTCCTTTTGTACAGCAGATTCTATATTGTGTTCTCTCCCTTGCTAGAAAAAAGTAGTAGTCACCGTTTCCTTAAAGAGATGAGTATTTGAAAAACTTCCCGTTTCAAAAAGACTTTTTCCATTGCATAGTTCAGATTTGGAGAGAAATGGCAATTCCTCTGGGCTGGGTGGAAGATTACGGCATGATTCTTTGCCTGCTGTAGAATGGGCAGTCTTAACTATAGAATTCCCTCACTATGGAACTCTTGTAATAGAAATCTGCCTTTTATCCTGTGGGGTTTCTTTTTGTTTTCTTTTTGGTGTGGTTTGGGGTTTTTATTTGTTAGGTTGGTTTTTGTTGCTTTGGAGTTTTTTTGGGTTTTTTTTTTATTTTTTTGTTTTTTTGGTTTTTTGGTTTTTTGTTTGTTTGTTTGTTTGTTTTTTAATCCAGATTAGGATGATCTGAATAAAAAACTTTAAATGTAAATTAAAAAAAAAAAAAAAGATGAAAGAAAAGAAAAAAAAATTCATCTTTCCTGTAAACAAACCACTCACAAATCTGTGGGTAACTCAAGAGTGCAGAGAAGGTGATATGTTTGTATGGCATGCAGGGCAAAGTTTATGAAAAAAAGTAATTAACAATAATCTATTCCCACAATTTTTAATATTTCACTCAATTTCAGTTCTATACTACTCCTGTCCCAGGGTCTGTATGTGGACTTGCTTCAAATTCTGGTGTTTTTAAAGTGTTGCCAATTGAATATATGAAACAATTTGAAATTGAATCAAATATTAACAAAAAATATCAGCAGATTTTTTGGTTTCCAATATGATCTGGAGTGTCTTGTAATTTTAATTCTGATGTTTAGTATATTAAATTGGGAATATTAGATAATCCTGCTACAATTATCAGGTCATAAAAAAAAAAAATACTGATTTCCTTTTATTTTCTCCTTTCTGATGGGGATGTCTTTGAGGCTTTCTAAAATTAGGTACAATTATAAGGAAGATATTATTAAGATGCTGTGGAAGTGTGAAAACCAGGACCTGTAAGGGAAAAGGTTTGCAGACGATGATTTTTGTTAATAGAAGCAGGTTTACAGATAAAACATTTTGTGTACAAGCTAGCAATTGGAAGTAATCACTGCTTGATACAAGGATAGCAGCTGTGACAAGGATGTGAGGACATTAAGCAAAGCAAAAGTAATTTGAGGAGTTTGAGCATATGTGACAATTCAGAACAAACTTCCACAATTCAAAATATCAGCGTTCAAATTGTGATCTGAGAGCTGCTGGTGTTGCATGAACTGTCCACAGAACTCCATTAAACATTTAATGATGGCCTCATTAGGTTTGTGGATTAGAAGCTGAGATGTATGACCTATGTATAGCATTAGTATTACCATGTTCGGGACTTTTTATTGTTCCACGGGTACTGTGTGGTCTACTGTGATTCTGAGAATCAAAGGTGGTAAAACTGATATGAAAATTGTCAGCTACTAATTGAGAGATAATAGCCACAGGTTAATTCCTCAGCTGCATCCAACTACGAAAAGATGAAGACACATTTAAAAACTGGTTGAGTGTGGTATTTACTGGCCCAAGGAGGAAGAAAACAGTTCATTTCAGCTTGTTTTTCTTTTTGTTAGATTAGGTTCTTCCAGTGTCTAAATTATAGCAATGATAACTGACATACTCTGAAGTGTCCTTCTATTTTTAAAACAGAAGCAGTGAAAACTTAAGATTTAGTTCCTAGCCCACTGTGATAATAGAGAAAGTGGTTCTACCTAAAACCAAGCCATAAAAATTTAACACACTATCTAATTGTGAACAATGAAATTTGAAGGTCAACTAAGTCTGAGTGTCTAAGTAAATCCTGATTTTTTTTTTCTTGTGGCTCAAAACCATTGTCATATCTAGTTTGATACTGGTTTAGGTTTAAGAAGACACTCCCAAATGTAATGTTATGATGATCTATCTTGTAATGTATCCAAGGGAAGAGCATTATGCATGAGGAACCAGGTTGCCTGTTGTAATTCATATTTGTTTTTTCAAAGCAATTTAAACATAATTGCCTCCTCAAAAAAGGATTAACTACTTTATTACATTTCAGTTGAATGGCTTGTTGTAAAATGCTCATGTCTGTGTAATTAGTTTAAGATTACTTTATTTTGCATTGCTTAAAAAAATTATCTACTACATAGAAGATGTACATTGCTTTGGAAGGATCAGTGTTTACATGAACTCTATAATAGTACAAGATTTAAAGTTTTCCTTGTGCATAGCTATCTTTGACAAGTCTTTATTTTCAAATGTTCATGCTGAGCTTAAATGTTTTGCTGTTTTTAAATAGAAAATAAACAAATGTATAATTCCAAGATATTAATTTGTTTCAATTTACCTTGTATTTTTAGTTAACTTAAATAATTTTCTTTTTCTTTTATTGTTGTGATCTGTTGTCTGTTTTGTCTGTTGCATGTCCAGGGTTCTAAGGTTAGTATTGCTGCTGTAAGTTTCAGTTTCTTGCATTTTCAAAAATACCTTATTTTTGATCATTTGATATTTTGGCTTTTTTTTACTATTATTATTCTTATTATTATTATTTTCCTATATCATACAGTGAGATGTGAATAGGAGTATATTAGGTGTAGCAATTAACTTTTCCTACCATATCTCCCTTAATAACCTAATGTGTTGTAAATTATGGTGCGTGCTGTTAGCTCCTGGTCTGCATGTAGCCAGGTCTGTGAGCTAATTTAAGTTATAAATGCAGTTGTCAGTACAGAAACTCTTTATGTCCTGCGTACAATCACTGTATGGGAGACTTTGTACTGCTCTTAAATTACACTGAGTACTTATGGAATGGTGATCAGTTCACTTTTAAATGAGTTTAAGAGACACCACTATCTAAAATATTGGTGATACTAGAAGGCAGCTTGATCAATAATGGAGTATATTTTAGACACTATTACAATGCCAATGTGCTGTATTTAACAAGTAGAAGTGATGGTAAGTTTAATGTAAAAAATCTTAGTCATTTATTTTCCTCCATGTAGCAGAATTTTAGGGAGATTTGTAAAAAAAAATTTAAAAAAAGATTCTTTTAAATTCAAAGTTTCCGAAAATATTGCTAAAATGCACTAAACTCTTACAGTAAGTGAATTGAGTACATAACCTGCAAAAATAAAAAAGCAGTAGATATTCTGAGATGTTTAACACTATGATTGGCACAGTACAGTTGAAACTTGATAAAAATCAACATCAGGCAGTCAATGGGCTGCAAGCGAGCCTGATATTATTTCAAGCATAAGTTCAAAGTTCAAGTTTCCACAACCACATATGAGTTTTTCTAGCAGACTGTTATGGCTATAGATTTTTGCAAATATATTTTCCTTGGATGAGTGCTTTTGAAAAATCTTCTTCCAGTCTGTTATAAAAAACCCAGCAACCTATTTTTCAAAAGAGTAGGAAAAAATTACAAACTAAACAGTGGAGCCCTGGCCAAAGAAGGAAGGAGATAGGCTGAAAATCTTTATTTTGAGAGTTGTCATTTTACTATTTTTCTAATATTATTGGGCAGTTCAGATAGATGACATCCCTTCCCAAATCACTCATGTGACCAACATGCTATATCCTTAGGAGAAGTTAAATGAAGAGCTATCTGTCATTATGGTGACACATGCCACTTTGTATCTTTCATCTTTCAAAACAATTGTTTCCTTAATACTGTTTGGCACAGTTTTGTTTGGCACAGCACTTTTATAATTTTGGATGTAAAAATATTCTTAAAAGTAAGCCATTCCTAATGATGTTTTAGGAGTATGGAAATAAAGGAATTTTTTTTTGTTTTCTGTATTTTTTTATTTCCTTTGCAAGGAAATTATCTTGAGAGCACAAAATATATATCTATATATTTTATAAATACTTCTAAGCAAATTAATAAAAGTAGAGAAGCAGAATGAAAGTATTTTTCAAAAGGACTAAACTGTGTGCTCAGAAAGTCTTGCAACTGGAAAGCTTATTGACAGTCAGTAAGAATATTCCACCATTAAACAAATTTAAATAGTATTTAGACATACAATTCTGGATGAAGACAAGTATCACGCATGCCTGTTTGCAATTTGCTTAGCTCCAGAGGTAAAAGTGTTAAAATAGATACTTATTTTCTGGATTAAGCTGGCTGTTTCTTCACTTATCCTTGCTGTTAATTACTTGAAGGCATTTGAAAACATGACTCTGGACATCTGAGTGTCTTTTCAGGGAAAAATATTTTAGCTTTCAGAAATATTGAGCTCATTCAGAAATTTTCTGCTGATTCCCACTAAGGAGCATCCAACAATACTATAGGAAATAGGAATAGGAAAGAAACAGCAACTCTTTGGGACATGTGAGCTGCATGCCATCCCACTTCTCCCTTTTAACTTTCCCTCTCTTGTTGTTGTGAGGTAGCAAACATAATTGGAGAATTGGACTCTGTCAGGATTCTATATGCTATAAACATTCCAGGGAAAATTGATTCATGGAGACAGAGTGCAAAACTGTATGTTTTTTCCCACTCCACTCTCCACATTTGCTTGTTTAACTAAACAAGCATAAAAAGTAAAAGCTATACACAAAGTAATTCCTTTAATCTGTTACCTGTTTGCGTAGCCTATGGAAGAACGTAAGAATATGTTGCACCCTCTTTATACCATGCATTGTTTTATTATCTGCCCTTACTTTGTCTTTATGTAATTGCTAATAACTTTCTCATTCATATTAGACTTTTTCTCATCTATTACAGCATGTAAACGTAAATAATTTTCCCACTTTTCATGCAGCCTTACTTTGAATTTCACTCACAGCTTATGTTAGTGGTGTCAGTAGGAGATTTTAAAATAACTTTTCAGTCTTTCTGCCATTAAGCATAACAATTTAGATTTCTATGTGTATGTGCTGTCCTTATATTTCAGTTGTGTTCAAACTGTTTAATTCAATTATCTCCTTTTAAAGACTGAATTGGAAAATATTGAAGTGACACAAGGAATGTCAGCAGAGACAGCAGTAACGTTTCTCAGCCGTCTGATGGCAATGGTTGATGTACTAGTATTTGCCAGCTCTCTAAATTTTAGTGAGATTGAAGCTGAAAAAAACATGTCTTCTGGAGGTCTAATGCGACAGTGCCTAAGGCTTGGTAAGTCAGCAGACAGGATGTATTAAATAGTTACTTACAGATCAATGAGTTGTGATGGATTAAATAGTGACATGTGTAGGAAAGGACCTTGTAGGTAGTGTTTGATGTGATAAAGTAAAAATCCCATTTATTATTGATTTGATACATTTTTAAGGCCGATTCAATTTATTCATAAGAAAGACGTCTGAAAATATTCTTCCTTATGTATTTCAAGTTGTAAAAATACTAAATTTAAATCAGTAAACAGCCAATTTTTTTTCTTAAAGCTGTTTTGCTACCTCCATGTTGCAGTTTTTCTTATCCAAGTCTCCATGGATTTGTAGGACTTTGTTGGCTATGTAAAATAAAAAGAGTGGGATACTTGTGCAGACACTGTAGACTTCAATATATTTTGCAACAGTATGGCCTTTATCATCACTATTTACTGTTATTCATACCACTTATTATGTTACTGATAATTTTACTGCTCCTGGTATAAAATTTGTGAGCTATTCTCAATTCTCAATTTTTAATCAAATTTTCAATTACTGCCTACTAGTAATCAGTACTAATTGATGTTCTAAATATAATTTTGAAAAAATATTCTAATTTGTCTCATTTTCATTTCTTCTTTTAGTTTGTTGTGTGGCTGTGAGGAACTGCTTGGAATGCCGGCAAAGGCAAAGAGAGAGAGTAAACAAGACATCATTAATAGGAGGTAAAACTCAAGATGCTCTTCAGGGTGTAACAGCATCAGCAGCAACCAAGGTAACTGAGCCTTAAGTAACCAACAGCAATGATGAAAAGTCTGAAACACCATTTTTTTTAGATCATAAAATAATTGCAACTGCCTTCTCAAATATCTGGCAAAAGCTTAGGTTTTTCCTTTTAACTGGTTTATGGTAAAAGTATGTGAGGAGGCTTATTTGAAAGATGAAAACCTTGATGCAGGAGTATGACTGGAGCAATTCCAACCAGCTTTTGCACTCTTGCTTGGCCTTCTTGAAAAAACAATCCCTTTACTCACCTCTGTCATTTATACCTGCATAGATTTTTTTATTCCGTCAGGGTACTCTCCAATTCGGATGAAATCCTGCAATTGCATCTCTGTTGGTGGAATATCTGAGTTCCAATGGCTTCAACAGACCTTTGAGTACATATTAGGCATCAGTATTTACTATCTGCTTTTAGAAGTGAATTTTATTGGTAATTCAGTTACCACTGAGTTTTTAGTGTTATTAATTCATTCTTCTATTTTTTATCTTTTTTTAACTTTTTCACAGCTGTAAGACTTTACAGATACAGAAATTAAAATCTGAAATAATTCAGCGGGGCCCATGACTAAAATACAATACATTGCATGCTGTAACGGATCCCTTCTTTTTCTGCTATTATATTTTCATTACTAAATCAGTATTTTTTCATCTCTAAAGACTTTTTCAAACAGTTTTTACAAAATTAGCTCCTTTCACAATATTATTTCATTAAATCTCACAAAGACATTATATTTTTCGATATTGTCGCATTCAATGCAAGGAAAATCACTATAAGACTTTTAGGTGTTCAGGCCTCACATGTAATACATTTTATTTTTTAAAGGAAGCATGCCATTCTGCGTTTTTTAAATAGTAAGTTATTTTATAAGTAGTCTGCAGTAAGTCTCAGCAAAATTAACATTTATTTTTATATTTCTGTTTAGCATTTTCAAACATAATATGCATTTTAGAAATAATTTATTGTTCTGCTATGAAGCAACTGTAATCTGAAACAGACTAGTGAAAATTACTATCTTAACTCTGTCTAGAGATACAGTCATTCCAAACTACTGGAAAGATGTAACAATTTATATCTAAGTAGTATTAAGACAGTAATTCAAAGCATCACTTTATTTCTGTTTTTATCTGAGTATTATGTGGAATACCATCTAAGACTGATGTACTAGCTAAAACATGTCAAATTAAGGTTCTAACAGAAATGCTTTGATATTTTGAGACAACAAAAATTTCACTACTTTTTATTTTTAGACTCCCCTTGAAAATGTCCCTGGAAATCTTTCTCCCATAAAAGACCCTGATAGGCTTCTTCAGGATGTTGATATTAATCGTCTACGAGCAGTTGTTTTTCGTGATGTGGTGAGTAATATGTGCTGTAATTCTTTCTCTTGTAAAATCATCACTTCTATTTTGAAGGAGATTTTGGTTGTACCTAAATTAAAAATATCCTTAATGTGTGGCACTTCATAAATAATCTGCAAGCTATCTGCTTGGAACTTGGTAACTACCAGCCACCTTCTGTACTTAAAAATTATATTGATTAAGCTATTTGAGATTAGTAGTTAACTGTAATAGTTAAGTAGTAGCCTTAATCTTATACTAGCCAATCACAGCCAAGATAAACAATTTATGACTTATGTTGATAAAAATTTGATTACTAAAGGTGTCAACTATTTGTCTAACCGGGGTAGAAAGAAGAATTAGTATGTATGTTACAGAAATGCAGAAAATCGGTTTGTAAACACAATTCTTACTTCTGCTGAACATACTTATGTATGTAAACATACATTAAAATGTTTTTCAGATTTTTCTGCCATGGTTTTTAGCACAAAACTGTACCACAATGTACTTGTTTTTGAATGTAGTATATTAGGAATTATTACTGTATACCTGCAAGTACATATCTTAATTAAATTTAATTAATTTAAATTCTCCAACCTGATTTCAAAGTGGCAATATTCTGTCACCTTTTCTTAACTAATGGAAAAAAGAATAAAAGAAAGCATGTTTCTGGAAGTTCTATGAAATAAATTAATAGGATAATTTCTAGTTATTTTAAGACTTGTACAAACATGTAGCCAGGTTAAATAACACCTAGAAAACATGGAAAACAAGCACTGGATTTGTAATAGAAAGTACATACTTATGGAATAAAGAAAAGATGAAACCACTATAGGAGTAGATAGAAACTAGTTTTCATTTTATCATGTTAAGTTTTGCACTATAATAATAATAAAAGGCGTTTCAGTTGAATTAGAGCAATTTAATCTCAATCAGGATAATATCTAAGCCATAGATGGCAGTTCTCCTTGAACAGTAGATTACATGGGATGAGAAGAAAGGATTATAGCAAAGTTATAGTGGTCCTGGCTTTCACTTAGCTCAGTCTCAGAAACCTAGGATTGCTGCTGACAACTCCTGTGAAAGGGAAATCAGAATATACAAGCCGGAGTTTATTTCTGGAAGAAAAACAGTGGTACATTCTCATTGCTTTTATGTATTACCAGAAGCTGTTATGCCCACTTATGCATCCAGTGTCAGCTAGAGAAACATAACTGCTCTTAGATTTCTCTCTCAGTAATCATACCCTTTACCCCCTTCTGTCAGGGCCTTCACAATCTCCTCCTTGGGGCAGCAGAAGACAGTTGCCCCTGCTGCCAGAAAGCCTTTAAAGCACTCTCAGAGTAGAGTCAGGCCTCTGTTTTGAAAAAAAAGTCCAAGACTCGCGAGATTTGTGTGGTTGCCAAATTACCTCCAAAATTCAGGACTTATAAAGTGCTCTGTGTGTGTACTACTCCACTGAAAATCCACTCAGCCTTCAGCGTTATCCAATTGCTGCTATGCTGGCAGAAGCAGCATTTCAGAAAGGTTTTATCTATTAAGCCTTGTGATGATCTTGTACGAAAATTCTATGAAAATATTCAATATCCTAGATGTGTTCTTTTTCCCTGGCACAGGATGACAGCAAACAAGCTCAATTCCTAGCTTTGGCAGTAGTTTACTTCATCTCTGTCCTGATGGTCTCCAAGTACCGCGACATCCTGGAGCCACAGCGAGAAACGGCGAGGTCTGGGAGCCAGGCAGGTAGAAATATCAGACAAGAAATAAATTCACCAACAAGTACAGGTAAATTTGTTTTCTTCAAATGTTATGTAATTTATTTAATTATTTTTTTTTAGTACCATAATTATTTTACTACGAAGTATTTTTAGTGAGTGGCTTAAGATCCTAATAAGAAATTATATATTACTTTATTTCAGTATAATAATTTGGCATTTTGAAATGCATATTTCAGGTACTCTCTATATTTGCTTATATGGTATTACTAATTTTAATTTGTATAGTTTTTAATGGTTTTATTTTTCTTTAATTTGAAAACAATTTTAAAGAAACAGGGTTCTCGCTGGAGTCAAAGTTGTAAAGTACAAGGTAGTTCACCAAAAATCTTCCTGAATCTGTTACATGTTAGGAAGAACAGATATCTTTATACTAGGAAATTAATAAACAGAGAATACAGCTGCTTGTCTGTGTGAGCTCCTTTTGTTTGAGGGAGGAGGTTTGTAAAAGACGTAGTAGTGGAGGACTGAGTACTTTCTTGGGGTCCTGCTGTATTGGTGCCTGCATTTAAAAGCCTATAGTAACAATAGAATAAAAAAAAAAACATTGCTATTGCCCTCTTTGACTGAACTGGTTGTGATTTGTTTTAGTAGTAGTGGTTTTACTGGCATGTGTTCTTCAGCCCGAAAGGAGGGAGTCTGTAAGGTGTCAGAACCTGTTAGAAATGAGGGATGCAAAACTCATACCACTTTGTTTCAAAAAGTTTGCACTCAGTCCAGTATTTTATTTTTTCAAGACTGATTGGATTGATAATAACTGTACCTTCTGTGTTATGAGAGTTGAAAACAGGAGCTTCATTTGTCCACAGATTTTTTTGGTGTGTGTTTTTGTTCTTGTATTGATCTTTAATTGCTTTCTTCTTTTATGGAGTTGCTAATTTTCATTCTTCATAGAATTTTTCTTCCAATTTGTGTCATATTCACATTTAGTCATTATGATTCATCATGATGCTTTAATTTGCTAAGTTTACGTAATTTTCTGAGGTCAATGTGCTTGTAGGCTTCCCATTTTAAAACCACATGAACATAGTCAGTTAAGAGAAATCATAATTCTTTTTGCCTTCCTGATTTAATGTTATGGTTCTGAACTAAGAAACTGCTGCTTTCATCCATGATTGTCTTGCCTATTTGCTTGTATATATCTATCTATCTATCTATCTGTGTCTTTTTTTCCCTATAAATGTTGCTCTTGAAGTGCCCAAATAATAGGTATGCTGCTTCCTATCTCTTGATACAGAATTTATTTTTTTTCTTTTAGAAATGCCTTTTTTTGTGTTGTTGGTAATACCATATTTGCATGTTTCAATGAGATAGGATATCTGTCATGGATCCACAGTGGACCAGGCCACACATGAATACTAGCTGGCTCACATTTGATTCCATGATTTTCTCCACAGTTGTGGTCATACCATCTATCCCTCACCCAAGTTTGAACCATGGATTCCTTGCCAAGTTAATTCCTGAGCAGAGCTTTGCCCACTCATTTTACAAAGGTAATATTAACATCATCTCCTAACCTGTTTGGGTGTTCTTATTTAATGTAATGCACTTCAAGAACTAAATGTGATGTTACTGTTGATAAATAAGTATACGCCTCAGGTTACATGGAGATCAGACCTGATGATACCTTTAAGACTTCAACTTCCTGCCTGCATTTTTCTAGAAAATCTCTTCCCATTTTTACAACAACTTATTATATTTAATTATTATAAAATAAAAGGAAACAAACAAACAAAAAAAAAGCAACAAACAGTCAGGAGAAAGGAAAGGATATAGGAAAATTTAAATGCTTTTGGTTTGTGGTTATTCTGCTACAATTAGGTCCATAAAAATAAAAAAAATAAAAATAAAATCAGTCCTGTTTTGAAAATATTGCATACCACATAAAGTATAAAACAGTTTTGTAGCATTCCCTTTCCCTGTATCTTTTCCTGTTCTTTTGCCTTCTTTTCTCGCTTTTTTCCTCGCCTTCCTGATGGTATGTAAACCTCTGATATTGTATGTGAATTATTTTATGCTTGTTAGTTAATGTTCTGTGCTGTGTTTCTCTTGAAAGAAACCAATTTTTCTACCAAAGCAACTATTATATGTTTTGGGCCTGATTTGTTTTGTTTTGTTTGTTTGTCTGTTTTAATAGATTCTCTCTCAGGTAGGAACATGGAGGTTTTTTGTCATTTCTTGAAAAAGAGAGGGTTACCTGAAAGTAAAATTAGACAAGCTTGCATGTACATTTCCACAATTTGCATGCACTTTGCTGTAAACACAGAATGTAAAAGAATTTTCAAAATATAATCTGATGAAAATGTCCTTGGTATCATTTTGTAAAATCTCACTGGGTAGAAAGACCAATTTATAAAAAGCATAAGTGATTTAGAATGCATCCAATTTGTAAAGAAAAGAATAGCTAATATCCAACTTCAGTAATCAGGTGACTTAGGCTTGTCATATGCTGTTCTGGGAGTATTATGTTAAGATACTTTTTACATCAACTTAAACTATCACTATGTTAATCTGGCATTTCTTTAGCTTTGATGTGTGCATGTCTATATATTATAAATTGCTTTGGTTTCTAACAGTGTGTAAGCTTGGGTTTGTGGCTTTGATTCATAAGATTATTGTCTGCCATATAAAGAAGAAGATATTTTTTATTACTCAATATTATATTAATATATGATTTTATTAGCTATTGTGCTTGTTTTACCTTGAGTTCAAGTAAAATAGTTTTGGTTTTGAAATAGTTCAATAGAGCTACATTAAAAGTTTGAGCAGGTTAGGAAAAAAAAGTGTTTTGGCTTAAAATATAAATTATTCTGTAAAGGAAATTTTATCTGCGGTTAGTTATTTTATTTGTTGATATCATCAGATCCTTAAGGGTTTTTATTCTGTAGGTCTCACTGTCATACTCTTTACAGCTTCACCCATTGGAGGAAAAATAATTCCACTTTTTATATTGTGAACACAGTTCTTCAGTGCTGAACATAAGCAAAAAATTAAATGAAAAAATTTGCAAATGCTGTCGGGAAAGTCAAAACATATTTTGTCATTTCAAGAGAATCTTTCATTCTAGTGGATAAGCCAATTGGTTTCTTTTTAGTGACGTGACTTGCTTTCAGATGTTGGCAGAAAATGTAATTTTTGAATATTATTTTACATTTTAAGGTATTTTTACTTAATACAGAGCAGTTTAGTGTATTGTTAAAATTAACAAAACATTTTTAAAGCAAAATCCTACTTATTAAAAAATTGACAGAAATTAATTGTTAACTGGTCCATATGGCACTAGTTGGATATAAAAAATTCTTTGCTTTTTTATCAAGCAAATTATATCACAATTGTTAGAACTGTACAGGAAAAGATCTCTATGAATTCAGGAAGAGGGATTGACTCCTTAAAAGGAAACCATTTCTCCATTTTTAGTAGAATCTAAGTATCTGACCAGGAAGAAACTTACCAGGGAAATGGTAAGATAGAATTAGGTATATTACCAGTATTTAAGATAATGATTTTGTTCTTAGTGACGCTTTTTTTCTTTTTTTTTTCTTCCCTTTCTTTTACATGGGGCAATATCTTTAGTTAAAATCTATTTAGTGTGAGGCCCTACTTGTCTCAGTTGCATTGCAGTATGTGATCAGCAAATGCTTCCCAAAAGTAACGGCAGCTGGTGTCAAGTGTGGATTATAAGAATTTTAACATAATTTTATTTTATTTGAAACTTTTCCATTATCATCATAAAAAATATTAAACTTTGCCTTCTTTATTGGTATTACTGTATATGAATAAAAGTATTGAAATAAAAGACCTTAAAATATATTTTGCAGAGAAATATATTCTACCCTTACATACATATGTTTGTAGATGGCAAAATTATGTTTCTTTTATTATTATTCAGATGTTGCTCATAAACTAGGTGTTATGGTGCTTGAAGAAAAAACTTCACACCCAGGAAGGAAAAACTATTATGGTAGTGTCCATGACTACCATTTAACAATAAAAATATTTATTTCTTTATAATATTCTATACCTCTGCATTTATTTTTCCTTCTAACCTGATCCATGAGGAGACAAAAATATATCTGTATCTGTAGATTTATTCTTATCATAAGTTTGTTGAAATTGCTTGTGTTTCTCCTGTTTGTTTCCAGTAACTTTAAAGGAACTCCAGTACTTCTAAATTAGTCAGGGTGTACTCAGACAAAGCAGATCTTGCAAAATTAAGAGAAAGTTCTCTGTCTTCAATTTAGGTCATATATAGCATTACCCTTTAAGTAATTCATTATCAGACTCTCAAGGGAAATGGCAGATCACAACTTTTCTCTGTCATCTGAAGGTTGTCTGAGAAACATAGTCCTACAAAAGTAAATGCTGCAGACTCGCTTCTTCCTGTTCATAATACTAAAGAATTGCTTAAATTAAAAATTAATTAATCAAATAAGCAAAATAGGGAGATTTAGTAAAGATGAGAATAGCATTAAAAATTATTGACCAAAATCTCTGTATGGGATTTTCAGGGTTTTGTCTCAAAATCTTCAGTCATTCATGCAAGAATTCTACTTCCTGGAAAATATTAGTAGTGAATCACTATTTGAGCTAGTCATCTTCATCTCCCTTAAAAGTAGGTGAAGAGAGGTTAGGGCATGTTTAGGGTACAGTTCATCTGACCTGCTTTGAGATTTACTGGTCACTAGAAATGCCTATCTTTCTTCGTTCACTGTAGCTGTCATTGTAGACCTCTGCCTTGGTCAGATCAATCCTGACTCCTGCGACATGGCTTAACCCAACTCCAGACACAAACACTGGATTATGACAAAAGCTGTAATCAAATTCTTTGATGACAGGTACTTAATCCAATCATGATATTATGTGTCTTAGTAATATCCCTGTCCATATCAATAATTGTTTACATATATGTTCATAGATAAAACTGTGTTAGTCAAGACATCATTACTGGTTAGCAAGACCTACCCTTGTGAACTTAGCATAAAGAGCCAAAATTTTCATTTCTAAAATGGGAGCAATTGGAAAAGCTTAGAAAATACTGGCTTGTTCTCTGATGATTTCTCTGCTTAGATAAGGATATTTTCCCAAAATTGGTATGAAAAAATCTGTGTTATGTCTGGAACATGTGAACTAGAGACAGAAAAACTGAGAGCAGCCCTTTCTTTTATGAGGCAGGGGATAATCAGTACATACTTTGAGAGAGAAATACCTTTTCATCAGAATAAGAGGAGAGATAGAGGAACATGGTATCTTCTATTAATAAAAGCTAATCAGCCTTACCATGTAAAACCAAGTAATTTCTTCAAATTACAGCTACCAATTTCAAGTAGATTTAGCTATAGTGGTCAGGATCACTTGAAATGAGTTTTTTCGCTTCTGGTTGTTATTGAAGCCGTCCTTGCTTACCTTGAAGGTTTAGTGGGCTATCCCTTTCAACAGCGTTTCCACATCTCCAACAGTAGAAAAGTGTGAATCTTTTTTTTTCCTTTTTACACTTCAGCTGACATCCTGTTAATAACTGAGAACACAATGTTAACCAAGTAATGAATAGATATTTTCAGTTGAAAATTGATGTTTCTATTTGCATTATTCAGGAGTTTTTCAGAAATGAAAGTGTGGCAATGGTGCAGTTCAGCTTATAACGTATTGTGTGAAGCAAATCAATATGTAGGGTATCAGAAACTTCTACCAAAAATTGATTGGCTTTTCCACTCTCTTGTTATCATTGCCTGTTTTTTTCCCAAAGCACTGTAAAACAAAAGATTTCTTAAAGGTATGTGGTGCGGATAGACTGGAAGATATTGATTTATTTTTCTTGACAGAATGAACTATATTAAAATGTTGCGGAAACAGCTTTCTCTTTGAAGACAAAAAAAATATCCAGTTTTTCCAGTCTCCTAGGTATATAGTACTCTGGGAATTACATTTCTACACTGTTGTTTGTATTTCTAATGTAGTAGCATGGAGATTTCCAGGCTATTTTTAAACTATTTTGCATAAGGGTAACAGCCTCTGTATGCAAAGTGGACTAAAGGACTAATTTCCATTGTCTATGAAAATATTCTTTGCCTCAGGAAGTCCTGACAAAACTCATGTCTCCATCCTCCTCAAAATCCAGTTGTATACATATTTCCAAGAAAGGACCATGCTATGAGGAACCTGGGTGATAATCATGATTATCATAAAATTCCAATTCTACTGAGTTTCTGCCTCCTGCTCAAAATAATCATACTGCTCTTCTGATGAAACATATGTTTCTCATTCCAACTACATCCGAAAAGACAGGCATTTGAAGATCATGAGTTAGTAATGAATACATCTTAATCTATTATTTATTGCCCTTTACCCACTATTTAAGGCATCATAGTAGATGTTTGCACATATATTTCATTATTAATGGATCAGTCATTATTTATGCATGAAGCAGTTGTAATAGGGATTTTTGTAAGTTACATCAGTATTTATTTTCATTTATTTGTACAAATTACAAATGTTTTAAAAGTGTTTCAAAAACTTTTATTTTTTAAAAAGTAGTGCTTAAACCAAAATGTTTTAATATGAGTTTCATTGTCTATATGGAACTATACTCTGTGCTCCACTGCTAACTTTTGTTGCTGGATGCTGTAACCTATGTGGGAGATTTAAATTTCTTTTCTAAGAAATGTTTAATTACAAAACCACCATCTTTCTCCGCATGCATCAGAAATACAGATATTATCATAAGTACCTCTAAAGTAATTTATTTTTAAAATTTTGTAGGTTTGAGTTTACACAGTACAAAATAAATGAATAAAAATATAAACTGAAAAAAATAGGGAAATTCACCTAGGAAAAAAAAACATATTATGATATTTTTCCTAATTTCTCTTTACGTTTTGTTTCAAAATGTAAGTACCTGGTTTACTCTAAGGCTAATATTTCTTTAATATGACTTCTCATTTTCTTATTTTTATTGTATCTTTTTGGTATCTTTTAGTTAATATCTTGGTAATGCTTTGGTTTAAGACTGCTGACATTTTGTTTGGCAGCCAGGTAATCAATCAGACTGATGTCTTATCCATCCAACATTGAGTGAAAGACCTTTGATTGGTGACGAGGAATTAAGACATTGATTAAAGACATTGCCAAAACAGATCAAGAGGTTGTGTCTGTCATATACAGCTCTTTCACTGTCCTTTATATGGTCAAGGTAGAAAGAACTGTCCTGTGTGCCCACCTTAGTGACTGCAGGGAAAGAAACAAATTATAAGACTTTCGAGGAATTTGAGCACATAGAAAATATTTCCAGTGAACAAAAAGAGATGTGCACTGACACATGTCCAGCTGTGAACAGGGGCTGATGATAACTGTCCTCTTCAATCACTTCCCAATCTTGATTTTCCCACCCTAAGTCTCTCCTGCTCTATTCCTCTCCCATTTCATTGCCTCTCTGCTTTTCTTGGTTGACCGCTATATCCCTTCTCCTCAAAAATCCACTGCGGCTAACAGGAAAATTCCCAACCTTCTGTCTTAAATCTCCTGTACCAAGATCTGTGCCCTTCCAATTGCCAACCCACCCTAGAGTACTTCCTATCTGACCTTCTTCGGTCCCCTCATTTTCAGCTGTGTTCCTTTGCCCTCAGCCACACATACCAGAGCCCTGAGGTATCGTACCTGTGGTTTTCCTCTTCCCAGCCAGAGGCTGCCATGGCACGTGCTCTAGTTCCGCCTCTTTGTGTGCACATGTAACAGCAAGTTGGCATGCTGTTAGACAGCTGAATCTGCACTGTTGAATCGCTGTCCTTATGAAAGGAAAGGGACAGTGTTTGGTCTTGCAAGCATTTCAGAAACCTGGATAAAGATGTTGGCTAAATAACAGATGCAGGCTAAATGCGGGCTGCATTTATCAAATGTTTTTGTAGAGAAAAGACTGATAGTGAAAGAATGGAAAATTGTAATGCTAAGCAAGGCTCTTTTCCCTCACATTTTCATAATACAATTTACAAAGAACTTGTTTAAAAGTATTTTAGAACAGCAAATTAGTTCTGCTGTCAGCGTTGTTCATGTTGCGTTGCCTCAGAAATAACAGAACCCCATGAAGTCTGTTAGTGGGACATGACCAAATTTGCCTACTAATGCATAGTTACATGAAGATTAATACCAGCCAAGCTGCCAAAATTAGTAGATTCTACAGGGTTGGGCCATGATCAGAATCACTATAAGGGGAAATTTTACTCTGGTCTGCTTATAACTTTCACAGAGAAATAAAAATGCCACCAGAAAAGAAGGTCCTGAGTAGCAGATAGAGAGCAGATTGGAATTCTAATGCTTCTTTTAGGGGGATTCTCCTCACTGTTGTGCCTCAACCTCCAGGGGCATTTCTACTGCAAGTCAGTTCTTGCTTACTTCTCTCAATGTACTTTTAAATCAGGCCCTTATTTCTCTTTGTTCTGTTCCCGTATTTAGTTTCTCATCTCAATTCAATTGTGCTGCTTCTTACACATGAAAATTAGTAGACTGATGTTGCAGGGAAGAATTTTTCCACTGTCTTTATGGCCTACAGTTTAGGAATTGATTAGTTGACTCTTCCACCTATGGAGGAAGCTGTAAGATCACTGCCTACTTGGAATGAAAGCAAATTCAGCTTTTAGGCACTGTTTCTAGAAGTTTGTAGAAGACTAAAAAGGGTTTATAAAAGGCAACTATTAAGGTTATCACCAGTGCTTTAAGACAGCTATGCAGAAAATAACTCATAAATTTTTCAGAGCAAATGCAGACAAAGGTGGCAGCAAGTCTTGTATGAAGATTGCCTGAACCCTTCCACTGCCAAATGTTTCTCTATTGTTTACAGCAGAAATCTGACCATTATTTGGGATAGTACTACTTCCCAATATTTTTTTCAGCCATATTGTAAGCAATTAAAAGAAATTACTTTCATTCATCTTACTTTTGAATATTTCAGCAGATTTTTATCTAGTAGGTAGGTTTAACAATACTAAAAAGACAAGAAGATCACAGGAATATACACTTAATTTTTCCATCTTTTAAAAGTAAATAAATATTAAAATTGTGATTTGTGTAATCATTTTTTATAATGGCAAAATTGTGTGTATTTACCTTACATATGGAACGGCTCATTATTAGGTCAATAAACAGGGGGAGTGCGGGTTGTATATTTTAGCCATATGGAAGCAGTGCAAGACCTTTTTAGGTAACTCAGTAGGTTAAAACAATTACAATGCACTTCATAAATCACAAGCAAACAAGATATTTTAGGGAAGGAGCGTGACGGATGAGGTCACCAGATATACAATATGTCATTTAGTTAACTTGAGCCCATATTTTTCCCATAATGTAGTAGATGAACTCATTAGTTAGAATGAAAAACAGTAAGAAGGAGGCATCTGGCTTCCAACTGCCTGTTTCTGACAGGGTTAAGATCACTAGATCTAGTAATGATTCTGCTTTGTCTATTGACATGGCCTTGTGCTGTAGAAAACTGATGAGGTTTGCTGCAAATTTAGTGTCTTACTGTCACAGTGTTAGAACGTGGACAGATGCAATCAGTTGTGGCTTTGTTTCTGTTCAAGTTTACCATTTTACTAAGTTTATTTAAGTATTTAGGATTTTTATAAAAGAATAGACGCTTCTGGTTTAATATTTTTCTGAATCACTTCATGAAGTAGTATTTATTTCTGTATTTGCAAGGCAACAGAAATTCTAGGATGTGGTGTAAAAGAATACAGAACAGAACTTATGGATATGTAGTTTTATAAATAAAACTGGTCAGGTTTTGTGCCCTATGCTAATAACAATAATAGTAATAATAATGTTGATCCAGAAGGTCTTATAATACATCTTTACGGCCATATTTATGTGGATTTCACATATCCTAATTTGCTAGGATTCTTATCTGAAAGGCATTTAAGAAGTCTTATCAGTTTTGAATTTATTTTTTCTGAAGACACAAAAATAAATTAAACGTTTTAAACCGTTACTCATTTAGCTTGTTTGATGTTTTAAAAATGAGAGTTAATGCACTAGTACACTTAGTAGTTTTTAGGTATTGTTATTCTTTGTGATGAATCAGACTGAGCTGAATTGGCTTTGTGCAGCATATTTGTATTAAGTATTGGAGATGCAGTAAGAAAAGTAAAGATACAAATCTGATTTTTGTGGAAATGAAGTATCCATACAATTTCCTGAATATAGAACAACTCCCTTTGGTATTTTTGCCCTAAATCCTTTCAATTAGCGTTATGTATGTAGCTTTATAGTATGTCATATTGAAATGTTATGTCCACAAATATATAATTTTACTTCCATTTTTAGGGTCAAATGATGTAGGCCTCCCAGCATCCAGCATTTTATTTTCGTTTGGGAACAAAGGTTTGCAAGTCACCTGCTGAGTAAATAAGTATAGTTCTATTTATAGCATCTCAAAATTAGTTCTATTTTTTTTAACTTGGTATGCTGATTGGAAAACTTCTCCATAATCTCAGTTATGTATCAATGACTGTCACTTTACAAACTAAAAATTATTTGTGGTGATTTTGCAGTGTTTTTCTCATGCCAACCCTGCCTTTCTTTTTTTTTTTTTTTTAGTTTTCATCTACAGCTTGTTATGGGTGTTGTATAACTTCTCGGTATTAGTTTGGCCAGACTATGTCAGCCAAGCTCATTTCTGCAACAGTAGATCGCTGTGAATCTCCATAGTGGCACTTGGAGATTTCTCAAATATAAATGTGTACACAGTATTCCATAATGAATCCTTCCAGAGTGTTCTCTAATGCTGTTAATGCTTAGCTGTCACAGGAACTATTTATTCCAAAAAGTTTGGAGCCACATTTGCCTTTTCTGTGAGAGTATTGTATTGGTAGCTAAATAGTTACCAAGTAATTGATGTATCCAAGTTCTCCTCTTCAGACATTTACAGAAGATTAATTCCATTTATAATGGGAAGCTCTGTGATCTTCTCTAGATACAAAGCTTTCCATTATTAAATGTAATTTTCAATTCTGCCATAATACCTTCTTATCACTGTGCTTCTGTGACCATCAGTTGTACTTCATAATTTTGTCATCAGCAAATTTCACCACAATGTTTTTTATCTGAAACCTATTAAAAATTTGAACAAAATAGCTCCCATGGTAGTTTCTCTCAGTCTGATGAGTTTTTTTTCTTTTTTCTTGAAACTAACTGACGGCTCCTTCTTATCCAGTTTCTTTTCCCACATTCTAATAATTTCCAGGGTCTCATGACTAAATTACAATATGTTGTGACAACCCCAGCTTTACTGAATTTACTATATTGACCCTTACTTTCTCTGAAGTATAGGCATTTAAAAAGCTCTTTTAAGAAAATAATTTTTTAATCTCATTGCATTCCATTACTATTCTTTACTCCAAAAAAATCCTGAAATCTTGCTTTCTGTTGAAGGTTTGCAGTTGTCCAGCTGATTTTTTTCCTATCTCTTAAAAAGAGAAACCTTGTATGGTTTTCTCTAGTGATGTGTTACTATCTCCAGTCATCTGTTTGGAAAAAGTGCCAAAAGTTTGGCTACTAGACCAGTAATATCATGCATAGTAATATCATGGATGTTTCTTTCAAAATTGGCTTGGAGTCAGTTCATTACAACAGATTTTAAAATCTTTCTTCTGGTTTACTCAAGGTAGTTGACTTTCCACAACTGTATTTCTATCAGGTTTTCTGTCTTTAGTTTTCTGTTCAGCACTGTTTGCCTTAATGAAAATTGAGGTTGGGTGTGACCTAGTTTCACCATGTAGTGGACCATCGTCTTTTTTCAGTGCCCCCTTTTCATTTGCATAATAATGGAGCCTTATGCCATTTTATTCACCATACATTTCATGGGCAACAACCTGCTTTACTGGCTGTCCCAGTATAATCTTCCTTCAGTTGAGAGGTGTTGTCTTTGTATGGATGGAGTTTAAAGAGACAAGCAGAAAATTCATTAGGATCATTCTGTGGATCAGATGTCTTTCTGTGCCAAATATAGGCAGTACTAAGTAGATACGGATCTTTTTGCTTCCTGACCTGGCGGATGCTAAATGCATTTGATGCAGTTCATAAATTCAGTTTCTACTTCCTGCTTCACAAAGAAGACCTCATATCTATTTGATAAGATGTGTTTAAGGCACTTAAGAGAAAAAGGAGGAGGAAGTGGCTTCAGCGTTTATGGCTGTTAAAAGAAGAAAACAATGCTCCTTTATAATGATTCTCCTTCAACTTTTTAAAAGCCTCTTCTGTTCTTTCTTAATACTTGTAAATATGCAGAGGTTTACATGACCATTAGTTCAAACACATAAATAATCTCTTACAGATTTTTTTTTATGTGCAGATGCATGTACCCCCACTTATGCCCACATGCTAAATATGTATTTTTTACCTGACTGTACCAAAAATCAATAGTGAGTTATGAGATTGTTATTAAAGTTACATTTCTGAAGTACATTTTTTTGGTAACAGAGCTTCATTCAAATACATTATAAAATATTTCCTATAATATCTAAACCACTATATCAGAGCAAATAAAAAAAGTGTTCTTATTTCATACACAGGACAGCTAAATTTTATAATCAAGACAAGTAATTAATGAAAATAATGTAGTTTTAAAATAAACTTTAAAAGCATTTTGTCAAAAAAAATACCCAGTTTGTTTTTCTCTAACCAAAATTATGAATGTATAAATTACTCACAACTCTCGACTTTTGTCTAAGCATAGCGAATTATTCTTATTTAATAAAGATTTTCAATCTGTTTCACTGAAGTAATTAATAGAAGTATGGTCTTCTCGGTTACAAGATGTTGTAGAATCCTCTTCAATCTGGAAATGTTCCAAACTCAGCAGATTTCACTTGCCTATCTCTATGAAGCTATAGTTATTTTGTTCATTAATTTGTTCCTGAATTACAGAATTTTACCTTTTGTGGGAAAAGAAGAGGTATCTAAAAAATCAATAATAACACTTTTTTTTTCATGTATAAATTAATCTGTATTCAGTGCAATGATATGTGTGTAGAAATGTGTGTAATACACATTTTAAACAAAACACGAAGCAAACAAATGGTCTAGCAGTTTTCTTTTGAATTGAAGCTTAATATTTGATGACACCAATACAAAAGAATAAATTTTACAGTAAACTGAAAGCATAAATGATTGCAATTTTGCCTTCTAGTAGGCTTAAGGGTCAAACAATTCTTCAGTTGATAGGTTATAATTTTTAATGTTTTTTTTTTTTTTCTGGCAGTATTTTGCTGTTTGATTACTATGTGAGTAGTGGGCTGTAGTTTCTAAATGTCACTGAGTTTGTATAATGTGATTTTGGGCTCCCTCTTCCAAGCCTGTCTACATGCCAAACAGCTGTTGAAGGGAAAATGTTTTCTATGTAGAACGGGTTTTTAGGGTACATGGTAAAATACCATGATATGTGGTCTTTCTAACACATTTCTGTCATATAAAACCTTCTGATCATATTTTTAGTGGAAAATACCAAACTAAATTTTGTTCATAATCTCTATTTTGCTGCAGAGACACCAACTGTATTTCCAGAAAATATCAAAGATAAAGAAACACCAACACCGGTTGAAGATATTCAGCTGGAAAGTTCTATTCCTCATACAGATTCTGGAATTGGAGATGAACAGATGCCCAGTATTTTGAATGGGACAGACTTAGAGACCAGCACAGGTCCTGATGCTATGAGTGAGCTGTTGTCTACTTTGTCTTCAGAAGTGAAGAAATCTCAGGAGAGCTTAACAGAAAGCCCCAGTGAAATTCTGAAACCTGCATCTTCAATATCCAGTATCAGCCAAAGTAAAGGAATCAATGTCAAGGAAATACTGAAAAGTCTTGTGGCAGCCCCTGTTGAAATTGCAGAGTGTGGCCCGGATCCAATCCCTTACCCAGATCCTGCACTGAAGAGAGAAGCTCAGGCTATTCTTCCCATGCAGTTTCACTCATTTGACAGGTATATAGTTGGACTCCTTATTTTATATTGATGTAATTCAGAAGTTTGAAGGGCTTTTATTTCTTCAGGAAGGTTATTCTGCTTTTGGTTTGTATTAAAGAATGTTAAAAACAACTACACTGTGTCTCCCTTTGTGCATTACCAACAGATCATGTAGTATAGACAAAAGTAATTCACCTTGTCTTTCTCTGTTAGGGAATAAAACTCTATGAAGTACTTGGAAAACAAGCCTGTTGCAAAGAAATATATGTGCAATAAAATCTTTTTATTCTTTAAAACAGCATTTTAGTGAGAAGGAGGAGGGGTAATATCTGCTGATATAGAACAGATTGTGCAGAAATTCAGTTGAGTATTCTTTCAAAGGCTTAAATCTAAATTGGATCCATCACTGAACTGTTTTCTGGTACTGAAATGCTTTGACCATGGCAAATTGTTTTCTTGGTCATGGTAGAAACCAGTTTCCTTTTAGGTCTTTAAAAAACAGAAGTTGTTAAAGCTCAGAAGTTAGAGCTTAAAACTAAACTCATGAACATTTCTATGAAGAGTCTTTTGTTTTGTTTCTTGGGCTGTATCTTCCTAGTTTCTAATTAATATACTTGCCTTTAAAAGTCCAGTCCCTCTCAGTTATCCTGAGCATAGAAATTGTGATGTTGTGCAATTCTCAGCATCCTTCCAGAAGGTTAGTCCCATCCACTGAGAGTTTAGACCTAAGTCTTGTGAGTGTATTTTCCATCCTTTCAGTTTCTTCATAAAAATGTTTTTAAAATGTTAAAAATAGAATCAAGACTTGAAGATAATTTAAGACATGTCTTGAAAACCTAATATATTAGTTTATCAGGCAGTTACAGGAGATAAAATACAGAAGGAAATAAATAAGGCAGAAAAGAGTTATATTGTGATTTATTTGGAAAAAAAATCTGTATTTACAGCACAGCCTAATGTCTTGTATGTAAGTACTAAGGCTGCTTTTCTGAAATAATTCAATTAACAATCAGATAGTATCTGTTGTAAGAAAGATTATTTTATCAAGATAGGAAAAGTGAAATATACTTTAGAAGCTGTTAATATATCCCTTTTTAATAGTATTTTTAGGTCTTTTCTAGAGAAAGCTTATTTAAAGAGCTTTTTTACTAAGATGATTTTTTTTTTTAGTTCATCAATCTGCATATTTTCATTTTAGATTGATTTCAATAAGAAGTGAAAAATATTTTTTTTCTATCTATACAGTTAGGAACTTTTCCTTATCCTCTATGACAAACCACCATATTCCAAAACGCATTCTTGTACATTAAGCAGTATAAAACATCATGCTACATGTAGAAATAATCAATTTAACTGTGATCACCAAAAAAAGGTTACTTTATCTTAAATTTCTACCTGGGTTAATAAGAAAAATATTTCACTAGAGAGCTCTGGTTGATTCACAAAATGCCAGTCACCTAAATTAAAAGGAGCACATCACCTCATGAGATGTCTTTGTCACTGTTAGAGGGAACTTGACATCAAGGTGATTGAAGACATGGATTTTACTCTGCACTTCTAAATTATAGCTCCATAAGAAAGCATTAAGAACTCTAAGGGCCTGCACTTGGTTGGCCATAACCTTTATTTAATATGAGCACCTCCATTTAGTTGTTCTTGCAACAATGTGACTGCTTGTACCTTTTGAACATCATTTGTAGTAGTAGTAGTAGATAATATAGAATTATGAAATTATTTAAGAGGTGCCTCATGTCTAGGGCTTATAAGTTTTGATAGATATTTCATACTTAATAAGTTTAGCAGCTAATGAGTTTAGTGGTTTGCTTTTTCCCTGACCTGTTACTCTGCTGATCAATTTTCATTATTTCCTGTACAAATTGCACCACTCTGTTTGTATCTTGGTAGCCTACATTGTATATGTCAGCCTTTGAAATTGTTCACTTCTTCAGGAAAAAAAAAAAAAGCGTTAATGGGTGTTAATTGTCTAATTTTTAGACAAAATAATTCACATAATTAAAATTTACATAATTTTTGGTGGGTTTTTTTTTTTTTCCTCTTAAATAAATGATCCTGCTGTCTGATTTTGGTTAATGAGGTAGATGATGATTTTTAGTATAACCAACAGCTATGAAGGGAAAAATGGCAGGTTCAGGCAAGTCCAGCAGATTGGGAAATGTTGCATTCTTTTATCCAGCTAAACAAATGTTTTTGAACTGTGGGTATCTTGATAAAAATACAGATGTAGCCCACAGGACCTCAACTGACTGTTTACACTCCATGGCTGCATTATTGAATGATACCCTCTATTCAAGCAAGTATTCCTCTGTGCAGATTTTTCATATTTCCAGAGTACTTACTTGACCACTGTAACAATCCTTGGATGGTCATGGTGTTACTTTTCCAAATTACAAAGGTGGAGCAGATTCAGATCCTGATCCTATAACTTTTCAAGGGGAATGAAACAAGGGTTAGGGGGAAAAAAACTTGACTAGTATATTGAAAGAGTAACTGAAGAAATTTAAGTATTAATTGAGAAAGCAACATGAATTTTACCTAGTGATGATTTCTGAACATTTTATTTCCTGTAGTATCCCAATAACTTGGAAAAGTGAAAAAAACCCAAAAAAACAGAAAGATTGTCTTTCTGTACTTGCTCACATAAATGAAATCATGTTTATTAATATAAAATAACAAGTAAATAAGATAAACTGGGGTTTTTTTGGGTTTTTTGGTTTTTTTTTTAAGCTAGAACTATGCCTGTAAAACATATTTCTGTAGGCTCTTGTGTTGCTGTAGTTTATGCAGCTTTTGGTACTTCACTGAGCAATGTGGCTGTTGGTCATCTTTATTGTCCCTGAGGAGAACCATGAGCAACGGAGTGTATTGTTTTGTCAGGTTCTATTTCTTTCAGGTTTTATAAAATAAGCACAGTGATTCCATATTTATAAGCAAATCTAGGTTAGAGAAATGTATTTTTCACATTAATCTGAAGATATCCCTTAGTCCTTATGAGGCTAGTTTTTTGGGTTTTGTGGTTTTTTTTTCACTTGGATGTCTGAGTGCCTAGCAAAAGAGCACAGTTGAAGTAATTTTCTTTAATTATGATCACAGACGAAGGTAAACACCATATACAGTAAACTCCTGTAAAGAGAATTGAAATTAAGAACTGTATTTTAGTATTTACTACGGCATGTTTTGCTCTGCATGTTCTTCTAATTACACATTGCTAATGTGTTGGTAAGAGTTATTTTGTAACAGGCTACCGCCTATTCTCCCGTGGAATTTGCGCAGTTGTAAATGAAACATAAAAGCAGAAAAAGTGCCCAGCATGTTTTATCAAATGGGAGCTGTGTGTAGCTAATGTATGCAGCAGTTCGAGTGCTATCAAATGTAAATGATGAGGTGATATTGATGAAAGGAGGGGATTGAGGTCTCGGGGGGCGCTGATGACGGATTGAACAGAAGCGGCCTTGCGCCGCACGTAACTCAAGTCTGTCGTCTTCACCACTCAAAGCCGTAATGGGAGGTGGCAGTCTGAAATGAGTTGCCACGGCAAAGAGTATTATTTTTGAAATGCTTTCACACAAATCACTAGGCCCTGCATACAACTTAGTTTCATGCTTTAATGTCATCAGGAGGCACAAATTGGTGTGTCTAATTGTTTGCCACCTGCCAGCAAAATGAGCTGCCAGGCAGCCAGACGGGTTTGATTGTCTGTCAGCTCTTCAATAGATTGAGAGTGACAACATCAAAAATTTCACTTCAAACTCTGAAGCTTTGAGCAGCTTTTCAGAGACCTCTTCCCCACAAGTGCTTCTGGACAACTGCATTTTTCAATTAGTTTTCAATATATTGCTGCCTTCTGCCTCATCTGTCTTAAGGTAGCTGTAATTACATTATGAGCTATATAAACAGATTTCTGGGACACAGGAGCCTGGATCCTCAAAGTTATGACATGTCTTTTAACGTCAGACCGAATTTTTTGAAAATGGCATCCAGGTTGACATTTTTAGAAGCAAACACAAAGGGTTATTTCACCTAGATTTGCGACTAATGGAGCATAACTCACCAATAATACCTTTTTGCCTTCTCATCTTTTGTCTGACAAAATTCAGTCGCTTTTACTGATTTTTAAGGTTTGGGGATTTCTTGTTTCTTTTTTGTTGATCAATTTGCATTGGTCTCACTAGATGCAACCTAGATCATTATGATTTTTGAATTTGTTTGTGATTCTACTCAATTTTGCATTTTGAAGCTTACACTTGTTCATCTCTATTTTTTTCTAGTAGAGATTTCTTAGATAGGTGCTATTACTGAAATTGAGAATGCTTGTGGCTTTGTGTCTCATTATTTTTTCAAACTGAAGTAATTTACATGCATATTTTCTCTTCTTAGAATTATTTCAATGGGAAAAATGCTTGTATAAGCAGAAAATCTTGAGTTCTTAGAAATTAAAAGATCAGTTATTTTTACTGCTATTAAAGATGTGTGTCCATTTTAATCCATTATCATTTCCTAAATGGGAAGAGTATAGGCTTGCTTAGTTTACTTCTTGGTGAAGTCTTTAGAACAGATTTGAGAATACTTTGGAGAACACATCTTTGAAGTATTTTAGTTTTGATTTTTGCAGGTTTTTGGTTTTTTTTTCACCCTGACAGAAGGACCTTGCAACCAGTTTTAAACGTGCTAGAAGAGGTGGACAACTTGTGAGATCCAGTCAGGTCTCATACATGTCCTTCCCATTAATACAGAGACAGGTGGTCTTCAAAAATATGTTTAATTTTATGTAGGTATGCTATATTTAGATGGATAACTTAAGAGAATCGATGTGTTTTGCTAGAATATGGCAGTGGGATGTTCTTTTTTTCTTTTTTTTCTTTTTTTTTATAGTCAATAATAGAATGGGAAAAGACAAGAATTGTGAGAGAAGATGCACTGAAGGATCGAATAGGGAGGTTCAATGTCTATCTGTTGTATGATTTCCTGCCTTTGGGAGGTCATTGGCATGCAGTAGTCTGCTAATTCATTTAAATAGGAGGCCATATTCATGTTAGAGTCATTAGATTCTCCAAATTATGGCTTGCTGAAAAATAGATTTGATTTTCCTGAAATCTTTTTAAAAATTAGTCAGGTATAAATACATTTTAGTCTTCTCCCAATAAAAATGGTTACTTTTTAAAGTGAATTACAAATAATTGAAGAAAAGTAGACCTTTCCCATGAATCAAGAAGGGACAGGTACAGGCATTGTCTGTTAGGCACTGCATTCCCCATTACTTTAGGTGTCACAGTAGTGTGTGATTGTATGAATGAAAAACCTAATCAGTAGTGTGGGAATTAAAGGACTCATCTGGTTCCAGTTCACTCAAGGTAATTTTCATTATCTTTGTGCAGTGGAGACTGGTCCAAAGAAAATACTTGACAGCTTCTCTAGAATATATTTTTCTAAGATAGCAGTAAAAATACACTCCAGAGAATGAGGTATGGTTTCAGATCCTGTTAGAGAAGAGGGCTGAAGTTGCATTGTCTGTATTCCTAGAGTCACTCATTTAGTAAATATAATAAAAGACAAAGGGAAAGCTTATTGCCACCTCAGCTGTTTGTCTAGAAGAAACAATTTATCCTAAATTTATGAATAGGTTCAAGTTCAACCAAAATTGAATTTTATTTTTTTATAAATAAATTTATTTATTTTCATCAAGCTGTACTTATATTCCCCATGTCTATCATTTAGCAATCTGTACACAGGTAGCTCTTTCAAAACTCCTCTTATCACCTGTGTAATGTGAGTCTTTTCATATTCATGGAACTGTAGGTGTATGTGGCCTGAAGTTGCTGAGGAGAAACCAGCATCTCCCTACTCTCTAATATAATTCACTGACTATATAGATGAGAATTATACTGCATTTTTGTCTTGCTCTTTATCCCTATTGCCTTCTTTCACAGGACTGATTGCAGGTTTTTAGCTTTTATATATATATATATATATATATATATATATATATATATATATATATATATATATATAGGATTAAGTTCTTCAGCCATACTTATTTATACCTCATATTGATTGTTTCTTTGGGGTTTTTTTCTATATTTGATGATGTTCCTGACACTTAATACATTGCATGTTCGCTTAGATTCTATTCACTTTCTTCAAACTTATTAAACTTCCAGTATTTCCCATTTCTCTGTTTAACCAAGACCATTAATCTTTCTTGATAATTAGCTTTTTTATCTTTTAAAGTTTCCTTTGTTTCTTGTCAGTATTTTAGAACATTTTAGATGCTTCAGGTAATTTATCCTGGATGCAAAGGATGAAATTTCTTTTTGAATAAGTACTTACTCCTCTGCTTGATCCAAGAGTGATGATCAATGACCTGCAAGTCCTTGTCCTAAAACCGCACCTGAGATGATTTGCTTTCTTCTCATTAGAAATGAGAAATTTTTGTTTAGTAGATTAGGATCGTTTCATGTACTTTAATATTTCGAGGTTTTGGTGAATGTGTGGTATCAAATGATTGAAAGAATCTATAATAAATGGATATTCAGTGCTAATATTTCATTTGCATAAGTCCCAACAATTATATCTTTCTGTGAGCCCTCCACATCTCTTCTACAACTCATGTGTACAACTCATACCTCACAATTTTTTAATCTCCTTTTTTTTCTCCATGGCTGTTTACTCTGAGTTAAACCTTTCCTCCTTGGTATCACATGTCTTATCTTAATCTTATCTTAATGCAGTCAGCCTAATAAAAGGTTGTTTATAGCAAGATTCAGAATGTGTTGTTAGTGTACATAGTGACATTGCAGGCTCAGGTCAGAGTCTGGGGGTGAAATTGGAAAGAGCAGGTGGTAAACAACAGTATAAATGTTTCATAGAGGACTAGATATGTACAGAGATATGGCCAATATAAATAACTTTCAGAGAATAAATATTAAGCTTTCTTTTCAGAGATTAAGTTAATCTAGCTGTACGAACAAGGTAGCGTGTAATATAGCAGACAAATTGCCCCCCACTTTCTAGTGTGATTTCTCCTGAAACCTCTCAAGTTGCTGTTTGACACAGGGCAATTCTGTGAAAAACTTGCCTGAAGTCTGTGCTGCTTTTTAAAGAATGCTTGAAAAATCCTCATGCGTTCTGCTGCTGTGGGGGAGGAGAGGAGGAGCAAGAATATTAATTCAGCCTTAAGAGGTTTCACATATCCCACAAGAGAGTAAAGTGATTCTAATTTAATTGCTGCTGCTCAGATAGGTAGCTCAAGACATCCAGTATTGAAGGCTTATCTCTGACCTTTATATTGACCACAGTGATTAAGTTGGAAAGCCTTTAAATTTTAAAATGGAAAAGAGATACAGAATGTGAATTGCAAAGAGAAAATATAGAGCTGCATAACCTGATTTGTTCATCACCAGCACTGTGTAGCTAAATATTTAAATAAAGTAAATTTGAGAAAGTGGTGGGTTTTTTTAATTTCCACTTTCTCTTTTTGCCTTTCAATACATTAATGGCATTATTTTCTATCTAGTTATTTCATGCAAATTTCAAAACCCCAGAAGAACCCTGGATCTATTTGCTGAGGTTATTTAATGAACCAGCAATGCATAAGTAGTATGTGGGTTGAATCAACAACACTCATCGTAAGCATGATATGAATTATGATGACTTCGGGCTCAGGTTTAGAACTGGTAAAGGAACAGTGATTAGAAGCCACAGGTATATTTAGAATTGTAAGCCATCCAGTGAACACAGAAGTAAAATCAGTTGCTACAGACAATTACTACTAATTTTTTACTGACTAAATCATTGGAAATCATTTGAGACCATAATGATGGGATTCAGGCAAATGTGGGCCAGTTTAAGATATTTAGGGAGTCTCAAACATGTTTTACAAAATGAGGCCTAAAATGAAAATACAGAAATGTATATAACCTTTTCTTCTAGTGTGTAGGTTTCTGTTCCTTCATGAAAGCAAAACCTGAATGCCTGACAGATACATGTAAGACATCTATCACAGTAAATTCATTCTTCGTATCACATTATGCTAAAGTATAATACCTCTTTCATAAGTCTGATTTGTTTTATTTGCCTGTTTGCTCTGTATGTGCTGTTGGAGTAGTTAGATTGGTTAACAGAAGACTCTCTGTACTTGAAGGGCCGTCATTCTCTTTCACCTTTCTTGTTCCGCTGTCCCTCTTATTGTTTTGCACATTTTTGACCACTCTATTTTATTTTTCATACAGCTTTTCTGTCTGCTTCATCTAGATGTCATTGTGTATTCACTCACTGTATTTTGTTTTATCAGTAGGAATGAGACATTTTGACAAGGTCACCGTGTATGACATGTCAGAAAGCTGCATTTTCTTTCAGTCTGGGATGATGTCATCTCACTGATTTTCCCTATTCTAATGGTAGAGAGGTTTCTCTTGATATCTCTTTATAATTTGTTATTTAATAACACCTGATCTATCCTAATGCAGTGATTTAGACATACAAAACAATGTCAACCATGTGTAGAGCATTATATCTGTGGGATTTGTGAAGGGTTGTCCTTCTTACTATAAAAGCTGTATTTCAGTCCTAATCTATGCTCATTAGGAGTCCCTTCCAAATCAAACTGATCCTATTACATCTGGGAAATAAAGATGATACATATGGTCTTGGACACTCTGAAAAACCACTGAACTGTTTAAATATGAGCAGGAAGACCTCAAATTTAGCTTCATCTTTTAGAAAATTCGCAGGAGAACAGGAAATACCTCCACAGTGATTGTATTGCCAGTTTAGCAGATACTAATACCAGACTTTATATGAGGGGAAAATTGTTTTTCTTAAAATAAAATGCATGTCTTTCACTCACACTGTCTCACATTTGGGAACACTGGAATGAGTGTGTGTCTAAGGAGACTGTTCAGCAGCCAGGCATCTTTTTAGCTTGTATCCAGATATAAGGTCCAGAATATGTTCCAATGACATGGAGAGCATGGGATGACAGCTGTCAAGTCTTCCTCACATCTCCCATGTTCTTCATATTTTGGCCACTCTTTCCAGGTTTTGGATGTGCCATTTTTATCTTTATGGACTTGCCAACAGCCTCTCTGTCCTTCCCAAGCTCTTGGAGTCATCACTCTTTACAGTTTTTGTCAGCAAGGTCACCTTGTGAAGTTACACATTTGCCTGTTGTCTTGGTGACCTGATAATCCATGTGCCAATAGAACAGTTCTAAAATGCCTTTTCCTCCTGTGTGTTTCCTTCTTATGCTCCAACGTAAAAATACTCCCATTCATTCTTCATTCACTCTTTCTATTGCAATTCTCTACAAAGGTAGTGGGTAATGACAGTGGTTTCCTTTTGAAATTAATATAACTGGGAAACACTCCCACTTGAGAAACAAGTTCTAATTTCTTCTCGTGTTTTTATGACACTACAAGGACTTTGCTTTTGAGTTCTTATTCAGTATTATAACCCAAATTCAAATATTTGATTGAGTTATTAATTGAAATAGAGATCTTTGTATGTAGATTGGGGCTAACTCTAGGAAATTCCATGGCGTTTTGCAGCAGATTAATCTAACCCCTGTAGACCCAGCTTTGTTCAGCTGTAGCTGCTGCTATGTAAACACTTCATATGAGCAGTGATTGTAAGATTATTAACTACAGACAAAAGCAATTATTTTAGGGTCACTTATCTAAATCAATAGCTATTGCATTGTTCAAACTCATCTATTCCTAATGTAAATGGACTGAGACAAAAACCCATCAACATGCCTAGGCTTACCTCTCTAACAGTAGATGCTTCAGGGTGGAGGCAAACTAGTGTTCAAAATGCAGAATTCAACTGCCAGCACTCTAAAGAGAGTGAGGAGAAAAATGCTTATGGATTGTTCTATACACTGTCATCACCAGTCTTTAAAATCCAGGTTCACATATAGGAACAAAGAACATCACCGGAAAACATGGTGCCACACCCTATGATTCATTATATACCATCATATTTACACAAAAATTTAACAAAACAGTTACTGAAATAAGTTCTTGAGCAAAATGTGGCCTCATCACCCTAAATGATTGCCTTCACTTGCTCTTTTTTTATCACGATTAATTTTAAAGAGTGTATCTGCTTAAACAGAAAATATACCCAATTATGAAAATATATTGCTCAATATTATACAAATATACTTTCTTTCAGGTTTGTTTTTCTCTCAGGTTTGCCACTGAAACAGACTTTTAAGGACAAGGGGGTTTTAGAGATAAATGGAAATATTTAAAAGAAAAAATGTAAATGTAATTGCTTCCACTATGAGAGCTGCCCAGTGTTGAAAAAATACTGTCTCCAAGGAGCAAGTCTTTTGGTCTTCACACTTAAAAAACCTCAAAGTGTGATTTTAAATTAGGTTAAAAAAGGTTATTTGTCTGAGTGCAATGTTGTCTGCTTATATTTGATATTATGTTGGATTTTTTGTATGAAAGCCATTTTCTCTTCTTAAAAGCTTCAGATTCTCAAGACTGCCTTTTAAACCTCAGCAATGTCAAAACTGTGAAAGCAAGTATTTATTGTGTTGCCTTTTTGCTGTTTAATGTACATCATGTGCTATTGATTAAGATGAAAGAAGGCTGAAACTAAAATTGTTTCTTAGTCATCTTTGTGAAAGACTGGTACATTCATGGTGCTGGGGAATAACCTACTGTATTCAAATGTGCAGATGAAAGGCAAAAAATTGTTATCTTAGGTAACTTCATGAGGATCAACAAATTCACAGTCTTTATGACTGCATGCATATAGACTTCTAGTCTGCTGGCATAATTTCTGTCAGCTAACATCTTTGCAAATCTAGAACACATTGCAGTGTTCTACTGCTAGCAGTATACAGCAGTTGATAACAGTGTTCTCAGGATATTGAGATGGTGGTCTTTCCATTTTGTGGGTGTTGGAAGACAAATTTAGGGTCACATGAAGCTGCAGAATAAGGATAGGAGTATGGTTTTAGGGCCTGTTAACAGAGTTTTACACCATTTCAGGAAGATTAAGAAAATTTGCAATATTATGTTATTTCTCAGCAGCGGCATCATACAGCAGCCTAAACCCATCACAACCAAAACCTCTTCCTGGCTCGGTTGTGCAATTTTAGTAATCTGTTGTTTCTTTTTCCACAGGAGTGTGGTTGTACCAGTGAAGAAGCCCCCTCCAGGTAGTCTGGCTGTTACCACCGTTGGAGCTGCCACAGCCGGGAGTGGACTGCCACCGGGTAGTACACCTAATATATTTGCTGCAACAGGAGCTACACCAAAAAGTATGATTAATACAACAGGTATTGTCCTTAAATATTCTTGTGACCCTCATTTTGTCTTTGTTTTTTGTTTTGTTACCTTCCGTGGTGGTTTGTTTTTTAATCATCTTTGTGTTGCTGTTTTTGTAGTTCCAAAATAAAACCTGGAAGGATCAAACCTTGGCCTATATTAGATACAGTGTTTTCTCTTGGTCTATATTTGTAATCTTTGATAGTGCACATTGGACTTTCACAGCCTTAAATAAGTTAATAATTAGCCTCAATATTATTTTGTAACTGTAGTTTAGAATTGAAATGAGCTAACTTTTCTAGTGCTCTGCAGTAGAGGATGTTTATGTGATAAATACCAATTAATCCCTCTTTATGTATAAAAGAAAGTAGAGACAAGCAGCTACTCAATAAACATACTATAGATCGTAGAGGTTGAATATTTTGGATGACTATTTGTCAGTAAAAATTTTGCTCATTTTGGAAGGTTTTTTTAATAAGAAACTACTTAATTTAACTGAATTCATGCCTTTTCTTATGGCCTATAGAAGGAAGACTAGACTTTCTTTTTAAATAATTTTAAATAGTAGTAGTGGGATTCTCTATCATGAAGGAGCCTGTTGACAATGGAGACTGGTTTCCATTGAGAAATGAATCCTTACTGAGAGCTACTGATATTTAAATTAAGCTCCTTTGAAATATCTGGCTATAGTCTTTTTTCTTTCTAAAAGAAACAAAAACACTTGAGAGAAGAGCTCTCTTCAAGGATATCACAACTTCAGTCAAGGGTTGAGAATGTGAAAATCTCTCTGGGGTTGCAGCAAATAGAAGGGGATGCTTTTGGCATCCTTCTGCTTTATAGAGTAATATGAACTCATTTTTTTTTCTCTTTCCTTTTGCAGATTACTTTTAATACCTGATAATAGAACTTTGATTTTTCTAAGTTCTATTTTTCTAGTTTTTTTTTCTATTTAAAAAAAAAAATAAATATGATCTTAAAACCTAATTTTCCTGAGGCAGATGGGAGGAATGAATACACTGAATAATATTATTGCTTCTCTGAGCAGTTCCATTTGTGTAGACACTTCTGTTAATCTTGAATGGATTTCCTTTTAGGTATTCCTATGTTGTGCAAAAAATATCATGCACTGGAAACCTTGTTTCCAGATGATACTGAATCGTATCATTAAGCTTTTCAGTTGTCTTACTAATTAAATATCTGAACTATTTTGGCTGGAATGTAGTAGCTCTTGTTCGTAAGTAATTGTATTTTAAAATCAGTCATTTCCCCACTACTGTTCTTAGTAGAGGGCAGTATTGCAAAAGCCATGGTACTATGGCACTGTGGATTAAAGGCTCCCTTTTTTGGCAGATCTTACAGTTTCTTTTTTCTTTTATGATTTTTTTTTGATCCCAATCTATGGATTAGCTTGATTAGATGAGAAGAACTGATTGAATGGAATTTCAGCAAATATGAGGCTTAATTAGAACTATATATGTACTGAATTCTATAATAAAGCATTATATGAAGATTTAAATTTTTTAAGATTTAAGTTTTATATCAATGTTTTAGAAATGCTAAACATATTAATGACAGTTAAAAAAGTAGTATCCCATTGAAAATATTTAAATAAAATATTAAAATTCTCATTTTGCCATTTTTAATTAAGCTATGCCTATGATAGTCAAAACAGTGACTCATGTAAGTCAGTTTTTGAGACATACAGACTACCTAAAAACTTTCTGGTTTATATACTTCTAATCTATGAAATATCTATGTTATTAATTATTTAAAGATAGTGTATAGAATTTAATTGAACAGTACCTTGTTTGTTTGGGTTTTTTTTACTATGAGAAATAGAAAACAGAATGCAATTTTTTAGAAACACTAGATGTCCCCCCAAACCTATTTACAGTTGTTTTTACAGTATGTCACAGATACTCTAGAAACACAGTCATATCTATGTGATGGGTAGCACAATTTATAAGGTATATTCTGTGCTGGACTTAGGTGAAAGGTGTTTTTTTTCAGTTATTCATGGGTTATAGTCAGTGTTTACATTCCATCTGCCATTGCTGTCACAGTCAATGTCATGTCATGACTTAATGAGATGTATGTTACTCAAGTCCTTTAGTGCTGTGAATGCATCTATGGGGAGATAGGTTTTCTTCCTTCATCTTTTTATGTAAGAAGCTGGCTTTATAGTTTCTTAGACTGGATTTCTGTAATTCATATCCTGATTCTTACTTCTATGTTAATCTAATAGTTCTAGGTCTGTTCAATCTTCTGGAAGCCTAGCTGGCTGAGCTTAGCAACTGCATTTTTAAACAACCTTAATGAAGGAAATTTCATTTCGGAAGGGAAAGGGAATAAACAATAAAAATCGGTATTCCCTATATATATATGAATTTTAAAATTAATAAATACACAAATGCACACACAGAAACATATATATGTGAAGGTTTAATCTTTCTTAAGATAACCTATTCTCAGTTAAGTTGCTGTGATTTCTAGGTTGGCACAGATAGCCTACCTTATAGTTTTGTGTTTCTCAGTGTGTTTGGGTACATTTCAAATTTGTATTTAATCCAAGATAGAACACACAGTGTAAGCCACAATCCATCTCCCAGTCCCACTATTAAAAAACTGCCTAAATCAGTTCCTAATGTAAATCCTGAACCTCACCAGCTACACTTTAGTGTCAGCAAGCCCACTAAATCCTGCTTACATTTTGGTAGTGTTTTGAACTTAAATGTTCTTAAATGATCTAGTCAAAAATCCAATCTTTGCCTTCTTTTATCAGTAAAAAGTATCTAAAGACAAATTCAATCAATCAATCAATTAATCATTCCTGCTGCCTGAGTATTTTTTACATTTACCAGCATTTGCCCTCTGCTTCACTGCTGGCTGGCTGCTTAAGCAGTTAAGAAACCATAAATGCCTTGTGGATCTCTGTAGGAACTGAAAAAATATGAAAAATTGAAAAATAATATACACCTGTGTAATGCAAAGGACAATGATGTAACTGCTAAAACTGACCATTAACAGGGCGTTAATAAATATCAGTTTTGAAAATGGCCAGAATAATGTCACTGATCTCTAAACTGGGCTTCCTCACTCTTCATTGCTAACTTGGATAAATCTTGTTGCCTGTCAGCCTCATCTCTGGTAGCATTGCAGTCCCTCAGGCTTTGAACTCCAAGTACAAGACTGTTTGTAGCTACCTTTCTTGCAGTGATATGTTGCAGAAGGACTGTGCAGAACAGGGACAGCATTTATCACAGCACTCTCACTGTTCATGGCCTCTCTGAGCCTTTGCTGGTTTGCTTCAGAGAGGCTGAACTCACAGCACTATTTCAGCAAACATGATAGATTGGCATCCAGAGTCTAAGTTTAGCCCTTAGCTCTGACCCAGATCACTTAAAAGTATAAATGTATGCTCTGTGTGCATCTTTTTTTTCTGGGCAGCTGTTCACAACCCATTGAAATGATGTCCCCATTGCTCTCCTTACTTTTAATATCTTACAATTCTCCTTGACTCAAGGAAGGAAACAGAAAAATTGTAATTAGAATCTTCATACTCCTCAGACACCAATTTCCCCCATTACTTCCTGAAGTGATGTACATTTTCTATCTTCCCTGTATTTTTTTTAGTTTCTATTTTAGTTTCTGCCTGTAGTTGCAACTGGGCAGCCAAGTGTGCATGTATAAATATATTTTAAGAAATATTTAAAGTTTTATTCTCAAGCTCATCTTAAGTACACCTTTATTTTGGAAAGATCTTGCTTTACAGTATGATGTAAAATTATTTTCAACTTTGGAATATAGTTTGGGAATAGTGGAAATGTGATAAGAATTTATTTTGCCTGATTTTCAATAGATTTCAAGTTTATTATTTTTATACTAGCAAAGTTAAGGTATTAATTTTTTGATAACCATATAGAAAAGTTTTCACTATGTTAGAAAAAAATAACATTATTTCCATGCTTAGGAGTAGATTAATAATATAAGGACTATTTTAAAAGTTTTGTTTCTTAAGACTGAATTAAGGTTTGTGTTTTTTCGGGGACAGGTGCAGTAGACTCAGGATCTTCTTCTTCCTCTTCATCATCCAGCTTTGTGAATGGTGCTACCAGCAAAAATCTGCCAGCTGTCCAAACTGTTGCTCCAATGCCAGAGGATTCAGCTGAAAACATGAGGTACACAAGTTCTATCTTTTAATATTAGTAATAATTTCTCTTCCCAAATTACTGTAAAAAAAATAACTCATTTAATGTTCATTACTGTAGCTATACATGTGCTACCATGTATGTACTTTTTGGGTACCAAGGATGTGTATACTAAAATAACACTTCACCAAAAAGTCTGAACTTTTCAACTGAAGGGTCTAGCTTGTTCAAACTATGCCAGGCACTAATACTTCATTAAAGTAATTTTTCATCTGGCTGGTTTATTTTCTTTATTCAATAATGCTAGTACATATTGGAAAGTAAGCAGTTTGGTAATGGAGCACTAGGAAGTGGAGGGAGACACGCAACCTCTCCTGAGCAAACAAAGTCCTGCGTTAAACTGGAGAGGACAGAACCAGACCTGTATTTGAAAAGGATAAAAAAATTTTACTTGTTCTGGAGTACTCTGCAAATACTGTGGAATTTATGAGGCTGACACACTGCTGACTCTGACATGACATTTCCATTTACTTGAAGCCATTTAAAAACTGTGAAGTTTAATCAAATTATGATCATCCTCTTTCCTAAAGAAGCTTACAGAAACTTTTAAAAACAGGTGTGATTTGACATAATTTAAGTTCTATTGTGAAGTGTTCTTACAATCATGGTCTCTATTTTTCCCACAGTATCACTGCAAAGCTTGAAAGAGCTTTAGAAAAGGTGGCCCCTCTTCTGCGAGAAATTTTTGTTGATTTTGCCCCTTTCCTCTCTCGAACATTATTGGGTAGCCATGGACAAGAGCTGTTGATTGAAGGTACTGTTCTGTGTATGAGATTGTGTTATTATAGGTATTATTAATTTAATATGAACAATTTTTTATTTTCACTAGACTTTATATAACTATTTTTGATAAATGAATTACTCAGTTGTTAATGCATTGTGATTTCACTTCTTTGCATTTAATTTCATTTAAAGAAGTTAAAAGTGATAGCTTTTGTACCCTTTTGTTCCCCTGAGATGCTGTGTAATGGTACATCCTCTCACAAAATACTCACTGTAGTTTGCCTTTCTCTCCTGAGAATAATTCAGTGCTTCAGCCTGACTTTGAGAAGCTAGTGAAAATACAATTAAAAAGTGTAAACTATTCCCACAGAAGAAAGTAAGAAGAAGACCATGCTCCAACATTATTGATGCCCATATCTGTATTTGGTAGGGCTGTTTTTATCTCAGGCAGGTCAGTTGGATTCACAAAGGCACATAAAGAGCTGTCCCTAGAGGAGGAATAAATACTGATAAATTTTAAAGAAAAGTATCCTTGACCACTTTCAAGGATTTTTATGGGGTTTATGTGCTGTCTGCACTATTTCATAGTTAGAAAATTTGCCTTATAAAAGAGGCAGGAAGTAATGTAGAAGTTACACAGACCATGCAAATATGGCAAGCTCATGAAGAAAGTAATAGTACTAATGCAGCTAAAATAGAGAAGGGGGAATTTTCATGAGCATGCACTGCTCCCAGGTCATTTATTCAGAGGAGTATACTCAGCCAAGTAAACTTTTTCCTTGCAGGATTTTTCTGAAATGCAGTATTGCTGTTCATTGAGAGGAAAAGGTCTCCTGACAATGCTTATAGTATGTAAAGATCTACACAGAAAAAACACAGCTTTGTGTTCAAATTCCAAACCCCCTTCTATTGTGTTTTATCTTCTATGTGTTTTATCTAAATATTGGTGTACAGTTTTTCTATGGTATTTCCATGATTACATCTCATAGTGTTGGCTCTTGTTGCTAGAAATATTTGCATCTTATAACTGAAATTTTCTAGACCCTTTTCTTCTTTCATCTTATTGTTTAATAATACCAAGGGATGGTATAGTAGCTTAGTAATACTCAGAAGCTTCAGGTATTTTTTATTGTTAATTGAATAGTTTGTGAATAAGTTGCAATTCTCACTTAATGACACCTAAATTAATGGTCTGAGACTCACATTGAGATAACTGTAAGATAATTTATGTGTTACTTTCTTAACTCTCTTATTTCAGTGAAGCTGGTTGCAAAATTTGTAGCATTCCATTTTCCATTTGGCAATTGATTAATCACACTATATGTTTTAAAAAATATGACTAAGATTGTCTTTGCTTTACCTGAGTTCTTTCACTGATTAAAAAAATTCTTCATTGAATCATTCATGCAATCATTCATTGAGTCATTCTGATTTTGTCTTTTTGTCAGATCCATAGCATGAACAAGGCTATAACTGTTCCAGGATATGACAAAGACTGAAATGCTAGAGGTCACAGGAATCTCACAATTATACAGCAGTATTTAATCTCACTGCTTATCCAGAGGACATGTTTTCTTGGATTGTTTCTGGCTTGTAGCATGTTTCTGATAACAGCTTGCTGTGTCATTCCATATTTTGCCCCATCTATGGCTTAGCCACACAATTCAGAATCAGAAAACGTTCTCAAACCAAACACTGAGTTCCAAAACAAGTAATGTCCTTTCCATCATTTTTCTTTAATGTTATATCTAACGTTCTCTTCAATCACTCTCTCATTCCTGATTTCTAAAAATGAGTCCTTTGTTCCCAAGATATTGAAATAGCAATCTGGCAAGTAAAAAAATCCAAACACACCATAGATCTTTACCTTGCAGGACTTGAATTTTTCTTTGCCACCTCTAAAATTCTTGGGCTTTTTTTCTTCTCAACAGAGGATTCAGAGTTGCTTTTATAGTCACTGTGTACTTCTGATCTTTTCTTTCTTCATTGCCACTATGAGATTCTTTTTCTCAACTAAACTGAATTATTGCCTAGTTAAGTTGCCTTTGAAAGAGAATTTCAAATTCTCTCTTATTCTGGTACCTGATTTACTTTGAGAAATTTCCTGTTATTCCTTACTGAAAGCCAGTGGCAGTATTCAAGTATTTGAAAGTGCTCTCCAGGTAATCACTCAAAAAAGAGGGATTTAGTGATGTTTTTCAGGATATGAGTGTATAGAATTCCTGTGGGGCTTTGATAATTGAAATTTGATTTCTTTTTTACTGGAAGTGGTAATTAACTTGACACTTTTATATGCAATGGTTTAATTTGTTACTTTATATGTTAAGGTTTTAGTTATAAGAATCAAAAGGAGCAAATAAACTTTAATTAAGTCTTAAGGCACTTGTCATTCAAATTGATCACCATAAAAATATCTGTTGCATTCTATGAAGCAACTTTCAAGCTTGACATAATAATACCTTTCCTTCTTTGCTGTTTTTCAAAACCTCCTTATGGTATGAACTTTTTTCCCCTATCACATTTTGTTAAAATCAGAATACTGTCAGACACCCTTGATGATGCTTTGTGCTTTTTCCTGAGGGTCTTCCTAGAGCTCTTGTGCATATGTGTGTAAGAAGTGCTAAATCATTTTCAGATTTGGTAAGAATTTACACAGTCTTGTAGCTGACTACATGCTGAGGAGCACAAAATAAAAGGAAGCGGAAAGCAAAATTCATTTTACAACTTCTAAAACTGGTTAATCATGCAGATTTTTTCAGAATATCTGATGGTTTATGATAGGTGTTGTCAATATATTTTTGGAAATGTGCATACAACGTAGTTATGATTTCACCTTTTTGTTCAGCTGCCTCAAACTTTTGGTGAAAAATCTTGAAGTCGTATCCTTTTACATCATGCTTTAACATCATTCTGTCCCATGGAAGACTGGCTGACCTATTGTTTGAGTAAATTATACTTACTGTCTTAATGCCTTCTTAACTTTTGACTGGAGTTGAAATGGACAAGCTGCAATGATCTTGTCAGTCAAGACCAAAAACTTAGGCCACTAATACTAGAAATTGTTAATTTTTCTTGTTCTGGTAAATTCCCAAATGTGACTGGTAACAGAGGAACCCTATCAGGTAGTAATCTGACATTGCAGAATATATTTACTGGTAAAATTCCTCATCTCTTTACTAAAATTACTAAATTACTAATTACTGAAATAGTTACTTGCTCCTTTTTCTAAAACCAATTATTTCTTCAAAGGTATCTCACACTCAACTGAATTTCAAATGTTTCATCAACTTCTCAGAGCTGAGAATCAGAATTTTATAAGTAGAAAATATTGTCAGTGATGGGTTAAAAGGAACCTTTTTGCATTTGAATGCAAATAGCTTCAAACAGAGTATACCAGAACCAGCCCAACACTGCTGTGGTTTGTCAACTGAGGCTCTTCCAATGCCTCAGAGAACAGAAGTTACAAAGGTTAAAATTGTCCGTACAGAATCTAATTGGAAACAAACACGCAATATGTGTAGGTCACATATTTGAGCTTAGCAGAGCTCATGGTGGAGTTCCATTTAACACTTGCACAGATATGTTTTCGCTAACTAGTTTCCATATGGTCTGCAAATTCCCTCCATGTAAAGTGCATGACAACATTCTAGCTTTTAGGTGAAAATGTTACAGGCATGTGTAATCTGATCTGTAGCTGAAAGAAAAGCTATATCCTCTTTTTGTCAAGCACAGATGGGTAGAAGTATTTGCACTACAGCTATTCTTGGAGTGTCTGGAACTGTAAGAGTATGTCCATGATTGAAACACAGTCACATAGAATGCTTTCCCTTCTCTTGAGTGAGGTACCAAAGAAACTTCACTGGTGCTTTTACTTTAATGTATCATGAGCTGGGTAGAAGGTCAGCCAGGTAGCCCTTCTCCAAGGGATCTTTGATGAATTCCTTTCTGTACATTTGATATGTGTCTGATACAGGCACAATTAAAGTCAGATGACAGAGAGAATGTTTTTGCGCTGATAGTAGCAGGATCTGTTCCTCCTCATTAACTCACCACATGGCCCTATGAAAATACCCAGTAGAGGTGGTGATGGACTAGCTTTGTATCATGTTTGACATAAGGCTTCTTGAAACAATTGAAAAATTGCCCAAAACATTCCTTTGGAAACCACAGATAGAACTTGGGTGCTAAATGACACTACTCGAAAAGCTCCCCAAGACCTCAAGTGTGACATTACTGTGGCATCAACCAATTCTGGCAGAATTCATTTCTGATTTTCTTGAAGAATACTGAATTTTATATTAGGAAAAGCAGGACAACCATTTTCCTTTAGATACTATGGTAATCCAGAGATCCCTTATACTTTCTGGCGAAAATTTACTTTTTTTGGAGCTTAACATGACCTTTGTGTTTCTCTTAGAAACTTTTCAGAACCTTTGTATTACTGTGTTCAGGAGCACAGATGCTGTAAAGTAGGAAAATTAATGTTCTTGCAGAACTTTTTTCCCCTGTACATATTATTCTGTCATTGTTTTATCTCATTCTGGCACATCTAAAACATTTTAGTTTGTGTGTCCAGGCACACTTTCTTCCAACTAACTAAAAGTATGGTAATTGCCCTACTAGTCTGTAGCACAGCATGTAGCCAATATTTTGAACTAAATAAATTATCAAGTAAGAGGGAAATGGAATAAATAAATCATTTTGTGATTTTGAAATTTGTATTAAATTAACAGCATGTAAATAAAACCTTAAGTTATTCATGGTGCTAAAATTTCTATAATCCAGTTTTTCATCCCATTTTACTATTTTTATTGACAGTCTTTTTTATAGTGTTGAACCTGGCAAAACTAAGTGCTTAGGTGAAGATATGAGAAACAAAGGCATTGCATTGGAGAGATATGTTGAATCATTTTCTGGACTAACCAAATCTCAAGAAAAGGCCAGATTTCAACATAACCAGATGCTGAGTCCAACTTCTAGGAGCAAAAAACAGAGACTTAGATTCATCCTAAGGATTCTAGGAGATGAGAGACAAAACGGAACAGAGAATGGAGGAACTGCCAAAATAATTGGGATGCTTGGCTCCCTTAGCTCATTGCTGAGGCAATGTCCAGTGCCTTGGAAGAATAGATGAGGAGGTGTTTTCATTTCTGTGCACAAATTTGGTTAAACTCCCACTATCTTGTTCTATAGTCAGCACTTCAAGAATGATACATACACTGAAGATGTATGAAGTACAATATAAGGAGCTTGATATGTTCAGTGTATCAAAAAGAAGTTAAATACTACAGGATGCCTTAGCTTTTCCATCAACAAAATGCCTAATGAGGGTAAATATGATTGGAAAACTTTAGTAGGGCTTACCCTCATTTATTGTGATTGATGTTAGTCGTAGTCATTATGACTCCTTTTAAAAATAGTCTTCAATCCAGCTTCTCAAGAGGAAAAATGTATTTGCTAGATGATTTTGAAGCTTCTTGGTGACTTTTGAGCATGTGAATCACCATTTCCTCTGTGCCACATCGTGGAAGGAATGATAGTCTGCACTAACCTTAATTTGCTTTAACATTGTCAGGATTGCATTTGTTCACCTGGTGATAGACAGGTGTACTTCAATGTCAGCTAGCCACCTGCAGAAATCAGTAAAAAACAGTTTTTCCTTGTTCTGCAGCTGAAAGCATCTTAACTGTAGATGCAGTCAAGAATATATCATTTTCCCTTGAGGTATCAAAGACGGTCGGTGCTTTTGTCACTCTATGAAATAAGTCTTCTGATTTTTATATGTGTGATCATGTGTGTGTATATATCAATTTATTTCCCTTTTTTTTATATAAGAAGTTCTTTCATCATTACCTTGAAGCTCATTTTGGTATGAGACATTTTCTCTGCATAATGAATTTGTCTTTTCAGGGAAGCCTCATGTAAGGTTCGTGCCAGCTATAGTTTGGTCTCGGATTTCAGAGAGCTCTTGCAATTATATGACTGCATAGCTGTATATATACTTCAATCTGATTTTTTTGAGAACATGAAACTTAGGTGATTCTACTGAGTGAGGAGGATCAGCCTTTTAGTCCCTTGATAACTTTTCAATGTGTTGGCTGGTTTCAGCCAGCTTAACAGAGGTTGCTTAAGTTATTTTTACACAGTGTTCCCAAATATAAACATCTGTTTAGAAAAAATATACCTTATCTTAGGTTAGGGTTAGGGTGTATTTCTGACTCATCTTCAATATTTTCAATGCACTATTATTTGAGGTATGCCATCACTGTTTAATAAAGGAACGGAAAACTGAATTGTAACTCAAACTAATTGCACCTGATTCATTTGTAACATGTAACGTGTAAAATACTGTGTTGGTACAATACTGTGGGTATTGCAGCATAAGGAGCAGGAAAGCAATTGATAAAGCAGGACTGTGGGAGCAGTAGGAACTCAGCCTTATTAGACATCAGGGCATCCCTGTTAGAAATCAAGGTGATTGTTAAAACTTTCTGCCAAGAGGTCAGGCCAGTGTCATTTGCAATAGGTGTCTCACTGGACGTGATCACTCTCTTCAGTAAGGATGAGGAATTTTATGGATTATTTGGTTTGTACTGGGTCAAGAGCTCTGAATTGATTTTCCAAGGCTAAGTTCATAAGGTACTTCTTTGCTGTGCCACATGCCACTCCTTCTTTTCCATGTGCCCTAAGTGTCTAAGTGTACCTTTTTCTCTGTCTAGGAACAGGTGATGCTGCACAGTGCACTTAAATCCAGTTAATTTCCTTACAGTCCTCTGTAAGAAAGTTTTCTTGAATTTGTGATAGTAGGATTTCTATTCATAGATTCCTTTTTATCTTCACCATAAAGACTTGCAAAAAGTTCCCAGAAAAATTGCACTACTGTCTGAAATTAAACCATTTTTATTAATGATTTATAAATAGTGCTTTTCTTCGATAAGTTGGTTTTCCTTTTTTACTTGAAGAATTTCTGCAAGCAATTTGCAAGATTAGGTTTTTGCCATGAAGAAAACCATAGGTTATTTTGAAACAGGGCATGAAATTCCCCAATAGATATAATTTAAAATACTGCTGCTGGTTGAAAACTTGCCTGCACACATTGTAATCCATTCATAAGCAGGAAAAAGAGAAAGTTCAGGAATTTCAAACTGACATGCTATTTATAGACATGTCAGAAATTTGTTTTAAGAAATTCTCTGTCTGTGGTTGGTATGATTAGCTCCTAGTATCTGACTGAAAGGCTCCACAGTGTGCTCATGCTTCTGCACACACTTTGGGACTGTTCATGGATTTTAGTAAAAACATCAGTCAGTCAGGCACACATGCAGACAGAAAACACCACCAGTTTTCCAGAAGACTGTATGATAGGAACAAAGAAATGCTGAAGGGCTAAATGCACAATCAAATCTGCCTATTTATTTACACCTACTCCAGAGAGTCAAGGTTCAAACCTTTGATACTTCCAAAGTTTTTTTAGAGTAGGCTACTAGTGACAAGACAGATGCCAATTCAGACAACTGAAGAGCAGGTGCCACAAAAGAAGTCTCTATTATTTATCCACATTGAAATCTTCAAACTATAATGACCCAAATGCAATTTACAGAACATTTTTCTTTCACATAATATTCCTTTATGACATCTTTAAAAGGATATCATTACAAACACAAGAAAGAGGATACACATTCATTCAATTTTGATTTAACTCTTGATTTACTGAAGTTCCTATGTGCAGAAGTATGTTCTGAACAGATGTTTAACATGGCAGGAAACATTATAGATCAGAGATACAGACAGCAACTAGGAAATGCATAGCATCTGGCACCTTTTTGAAAGTAAACCTGCCAATAATTAATTACACATATGAGCCACTCTATCCCTGTCTAATGAGTTGGACACTTACTAAGATGTATTAGACTATGGAACAGAGGTTAACTGCTCATGCCCTCTCCTCTGTCTCTGACTTGTGTGGTCCCAGTGTAACTTAAAGGGTAGAAATTGTTTTTGGCACTCAGATTTTATGTCATTGATTATATTATCATTATTGCATTGATTAATAGTCAAGATGTCTTTACAATCCAAAATGTAAAGAGTTCCCATTAGACAGAAATCGGGGTTCTTCTGTTGCTTTGACAATGGAGGAAAAAGAAGACTGAAATTGTGAGACTAATTGTAAAGTTTAGTTAGGAGAATGCAGATGTAAAAAATTAATAAAAAATGCATGCCTTCAGGAAACTAAAAGCTAGTAACAGTGTAAAGTAGTCAGGTTTGCTGGAAAGAAGCTCTGAAAGTTATCCTTGAAAATATAGAAGCCACTAGATGTTTGAAGTTAGTAAATTATTGTTGAAAGTGCTATTATAACACTTTTATTATTAAGAACCAAAGAGTACTAATCACCGGTCTTTTAAAGCACATAAGGAAATGAACAAAATACTGGAGCCTTTGAAGAGTAAGAAAATGATTTAGTTGTTTGTGATCCCTGGGTCCCACTTACTTCAGCAGTATTAGCCACTTTCTCATAAATTTCTTTTTCAAGCTACTGGCCTGTATTCCAGTTGCAAGGCAAACGGCCTAGAAAGAACAGGTCTTTTTGCCTTAGAATTCTAGTAAAATGCCCTCCCTGATGTCCATCTCGGTGTTACCCTCCTTGATAGTCCATCTTGTTTGTAATCCAGTTTCTGTCTTCTTGCTTTAACTTTCAGCTTTACTGGAAAATGTTTTTTCAGTGAGTTTTCCTACTAACCTTCTACCAAAAAAAAAAAAAAAAAAAAGCCCTAACATGTAGCAAGAGAGCTATTTAAAGTTATTTCAAGGTAATAATTTTTAAAATATTCTGGAGAAAGTTTTTAACATGTGCAGGCACTGCTGTAACACAGCCTGTAGGTGGACTCATCATATCAGGTATACAGCAGTGCTGAATGGTAACATTGGACTAAGTTGTACAATTTTTTTTTTTTATTTTTTTTAAAGCCACCTTTTCCCCCCTTATTATTTTCTCCTCTACTGTCCAGGTCCAAAGAAAAACGAGGTGGTATGCCAAAATGGTATTCAGTATCTACAGGATGTTCATGCTGTGACTGAAGCTCTCCACAGGCAGAGGTTCTCTGGTTCTTATTCCACTTAATTCATCATTCAGAACTCAGCAGGGGACTCTGCCTGATTTTGGACTTGAAACAGTTAGGCTGGTATTTGCCCCAGCCCTTGTCCTCTGAAGGCTTAAAAATGGAATCAATCTACTTTATTACACCGGCAGTGTTTTCCAGAGAACTACCTAACTCTGGTAATCTATAGAGTGCAAATAACATCTCTGTATCAGATATTTCCCTGAAAGATGTATTTCTCATGAGACATAGTAAAATAATCCTTTTCCATGTAGTCTGAGTTCTATGACCAGGTTCTTTACAAAATTAATTGATTTTTGATTACAAAATCTCATTTAAGGCTGGTCACAGTTTTTCCGTATATATTCCTTAATCTTCTGTCTATATATTATCTGTTCTTATGACCCAAGCTGGAACATTTTAATTAGTGGTCAAATTTACCAAGTTTTCTTACTGATCATGATGATTTAAAGCCACTTCTTCAGTTCATCCTGTTGAATATGGATTTGCTTGTTTCCATGCCTTCAAGGCTTAAAAAAAGAATATTGCACAAAAGGTATAGACTCAATTAACTTGAGAAACTGCTGCATTTGAATTTTAAAAATATAACAGTTTATAGAGCCTTTCTTGATGGGAAAAAATGTTAATTATAGTATAAACATGAACGAACCATCTATCTTGATTTGCCTAGATATTAACAACTCCCTACATACCTGGGATTATTTTTGCAAGAACTAAGTTAGTATATCTTTACTGTGTTCAGTGCAACTTTATGTTAAATTTTACCTCTTTCAAAAAAGGGTCCTCAGATCTGCTAAATATCTATTCTCTTATATCATATTTTTGTTTGATGGTGTGTAGAATTTTATGATTCAGTCTTTTTATACTTCTTGTCTGTGGAGATTTTCTTGCAATGAGAAAACCTCATGCTGAAAGAACTTGTCAGACAACAGAGACAGTTGTGATATGTCAAATTAAGATGGCAAAGTGATGTCAAAGCAGGTCTAGGGAGAGCCCATAACAGTGTTACTGTCAAGTAAATAAAGAAAACTGAAACACAAGAAATACAAGTTATTTCAAGAGATCTATGACTGTGGAAGGTTTTTTGTGTTTTGAGAGGCACTGTTTCAGAATGATTACCATTTGTCAGTAGGGCTTCCTTATAGAAGTGAGATCTGATGGCTGCCAACTAAGGTCAGCAAAGTTCAGCTTGGAGATTTTTATTTTCCTTTTCTTGTTATCAAATTCTCAGGAAACATTTATACAAAAATTAGTTTTGCTACTCAGGAGATCACATCTACTTAAAATAAGGGTTATCTTGGCCTTAGAAATTTAGGAAGCTGCATGAACCCTGAGGTTTTGTTATTCTCCCTGTTTGTAGCTGTGCTGGTTCACTCAGTGTGGCCCCAATGTTGCTAAAGAGAAGAAATATAAGGAAGTAAGGAGGATCAGTAAGTGGTCTTATTGCAGTGCAGCTTAACCTTTTCTCACCATTCTTTTTTGTCATTCACCAGGCACATATTTCAGTTTTGTCATGCCATGATGGTAATTCTCCACCTAATAACAGGAAAGAATGTAACAAAGAACTAGAAGGAAATAAGAGAAAGAAAAAACCAAAAAGTAATTGCTATGTTTACCATAAGACGAAAGAAAAAAAAAATAATAAGCTCATAAAAGAGGGCATCAAATAGGAGTAAGTAATAGACTAAAGCTAAGAAGAAGTTGATAAACTTCAGGAGTAAAAATAAAACTTCATACCTAAGGAAAATATAACATTGAGTAATGCCTTTTCAGGGAAATTCTGATACTCGAGAGGCTGTTATTTGGGGTCATACCTATGATATATCTTTTCCTGAATGTCCCTTTTGACAACCATAGAAAGACTTGGAAAAGGTTCTTGAGATGAGCAGGAAACACCATTGTTGTAGTGAAAGTATAAAGTATAAACATTTACTTATGTTAGTGAGTGAAATTAATGTCTCTATTTCTCCTTGTATAGTTCTTTGAAAATAATTCACTAATTTCAAAATGTACTTCCTCTAACACAGATTTGAGAGGAGGTGAAAGACTGAGAAAAAAAAGAGGAAGGAGAGGTAGATGTTTCTTCATTTAAATAAGAAAGTCTCTTTGTTCCATGTATGAAATATGTGGCAATTTCTTTGGTATCACTTGTTTTCATTTAGTAATTTTTTTAAAAATTTAATCACAAAATTGGCAACTTTTTTCAGGAAAAAGACCACATGGCAAAACTTCAAAAATATTTTAAATTGTCCCATTTTAAATTAATTTTTAAATTTCTTTATCAATGAATATTTTTCTTACTCCTTCCATTGAAAAAAAAATGTTCCTGGCAGATATGGTGGAAATTTATTGACAATTCTGAGCCACTTATTTGAATAATATCATACTATAAAGTGGGAAATCAGAAGACTGTCTGCATAATATATTAATTCTCACAATGGACTGTTTGGTTTTGGAAGAAAAAAGTGGAATGCTTTATATCTAGATTTCTATCTAGATTCTTTATAGATAAATAAGAGTTTGGGATTTTCTAGAACCTGTAATTGTAGGCGTTTTCCAGGCTTCTCTTGAAAAAAAATGTTTATAACTTACTCAAGTCAACATGAAAATTAAGTACTTTTTGACATAAAAGAAATAATTCCATTTTACAGAGCTTTTCAAGATTAGAGATATTTTAGTCTGATCAAACTAAAGTTTGATCAGTGAAGTGTGATCATTGACTTGGGTCTTTTTACCTGTAGTCTGGAAGAGGACTTTAGAAGATGAGAAAATACATTTAATTCACAAATAAATTCTAGTAAATATGTGTCATACCATTAAAAAAACTGTTTCACTTAAATTTAACAGGGAATTGTTTTCTTATAATTAATATTTGTGTTGAATTCTTTTATTTAAAAAGATTTTTGTGTTATTGGTGTTGTGTTGTTAATGTTGATTAGAACAATTTCTCAATCAATACTTGATAGATTGATGTAAATTAAGATAAATTAAGATAGATCTGTTCTTTTATAGAAGTTGGATAAGCAAATTATTTCACTATGTCACAATATTTCGAAAGATTTGGAAGATATTTGGAAAGAGTTCTGTCTGAAAACATACTGTTTTAAGAGAATGACAGTGGAACACAAATGCATATATTGAGTACATCCCAATGGAGCATTGGCCAAATGAAAAATTACCACAGACATTAAATGAAAAACTGAATCAGTTTTGGAATTCTTCTGTGGCATATTAGCTGAACAGTGGTAGTGGATTTTATTTTATAGATGAAGTGGTCTCCTTTTCATTTGATGAATGAGAATTTGTGCACCCCATGACTCGAAAGGAAAATCCACAGGTTAGCATAAGGCTGGACTCTTCAGAGTAGTGTGGCACTAGCATCAGTTTTGTCAATATCATTCCAGCTCATGGGATTACTGTACGAAAATCTGTAATTTTAAAAACTAAATCATGTATGCGTTGTAATAAATCCCCTCTCTGTGGGTATGCTCTCAAGGGTTTTTGGCATTCTGTGATTCCATCTGGATGCTTTCCACTTCATATTTAGATTCCTTTTTAACTGCAGTGGTGAAGAAGTTTAGGTTTTCTCACTTTAATAACATAATTCAAGAAACTATTACATACCATTCTTACTCTTTTCAGTATTGTCCCAATATTATAGTCTGTTTTAATTTACAAATCTGACTAAAAGGTCAGACCCATTTGAGCTGGATTTGAACAGATTAAAATCTGGGGGGGTTTTGTTGACCTATCACTGTTTATTTGAGGTGTTTATCCTAAGATGTCTGTTCTAAAGATTTACGATATAATTTAAAAGGCATTCCATTTGATACCCTGGATGACACCTTTCCTAGATTTCCAGGTATCAGATGGAAAAGAATATTGCTTGTATTGAGCAGTGTCTTTGACCATTAAAAAAAACCCACATGTTTAAGAATTATAACTATTTTTATCAACTAAAAAACTTTGAGTCGAACTGTATTTTTCTGTGTCAGTCTTCTGTTCTGTAAAGGAGATTTGCCCATACAAAGAATGGTCTGGAGTACTAATACAGCCATCCTTCATGGTCCCTAGAGTTGGTGGTAATGTCAGTCAAGGCTGCTGAAGGGATTGTTAAATCCATAACCCTGACTGATATTTTAGTGAGTTATTTTCTTTGGAATAGTGTTTTCTTTCATCTAGTAAAAGCAAAGTTATAATTATTTTGCAACATGGCTGTTACTTCCATCTGCAGACTTTCTGCAAAGTCTGAGTATTTCCCAGCCTTTGCTTTTCATAAATTAAGACCATTAATGTAATTTAAATGCCTACAAAATATGTGACATATGTATGGTTCTGAAACCAATTTTGAGTGTATTCTTGCAAAACTTTGCATTCTGTTTAATACGTATCTTTCCCCCTTTCCCCCCAGCCCCTCCAATAATTGCTTGGTTTGGAATAAGAACATCTGTTGTTTCAGTTTAAGTTTTGCATACTTAGCATTTACTTTCAAATTTTTCACCAATCATCTATTTTCTCTCCATATTCTCTCAGATCTATAGGGAACTCCCCAGCAACTTGACAATTCATGAAAAACATTAATTTGAATCTAATTTTCTCTGTGTGACAGCCTATGGAAGAGAGGGAATAATTTAGATTTAAATTATCCAAATAACCTTTTTTTGGTCAAATAAAGAGTCCTAAGGTTATTTCTTGGATAATACATTTGATTTAGAAATATATTTCAAGAAATAATGTGCCAGATTTTGCTGGCAGAAGAAAGAGGGTTAGAAGGAGCAAATAAATTTTAAGGAAAACTCACATTTCCAACCAAAATATCACCATCAATTGTTTTCCTAGTAGTTTCACAGCCAAAACATACTTTAGTTTCTGTGTCCAGTGAAAAGTGTCCTTGGAAGTTTGTTGTGCCAATCCTAGCAAATGCTGACCAAAGTATAAGGGAATAGTCTATCAAAAATGAGTCTATCAATTTATGAGTGATAATTACCAGTAGAAAATTCCTACTCTGTCTCATGGCACAGAAATCACTGAGGATTATGGGAAGATATATCACAGTATGAATTACCCATAATTATTATTAACAATTTCAAACAATTTGAAACAATACAGTTTAAGGGGAGTTTAAGGTGCATGGAAGACTATATCACAAGGAAATTGAAAAAAAAAAAAAAGCTTACCTTACAAAAAAAAGAAAAAGTTACAAAGAAGAATTAGTGTTTTCTGATTTTCTTTTTTGTCTAGCTTTAGGTCTTTTTACTCATTCCTAGGTACAATTTACAAACTTTTCACATGATACTAAAATAATAGATATAATAGCATGTGTGTAATAATAGATATAATAGCGTGGGTGTATTTTTTCCTAAGCATCTTGTACTATACAAAGCTCCTATAGTTTTGATGATATGATGCAGAGAAGTAATAAAGACCAATTTTTCTCTGTGAACTGAGTTAAATGGATTAAACTTTCTCAAACATTTTACCTAGCCATATCTAAGATTTTTTCAGATAAGCAGAAGCTATAATTGAGTGAAAGATTTCTGCAGGCTCTAAAGTTTTGTTAATTGCATCTTTTTTTTTTCTAAGCTGAACATGAGCTATAAAAACATTTAGGTTTTGTTGTTGCTAGTATTACAATTGATTCCAGTTCCAATAAGGTTTTAAGTTGACACAAAGTAAAATCATTGAAAGAAAATGTAGGCAAACCTTGATAAATACCAGATGAAATTGTGGTGGTATTCAGTTAGACTCATACACACATTGTATTAATAATAATAAAAAGAAGTTCAAAACCATGATCTTATTTCATAAGGATTTTTTTTAAATTGATTTTATCAGCCTACATTATATTTCTTCAAAATGGAAATTCACACTGACTAGGTCAGCATGGTGACTTGGAAGTTTTGAACCCATGACTTCATTAATGCCACAAGCATGACTAAAACAGTATAGTTGAAATTAATCTTTTTTTAGGCATTAGTAAGTCATAGTGAAAAGAAATAATTAGCATATCTTGGGACCAGCAGAAGAACACTGGAAAAGAAGTCAAGTAAACCAGAGCATTTCAAGATAATTGCCAGGCATACATCATTTATTCCAGATTAACCAAGGTCATGCACTTGATGCTCCCAGTTTTTGCATCCATATATGTAGTCATTGTTGCCATCAAATTGCTGAATTTTGATGGCTATATTTAATGGACTGAGAATAGACCATGAAGAAAAGTACTAAGAATAGCAAATGTAAAAAGTGCATACTCCATTCAGTTCGACAGTGACCTTTTTAACCTTGCTGTATGCAGGAAATATCCACTTGTATTTTAGTAATTACATTAGCTTACTTAATGGCATTTGATACAGATGGTATAGGAAGAACTTATCTGCAGCTGAAGAATGCAGGCAACAGTTTTAGTTTGAGTGGCAAATAGTTTTTCTCATTAGAGTTAAGGAGGGGGAAGAGAACTGAAAATAGATTTGTATGCTCTCTTCAATCAGAGAAGCCATTATTTTTCCAAGCTTGTTATCTTTCTTTTCCTCATTATGTTAAAACTAATAAAATTTTGCACACACTAAAAACTCTGTTGAACCCTGCAAAATGGTAAAGAGGAAATAAAAATACAGTTGTTAGCACATTTGGAACTTAGAAAATCAATTGGAAAATTGATATTTATTCTGATTCATACTTCAAATTCTATTTTTAATTTTATGAAGAGACCTCAAGCAGTTTATGCCTTCTGTACTGTCTGAAAAATGGGAGAACTTTTCTACCTCTCTTAATTTTTGTCTGTCAGGATATAGACTGTGCAGTGAGGGAAATATTTTTGATTCCTGTATGATGCCAAAAGAAATTAGTCAATTCACAAAGTTTTGACTCCTAGAAGAGAGAAGGGTGCAAATTTAGAAACTGAAAGAGTAATAAAATTATCTTTTCTTTTCTGGTCTATGAAAGAAAAGTTTAATAGGACAGGGATTGTGGTTGTTCCTAAACTTGCTCCTGCAGCTTTTGATGATGTGGGATCTTCATAACACAAACAGAGATTGCATTCTGTCAGTTTTTCCTAATAGGCAGAAATGGAGCTGTCCTCCATTAGGCCTGATCTGTTTTTATCATTCTCTACTATTGACTGCACAACAACTCTGACAGTAGATTTTGAAGATTAATTGTGTTTTGCGTAACAGGAAAAAAAATCGTTATTTACTTCAAATCTTAACTGCTCAATCAGGAAGAAGCAAAAATGCGAAGAAGCACAATAGAGCCCTTGGCAGCTAGGATGGAGGAAATGGGGCATATAATGGAGGGCACACACTTTCCCTTGTGGTTTGAGTCAAAGGAGTCCCTTAAGTAGGATTAGGGGGCTGATAAGTAAGAAATTTATAAAGCGAAATGGTGGCCCTGCTATGAATGTTTCACATTTCTGTATTCTGTTTTACTTCAAAGAATGTATGAGATGAATATTTAAAGGAGAACAGAAAGTATTTCTGTTTCTATTTCCTTCTTACTGACCATCAGGGGGCACAGGATACCCCATTTTCTTTCTGGGCCACTCCCAATTCTGCTTATTTGTAAGTAGAGAGCTGCACGCTTAATTTCTTCAGTAGACTGAGACAAACATCATTGACACCATGACCTTCTTTAATGAGGCCTTCCTATCTCACTCTGTATTTTCTTAAGAGAAAAGTGCTACAGTCTCTAAGATAATTATTTGTTCCTTTTGGACATGGAAACCAGCCTCTTTTAATACTGGTGGTTATGAGAGGTGTTAATGGCTGTTACCAATGGGTTGTTTCATCAGCAGGCAATTAAAGAGCTGGTTATAACTAATGGGCCTGCTGATGTGCTAACCAGATGTCAGTTCTGTATCCTTCTCTTTCTTTCTCTGAATTTCATCAAAATCAGTTTGATTCCCCTTTCCAGTGCTGGCATGCTACATCCAAGCAGTTGATTAGATGTGATATATAAAAATTATCAAGTAATGTACAGAGGAGTAGTGAAAAGACATCAGTTTGAGGTCAGAGACTACTTAGACGCATGTCATTATTGAGTTATTAAAAAGTTAAGCAGAGTGTATAAAAATTCTTCTTGTAAATAGATAATCTTGATCTAAGCAATTATGACTCCTTTAAACAGTCATGCTCTGTCATATCTGCAGCTTTGTGTTATTAGGACTAGAAAATCATTGTTATCTGAAGCTAATCATGAGTATTTGTCCTAGCTTTGTGCCATTTTAGGTGTGTTTGTTTCAGTCCACACTCCAAAATTCTTTCATTTTGTTTGAAGATGAACAGGTAGCATAAGAATCCCTGCCTTTGAAAGTTAAGAACTTCTAATTAAATTAATTAAGCCAGAAAATAATCACTATGTGTTTCTCTTCAAAGCATATATTTTATATCAAGTTTTCTTTTTGAAAAAGTGAAATGGTGAAGATACAAAGACATTACTGCTGATATGTAATCACTTTTATGTAATTTAGTTGGTTTCTTTTGCATAAGTGTGTATGGTGCTCATTCTGTACACATTTGTTCTTTTGATGTAAAATCAGAAGTAAGAATATGTACACATTTAGAAGATTGTGGCATGAGGTTTCCAAGAGCATTACTTTGCCTTAGTCATGTTTTAGTACACCTGAGATCTGATTTTGAAGGATGATAAGTGAGTGTGTGACAGAAAGGGTTTTTTTTGGGCGTTTGTTTGTTTTTTCTGGGTTTTTTTGGTTTTGTGTTTTGTGTGTTGTTTTTTTGGGGGGTTTGTTTTTTTTTTTTTTGTTTCTTTGGTTTTTTGTTTTTTTTTTTTAGTCTTACAGAATAAGGGGTGAATTCATAACAAACCAGACAACATTCTATGATGAAATATTTGATGTGTCTGTCCTACCTGCACTGGCTTGACTGTAGGGTTCGGTCTTATGTTTGGATTTTCTTTGTCAGCTTCCAAACAGTGGAGGTAGCCTGCAGGTGATAAGTATCTCATTAATCTTTCTGATCCTCTAGCACTTGAGCATGAGAATAGCTGATCAATTACAGCAATTGTCTCCCTAAATGAGCTTTGCACATCTGCCTCTTATTTCATTAACTGTCTGCCCCTATATCTGATAGAATGGAAGCCTAGTGGCTTCTTACAGCTTGTTCTGTGTTACTGTACAATAAGGATGGAGTTGTTAGCAAAATGGGCACAAAAGGCTATTTATCCACTACCCTAAATAAATATACATGCTATCGTGTAGGAGTGCTTCTGTCTTTAATCACTGTAGAAACCTTCTTAAAGCACATCAGTTTGTTTTCCAGCCACCTATTTAGTCCTTACTTGTAAGCTTATTTGTAAATTTATCAGTTTTATAAGAGCCAAAGCGTTTCCATGCCCTTAAGCATCATATCAATGTCTATTGTTTTAGATAACAGAAGCTAGCACAAGTAAAGTTAACAGTAGAAATGAAATTTCCTGCAAGTGTCCTTACAATGCATCTTTAAATACTCAGATATGGCATCTTTCTCTCAGAGAGTAAATTTACATTTCCAAAGCTGCAAGCAAGTATTTGCAATAGTGACAATATTATTATATTATTTAAATTATTATATTATTTAAATTAAGCACAAAACAATGAGTAACAGTTAGACTATATAATTCAAGGGGTTTTTTTAAGAAACATGCCCTAAAAATTATGGGGTTTGATTCTAATAAAAGTAGGATTTCACATGAATGCCTATTTCATTAATATTCAAGCTTTCAATTACAGGATAATCAATTACCAGATGAAAATTAAAATAATGTCTAAGCAGAGGCTTTATAATGTGCCTGTTATTAACTGATCACTTTATTCTTATGAATTTACATAATTAAATATTCAAAAGTGGTTAACTTTTGTTTATCATACATTAAATTGCTTTGGATTATAGTTGTTTGTTTGTTTGTTTGTTTGTTTGTTTTAATAACTAAGCTAAATGCTAAAAAGAGTTAGAAGACATTCTGTCCTGAACTGGTCTAGATTATTCCAGGTGATTCTTATGAACATTTAAATATTTGTGAAGCTGAAATTCTCAGTTAATTGTGCTTGAAACTTGTTTTAGTCTGTTTGAATTATAAAAACATATACATTTTATATATTTTATGTATTTCTGGAACCATGGAGCTATTATATCAAAATACCATCATTTTTTAAACTAATTTTTGACTTTATTGCAGGTCTTGTTTGTATGAAGTCGAGTACTTCAGTGGTTGAACTGGTTATGCTGCTTTGTTCACAGGTAAGACATTCTCTGGTTTTGATTGTATTAATTTCCTTGTGTAATCACTGCCAGTCAAAGAATTGTATCTGGCAGTTTGTGTCATTCTTCCGTTTCATTACAAAAAAAAAATACAAATTAGTTTCTTCTGGTAATATATAAATTGTAGATTTTTTATTTTTTTAGATATATATTCTATAGTTTTTTATATTCACAGGGTATACAATGTATATTTGTATTTATTTATTATGTATTTTGATATACATGACATAACACTGAATATTTTACATAGCTGGCAGTATATAAAAAGCAGAGGAACATGGATTAGGTAGTCATCAAGAACTGCAGATGCAGAACATTTCTATATAAAAATTCTGTGGTTAATTACTGTGGTTTTAACACAGCAGTAATGGGTTTCTCAAATCCAAATTAATTAATGTTTTGAAATGCTTTAAAAAATATTGAAATATTGAAAGCTAAACTAGTTTCTCATACTGTTTGGATTATTTATATCTTAATTTTTATATTATTTATTTTAATAGAAGTGTTATTGGCTAGTATTGTGTATATACCCTTTTACTTTAAACTGCCAGTAAGAAGTTATCAGGCAACATTTTAGAACTTCATTCACTTTGTAGAATGTAAGAAAGATATGATTTCCCAGCCGATCCAAATAACTTTACAAGTTTTTATACTTCTCTAAAAACTTACAACAACATTTCATTAACCAGGTTCCCCATAGAACTAGTTTAACTCAAAACAAGTTTGTGTATAAAATGCCCAGGTTAACTTACTATATAATTGTCAAAGGAAATCATTCCTTTGTAGCTTTTCTTAAGCATTCACTACTGCGCTCTGACAGCATACACCAAAAATATACTGTAAACAAAGGCGTGTCTTGGGACAATTGAAATGAAGATCTACTTTTGAGAAATTGGTTTGAAAATAATAAACATTTACAACTGGTTTTGGGGGAGAGTGTTCCAACTTACCTTGTCTGTCTGTAGGTTGCATTTCTTCAAGCTTGTGTCATAAGGAAATCATTAAATCTTGTTTTCCTTTTTTTTTTTTTTTTTCTCTTCCTTTTTTTTCTTCCTCTTTTAGAGGGGTAGCAGTTAGGGAAAAGTAAAAGAAAAATACATCCCTGTCAGGAATCCTCAGTGGGATTTCGACTTCAAACCTTCTCTAGCAGGGCACTTGAAAAATTTGTTACCTAATGGTGATGTCCTGGGCTCCAAGAAAATTCCGGAAGATCCATTAAGGCTTTTGAGCTCAATGTTCATGTCATACAACTTTTTTCTTTTATTTTTAGCAGCTCTTGAAACATTTTTTCGAGGGAAGGAATAACTTACAATCCTTTCTTCTCTAGCCTTTGGTTTTACTGCAGTTCTCAGGAATAAAGTGGAATGTAGCATTAGGGTCTAGTGTCTTTGATGGCCTCATCATCTAATCATAGGTTTAACATTACTCATTTGCTGGCTCCAGGAATTCCTGCCATTAAGGGCCCTAGAGATGAAACTTTGCCTCAAATATTGATTGAAAGGAAGAGAGAGAAATTTAAGCTCTTTCTCTGATGCTCTTTCTTTAGACATCTCAGTAGAGCTGTGTAACAAATGCAGCAAAAATCAATTTGTTATTTTTATGACTACTATACATGTTGGATTTTATTTCAAAGTGTTTTAAAAATAAGATTCACTTTATACCTGGAATAATGGGAAGGGGCTAATAATTTTGAAGCTTCAAGCATTTATTTATTTTCTTTCATGTTTGCTTGGAAGAACTCTTTCCCATCTACTTAATTACTTGGGGAAATTGCAAGCTTTTAGTTTTTATACCCCATCTGATACTTCAGGGTTGTTTCCTTGTCTTCTAAGCAAGGAGGATTTTGTCTCCAGACATCCATTTATTAGTAAGTACTTCAAGAGCTAGTGCTGTAGTGTTTGTCAGGGCAGTCATGGTAATTGTTTCTGCAGGAACTGGTCAACAGGGGTCCATAGTGGTGCAAATTGCAGTCTCCTCCCCTCACCTTCCTGACCTCTGGAATATTCTTCTGAATAGTAGCATGTCCACAGAGTATAGTAGTTTATCCTATAGGTGTAAAGGAACCAGTCTGTACTTCTATTCATCTGCAGGGAAGATTTGTTTGTTTGTTTGTTTTTGGCTTTGGGGGTATTTTTTTATATTTTTTTTGCTGATTACATTTTAAAACTATCTGTCAAAAGAAAACATGAGATAAATGCTATGAAAATACTAATACATAAAATGACTGGAAGAAAATGACAGACAGCCAAATATTATCAGCCAGCCTAAAGTTATCAGAATTTGGAATTAGGATCATAGATGTTGGCCACAGCAAATGAGGATAACTCATCTCTATATAAAGAAGAGATAGTGGTACCTGAGTTTTTCCTTATGACAAATTAAGCAATATGAACTGGAAAGACGGCATAATGTACATAGTTTGTGGGTTTTTAATAATCCCAGTGTAAACAGAGCTTTTCTTCCTAACACTGGTAAATCCTTCATATTCGAATTGAATGACATTTTACAGATTATGTGGGGAAGTTTGAAATGTGTCACTCAAAAGATAGATGACGATAGTAAAAACCTTTGAAAAGTACAATTCTGTTTGCACAGAACAGAGTAACTTTAGACATTGAAAAGGAAAGGGAAACGCAACGTTTGTTTTCCTTTCATTTGCTACAGCAAATTAGATGCTTTTATGCTTTTTATGTTGGAAATTCCATGTTAACGACTACAGATTAGCAAGGATGTCAGAATTTTTTTTCTTATCTGAGCTCCTGAATAAAATCAACATTGCCAGCGGCTCACATCCAAGGTATGGTCTAAATTTACATGAAATATCACATTACAAATGTCTGAAGGTACATGTCATGGATAATTCAGTTCATATGGGCAGCCTTTTAGGCACTGAGGGATATGCAATCAAGCCTTTTCCCCAAAGGAATTTGGAGTTTCTGTGAAAAAGACGTTTTAAGTTTTAAAGGAACTCCTGTATGGATGGTACATCTTTTGTAGGATTGGGGAAGGACAAAATGCATTAGTCTGTGTTTTCAGAAAAGAAAGAAAAAGAAATCTTTCTTGTACTGCAACTTGTATTATATTTTTTTCTAGTAACACCTATTGCACTAGATTAAAATTTAGGTTAATTTGAAAGCTTTCTTTTCTGTATTTCTTATATAAACCATAATCACACATCCAGGTACTTGAAAAAAATATTCTAGATAATTGATAATAAACATATAATGATTTCAAATACTACTAAAATAGGTGTTTTTATTTGGATTTAGTCTACTTTAACATAAAATGGATGAAGATGTGTTTGGTTTGACAAGATCTGTGGTTGATTAGCTGGTCTTTGTTCCCTCAGCCTAGGTGAGCATGTCACAGCTGTGTTGCTGTTGGAGTGGCAGATTTCTTTAATAAGCCATGCTGTTTAAGAAAATTGCATCAATTTTTTCAGTGTAGTTCCTTCTTACGTCAGATTTAGATTCCAATTACTTTTTTTCCATATTCTTTTTCTTTTTTTTTTTTTTTCCTCTCTAACCAACACTACAGTAATTTCTAATTACTTCCAGATCTTTTGTAGATTCTTCTCTTTGGGGAAACAGCTTCTGAAGAAACTGAGTCATTTTGTTACAAAGGAGTTTTATCTCATGCCACTTGTATTATTCTATATCTTATCTATTAACATGGGAAATTTATTTTCTTAAAAAGAAAATACTGTCTTATAATTAAAGACATCTTGTTACTCAAACCGTTTAAATATATAATTATTATAAGGATAAATGCCTCATTGCCTAAGTGGCAGAAGAAATTCAGTACAATACCAAGAAATGAATCCCACTCCAAGGATAGGAATAAAAACAAATGAAATAACAAAAAAATACCCCAAAGATGTGCCTGGCTGATGTAAATTCAAAGGGAATCCTCAGAGAGGAAATTTTGCGGATGTTCTGTCTCTGAGACTAGGGAAAGACCCATCAACCAGGCACTGCAGGGATTTCATTAGTCACCAGCACATCTAAATGTACATTCTTCCTCAAGGTATAGGATAGCTCTTCAGAAAGTGGGAGTTGCTCAACACAGAAACCAAGAAAAAAAATAATTAAAAACAAACCCCTAACTTTTACTGTTCCTGCAGCTGACCAGAAGAAGCCTGAAATGTGCAATACATATAGTAGAAGGACAGTGCACAATTCTTGATACTAAACATACTGTATTCAAGGCTTTCTATAAGAGTTTAAGGAGGAATTGTCCAGCTTTGCTGTGCAGAAACCTTTCACTTTTCATTATAGATTTCCCTTTTTTGTAATATTTCTTGTCTGTTTACTCTTGTTACCAACATTATATTCAGCTTCAGTTATACTTCTTGGTCTCTCTCCAGAGGTATTCCTAGAATTCTCATAGTCTATGATTTTTGCTAAATAAGTGATAGCCCTTTCAGAGTAACTGTGATAGCAGAACAGTTACAGAAGTGTTTGCTATTTGTCTTTTTGACACCACAGGAAAAGGTTGAAGATAATTTAAATAATAATGCTTGCCTTAAATCTAAGAGGAAAAAGAAAAAACAACCTGCAATTTAATCTAAGTAGGAAATTAAGTTGGATATAATTTCAGTGACGAAATTAGGGTTGGTTATGCAAATTCCTGTGAGGATATAATTTTTTAATTTCTCTTTTCCTTATCACAAAACAAGTTGGGTATTTTACCTTTGCTTGTGCTTCCCCATTTTCTCTGTTGCATTATCCACTCTCTCTGTTTCTGTACTAGTGCAAATAAGAGACAACACTGCATATAATATCACTGCAAAAGTCTGAATTAAAATTTGATTTTATAGAGGGGAATGATGAATAGATACACACATGCAAACATACAGAAACTCATTGTTTCAATAATCCTTTTTTTACAGCATATCTTTAAAACATTTATCTTAACAAAGTTCTGTGTCTGCTACACTAATTCCATCCTTCAGCTTCTTCCCTGCTAACCCCACTTTTGTACCAGTGCTGATATTTACAAGACTAACTCACAAACACATGTGAAAACTGCTCAGACATTTGTCCCCTGGTTTAGTGGGTTAAGCTAAGAGCATTGTTCACAAGCCACTGGAGCTACTCAGAGAAAAAGATTCAGGATTGAAAAATTGGGAGCACAGAGGAGAAAAGAGAAAACACAACTCATGTTTTCACAGCAAGCTGTAAATTCAGATCTCTGCATCTAGTGCAATCATACTCTTAGACTACAGTTTTAGTGGTCAGTTTAGGCTTCTCTCTGGCCACAGTCACACTTGCAGATGTATCTTCTTCATGCCTAGCTCCATATTGCTGCTGATCCTTTTCCTCAGTATATGTAATGGTGGAAACTGTCACATCAAACCAAACATTTACTCTGAGTAAAAAAAGTGATTTTTAATTGATTATGCTTCTAAGGTAGCCATGAAACCAATAGCCTATAACAGGTGGCAGATTGATGGCTGGGGGTCTTGGAAAGACAGACTGCCTCTGTGACAGTCAAGATACAAAAGAAAGGAATTTTGGCATTTGATGGGAGAAGTTAGAGCAAGAGCAAGAAATTAAAATGAACAGAAAAACCCCCATGGATTTTCATGTGCTGGATAAGGCACTAGAAATGTGTATGAAATTGTCAGCAATGCCACTCCAGAATGAGGCTTTGTATCTTCACATTTTACTGCAGGCTCAAATTTAATCTCAGTAACCAAAATCTTTGTAGATGAAGCGAGTACTTTCTATTACATTCTCATCCTATTTGGACTACATAAAGGTCCATCAAGAGGGAAGCAATATTCCTACTGTGTCCTTACACAGTATCAAATATGGTACAGCTTAAACTTAATTCTAATGTCAGTTTTGGTTCTTCTTAATCCACCACATGACCTATACACAAACAGGTTGTTATACACACTTAGTGTAATTTCTAAGAAGAACTCTAGTTCTTCTACAAGCTACAGGAGAAGCCAAAAGATTTTCCCTTTATATTGGTTTGGTTTTTTTTTTTCTCTAAAATTAATTGCTTTGCTGGGGAGAGAGTTTTTTATGCTTTTTTTTTAGATTTTTCTTTTTTCCTCCTGATAATTTCTCATTTGCTTTAAGGAATTCTGGTAAATGATTTGGAAAACCATTTTCCAAAAGATGATAGTTTTTCATTTCCTTTTTTTTTTTTTTTTTTTTTAAACACTAAAAGGGTATGCTAGAGTTTTCTTGTATTGTCCATGTGTGGAATGTCTTCCAGCCCAATCTGTCTTCATCTCTTGGTCATCTGCTTCTGATAATCTAACTTGCAAATGGAAACCATTAGTATATTCTTTCCTACTTGTTGAGCGATTTTACTTTCTTCATCATTCTGTGAGGTGTCCTTACGTATCCCCATACATTCAGAAAACTATTTCTGTGTTTTGCTTTTAGTAATTTTTTAGTAATAAACAGGATGTTTTCTTTTTTTATCTTGCACCAGAGTTATCAAGGAACTTCTGGTCCTTTCTCTTGCCTGTCCTTGTCAGAGTACTTTTGTCAAAAAATATTAAAGAATATGCACCAGTGAGATGCTGATCTGAACAACTTCTGGATTCATGGCAAAACAGGCAGAATCTGAAAACTGTAAGAATCAGCTTCTCTGTATTTAATGTGCCAAGGTGTCTTCCCCTGACTTCTCTATAAAGCTGCCTACACAATTGAGAAGGATGTTAGATCAAGAGGAAATACCTAGAGAGAGTGAGTTGGTATTTCTTAAAGGGCTGAGAAAGGATACAAAGCTCATTACTGGAACCCACCATTAATAATAAATATACCATAGTTTTCAGGGGGTTCACTATAATGGAGACAATATGAGGAGTACTTTTCTGTACTTTCCAAAGATTGATTGATTCATTCATTCATTCATTTATTTTGGGAAGACTTCAAATTAGTTATCTATCTCTAACATCAAAGAGTGATTGTGTAAAAAGTAGAATGGTGTTTAGGATTAATTGCCATACATAGCATACATGTTGTTAATAGTAGTTTTAGCATCTCTTAATTGAAAACATATTTTTCCAGTCAGGAAGTAAGCTCTAGAAGTTGTGGAGATATGTGTGTCTTGTAGCACATATCTTTGGTCTGTATTAGAAGATATGCAGAATTTCTTCAAGATGATGAAGGTTAATTTTCTAAATAAATTTGGCCATTTCCCTTGTGTTGTTTGAATAATATAAATGTTTTTGCAATTGTAGTTGTTTTTTTTTCCTTTTTTCTTCCAAGACACCAATGAAATGTTCCTCTGGGAATGTTTGACTTAATTTTCAAGATAAATTGGGCAATTATCACTGGTGGTCAGAAGGGCAATGGGTCTGTGTGTTTCCAAGAAAGAGGAAAAATTCACATATTACTTCAAGTCAAGAAAATAGAGGAAAAATGAGGCTGTAGTCTTGTGAAACTGCAATCTAAAACCTTCTATTACCTTTGTTTTATTAAATTCATATTCACCTAAATAGTGTTATGAAAGTTTCACATTCTTTTCCTTTCTGGGATTTGGCCAGAGGCCAGGAGTATTCCACTACTTGCAGATTTCCTTCCAGGAGGATGTCGTCAGTCATTCTGCAACTTGCTTATTGTGGGAAATAGCTGCTTTTAAAATGGACAACCAATCACAAAAGCCTAAAATTGATCCCAAATTTATTGAAATAGTAGACCAAAAGTACATTTTATTTATTCTCTATCAGCAGTGTATATGTGAGTGTGAGAGAAGTGTACAGGCAATGTTACTGTAATTCTTAGATGTGATTCTCATTCCAAACAATAATGCAAGGTTTTCAGACTCCAATATCTTTACGTAAATTCTTCTAGGACTGGTAGGAACTATTCTATGATCTTAAAAACAGTAGAATCACCTCAAAATTGTGTGAGATTGTGTCTTGAAATCGGTTTTCCTGTTTTTACCTGCTTTTACCTGCTTTTAATGGACATGGTTTTCTGCCATAAAAAAAAACACATGGAACATTTCATACATCGTGTAACATTTCTTTTGAATATTTCCTCCTAAACAAAGTAAAGCAAGTTATTGGTGATTTTTGGATAAGAATTTGTTGGTGATTTTAGGAGGTAACTCCACCACATGGAGTTCAAACCCAAGCTAAATTACATGTGTGCTCTGAATTGCAAACATATTTTTATAGTTTCCATTTCCTTCTCCAGATGAAAGCTAGCACCTGTTCAGCTCCATACAAGATTTTCCACCAAATATATTCAAGGGTCTAGAAAGAAGAAAGTTGGTATCATAGAATTTCATCTGTCTCAATAAGTTTTAATTACAATGCAGTGATCAAAGAATTGAGGTGTTGACTGAGTTATCAACATCTTAGACAAGAAAATTCACTAGATGTTCAGTATGACAAAAAAAATTAACCTCAGATCACTTTTAGACATGGAGAAGAGAGAAGTCCAATGGAGATACAATTGATTGACACAGTACCACCTGTAGTTCAAGGAGAATTGTAGGATGATTACTACACCACATAGGTCTCCATTCAGTAACTGCACTTCTTTGAGAAACTTGAAATTTATGACACAAATTTAAACTTCCTTGCAGAAGGTGGAAAGGGTGAGAGAATTCTCAGAATTGCCATTCCTTTTTTTAATAACTATACTACATTATCACAAGATTTTTTTAGGACATGTTCTAGACATCATGAATAAAAATTTAAAAATTGTTAGCAAAAGAAATACAATATGAACTAAAATAAGTTCTCAATATGCCAAGTCTAGTTGTTCCTTTTTCACCCCTCCACTACATTTTTCCAGTGGAAATTTTCCATTTGCAATTTAAGATGCCTGGACTCCCTTCCTTCCTTCCTTCCTTCCTTCCTTCCTTCCTTCCTTCCTTCCTTCCTTCCTTCCTTCCTTCCTTCCTTCCTTCCTTCCTTCCTTCCTTCCTTCCTTCCTTCCTTCCTTCCTTCCTTCCTTCCTTCCTTCCTTCCTTCCTTCCTTCCTTCCTTCCTTCCTTCCTTCCTTCCTTCCTTCCTTCCTTCCTTCCTTCCTTCCTTCCTTCCTTCCTTCCTTCCTTCCGCCCTTCCGCCACTTCCGCCACTTCCGCCACTTCCGCCACTTCCGCCACTTCCGCCACTTCCGCCACTTCCGCCACTTCCGCCACTTCCGCCACTTCCGCCACTTCCGCCACTTCCTTCCTTCCGCCACTTCCTTCCTTCCGCCACTTCCTTCCTTCCGCCACTTCCTTCCTTCCGCCACTTCCTTCCGCCACTTCCTTCCGCCACTTCCTTCCGCCACTTCCTTCCGCCACTTCCTTCCGCCACTTCCTTCCGCCACTTCCTTCCTTCCGCCACTTCCGCCACTTCCTTCCGCCACTTCCTTCCGCCACTTCCTTCCGCCACTTCCTTCCGCCACTTCCTTCCGCCACTTCCTTCCGCCACTTCCTTCCGCCACTTCCTTCCTTCCTTCCGCCACTTCCTTCCGCCACTTCCTTCCGCCACTTCCTTCCGCCACTTCCTTCCGCCACTTCCTTCCGCCACTTCCTTCCTTCCTTCCTTCCTTCCTTCCTTCCTTCCTTCCTTCCTTCCTTCCTTCCTTCCTTCCTTCCTTCCTTCCTTCCTTCCTTCCTTCCTTCCTTCCTTCCTTCCTTCCTTCCTTCCTTCCGCCACTTCCGCCACTTCCGCCACTTCCGCCACTTCCTTCCGCCACTTCCTTCCGCCACTTCCTTCCTTCCTTCCTTCCTTCCGCCCCTTCCTTCCTTCCTTCCTTCCTTCCTTCCTTCCTTCCTTCCTTCCTTCCTTCCTTCCTTCCTTCCTTCCTTCCTTCCTTCCTTCCTTCCTTCCTTCCTTCCTTCCTTCCTTCCTTCCTTCCTTCCTTCCTTCCTTCCTTCCTTCCTTCCTTCCTTCCTTCCTTCCTTCCTTCCTTCCTCCCTCCCTCCCTCCCTCCCTCCCTCCCTCCCTCCCTCCCTCCCTCCCTCCCTCCCTCCCTCCCTCCCTCCCTTCCTTCCCCCCCTCCCTTCCTTCCTTCCTCCCCTCCCTTCCTTCCTTCCTTCCTTCCTTCCTTCCTTCCTTCCTTCCTTCCTTCCTTCCTTCCTTCCTTCCTTCCTTCCTTCCTTCCTTCCTTCCTTCCTTCCTTCCTTCCTTCCTTCCTTCCTTCCTTCCTTCCTTCCTTCCTTCCTTCCTTCCTTCCTTCCTTCCTCCCTTCCTCCCTTCCTCCCTTCCTCCCTTCCTCCCTTCCTCCCTTCCTCCCTCCCTCCCTCCCTCCCTCCCTCCCTCCCTCCCTCCCTCCCTCCCTCCCTCCCTCCCTCCCTTCCTTCCCCCCCCCTTCCTTCCCTCCCTTCCTCCCCTCCCTTCCTTCCTTCCTCCCCTCCCTTCCTTCCTTCCTCCCCTCCCTCCCTTCCTTCCTTCCTTCCTCCCTCCCTCCCTTCCTTCCCTCCCTCCCTTCCTTCCCTCCTTCCCTCCCTCCCTCTGGAGACTGGAGAATTTTAAAGAAATATGACTTGGAAAATACACTCAAAAGTAAAAATTTTACTGATATCAGAGAGTAAATGAATGTACATCACAACTGTACAATGATGTGAGTAAATGAATGTTTTATAAGAAAACCAACGGAATTTCAAGTAATATCACTGTGTTATTCATCTCCTGTCCTCTACATGAAGAGTTTCAGAACAGGTTTTAGTCTGAATCTTCTTTTAAGGAGATGGTACTGATGCATTCTTTATGCAGTGACACTTTTCAAGCAATGACAGAATAGATTAGGAGGAGAAGTTAAATGTGTACAGGAAGGTTGCAATCTCCATTATCCTAATAATTTAGTACATTTTTAATGACTGCAATTAATATAATTTTAAATAATGTAAATTATTTACAACAAAGCCATACTGGAAGTAATTGGACTGAATGTCTGAAGTCATAATGTTTAGTGATTATGTGTGAAGACGATTTTTAAATTTATTTATCAATGAAGTTTAAAACTAAATTTTAGTTATATTTATAGTACAAAGAAGAGATGTTATAATTCTTGAACACTGTCATTGTTAGACAGCCTCTGAGTCTCCTACACCCCACCTTGTTCTGAGTCATCCCCACTGCCCTACCAAACAAGAGGCCCAAGGAAAGAAAGATCCATGCATTCTTGTATAGAAATACTTGTCTTGTACATGATTTAGTTGAAGGCTTCTGTTACTTCAGCATGTAATTGCCAGCTGCATTTTTGAGGCATGGAAAAGGCTTCAAGCTCTTGCTCTAAGTCTCAGAAGATTTGTGATATGAGCTACAACAAAACTACATGAGATATAGTCTAGTCATTCAAGCACTTAGCTGATAATAACCCAATGACTATGCTGTGATTCCACTTGGCTACAGCATGAATCTTCCAACTATTGTCCCTGCATTCATTTCATTTAGTGTTTTTCAGCTTCTTGCATTTTGGGATTGAGAAAAATTCCTTTACAATCCAAGAAAATATAAACAAAATTGCTCCACATCTTAATCCAGTTCTTAAAGTACATGTGATGACATGAAGGGCCATTGCAAAGGCAACTGTAATGCTGGCATTGAAAAATGTTCTTTTCAGTCTATCATTTGCATCTTTTAAAAACAAAATAGAAAAAAGAAAACCAGGTGCCTCTTCACATATATAGGACATCTCTGGATCATGAATCTGTTTCGTTAATTATGCCTAAAAGTGGCAGGACATTGTGGCAGTAATAATTATTCCCTTGTTTGTGGATTAATGGAAGGTTGAGATTCTTTAATCAATCTTGTAGTAGGTATTTCGTATTGAAACAATGCATGAACCATGAATTCTAGTTTATTTCTGGTTCTGTATCATGTTTCTCACTAGTTTTGGGTAGATGGGCAAGTTTCAAACATTTTCATTGTGAATAATTACTTTGGATAAATAGTGAGTTTTTCCACCTATGGAGATATAAGAAGAGATTTGTTTGCTTTAATATAGGTATCTTCTTAGTGGTTTTTTAGGCAATTTTAAATATCACACGTAAAATACAGTTAGCTATTTTTGGATGTCCTGCAGAATCTGAGACATTTGCACTGAGGAGGGAGATCTGACAAAATACTTGCAAGCCCAGTACTCTTGGGCTTTTGCAGACACAGGTAGACCCTCTGGTTTTTTTTCAAAATTTAATTACCATGCTTTCTTTGACTTGTCTTAGGAAGCCTTTATTCCTTTCTCCTCTCTCTTTTCAACTTCTTTCCTGATTTGTAGTCATACCAGTTCTGCTTTCCTGACTGCAAAGTCACAGCAGCTGTGGTGCAGAAAAGCATCTCAAAAGAAAATGCTAATAGTGGTTTTTATAGTGTACATTAAAAGCCTCTGATAAAAAATAAAAAAATGCTACACTTTGAACAGTATCTCTAGCCCAGAGATTTGTTTCTTAAGATGTCTCAAGGTGCCTGTTTTAGGTAATTGAATTCTTTCATTCTGTTTCTCAGAGTGATTTTCTACTCTACAGAGATAATTTAACTGCTTCCAAAAGTGATATTATTAGCTTCAGTTACTGGATTTGAAAAATAACAAAATCAGCAGCACTGAAAAAAGGACCTGTTACAATGGTTTTCCAGCTCATAAGCTGGAGGCTTGAGTGCTGATACTCTGTCTTCCCTAACCAGGAGTTACCTGCTCAGCCTTGGGTCAAGAGTATGTTCATTTTAGTAGCTTGCCTTTTATAAAACCAATCATGAGTATTAGATTTTTATTGTTGGGTTTTTTTTAAGATGCATGACTTGGTCAAATTTGTGAATTTTCATATAATCAGTAAGAAGCACTTTGCTGATTAATGACTAGATTTCACAGCTATTCTTTGAGAAAATTTCCTTATCTATGCATAACCATCTTTTTTCACCCATATTAGGAAACAAGAATTGTGAATTTCTGCCTGATTTTTTACTGTTGGAAAAAATTTAATGTAGATTGAATAGTTCTGTAACTGTAACACTCTACCCATTGACAACATGAAGTCTTAGTCTAGGAAATCTCTCTGTGAACTGTAATCCAGCTAATATACTTTGTTTTGTTTTTCATTATGATTCAGAGGAAATGCTTATTGCTTTTAAAGAAAAAAAATTAAGGAATTATTGCAAAAGAAAATAATCTCTTCTTAGAGAGAGAGTTCAACCCTTTTCCATCTCAAGTATCAGAATTCTTGATGTGATAGAGGCAGTGGGTTGTATGACAAAAATATTTGTGATGCATTGTGTAGCTTCTCTTTAACTTAGTGGTATATAAAGTAAAATCCTGTTAAATTTAATATCAGTTAGGTGGTTTAAATTGGTTTGAAGTTTCATCTTGGGAATCCATGGTAGCAGTAAAACAATTAAAAAATTAGGTTGTGATTATAGGCTGGTTTTGTTTTCACTTATAATTGCAAAGAAGCAAAAATTGAACACTGAGAGGATGGATTTTACCCAGATTATTGCCTATCCTTTATAATAAAATGTGCAAGGTGATGCAACATGAAGAAGGTACTTTGTTGCACTAATCATTGGGCAACTGCATGAACTGGAGAAACAATATGTGTTTTCATATTCTGTAGACAAGGAAACTAAAGCTTGCTTAAGGGTGAAACAGAAGACATGACCACCTAACATTTATTTGAAAATCTGAATGAACTACAGTTTTTAAATTATCAGATCATTCTTTTGGGGGAGGTGGGGGGGGGGGGGGGGTGGTGCATTTAAAAAGTTCTGCCTAAATTCAATTTCCTTAGGAAGTCACCAGGGTCAGCTTCAAAAAAATGTGGTTTAAAATCCTTGGGTTTTGATTATGTTATGTTTTACCTTCTTAGGAATGGCAAAATTCTATTCAGAAGAATGCAGGACTTGCATTTATTGAGCTCATCAATGAAGGAAGGTAACGAATTTCAAAGCTTTTGAACAAGTAGTCATTTTGCATTTATTCCATTGGGTGATAATACTTCCTCACCATCTGCTCCAAAAAGATTGTGAAAAGGCTGTGTTAATTAAGATATTTATTGTATAGATACTTTATGTAGTAAATATTTAATTTGTAAGTGTGTAAATTCTGAAAATTTTGTTTATTGACAGAAGGAAATAGAATTTCCTTGAACTGTATATAAGTTTAGGGTTATTTTAGAATTGAACCACCATTCTCCAGAGCAGCAAGGTTGTTTTACCCAGAGAGTCCAGGGAGCCCAATCTGTAAAACCATCTGCTGCTCCATCTGTTTTAGGAGCAGAGAATTCATTTACAGACGTACTTCTCTACACTATCATTTCATGATTATTTTATCTAGAATTTTCAGTCCAATTTGAGTCCTGTAAACCACACATGACATTATGTTTATATAAGTTTCCTTGATTTTATAATTTTTTATGAATCTTTTTACCAGTCCTCAAGTAATTTTAATTCTATGTGTTCTACTCTGTGCATTGTTTCTCAGTACTTCCCAACAGCAAGCTGGGAAGCAAAGGGAGACCTTTTGGCCTTTCTGGTAGAAGAGTACCTAAGACAAGATAAACCACTTATGGAGTGTTTCTAATTTGTATTGGCCAATACACTAAATCCACTTGAATCTACACATTTTGTTATGTGCAGCTAAAAAAGAAAAAAATAAATAGCAATACACCTGTTGAAGAGATGTCATTTTATGTGTGATTTCTTTTTTCACTAATGATATCTCATTACCAAAGTGAAGTATCAAGTCTTCTCTTTATTGTAGAAAAATTTTTGTCTATCTGATATTTCGTTGGTTAAGTCATGCATTTATTTGAAATGAAATTTAGAAAACATCAGAGTATAGAAATATGGGAGTATGAGTATTTAAAAAAAAAACAGTAAAAAAAAAAACAGTTATTACCCAGTATTTGCCTGCTGTAAATTCTCCTGGATTCCCTGTGCACACTGAAGTTATGGTGCTATATGGCAGTAGAAAATGTAAGTCCCTACATTGGAAATTCTTCTTGCTGTGAAGTGCAAATATGAGTTTTTACGCCATAATAGGGCTCACCTGAGTGGGTCATTTACTGCACATTGTACAAGAAATATTACCTGGCAACAGACTAAATAATTGTAGTAAGCTTATTATTTAAGAGCCACTCCTTAAATCCAGTCACAGGAATGCCTAATCAAACTGCCCTTGGACACATGTTCCTCCTTATACTTTTCTCAGAAAGGTGTTTTGGAATAAGTGTGTAGATGTTACTGGAATACTCTTCTTTGCAATCAGCCCGTCTGTTTTTAATTTACCCTTTTGGGAACAAAGATAACAATCCTTTAACTGAAAATTGTTATAAATATTTATTCTACTTAATAGCTAAACTTGTGAATGCAATTCATCAATCATAGCTAGAGAATGCAATTGTGCGGTTGTCAACAATTAACAGGACATAAAGAGTTGATGAATGTGCAGCTGAATTAAAGTGCTCCCTAGGATAACCTGAAATTATAAACTGGATCATTTAAAGGAATCTAACAAAGGATCTTTATAATTAAAACAAAGCAGGGTTAATGGGATGTAAAATTGCATATAATCAGTGTGCAATAATGATTGAATTTTAAATTATTAAAAGCAAAATGAAGACTAAGAATCTTTTGAAGGACTTTCTGGGTAAGCTTTTGAGAGACCTGGGAAATAGATTTGAAAGAAGTTTTGGAAAAGACTTTTCTTTTGAATGTGGATGAAAATATTTAGATGTAATGTGGAAGTCCACAGTTTTAATATCTCCAGTTAGACATCTATATTTTAATGGATGCTGTAGTTTGATTCTTTGAGTACCTAGCTCTTGTTATTTCTTCTTGAAATAATTTAAGTGCCTTTTGGATCTTTGACTGCATTAGGAATGTTCTGAAATAAAATATTTCAGTTTAGGTGTAGTTTAAACAATTACAGATATATTCCTGTTAGTTTAACAAACTGCATTTTCATTTTAAATTGGATGATTTACTGTTTCGTGGGCTTTTCGGTATAGATATTGTTTTTTAGGAAGATCTGAATAACACATAGTTTCGGAATTCAATACAGAAACACTGATATAGCTTTCTAAAAAGAGTGTTGTAACAGCTTTTAATGTAACAAGAGATCTGACTACAGATTTAAATTAATTCTTTCAAGGTATGTAATACACCTGAAAGATTTAGTGACGTCCTGGTTATGATCTTGAACTTTATGATTCTATTTAATCAGTCTCCTGCTATGAATGTGTGATGTTGAGGGTATCACACATGTCAAGAGCTTCACTGACAGCAGCTTAATTAGGATTTCAGATTTACATTGGTGTGTACATATAAGCAGGCTTCATAATTTTAGAGCTGGATGCATCTGCAATGTTGGCTGTGAAAGGAGACATTCCTTAGGAATGATACGTGAGGGAGACTGCAGCCCACATGTAAGTGGAGTAGTGATGGATGAGGTCAAAAGAAAATGTCTGCTCACTGACAAAAACAGGAGATAAGAGCACCCACCTTGAGTAAATATGTATACAAATGCATACATCTTGGGCAACTGGGAGTAGAAATTACTCCACATGCAATCACAAAACTGGAAGGAATAAATAAGATTTGGTGGGGCAGCCTGCACTGTGTGACAAAAGTGCTGTGATAGACAGTTTCCCTGGAAAAGGTAGTCAGAGAAAGCGAGGGAGTGTTGCCTTCTCCTTGAAGAAGCAGATTAAATTTTTGAAGTTCTTTAGTGGGATGGAAAATAGGCTGGTGAATAGCATGGAGGACAAGATGAGAGTCCAGAGGAGAGTCATGATGGTGTTACAGACCATTCATTCAGAGTGAGGGAAAGGAAGAAGCATTCTCTAAACACCTTGAAGTGTCTGGATCACAAACCCTAGTTCCTCATGAGGGTCTTTAACCTTTCTGACAACCTCTGGAAGTGCAACAAGGTGGGATGCATGTAGGGAAGACAATTACTGAAGAGTGCTGGGGGTGACTTCTTGATACAGGATGAGGCAGCGCAGAGTGACACATAGCAGGATCTGCTATATACCGGTAAGCAAGAATTATTTTTGGATGTGATTAATTAGAGGCACCTTTGTCTGTGCTTGCCATGAAACAGTGGTATTCAAGGCCCTGAGGGAAGTGAGGATTGAGGGCAGCAGAATACGAATTCAATGAGTGCAAATTTTAGCCTGTTCAGGAAACTGGTCAGTGGAATCCCATGGGAGGCAAATGTGTGCCTCAAGGTAGCTCTCTACAAGGTGTCAGACTTTTAACTACAGCATTATCGAAGTGCAGGAACAGGAAAAAATGTAGATATAGCAAGAGAGTGGTTCAGCCAACAAAAATAAATTATCATAGATCTCTGATGCAAAAAGAGAGTATGCAGGAGGTGTAACTAGAAGATGGCTAGAAAGGAGGAATTTAGAAGCATGAGCACATAACATACTTGTCAGGAAGGCCAGTAGTCAGCTGGAAATTAAACTTGGAAGAGATATCAAGGACAACAAGAGCTTCATTAGTAGACTGACAAAGGGAAATATCTTGTTGAATGGGGTGGATGATTTAGTCACAGATATGACTGAGATGCTCAATGCCTTATTTGCCTCAGTCTTCATTAAATTTTATCAAGGCTCTGTCTTTAGTGAAAGGGTTCAAGGAGGACCTCTACCAACAGTGAATAAGGTTTGAGTCAAGAATTCCTTGAGACAACTTGTTCCATACAAGCCCATGATACCTAATGGGGTGCATCTGAAGGTTGTGGAAGTCTTTGCAAGGCTGATCACCGATCCAAGAAGTCAAGGAAACTGGGGCAGCTTACGGGTGCCTGGAGAAAGGCACATGTTACACCCATCTTTAAAACAGTCCTCCAAATCCAGAGCAAAGCTTGTCATTTTTTCTTCTGGCCTTTGGAAGACCATGTAGCAAGTCCCTTTGAAACACATTCTGGCTGCTTGAAAGAGAAGGTAATTGAGACCAATCAACATGGATTTACAAAAGCCAAACCATCCATGGCTGGTTAGCTTTTGGAAAGCTAAAACCAACCTGTTTGCTTTATATCATAAAAAAGATAAAACAATCAAATTTGTGGTCACAGGAATAACAATGAGCACCATTTATCTTGACACTAGAAAGGTCCCACAAAACTCATGCATCAGTTAGAACTCTACATTCGGAATGGATGGACAGCTAAATAGATAAAAGACTGCTTAAACAGGGTCTGAGCTTTGTGGTTGATTTGCTGTACCTTAGCTTGATGTTTTTGACAGAGTATCTCAGAGATCTATCCTGCCTAAGAGATGGATTTTATAGGTCATGATCTGTTCATCTTTCAGAGCTGAATTACTATCCTCATCATCCATTTCCTTCCCCTGTTATGCTTTCAAAATATTCACCTCTTTAAAGAGATTATCTTGTTCCTTTCATTTAAATATTTTCCTTTACTTTTTACATAGTTTCTTCAATTTAGATAGAAGTAGTCTAATTCTAATATATATATAATAATATATAAATTTAAGGCAACATGAGCCTATATTTAATCTCAGATTTAAAATTGTAAACTTTGCTCCTGTAATTCCGTCTCTGTACCTAAGTGTGCTTTCTGTCTTTAGCCATGAAAATGTATATTTTAGCGCCTATGTGGACCTCTGAGCATATTTAAAATTCACAGGAAGCCATTTTCTTTTAAACCTTGTTTTGTTGGAATATTTTTTAAAAATAATAGAATGTTTAAATAGTCTGGAAATCAGTGTTTTTTTAAATTTTGCTGATTCGGTCCTGGAAGGAGGCTCATAAAGAATTAAATTTTTTCCTTGTTACTTCACCTGGGATTGTAGGGTAACTGCATCAGATTTTCTTTTGAACATCTCTGTTGCAGTTTGGCAGTTCTGATATTTTTGGTTTGTGGTAAATTAGTTCTCAGCCATTATTCACTGTCTGCAATACTTAATTGTTCAGGCATGTGTTAAAAGGTATATCTATAGTGCTACTTGCCATATTTGATTTAGGATGTGCATCGGCAGCTGGGTCTCTTAATAGCTCTCAAAGAGCTGATCTAGTAGTAGGGTCCAAAGTGGATGGTGCTCCTTGTTTCTGTTTTGATAATGGTCTTGATTACAGGACAGAATGGGGACCTGACCTGAAATATCCAAGAAGGCGAGATATTGGGTCATCAGATCATATGGAGCTCAGGACTACCACTTGCAAAAGATTCTGATCTGATGTACAAAATCCAGTATATGCAACTGCAGTCAGAAAATAACACTGGGGAAGCAGTAGCACTTAGAAAACATAAATAAGAGCAAAGGAGTTTGATTGTTCTGTCTTTGACAGATATAACCAAATTCTGCTGCTTTATTGTTGTCTTCACTAAGTGTAACTTTTGATTGGAGGAATTTTTTGTTAATTCTGGATGGCCGTTTTATGGAAATCTATCCTAGATGTCCTCTTCCTTTAGTAGAGGAGTCCTGTCGTAGATACTTCTGTAAAAGTGGGTACTGAATGTCTGTATTTCTACTCCAGCTAACGTGTGAGCTTGTGTCCCTTGTTTAGATGTGCTTCTTCATGATCTCATGTTCCTTAATATAGTCCTTGTCCTACCTCCAGACAAGTAGTTTGTGTTGGACAAAGTGTACATTGTTATGGTAACCATCTGTGTACTTGTGGGGTCAAGTACAAGCTACAGTTCTTAGATCTGTTAGAAGTTTCCTTGCCCCTTCTTGCATTGCCTGATCAGGTCATATCTCAAAGCAGAGGCTGATCCTGAGGTAAAGGCCATCTCAGTTGTAACTGCTGGTCATGGATATTTACTAGGCAGTCACTATTACAAGGAGACAGATTCCTCTTGATTTAGAAAATTCTTCTGGAAAATGGCAAGTCCTTATGGGGAGTGGAACAGATTTTTTGTCACCTCTGAGTTTCACTGAGTCTGTTACAGTTTCTGTGACATTTCTGAAACAATTATAGTTACCCTCTATGAAATTTTTCTTGTCAGTGTGCTTATGTTGTAGTTGAATAGCCAGTGTTTGTATGCTATAATTTCAAACTTTTCTCTAGGCAATTCTTCATCATTGCTGTCTTGCCAGAAATGAGACCTCTGTCTTAGACATGGCTTTGCAAAATTTATAGGAAATTACTTTCAAAGTATTCAAAGCAGTACTGCATCTTGTGGAACTTCAAACTCTTCAAATTATTATTTATTTATTATTTATTATTATTATGAACTATCCTATTGCAGAAACCAAGTGCAATGATAGGTTGCATTTCTTATGAATGCCATTAAGAGTAATAATTGTCAAAACAACTGTTTGATGAAAATACGGCACATTTCCAGGCTGTGTTTTTTGTTTTTTGTTTTTTTTTTTTTAAATAAAGCTATGGGCATATGATGAAAGTAAGTCAGAGGAACATCTGTTTCCCTGGACATGTGAGTTGGCAGAACTTCAGGAATGAGTAGAGGAAAAAAGACCTTAGCTAAATTATAACAAATGTTCATTTGGTAATCTTTTTTGAAAATTGCTGTTTGGGAATGATCTGGGATTTTAGTTTGTTTCAAATAAAGGAAAGACTGGGTAACACAAGATCAATCCTTTTGTCTAGCAGCATGAAAGCTATAAGTGCTCTCTCTCTCTGTGTGAGATTATTACTAGGAACAAATGACTGCAGGATAGCAAAGTCAGGTTAGGATATTTAGGGAAATAAGAATTTTTCCAGTTCTCTTCAGTTCTGGTAAGTGTACAGATAGCCTCCCAATCCACATTTAGATGTTTTGCAAGCTTTTTATGGTTTTTAGAGGTTTCTATTACAGTTTGTATATAGTCTTCTCTCAATCTCTATTTCCAAAACTCTAAAAGTTCTCCCAGGCACTGGCTATTTATCTGAATTACTTCATGGAATGTGGTACTCCGCAATCCAGCCTTTTTAAACTCCATTATCTGTAAAATAGGCTTCTGATTGGTTGCACAGACTTTTTCACATCTTCCTTTAACTGGTAAACACTCTGGAATTCTAAAGTTACTTTGCTGAGGACAGAATTCTGGAAAGCTAGATGCATGGATTTATAATAACTTCCTACCTACTCCAAAACAATATTTACAAATAACTCATATTTATGAATATTCATGTCCTGAAACTTGCTCTCAGTCTGGTCTTGCTCGTAAGTCTGAGATTCTTCCATTTTTAGATTAAGGAGACCCTACTATTTATTCCTACAGATATTTAATCCTTGTCATGCTTTTTATGAAGTACTAGGTTATTTTAATTAGAGATTTTTCCATATCTTCAGCTGAAAATTCCACAGTTATCTGAACAGAAAGCCCATTTCTCTTTGAAAGGATTTGAGACACAAGTGATTTCAGACTCCTTTGCTGGTGGATTCCCTACTGGAAGTCTTTTGATTCGGTCTAATACAAAGTCAAACCTGTTTCCTAGTAATGGAACTTTAACTGTGGTTTGAAGATTTGAAGGCATTAATATAAATCAAGCTTGTCTGGGTGAAGAGAAATCATAAGTTTCATAGGTCATGTTTAATCTCTACCTTATGCAGTAAGGATTGCCACACAAAGAGGGGGTGAGTTTTCTTGCTGGCCATCAGTTCTTGGTTGAGATCTGATCATCTGTCAAGCACGGTTGTCTTCAATACTGGTAGGAGTGGTGCAGCTGAAGAAATGGTCACACAGGATAAAGCCAAACATTTTTCAAGGTCAATTTTTAACTTTTTTTATTCAAGGCTTTTTTTTTTTTTTTTTTTTTTGGGGGGGGGGGTTTGTTGTTTTTTTTTTTTTTGTAAATCATAAATTACTGGAAGTGAGAATAAAAAGTACAGCAAGGCTGTGGTGAAACTTCTCATGACACTCCTTAGTCTTTTGGCAGTATTGCTTAGGTAGGTCATACTTTTATAAATATGATTTAAAAATATGATATAAATATGATTCCTCACTGTCTCAACATTAGTGTAGCTACTAGGTCTGCTGAGGGTGGTGCTTGCTGAAACAGGATGAGGATTTACAAGGGTGAATGAGAGCAATGGCTATAACTCAGTCACTCAGGGATAAGGAGATCTCACTAAAAACCACGTTTTTTTTTTTCCTAAAGGAGAGTAAAAATTGGAAAGCTCTCAAATTTTAGATCACCCCTTTGTATAGCAAGTGTACATGAATTCTTGTGCCTCAAGGTCCTTCTCAGTGGGATTGGTCACTCCAGTAGAGGATGATGGTTAGGGAAAGATCCAGAGGACAGACTTTTACCCAAAAAGAGAATGCTCTGTAAAAAACTGTGGATGGGAAACCTAGTTGGGCAGATGACAGAAGTATCAATCAGGATATACTGGGTGGGCTTTAACCTGCATTAATATAAATGTTATACAGTGTAATGTACTATATAAATATTTTATAATGTAACAGTACATGGAGTTCATATTCTTGAAAATACATGCTAGAAAATATATGCATCTTTTGGAAGTATCTGAGGACTGAAATATCACTGAAATTTTCTTGTGCAAAATCACAGAATATAGGGCTAAGAAAAAGGGAAAAAAATTCTAGAATTGTATCAGAAAGGGTATTTCCATTGAAATAAAGCAGAATTCATGTTACTATGTAAATAGTGTCTAGAATACTGCTGACAGTTTTGGATATGCACTTGCAGAAAAGGTAAAATCAAACTGTGATATTAGTAAAACCCCTCTTACCAACTGTTTTGCTATACAAGAAAAAAATCAGAGATTTGGTTTACTTAGCATAATAAATAGGAATACATAGAATATCAGAAGATCATCAGAAGGAAGGATTGTGTAAACCTAAGGACAAGGTTTATGGAAAACGAGACAGTAAAGACTGCTAAAGAATTCATTTGGATTGGAGAGGAAAAGGGTTTTAAGCATCACAGAGTCTTCCAAGATCTGTGTAGGAGGAAAATAACTCAATTACATTTTCATAGACTGAAAACACATTTCATGAAGTAGATTTAATGAAAATAGGTGTCATAAACTAAAAACAGTTTATGAAAGATTTTGAATGATTTAGCTGCCTGTTGCAATAATGAGTGAATTTGCTTACCTAGAGATCCTTGTTCTTTTCTCTTAGTTGTAGTGTGTGAAGGGAGATTTTTAATTTTTTTAATGTACTGGAAGCCTTTGGTACTACTGAGGGTAAACTTTCTCCTGATTTTGGATTCTTTCTGAATAATTTCTTTTTTTTTTCCTTTGAGAATCCCAAATAAGTTGTAGGCACTTTTTCTCAAGCCAGAATGTTGGAAGTTTCTTTTTTTTTTTCAGTAATGTTATGCCATGCATGTAGTTGAATTACTCAGAATTTAGATAAATTATTTAGTATTCAAAGGATGACAACATTATCATGCTTTTTCATCAGGTATAAAACAGTTAAGACAGTGCATTGAGTAGTGAGTGCTATGTCTATATAGATCTGAGATTCAGAGTTAGTTGGCTCTGATTTAACCCAGTAAATCTTTTACTTAGTAAGAATGTAGTTTGAGAATACATGGTAACTTTCAATTAAAACTTAAAACCAATACCAAAAATTATTTTTTAATAGTGCTTTTAAAGTTCAAAAGGCACAGAAGCAAGTACCTCAGCAAAAACCTTTGTAAGACATTGCTTCTGCAACCTTCTAGTCACTGCCTCTCAGTGATGACACATTTAACTGCTTTAATTTATTATGCTTCTGTTTTCAGCCCTGCATACTTGCAAATCAAAACATCCAGGTCAAGGCTTCTTTTGTAGCCACACAAGATTTTTAAATGATGGCCTGGATTTTCACCCTTCCCTTTTTCAAAGTCTGTCTTTCTGTCAAGTGATTTTAGGACTAGCATGATTATTAATGGCCTGCTAGATAGAAAAACATAGTTTACCCAGTCTTTGAAGTTCTACCTTAGGTGCATACAAGCACCTAAGGTAAGTGAATCATAGTACGTCCCTTATTACCAGACATTGATACCATATTATTTAGTTGATGATACACTTTGAAGAGGCTGTGGCCTCACTTTTGTGATAATACTAATTTGTTAAATCTTTTTCTTGAAGAAGTCTCAGTCAGTGATAGATATGTGAGAGTTCTTGAGGCAACTGGCAAGACACTGTTGAAATAACACTAAGATATCCCAGGTTGCACATCTGTGTCCAGATGGCTTTTGAATTTCTCCAGGATAGGAGACTCCACAACCTCTCTGGGCAGCCTGCTGCAGTGCTCTGTCACCCACTAAGTAAAGACATTTTTCCTCATATTCAGCTGGAGCTTTCTGTGATCCACGTTGTGTCCACTGCCCATTGTTTTATTGCTAGGCACCACGGAAGGATCTGTCATCATCTTCTTTTCATCCACTAATGTTCACTCCTAATCCATATCTGAGGGCAGTCCTATACTAACATCTTGACAATAAAAATCTGAATGCTTAACAGTAATAAAGTACTGAAACATATCTTCCAGCAGGGTAGATTAAAAAATAAGGCTAAATTTTGAAGACTGCAGTGTAGGCAACTTTAGTCTTTCAGCTTATAATTAGAAAAAAACTTTGCTTTAGAAATAGCAAAGGGTTACATATAATTAAAAAGGTTATTAAAAGCATGAATATCCACTCTGAAATCTTGATCCAAGTTTTTTTGTCTTCATCTCTAAAACAGAGGCCCCAGCATTGTGGTTTCCCTTGCCATGCACACTTATTAAATATTAGCTCAGGGTTAGTAATTTCCTTAATTCACAGATGGTAGAACACACCAAAGGAGACAAAAATAGAGTTCAGATCTTTCCATCTTACAGTTGTAAGGTTTAGTAATTGTGACTTTAATTTCTAATAACAGTGAATTTTACTTGTGGTGCTTCTAACACCAAACACCAACTTAGGGTTGAATTTGCTAGCAATTTCACAGCCTTAATACAAGAAACTCTGTAATTCTTTCCCTGTTGCTGCAAGAAGGAAAATCCCAGACCATGTTCCACTTTCACAGAAAAAGAAATACTTCTTCCTGATCCTAAACAGACCTGTCAGGTCATTGCACCCTGAAAGAGACTTTCTCCCTGCTGATAAGAAGAGCAGAGTAATTTTTAATATAATGGCCAAACCTCGATATGGGCGATAGGGACAAAAAAGCAGTTGGTTCCATTCTTGCTGCCCAAAAACATGTGAGCATTTTTAACAACACAGTGTTTATGCTGAAATTTTGTTATGCACCTCTTGTTGTTTTGTGGTCCTTACAAATGTCTTAAGTTAATGTGGCTGCCTGACATCCTCAGTCTCAATCCACTCTTAATCTGATTTTTGGTCATTTTTGAGTAAGATTTGACTATTTCTGATACCTTGAAAAAATAGTAAAGTGATGCACTTTTCACACTAGTGTTTGAAGAAATATGTGAGAGATGTTTATATTATTTTGCAATTCTAATAGAATTTTAAATCTTCAGTAATGAATTTTAAAGACTGATATTGGATTAGCTCCATTTGATGTTTCCAAAGGTATAAGTAAGAGTTTAAGCAATTTTCTAGATCTTTTCAAATGACAGTGCAGTATTCATGTTGAGACTGCTGTTAAAAGCATACTCAAAATGTATTCTTCCATAAAGAACTTTTACCTTCAGTAATGAATGGAAAACTTTTCTCCCATTTAATGTGATTTCTTTGTGTCTTCACAATGCAGAAAAATTTGGATAAAATTATTTTTTTATTTTGACTAATTTGAAAATATAATTGCAGAAGTTTCATTGATTTTCCATTTCAAGTAAATCTACCGAAATAGTTTATTTTAAGTACATCAAATAAAAAGGCTGATTCTGATTTTTTCTCATTTTAGATTATTGTGTCATGCAATGAAAGACCATATAGTGCGTGTTGCAAATGAAGCAGAATTTATTTTAAACCGACAAAGAGCTGAAGATGTCCACAAGCACGCTGAGTTTGAGGTAAGCCTGAGAGCTGGTGCATTTCTGGTTCTCTGTTTTCACTCAGTTGACACCTAGACTATAACTCCATGCAATAAAGATTTTATTTTTTTTCTTCCAGGGAAGAAATTTACATTGAAAACATTTCAAAACTGGTTTTTAAAAGCTTTGGTAAATGTCAAGCACCAGGAATGGGTTTAATTTCTCATCTTGTCACTGAAATTCATAAAAGCATTTACAGCTTGAAGAAATGCCTTAATCAGAAAGTCTAATCTGATATGTTAGACCCTTTGGTTTACAAACAACTTTTCTGATTTATTGAAAATAGTAATGCAAAACATCTTATTAATATATTTGTTGATTATTTACAAAAGTTTGTATGAGTTCAGTAAAAAAGCAAAGCAATTGTACACTTAAGATACATCACAAAAAATAAGAGATAGAAATGTTTTGTTGAACAGATTTAATATTTTAAGGTAGTTTTCTTCAAACAGTTTGAATTTTGGAGCACTTTAGAACACTTACTTTTTATATAGTGAAATACGATACTGCGTATCTTTCTTGGTAGTTAGGAGTCATTAACTATCGACAGTAAGATTCAGTATTGGAATATGTAACAGAGAAGTTGACTTATAGAACTCTTCAATATCTATATTTCTTATTCTGAAAAGGACTCAACACTCAATTTCTTTTTCATCAATGAGTGGTCAGGATATAATTTAAATTACATTGCTTGAAAGTGATCCAAACGTTAAATGCCGTGTTTTTTAAATGTCTTCAATTCAATAGGTTTTCTATTGTTTATACAGGATTAATTTTGTTCCTATTAAAAAAGAAAAGCATGCAAAAGTAATGGAGTAAATTTAAAACTTCATTTTTTATATGACTTTATCAAATATGGGTTTACATTTTTATGATGTTTTATACATTTCATCATTTTTATTGTTTCCTAACCTGTCTTGTGTTTGCATACATTTGTGTAGAAGTAGGTATATATGTATATAGTCATGTATTTCACATCTTTTACTGCTCAAGGGACCTAGCATTAGGATTGAGATAGACAGCCTTAGTATTGATGATAATAAATAACTATATCAATTTATTAATCTGTCAGAAAATGTCAACGAGCACCTGGTGGCTAGAAATAAGACCCAGTAATCTTAGTTTTGATGAGGTTTTTATCTCCTTGGAACAGCTCTTTTAAATGTGTGCTTTGATGTACCAGTTTTTGTGCTCCTTGACCTAGCTGAGAACTGTGAGACACAGAGATATCTGTTGTCATTTTGAATACACATAACCTTTACTTCATTTTGTCAGAGCAGACAGCAGACACTTGTCATACGGGATTCCAACAACTTTATTACCAAGCTTATACTGGATATTTTGAACGTAGATAAAATTGCATTTACAATTAAGTGTATGTCAGACTGAAGTTTTATATTGCCTCAACAATAAATAACATTTGATATCTATCAGAGCATCATGCAGTAACCTAAGATGACAGTGGAAGATTGAGTTATCTGTTCCTTGAAGAATACATTGAGGTATAAGATCTGTCGGAACTCTAGACAAAATGAGAATATTCAATTAACTTCCAGCTTCTGTTAGCAAATAGGATTTAGAATATTAACTAAATTCCCTAAAGGAGTAGCCTCAAGTCTGTCTTATTGTCTGGTAAAGAAACCAACACATTTTTCATATATGAAAATTCTCATTACATTTGTTGTAGAAAAATGTTGTAGGAAAGAACACATTTTAGGCGACTAAGTTAAAATCTGGAAATCATAAAAGGAAAATGTAAAATGTAGACTTTTAATGTGAAATTCACAATTACCTAAATGAGGTGATGGTTAAAGTCTGAAAGAATGCTTTATATATTGTCTTTAATAATGGTGGGAATATAACTGAATATTTTATTTTTCATCCTACTTGAAAGCAGTAGGGACAAAGAGATTTCTGGTAGTTTTCTGCTACATGATTGTATATCTGTCATTTTGTTTTAATAAACTGTAGAGGTATATGTTCTGGGGTGTAGTACATGTTAATCATTACTCTCATCTAGAGAAGTGCATGACTATTTTATTTTATTTCTGCCCTTTAAACTTTAATTGAATCATTATGGGTGAAATTATTTGTTCTAAGCTGCACCAAGTTACTGTGTCTCCCACATAGACCAGCATCTAAATTTTATTCTGTGACTCCAGTTGTAGTCACAGCCAGGAGAATTCCTCACAGAATGGGTACTTCACAGTTAACTTTCATTTTGTTAACCTTTGTAATTGTTCAGGAAGAAAAATGAAAATTTAATTTTACTGTCCAATGAGCTGGTGAAATATTAACCTCATTACTAAGGCAGATCATTGTACTAATTGGTGCCTCCCTGTACAAGAAGATAAATTGGAAAATGAATTAACCCTTTATGAATTAGTGTAACCATTGTTCCTTCCCGGATAGATTACTTGAAATAATGTCTGTAAACACAATAGAAAGATGACTGTTAAAATCTTACTGAATGCTAATGTGATCTGTACTAAAAAGGTAGCATGCAGAAATATTAAGAATAAAATATAAAGTATGAGGTTAACTTAATTTTAATTGCTCTTTTGAATACTAGAAAATTGGTTTCTATTCAGCACTATTACAGCACTGAGTGTTGGCTAAGTGTTCTAAAATGGTGCGCAAAAACTATAAGTGCAAAAAATGTGTCATAAAAGATACTTTTTAAATTAGCTATTCTGAGAATATTCTAGCCTTTGTGATTTATACCTAGATAATTATACTTCTACTGGATTTTATTTGATTACTCTGGCTGCATTCCCTTTCTTTAGATATTTTGAAAGAATTTTTACAAGGAGGAGAAATAGAGTTTGAACTTAGCATGATTTTGAATAAAGAAATGGAAAATTCATAAAGAAAGGATTTATGAAAACAAAAATACACTATAGAATTCTAGCAGTTTAGAAAAAAATTCACGTGAAGCTCAAGAACCACAGCATTTATTTTTGAGGTAGTTTTCTCTCAAAGGACACATGATGGAAATATTAGATCTTTTTCAGCTTAAAAGATGAGTGATTTTTTTATCCAGTAGGGTGTCTAGAATTGGTAGTATGTTATCAAAATTTTGCATGTTGTGCTATGAAATAGAAAATATACTCCTTAATTTTTTAGTTTAGCATTTGTAGTAATAAAATAATGAATTTTTAATTTTATGTGTTAATATAATTTAAAACTCAAAAATAGTGTACATAATTTTTTCTAGTATTTTGTCCTATGTATGTTAGAGGTGTATTTTATACACCTGAGAACACATGAAACATTTACAAAAGAAAGGCTAACTTTTAAGCCATCTCCATGGCCATGAATATACACATACCCAGATGTATGACTTAATGTTTTTAATTGCAATTCTGTTGTCTTTGGCCTTGGTGTTTCAGTTTTCACATGTTCTAAATGAGTGCTTTTTCATGGATATTATATAGTAGTAGAATATTTCAATTGAATGGTGCCATGATTTAGTACTACAGAAAGATTCGGTGTCCTCACCTAGACTCTCCTAAAGCAGACACTGTTTAATCACTTCCCCACCCCTTCCATGGTTGTGTTGAGAACTGGAGGCACAGGAGGTGAAAATCAAGATTTGAGATAAGAACAATTTATTGGAAACAGCAATGAGATAAGAGAACAGTAACAGCAACAATATTAATAACAAAAGGTATAAGACAAAGAAATTGTTCACCCAGTAAGTAAAAGAACACTGGACCTTTTCACCTACTACACCTTTTTCCCAGACCAGAGAGAGAATTTCCCTGACTCCTGCCCCTGGCAAGTGACATGAGATGATATCAAATAGCACTAGGGTTTGGACATGCTTCCCTCCTAGCTACTGTAAAAAATTAACCCTGTCCTGGAAGAAACTAGGAAAAATGGCATGTCCTGTTCTTCTGAAAAGTATTTTAATGAGTTCTTTTCATTTTCAGAGTTTAATAAATAATAATTTTAGGGCACTCATAAGTAGCCTGTCTTTAATGAAGCGGGTGTTCTTTCATTCCCAGTCGCAGTGCGCTCAGTACGCTGCTGACCGGAGAGAGGAGGAGAAGATGTGTGATCACCTCATCAGTGCTGCAAAGCATCGAGATCATGTCACGGCCAACCAGCTGAAACAGAAGATACTCAACATACTGACGAATAAACATGGGGCCTGGGGAGCTGTTTCTCACAGGTAAGCTGCAAATGTAGAAAGTGTAGGGCTTTAAAGGTTACTTGCAAAGTTTGAGAGAAGCAGGCATTGCATAACTGAAATACGATTTCATTGCGGGGGTTAAATGTACGTAAATGTAGTATATGCAAAGCTGAACAAAGTGCAGCTCAATTAAGTGGGTATTTCTGTTAAAAAAATTAATTAAAAAAAATCTAAAATATATAATTTCTTCTGTATGTAACTGATACAGTATTTGAGGTTTTATTCAGAGCTGTATTGAGTGCTGGTTTGAAAAATGTTCATTCTATTCAACATAGCAGTGAAATTAAATGTTTTCATACATCATGCCAAAAAGAAGAGCCTTTCTCTTCTGAATCACAAAAATAGCCAGTGGCTAAAGTGCTGACCCTCATGTGGAAGGCTCGAGCTGAAATTGCTCCTTTCCTTCATCCAGAGCAAGGTCTTGAACCTGAGTGCCCTGTCTGAAAGTAGAGTCTGCCAAGTCTCTCTCTTGTTTGTGCATTCTAGCCACAAATACTTGATTATTTACTCAGAGTGAAACGACTCAAGCAAAAGAAATCAAGGAAGTCCTCCTTCCAGATAAGCAAAATTTTACAGCTTGATTTTCTATTTAAATTCCTATTTGTCTGCTCTGAATCACGCAGAGAAGAACAGAAAGCTCCATTTTACTTCTGATAAAGCTTTTCAGGAAAAACACAGTTTAAATGGATAATACAAAAACTTTTTCCTAGATGAATATTCTTTAAGAAAGTATATTTTCATTTATATTGACTATATAGTTAGGGTTTAAGCCAATTAGAAAAGCTGCCAAGTAATAAATCTGACATGTCAGCAATAAGGTTTAATATAAATAGCACATATTCTGTTCATTCTTTTTGTAATTTTATCTAGTTGGTTCTTGCCGTTATAACATGTTTAAAACAAAAATGAATTTTTTCACGTTCATTATCCCTGTTTCTTCCAAAGAAATTACTTTCTCCTGGATAATTATGGAGATGTATTTATTTTATAAGATGGTAAAAAATTGTGGGTATTGAGTCTTACAGAAACTCTGTTGCTTGACACCAGAGATGTTCTGGTGGAAATGACAAAAATTACAAGTCGAAAATTGTCATATGGTTAATTCAAGACAGGCTTAGTCCATTAGGGATGCTCATGTTATCTCTAGCTGAGGCTTAAAACTGTGTATCTGGACACTTAAACATACTGAAAATAAAGGCAATTTTCACTCCTCTTAATGTCTTTGAACAATGAATAACAATTTTGAATAATGTTTTTTCTCAGCTTTGTCAATAGCTGCACTTTGCAGACTTAAATCAGTTCCTGGTGACTACCTTTTCCAGGAGGCTGTGTCTTCTTAGGGCCAAATAACCTATATCTCCTGGATTGTTGATGGCATCCTAAATGGGAACAGTCCATTGCTGCAGCCTTTTTTCTCTTGGGTCCATGATAGTTTCTGGTGAGCCATAAAGTAGTACATAAACTGTCTGTGACAAACCTATGGAATTTCTTACTCTAAATGAAGGAAATTCTTATTTCATCCCTGTAATACAGCTTGTCCAGTGTTGTCTACTTCTCAATTGCCGGCAGAGCTGCTTACCGCTTTTGGCACTTGCTGTGCTTGGTGCAGTGTTTGACTTGGCTGTGTTTTAGCCACAGGCAGTGGCTTAAACTGGAGAAGAGGGACATGGTGACAATACAAGATCTCCAAGTAGGGTCCCCCATTTGCAGGAGCAAAATGGAAAAAAAAGGTTGGAAAATGGCCTTGCACTGTAAGTTTGGCTGTGTGTGCTGTGGTAGCTTTGTGATCCAGCACACCAAGTGCACCTTCTGTCATGGGACTAGTGGACTGTGAATGGAAAGGACTGGAATGGCATCAGGGAGATGGAGATGCTCAGTGGAAGAGCCTCTGAGACTTGTTAGGGACCAGTGTCACTCAGTGGGCAGGTCTAGAAGGCTTTAATGACAGAAACTGCAGAGGTGTCTCATTAAACTCCTCAGCCGCAGAATGCAAAAACTGTTGTTAATTAAATATTCCAATACTTTTTATATGATGGAAATGAGATGGCTTCCAAAACCATGCACAGCTCTAGTCTTGGCTGGCACAAAACACAACAGGACTCAAGCCTCTGTTTTTAGTTCCTGACAGGGAGTTACAGCATTAGCAGTCTCTTCATAAACTCATGCTTCTCTGCGCCATAAGACATTCCTCACTGGAATACATAGTTACTTTAAAAACACACAAAAACCACATCATCACTCTAGACTTCTACATTTCCATAGTGATTTTAAAATTTCCATTGGGAAAAGTGTTCCCAGTTCTGAAGACACACTGCTGATCTCCTGTTCAGCTTGAGAGCTGGAGACCCTTCACTGAAGTGGTGAATTTAGGGAGATTCTTCTCTGGGTCAGATGGAGCAAGGTAAGAAATAGGCTATCACTTCTGCACAATAAATTCTTGTGTAATAGCAATGCCTTTTGACATCCAAAATGGATAAGATAGGTGGGAAAATATTTGGGCAGACATAAGTGTGCTATCTGCCCAGTGGCAGCTACCAATTTACTGCTAATTGCAGCAGCATAAAGTACAAATATAGATCACAGGATCATTTCAATTGAAAATAACCTCTAAGATCATTGGATCCAATCATTAATATAACTCTGCCAAATCCACCAATAAATGATGTCCCTAAATGCCATATCCACATGTCTTTTAAACAACCCCAGTGATGGCAACACAACCACCTCCCTGGGTAATTTGTTCCAATGTTTCACAGCCCTTTTGGTGTTTAAATTTTTCCCAATATTGAAACTAAACCTCTCCTGGCCTAACTTGAGGCCATGTCCTACTGCCCTATCTTGTCCTGTATGTTTTTGTTTATCTCTTCTCAAGATAAACAAACAATTTTCAAGTTCTTTAACACAGATGCTCACATTACAAAATATTATGGTTTAATTTCATCAAATATGGCCAGCCCAACTGTAGAGAAAATTATTCCTTGTGTTTGCAGCTCAACACAATGAGCTTCTAAGCCTCCCAGCTTTTGTGTCTTTGCAGAAAGCAGCAACCAGAATTTACTATTTAATCTGTAGGTGCCACAAAGCTTACCCTATGTTCATTAAGAAACAAAGAGACTATTAAGAACCACAGAAGGTTAGTACTGAGAGGAAAAGCAATAGGTCTGATGTGTTGATGTATTCTACATTCCATACTGTTTTTAAATTATGAATTTTAAATATATTATCATAAAATCTTCCCAAAATGTCTGAAGAAACAAGAATGAAGTTGAATGGTATGAGCCAACAAAACACCATATGAGACTTTGAATTATAAGTTAGGTTCTAGTTATATATGAACAGCTTAACTAAAAATATCAAATTAATTGGTGACTTGCATTTCAATTGCTTCCTAATTAGCTATTAATTTATGAAAGTGAAATTAATGATAGGCTAGTACTCCACAACTTGAATAAATGCCTACAAACACAGTAACTCTGTACAACAAATTCTTGTCTGTATGTTAATTAATCAGTAGTTTGAATGGTCTGAGAATCTCTTTACTTTTTCATCTCCTTCTGATTAAAACTGGTAAATAATAATATGAGAAAAATCTTTAATTTTTGTTGCTTGTCAGTGTTAGCTTCTTTCCTTCTTCACAAATATTTTCCCTTAACTTCTTAAAGTGAAACCCAAAGTTCTTTTTCTGTTTTTTCCAAGTGTGAGCATCAAGTCCTCTATAACAAATGGAAATTTACTGAATCTTATTTCCATCTACATATATCAGATAAAGCATAATAGATTTCAAAATAAATCCCATTAGTTTGTTATAAATCCTGTGTGTGCCCTCCAACAAAACTAATTCTGCTTCCTGCATTTGGACAATTTGATAGTTTTAGGTGTCTTTGTAATAGCTTACCCTAAACATACTTTTTTTTTTTCCCTTTTTTAATTTCAGCATTATACCAAAACTAAAATTCTGCAGATTTTTCCCATTGAGATGAGAAATTGATGAGCTGGTTATTTCCTTGATGCATTGTCACTTGTTCAGAGGGAATCTGCAACATCAGGAAGAATCAAACAGGGTGTTTCATAGCTTAGTGTTCCAAGCTTCTTCAAGCCAGCACTTACCCTCAGCTTTTTTCAGGGTTATAGTTTTTGTGTCACAACATATGCTTCCTTCTGCCTTCTCTGTCAGCTTCATATGGTGCTTCTCTTCCTCCCCATCTGTGTCTCTCCCCATACACATCTCTTTAAAAATAAAAAAAAAAGTTTTGTAAAACTTGTCTGTACACACAGTTCAGATTCCTTATCAACCATATGCATGCCTGTGTTTTGGCCCATAAGCTGTTACTGTCATACTTCAGCTCCTTGGTTTTATCAGATACCTCAACTTTTCAAAATCTTTTATTCAAGAATACTGAATATATATATATATATATATGCACCTTACAGTTTGTATAGTTTTAAGGCAATTTAGAGAAATAAAAGGAGTTCAGAGTTCCAATTAGCCCTCAGAATCCAAATATGAAATACTTGTCATAGATATTTTCATATGATCAGTTTTGATATTCACAGAAGGACTACTACAATGAGAAAAATGACATTTAAAAATGAGACTTGGTTCTCTTGCTTTCTGTGATTTAATGAAGGAGGTTCCACCTACATTAATGCAGCTGTACGAAATAGAAAGTATACAAGGGCTTTTTCTGTTCAAATCCATCTTTGGTTAAACTAGACACCCATAACAAATTAATCATTCATGGTGGAGGGCAGAGCTGTCAAACTCATTCTGTGGTGAAGACCAAATTCGTCTGGGGAGACAGGCTGGAAATGAAAAGTTTCTTGCCAGACAGCTAGTTTTGTCTCTCCCTGCAGTGTGTGCTTCTGAAGAGATTGGGTTCTGCTGGGGGCCAGAGGGATGAGAACCGAATGAGAACTCCCTTTCCCAAGCCTATGGGGGTTGGCAGTTAAATAAGTTGATTCTGGAAAAACGCTGTTTCTAAAACAAATGTTTCCAGTTTACAGCAAGGGGCACCAAATCACGGGAATTTAGTAAGAAGTTGTTTCCCTTACAGCCATCCTTTGGCATTCTCTGACTCCATCTCTGTAGTAGCTGCTGGCTTAAGAAATTCAGAGATGCATAGAACCTCTTCTAACCCCCACTGCAAATCAGATTAATCTGGTTTAGCTATTCATTCATTTCTGGCTCATTTTAACTGCTAGGCATAAATTACAAAGGGAGCTTTAGAACAGTGGAAAAGATGTATGACCAGATCCTGTCTACTGGATCCAGAAGCATGTTTGACATGCCCTTTCTTAGAGTGCCTCTTAAGGTTCTGCATTTTTTCCACATACTCTGTAAAAACTATGAAGTTTCTTTTTCTGGAATTGGTGGAATTTTAATTTTTTTTTTGGTCGAATATATTCTTCAAGGTTGGTCTGATTGAACTGCACACTTTTTAGCTTGTTTATTAGCTATCCTGTTACAAGTTCCAGATATTTAGTTCTGAGATTGCTTCATCACAACAAAACATTAAGAAATTTTTTTTCTGTTTTCTGTTGTTTTTAATTTACTACAGTATTTGAGAGACCTTGAATCAGAAAATGTGTCAACAACATATCTTCAGTCCATTATTAGTTATCCATTTATAGCAGGATTTAATAGTGAGTGAGATGATTTTGTTAATCTGATCACTCTGTTGTAGTATTTTACATTTCAGTCCACTTTTTAAATTTCTTTTTTAACTTTTTTATGTTTTCAACTGTGTGGCTGCTCCACCCATTGCATACACTCTTTCTTCCTCCCTCCCTGACTGCTTACCACTGTGGTGGAAGGCAGAGAATATTTGAAGGAGCTCTTGCTAATGGAGCTGAGGATTTTGACAAGCATGATGGAAAAAGGGGGATGGAAGTATTTGGTATCCTTTTCTAGTAATAGGTGTAGAGTGATATTTACCATATAGAGATACTTGCCAAGAAAGGAGCATTTTATAACCAGAGATGGGCTGTACAAGTTACTGCACAATTTGCTTATATGGGATTTATTCAGTTCTGTATTTGTGCAAGGTTGCTTTGAACTGTGGTGCTGTTCTGTGGATTTTTTTCCCACAGCTGGAAGAAACCACATAAGAAAATATTTTTTTTGGAAAGAGGTAATATTTTCAAATGTTGAAAAACAAGTGGTGCTCAGGAAAGACTTGCTCAACTCTATAGAGTGACTTGTTTTTCTCTAGGAAATACAGTACATTTAATTTCATTATAAAGGAGGATGTTTCTCCTCTTTCTTCTGTTCTCTTTTTTTTTTTTTTTTTTTTCTGCTTAGATTTGGGGTTCCTCTAAGAAAAAAAAAAAAGGAAAGCTTTGTAAATTTTGTTTTTCTTTAAGACTTAGGAACAACAGATCTTTAGATGTCAATAGTTTCTTTAACTGGAACAGTAATCAAAATACATAACCAGGTTTCATGCAGTCAATTTGCCACACACACACATATATATATATATATATTTTTTTTTTTTTATTTTTTTTTTTTATATATATATGCCACCCTTAGCAAACTGAGGGGGACTTCTGCTCCTCCTAAAGTCTGGCCATGGATTTAGCATGTGCATGCACACGCAGCCGTTCAGCTTCCAGGGTACCAGTCACAAGAACAGCCATAAAGGTTCAGACCTGTGGTCCATCCAGCCCTATAACCTTCAGCTGTAACTGAATGATTAAGAAACAAAAAGATAAGACAAGTAGATATGATAGATCCACCTAATACTCAGACTTCTTGAATTTTCAGCTCAGGATTTCCTGAGGAATCTCGTATTCAGTCAGTCTTGATTTTGAATTTTCAATATGTCAGTAGGGCTTCAAAGTACCTTCTGCCTTCATGTTTTCCACTTAGTTCCTGCCACAGAAACAAACTCTGCAGGGGTTATCAGAGGACTGGACTAACATTTGCTGATATTAGGCAATTTTTCTAGCACCTGTTATCTTTTTTTTCCTGCTTCCAATTTAGAAAGAAGTAGAAACTCATTAGAAACCATGAGGGAAGAGTTTCTCGTTGCTAGATACCACTTTGCTTGCTTTTCCTCATGTCTACCTAGTAATACCTGTGCAGTATAGCAGTGGATTTCCCATCTTCCCCATATAAAAGAATAGAAAGAAAAGAATAAAAATGGAACAAAAGCCATAGATCTGAAGATTCTGAATCAGAAAATTTTATGCTTCTAGGAAGGCCATATTTTCTCAGAAATGAAAATTCTTTGACATATTCTTTATTTTCTGACATAAAATGGGTAAGAGCCTATTCTTAAGTCTTTTTTAAATAGCATTACAATCCAGGGTTCTTTCCCATGTGATGGGTCAAATATATTACAGAAGATGAATGCCAATCTGTATTTTTTTTTTTTCCCTAAGAGAAAAATCTGTAGTGTTCTGTTAGACTTCTCTGACATTTCTTGAGACAATAGAAATACAAACTTTAACCAGAAGTGAAAACCCAGTGGAACAATTTTGATTCCCTTTGTCTCAAATCTTAATGTGTTGTACTTTTTTTTTATTTGAAAGGTATTTATGTCTAACAATACTATTGTCAAATAAATTCAGAAATTGAGAAGTTTGAAAAGGAACTGAAGTTTAAATCATCTTCAGGCACCGAGGAAGGTGTAGTGTGGTACATCCCAATCACATCCTTTGCATTGCCCTCTCTTTGTGGGGTATAAAGAAAATCTCAGCAAACCTGTTCCTTGTCTTTGAAAGGTTTATAGTTGAATTTACATGTGCATTTTTGGATCATTTTCTTTGCTAAAATTTGAATTAATTATATGTTTTATTAAACCTAGCTCTTGTCTTCTTAGTTCCTTTTTCCTCATGGCAATGTGTAATCAGCTAATTTATGTAATATACTGATCTGTTTTTTCTTGTCTGCTCTGTTGTTGGGCTTATTTTTCTCCTCTCTTTTCACAGTGGGGAAAAAAATCAACCCTTTTGAGGACTTTCCCTCCCCCCCCCTCACCCCCCTATTTTTACTTCTCCCTGGTACAACACCTTCCTCATTCAAAATATTTTAGAGCTTTCCTAAGCCAGTGCTTGGAGCTCTGTCTTGCAGTATTGCTGCAGGGGAGTGACAGGCAAGTGCTCATGGAACTGCTGTTCCCAAATGCCACCTAAGAAGGAAGACTTGTCTTCAGGTGTACAGGAGGAGCATGGTTACTCAGACGCAGAAGCCAGAACCAGAGTTTTGTCCCTTCCCTCTTACCTTAATGTAGTTTAGCAGGAGGTTTCCTTGGGTTTGGTGTTTCTCTATGCATTTTGTTAGCACAGTCTGTATATTCATGGATACTAAACTATGAAGATCATCCTTAGGCAATTCACATTTCTGATTTCTGAAAAATATTCCCAGCATAAGTATCTCTCTCTCTCTCAATTGATCAATTTTGGTTGGTTTTGTTTTTTGGGTGTTTTTTTTTTTTTTTTTTTTTTGGTAGATTTTTATGGTTGGTTGGTTGGTTTGGTTGCTTTGGGGTTTTTTTATTGATTAATTTTAACTTTTTGAAACAGTAGAAAAATAAGTTTACACAGATTTACTTTGATTCAGAAACACAATATCTGTCATAATTGTTACATGGTTTGAAGGAGATTGCTGTACTTGATTATTACCACATTCCTTGTTGATAAAATAGATATGGTAATGCACTGTATAATTCTAAAGACTAATTACATCATTCAGGTTGATATTGAAAGTACTGTATAGGCTTGGTTTTATTATCTGATTTTACATAACTTATGTAGATTTGGTACATTTGTTATTAAAGCAATTACTTTATGACTGTATTTTTCCATAACCTGTAAATTCTGGTTTTATTGAGTGGTGATATCTGTTCACTCAGAGTTTTGATATCTATTGTAGATCTATTTCTAGTACACTTAGAGACACAATATATCTGAAGATGACAGATTGCAAGCTTCTCCCAGCATTTGGGCTCTCCAGTATATTGGTATCTGTTGTCAATAATATGGACTGTTGGATAGGCTGTAAAGCTCCATTGCTCAGGAGTGTTATATTTTGAAGTCATCTGTCATGGATGTGTTGTAGAGATAGGAGACTATTTATGTTTATGGCATTTTAAGTAACTCAGTAAGACCCTTTAAAATATACAGAAAAGGCTTGTTTACTGTCATCACTGCTCACTTAATCCTGTGACCTTGACATGATCGTATGGCCATAAAGCTCCCTGCAGGTAGTTCAATAAAACAGATGAAGATGAACAAAACAGAGTCCAGTGATTGTTTCAGCTTCAGTAATATACTGTCTTATGCCATAAGTATTTCTTGAACATTCAGTAGTGCTGAACCATTTTAAAACCCAATAATGTAGCAAATTATCCAATTGTTTAGATTATTAGAAAATCCACCAAAAATTCATAAACCACATATATTCTGGTTTTAACTTAAGAGCACTAACCATTGTTTTGAAAAATAGTCTTTATACACAATGCCAAAACACTGCTACTTAAATTATTTCTTAAAATTAAAGTGTCCTAATTTTTCAGAGTCCCCTTGTTTGTTTTGGTTTTTCTCACTTTTCTCCTGATATCAAATTGAGTCATATTTACAAATCATATTTATTGAGTGGGGATGCTTTTGGTTTTGTTACAGTCACAATCTGAATATAGGAAATATTCATGTGAAAGAGATTTCTTTAGATGATTTACTAGAGGCTATGTTTGCACTTATGTTAGGAAGCAATAAAAATGTACATAAAGAGGAAGTTAAATTTGATGTCTCTTAGGCTCAATTTATAAAAACTACTGGAACCTTTGGGATACTTTGACATAAGAGTGCAATAATTTTTATGCATAATAGATCTTGTGCTATGTGAAAACATGGAAGCAAGTAAAGTGTGATATATTTGCCTCATGGTGAGTGAATGTGTTGTTACAGTATTAAAAAATGTTCACTTTCAATTTTTTTAATATCTAGACATTAAAGTTTCCAATTTCTGTTAGGTAACAATGCATTTGTTTTAAACACATAGTAGTCTTTTGCACTGAATATTGCCCTAACCTCTTCTGTATTTGTGAATAAAATGTGAAGTTTTCAAAGTTGATGACAGCTGAATAGTAGAGGAAATTTATTTAGTAAACTTCAGGTGTCATTTTCAGTGGTGGAGTTTCATACTGAACTGTAGAGCTAAAAGTTATGAAAATTAAGTAAGTGAAACCTGTCAGAAAAGAAGAGCAGCCAGAAGTAAGTTTTATTTCCCAAACCAAAACAGACTCTAATATCCTTTATTATTTAATCTAAATTAAGAAGCACTGGGAAGAATGAGGGAAAGTGAAAAGCTACCACACATTTTTTTGGCCAAATGCCAGACAAGGTTGAATAAGAATTAGTTTCTTTCATAATAATCTTTTCATGTGAGATCATGATGAATTAGTAAAAAGCTCAGTTAGTATACTTTTAGAGCACCCAGGTAAACAAACTGCTTAATTGTTTCCCAGGTAGTGTATATCTGGGAACATTTTGAACAGTCTTGGAATTAAAATTTTTTAAAAAAAAACAGATTGGAAATTTGTGAAATGGCCAATTTCTCTGGGAATGTTATCAGTGAAAACTCTATGGTCTGTTACATTTTAACAAAGCAGGTGTTAAAAAGTTTTGAAGCCTGATTAAATAAAAACAAAATATTAAAATTAGCATAAAAGATAGGTTGGAATTTATGAACAGTTCAGTAGTGTTAGAGAAATATTACCAATTTTCTTTTAAAAAAATGATTTTTTTTTTACATTAAAATTGCATTTTCATTTGAGGTAAATCATCTTTTAGCTTATCAGTATGCTGAGCCTTAGTTTTTGACTGGGTTTTTTGATATATGATACTGTTTATGTTGTTCTTGTTTGGCAAGGAATATATTATCTTCCCTTGAAAGAAACAGACATGTTTTTCTGAAACATATACAATAAAAAAATTGATGTGCCTGGCTTCCACTGCGGATTCATTCATGTTCCTTTCTGGATGGAGACCCAGTGTAAGCCATATACATTAATTTTCAGTATGTTTGTTGCAGAAGCTAAATCTACAGGTCAGTGTTGGGTTTTGTCTATGGTACTCCCTGTATAACTGTATCATTTGATAACCTTTTGCTAAGCCATGAAAGTGTGTGGCTGCCAGCTCAAGTGGGGACTTTCAAAAGGTTCTGCTGGACACCACTAAATTTTAAACAGAGACCTTTTCTTAGGAACACCTTATTTTGAAAGTACTAGAATATCTCCTTTGTTTCAGTCACACTGAATTTCTAAGGATGGCACTCTCAATGCAATATTTATTTAGTGGATTCCCCTTCTTTAAAAGTAATTCACAAATTATCAGTTTGTGTACACTAAAATTAAAAAACTGTACTTCTATAAACTTCTTTTTCTATTAGGATTAAGAAAATATATTTAGTTTTACTCTTCTTTTTTTTTCTTAAATTTAACATTTCAGAATCCTCACAGTAAAGTTGTAATGCTACTGTTTTCTAAAAGGCATCAAATCTGTAGGCAAAATCTCAGCTATAAAAATTAAAAGGTCACAATGGGCATTCCATAACAAGTAAACATCTATAGACCTCTGTGTCATTCATGGTTTCAGTAACATTTATGAGATGTTAAATCACAGGCAAATTTTGGGGTATCTCTTAGCAAATATTTGAGATTCCTGGCCATTGACATCTTAGGCTCTCCATTGGCTGCAATAGTCTGGATTTTTTCTTGGTTTATCCCCATATTCATCCGCATTAGCAGTGGTAAAGGCAGGATACATACCTGCTACTGGCACTCTTCACACCCTGTTAGAAATTCATAGTTAAATATCATCACCAACATTAGAGAAGCATAAAGGTAGGTCAGGGAATGATATAATTGGTGTGCATATAACTCAGTGATTATATCTGCTCCAGAAATTGCAGGCACTTGGACAAGAGATGAAGTAGGGCAGGGAAAGGAAGATTTTCATTCTACCTAATAAATACTGTCTGACTGAGAAACAGTTTTAGGTGTGACTGAAGAGTCACTTTGTAGATCCTCTGGATTTTGATCTAACAGAAAATAGGAAAGCTCTAAAAGCAATGGTCCTTTTCCTCCCCAACTTTTTATAATCGTGTCTACAATGGATAGTGAAACTATGAAGTATCAGCCAAGCATTTGGATTACCTTTTGAGCTGAATTTCAATATATTAGCACATTTTTCACTATTTTGAGAACAAAAAAGAAAGGGGTGAATCTTCTCACTTTCTGTATCTGTGTTCACCACTGTTCACTTTGTTCTTCCTCTGATGGGTAAAAAAAGGCAATCAGCAACAAAATTTAAAAAAAATTACTAATCAAACATTAGTGGAGAAACAATATAGTTTGAAGTCCTTTATGAGCTGTAAGAATTTTTAGGAATTCCAGGAAGGATTAGTTGTTGTAATAGAAATTCTAAGTTGTCATATGTCTTCATATTTTACATTTGAATCAAGATGAAAAGAGCCTTTGGGGTCTTTGTCTGAAGGAGGAAAAGATTAATGGTATATTCTAAGATTTACTCTATGCTTACACAACAACTTTTTAAACCATCCAGAAATAATGAAGGGACTTATTGTCGTGAGGGCTGTGGACTCTTCCTCAGTTTTCTGCCTAAACATAGTTGTCTGTGCAACTCAATTTAGAGCCCATTATGTGCCTCTATTTAGAGTATCGAAGTGTTTCTTACCTTCCAAAAATTTTCCTGGAAATTTGGATCACTGAAGTTTGCAAATGATGCTTTGTTGGGTGCATTCATAGCTTGTGCTCTCTGGTACAGGATAAAAAAAGGGGGATGTAAAATGACTATTTTATCTGGATATTTCATGTATTGAAATCAAGAATTAAGAGGTAGAAATACTGCAACATTCTGTTTCATTTGTGTACTGCATGAAGTGACTGTGCTCATGCATGCATTTGTCCCATAGTATGAATTAAGTTACAGGGTCTTTGAGATTTTATTCAGCACTGCTGCTTAATTATTTTTAGTTTCGTGGTGTAATTATTTATTTGCATTTTCAGTCTTAGAAATTCATATGCTTGGGCATATTTCTTAAGCATTCCTGGGTAATGCAGGAATATTTTGCATGTGATTTTGAGGGCGGGTGAGAGCTGTTTATCTGCAAGTCAGGAAAGCAATAGGAGTGAAAAAAATGATGTGTTATTTCCATGATCTAAGTGTTCTGCAGCAGTAGCAGCAGCTGAGCAGCTCGCTGTTTTTCAATGCTACATTAACTTTTCCATTAATTCTGGTGCGGTAAAATATTAAGCCCTTAAGCATTGCAAAGTTGCTGCCTGATTTTTGTTCTTTACATGGCCACTGTATATTTGCATGCTACAGCCATTATATGGATAATCACCATCATTACTTTTCAGAAGGTCTTTTTCTTATTGTACTGAATACTGTTAGATACAGAAAAGCCTTAATAAAAGGAAGGTTCTTTAACCACATTCGCTACAAATGCTGTATTTTTTACTTATTTGTTGTTATTATTAGATGCCAGGAGCCCAACTGTCAAGGAGATATTTTACCTCTGTGTTTTTCCTCTGCTTATTCTCTAAATAAAAAAACAAACATCAAAATAAACCCCCTCAAAAAAAAAGCAAACAAAAAAATCCACCCAGAGACCAAGAAAGCCTTACTTTTTCTCTAGAAACAAAATTTGAAAACTGTTTAATTTCATTTCCTTCCCTGTTAGGAGAGAAATTATTAAATACTATTTTGAATGAAGATAAATTTTTTGTTATGTTGCAAAAATAATTCTATTTTGAAAATGCTGGATTTTTTTAAAAAGTGAATAACATATGGAGATTGGAATTACAATTCTTCAAAATTCTTGTATTATTTTAAATATTTGTTGAAAATATACAAATTTATGGGAATAGTGGATTTACTAAATGTCAGTAATGAACCAGACCAGCAATTCATGGTACTTCCAACCAAGACATACCAAACATTACACCTATTCTCCCCGCCTGAATTCACAGAACAGTTCATATGGGAGAACGAGACTCTTACTTTAGCTGTGCAAGCAGTCACTTTATGCCCTAAATAATGAAGTTATAATCTTTGTGGTGCCAATGAGGTGACATCTCAACACTGAATAAATCATATGAGTCTTTATCTATTAGCCTTGTTTTCCCCATCTGTAACACGTGCATCATGGTACACTGCTAACACTGTGATTTGAAATCTGTTGAGGAAAAGCACTAAAAGTGGAGCTTAATAAATATCCTTTCTTTTAAGAGAATGGTCCTAAGTATTTAGTACTGTTTTGGTTTATTGTTAAACATGCTTTAGTTGTGTAGTTCTTCAGGTTTTTCTGTGCCTCAGGTTCACTGTGTTCACTGCTTTGATGGTTAAGTCATCATTATCTGAACCAGCATCAGCGTAACAAGATTTGTGTGATGGCTCATATAGAATCCATTCTAGCTGCATAAGCTATTACCATTGCTCTTAATATCTGTTTCTGGCATTTTTGGAACAGGATGAAAAGGCACACCTGATTTGACTAGTGAGTTTCTTACTCCTGTATTCAGTTGAATGACTCTGATTCTTTTCTGTGGTTTTCTCTCCCACCTCTGTGGCTTACAGAATTTTTGTGGTACTAATTTTCAGGTACATATGGGAAGACGGGTTTAATATCAAAATGCTAAAGATAATAATATCATGTATTACATAAATGTAGACACAATCCATATTGAGCCTCAAGTCTACAAAGAAATTCAACACTGGTTTCATGACAGTAAATTTACAAAGAAAGTTTAGAATTTATTGTTCATTGTCTACATGATGAAAATATTGCTCTTAGTTTGTAACTTAATGATTTAGGAATTTTTCATAGTTTTGTTTAGTAAGCAGCAATCTAAATGGCATTGTGTTATCAGCAAGTTCTGAATATGCACTTACTAATCTAAACCCTCAATTAGTTATTTCCTAAATCTTGTCCCTGGACAGTATCCTTCCAACACAGGATCATGGCTTTTCTATTTATTTCTCATATACTGCTGAGAAAATTACCTTACCCTTTTATCCATGGTGTATTTCCCCCTAAAACCTGTTCAGTGTCTTCTCTGTATTGCTGCCCTGGCTGGATAGTGTATCTGTATTTACCAGAGCGAACAATGTGGCACTCAGAAATGTCTTAAACAGCTCATAAGAGGGCTTTTCAGGATTAGGAAAAATGGGAATAAAGAAAGTAAGTAATTGGTTCAAACTTTAAATTTCTTTTTTTTAATTGAATAGTTACTTGTGCTTGATGAAATAATTTGGAACAAGAAAAGCTATATAATTAGAATTGTCTTACAAAGTTAAACATTTATTTTTAAATTAATTCAGTATTTGTATCAGTTTGAATGTGCTGGCATAAAAATCAATACCTATAGATGAGCAAATAACATATAAAAATAGTAAGTTTTGAACGCTGAGGAATAGCAGCTCTTAGCACAATATGCAGATTAGAACGGCCTGTGAAAATAGTATTGTGTAAATATAGGATAAATTTGTTTCATTAAATAGCTGTTTATACTTATAGAATTTATTTTTTCTTTGGTATCTTTAAAAAAGAAATCATTATCCTCCTGAAGCATTAAGCGTTTCTAGATTTGGGAAGCAAAATAGTGACTATTTCAACTTGAAGTTTTTTTGTGTTCTGGCAGCTAAAATTGCTAGGAATCTCAAGATACTTGATGAGAAAACAAAGGGAACTTTTATGATCTTCTCTGGTATGAATCCAGTTAAAGGATTAGCAGTGTTATGTTAGTCAGACTCTGAAATGGAAAGGCAAAAGGTTATTACTCAAAATACATTTTAGCAGTGATTAGCTGTTATCTGGAAAAAATATAATCTACTTCACTCAATAGAATGCTATTTTTTGCTGAGAATCAAAGTTTACAAAATAAATTTCAATATTTTTTAGTATGGCAGGTGATGAATGTCCTCCTGCAGAAGTTATATCAGAAAATCAATATTTGTAAAATTGAAACAGTATAGGTTTGTATTGATCCATGTGGCTAAATCAAAATGAAAGGCTTTGTAACAGCTTTCTTAGACAGCCTGCTATCCAGTAATGGCAAACTATCAATTTTAGCTTTCCACTGATAAATCAGCTTGAAAATTGGATGTCAAATTTTTTTTTTTACTGAAGTAGTGATTTTTTTCTTCCCTCTAACCTTTCTTGATGGGTTAGATTGGTTTATAAGACTAGGCTCTGCCTTTTTGAAAGCAGTTGTCAAAACTGACATTTAGATATATTTTGAAACAAAATCTAAACTCTGTAAGCCTAATTTTGTGTACTAGCTGGCTTGATGGTAATGCTGTGTGCACATCTCTGTGTAAACAAATATGAATATGTGTTTCTGTGTGTAATACTGAAAATGACATTGATTTAATACTTCAGGTATATATGTTTCTCCCTTTTCTGATCTCTTGAGTTCACAAAGGTCAGGTCTTCAACTGCAGCTTTTAGAAACTAATGCCTCAGAAACTATTTCAGCTTTCAGTGGTTAGGATGATTGATTTTTCTTTAATTGACTGATTTTCTTTTTTATTTTGTGTTGTGAGACTTTATGAAATGTTAACACAGACATCTGTTTCAGCTGCAGGTCCTTAAAACCTTCATGGATGTTCTTTGTTTTTAATGACAGATAAAACAGGATACACATTTTCTTAGAAAATAACAAAAATCCTTTGTGATGGTGGGGGGAAACCCTTTAATTTGGGTCACATGCAGTAGTGCTCAGTGGAAGTTAACATTGCCATACCTTCATGTCCATACAGCAGAATATAAGTTAGTTCGAGCAGGTATTGATTGTGAAGTTTGCTGTTGTATAATTACTTTTGGCTGTAGAAAAATGTGGTGTATATTGATCTAGATGGAAGCATTTGACTAGCAGTTTCCCTTGGCTAGCAGTGAGTGTCATCTTTCAGCCATGATAAATGGTAACACTCTGGGTCAGCATAATTACTTGGTGGTGAAATGAACCTCCTGTACCCTTCTCCTCTCACACCGAGGAATCACCGTAATCATCTTTATCTTAAAGCCATGATTTACTGAACTAACCAGCCCCTTAATACAGTCCTCTCCTCCCCATCCCACGGTATGCACCCACATTAAATGGGGCTCTATACTATTATTTTAAAAGCTAAGCTATTCTGTTCTGAATCCACAAGTATGGCTTTTTTTTTTTTTACCTAATCCCTGTCAGTTGACCTGGACCTGCAGGAAGCCATCTCCTGCAACAGTCTTTTAATCTTAATGCTTAGTATTCATGAAAAAAAAAAAAAAAGAAAAAAAAGGAAAAATATTAAGGTGTTCATCGTTTTGACACAGTACTTTTTAAGTCTTGGAACGAAATGTTATTAATGCACTGTTAAATTATTAGTGTACTGCAATGAAAACTGCCATATGAATTTATTTTCAGTAGCCCTTTAATTTTTTACAGTAATGTACACTCTGGATGCACTGTCTTTGGAGAACAGATGATAATATTTTTTCACTATATGCTGCTAGAGCAGTTTCATTTAAAAATAATTTTGACACCTCATTTAATAATAGTTTTAAATGTAAGATTTTTTTAAGCAGTAGCCATATTTCTTTTTATATGTATCTGTAATAGGTGATAAATATGTTATCAGAAATAGGGAAATAGTATTTACTGCTGGAACAGAAAGCTAAGATGATTTGTATTGTTTGGCACCTTTTTAATGGGGAGTTTTCAATTTGTTATCAATATTTCATTAAAACTTCGTATCATGTAGTTTAAAATGGATTTGTGTTTACTTGCCAGTAGTGTAATATGGCCCTGGGGTAATGACTTTTTGTTAAGTAATGTTAGTTAAAGAAAATCTGGCAATAGTTTTAGATCATTTTAAGACAGCTGTGAAGGGTTTGGATAAAGGTCATTTTCAATGATTGTGCTTAGTTAAATAAATGTGAAGGGTTTCACAATGGGAATCTTGCTTTTCAGTCTCCTGTCATAAATTTCCCCCTTAACACATCTGGGAATAGGAAGTAAAATGTAGTTGTTTCTGCCTTGAAGGCGATGTATTTTATATTTTCCTTGCTTTGTTTGTTTTCCCCTTATAATGCTGTTTATTCACATAACTAGAGTTCAAAGGTTTTACTTTGTCATAAATTAAATCTCCTATTCTCTGACAGTTTGTGGGACCCGCTGGATATAATTTTCAAGTGGTTGTAACTCGAAGATTTTTTTGCTGAGATTTAGTCGTTAAAAGTGTTAAATTTTCTGACAACTCAGCCTCTATTGTGACCCTGGTTCATTGCTTGCTCTCTCCCTTGGCCACAGCTGGCCTCTTGCTGTTCACAGCTGAAAAGTGAAATCAATGCTGGGTCTAACAAAATGCAGATGAAAGCCATTCTGATCATATATAGTCATTTCCCGTAATTTTATCAGCCTTTGGTTTCCTAAATGATCTCTGGAAAACATTGTTTGTTCATGTGAATACAATATCGAGTTTTGTGATAAAATGTCCCTTCTTTCTGAAAAGTAATACTTTCTTAAGCATTACTTGTGATATACAGCTCACAGTGCCGTAGCATGATCTTTTAAAATACTGCTCTGGTTCTTTCCCCTTTCCCTCCTGAAGGGAAGCCCGTGAAAGAGCTGCTGCCTGCATCCTGCCAGCTTTGAGCCTTTGGAATCTTGCGAATTGAGGTTTTTATGTTCTACAAGTCTCAGAGCTGGAAAGTAAGAACGCTTACCATGTGTCAATCCACATTTCCATTGATCTTGCGTCCTTTTTATTTTTATTTGAGCAAGATTGGTAGGAAAGCTATGCTGCAGTTAGAGGTGGCAGCGTATGATGTAGCTCAATGCTCCAAAGGTCACAGAACTACAATGAGTTTGATGGAAAACAGCCTTTCTCTTTATTTTAAGTGGTTCCTGCTTTGATTACAGGCATTTATTATAATTATCAAGAGATTAGTCTGTTGTTATAGAATCCTTGTAATGGAACCATTTAAAAGGAATATAATGGCAGTTTATTGGATTTTGCAAAGGAAAAGAGAACAGATCAAGTGGTGGTTTTTAAATGGATCAACTGCTGCCTTAAGCATACTAATTTTTTCCTTTTGTTTAACTTCACATTTCTTTTTGGTTCACAATTTTCAGTTACATACTAAATTCTGAAGGTATTTTACTTGTAACATTTTCATTGCTGTCTAATCCCATGGAGTTTAGCTGTTAAAGACATTCCTTCCAAAATGTTCTTAGACTATACATATCGTAGAAAGTTTACTGTCGGACTCAGCTGCTTTGTAATTCTATTCATACCTCTCTTTAAAGAATGGCAACAAAAAAAGGGGTAATTTTTATCCAAAAATATGTAAAAGAAATTTTGTATTCTATATTATATTATTTGAAGTGGATCTAGGTTGATTTGTCTTTTATACTAGCAAACTACCATAATATTGATGAAACCTGGTGAATTTCTTTCATGGGTTTATCAATTTCCCCTGCTTAACAGCATACAGTTGTATCCACTGCACTTAGTCAAAAAGAATAAAGGGTAAGATTATAAAACAGTCAACTTATCCAAATGTTACAGAATAATACTTGCAACATGGCTGTGAATGTAAGAACTAGATGACATTGGAGAAAATTAAAAGCTCATAAGCTTAGGGAGTTTTATATTAGAAGCTAGTTTATATTTCAAGACCTATGAATTTTTTAGTATGTGTAAGTATGTCTTATCCTTTGTGTGAAACCTTCTGCTAAAGAATAATTACAGAGCCTAAATCCTTCTGCTGAAAACGTTCTGTCCTATGCTCGTTAGCTGAGCAATGTCACGAGTTACTTAGTACTGCTGTTAACCTGGGAAAGAAAATTTATTCACACCTAGTTGATGTGGGGCTGTTTAATGGCAGTGGGCAATCAGCCCCAAAATAACAGTAAAAAGCCATATAGCAGCAAACTGCAAGAATAGGATTACATGCCTGCTAGCTACTCCAGTATTTGTCAGCTGCCAGCAGAGGAGGCCTGGGGAGGAGTTTAGTATTTCCCCAGGTGACTTTACCATGATACTCCCCCAGCATATCCTCCCAGCTTTCAGCAAATTGTAGCTCAGGGACTTCCTGAACCAGAGGTGATATCCTTGAGTTTAATAACTTTTGGTGGATTTTTTCCCATCTGTGAAAGGAAATGTCTTATCCTCTTAAGAACTCATTTAAACTTCGTCTGACCACAAGATCACATAGCATGGAGTACCCTACACCCCATACCCTTGAGTATGTCGTGTGAGAAATTCACACTGAGTGCACCATCATTTGTTTTGAACTTGTTGCTTGATAACTCTATGTTCTCTCTAGGCCTTTTCTTATGAGAAATAGTGAGTCCTTGTTGTCAACTCACCATCTTGGTGCCATTTATAATATTAAACATCACTATCATATCCTTCTCAGTTATGTCTCTGTTCTTTAACTGCGAGGCTCCAAAATGTCCTTTTTTTCCTTCCTTGACGCTCCCCTAGCAGGTTGTAGCTTATTCTGGGACAGGTCTCTGTTAATCCTTTCTGCTGGAGCTATTTTACTTTGTGTAATAGTCAGAGAGAAGAGAATGATACACATATGTAGCTGTTTCTGTCTCATTGCCACCCACCCTCTTTACTGCAACTGTAATGTGCCAGCCAGGTTGTGGCTTTGTTGGCAAAAGGAAGCCAGCTGGGAATGACTAAACCTTCCTCACTGATTCACTATTTTCAAAAGGGGAAAATCATAAAGAATTGGAGCAGTGTTTTAAGAGATGAGCCTGTGTCTGAGCCAGATCGTAATTCTATGGTCGTAGCCCTTTCATTCCCCATTCCAATTAATGTTTTACTAGTTTAAAATGAGCTAGCATTATCAGAAAAGGCTGACAGTGTTCCATTCCACAAAACTTTGGTGATTCATGGGGGAAGCATGCTCAGTCCACCATAGCTTTTCTTGTATGATCGTATTTTCTCTCAAACAGAATCAGCTGTAATGGTTTAGGCACAAATATTATTTGTGCATATGTTTGAGAGAGAAACACTTTTTGGCAAAGCCTGTAAAAAATCATTTTGATCTGTTGTCACAGGCTTTGAGAGTATCACCATATCATTGCAGTCGTAATGTTATATTGTGAATGGCATTCTCATGCCTTTGGATTTTGGCATTTAGCGTGTACGTGTAATTCACAGTGATGAATGGTGGTTCCTTTATTGTTTCGATACACAATGTGAAAATTAAAAAGAACTTTTCTTCAAGTATTACTTGAAAATAAGGGAAAGTGGACATGATTCTCCCCTTGTGCATATACCTTGAATACTCTTAGGCAAAAAATTAATCTAACAAGTAAAACTTCTTAAAGCAAGGAGAGACTCATCTTCGTCTTTCTACAGATTTCCATATAGTCCTAATGCCTGCTGGTACTTTAGAAGTATTAAGACTATATTACACTAATTTTTAATTATTATTTTTTTTCATTTTGGTGTGCTGTCAATATTCTCATATGGAGCAAAGGTAGAACACAGATTTTATTTCTGAAAAAAATTTTGATCTCACACCAGAAAAGTATTTAATATCAGAAAGAGCAATGATCTGACCTGACTGCTTTCTTCCTGTTTAATTTCATAAGCCTGTTGCAAGCAAGAGATGTTCACTGAACAGTTTTTATAAATATTTATAAACATTTATAGTGAAATCAAAAGTATTATAAATAAAAGAACTATTAGAAAGATGTATTATTGAGAGTCAGTACTGGACATCATGTTTCCTGGAATGTGAGATTTTTAATTTGCCTCTTGTCTACTGTACCAGCCATGCTGAAGCCTGTGTAGATATTTATGTTATCAGCAAAGAGGGTTTTGTTGTGCAAGGACCAATGCTCCTGCTGCTGGTTGAAGGCTGGTCAGAAAGCACCAACACTCTATCGTAAATAAATTTTGGCAACCATGATTACTGATAGGGTATAAATTCCAAATCATACTTTCTTCTAAATCACTACGGTCAGAGACTCACTGGAGTTGTTAATAGTGTTTTCTGTAATTATTTATCTGTTGAGCTATATAGCTTGTTTGGGTTCCTCTCTGGGATTAATTCATAACACAGTTTTAAGTGTGGTGGAGGGTAAAGCTAGAGTATTTACATAGCATTTTACATAGATGTCATGGTAGAGAGTCATTTTCCAAAGGTCTTCCTGAAGCTAAATAAAGGAAGTATTACGTATATTTTCATGGTTTGAGATACATTGACGCAGAATCCTTATTTGCTTATTTCCTTATTTGGGAACACATTTTTGTGTGTGCCTTTTTGTTTCTCTGCAAAACCACACAAGAAACTAGACAGACTAAATGCTAACCTAGAAAGAGATGTTGGTCCATAATTCAGCTTTATTGCTCCAGGGGAGGATATTGCTGTTAGAATGATAGTAGATCTGATACATTTTGTACCTTAGTTTGTATGTGCAATTTGGACCCACATCACTAACTGCAGAGCATCTGCAGAAGGAAAAGGGTGCTTCAAGTCAATGACAGTAGGAGTATGACTAAATCAATTTAATTGAGATGGTTAGGAAAAAGAAAGACTCATGGAAGGTCGTGTTCTATAAGTATCCATCAACAGAACAAAATAAAGAACTGAACTATTTTGTCTTCTGCTGATTAGACTTTGATCACTGACTAGTTCACTTATACATTAGAAAAAAAATAACATAGCTATTGAGCAATGCAGAGTACAGGCCTGCCATGTGTATTAACCAACCTGCTCACAGGTTGCTTTGGTTTCTTAAATAAAGTCTGATATACTAGGCAAAAGCTATTCTAGAACTGTACAAGACTTATGAATTTAATTAAAAGTCCTTTAAGGCAGGAGATGAGAGTAAACTCTACATTTATTTTCTGTAAAAAAGTTTAGTAATCTTTCAGAGTGATTTAGCAGCTCTTCACACTGGTGTCAATTCAATCAATTTTTTACTAGGCATCTTGGAAGCTTGTTACTGTTTGTCTTTTGTGTTTGGTAGTTTGCTTGTTAAAAAAAGAGAAGGAAAAAATTTAACAAAATAACCTCAACTAAAGTCCTATTTTAATGTAATAAACAGAAATTTCTATATATCTTTGCTAATCACTTTTCAATCTGTCATATAGAAAAATGCATTGATAGTCTACTATCAGCATAAAATATTTTTTCAGATTTTGGTGGAATTAAGCCCCTAGAATAGTTCCCGAAACATATCTAATTTTAAATATCTTGTTGATTTTAATGGGATTTTGTATAAGCTTATACTTAACAGACTCCCTTTTATAATTGAGCCTAAAAAATTATATTTCTTCCATTAAAATAATTATATACTACCCCGGAGATTCAGTCTCTCCAGAATAATAGTCGATATTTTGAATTATATATAATAAAGAGTGCTCTGGTTTTAAGTGTTTAACTGTAAGACTTTTTCAATTGCTTTAATGATATAGTCTGGTTTTTTGATTGTGTCAGTCCTTTGTTTATTGGTTGAATTTATATAGCTTTTGTTTCCTGAATTTCTATTATTTATGTTCATTATTTGGTATCAGTTCAATTAAGGCATTTGCAGTCTGAATCTGGGGGTTTTGAATGCTAACCCTCTGATTCTCCGTTTCCATTTTATAGCAATAAAATGATAAACCCATTCTTCAAAAGTGGAACTTTGAATAATTTTTTATCAATTTACACAAAGATTATTATTTCTGTAGCTTTTTCCTGGTTTATCTTTCAGGACTCCCTTTATCGGGTTAATCAGATGATGAAAAGATACCTCCATATTACTTTTACTCCCAGTAAAATAAGACTGGGACAAGTCAGCCGACCACATTCTCCATTTCTCTCATTTAACAGGACCCAAACAGCCTATAATTCTACATTTTCTGAATCCTGCCTCTTGGATTTCACTCAGTCATGTGTGTTCTCTGACATGATCCTTCCCTCAACAATTCACACAAGTCTTAGCAGATTTTTTTCATGAGAAACCCAGGCTTTTTACTTTCTGTAGTGTTGAGACCTTGGTTAATTGATACGAGAGCACTAGGATTCCTATCCTATCGCCCAGCCTTTCCCAAGGTGAAACTAGTTCTCTCCATTGCCTGCGGAATGGGCCTGGGTTGATTAGTTGAATGTCAATAATGTTGACGTCTTAAGTTAGATAAAAGAAACTCAACTCAGCTATCATTTGGCATAATTTGACGACCTTAATCTTCCAGTAAATTACAACTGTTAATTGCTGGTATTAACTTCCCAGTAATTGAACTGTGTCTCCCAGATTGCAAGAAAGGAAAACAAATTCTGAGGTCACAGGCACTTTGGTCCTTGTAGAAAAAGCAGTTCTCAAAGATAAGGTGATCGTCAGCTTCTCAGCATCTTCAAACAAGATGTCTATTGAGCTACTCAGGGGAGATCTGGAGCAGCTAAATGAATTGAGAGGTTACAAAAGAATGAAACTGGTGAAGAACAAAGAGAGTAAACTATATTTTTGCCCACTTTGGACATTAGAATTTGGAGAATCTCTGAGGGTGAAATGACTTATGCCATGGTTCTTAAGCCATATGTGACTTTTCAACAGCTCTTCAAAATCCACTCATTCAAGTGCATGTGTCACTGGACTTTTGCCACAAAATATTCCTAATTATCGAGATTTACAGCTTAGAGAAAGTAAACCAAAAAATGCTATCACCAAATTACCTTCAAAGCCAGGTATTGACAGCATCCAGCTCCGTTTTGTCCCCCTTTGTCCCACTTTTGAACTATTCTTAGAATTTTGTCTTTTCTCAACTCATAGTTTGCATTTCACACTTGTGTGATGTTTTCAGTTGTTGCTTTCTTGGATCAGGAAATTTAGCTACCCATGCTATGGAGGGAGAGCAGCACATCCCTCTGTTCCCAGGTGTATGATTCCTCCCCCCATCAACTGTCCAATTCAGTGCTGAATCAGTAAGCTTTCCTTTCTGGTGTCCTAATAGATGGCTTTGAACCCCTTTCTCATTTCCCATCTTCCATACAAACTGTGGTAATAAAGTCTCGAAAAAACCTTCAAACCAACAACCTCCAATGAACATGTAAAGTATAAAATCTGCTTAATTAGCAAGGTTGAGGATTGTAATTCCTTATGGTGATTCTACACAGAAAAGTGGAGGAGGGTTGTATAAATTTATTAAACTCCTGCTGCTGATTTTTCTTTAACTGTGGTATTCAAGAACACACACCCAAAATACAGCCAAATACACATTCTGTAATATATTTGTAAAGAATATCCATATAGGGAGTCATACTTACTATACAACAGCAACTGAACTGTAAATCTGCATGAAAAATGCAGAAGATACACATGGTCATGTCCCAGATTTGTGCTACAGACAAGAGAAAAGCATCTGTATCTCATGACCGTCGCACAGAATCATGTAACAGATTAAGTAGGCAAAAGGAAGGAAAACATTAAACAGTATATCCAGAGTAACAGACTGCCAAATACTTTGTATGCAAAATTTTTTTAGAGTATATCCTACTTGTTTGTCAGAACCCTCAAAAATAGCAGTTTATTTCAAGACGGAAAACAAAGAAGTTATAATTTGGTGTCATCTTTTTTTCTTTTTTTTTTTTTTCCCTCCAATGTCACGTCTGCTTCTTCTCATATAATATTTTCAGAGCCCAAAATAAATCACTAGGTCATGCTGATGTATTTTGGGATGTTTTATAGAAGACTGTTTCTATACTTCTGAAGAACCTCTTGACTGTCAAAAATAAAGTATAAATAGAAAAGTTTTGATTTACTTGCCAAGCTGGCTTTTTAGCTTTAACAAAAATCCCCAGGAACAAAAAAGATCAAAGTTAAGATTACTTCAGTATTTATTTGATAGTATTATAAACATGGTCTCTATTAAAAATTCTAGAGCATTCATTGCCATGCCCCTTGGCAAATGTTTATTTCATCAATACAAGCTGTACTTGGGGATAGGAATAATTGTTTATACACCAGACAAGGCATATCAACTGATTGGCCTGTCATGTCTTTCAGGTCTTAAGAACAACATTAAGGTAAAGCTAGATATATGCTTTTTCTTAACTTATGCTGTACTTCTGGATGATAGGTGGAAAAATAAATCTGTACCAAAAAACTTGCAGGAGATGTAAAACTTCAGGCTTCTATAAATTTTGAATTCAAATACTTCCAATTAACAAGCTCGAATTGGCATTTTTGCAAAAATAATTATTCTTTTAAAATACTGTATTATTAGACTTGCATTTTAATAAACAGCTCTGCATGATGGAAATTAAAACAATTGCCTAGATAAAACTTTATTATTTATTTAGTAGATTTTGATTACTGTTGCTGTTTGTTGTTAGGCCTCAAGGAAGCTAATTATTTCGTCTCAATGCCAGGTTAATAAGTTAGCTGTCTTTAAACAGTTGCAGCTTGAATAATTTATAAAGATCTGAAACAGTAATTCATTATGGGTGTTTAAGAAACAGTATATGTATATTAAAAAAAATAAAGCATTGTCGTTTAGTTTTTGAATAATGCTTTTAAAATATTTAGAGAGAACATTTTCTATTTTTTCTGATTAAAGACTTTGAGAGACTAAATTTTTATTCCTGTATTCCATAACCTTCATGCTGTGACTTACAAACAGGAGTAACTAATGAGATAACAAGTCCTAGCTGTCTATCTCAACCATGCTGTTTCTGTTAAAAGCACAGCTCTAGATTTTTTGACAAGTCATTGCTGGTTTGTCTTGAAATTGGGCTGTAATTTGTATGCTCAGTAGGTTCTTCAGTAGTTCCTTCACAAGAGATTCAGACACCTTAATCTGTGCATCTGGAATGGAGCAGACAGCTGGGACAGCATCCTCATCAGCAGTCACATATGTTATCCCTACTTACAAGTCTGAGCCTTTAGTGTTTGACCTTTAAGTAAGCCAGTGAGGCACCAAAGTTTTCCAGAGCTGCAACAAGCTGTTTTACTTTGGATGCCCACTTGGAAATCTGGGGACTGTTTTTCATTTGTCCCAGCACACTAATCCTAACTGTACAAAATTTTAGCTACTATATAACTCTCTAGACCTGCAGACAAGTCATAAAGGCTCAGAATTTTTTTGAGAAGTTAGGACCCTGCTGTCCCTAGATACATGTTTAATATCATACATAAAAACTTGAAATACAGAGTGACTTATTTTTCTTGTAAAAAGTCACTGCTTTATTAGAACATTTGCAAAATTTCAGGACTTCTGCACTGTACTGATGTAGGCTATATGGGGGTGACATTAAAAACAACCTCCAGCTTTGTTTACTGGAGTTTCTTAATTCAGTGGTATTATTGTTATTCAGAATTCAATGGAAAAAGAGATCATTGTGTTTTAGGGTTTTTCTCAATTTCTCTCCAGAAAAAAAATACAAAAAACAACCGAAATAATCTGGCTGTATTCATTACACTCAGAACTAAGCATGCTATTATCTACATAAATAGCAAAGTTAATGCCCATGCAGAAGGCAAAGGAGTAGGGTGCCTCTGTGAGATTTGAATATATTCTTCTCTCAGTCTTCCCTTTTCAGTGCTACAGGTGAACCAAGCAAATAATACTTAAAGACCCCAGATAGGGAAGGGTTGTTTTGGGGGGGAGTTGAGAGTTGGGCTTTTTAAATTAATTTCTGTGGAAAAAAAAGGAGTCCAACAATAAGAGGCAAAATATAACTACAAGAAAGATTTCTCTTACTTTCCAGTGGTCATAACGCCAGTTTATCTGTTTCGTGCAACCATTGTTCATCTTCCCTAGGCAGAATTGATTCACCATTCTTCCTACTCACATACACTTTGATGTTCTTGGCTGAAAAGGTGAACAGAAGTAGGTAATTGTATCATCAGATGAATCCATTCTACAGAATTGTTACTGGAAGAATATTTAATGTTTGAAGCTCAGAGCATAAACTACAATTGAAAAAAAAATCCCAAACTTAATTCTGTAAATATCTTAGATAGCATAAGAAATAAGAAATATCTTAAATATCATAAGAGCTGTATCTATTAAAGTTAACATTGTTCGAAAAACAGCATCATTATAGCAAAATAATAGTTGTCCTAAAAGTTTTTCTTTTGATTTAATTTATTAAATCAGCATTTTACTTTGTTAAATTAAGAAAAAAATTATTTTTTAGGATGTTTATCTGATTTCTTATGGATTACAGCAGTAAAATCACACAATACTTTCCAGACAAAAATAATACTTTTTTTGACAAAAAGTTGTATTATTTCATGAAGTCTCCTGTTTTTGTAGTCAGAGGGTATCCACTTTAATTTTTCTTTTAGTCTGATATTGTGTTGCACAGATGATGTGCTTAACAAACAAAATAATTTTGCTAACAGTAGATAATGTGCTTGTAAAAACTGTAGAAAAATTAAATGGAAATTTCATTTTTAAACCCATTTAAATTAGAAAACATTATTTTGATCAAATCTTCTGGAAAAAAGTTATGACAGCATAAATTCCAATGAAAATACACAAATTTTTTTCTTTCTCATTTTTCTAAATTAATAAAAGTCTTCAAATGTTTTTATTTTCATACTGTATTTTCTAAAAGCAGGAGTGTATGTTAACGGCACGCAGCCTATTCCAGATGTGGTGTTATAGCAAACATACTAGTCAAAACATGAAACAATTTTTTTTTTGGCTTGAAATTCAATGATCCTTTCCTAGATCATGTTTTGTGTCAATTAAATTTTGAGATATTTCTACGTTTTGAATAAGAAAATTATCATGCACACTTATCATGGAATACATTTTACTTAATTTTAGCCAACTATAATTATGCTCCTAGTCTAAGCCATTCCATCTGTCTCTTTTTTGCAGCCAGTTAAGAAAGACAGAGATGATCCCCAATTCATTCAGTCTTGGAGTTTGTTATACTGAGGCAGCATGGCAGTACTTGTGAAATCTTACTAAGTACCCATTGCAATGAGATAGCATGACATTAAAAAATATACATTAAAAATAAAAATGCCCTAAACCACTCTAAGTTCTTTCAAGGTATTTTCCAAATGGGAATTTTACACAAATTTTCATTTATCTAAAACTATAAAATGGCTTTTTTGTGCTTTGGGTGTTTTGTTTCCTCTTTCTTTGGAGTGGCAGCAAACCACATTCTGAAACAGAATTAAGGTTCCAAACCAGAAATCTGAGTTAAACCAGAGTATTGTTCTAACCACTTTCTTTTCCTTTTTCTTTTTTCGAAAATAATCTTTTGTGTCTTAATTCTAACCCTAAATTTTGTTTCATTTTAGCGTTTCTAAGTTTACAATTTATTATCTCTAGAATCTGGTGCAATTGCATTCAGTTGTTACTCATATTTTGTTAAAAAAAAGCCCTTTGTGATTCTGGTGAGTCAAACACCGACAATTTATGTATCTGCTTTGTAAGTTGCTTCAGTTCTTCATTCAATGCCATTGGATTCACTAAAAGGAGCCGAGTATATAAGTTTAGGAAATTGTATTGTTTCATTTCATTTAGCTGTACTACATGTAGTGTCCTACTATTGCCCATCAGTACTTGGATAGATTTGCCAAACTTGTCTCTCATTATTTTAAATTTATATTTTATGCTAAATCAATTCAATAATTTAAAAAATTCTACTTATCTTTAGTTTTATTTTGTAGACATTTGAGTTTTTGCCACTTCCATTGCTATTTTTAAGAGGTACGTGGCTTTTTTCTCTCAACTTTTTCCCTATATTTAGCTTTATGCATGGTTAGCTTTATTTCCCTACACCTGCTGCTTCTTGGTAGAAGTTTACTACTATTTAATAATACTGCAGCCATTCCAGAGTGAACAACTCATTCTGAAGACATAAGCTTTATAAAAAATCTAGGCAATCTGTAAACTGTCATTGTTTGTTTGTGTATTCATTATCGGTTTTTTTCCTTCAGACTCTATGCAATACACTAAAATCCATAATCCTGAGATTTTACTGCCTTAGAAGTTTATGGTTTAAGTAGGCCATTGCTAAAATTAACATCTCCATTGTCACAGCCTCCCTTTCACATCTATTGACATTACTCTCCTTTGTAACATCTCATCTCTCTGAAGATTAATTCAAATTGAGAGATTTCTGTTTTCAGCTTTTGAGGTGTTCTCAGTTTTTTCACCAAAATTAAGATACAGAAGTTTCAGGAGCTGGAAATCCTCATTAAGTGTGTGTATTAAATACTCCTTTTTCCAGTCCCTTAAGAAAGTAAAAGCTGTATAAATCAAACCCTCCTTTCTGGAAAGGGTGTTGCCCTTTAAAACAGTTCTTAGAAAGTTCTTCTCCATAAATTTGGTGGATCTTTAATCATTAGTCATCTTCTGATAGTTTTTTCCTCTCTTTCATTTGTAGCAAATTCTCCATTGTCTCAGCTTTGTCCTTCATTATTAATGCAAGACCATTAGTAACATGATCATAGCAGAGAAACTGTTGGCAGTTCTCTTTCTGCTTTTCAAAGGTGACTCCTCTGCTCCTATTCTGATGATCAGTAGTACTGTTTGCTGTTACTTTGAGTTTCTCTGTGCTCTATTTCATCCTTATTTCAAAGTCCGAGTGGAAAGCCTTCCCCCTTTTTACGATCTTTTCCAATTTTCAAGACATTAGGTGTTTCTCAGATTCACTACATCTTTATTCCCTGTGTTAATATTTCCAGGTTTTAATATTATTTCCAGTCACTGTATCTATTTGCAACGCCACTTGTGAACCTTCTTTGCTCCTTTTTTGTTACAGAAGACTTCTGCTGCATGGATCTTCTGGCAAATAGGTTTATATTCTGACTTTAAATATTACAAAATATTGCAGAAGTACTTATGTATTTTTTTGTATTTCAAATTTTCCTTTACTTACTTTTTTTTAATGTCATTCATTTTCTGTTCTATATATTACATAAGGGGAATACTTTATGCTTTCCAAATATACCTTTTTTTCCTCATTTCTCAAAACAGTCATAATTCCACGTTGTGAAAAGAATATTTTTTCTTTTTTAAAATATGTCACATAAAAGCAACCAGGACTAATTCTTGAAATTATAGATCATCAGTTCCTTGCCTTTTCTAGTATTTTCTGTATTTCTAGTATTACAAAGACTGGATTCTCTGAGATCCTTCCAGTTGTGACCCACCTCTTTTTCAAAACAACTTTTCCCCCTTCCCCCATGTCTGCAGGCCTGTGTCTCTTCATTAATATATTCAAACTTAATCTCTTCCATCTGGCAGCCCATCCTTTGGGCTGCAGTCTGAGGATCTTTTGTGGATGTGTGTACTGCTGCTCTCCACTGTTCATTTTTGCCACTAGTTGCTGTAGGTGAGCAAACTGCACCTTGTTCACGAACAAGGGACTGGGTTTCACAGCCATGCAGCTGTTGTCACAGATGCTGAATGCGTGGAGGATGGACAAAGACTTACGGTTTAGGACAGCTAGTATTCATAAGTCCAAGAAAAAACCCTTCCTATGCTCTTCATTGCTGCTATGGCCATAGGAGTTAACAGAAAATCTTTTCAAAAGTTCTCTTTTAAATGTTCAAGCCATGGAGATGTGAAAAGGCAGGGAGAGCTTTGCTCTGCAGGCTGACTTGACATTCCTCTTAATTGTTTTGCTGGCATAGCACTCGACGGTTTCTCCTCTGAGAGGATAATTGAGCTACCTGAAACACTTTAGTCTGTCTCAATAATCTCTCTCCCCATACACATGGAAGGTGTGTGTGAATGCAGAATTCTGGGCAGATCTGAGTTTTAGAGCGCCCTGCATTTGAGAGACTTCAAAGCTGTTTGCTCCCAGTTTATCGAAGTCCATCTTGGCTACCCAAGGCAGCATAACACCAGTTTGCCTTTCCCTCTCATGCTGGCCAAGAAAAATGTATTTGAAGTAGAACATACACCTCAAGCTGTCAGGTGGGTACCAGTGATGACAGTGAAACAAAATTTGTAATCCTGCAGTATGTAGTACAATAGGGCTTGTTCCATTAAAACATGTATTTTCTTTGTATTAACTATATGAAATACTGCACATCTGAAATTTGGGATTAAGTTACAACACCATACCATTCTAAATAAATTTTTTCATTGTTAGTAGCCTTGTAGTATTACTATTTTCATGCCAGTTCTCATTATGGTGAGAAAGGTTTATATTGGATTATACTGTAGTTTGAAAGGAAATCATCTTTGACAGTTAAACTCATCATGCGGAGTTCTTTGAGTCGTGTGTTTTAGGGTACATTTTAAATAGCTGTTCAGTTAAAGGGATATAGATATATTTCTGGTTTTTTAAAAGTCTTTGGAAGTAGCTCATAAATGATGCTATAAACTTTTAGTTCTTAAAAAAAATTCATTACATTGTGCTTAATATGCACTTCCTCATTCAAACAAGCCTGATTCAAAATGTCACTTGACTGGTATAAGATATGGAGGAATGAGAAATTACATGTAATCTAGTTGGCTGTGGAAATAAGGATTATTAATGGTATGAATTATAAGGAAAAGTAAAGCTTATTGAAATATTGTACTTGTCACAGAAATGAATTACTAAAATTACTTGATTTAGTCAAGTCACTTTGGGGAAAAATGCATTGTAGCAGAAAGAGTTATGGGCGATTTGCAGACATGCTCTCTTCTAGGACTGACTTGTGCCTAGTACAGAATTAGAAAATACACTTCTGCTTAATTTACAACCATCATTTAGAACTACCTAACAGCTACCTAAAGTCCTCAAAAATCTTAAAGCCTGAGTAATATCCACAGGATTAGAATATAAGTATTTCTAAAGTACTGTAATCTATCGGCTAGACAATTTAACACTGATTCAGTCCATAACACTGGACTTCTAAAGCAGGTTAAATTCTTAATTTTAGGCTAGAAATGCTGCCACAGTCTGCTCTTTACTAGTATTTTTAATCTAACCTAGAGATGTAATAATACAACATCTAAGGAAAATCACACCATTTTTTCTGCCTGTTATTCAAGTGATGCAACTCATTCAAAACTAAGTAGGGATCCATCGTCTTTTGAAGTGTCTGGTTTCTTTCTAACAAGAGTAGGAAAAGTATCTTGTCTTTTTGTTAATGATGTTGCTCGAAGAGTCAAAAATAAATCTTTGATCACTTGTTAAAGTCCAGAAACCTTTTCTTTAGGGTTGAGATACCAACTTCCAGTAGCTAGAAGCAAGCAGTAACATTGTGGGATAGACTTCAGTAGAAAGCTGTAAGAAGCTTCAGTTCTATTTTTAAAAGTTATATAATCTGTGATTAGAAATTATTCTTCTTTTTTCTCAAAAATTTTAATTCTGCACCATTATTAAGTATTTCAAGCTTCAATCCCTGGTGAGTTTGTAATGTTTTTTGGATCTGCAAAATAGACTTAATCCTATGACAATTTCATCACTTTCTTACTTAACACGTCATTAAAATGGTGGCTTTAAAATCTGGTTTACTTTAAATTGAGAATATACAGTAATCTTCAGACTGATTAATCAAAGTAATGAATTGCTGGATTAAACACAGAACAAATTAAAAATGTAGTTTTTTAGTCTTTGAATATTTTTTAATTTCATTATGTTTTTTATTCTTACATAGATCATTCTTATCAACATAAGTGTGTTTTTTTAATTGCTGCCAGTACACATAATTTCAGAGATCTCCCTTTTTTTAAGAGTTTCATTAATATTTTTACTTCTGTCTTATCATGACTTACTCTGAAATGGAATTAAAGTGGGAACGTTTCTTGCCTTTCAAAAAACCACTGAAGTTGCCTCTGCACTGTTTGTAAATAAGTAAAAATGCCTGTTCTGCATGGCAGAAATAAATGTAGGACCTTCACACAGAACTCAAGAAGCATACAGTGAAAATTCCATTCAGATTGCAAAAAACACCACCATTGACTAAAAATTACTGTGTGCTGCTTCTAAAGTTTGTTAGTGGCTAGAAGGTAGGATGCTAGATCCACTCCCTGTGGTGCCCTGCCCTCCAGAACTGATCCAGGTCTCATGACAGCAGTTAGTAAAGTTAGACAATAACTAATGAAAGCACTGAAAAATGTTTTTTTCTGTGTAGAGAAATATAAAGAAATTTTCACTGTAAAGAATGAAAATGTCTGTCCTACATTAGAATATTTCTACTTTTCCTCTGGAAATGTCTACCAGAACATAGCTTGTCAAAATGAAGGAAATACAGAAAACAGTGGCTGAAATAACAACTAGAAAAATCCAACAAAGACATGGACTATACTCATGAGTTGTAAACTCTCTTGTCTTTTTTTTTTTTGTCTTTTGATCACACACATCCAGGGCATTACAGATAGATTGAAAATGACTGGTTTAAAGCAGTGGCTCCCTAGTTAGGGTCTGCAAGGTCTTGTCCTACAGAATAATTTTAAGTGTATGGTGTGTTCAATTATGACTTTGAAGATAAGGATGCATCCACAAACATTTTGCATTCTTCCTAGTGATCCAAAAAGCTTTTTAAATGTTGGCTTAGAATGCAGCTGTGCCCAAATAACTTATAAAAAAACATGTGGGAGGTTTGTGTTGAAAAGGTCAAGTTGTCTGGGAGTAGAGCTGGTCAGTTCTTTAGAACAAAAGTTGAATACCAGGTGGTTATATATGTGTACATTTTGGCTTTAATATAGATTAACAATGGCTTATATAATTCTACAGGAGTTTAATATTCTTTTGAACGTAAAAAGGCAATGTAACACTAAGATGGCCATGGTTGTTAATGGCTTGTATTAGCTGGGAGCTATAAAATCATCCTAGTACTCTGTTAGTGCTGGAATAATAATTTACCAAGACAATTACCACATGGTGGAACTTTTTTGCTGCTCTAATTCAGTGTTATTAATAATGAATAAAATTGCAATTTTCTCAGGTTGCTAGGGGCAGTGGGGAATTATTTCAATGAATATTTCAGCACATTAGTTTAATCATAGTTCCACAAAATTCAAGTGGGCAATATTTTATACTTTTAAGTTCAGTCTGCTAAGGGACCATAGTCATTAAATTGCAAACTATTTGCACTGAGGTCCATTCTATGATTTACAAGCCTTGTTAAAAACACTGTAAAAGAAAGCAAGCTGTGCCATTAATACTTGTAATTTGATGCTGCATTTGTTAATGGGTTCAGTGTGATTAATGTTTTTAGCAGCGGGCAGAACACTTTGAGGCAGGCAGTGCTGCGGTTTATAATACATAAATGCATGTAAAGAAACGCTAGAATATTGTAAGTTTTAGTAAAACATGTTTTTACAAGATTGTATTCCACAAATGGGAAAGCAGCAGTGAAATTATACTATAATGTATGTAAATACAGTTCAAGCTGTGGTAGGTGCTGATGTGTGTGTTCTTTATTTTCCAGCCAACTGCATGACTTCTGGCGCTTGGATTACTGGGAAGATGATTTGCGCCGACGGAGGAGATTTGTTCGCAATGCTTTTGGGTCTACTCATGCTGATGCTCTCCTAAAAGCTGCTGTGGAATATGGTCAGTATTAATTCAGCTTAAAAATATAGCTCATGATGCTTTCTTGATGTCCATGAATGCCTGAGAATCATGTTCCTTCTTTCTCAAGGACAGTGCTGAGAATTCCTAGGACAACATATTCTTAGCAAATGAATTCTTTCAATTCTTACACTTTAATGAACCAGAAGACCTGAGCTTGTGAGCTGTTAAATTCCCTCATCCCCAAGGGATTCACATTGTACTTCTCTAGCATTCCCAGACGCTAATTTTGAGACACTGGTAAAGCAACTAAACTTGTCTCTCTTGAGTGACTGAATTAAATAGATCATCCAACAAATGTGTCATAATAGTTCCATGGGAGACATTTTGTGAATGAGGAATTAAAAAATATCAGAAATTCTATTCTAGCTTGCAAAGTTCAGCCAAAAGTATTTTTTTTTGTAAATCATGAACTGCATTAAAACTTGTTAACAATAGTAATTTTTAAGAACAACTTGTGATTTCAGTAGTGAACTGAATACAGAGAAGCTTTAGGTTTAGATACTGAAGAATTAGATAATATTTGGTTCTCATGGAGATGTAGCTGGAGTATAAAAGAGGAATAAGGTCATGCTTACAAATTCTTCTACAACATGTTAAAGTGTTAAAGTTTCATATGTTTGTGAGTTCTGTACAGCAGACGGAATCTGAATATTCAAAAATCTAAAGCAAATTTATTTCTCTGGTCTAAGCTGGGATACCTCTCTAGCGTAGCAATGACAGAAGTTTTTTAAAGAATATTATGATAGTTTTCTGGTTTTGTTTTGGGTTTTTTGGGTATTTTGTTGTTTGGGTTTTTTTTGTTTTTGTGCTGAAAAGAAAATACTATGATTCTTTAGCATTTAGGAGTAAAAAAATTTAAGTAATCATTCACAAAGCAAGTTGAACCTTTCATCTGATGTTTAGCCAAAGGCTAAGGTTGCCAAAAGTTCTGAATATGACAGATATAAAGCTAACTCTGTATGACCTACACTTTTCACCAACTTTGTGGTTGTTGAGGCAAATAGCTAGGATCCAAACAAGGTTAGACACATGAATTAATCTCTGTGTGTGCAGTTATACTACCAGGTGTAACTTAATCCTTACTTAAAGGTGAAGGCTATCATGTGCAGGACTTCAAGTCATAAACTTTCCTTAAGCTGGGTTAAAGAGGACATTTCCCCCATTTGTATATGGTATTTCATATTCGACAAAGGGTTATTTTCTCCATGATCTTCCAAAACATCAGGATAGAGATTTTATGAGAGTCGGGTACAAAACTGTGCTAATTGCTGTATTGCTTTTGAAAGGCAAATAATCACTAAAACCGTGGACTTTGTATGTATATAACACCTGTTAGTGCATTCACCATACAGGAAAATTAGAACTCAGATTTGTACACAGATGGTGCTCATCAAACTTAGTGGTTACATAAAAATTAACTATAGACTGAATTTTTCAGAATTTAAAAAATAATTGCAGCTTTTCATATACATATTAAAATCAACATGAAATGTTAAACTAGTATGCATTTAAGTATTCATGATTTCTATCTAAATGTATTTACTTTTCAGAGGATTAAGCCTTTAGATTTTAATACTGAAACTTCTAGCTGACCTTTCTCTGTAAGAAAACATCCTTAACACTGATGTTATTTTTATGCCTCTTGGTGTTCCTAATGAGTTGAATAATTTATGAGGTTGTCATGTGAAAAGGATTTGGTGCAGTTTGATGTACTTCTAGCCTCTGGTGTTGGAATGTGATTAATAAAGAGCTAGAGGCAGATTTTTTTTTTTTTTTCCATAGGGCTTAACTTCCATTGTAGTTGGTTTTTTTTATTGGCTTTGTTTTGATAATTTTGTTTGGAACAGTTTGATGATAAAATGCCCCTAGCTTCCAAAACTGAACATGACATCACACTACAGAAAGAATTTAAAGCATTGAAAACAAAATCAGACTGCATAGTTTTCCAATAAAAGATTTTATTTCCTGACCTCAGATACTTCATTTGGGAGAAATAAAGTATTCATCAAAGCAAAATTTGTTGGGCTTTTGTTTCAATTGTTCATTTTGACTGATGCCTCTAGTACAAGTAAAGCTGCTTTGAGCATCAGTAAAATAGTGGAAACATCTTACAAGTTTTAGTTATCTACACGGACTGTCCGTTGTCATTTAGGATTCTGTGCATAAATATTGCAATGGAGGAATGTTTAGTCAAAGCCTAAGTCAGCAAGCTCCTCAGTGTCTGCGATCAAAGGCATCAACTTAAATAGGTCTGATCAGGCATTGCAGAAGAGGGCAGCCAGTTTCAGCCTTGCAAGATTCACAGAGTAAAGATGACAAAATTAATCAGTCATTTCTTTGGCAGTAAATAATAAGATATGCTGAGGATTGCAGATGAGAGAATTATCAGATTCCTTGGAGATGTGCCTGCTTAACACCTGATTTATCTGAACTTGGGCAGCCATCAAGATATGACCTTGATAGATAAAAAAGTGCTTTACAGCTACTCTAGTATTAAATCATGTTTGATGTTGGATGTATGGATACTGTAATTATATTATATTTGCAGTCATTAAGGAAGGAGTCTTGGAAATGTAAACTATGTCTATGATCTATATGTTTGTTTTAGAGCAGTAAAACAAATGTTAAATTCTACCTTGAAGGCCTAAAAAGAGAAGTGTTAATTTTAGATGATAGTGACTTCTTCCTGTAGGAAATATTCAGTGTTGTTCTACTGGGAAATAATATTTTCTCAAAAAAGTTCTGTCACAATTAAGTTTCTATTTAACTATAATCTGTTAATTAACTCTTCTAGTTGTGTTTGGATTTCCATTTTTTCATAAAATATCATATGCAAACATATGTGTATCAGTGTGTGCATATGTATACATATGAATATATGTTCAAAATACCTGACAAGTAAAAAGCATTGCAATGAGAAATTCTAACATATTTCTGTGCCTATATAAAACTGTGTGAAAAATTATAGCATATTACTATGACTATATACTTAGCTGTCCTTTGAGACTGTTCACATCTCAGTCATAGCAATATTTGCAGGAGATTGACCAGAGAATTTTTCCTTTTGGATTAGTCTCCTCCATTTCTGAGATTTTAATATTAGGCATTTGATTTGTTTGTAATCTGTTAAAATTACTTTCATACCCAGATTTAAAATGCAAGCATAATTATTCCAGTGTTGTGTCTGCTGTGCCCTTGTGTTTTAGTGAAATTCTTATCTGAATCAAAATATAGATTCATTTCTCTCTTTTGTGTAGCTGAAAGGATGCTACTTACTGCAGTATCAAAGTGCAAGCTATAATGGAATTTTAATTATCTGGAACTTTTAGTAGAGTTTTAATTTTATAATGTCAATAACTTAAACAATTCTTATTCTAAGTTTATATGGAATTTCAATGTAAATAAAAAAATTGTAACTGAAAAGAAAGAAAAAAGAAAAGATTGTATAAATTATTATATACCCTGCTTTTCTTCCCCAAATTTTACTATGATGGATATGTGAAATATGCAGATATGACCCAATTCACAGGGATTCTGTACATGTGGTGAAGGAACTGTCTCATCTAGTTAATCACCTTAACAGTTTACAGTCATTGGAGATTAGCATAGAGGAGACACTACTGTACCACCCTGCCAATGAGACAGAATACTGGTCCACAAAGGTCAGCATATGAGTAGAACAGTTCCCTTATTAAGATTTGGTTCTTCAGCCTTTAAAGGTAGTGGTCCACAAATAATTTGTACATAGAGGGAGTACAAGAAAGGCTACATTTTCTAGTATACACTGAAGTAAATGAGCATGAACTCAGAGTCTAAACATACATGTATAAGCTGGTCAAATATATCTAGGGTATGTGCTCAAGAATATTTAGCCTGTTAAGCTGATTAGCATGATAGATACTAAATGCTTAGAATGAAAAACAAAACAAAACAGAAAAAAAAAGCCTTCATATTGTAATATGTTCAAGTTTTGAAACAAAGCCACAGATCTGTGTAATACAGCCACACATGGCTTTTGAACTTCCATATGTGTTAGGATATCTAATTAGCAACCTTATTTCAAGGGCAGTTGTAGCTGAAGGAGAGTGTAGCTCCTTCTGAGGTTTGTCGTTAGTGCTCTAAGTTTCACCAAATACTATGTTTGCTCATCGCTAGAAATACATTTTTATTACACAAACACAATTAAAAAGCATCAGGTTTTGGAAATCTGGAATTTTGAAATCTGTTTTCATGACAGCAGATGAATTTTGATGGACCTTCAAAGAATGGCAGGAAGGATTCCTTCAGACTGCTGAAGGACCAGATTATTTAGCAAGCAAAAGGTACCTTAGAAGAAAGGCTGTGTACATTCCTGCTATGAAACTGAGGGTCTGAAGCCCGTGTGAAATCAAACAAGGGACTGTCTTCAGAATGGGGCATCTGGGTGTCCCAGAGACCCTAAAGGAAAATTCAATTCTTTCAGGGTCCTCAAGGTTAGACACAATACCCCAAGAGGAAATTTCAGAAACTCTTAGCTCTAGAGTAACCCCACAGTGCTGAGAAGTCCAAAGCAGTTTGTGTCCACAGCTCCTGATTTCCATCTCAAGGGCTGCTGGGCTCCCAGCCTTCTGCAGGCAGTGTTAGAACAAGGTAGAGGGAGGAGTGTCTGGAGAAACTGGCAAGAAGCTATGCTCCAAATGTTGTTCTAGAAAGCTAAGACAGTGTTTTAGAAACTTACCTGACATTTTCAAGTAATAAGACATATGAAGAAATCAGAATGTCCCATGAACTCAAGATGCTCAATTTCATTATCTCTGTTCAGAAGCTTTGTTGTAAGATGAAGTGCCCTCTAGGAAGTCTGAATGTGCACCTAAAAGCTAGCCTTCATTTCCATCCTTCATTTCAAGTTCTACACTTCAATATATTAGATTGTTGATACTAATGGCATTGCTAAAAAGGTGTCTTTTGTTGGTGAAAATACTACCATTTTTGCAGCAAATACAAGACTGTCTGTCAAAGTTACTGCATAAATCATATATATCTAAAAGAGTTAATTTACTTTTTCTCAACTTCATAAGGTTCTCAGATTTCATTATACTTTATCTTATATTTTTTTTGTGCATATTGAAAGTCTTGTGTATTTCCAGAGCAGTTTCAACAACACGGGTTTCAGAACCAACCATAATAAAACCTGTATTTTTTCAGCAACTTGTTCAAAACTGAAAGCAAGTTGAAGTCAACTGATAGTGAATTATTACTTATCAGAGTTTTGCTAGCTGGCCAAATGGATGCATAAAACCCAATTAGTTTCTTAGGTGTATCAGTAATGAGAGAATTACATATGTACCATGTAAGAGATTAAAGATCAAATTACGCTTTCAGTTTTGTCTATGAAATATTGCTTTCTTATAGTGTATCTGTATGAACAGCTTTGTAGTCAGGGTTGAGTTTTATAGGTCCTTTTGTTGAGTTTTTTTAACATTTTCTTTTACTTATAAACTGGTCTAGACATCTGTTGGCTGCCAGTAACAGGATAAAAGGCAATTGGAACAAACTATTTTTTTACTGTCATGGTGCTCCAACAATGGACACGTTGTCCAGAGGAGTTGTGGTCCCCAGCCTCAGAAATATTGAAAACCAAAAAATATTTATAAACGACTCTGTGGCTCCCTTGAGTCTTCCCTCCTCAAGAAAAACAAGTATCTACAGAATACCTGGATCAATTTAGTAGTAAAAGTAAGTATAAAAGAGTATCTTTGTCTCTCTTGTATTGAGGAGACCAGAACTAGATGCAGAAATTCAGGTGTGACATCACCAAGGCTAAGCAGAGAAGAAGGATTCCCTTCCCCAACCTACTGGCAATATTTTGCCTATTGCAGCCTAGGATAACACTTCCCACTGCTGCCAGGGCACATTGCCAGCTCATGTTCGACCTGGTGTCCCCCAGTACCCCCAGCTCCATTTTTGCACAGCTGCCTTCCAGCTGTGTGACTCCCAGCAGGTACCGAAGCCTGGGCTTGTTCCCCCTTGATGCAGGAGTTAGCGCTTCTTGTTGAACTTGATGAGGTTCCTGCCATCCCGCTTCACCAGCCTCCTGAGGCCCCTCTAGCACACCAGTCACTCCTCCCAGTTTCTTGTCATGTGCGAACTTGCTGAGGGAACTCTCTGCCTCATCATTGATGAAGATGTGAACAGGTATAAAATGCTTCTAATATCACTTTCCTCATGGTCAGTATAATATTTATTATGACTGAAATTGAGTTTGTTGTGACTGTATAAGCCAAGACAGTATTTTTAATTGTCTTTTTTTTTCCCCCCCTCAGCTAATACACTATCCTAAAAATTGGTCACACATGCCCTAGAATTTCATAAAATATGTTGTTCTGGGGAAATACAGGGTGACCTTTATCTAAGATAATTTCCCAAACTGATATTCATTTAAGTAATGCCTCAAATAAGAATACATAAGAGCAACTGAAAGAAACCTTGTTTCCTCACCCCATTCATGTACACAATTTTAGTCTGTAAGGAAAGACAAGATGACCATTAATTGTGAGCAATTTTAAGAAATAGAATCGATTTTGTGGGCAGTAAAACACACATACTTGACATTCAGTGGTAAGCATTTTAATAATATGCATACAGTCATTAAATTAATCCATAACAATTCTTCCATGTGCCAAGTCCTGTACTCTTTAGCCTAAACGAGATCATGCTGCCATGTGAACCAAGCATGTAAAATTTCTCCTTCAGTAGAAGCATCTAAAATAATACTTCTCCTGTTACAAAACTTCCTTTCAGTACATGAACTAACTTCCACATTGATTGTAAAATCTCCGGTGTACTCTGAATGAGTTTATATCTAAATTGTGTGCCTGAAGGAGTCACAAAAATCTTGTTTTTAAGCACAGCAATTTAAGATTTTCATCTATAGCCTTATAATTGTAGCCCAACAGTGCCATCCACTGCTTCACCAAATAAACTTCCAAATATATCATCCTCACAGGATTTTAGGGAAAATATTACATGGTAGTTTTGTTCTCTTAATATTTTATATGGTCATTGCAAGATACATTTTTGTCTAAAGAAAGTCTAGGAAAAAGATTACATTAGATATTAATTGAAGGATCTGCAAAGCAAAATCTTAATAATGAGAATAATTAAATATAAAATACTAGATGTAACTTGGTCTTACTTATAACATTTCCCATCTCACTCCCCCCAATCATAAATATGTTCTCATTAAATATATGCCATACATGTATCTACCATTATGGTGATCCTTTTTCTTAAAACCCACTGTAATGTAATGAGAGGCACCTTCAAGATGTAAATGGTAATGGAATTTGCTTAGGTAGAGTGCTGAACACTGCTGTGTTGAATTGTACTGAGCACTCTGCTCAGTACAAAGTTCCTGAGCTTCTGCTCTCTGACTAGGTCATGGAAATGAGTTGCAATTGCATGCTATCAGTACTTTGCAGTCTCTAAATGTCTTCTGCCTGTCGTATGTTATTTCTAGCACAGGAATTTTTATGGCAGCTTTATAATAAGTTTTAAGTACAGATTCATTAAACAGTCATTTTTTTATAATTATTTGCTTAACTTCTGAATTTAGAAGCTGTCTCTTGACCTTAATTCAAGTTTTTCAAAAACCTAAATAGGGAATGAAAACTTCTCCCTCTAAACCTCTGTGCTGGGTTTCAAATGCCTTTCCTCTGAGATTTTTAGGTTATCTGTCATGACCTGGGTTTTAGCTGCTGTTAGAGGTCTGAGCTAATAGATTTTACTGCAGAACTTGCTGGCTTTTTACCAGCAGTTAACATAACTAGGTAGTTATGTTATATTTCTTCATCTGAAAATATGTGGCCCCAGAATGTTCTTGAAGTAATGAAATTGGCCTGCAAAACCATTCCTAAGATCTAAAAATTGCAACCATTGTCATTCTTAGAATTCTAGCTCCAGTTTTCTCCCTTCCACAGTTAAATTTTAATGTACAAAGAATACACAATATCTCTCTGTTCTGCCAAATGAAAGTAAATTATTTACCAAACCTAGTAAATTGCTATGATGAGAAATGTTTTCAAACTCATGTGAACATTGTATTTGTTCTATTTATTCATTTCTATATTTATTTGACAAAGAAAGTTCTTGACCCATGAATATTCAGTGAATCTCACAGAAACATTTCAGAAGAACACTCTGTCACTGAAAGTCTAATAATAGTCCTTCAGAGACCTTCAAAGCTGGGTGAATGTAGGTTTGGGGACTCAGGTTTTAACACGTGTTTTTCTAATTTCCTATGTTCTATGCTTTAGAACTCTGTATTGAGGAGTAATAGCACTTCAAAAATCTCTTTTGGCAATAATTAAATGCACAAAATACTCCTTTTCTAAATTTCCTCCATTCTTCTTAATGTGTTCACTGCAGGATTCCATTCCCCACTTTGTAAGTGGGAATGTAAATCATTTGTATTTTCTGCATTGTTTCAGCAGTGCTACAACCTTTGCATAAGGATAATTGGATCTCTAGATCTGTAAAGACTGTAGATCTAAAAAGACTTTATTGTCCCACTCTTTTTGATGGTCAGTTAGAGATGTGACATGCTTGTAGGCAATGGGCTCAGGGTTTTGTGAGCCTCTGGGCTACTTGCAAGGGTTAAATCAACAGAAGAGTGTAGGAATCTGTTCAGTATAGGTGATTCCTTGTCTTTCCCAAAGAAAAGTAAACTGATATGTTTATATTTTGAAAATAAAAGAATTTATTTTCAGAGACAGTATATATTTTAAGATGCCTAACTATTTTATCATTTTTTACATTGCACTACTTAACATTTATCACATAAAATCTATTTCTATTATATTACATGAAAATTCTTGTAGACATTTTATGTATAGAGGAAGATTTGTACACAAGAATTGAGGATTTAGGTATATATGAAATGTCTATTCCATATCCTTAGACAGAAGTAGTAGAGTGTATTCTTCAATACCAATTACTTTGTGTGTTTCATTATTTTATATAATACACACAAAAAGTGTGAATGCTTATGTATAATACACACAAAAAAAAAATACACACAAAAAGTACCAGTGTAATGAAATAAACTGGATTTTCTTGTGAGTTTCCATATGGTACAAGTTACAGGCAGGGATGAGGATGTACTTTGTGAAAGAAAACCAAATACATTTTATGGAAAAGTTCTTAAATACACTACTAACCAGCATGATAAGGAAAATCCCTTGTTAAGAATTCTGTCAGCCAGCATATTATGCATATTTCCAGTTGTTTAAATTTCTTTTTCATATCATATGCATTACATAAGGAAATCACATTTTTCTTATCCTTATGCCTATAGATGTGCTCATAGAGTACCTCTCCTGGTGTGTTTGCATAACAGCCTGAACACCATCTACAACAGATATACTCTCACAGCTGAAAGAACTATGCATAATACTCAAAAAGTCTTTTATTGGTATTCGGCTTTTGTCGAATAGCACAAATCATTCAATCCTGTGCCCTTAAAAAGCTGATCACATTGTCTAAATAGCATCTCAGCTCTCATCTAAGTGGAATATAATGTTGCTAGTGCTTGCAAATTTAACATAAGCATAGAAATTTTGTAAGTATCCCAGCAAGGTTTGTGCTCCCTTGTAATATTTGTGAAGCAGAATGAAAGATGTCCCAGTCCCCACATGGCAGCTTAATAGAAAGTGAAATAAAGTACTGCTCTCCTTTTTCCTTTACTGCTGACTGCTGCTAAGATTTCTGTGGGTTAGCCCTTCTTAATACTCACTCAGGCCTTCTACCTGGGACAGTGATTACTGTTCACCCATTTCAGTTATCTCATTGAGCTGTTTTAATGATAGACCCCCAGAATCTGCTTTATCTCTCCTATCTTGTGTGCCACTGCTCTTTCACTCTTCATCCCCTGGTCTGCATGAAACAGAGGTTCTATAACTTCAGCTATTTTTGTTTTAAAAAAATTAGAAAAAAAGTAATAGTTAAAAAAATAATCAATTAAAAAAAAACAACAAACACAAAAAGTATAGATTAAAATTCTGTTCCTAAGCAAGAAAATATCAAAGCTTTGATTTAAATTTGATAAATAATTGCTATCTGGATAGATAACTTGGGTAGATAACTGCAACTGCTATACAATTTCTAGCTTGAAGGAGCTTATGTATTTACAGCAGCCTGGCCCAAACAGAAGGTCTGTCTGCTGCTACTAGAGTGTAGTCCCTTAGCAGCTCTAAGAATTAAACACAAATATCCCAGTGTTAGAGCCACAATGAAGCCTCACAAATGTGCATATCCTGTGGGTGCTGTCCTTTGTCTGGTGTTGCTGTAGGCATTGATCTATGCTGAAATAGAAGCAATTCTTCCCACCAGTTGCTTTAGCTGCTGAGTGAAAATATGTAAACCAGTTCTGAAGATGAGGGGGTCTACATAAGGAAAAAATTGCATTTGGACAGATAAAAACCATAGTGCAGCACACTGAAGCAGTGGGAATCTAGAAAGTAAATCTAGATGTTCTAATGACATTTTTATATTGACAAATTTATTATTTGTATATAACATTGACAGTCCTTTAAAGAAACATTATGTTATGTGACATCATGTCATGTTTAGGAGATTTTTGTCTGTGTAAAGACTGCATAAGATTGTTTTTTCTGTATGCCTCAGAAGAGAAGAGTTTCACTTGAAAAGATTACCATTCCAGAAAGATAAAGTAATTTCAGATATGTTGGCAAATGGGTCTCTCAAAGCACTGATCATGAGCTGTTGAAGCTTTCTTCTGTAAATAAGTAGTCTTGATAGAAATTGAAATGGTTGCATAACTCCTGGAATTATGATAGCTACTATAAAAAATTTTAAACTTACTTCCTACACATTTATTACCTACATTAGAGAATAAATTTTTTTTTAGCTGTCCTATTACGTCTCTGTACAGTGGCTGTTTCCAAAGAACCAATCTTTTTTGGATCTGAGAGCAAAAGCTTTAGTGATGAGGGGAAAATTGACTTCTAGCAAAGACATAATCATGTCCACAGAAAGGAGGAATTAAAAACTTGCAGATGTGTAGTATGCACTTTTAAAAAAAAATATTTATCTTTTGACCAGTTTGGAGACTCTAACTTTTAAATATTAAGTAAGAGTTAGAAATGTTGGGATAGAATACCCTGGTTTGGGTCGTAAAATCACATTTCATAGAATAATAGAGTGGTTTGAGTAGAAAGGGATCTTAAAGATAATTCCAAACCCCTGTCATAGAGAGGGTTGCCACTTTCTTTTCATGGAATTACATGAAATGCCATGCCATTTCTTCCGTGTCTCTGCATTATCAAGTGTTTGTATTTCCAAAGAGCATTTCATTTATTTCCAAGGCTTTATCATTGTTAGCCTTTTCAATCAGATTTTTCTTTTTTTTTTTTCTTTTTTTTTCTTTTTTTTTGTGAACAGGAAGCAAAATTAAGGCCAGCATATGTGGGTGCAGTTCCTTAGTATGGATTGTGCCAGTTTAGAGGTCTGACAACATTGATCCTGGCTTTTGGGTCTGCAAGCAGATAGTCAGAACATGTTTTTTCCTGGGGAATGTGCGCTTAGGAACTAATCTAAAACTTTCCAGACATAATCCAGGCCTCATGATTAAGACGAGACATAGGCACATTTTTCACTTTTATGTCATCTTAAAAAGATTTTATCAGATGCTATGTCAAAAGCATAGAATGCCTCAGTTAGGGAATGTATTTCATTGTTTCATTATCATGTCATACATATTGAAATTCAATCACCTTTTGTTTCTTGCCTTATTAATTAAATCTTTCTATTGGAATAGTTTGGTTACCCTCTTCAGTGGCCTGTCTTAAAGAACCTTTGCTTACATGTGAATACCTTGAATTAAGAATAAATGAAATTCCTTTTTGCTGTCAAAACCGAATTGTGAAAACACATTGCATGGCTTTGAAAATCAGTACACTCTATTAGCAGACCTGTCAATATAAAAAGTGCATTCCATTTCCACCTCTTGCTCTAATAACCTTTTCTATGTTACTCAGAGGCAGTTCACATAATCAGAGTATATTGTCAGCTTACTGGAGTTGGGGAAGCATGAAATGAAAATCGCGTTAATATTGATCCAATTCTCTTACTTGCAAGTGTCCTTGATGTCCTTTCCACTGAGCAATAACTGTTGGTGTGATGCAGATATTTTCCTCTCAGCTATTACTGTACTTTTTTAAAATGGCTAGAAACACACCTAGGAAAATTTTATTGCTCTTAATTATTTTTCTTGTATATCAACTTTGCTTGTTGAAATTATCCAGAGAAGAATTTGGTTTCTTTCTGCCATTTATCAAACTACAGTATATGCCAAAATGCTGCCCTTCAAACTATCAGGGATTTGTAAAGGTTGTCAGTCATGAAATATGAATCCATTCCTCTGTGTACAAGTTACAGTGGCAAACGACATCTTAATCCAAATATAAACATTTGACTGTTAGTCCCCATTAGAGGCACTTCCTCTGGTTCCAGTCAGAATGGGGACTGCCTTTCAGGATCCTGAAATGCATTGGAACATTTGCTGGACTGGGAATATCTGACTCTGTCACCCACTGGCTGCTTACGGTCAGTGCTGAATCAGTGCAGGATTCCCTCTCATATGCTCAGAAATCCTGAAATCTCAAATACATACATGACAGTCTTGACAGCTTCTAAAAATAAATTTCATGGCTGCTCTGAATCTCAGATTTCCTATCTGGGAACCAAAGGAAAAAAGAGTACCCAACATGGTACTTTAACCTTTATTTTTATGAGGGACCCTTTTTATTAATATAAAACATTTTGACTACAAGTATTTATTTTTTTTTAAAGCACTCAGCCTCATCTGAGAAACATGTTTATTTTGGCCTTGCCTGTATTCTCAATCTTCATTGCATAGTCTGTCAGTCTCGTTTTACAGTGCAAAACATCTGAGAATATGAAAAGTGAAAAAATATAAAGCAGTTATTTATTTATAAATATGAAGATGATTATTAGATCAGACATTACATATAAAAATTAGAGAAAAGTTGATTGAATGTCTATGATTATATTTTCATGTATTTATCCATTATAGAAAACAGAAATGTTATTTGGTTTTACTTTTAGTGGAAGAAATTTCCAATACAAATATATGCAATTTTTAATTTCTATGCATTTTTCATAGTTTTTTTTCCTCATTTCTTCAAAGATCCCTAATAATGAAAATGTGATTTAGATTTCTCTGGTTTTTATTAAATCTATTAAAACCAGCCTTTCTTTATCAGCAGTCACTTCTCTGATTCTCTGGGGAAACTAAATTATATGCCAGTCAAAGCTGCTCGTTCCAGAAAAACATTGCAATTTAAATAACAACCTCAGCAGGCACAGGTGGGGACAGCTTATTGCAGTTGGCTGTGACGTGGCAGTGTTGGGCTGCTAGGCAAAGCCAAAAATTCAGTCACTTGTGCAGAGCCAGGGATAGCTGGTACATGTTTCCCATGGAGCGAGGGCAGCCCGAGGAAGGCTGGCTCCGTAGTCCTGCAGGAAGATACTAGGCTGAGATAGAGTGGTCACCATGTCGATGATTTAATCTTAGTGGTTTTTGTAGAGGTCGGTTTCCAGACTCCCAGGCAGCTGCTCTCCATAACTGTGACCGCTGCGAGGGTACCGGGGCCTAATCAAGTTACTGAAGATTAGCAATGAAAGCTTTATGTATGCTAGCATACATAAAGCAGGAAGACAGATTATCTAGCAAATCTTCTTTTCTAAGTATTTTCAAGTATTATTAGTGTTGAATGAACAAAAAATGTAGATAGTGGTGGTACATTTTAATTTTGCCTATAAATAAGATTGGTTCTTCCTGTAAAACTTAGTTTGTGCAATAAAGAAAAAAATCTCTCTCAAGAAAATGCTTTGTTCTTCCAAACTCTGCTGATAAATTATATTTCACCTGTGATACAATTTCATGGTTCACATCAAGAACTGTCAGGTAACCTCCTGTGAGGAGCTAATTCTGAATTTCTTTAATAAAGTAGTGGAAACTACCTTATGTGATGAAAATTCAGCAAGAAAATCAGTGTTCTCCAGAGCAGTACATACTGTAACATATGTAAGGAGTAAGAAGCAAGTTTACCCTTAAAACTTTCTGAGGAGAGCTAAGCTTCACAAAAACTCCACTTTAGCCACTATAAAAGAGAGCTTTTAATTAAATGCAGCATTTTACTGTAAAGAGAACAGACTTTACGTATGTCAAATGCTCCTTTAGAAGCCACATAAAACTGTAAAAGACAGTATATGAAAAAGGTTTCTTATAGAAAAGAAGAACACCATCCCATGAAGCAGATTTCCAGATGTTTGGAAACATTAGAATTTCCTGTCAGAATATTTAGGTAACATTAAAATGAGGTTAACTTTCCATTCTGCCATCTCTCTTCAAAGATCAAAGAGCACTCACTACATAAATTGCCTTATCGGTAATTCGTTGAAGTAAACTATGGAAACAACTTTATAAGAAGCAGTAGTCTCCTTTTGTTGGCTACAGTATTACCAAGCAAACTTTTCTTAAAAATAACCATATTTTTAACCTCATTTTTTACTAAATACAGAAAGAAAAAAATATAAAACACTATATTTGGATCTGTAGTAAATAAACAGAAGAGAGACCTAGAAACTCCTTTGCTGTGTTCACATTACTAAATAATAGTAATCAGTTTAATTTTTACTGAAATAAGTACATAAACATTAATTAAATCAATCATATTTATCATATTATTTTATCAATAATTAAATCAATAATATGTGTTTGTGCTGATAATTTTAAAATTTTATCTATGGACAGTTTTTGTGGATCTGGACGCTTACAGTATCTTTGAAATGTAGAGTGCATCCCTAGAATCTGTTGTGACCTATAGAACCCAGTAGGGAATTCATTGATTTAGTTGAAAATAGAGACTCAAAAATTCAGATAACATAATAAAAACATCCACCCCACCCACCCTTGCTTCATGAAGTATATTAAATACTTCTATTGGCTGTATCTGAAAATTGACATGAGATTCTCCTGCTCTAATTAGGGAAATTATTAGGTTTTGAGGGGTTGTGGTAATGGTTTTTGTGGCTCTTTTGGGGTTTTGTTTGTTTGTTTGGGATTTTGTTTTGGGTTTTTTGTTTGTTTTTTTGTTTGTCTGTTTGGGGTTTTTTTGACTGCATAATAGTTTTTGTTTAAGGAAAATTAATGCTACCAGAAGAGAGATTAGTACATTATTGGCAGTACTGAACAAGTTTACTGTGCAGTTCATACAATCTTTCAGACATATAAAATACACACCTTCCCATGGATATTGAGGTTTTGTAGAGGACTGTTGGTGGGTTTCTTTGATTTCTTTTAAAGGAGTTTCAGTTTAAAGGGCTTTCAGTTTTCGTGAAATTACTGTAGAAAGACAGTTTGTAACATGCACATCTACCAAAATAATCTAACAGATGTAATGAAAGAAGGGTTTTTTTTTAACAGCTTATCTAGTCCTGTGCCTTTTGAAATATGTTTAAGACAGAGCCTTTAAGTTTCAAGAAAGCAAGTCACCAAATTCAGCTGGACTTTAGTGCAATCTGAGTGATTTACTGCCTTCAAAATCTGCAAAAGCTTGTTTTAAGAAATACTTAGCTGCTTGCTTCAAGGCTCCTTTCCAAATCCCAGTCTATCTCTTAAGTCTATTCCTTAAAATATCCCTTAAGAAGGAACTTGATAAGGACAAGAACTGATAGCATCTGCCAGTTCTAGTTCTGTGCCCTCCGGTGTCACAACATTGCTTTCTTGAAATGACATCTAGTTTTGTTGGTTTTTTTTTCTTGTTTTAATGGATTTGAAACCTATTCTAATTAGACTTAATACAATTTCATTTTGTGTCTTTAAAACAGAGGCTCTTTGTGTGCTAAAAATTTTAAAATGAAGTGTCTGGCCATAGATTTAATTTAATAGTAATTTTGTTGAAGCTTTGAAAACAAAATTGAGTTTTGATTTTTTTCCAACACCCTGAGATATCAAATATTCATTTATTCATTTCTCCTTTTTATATCACTGTTAACAATAATAGACATAGGTTTATGTCATATAATTTCTTATTCAGTTTGTTGTCTGGTTTTAAAGTTGTTTTTCTTCTTTCTCTTATTTAGAGAGTTTCTCTTGTTTTAAAACCTTTTTGAAGTCGTCTTGAAATATAAAAATAGAACATCTGTGACAGATCTGTTTTGAACATATTTCACATTTCAGGATCCAAGGAGATCTGGTGGTCTGTGGTATTAGCTTGTTAATTTCTTGATGAATGGGTAGAAAGGCCACGAAGTGCACTCAGTACAGCACGTCTTCCGAAGATAGATGATCTCAAATAAATTCTATTCCCAATCAGTTTTTGATTTGTTAGGTGTTAAACCATTTCTTTGTAAGGACAGTGTTTACAAGCCTTGTAATGAGACAGCCCTGTGAGACCTTACTCTTCTTGCTGTAATTTTGATAAATGGAACTCTAATTCATAAAGGATATAGTGATTGAAGGGCAACTCCAGGTCCTGTACACTTTCATTTAGATAGATGTTTGGTACAGTACAGCAAAACTAAGGTGCACTCAACAGAGTGATAAATTTTAACAACAGCCAAACCAGAGGGGGTTTTTTTTTCCATCAGGACAAAGAAGGACTATTTATTATATTTCATAGACATAAATGTATTTTTAATATTATAAACTGGAATGGATTTTATATATATTTGTCTCGTTGCTAAGCTCCAAATTTGCCAAACTAATTTAATGCCTTCTACTCTGCCATGTTTCTTACACCTGTGTCTGGCAATATTTCTGTAATCTGGTACACTCATCACAAGGGATTTCAAATACCCTAAATTTCAAGTTCTTTGGATGTCGTTTAAATGTTAGTAATAATTTGGAGTTTGGGACTTTCTTTCTGGTAAGTTTAAGAATATATTTTCATGCATAAATAATTGTATAGAATTGTCATTAATTAGTTGCTGCAGAAATTATTGACTCTTACTCCAGATTAGTACTTTTTAATTAGTTAATTTGAAGATTATCACATTTTATAAAGCTCAGAAATTTACATAAACCTGATTAGAGCTACCAAAAAGGAAGAGAACGGTGTTTTGAAGCTTTCTTCCTTCACCATGTTAGTTCATCTCAGGCCTGCTCTCCTCTGGTGTCACATGTTTCACAAGAGGAGTTATTATTTGTGTCAAATGATGCTCAGCTCCCCTCCTGTAAACAGAAGTGTATCAAGATCCTGACCTACTGATTTAATATGCAAAACAATTCTGATGTAATGCAACTGGAAATCTGTTACAGCACGTTACAGTTTGAGGTTTCTTCCTCACTCCTACCATTCTTGTTTCTTTTTGTGAATAGGAAAGAAAAAAAAATACAACCAACCAACCAACAAAAAAAAAAAAAATCCAACACTTGTGCTAATACTGAAAACTTTTCCAACAATCAGTTAAATGAACCAATCTTAAATTGGGCAAATAATTTTAGTTAGTTGAATTAAGTAAAAACCTATGCAAGTGAAGTAATGATCACAGCCTAGTAACTAAACACAGCAAAACACAGCATATTAAAATACAGCAGCACTGTCTTAATCACTATCAGAATGGTCCTAATAGAGAAAACGGCAAACAACTCCCTATTTTTGAGCTTGGTAAAAAAAATGGGGTTTTGCTTACTTATTTCTCTTCACCTTTTTAGAGTTTCAGAACATAGTTTCAGAAGTAGCAATTGAGATAATAGCAGTAGTATCCAAAAGGTTAATGTTAGGCCGTGTAAAACATGAGTTATCTCAGCCTGTGATGAAGTGGCATGTTAGCAGTGATCTTCAGAGTAAACACACCCACAGAAAGATATGCCTCCAGCATTTTTATTTATGTGTTGTGACTCTCCTGTGCACAAACTAATTAAAAGACTCTAACTAATTATAAGAGTAGGAGGTAAAATCATAACATCTTCCCAACTGCTTGTAATAACAAAACTGCCTGATACATCAATTCCATTTCATGTATCTATCTTCACTAACCTGTCTGCTTACCATATTCCTCTTAGTTGTCCTGTATTAACAGGGGGCCATGAGCCTTATTGGATTTTACCACAGTATTTTACATCTGCCATAATAGTTTTTATCCTGTTTAAGTTCAGGCATTGTGGAAGACAAACAAAATCCACATGTGTATAGTTTTGCCTATTTTCACACTCATTCTGTAGCTTAGTAGGAAGCAAATTTCCAAATTATCGTACAAAAAAGAGAGATAGTTTAGGGGGTTTATTTCTTGACAGAAGTGGAGATGCCCAGGTCTTGTATGGTCCAAGGTGAAGATGCAAGGTTTTCTGTTTAAGAAAAAAAATAGGAATCTTTCTTGCCTGAGGCTACATTCAGTCCATAGTACTGAAAATAAAACTTATTACCTCTTCCCAGCTAAAAAAGAAATACTATTAGATGGTCACAACAGTAACATGAAAGGTACTTATAAAACCTAATTATGATTCTGTCATTTGACCACACTTGGATTTATTTTTTACATCATAAGAATAAAATCAGGCAAGTTTCAGTAAGATATTCCCAAAATGCATTAAGTTAAATTTCCTGCCGTAATGAACTATCAGATTGAATAGAAAAATCCAACTCTAGTCAAGAAAAATGAGAATTATCCATGAAAACCTTTGGGTAACTGGCGCATATCCGTGTACTGCCATTTTTATTGAGTTGCTTAAAAACACACACACAGATGTGCACTGAAATTCCCTCACCATGCTTGTCTTTTTTTTTCAGTCTTTTCTGAATCTCTGCATAGCCTACCTGGTTGTTACCAGGTATCAGAGTTAAGCCACCTCCTACTTCATCATCCTATCCCTCCTATCTGAAAAGATAAAAATCCTGAGAGATTTTGATTCCTGAAAGCAGCTTCTTTATTTAGAGTAGGTGGCTTGTGCTCTCAGGTCAGTCAGAGTCAGGGCACCAGGAACCCAAAAGAAATTCCTGCTGAATTTGTTGCAGGTGGAAAACTAATGGAACAACATTGAACACAAAGTAAATAGCAATTATTAAAACCAGGAGAGTCTTTGTGGAAAAGTTTGCATTTTGTTCAGGACGGGACAGAGAACAGAATAGTGCTGCATATTTTGTAAACCTTGGTAAAATTTTAGAAAATGGTCCTTTTTCTTGATAAAAATTATTTATACTGTAATGTTTTTACTACTTGACTGTCATTGTTTTAACTTTAAAATGTTATTCAGGTAAATTCACAACATTTGTAACTTTTTTTTAGGCACTGACGAGGATGTAGTGAAGTCAAAGAAAACTTTCCGAAGTCAAGCTGTGGTGAATCAGAATGCAGAAACAGAGCTTATGCTGGAGGGAGATGATGATGCTGTTAGCCTGCTCCAAGAAAAAGAGATTGATAACCTTGCAGGTAATTATACTTTTCATTAGAACTGAGATAAGAGTCAAAAGGCTCTTTTAAGCTTGTTAGTTCTTAACCTTTGTAGTTAATATCTTGATATTGACAGCTCAGCATACAATCGCAGAATGAACAGATTCTTTGTATTTCAGATTTTATTGCTTCCTCTCTACTTCCGTGAGGTATGGGCAGTGATTACAAAGCATTTGCCTATTGCACAGAGATGTGACTATTGCCTATTGAGCAGAGATGTGAGAAATAGAAACACCTCAAATTCTTTTATTAGTGAGGGTGACTTGTTGAAAAATATGAATGCGAAAATTCTCTTTTCTTTTTCATCTTTTTTTCTGTGTTAAAATGTAAATGCGGACTCATTCCACAAGTCAGGGTTTTGTGAGTCAGAGTGTGCTTGTGCCTGATCCCAAGTGCCACACAGCTTGTGCAGAGACACCTGCCCTCCTGCTGGCACCTAGTTCTCTCAGTGATGGAGTTAAGGGGGATCTGCAGTATCTCAACCCATCTGTGACAGTGAGAGAAAAAGTTGCCTGTTTCGAGCAAGGACTAAGAGAGAGAATGAAGCTGTAACCAAGCTATGAACTTGGGGAGTTAGCATACGAATTGGGAGTGAACCCTCCGTAAATATGCACGAGAGAGCCCTTCTGGTCCTTTCCTGGGTGAAGGAATGCAGGGAGATCTGTTTCATCTGTCTTCTAGCAGGTTCTGTTACAGCTCTGTCCTAGAGGTGATACTACCTTTCCTGGGAAGTAGTCTAGGAAAAAGGGCATGTTGAAAGTTGAAAATGCACTCTCCTCTCAGATGGAATAAAACTGAGAAGTATGAAATGCAGTATGAATTTTTTTAGATTGATTTACTTAGGCGTATCTTCATTAAACTACTTCACAAAAGGAGAGTTTTGTGATGTCATGGTTTTTTCTGCATAACTGAATTTCTAATACATCTATCTTTGTTCCTGCACTTTCTTCTGATACCGTAGTGAAAATTGATAGCAAGGATGAGGTCATAAGTAGATGTTTAAAAAAATAAAAAGCAAAAAAATCAAACAAAAAACATTAAAAAATGAAGAGGCAAAAACCCCTCCAGCAACTGTTTACATGGAAGTTAGCCTCATGCTTTAGAACTAGAGCAGAGCAGAGAGGGGGAAATAGATGCTTTTATTTGGGAGCAAGCATCAGTATATGATTATCTTAGTTAATATGTCACTCTGCTTGCTTTCTCAATCAGCAGCTAACTGCTGCTGAGACACTGTTGTATAAAGACAACACAGTAGTGCATCAAGCAGGACCATGAGTGGGATAATTTGATCAATGTCCCTTTCTCTTTTAGAAGGAAAACTCTGTACTGCTTTGGCTAAGTTCTTATAGCTAAGAACAGTGCTTCCAACTAAATATGCGTACAGGAGATTAAAAGGCTGTTTAAAGCCTGAAATATGCATTTGAATTGAAATGTTGATTACAACTGCAAAGTGGACAGGATAAATTCTTACCCAGTCTGGAAATTCTCAGTCAGATATGAAGTTCTTCTCTATGCCACAACACTGACATTTCGTTCGAACACAGTGATGCAATACTATTCCTATAGCTATATCCCTCTGCAGAAACCTAGTATTTCAATGTGTCCTTAAGAATTAATGTGCAATTTATCTTTTTACTCAAGATTGCAGCTTGATGGCATCCCTTGATCCCTCAGGACATGGCACAGTCATTCTAGTCCTTTGCTTTTACCATTTGTAAAACTGTGAGATATTGTCAATATTGCAAAAGCAGAAATAATAGAAAGTAAAAAAAAAAAACCCTCAAAAACTTTTGAAATATTGACAGGATGCCCTTGTGTTCCCTATCAATGCTAACAGAGCAAGCAAACTTCTTCCAAGTGTGGTGAGGTGATGTGATAATGATGCCATATGGTACCAAAACCTGTGAGCTTCTCAAAAAGAACCCACGCTCCACGATATCAGTTTTACTATTAGATTAAGTGCAGCCTTTGCTACTCTACTTTCACTCATCTTTGGTGCTGATGTTGAGAGTTAATGATCACATACAGTATCATACATGTCTTCTGTAAATTTTGCATTGGTAAAAACCCCCTGAATCCCACGATACCCTCTCTTTAGCTGCTGATTTTGTATGATTTCACATACAATGATATCACTGTTTTTCCCAGTTTGCAGTATACAGAATGTGGCTCTGAAACTTGAGTCCAGTAACTAAAATCAGGAGAAGCAGTAGGCAAAGAAGGTGGGGTTTTTGCCTAAGGAGGTTTGAACAATCTCTGATGGCTCTGAAGAGCAGGTCCAAATAAAGCCACACTGTCTGTTCTTGTCTAATTCTAAAGAGTTATGTACATTTAGTAGACGTGATCTGGAAATCTTTGAGATCTGTCTGGTTATGGTATAGCACAGCATCATTTATATCTAGTTACTGCTCACATTGAAATGACACATAGGAATTTCTATATTCAGATATGCCTCCAATTTAACTTTAAAGCTTAAATCAATTCAAACCTGATTTACAATGCTTTGGATTGTCTCAGTAAGAGATAGGAATTAAATGAAATCTTTATAAACCAGGTTTCAATTGATTTAAGATTGTCCACATTTAACTAAAACAACTTAGCCTTGTTTATTCCGTGAAACTAAGGCACATTTTAAACAGATGAGGACTTGGGTTTTAGAAAATTTTTAACTAAGAGGATATAAATAATACAGTATTGTGATTTGTGAACTTAAAACTGAAAAAAAATGAAAGTTTGAAACAGATTGAGATTGTTCATACTAAGTTATCTGTACATACCTTTTGTTCCAGAGACTTTATAGTTTTTCATCAACCATGTGGCACAAATCAATGTAAAGTTCACTTTGATAAATTGCATATGGGATGGAGAATTTATAAATAATTATAGCCTGAATATTTTTATTATATAATCTTAGTATTCCATATGGTGCAATTGCAGTTGGTTGGATTTCATTATATTAAATAACATTTTAATAAAATATGAAAATCTGATTCCATGTTATTATGGTCTTAGGATTATGACTTAAAAGTTTGCATCACAATTTTTAACAAAAGCAGTATTGAAACTGTCTTACAGTATGAGTTAGCAAAAGACCTTGTTCTCGTTTTAGCATTTATGCATTAAAATATTTTACATGTTTCTGTTTCAGTTTTAGCTCCTTTTCTTCCAAGACTGTTCACTTCAAGAGGCAAGTCATATCTCTGTTAGAACTAATGATTGAGATAGCCCAGTCAATTTTAACAGTTTCCTAATATATTGTGAATTTCTGGATAATACAATCAAATCCACTGTAGTGACTTGATATTACTAACTCTTGTCCTTATCCATTTTTATTTCCTAATGCTCCAGTAGGGCTCTTAAATACTTACCTTTTCTCTTAAGATCCTGAGAATATAAATTTGCTAACAGTTTGCCTCCTGCTTAGAAGGTGATTGTTTCAAAATGAAAAATATATGGGTTTGTTCTAATATTATAAGCTTACATTTTTACAGGGAGATATTGTCAAGTAGATATGTGGTTTTCTTTTAACAAAGTTTGTTGTTTGGGTTGGTTTTTGGTATTTTTTTAGAGCACTGATCTTGCATTAAAATAGGTCATTAAAAAAATAAAATAAATGTTGATCTACCCGGGTTTTATGAATTCTATATTTTAGGAAGATGTTCTTTTCTCTTTGTTGTGAAGATGCATTTCACTTGCTGAGACTCGTTTGTGTGTGTTTGAGAGCAGAATTTAGCCTTAATGACATTTTTGAAAGATACACGTTCTTAACTGGAGCACATTTCATCTATTTTGTCATAGAGCTGGTGACAGCTGCAAATATACCCCAGCTAAGCAAGGGATCCTTGATGGAATCTTTTGCTACTCTCTAAAAGAGTATTTTCTAGAAAAAAAAGAAAGGAAATAAAAATAGGAGGATATGATGCTTTGAGCTATTTTAGGAAGACAAAGGGCTTTGGCAGGCATCTGGCTACTTGCGTGGGCTCAATCAACTCAGAACCTGACTTCCTCATCAGCCATAGTGAATTACAGCCTCACAACACTCTTGCAAGAATAAATGCATGTTATTTGCTCTGTTATATGAGCAAATTGAGCAAATAAACACATCCAAATAAACACAAGGAAAGCCACTAACTGCCTTTAATGAATTTTAGTCTTGTTGTATCATAACCTTCACTACAGAATCTTCCCTTCTTCTTGGACATCTGCCTCGAGGTTGGAGGAGCCAGGAATTTTGAGACAGATGCAGCATCCCAGCACTGCCATAACTTTTAGCAATTTGAACTTCAGAGTAGAAATATTTCTAGAAAGCAGTACTATTACTGATAAACAAGAGCTGATCTTCCATTTGAGCCAGCATGAGTAGCGAGTCCACACTGGCCTGAGGACTAAATGTGAAAAGCCTTCTCTCCAGACTTCTTGGGATTGTGCTGAGTGTATTGACTCACTGCCCTGTGCTAAGGAACACACTAGGTCAGGGGGATTTGACAGCTTGTATTATTATTAATGAGATATAAGACCTTTAACTTCCAGGTCATCTGTTTGATGTCCAGACAAAACTGGAGGCAACCAAACATTTTCAACGTCTGTTTTGTGGCCTATGCAATATAAGCCTTTTGTCTCATTTCAGACAAACTAACAGAAATCATCATAATTTTGACTGATTTCCAAGTGAAAAAATATTTGACGCTGTCACTAGAGGAAATTGGAGTAGTGCCAAAAGTTGTACTACATAGAGTTACAATTAAAGTTGTACATCAGTACAGAAAAAAAAAAAAAGTTAAAAAAAGATAAATAATTTAGCCCATGGGGAAATTTTCTATTCTAGATTTTAACAAACAGCTCATTTACATTTCTGAAATGATTTTGAAGTCCTGCAGAGGACCAGATGCAGCATTTAAAACACTAATACATCAAGGAGCTGCATTTAAAGCCACAAAAAAATTTGCAAAATAAGTATTTTTTATGGAAAACTTATATATTTTTGACTCATCTTAAGACATGTAATATGCATTTCATATTTGTACACATACATTTTGAGTTATGGTAACATTTCTTTTGGCCAAAGTCTGACATGGAATTTTCTTTACGAGAGTTGACCAGTATAGACAATCTCCAGTAAGCAAAGCTGTTTGAAGCTTTTTCTTACCTACTCCTAAGGAGTAAAGGAGGATCATATTTTTTGAGTTTACTTCTGTTGCCATTCTCAAAATGTTAATAATATATATAGCATTATTTCTATTGTTTTTGTTAACAGACAAAACAGACAAACAATAGATTTTCTTAATTAAAAAAATAAATAAATAAAAGAACACAAACTTAAGCCTCTATTGAGAAGGCAGATTTTTTAATTATTAGATTTTTCAGGCATATAAAAATAATTTGTTTGAGGCCAAACAGAGAAATTTTTGTTGCATTATCTGCTGTTAGAGTAATGGATTGAAAGAAAGAACCAAATATCATCGTTATTGTCTCCAGCAGTGACCACAGCCTGCTCAGGAGGTTTAGGGGTACATGAAAGGAATCATCTTCATCCTTCTCCCTTCGGGAGAACAAAGCCCAACAGTGGTTCCAAGGGTGATCTCATCTTCCCTCTCCAACCCTTCTCTTCTTGCCCGGGTGTGTCCTCTCCCGTGGGGCTGGGAGAGCCCTGTTGTCCATCACATTCTCTCCTTCTCCTGCAGCAGTTGCCATCCACACACCAGTGGCTCTGATGGTCTGGAGTGGCCCAGAGGGCAGAAAGCAGCAACCATAAGAGAAACCCAGCAAGGACTGTAGCAAGTGCACAGTGGTGCTCCCCAATAACTCTCTCAGCGCCTCTAACAGCTTGTACCTCTGATACTTCCAGAGCCAGAGGTGATTGTTATTAGCTTCCTTGCTTGCTTCCATCCTTCTTTCTTTCCTTCCCAGTTTATCTCTCTCTTCTCTCTCTTACACTTTCTGTTACTTTCTTTTTCTCTCTGTCTGGAGGTGGCTAAGGTACCTTAAGCTTTGACATACTTTATGCTTTTTTTCTTTAAGAAAGTGTCTATGTGTATGTGCATACAAATAAATCAGTTAAGTAACAAATATAAAAGTTTCAATAGAAAATACAAAAAAGTCTTAATATCTCTCCTAGTTTTTCAGGCTTCAGAACAGAAACTCTTCACTGAATTCAGAATGCACTACTAAATAGGTTTTTTTCCTTTCAAACTTCATTATTATTGCAAATTAGCATTCAAGATAGGAATTTCATTGGGGCAGTTGCTTGTCTGGGAAAGCGACAGGAATGTGGAAGAAGAGTGATTCCATTTCCCATTTTGTGATAGATACGTAACCACATAAGCCTTTTACTTCCAAACATGGAAATTTAATGCCAGATTTCTGTAGTTTCTGTTTTTCATGTGTTCCGATTTTGATCCTCAAGTCTAAGTATAAAAAAGAAAAACATATTTGTATGAGTTTAATTTGGAGTATAGATTCAGGCATAAACTGAAAACAATTATACTTTTTATACGTAGTTGGCTTTCACACTGAAAAATGTACACAGTTTCTATAACATACTATTTTTAGACAGCTCAGTGTTTATTCTAATAATTTTTTCCATATTACTATCCAAAATAGCTTAATATTTTATAAGGTGGTTGTCAGTCACATATGATAGTGCTCCTAAGCACAGCTTTGAGAAGCTCTTCTCTTTGTACCTTGGTACACCCACTCTAAGTCTGAGCATCTTCAGCTTTTAAAATGGCAGCCAAATTTCCTGCTTTCCAAGCTTTAAAATTAAATCTGTTCAAACTCTGTTGGATTGTATTTGAGTGGCTCTGAGAGTGCTTCATGCGTTGTTACTGCCCACTGATACCAGTCTATTTAATTTTTTTCCATAACCTGCAAAACTCTTTTTATTTGAAATTTCTAAGGCTGCAAAATTAGACTACAGTGGAGGCTATGACTTCACAGGTCTGTAACTTCTCCCTTTTCCTGAGGTGCCACAGCCTGGATGGAACTGGTTAATTCGTCAAAGGTCAAGCTGATGAGCTACCTGATATATAGGAGACTGCAGAAAAACAGGCCTAGACATAAGGAAACCATCATTTTGCAACTTACTTCATCCTCACTATGCAGTTGGTTGCCATGCAAAAATCCATTTATTCTTCATAGGAATGTATTGGGACTGACCCACCATGGATTACTTGGTGGGTCATATGTTTAAGCTAAGCACTTTCATTGACCTTTGGACTGGACCTTTTTTTGCCTCTCTTTTCTTCCTCTGGTGTTACAGAAGCAAATTGAAAGATCAGTCAAGAAGACATTTGGGTTAGTGTTGGTTTAATTAACCACAAATTGTACTAGAGGTAGCCTCATCCCATGATTTTAGCTTGGCTTTCTGAAGAAACAAGATTTATGTAAGCATCCTCTGTCAGTCTCTATCTTTGTGACTTCTCAACCTGGAAGCCATTTTGAACAAACTTTTAAACAGAAGTAAAGACTTGAGAAGCAATAAAATTCCAGCAATGGAATCAGGTTGTTAAGGAAAAAAACCTGAATGACAGAGCCTGCCACATCACTTCTCCTTTCAGTAGGTACCAGAGAATCTTTGTGGAAGAGTCTTCTGAATTACCCTAACTGTGGGACTACAATACATGCAGTCAACTAGTAGACCCTGTTGCACTAGAGTTGGTTCTGGTGTTGTTTAGAGATACTCATATTTTCAGAAAATTTTGAAGTTAACAACTGTTGCATCTCAGGTGATTTTTCCAAACATACCTGTCAAGTTATATGCTGATCCAACAACTTTCGTCTTTATTCCCACACAGATACAGGAGTTACAATCCATATAAGTGAACTTTAAAATATCGTGAGCTATCTGAACATAATATTTCTGTTCACTATGGTCTCAAGAAATACAAGACTTACAGTTTATCTGAAGAGCTTTTCCATAATGGAGACAGGAAGGAATGAAAGCTGAAGGGCTTATTTCCTTAAATTTCTAATCAATTGAGCCCTATGGGCATGACAAGGTACACAAACTGGACTGTGTAAGATACCTGTCAAGTCTGGTTTTCTCAGACTGGCATCTGGGATTTGATCCCTTGTGTTCCTGAGTCGTTAGCTCAAGTTCCTGTTTCAGTGGTATACCGTTATAGCAGGCTTCTCTCTGTGCTTGCTCCTTTCTTCTTTAAATGAAAATCAAATACATTCTTCTTTTGGACATTAAATATGCTTTTCTAAGGTGTATATTTTTTTATGTTACTTTTTTATTAAATAGCTAGCTATAGTGACTCTCTCAGAGAGAAAAATTGTTACTTATGTGGGCATGTTCTGCATCACTTAATTTTTTCTAGGTTGAAAAAGTGTCTTTAAGGTTTACCTGAGAACGAGGAGGGAGCTAGTGCAGATCTTACTGCATCAGTGAATACTCACATCTGGGTGCACTGCTTAACAATCAAGTTCTTAAGTTTCTAAACCATCTTAATTTACTCAGTCCTTCCAAGGTATAGCTTCAGGCACACTGTATGAATCTAATTTTGAAGTGGCAAATGTGTGCACTGCAGTAGTGAGGTCCCTATCCCAAATATTTACATGTCTGGCCAGGTGTAAATCATTAAGGGGAGTCTTGACTATTATTAATACCTGATCATCTGGCAGGTTGGTGCTTGGACATGTTCTGGAAAAATTCTAACGCCATGTAAGCCATTTGGAACGTCAGCGCAGTTCAAAAGTTTTCATGCATGCCACAGAGTAAATCTGACTTTAGCTGCAAAAGGGGGAAAATGTTGATTTTCTGAGTTACTTTAGGCTGTTAGACACACAGCTAATCGTTCCATGGGACCTTCAGTGATTTAGTAACACTGACTTTGGTTTCATGTTGAGTTTGTCTTTGCACATTCTCTAACTGTTCTATTAAGCTGTTGCTTTCTGTGACACTAGGAACAATATAAAGAAATAGCAATTCCTAAGAATGCTGGGAGGCATGTTTTCCCTCAGGAAGAAGTACTATTTTATATTTTTCTTTTAATGAGACCAGGAAGGTATAGAATCAAAATAATAATGATTTACCTGTGAAAGTGTCACTTAATTCAAATATATAGGTGAGTATATATGTTTGAGAAAAATTTTTTTTTTTCTTCTCAAGGAGCACTATTTTCACAATCTCATCAAAACTATGTAATCCTTTCTTATTATTTTATTCACAGTTATAATATGTAGGACTGGTTTTATTTACATTTTCTTTTTAATCAAACACATTTGATTGCTGTTATGTCAACCACTTAAGAGAATTGAGTTGCTGTAATTGTTTAGTCATTGTTGAAAAAGACCACTTAAGTTGATCTTTGATGTTAGTAGTAATAGTGCTACATGCTTTATGGAGGAAAGGGGGAAAGTGGAGAAAATCTTGAATATCAGGGCCTATCCACTGGCTATGACATTTAAACAAACAAAAAAAAAATCAATCCTTCTCTCACAATATGAAACATATGATTGTGCAGGAGTAAAAAGCCAACAAAATAAGCTTGGATATCTCTGAAAACAGGGGAATTGAATGTGGGATATTATTCAGTGATGGAAGAGAAAACCAAGATTATAGTCATATTTAGACTTAGATTCTGTTTTTTTCATTTTAAAAGTTGTGCAAATTAACTTTAATGAAACTGTTGAAAGTGATGTGTAAAGGGAGCTGTATATGTACGTTCTTATAAGGGCCTTGGCTTGAGTGAAGTTACTGCCTTTGGGTATTTGCTAAAGCGGAGAACAAATTGGAGGCAGCCATCCTCATGTAAGTTCAATATATTTACTGCAGAAATACTTTCAAAGGGTAGTTTGAATCAGATTTATGATGACAATGGGAACAAAGACTAAATTCTGTAAATTGTTTAGGAATCTTACCTTGTTTACTTGTTATTTACTTGGCACTGCATGTGTTATATTAGATGTTAATTGGTCGAAATATTTTTCAGACTAAAGAGCTTTTCCCAAACAACTCTGGTACCTATACTTCTTTCTTTCTACTTCCATGCTCTGTTACTTTCATTTCAAGAAACTGAAGTTTTTGTGTGCTTGTGCATGTGTTACATCTAAGTTGTTTTTTTAAGTAGAAGGATTTTTATACATTTCAAATATAACTCCATGCCAGATACACCTGGCTTTACAGTGTAAGTGCTGAGGAAATTTCAGTTGTCTTATTTCAGGTACCTTGTGAGTGATTTTTAGTTGTTATTCTTATTATCTAAAATTCTTGTTTAAATGTCATATCAAATTACAAAATGTAATTTATATGAACTATTTTACATAGTAAAATTATTGGTTTCAGTTAATCTGTGTTGAATATATGTATGTGAATAAGTATCTTTTTTTTTTCTTTTAAACCAGCATCAGTTAAAAATTAAATACACCAACATCAGCCATCTTTTTTTCAGAGTGATTACCAATAGACTGTAAAATTAAATTGGTTGAGCTGATTGGATATGTTTTCCAAGTACTTATCCCAGCTAATACTTTTTTCTTTATGTGTAATCACAAAAATTTTACTTTAAAAGTTAGACTTTTAGGCCTGCTGCAGGTAAATTTCTTAGTTTCGTAATTCAGCATATAAAAGCATTTACCTTATCCTCCTTAGGAATAATTGTGCCCAATCTTCTTAGCAGATGTACCTCCAATGTCATTTTCAGGGTCATTAATGTAACACATGTTTAGCTCTTACAGCTAAAAATGATAGTTTATGAAAATGAAAATGTTTGAAATAATAAGTTCAAAACATCACTCTTTAGCAGCTTTCCTTAAGATGCGTAATTTTACTGATATTGCATTAGTGGATAGCAAACTTTTAAACCTAATGGAACTTTTCATTTGGCTTGATTTGTTTTACTTGAATTTGAAAAATACAAGAGCTAAGTTACAAGAACAGGGAATGAAGTCTCTGTTTAACAAAAATTACACAGAGGAGAAGGGAAGTTAGACTCTGCTTTTATTCACTTTTATTCACTGAGACCTTCTAATTTCACAATCATTTACTTTTGAAAAGAAAATATTATTTTAAAAGGTAGATGTGTGGTACAGTTTATTTTAGAAATGTAAATCACGTGCTGACCACAGGGACCAGGCAAAAGGGAAAATACACCATTTGAACAGTGAGTCTGAAATTATTTCTGGGCTCGTTTTGAGGCCAGAATTTCTCTGGTAGGTGGCTGCCTTTCTTCTTTCGGGCGCCCCGATCGCTTCGGAGAGGTGTGGAAGAGGCAACGAAACGATCCTTAAAGAGTGATGCTTTTGCTTAGAGTCCCAGGAGCTGACAAGCACCCTGGACACGTGTCCCCTGCACAAACATGAGCTTGTTGGGCGAAGCGAGGCAGCCACAGGTTGGCTTTTCCCCCGGAGCGGGAAGGGAAGCGCCCTCGGTGCCGCCTGCGGTGCCGGCGCTGCGCGGGGAGCGCCCGGCAGCATCCCCGGGTGCCGCTGCTCCGGGTGCCTCTCCCCCGGGCAGCACAGCCCCGGGCCCGGCCTTCTCCCGGGCCGCAGCAGCGCTGGAAATGAATATTTACATCCCCTGGAAAAGCGCAGCTCGCCACCGCCGAGGGGCCGGGCGGAGGCTGGAGCCGAAGCTCGTTATCCTTCCCGAATGCGAATGAGCCCATCCCGTCCCGCGGCTCTTGGCTCAGGTGTGCTCAGCTTTTTTTTCATTAGATTCTCAATTGGGTTTGAGAAGGAGACCCGGAGCTTCTCGATAGCTCGGTGCCATATGGAAAATCTGCGCTATTTTGATTATGCTCTATGTAAACATTTTAATATCGGATACTTAAAATCCAGAGACTGTCCCAAAGGGGATTAAAACATAATCCTCTCTCTCTATAGCTGTAGTGGATTAATTTCGTATTCTCTCAGTGGCTGGCTTGCTCCCTGAAGGCTACAACAAAAAGATTCAGTGCTCCTTAAACATGCTATGGAATTGCAAGTTGTAATTGGAGATTTCCAAAGGACAAGTGTAAAAATGAAACACTGCTAATACCGTTTTTTTTTTTTCTTTTTGTGCTTTAAGTAGAGAAAAATTCTTTAAAGATTTTTTTTTTTTAAACTTAGTTTGAACACCCCCTTTCCTGAAATCCCATAATGTGACTGCTATTTGCTTTCTGAGTTTTTTTGTTTGGGTTTTTTTCTTTTCTTTGTTCGTTTGGGGCTTTTTTGGTTTTAGGTTTTTGTTGGTTTTGTTGGTTTTTTGTTGGGGTTTTTTTGGGTTGTTTTTTGGCTTTTTGTTTTTTTAGGGTTTTTTTTTTCCCGGAAACAACACAAGAAAACCTTTTCTCATCTGAAAAGTACGACAGTGTTTTTTCCTTGTCGCATTGCGATACCTCTGACATGTTTACCTTGCAACAAATCTAGGGTGTCATTTGAGTAGAGTGCAGGGCAGATGCCAAGTTACCAGTCGGGGAGGGAGCTCGGAGCCTTTTCTCGGGAGTAGTAGAAAGCCAGAAACCCCCAATTTCCCCTGCTTTCAATAAGGGGGTAAGAAGTGGCTGTTGTCTTTCCCTCCACGTTCACCCCTGCTTTTGCAGCTCTGCCCCCGCTCCAGTCCATGAGGGCACATCACCCGCTAACCGAGGTGCACCATTGTCTTCGCCTGAATGGCAGATTATAGGGTTTGGCCTTTTGGCCATTAAATAGCGGTGGCTTTATTTTTATTTTAGCCACACAACACCAGGGAAAAGAGGTAATTGGATTAAACTGATGTTCTTCCTTCTGGGATTCAGCAAAGCCCACAAACGCCTCCTTAAAGTGATAGAATATCAGGTCGTTTCCAGGACGCGTCTTTCGAAGGCACTTTTCTCCCCGCACAAAGGCCCGGGAGCCCATCACCCTGCGCCGGGCCGAGTGTGCCCGAGAAGGGCCACAGGAGGGGTAGGGCGCTGTGCTTGAGAGGGCAAGTGCTTCTGCAGGGCAGGGAACCGCCGGCTGCCCAGACCCCCCTTCTGTAAACACAAAGAAAGAGGGCCTGGGGAATAGAAACCCAAATCCACTTGTAATCGTACAAGAGAATCGGGCGTAATTACTTGAGCAACCTAGATGAAGATTGATGAGGCTTTAAAGCGGCGTTTCGGATCGATCACCCTGCCCTTTGGAGCCTGCAGCCGGGCTTCCCCGGCTCGGATCGGCTCCTTTCCCACCGCCAAGGGAGGGAGAGAAGATGGAGGCGAGACTGGGAGAGCAGCAAGGCAAGCCCAGCGCATGTGATTCCGATCAGCTGACTGGGGTCAAGAGGCTACCTCGGTTTATTAGGAGATGGAAAACAATAAAATGAAAGAAAATAGAGTTTGTATCAATATTATCCCGTCCGCCACGCTGGGCTGCTGAAAGCTGTCACTGAAACTGCGCATTTTAGCTTCCCCCTGTACGCACAGCAATCCCTGCCTTCCTCTTTATTTATTTTGCAACGTAAATGACAAAATATTGTGCAATAAGGGCTCAAATTGGGTGTTACAGCGAAGTAAAGCATTAACAACATGACAGTTAGGTGAGCCGAGACAGGAGTAATTTGGGCTAAGTGAGTAAAAATTTGAAGTGCTGCTTACAAGAGCTGGTAGGGAAGTGTGCGGGCAGTGCTGGGGGAGGAGGAGAGGGCTCATCCGAGGCTTCGGCCCCGCTGCGAGCCGCAGCCCCGGGCTCGGCTCGGCCGCGCCAGTGCCCGCACGGCGCTGCTGGAGGGGCGAGCAGCCGGGGAAGGCAGCGGAAGGCTCACGTCTCTCTGCCCTCTGAACAAGAATCCCCTTAGTGCAAGGGAGATATTTTAGCTGCGTAAATCCAAATCCTGTTTAGTACCTCCTGAGATGGTCCTAAAAGGTGCATCAGTCAGGTGTTGTACCCAGCTTCTCAATACTTCTCAATACTTCTCAATACTGGAGCTTTATTATTTATGTGTCAGACGCGTGTTTGTACATGCATGTGTGTCTGTCTATGTATGTGTATATAAATTATCCCACAGGCTTTCGTGGTTAAATCTAGAAGAGTATTTTATATATATTTTCTTCGAAGCAAGTAAGCTGCCTAAACACGGCCGCTGTCAGCTTTAACAGAAGATTGCATTGATATTGAAGATAAGATAGTGAAAAAGCGATCCTCTTGTCTTTTGTATTAAAGAAGGGTTGTTTTTGTTTTCCTGAATTAAAATCTAACAATTTGGGTGGAGAAGGCTGCCTTTTTCAATAGGTATTCCCCATCCCATCTTTTCAATGCCCGTGAAAGCGTCTCGTCAGGGAATATATTTGAGCGAAGTATTACAGTAATTTCAAAACGATGAGCGGCAGCGAGTTGAAACAAAAAATATCTTGCCGTAAATGTATTTAACTGTAACGATGCCTTTGTGTGTGGGGTGTATTGAAATAGGTGGAAAAAAAAAAAAAAAAAAAAAAAAGAAAGAAACCGAACAACTAAACAAACACCCCCGACATTTAGCGTTACTTGTCCGAGCTGAGGTTGAATCCAGAGTTTAAAATAATGCCCCCAGGCCTCGCAGGGTCATTGTGGCGGGCAAGGGCTCTGGGCTGCCCTGCCCTGCGCCCCCGGCCCGGCCCGGCCGCCGCGGGGACCCTGGGCTGCCAGATCGAAGCGGTGTGGAATGAGCTGCCGCTATCGCACATAAACAGTGATAGTGTTAACGAGGAGCAAAAGGGCATGAAAAGAGAGGGGACCTTCTTCTGAGAGGCACCTATTTTTCACCCTAACCCCTCTGAATTTCGCTGCTGTGATTTATCTCGCAACCCCAGAGCTCACAAACTCGCTTGTGCCCCGGCCGCGGAGTTCAAAGCGCTGGCCGCGGGCAGGACGGGAATGAACACGGCGTTTACAAACTGGGTTTACGAGGGGGCTCGCCGGGCGCTGGCTCGGCGGAGGGAAGGGCCACCGGGGATGGGCCGGCCGGGCGCCTCCAACCTGACGCCGCTGCCCTTTCCTTGCAGGCCCCGTGGTCCTCAGCACGCCGGCACAGCTCATCGCCCCCGTGGTGGTGGCCAAGGGGACGCTCTCCATCACCACCACAGAGATCTACTTCGAAGTGGATGAGGATGACTCGGCCTTCAAGAAGATCGACCCCAAGGTGAGTGCGGCGGGCGCGGTCCCGGTCCGCGGTCCCGACACACGTGAGCCGGGGCCGCACCCTCATTCCAAACTGCGCTCCTGTCTGCCGCCTTTTGCTGCATTAAAAAAAAAAAAAAAAAAAAAAAAAAAAAAAGCAGCGCAATGTATTAATGATGTTAAATCCTCTATTACGGCAGCTTGCGCGTTTTCCAGCAGCCTTTCGCGCGGTGCCTTTGTATGAACGTGGTCAGATTTAGTAGTTAAGCCAATTGCGCTGAAATCCCCGCAGGGAGCAGCCGTCCTAGCCCGCAGCCTTCCCGAGACACAGCGGAGGGTTTTACGCCTTCCGAGGTTATCGGAGAATCCCGTTATTTCAAAAACGTTACTTTCTACGTAAGAAAATACGGCGCATTTTGTAAACACTTTGTAACTGCTGAAATGAAACTTAATGTTTGTTTTCTGGGGTGAAAAACAAGATGGGGGAGGGGGGGTGGAATAGACATGTACCGAAGACTTGGCTCCTGGGAAAGCTCTGTTTTTTTTTTTTTTCTGAAGTCATTTACTACTACCAATTCCCCAGCGCCGCCCCCCTTCCCCCTCCCTTCGGTGAAAACCTCTAGCCCAGCCGCAGCAGAGCAGGGGTGCGTGACTTGAGCGGAAACCTTTGCGTGGCTTTCTCCCCGCGGGGACCGCGCGGGGGATGCCACGCGGGGGAGGAGGGGGCAGACGCAAGGGATGTGTCTAACAGGGCGCTCCTCTCGTCTGCGTCTCTTTTTATTCTTATCTCCCTTGCTTTATTTCTTTGCTATTGCTCTGGAAAACGTTGGAGGAGAGGAAATAGGGGAGGTACTTTTACAAAGACCTTGAGGTTTGGGGTTTTTTTTATGCAAAAATATTATAAATAATTTCCAAGAAAACTCCTTGTCTGAATACGTTTGCAATGAAGTGATTTCTCTCTGGCGAAAAATTTGTCAAACTCGGAACTCTTTTCGCAGTGCTGGGGTAAAAAGTTTCTCTTCGAATCTCTTGGTATAAATAACAGTTTCTCTAAAGTGCACCCGCTGGAAATAGTTGCTAGTGGGTGTCACACAGACGAGCGGCCTCTTTCAGCACTTGTTGACTATTAGGACCGTAATCAAAATCCGAGTTGTTAATTTGCGTTTTGATTTAAAAGCCATTTTAAAGAAATGCATCCTGACAGGGACCAGGCAGTGCGGTACACACAGGCGGCTTTGGATTGCGTGCAGTTTTGTAAGCACGCACATTATCCCCTATGAATCTCTGGGAGCTCAGGGGCTTGATTTCTGGGAGTGCAACTGGCAGCCTTATCACATTCGGAACGGATTTGTAGGTCAGAAGTAATATTGTTGTTCACTTTATTGGTGTTGGCTCTCACCTATAAATTTTATTTTCTGCTTTATTAGTACCTGCACCAAATTGCTGGTTTTATCAGGATCACTGCTTACTCAAAACACTGCTTCACAGATACGTTGTGTTTCCTCAGCTTTGTTCAAAAGCAGAAACACAACAGCACCGTATAATAAACCCCTCAAAACAGACTTCTTTCCTGACGGCTGAAAAAGTGTAACTGTATTAATAAGTACGCTGGTGTCTGACAGTTGCTGATGGTGATCTGGAGCTAAATTCCAATATGCTTGTACAACCACTATTTCCCTATTCTACAAAACTATTCAAAATGCAAAGTCAGGAGTCTGCCCTTAAGTTTTCTGCTGTACAGGATTTAAGCAATTATCCACAGAAAGGCAAAATCCACAAAACATAGCTGTCCCTGTTTTTTCAAGTGGAAAACTTGATCCAATATTGAAACGCTTACCCATATGCATTTTACTTCATTTATTAGCTTGTAATTAAATAAATCAGCAACAGAAATTAAAATCTAAATCACAAAAAGTAATTATCCAGTGTATTTCAAGTGCATTTTCAAATATATAATTCCAATATTCAAGCGTTATTATATAAGCAGAATCCAAATTTCTTTTGAATATATTTAAATAACATTTCAAGTATATTTATGGAATGTTAGAAATAGAACAAGCAATATATATGAAACGAAAAATGTAAACTTGTTAAGTTCAGACACTTCAAAAGACAATTAACAAAAGTACCGTGATAAAATCTACCTTTTTAAATGGTATCTTCTTTTTAGCAGAAAATGTCCTTGAAGTATCCAAAATGGCAATTTAACTTCTGTTCACCAAATCACAAAACACCAACATCCACAATTTCAAAGACAATGTGATATCACAATATTTGATACAAATTAAAAGGTACATTAGGGTTTGTTCAGGTGGCATATCCAAATAGCTTTTACTCACAGAAGGTTTACATAAAAATACCGGGTTTTGTTATAATCCATTGGTACCGTTTTTAGGCAGAATGGTCACAATCAAATTACGGCCAATTTTCCTTTCCAGGTAGCACACTTTCCTTTCTTTATTTGTTTTGTTTTGTTTTGTTTTGTTTTTTTCCTTTTTGTTTTTTCCCCACGGGGAACTGCAAAACTGTGACGAAGAGGAACGATGCTTGCTGTTCTCATTTGATTTTCTTTGTGAAGAGCCTAAGCTATATTCCTTTTTAAAAGAGAATATTACTTGCATTGTCAAGTGGAAATATATGACTTTTCAAACAGGCATCTTAAACTTCATCGGGAAATTAGCAGATTTATCGGTCAGGCCGGTTTTATAGTTACCCTCTAAAGTTTCTCCAAACTTTTCGGGTTGGTAAGTATTTCCCTAGCCAGTCGCCACGTTTGTTTGGCCGCGTTTTCCAGGGCCGAGTGAGGTTTGCCCTGAAAGAGGTCTAAGTTGGGCAAGAAGTAGTGCGGGCACCTCCTGCACTGGAGGCACGAGATGAGCTGCAGTAAAATCCCGTTGAGCCGGTCCCCCAGGCACGACTCGTCCCAGTCCGATTCGCGGGGATGCTTTTCGCATTCGTAGGAAACCAGAGTCTTCATGTGATAATTATTCAGGGGCTGGCCCGGCAGCTCCAGGTGACGGTCCCGTAAGGTTTTGAGGATGGAGAGGCATTTCTTCCTGCAGCCGCCCATCTGCAGTCTGTTCTCAGCTTCCGCGAACTGCAGCACCCAGGCATCGCTCTCGGCCGAGCTCTGCTTGCCGGCCAGAGAGTGGCACTCCTTGGACAAGAGGTTGAAGCCTTCCGCCTTGACCTCCGCCACCCGGTTGGGTCCCGGCCAGGGGATGTGGGGAAGCGGCCAGTGTGCAGCACTCCGCGGCCAGATCCCCGTGCACTTGAACGCGGGAGTGATCTGCACGACGTACCGATCCCTGATCCTCAGCTTCACTTCGCTGGTGTCCGCCACCATCTTTACCACGTCTCTGTAACTGCACTTATCCACGGCTTGAGCCACCAGAGTCTGGAATCTGGACCGGATTTTGCGAGCGGAGAGGTAGCCAGACGCCGTGATGAACTCCACCCAGAGGGACATGCTCCTCTTGCGCCCGTCGCTTAACTTTAACACAGCGCAGCCCGGCAAGGAGCCGTCGTCCACGAAGTTGAAAACCCCCATTTGGTTAAGATACAGCACGACTTCAAACTCCGTGGGGGAGATGACTTCCAACCCCTCGTAGCGATTGTCCATCTCGTTCAAGGAACTGATGAAGCGAGGCTCCTGCACCTCCACCTCCTTCAGCACGTCCGACACCACTTTGCAGACTTCTCGGATCGTTTTGGCGATTGCAGCTTTCCTGGCTTGGCATTTCTCATTGTAGTATTTATTCAAATGATACACCAGCTTGGCCTGGGCCGCGATCATGTTGGGGCAGAGATCCGGATTGTATACCGGAGTCTCGCAATAGGCTGTGGGATCCAATGCGGCTGCTAAGGCTGGAGCCAACTTCAGAGGAGAAACAGGCTGCCGCACTCTGAAATGTAACAAATGTTTTTCAAAATGCGCCGGGTCTGCTGCTCCTCAGATGCTCTCTTCCTGCTTTTTTAGATCAGCCGTCTTGAAGTGTGTGTGGCGGGGGGGTGGGGGGGAGGGGGGGGAAGGGAGGGGGGAGCAGGCGGGGGACTGGAGGGGGCGATATTTTTCCTTCCCCTTTTTTTAAAGGGTCCGTGAGTGAGAGGAAAGCATCGAGAGCAGCACCTTTCCCAGCAGCAAGAAAAAACAAAAGTTGCACTGAGACACAGCGAGGGTTCCAGTAGTCAAAATAATAAAACCTCTTCGTATTTATTTATGTTTTCCCGTAGTAATCACCGTGTGTATGCAGGGCGGTTAATCAGATGGTGGAAAAAAGTGCCGTGTGTGTATGTCAGAAGAAGCTGGCTGTTGGTTTGTATAAGAGCCCAGATGCACTCGTGTGGAAATTATAAAGGCAGGGCCAGGCAGGCGGGCGGCCAATCGCCACTGGGCTCGTCACTGCAGCCTCTTTCAGCTCAAACCCGGCTAATTAATCCCTCTCTAGGAGATAGATACGTATACACAGCCACACGCACACACACGCACACGCAGGCACATGCAGAAAGGTAGAAGGATACTGGCTGAAAAGCCGCCCCGGTCCTCTCTACACTCGGAAATCAAGAGAAATCACTCTCCTTTGGGTGTAACTTGAAGGGTATTGACGTTACGAGAGGACTTGGCAAAACTGTGCCGCTCAGTACTGAATCCCTGCGTGCCTCCTCATGGCCGGGACGTGAATGCAGGTGTATTAATGGGCATCCATCAACTAGGAAGTACAGACCGGGCTCGCTCGGGCAGGAGCACTGGCGTAAATTCATTAACCCCCACTCGGCGTCACATCACGCTGTCCTTTCCCTCCTGATAGTTGTCTGTAACTGCAAGCGAGAAGTAGGTTTGGATTTTTTTTTTTTTTTCCCTCTCTTGAACCGGCCACTGAACAAGGCAGCGGATTCACGGCAAATTTAGTGTTCTTTGGAATAAAATATCGCTCAGAAGTCCACGATTTGTATTGTTTTAAAGGATCTTCTGATGGGTTCTAATCGATTTTGAGGTTTAATGCATTTTGGCATTGTCTCTGCCTTGCTTTTTGTATTTGTACCTTATGAAGGGGGAATCAATCGCTAAATGTATCTGTCAGGTCTTTTTCACATTCCTTCCAAAAATCAAGTAGCAGATACAGACGGTAAATCTCCTTTGCCAATTCTTACCGTCGTTTTTATATTCTGTATTGCGTTCTGATCTGTTGTAAGGAGTGGATATTCGGCTGCTTTTCGAGACGCACTATAAGTACCTATTAGTTTCAGACCTGGAGGATTTATCGTACAGCGAGCTGTGCTAGCAAGCTGCGCTTAGTAAATGTGCACACGGGAGGCACGCTAGCGACTGCAAACATGCTGGCTTGCTTGTCTGACAGTTTGGGGTTTCGCCTGTGTGATGTGTAATTAGCAAATTCCGCCTTCGGTACTTTAAGTGTTGGTAATCGAGACCTTTATTTGCAAATAAGCTGGAGCGGTAAGCTCTTCGGCTTCACAGCATTTACTGAGCTTCACTTGAAGAGAGCCCTAAATTTTATATATATATGAAAAAAAAAATGAAAAAAATAAACCATCAAAGCTTTTTATCGGTTGGACTCTTTAGACTACTGACCGATTACCTTTTCCTAAAGTAACTGTCACAGGCATATCAGTCGCTGAGGAGAAGTCATACCACAAAGAACATTTCACAGCATTTATTCAGCGTACGAGTGCGACCAACTTTATTGCACATAGCGGAGAATTTGTGACTGTGCTCTTGGCTCCCTCGGTCTAGCGGTTTATATGGGTGTTCCCGTGCCGCTCCCGAGGAGGAAGCCTACCGGAATCCTTTCCTGCTCTTGAGCTGAGCAGGGCTGGGGCTGTCGCTGAAAAACTGCAGGTGACAGGTCGTCCCGAAGCAGCCTACCTCTTCTCGGCCGCAGCCCTTGGCCGCCGGGAGAAGGGCGACCGCTGTTTGGGGCGGAGGGGAGGCAGTTTTCTCCCGGGCTCTCTCTCTCCTCCGCTCAGTTTCCCGGCCGGGCGCCGGGCGGGACACGCGTGCCTCCCCCCGGCCGCGGTGGCTCCGGCGGCGGCAGCCGCACAGAGCGCCCGGTCCCGGTGCCGCCCGAGCCGCCGCCGAGGAGCTCTGCCGCCGTCCCCGGGGCTGCCGCCTCCCTGCCTCTCTCCTGCCCCGAGGGGCGGTGGCGTGAGCGGCCGCGGCGCTGCGGGCTCCGGGGGCCGGCTGCCCCAGCCTTGCCGGAGCAGGCGCCTCCAGGAGTTCGGGCTGGCTCCGAGGGGACAGGCGGGCGCCTCCCCGCCGCTCCTACCGGCGGCTGCGCGGGCAACCTGCTCGGCGACGGGGGCGAAGGTCGGCCCTCTTCCCCCTTCCCCGGGGGTCGGAGCACTCACAGCCCGCTCGGCGGCACGGCCGCCGGCCCCGGCGGCGGGCGGGGAGGGGGAGGCACCTCTCCGGCCCGGCACATCCCGCCTCACTGCCCCAGGATGGGGCTCGGCACATCCCGCCTCACTGCCCCAGGATGGGGCCCGGCACATCCCGCCTTACTGCCCCAGGATGGGGCTCGGCACGACGCAGCCAGCCCCTCGGGGCCGGGGGCGATGGCAGTCGCGCCGTGCCCTCAGACCCGGGGCGGCGTTGGCCGCAGCAGGGCTCGGCTGGGCTGTGCACAGGAAGGAAAAGCGGTCAAGTCGGGACCAGCTCCGGCGGGCGGGTCCCGGGGACCGACTGGTGCGGGGGAAGGCCCGCGGCAGCCCCAGCCCGGCCCCGGTTCCCGCCCCGGGCGGCGGCCGCTGGTCCCGGAGCCGTCCGGCTCCAAAGGACCGGTGCTGCTGTGTCGGGGGCGGCTTCTTTGGGATGGAAATGCTAAAGAGCCCCTTTCTCGCAGGGTCACAGACCAGCGCCGGGTAAAACCGAAAGTTACAGCGGGCGGACAAAAGGTTGTCCCTTCCTCCCTTTCCGCCGAGGGAACAGCCCTTTCCTGCGGTGGGGGCGCCCCTCAACTTCCCAGAGATGCAGGAGCCTCAGAGCTGCACGTTAGCGATGGGGATGTTCCGGGTTTTGCTTATTTTTGCCCCCTGGGTTTTAGCTTGGCAATTCCAGCTGCCAAAGGCAAAATGGAAAGGTCGTACCTTTAAGCTGTCAGAAGTCGTAACATTCATATCGTGGCAAAATTAATTTAAACAAAAATTAAGTCTTAGATACTAAATCAGCGTTTTCAATGTGTAGTGCTAAGATTAAGCTATGATATTAAGTAATGCAGGTTATATGTATTTATTGTATCTCAGTGGGTATGAAAAATATTAGATTTAGGCTTGACTGGGTGGTGTTTAACACTGAAGGTCGCTATTAACTCTGCTCCATCATTTCGTTTCACACACCAAACATTTAATAGTTTAAAAATTTGTATATTTAGGCATTATGGACATCACTGAAATGTGGCTGTTGAAGTGACCCAATCGTTTAACATGACAAGAAGTCAGTTTGGTTTAGATGTCGAAAATTATTATCTATATGACTATATATGATATGAAAGTATAGATATTTTTCAAAGCTTCTGACCACTTACTGCAGTTAATTTTTCTGTCTAGTTATTAATGCATCCTTGGTAAACTGCAAAAGGACCACTTTTTCAGCAATGAATTTTATTTCTACTGGGTTTATTGAGTATTAAGTTGTTTTGGAAAATCAGAATTAAAGTCACCTCATTAAAATGATGATTGATCATTTGTCATGATAATGGTACCATATGATATTGGTGACTTTTACTAAATTGCTGTTTTCCAGATATTTCCCCTAATTAGGGGGTACTATAACAGTATTTGTTGAGCTCTGCTTGTTATTTCAAATCTTTCAAACATTGTCTTGTCATGTAGTGCTCATGTTAGCCAAAAAGCCAAATGGTGTTGAAAATCTTTATATTCGCCCACATCCCCAAATTGCAATTTGGAAAAAAAAAAAAAAAAAAAAAAGTTACCATACATATAAATTTAACCAATAATTTTTTTTTTTTCATATGGTGAAAAGTGTGAGTTAAAATGCACATGAAGATGCATATCTACACAAGGGGCTTGCATGGATATCACTTTATATTTCTTATTATATAGCGGTACTCCACACACAACTGCTCATGAATTTTAAAGTTTTATTTTTTAATATCTGCCAATTGCACTAGGGAGGTAGGAAGAAAAAAGAAATGAAGCTGAGTTGATTAAATTATTTATCCCTACTGCTGAAGTGAGTTTGAAGGCTCATTGAATGTATCTGATTTCTTGGCTCCTCTTTCTCCCCTTCCCCCCTCAATTCTTCCTGGTTATTTCATCCATATCATCCTGCCAGCAACAATAAATTCACTTTTTTTTTTCAAGTAAGAAAACTAAAGACAGATATTTGTGCTGGGTTTGCTATATGTGTCACATTTTATAAAATAGGCAGCATCTTTTTTTTTTTTTTGTGATAAAAGTTGACAGTACCTTCAATTTTCTGTATTCTTATTTTATAGTTTACTTTTTGCCTCTACTTTCAAATTTAGTAACAAATGAAAAGTTTAAATGTAAGTTGTTATAATGTTTGCAAAATTGCAACTTTAATAAATTTATACACTTCATTACGAAGACTTGTAGGTATCAAGCTCTGCATATTTTGGTACACAAGCATTTTTCCTCTGTCGTGAACAGTTTTCTGCAAATTTAAATTTTTTTTTAAAGAAATTATGACATAGTTCCTTTTACACTACACAATTAACATTCATTATTGTTAAACTTGTGTGTATTTGCTTCCTATTAAAAATTAAAGAAAAACATGAAGAGAGTTTGCATTACTGTTGGACTTGGTCATCCTAGGTCTTACAGATGAACTGTTAATGCTTTAAATTCCTCTAATCTGAAATTTGTTAAAGGGAAAAAACAGAAATTCATTTGTTTTCTCTAAAATGTTATGTCTCAAAAGTAAACACAGAGCTTGCACAACTGTGATTTTGGCTAGAATTGCAGAAACATGTAAGTAGGAAAAAATACATTGAATTATTCGTTTGGTTCACTTATCCATCATCTTCTCCAAATCCAGACATAGTACAGCATTTTATTTAATTAGTCCAACATTGAGTTGTTGGGGTTTTTTTTAAAGATCTCTATCTAGGAGAATGTTCTTTTTTTGCTGAACTGCTAGAGGAGTGTGGAATCAGTGGGGATTAGCGCCTTTTAATCTACTACATTTGTAGTGGGTCATCCAACACTGCAGAACTCTCATTACTCTCTATTGCTGTATATGATTAAGTGACTGAAAATATTGAACGTTGACCTTGAAAATAAAGCTGTATGAGTTGGATGAGCAGCTTCTGAAGACTTCATGTCTAAACTAATCTTTCCCCTCGGTAACTTTAGCCTTGAAATACAAGAGAGGACTAGAGTGTTAGAAAATTGAAGTATGGAAGCATTTAAAATGCTCCATTATATAAATTATGGTATCACACAATATGCTGTGTCTTAGGAGTAACTCAGCATCTTATTAGCCCAGTCAAAATGGGAGGATGGTATGTCTTGAACATACTTATTTTTGTGGCTGGTACTTTTCTGTAAGCTGGTTTCATACTGACTAGCAAACTAAACTACATCGCCTCATCGATAGCTGCTGAAGATACTGAAATTAGCAGAAGACATTGCTTAACACCTTTGAACACTGGCCAATAGGAAGTTACAATTAAGCACCAGTTTCTGTATACATTTGGTCATATTATGTGCTTATTGCTAATTTTCATGCTGTCAATACTTTGAGCATCTTATGTCCCTCCAACTCAAAATGAAACCTTTTTCTCTCTCTTTACAATTACATGCGTATGGTAAATTACCGTGTAACTGATTTCATCTTGATTTAGCTATGAAAGGACATACCTAACATATTTCAATGCAGACTTATTTAAGTCTTAATGTAGTGTATAGCCCTCCAATATTTTCTTTCCAAATAACAGTGAAGGGAGGAGTTGAGTGAGTTGGTCGTAAGTGATTAATACATTTCGCTGAACCTTATGAAGGCCCTGATCCTGCAAATAACTGTCTGCACTTCAGTGTGAGCCTAAAAGCACACATGATATCATGGGCAGGATCAGGGCCAAAACACTTGGAGGTTAACATTTGAAGAGGATGAGATACAGTGAGCCTCTAAAATATCTAATGTATCAAATGCACGCATTGGTGAGGAAATATATTTTTGGCTCAAATATCTACACTTCTGTCGAGCAGAGCTTCCCTGTTAATTTCATTGTGCTTTAGCCATAGTGTTAAAATAGCTTCTTGAGAAGGGACACTGCTGTTTTGTCCACATTTTCACAACATGCTGTCACAAAAATGCCCCCCCAATATACTCTAAAACCCTTCTGAGGAGGGTGAGGTTATTCAGAGAAACAAATGAAAGATAATGCTTTCATAATCTCCATTAAAACTGTATTTTTTTCATCTACTTTCACATATTCAGGACTATTTCTCAATTCCCTAAAGCTACAGAGTCTTTCAGTAGTCTTAAATATAAGCAACCTACTTGCTAAGAATACTTATTCTTCCTAAAAATAACCTAACTGTAACTGTAATAGAAACATATCAACGAACTTATTATTTAAGGAAGAAGAGGTGATATCTTCTCAGGAAAAACATGATACTTAGATCTTTTGGCCTTTAAAGTATTTTCCCACCACCACTCTGAACTTTTATTTTTTTTTTTTCTGGTGGTACATTGTCATTATAGAACACAATATTTTGTCTAGGGGAAATTTGAGCCCTCTATTAAGAGCACCACACCACTCCAGTTGCCCTCTTACTTGAATTCAGAAATTTAATCTACATCACCTACTGTCCTTCCTACTTTTCCCTGCCGGTTTTTAGGGCAGCTCTAGGACAGAATATAAAGAAGCGGATCCTTTGTGGCATAGTGCTGGTGTGCCTGAAATGAGAAAGGCTATAGAAATAGCATATAGTCTTGTAATTTCATAAATATCCAATCAAATTGTTGAAAGGGAAATATTAGCTTGTGGAAATGCATTTATTTTTTATTATTTTATTTTATTTATTTTAAAGGAATATTGCTATCAATTTTTTTTAATAGTTGAAATAGATTTTGCCTTTTAGACAGTTATCATTTATAATATATTAGTGCTATTGAAAAGAAGATAAAAATTTACAATGTATCTGTTAGGGTAGTGACAGTATTGTCTCTTTAGATTCAGTAGTTTTAGATGAGGCAAAGGAGATATCTTTATGACTTCACAGCTATGAATCTTACTTATTTACTGTTTTAGTTGATGCAAAATAATTATTTTATAAAATGAAAGAAAACTTTCAGGGCAAAAATGATGAGGTTTTACCTTTTTTTTAAGGTCAATACCGATTTTAGTGGAGTTACGCAGTGTGTACAGGCCTACAAAGATAGAAGTTATTGTGATCAACATGGTTCTATCTTATTTTCAGTAAATATTTTACCATTTCTATTTCTTGTTTTCTTCTGCAAATTATTTCCAGGAATTAACTGGCTCAAATTTTCACTTCATTTTTTTTTAAAGAACCCTATGAAAAGGAACAATTAATAAGTGTAGAATTCTTACTAGCCCTCTGAAGCACAGGCAAGTACATGGCATATGCTAGACTGTGCCATAATGCTTGCCATTTTCACCTATGCTTCAAAACATTGCTCCTTTAAATAGGTAAAAAATGACAGCAAGTATGTTGGACAACAGTTTTCTCATTATATTCTGTTCATTACGTATTATTAGTCCTTAATTGTAAAGATGAAATAATATAACCATTTATCTTGGCAAGCCCATTATTTATAATCTGTACATTAGAAAACTGCATGGATCTACATGGATGTTTTCTTCTGTATGTATATTCAGATTTTTGACATAGGGGATGAGTAGGAAACTTCTTAGGCTAAACCTATGGCTATCCTAATCAACCCTTTGTAGGCAAACTGTATCTCAGCATGGTAAAAAAGTCCTCTCTATCCCCACCCCCCAAAATGCAGTTCTTCATTTGTTTTGTTCACCACGCTGCATTAACACAGTTTTCCCTTGTGTGCATCTGCCAGTGTACAATTTAGCCACGGGCATCTGTAGACCTTGTGGTGATCAGTATTGCAGGCAAAAGCCATATGTGTTTAAATAAAAAAAAAAATCTCTTTATTTCATTTGCTGTTTTAACTGGATGGATAACTTCTGTGCCTCAAGACAGAGGAAGAGAAAATACAGAAATAATTAATTGCCTCTATTCTTGAGGCAGTTTCATTTTCCCTCTCCAATATGGAATGCTTGTCAGCTTCCCTGATAAATGACTGCATGTATTTGCATAGATTTTACATTAACACAAAAATTAGTTTTATTTGTGAAAAACTATTTTACATAATAATGCAAAATCTAGCAGTATGGGTTATGTTTCCAAACTTGAGAGACTGTGGAGAAATGAGGGGCTTTTCATGTTTGCTTTTTTAATTTTTTTTGGTTTGTGTTAGTTGGTTGTTTTCGTGGGGTTTTCTTGTTTGTTTGTTTGTTTAATGTCAAGGTATATTATTTTTAGTTTTGCGTTTTGTTTTTGTAAAAGCAACCAAGTCAGGATCTCTTAATGTTTGTAAACTATTTATTCAGTCTTTCATAGATTGAATTATTGATGGTGGTATGAAAAAAACTTTTTTCATAGACTTCTAACCCATTCCATTTATTAAATACACACTTAAATATGAAACACATTTGCAAAATTTCATGGAACTGTTTTGAAAAACAAATATTGCATCAAATTTAGGTATTAAATGCACTATGCGAATATACTTTAAATTTCTAAAGCTGCTATTAAAATAGTGCTCTATCAGGTATTTTTTCAGAACATTAATGTACTGCATTAGCTTGTATGCCAGTGTAGGACTATTTTTTTTCCCTATATCTAATAACCTGTCTGGTTTAAGCAATTAGGCACTCCTAGCTTGGAGTGGCAGTACTATACCTCTAGTTAAAAACTGTTTTATTCACTATTTGTCATGTCCATAAATAAAATCTACAAATCAATCAGTCTGAAATATCTCTGAAGGAAAATATACTGCCCTAATTTTAAGCCAATTGTATTTATTTTCAAGTGACATGAATTGGATATTTGCTCACAGAATAAACCTGGTGTCTTGTTGTCTAAAGGCAGCTGCTAATTGTATATCAGCCAATTCTCCATGCTGAAAAAAACACAGAGGCATTCACTGCTGTTATTTCATTCTCATAAGAAGAAGAAGAAGAAAATATTGCTTCTTGTGAAACATGCTGTACTTGATGGCAACTTAAGGCAAAAGAGTGCCTTTGCCACTTCTTAAATCTGGGACACCCTAGGTGCCAGCTGTCACTGCTCAGCTAATGATGACAAATGCCCCTCTCTATGCAGATTGCAGAGCTTGCAGGCTGCTATGAAAGGCAGTCAGATTACCTTTCTTCAGATAGTAACTTAACCTTTTAAACTCAAGTGTCAGAATGAAATTATTAGCTGGGATAGTTTCAATATCTGTTTCTTTAAAAAGGGGAGAAAAATGGAAAGAAAAGAAGGCAATGACTTCAAATAATACTGAAGCACTTGTATTCGCAAATCGTTTTTGCTTCTCTGATCTTCTAAAAATAGGAAATTGCTGCCACTGTGCCTGTGAGCACTCTATGGAGTTTGCTGTCGTTGAATGCATGAATGCTGAAGCTGACCTCTCGGTTGCACTACACAGAAATGGGGCCAAGTGGGACAAATTCTGTCCTTGCTTGCATCCACACAGTGCTACTGATGCACAAATCTGACAGATCACAGGTTAATGGATGCTATTTGTAATAGACCTTAATTGATCTTAGGTATTCTGGATATACTCAGCTCTCTCTGTGGCAGTTCATGTTACCACTCTAAGTCTATGAACTTCAGCTGGATTCCACTCTGTCAAAATAACCAAGTATCTATTCTTTGGGTAACAGTGGTTTCACAAAACTCAGTGTCATGTGATTAATATTGCTAATTTAAATCTATTCTACAGTCAGAGGTTTGGAGTTCCTTCCTGGGTTGTCTTAAAAGTAGCTAACAGATGTGGAGATGTTACATAGCTCTTTAACAGCACTTCAGAAACACAGTACAAGCACTAAGTACTGTGCCACCTCAAGGTGCAGGGTAATTTTTGGATGCACACACATACACCTGTCTGCATTTTTCTGCAAGGCTATTTCCATGTGTTTATACTTGAATACTTAAAAGTTATTAGGCATAGGCACATTCATGTCAGTATGTGCACACATGCACTACCCTGCATGAGTAATATCCAAACAATATATACTTCTGTATTTATATTAAAATGCTGACATGTATGAACATGTTTAACTAGAACATTATATTTACCATTAAATCAGTCTGTTCAGTGAATATCATATGAAGTGCATATGAATATCAGTTTCCCTTTGTGCTAGAGCTTATTTTTATTACAGTAAACAAGTATTTTCACCAGTATTCTTCAAGAACACATCTCCTCAGCATTGGGCAATAATAGAGAACTACAGAAAAGGTGGGGAAAGGCTTTTAATGAGATGACCAGGAATATTATGCTATATGGATGGAAATAAGTAAATAGTGAGGACAGGAGGAATGTCCCAGATACGAAAAGTTATTATGATTTACAGAAAGTATGGGAGGAAGAAAAAAATGTACAAATTTACCGAGAAAATCGAGATAAATGTTGCAATAATTGCAATGTGGTTTATTCTGTAGTAGTCATTAAAGGAAAGGTAATCTGATTCATGAACATAATGCTAATTAATATTATTTCTTCTAGAAAATAATAGATCTCATTGCTGATATGGGTGTTCTCAAAGAGCTTCAGTCAGCACTTATTTCTTTTGATAATATGATGTGTGAAAGGGAGATGGTGATTAATATTATATTAGAAATGTTTCTTGTTGAAGTTTGGGGACGAGTGTTTGTTTTTGCCTAAGTATGTTAAATTTAACATCCTGTCTTGTTTTGTTACACTGTGTTTCTTTTCTGTAAGTCATTATGTTCAAAGTATTTAAAACTATACATTTTATTATTTTTAGCAAGTGTAGCGCAGTCTGGGAAATGAAAAAGACAAAGATCTAGTGTTTCATACTCGGCTTTCTCAGCTTGTTGGTTGAATAGGCATCAAATGAAGTCCAATGCCTATACAAAAGAAATGTTCCTTGTTTGGATTTGCCCCATCTGTGTCATCTGGTGGCTTATGCAATAGGAGGTGTTATCACATGAATCCAAATGCACAAGCCAGTTGTTTTATGGACTCTTTCTGTGCTTGGAGGAGTTTATAAGTTGCCCACTCTATTGTGTGTCACTCCCAGATGACACGTGTGCATTCTGCTGAGCATATTTTGGGGGTAATTATAACTAATGAAGCCTGGTACACAGCTTGTTCACAGAGTGATTTATTCTGCTCCTGTCTGATTCCTGAGAGTTCTGTAAAATGGTTATATTGTGCCCTCCACTTTGGACATGTATGGGAGCATGTGGTATTGAGTCCATCAGAGAAAATTTGCTATTCAGTGTACCACAGACTAATTACAAAGATATTGGCTGGCTACATCTGTTGAAAAATATAGAGTCAGATTGAAATTATAAATGGGATCTGTAACTTCAGGGATATTGACTTTTTTATAGCTCTTGTTTAGTCATTTACTCTTTCCAGACTTGCAGTAACCCGCTTAGATGTACTGCTGTTAAATGGCTCAGAGTTTCTCTGAACCCCTTAAGTTAAGGTTAGGTTCCCTTCATACCTTTTAACAAAGCAGATTTTATTATACAATCTGAGTTTTGATAGGTGGTGATATTTGTGGAATATGTGGAAAGATGGATTTAAAAGTTGGAAGAAAATGCCTTTGTAGCTTTGCAGGTTTCATCAAGCAACAACAAAAATTCATTACTGAAGCCTGAGTGTCAACCTTTATTTAACCTTAGATCTATCATTCTCACGCTAATTTATCTTGACTTACCAGTCTCTCAGGCAAGTAAATCCACTGATATTAGTGGGATTCATCTACTATACAAGAAAGATACATAAATTTTTTTTTTGCCAGGATTATTCTAAAAATCTTTTTTCCAAGATGCTAACATACCTCTGAAATCATAGAGTAATGGTGTGCACAGAAACTTCAGGGTTTGTCAATTCATCTACCAGATTCTCAGCTATCCAAGGATGCTGGATGTCTTTATAAGTATCTTGGCATCAGTGTTCAGAAATTATAGTCTTCAATTACAGTTATATCAGTTTCTTCTATCTTCACTCCTTTGTATCCAAATTTGAAAGAATTTTAGAATTTTGCTTTTTTTTTCAGTGCTTCAACAAAATTTTCTTTCTTCTTTCAAAAAAAAAAAAGGAGATGTTAAACATTATAATACTGCTTGTAGGAATGGGAGAAGGGATAAATACTTATTTTGGTATACATTTAATAAAAAAGCATTTTGTAAGGTGGGAAAACTACTGACTAGAAAATACAGTTCACATCCTTCTTACTGGCTGCATGATAGAAAAAATAGTGTTACCGAGTATGAATTATTGTTTTAATCTGTTTTTGTGGAAGCAACCTGGGATGTCTCAAGACAACATTAGCAGCATTGGGAGTGAGAAGTTCTTCTCTAGTTCTGAGGAGTGAATAGTGTGAGATGACATTCCTTAGCTATCATGTTAGGCAAGAGGATGCAGTCAATGGCTGAAGTTTACCTGTGCCCTAACCTGTCCCAGTAGTGAAGTTTATAGTATTGATAGCAGTTTTCAAAATCAGTAGGATTTTGGATCACTGGGAAAGGAAACAAAATAGAATTTCCACCTAATTTTAATCTTGATAACCATGAAGGTAAAAGTGACAGAAGGCCTGATGATGGTTTCATTTTTTTCTAAATTTGTGGGTTGCAGTGTTATATACCTGAGATAATAGCCATCAGAAAGTAAAAGTGCCGTTTGTATATGATGAGTGTGAGTATATCTGTATATAATATGTGTGTTGGAGCAGCAATTTGGAAACTGGCTGGTTTGCTGAGAACAATTGTATCATAAAGTATCAGTTTTGCTCCACTTGTTTTAACTAAGCAGAATTTGGTTTTGGTCTTTATGCTTTGTTCTGAACTTTGTCCATATACAAAAGTTCTGAGGAAAATTTTTACATGATGATTTATAGTAATAAAAAGTCTGGCCTGGATTTGGCTTCTCTGATGATACAATTGTGATAGGTTTTGACTTTTGGGATGAAGCACATAATACCTGGTTACCATATTACAAGAGGCCTTCTGAATTGTCATCACATACTTATAATTGAAATTCTCAGATAGGTCACATGTCACAGATGAAAACAAGGATTTTGCATGGTTTGTAAGGCTTTTTAAGTTTTCTCTGTTAAAGGACTGTGACAAAGTACAATGACTGGTATATCAGAAAAGCCATGCCCAAAAATGAGCAGTTGTTTTCCTTGGAGAAGGATTGGCACAAATTTAAAGACTAGTTAACTGGAATTATGGTTTTGTGCTATTCAAATTTTGCAGTTTTTAGGTGTGATGTTGGCTGCTAAGGAATCTACTCATGTTTAGTCAGAGTACACCTGTTTTATATAATTTTAAACATTTAATAAAATATTTAAGACTAATGGTCCAAATCAAGTACTAGCTGAAAGGATGACACTAATTGCATCAGATGTAGTTGGGTCACTGAAGCTTACATGTCATTCTTTTGCACTGACCAAACTTTCAGTGCAGGAACTCATGTCTTGGGCTCTGGAAGAGTTTGTTTCAGAGCAGAGTGTGGCCTTCCAAAATCTGGTCATTGCAGCTGTAGTCTCATTCTTTGTACTGTTTTGCTTTCTTCTGTAAGCAGCATTAATTTTATTTCAATTTTTCTGCTACTTAATATGAATTTTGTGACAGAAATTATTACTTAAGTCACCTTGATTCTAGAAACTTCTTTATGCTGTGCCATGCTATGCTTATCAGGTATGGGTAGATTAAAATAGTTTTTCATATGAGTATTTAGGAAACAGTAGTGAAGTAGTACTCATTTGTAGCTGCAGTGATAACTGGCAAAAAAGTTGAGGTGCTTTTTTGGTGCTTTAAATTCTTACCTTGTTAACCTCACCATTGTTAGCAGCAGACTTTTGTTTTTCCTTGTAAGCCATTACCTTCCACTTTTCCTGGTAGTCCCCCAGATTTGTGGGACTGGGCTGCCTAGTTGGACTGTCTGTTTTCTAGAAATTCTGAAAAAGTGCTGAGAAAAGAATGTTTGCCATATTCCATATGTGCTGATCAGTCACACAGTGGACATATTGGACTGCTTGTAATGCAAATTCTGGCCTGTTTGAGTTTACTAAATGCATAAGGAATTTGAACTCCAACCTCACACTGACCCTGTGGTACTGTATATGTTGTTCAGACAAAATTACAGTGATTCCATTAAACCCTCAATTTTTATATCACTTCAGTGAAGCTTATACGACTCTGTGGAATGGAAGAAATAAATCACAAACAAGAAGACAAGCAAAAAAAGATAAAAAAGCTGTGCTTTGGTTAGAAAAAAATTGACTGAATGAGCTGAAGATCAGGGCAAAGAGATAAATGAGAATGAATTTGAGATGGAAAATATGAAAACTTTTCAGGCAAAATTAATTTAAAAATGACTAGTAAAATTTTTTGCATTGAAAGGATTGGACTAAAAAAACAATATAAAACTCCAAAGAGGGGAGTCAGAACAGAAGACAAATTAGGAAGGAAGAAGTAGTTCTTTACTTAAAGAAGTTTGAAATAAAGTAGAAACTGTAGGGCTTTCTTCATATAAATACCATGCTAAGCAGAAATACTAACTTTAGAGAGTAACTACCTGTACACTTAATCACAGCTGGCCCATGTGATAACTCTGGTGTGAATATGCTGTAAAATGTCAACATTCTCCAGAATTACTTGGCTGTGCTTCAACTGAGCCAGCCTCAATGTAGTTGCAGCTTTTATGGGCAGAAGTCATTGCTTTGTGAAAGCAAATGAGGTAGTTTTCCAAGGGCTGCTCTCCAGAGCCCCAGACAGCGACAGCAGTCTCTTCATCATCCTTCACTGACCTAAAGGTTAACCTGTCCAGAAGCTTGTGAAGCCTATACAGTAAAGGAAAGATTTTTTCATGTGGGAAACAATATATCTGAGAAGAAGGGGACAGAGAATCCAGAAGTTTTGAGGGAACACACATAATGAAGTTCATGGCAAACCTTAAGAAGTGTAGATAGTTATATTGACACCTTGGCTGGTATTTCTTTACCTTCTAAATCAAGTCCTAATGAGAAGGATTGAAGAAGACCTTTGTATATGTGCAAACTGCTGAACTTGCTTCTTTTGCATGGTGCTGTATGTTCTTAAATAAATGTTACTAAACATGAAACTTGTGAGAGCTGCACTCACAGGACTATGTTATTTGTTACTGGTCTAGTTTAATATTTATAGAGTGGCACATGTTTCTATGTTGCCTTAAAGATATAAAAATTATGTTATTCTTGCCTCCTTTTACTGTCTAGTTTTGGCAAATGCAAGAAGTTGTTAAAGTAAATAGAAAGGAGACACATTGGAAAAGGTAAAAAGATCCTAATAAATAGAGATGGCTACTTCATTATGTAGGAGGCTGGTATATCTGCTTTTTTTTAAGTTAGTATAAAATGGCATTTCTAAATGGACAGTGATGTAGCGAAGAAGTTCTGTTCAAGGGTTAGGACTGGGAAAAGTACCAGTTGAAAGACAAAGTTAAAAGGTGTAAGAAGTAGATTTACATTTGATGTTTTTTCTGAGGCTGCTGAGAATTCAATCAGAGCTGTTTGAACAAAATGGAGTGGCTAGTACAGGAGGGAATATTTCACTTTCCCTGTCCCCAGGTGGATGAGTTGAGGAGCAAAGGGTAGGCAAACTGCAGAGTAACTGAATCAAACATGAATGGTGTCAAGGTTTCCCAGAAATGCACAGTCCAGTGCATGGACACAATATATTCAGGTTCAAAATTTACATGTATTGTTGCAGTCTGCAACCTCAGGATCTTGTTCAGGGAAGCTGCAGGATTCTGTGGACCAGCATGAAACACCAACCGAGACAGGCTCGCGGTTCATGAAACCATTTATTCAGCATGGGAACAAACTCAGGTCCAGAACAGAGAGCCCCGAACAGAGGCACAGCAGGGGTTTTTGAGGGACAGAACTCTTGAGGGTTTCCACCTTTGAGGGTGGAGTTCAGGGTCAGGGACCAGTAGAAGCACACGAAGGGAGAACCCCCCAGGGACTTAAACCCAATCAGAACTCCTGGGCCGCCATTCACAGGGGGTTTGGGGTGGGACAATGTAACTCTCTGTCTCCCCTGAGGCCGCTGCCGCAATGTATATAAGAACATAAGCTAAATTTCCAGCCCAAGAAAACCCAATAAAAAAATCTTGGCAATCAAGGGCAGGAAGATGATGGCATTGGTGTAACACGATAATGTGGTACTTTTTTAGACATGGCAGCAGTAATGCATCATGTCACCTTGTTGCAGTATCAAGCCTGTACTTTCTCACTCCTTTTGATGCACACAGTGCTACTGTGGGTCTTCAGCTTTGAGAGGAGGAGCACTAATGTACCTGAGTCTTCCTTTTGTCATTTTCATTTGTAAAAATTGCCATTTCAGCCAATACCACCCTTCTACTGTGGTGTTTCATTGATACTTGGTGGTATAGCAGAAGGTTTGCTCATATTTTTTCAAGTGTTCAGTGGAAGATTGATTCATCTTTTTAATCCTACAGACTGCAAAACTGTCAGAGCTCTTCATAAATGCTAGCCTGATAGTCTACCTAGAATACCTTAACACAGAAGCACAGAATCAATTATTTATAGTCCTTGTTTAAAGGAAGTGTTCTTAAGTATGAATTTTCTCCCTTCAACAGCAAGAGGTATAAGCTTTGAGTAGAAGGTCGAAATATCTAATTACAGTAATCAGACATAAGTCCCCACAAAGACTAAAGTATAATATTTCTGCGTGAAATACAACTGGAATTTAAAGGGGATGAAATTGTGGCATAAAAGCTGACTGATTTTATGATTTTTGTGTAACCTTAATAATAAAAGCTGACTAGTTTTATAGTTTTTGTGTGACCTTAAGCAAAATAATACTTTGCATTCAGGAAGTGGTCAGTTCTGCACAAGTACAATTTGTTGTTTCGGGTTTTCTGCTTAGCTGGCTCATGATAAAAGTATGCAGACTGGTGGGGGTTTTTTGTTGTTTGTTTTGGTTTTTTGTTTTGTTTTTTTTTTTAAACTATATGAATGAAACAAATAAGATGCAGTGGCTGTAATTCCAGTTATTAAATCTTTTCCTTTATTAATGGTAACCATTAGGTGGTTGTTAGTCTGGCTAAAAGGTTATACACACACAAAAATGGTTTTGTGAAAGAAAGCAGCTTTGTCTTGAATAAGGGGCACTGGATGTAGTGCTCTGCATAGTACATCTCCCAGAAGCTCATAGGATCTGTTTACCTGGTTGAAATTCAAATTGTTTTATTATGGTGTCAATTCTTTGGTTTTGGCAGCACTTCTAAAGTGTCTATACACAAAAGGACTACCACAGTGAATGAATGCTAGTGTTGACACCACCTAACAAGCAGGGATTATGTGTTTACAGAAGAAGTAATATGATAGGTCAAGTATAAGAGGCACTTCTCAAGAGCACTTCACCACATAATGAGTGACTGACTAGAAAGTGCAGAGCTGCCACTCTTTGGCTTCGTTTCGGTGTTGATGCCTGCCTCTCTCCTCCAAAGCCCTCTTGATCATGTTCAGCTGCTCTGTTCTCATGTGGTGAATAATAGTAGAGTAAAGCAGCTTTTCTGTCTCATTTTTCTTGCTAATTTACACATTCAAGCCATTTTTTGTTTGCTATCCTTATTTGCTATTCCCTTTTGTCAAGGCACTGTTCTCTTTTTTGCCTCAGGCCTAGGAACTAATTTGAGCTTCTATAATTACTTCATGTTTTACACCTGTCTGCATATCATGCACCCCTTGTCTCCGTGCTTAAGCTGTATATTTCCTTGGAAGGAGCAAAAAAAAAAGGAAGAAAGGCTAGTTTTCATACACAAGGAATCCCCAAGTTTCTCCTCTCAGTCTTCCTACAGGAGAAACACAATTAAACTGTTGAGATGTTCTCAGCAATGCAGCTGACCTTTTGGGTTCATGAAGGACAAATGAATGCTGTCTGTTCAGACAGTTTGTGTTAAGACATTGTTGAGCAAAGAGCCCTGAGCTTTGTTCCTCTTGAATGAAGCAATGGTTGTAGTCATTTTAAAATCATTAAGAGCCTGAATGCACGGTATCATTCTACAGTGTTTGCTCTACAGCTGCTCTTCTGCTTTAATAGCAGCTTATTAAATTTGGGTCAAGCACACTCTGAAGAGTATCACAATGAAGAAACTGTTCAAAAAGTTACCTGTTTAAAAAAAAAGGCAATTGATTAGATTTTTAACTTAAGTGACAGCTGCAATTCATTGCCTGTTCTTTGTGGTGTCCTGCAGCCAGAGTGGAAGCCTTTTGTAATTTGGTCTTCATTTTGTAAAAGCTTTCTTGAATAATCCAGGGTTGCTTTCCACTCTGAGACCGCCTCAATCCAATTAGGAGTTTAACAAGGGTCAAATTAAGGAGACTTTACACTTCATGTTTGCATCATTAGCCATAAGACTGTTTTGTGTGTGCGCGACTGTGTGTCGAGGGAGGAGGGGAGGCTGCAAGATGGGGCAGACACAAAGCTGTCATCCACCATGTGGTGCATCCCACCGCTGAATGAAGGCACAGCAGGCTAGGAACAACATTTCCAGTTGTCTTTTGGGGCTGTCGTCATGTGGATTTCAGCTGGTACATAGCTGTTTGGGGTTACAGGTGCTAGCTAGAGCCGAGGAAGAAGAGCGCATTCTGTGTCTAGTCTTTTCTCTCCTGGTAGTCTATTGTTATCGGACAAATGACTGGGAAGAGATGAAGTTAGAAATCTCTTGAGCATTCATTATTTTTGATGAGATGACAACTACCCCGGTTCCTTGTTCTCACTACTCATGCTGTTTCCTCTTATTTTTCGAAAACATTTTTTTTTTTTTTTTTTGCGTGTTAAGCGTATGATACAGTGTGAACTTCTTTTTTATATCAGTAGTTAGCAGGCTTTCAATAATCAGATATGTGTGTACAGGACTACAAACATTCTATTGCATTTTCCACAATAAGTAATCTAAAAATGGTGCCATTTTGCTTATGCAATTTTAAACTACGATTACATTTTCCTAATGAATTATTTATAAAAATTCTCAAAAATTAAACAGAAAGCCATAAGACACTCTTTTCTATACAAGATTGTTCTTAATGACAAGAAAAATTCTCCTGCTAATCAGTGTTTAGACGTGCAGGATATTGCTGGAGAACTGTTGCAGTGTCTCTTTGGCAAATGCTTTGTGCTGCTACATACAAAGTAACGATTTATCTAAAAATAACACTTTCATTGTTCCTCCCCCCCTAAACCCATTAATAGGTACTTTAGTATCATGCGAGTTTTCATAGTTTAATCCCTTTTCAAAAGCTTTTCAGAATAAAAGCTCTAAATGGTCCTCAGTATTAATTTGATGTGACTTCTGTACAATATGGTTTGAAACTCTCAGAAGCACATTTTTACAGCTTACCCCTTTTCACTAGATCAGTGTGTGGAAAATACCAGCTAAATGTTTCATGGAGTCTGTGCTGTAAGCCTTTTTTGTTGTCTTGCTATAGCCTTCTAGTGATTTTTATTTAGCACCATCGTTATTAGCTAATTCTTAAGCCAGATCAAAAACTCTACATAGATTATTGCTCATTGAATTTAAATTTTAGGAAATGCCCCTTGAAAGATAATTTTTAAAAATATTTTGACCTGTTTCTTGAATCTCATTTGTTGAGAATTTACCTTCAACTGTAATCTGTGCATAATAAATGGTGATTACATTTCATGTAGTCTGAATCAGATCTTTGCTTACATTTAGATTGGAATAGCTGGCTATAGGGTTTAGGACATCCATAAATAATTACATTTTTAAATGCTCAGCTCTCAGTGAAATATTAATATGATGTGTCTGATGAAGGTAACAAGAAATAATTTAAAACATGTTCTGTCAACCTCTATCAAAATGGGAAAGTATTTTTAGTTTGGATTGCAGTGGGCACAGTGACTGATGAAAAAATTCTTGACTTTACAATTTTTTTCCTAATGTATTCCTCCTGTGGTGATTTTGTTTCCTCAAAACCACTGCCTAATTTTGGAACGAGAGGGTTCAAATAGTAACAAACAGTGTGGGCATGTAATTTGTTTAGCTTTGTTTTTTTTTCCTTTGTCACCCCGTCTTTAAAGTCTTTTGCATAAATTAGTATCATGAATTAAGTCAGTGTGAATTATACAATAAAAGCTTGTAAGGAGATATTTTGGCTGTTCTGACCTCTAGATAGCCAAGAGGATCAGGATAATATGATATTCCAAATGCCACAGATTTTGGTTCCTTATTACTTGGTTTCTTTAGTTCAAGGAGAACCCAGTCACTTGAATATAGAAACATTTATTCCAAGTACTGTATGCCTTGCCTGGGTAAAATGGGGTGCCAAAAGATAGTTTAATATTAAAGAAAGCTTCCATCACTGATTTATAATATGTTTCTTCCTGACTGACCATTATGTGTATCTGTTCAGCACATACCAGGTTTTCTTAACCTGGTTATCTTCAGAATGGTACTTAATTTTATAATTTCAGCATCCTGCCTGAAAAGATGCTCTTTACAGAATTTTAACAAACTCAAATGAAGAATCATAGTGGTTATGAAATAATTACATTAAAATGAAACCTATCTTATAGTATAGTCTGATACTTTGTGTTTCACAGGCTGAAAAGTGCTTTATTTGTTCTTCAAAATTAAACTAGTGAACACCTTCATCCCTGCTGAGTAAAAGTCCTGTTTGGCTTCCCGGTAGATCCTTTTATTATAGTTTTTCTTATCTGCTTTGGAGCATAAGTGGTCTGCAGGGAAAAGGAAAAGATTTCAAAGCTGCAATGACAGAATTCGCAGGTTGAAGGAAAACTGTGTTTATGATTAGTGAACATTACAGTCATTAGTTCCTATTTATCTTCCAGAGAACACAGTGATAGAAAAAAGAATAAATTAATTTCATTACTTCAGTAGAGTGTTTTACAAATGTATGTATGTACTTTTGTAAAAATGTACAACTTTTGAGAAGTTAGCAGAGAAGGCCTTAATATCACAAATCTTCAGCCCTCTCCACTAGGATTTATATAGCTGTAGGAGAAAAGACAACAGCATGATTTATGCATCCATGTAAGTTTCTAGGAGATCACCCAGTCACCATTTCATGCCAGTGTCACAGAGATCTGAAGATGTGAATGGTAATCAGGCTGTTCAAGCAAAGCCTAAAAATATCTGTCAGGTTTGAATTTTAGATAAACAGGCTTAGAACTTACTTAAAGTCAAGAATTAAATATTTCTTCCTTTACAGTAAGTCTTTATTCAATAAATTCAAAAAAGCAATGAAGCTTTGAGGGCTGCTAATCTAAACTTTGAGATTTCCTGTATTGGTGTATATATTTAAACTGCTATTTAGTGTTATACAAATGTTTTCCTCATTTTAAAAATTATATTGTTTCTGTGTTGGTGCAAAACATAGTGTTTTGCAAAACATAGTCTATCATATAGTCTATCTATATTGAAATATGAAGTTATTTTTCTTGTAACAAACTCACAAAATACCTTGTTTGTTTTGTTTTTCCTTCTTACTTCTAATGTACAAAACCGGTTACTAAACCTAATTTTACTGTAAAAGTAACTTCATTATAAAACTGATTAGATAGTTATCGAGAGCAGTGTCAGAAGCCAGCTTTATTCCTTTTAGGAGGGCTATACACTTCTTGTGTATAATGAATTTAGTTCTATTGAAAGATGCTGGATTGACAGCCCTGAAGACCGAAGTCCTTTATTTATGCATGAGCAGCAACAGTTCTGCCTTTCCCACACTGCCGTCCTGATATGCTTCACCCATGACCTGAAGGATCCCCCTTAAGGGTGACAGCTTCGTAGCCTTCATGCCCATTCACTCTCCAGTCCTCTTCTGAGAGTGCCAACAAAAATGCCAGGGTGGGGTGCCTTTTTGCTGTGAGCATTTGATAATTGCTTTTCAGGTTGCAGTGGACATCTCATTTTCCATAGATTATTGAAGAGCAGTCTGAGGGGTACAATTCTCAGGCTCCTTGGGGTGATGGCAAAGTAGACGTCTTTCTTGAGGTAATTAAAGGCAAGAGCAGGATTTGGTTCAACTATTGTATGTAGTCCAGTAAATTAGAGTTAAGGCCTCTAGTCCTTTACCAATTTCCTGATTGAGCTAGTCCTCTAGAACTTTTACAGCACTAATGTTTTTCAGACCCTCTTTTTACTCACTGAGAAGAAAGAATGCTTTCTGCAAGCACAGGTCACAAATAGCTCAATTTTCTTCTGGCTTACAAATGCAAAGCATAACTAATTTGATAGTGGACTGTACAAAGTTTAATTTGACTCAAAGGTCTTGTGGTTTAAATGAGTATGTTTCTGATCTCATTTATGGTAAACTAATTTTAAATTCCATTTGAGTTACGCTAGATACACATGTGGGCCTAAGCACAGGATTTGATTCCATGTGTATCTTATGTATTGGATGTAGGTCATTAGTCCTTTCTGAGGCATAGGATACAAATGTGAATGTAGAACTATAATGATAAGATGGTCTAGTGCTAGCAGAAACTCTAAAATTTTTTCCTTGTAATAAACGTATTTTTGATGTTTTGCATCAGCAATACATTTATGGACAAAATATGTGCATCTGAGCTGCAATTCGGTTGTCCACTTTTGCATGTATTTTTAGAGAAAAGTACCTGGAGTTTAATTTTATATTGCTAGTTATTCCAGAAAGTAACACACACACGTGTTTACATAAAAAAACAACAAAAACATTAGAAAAAGAAGGAAAAGAGTAACTGTTGACTTCTGCTAAGTGTGCATATTTTCAGTATTCAGTGGAGTATTGAAATATTCCAAAATCTAAATAAGACTACAAGAGGCTTGCACATGAAGAGCTCCACAAATGAATTTATTTTAGAATCCTTAATAGACAATTTAAATGTTTGCATAAGATAATTCAGTTATATACATATATGTATATATATATGTAAAAGTCATTAAATGAAAGCTGTGTTTCTGTATTTTGGAGTACGAGAACTTACATTATATACACACTGATACATGCAAAGCCCTCATCATATTGCTAAAGATTATCAATGGCTCTTGGGGGGGAAAAAGCTTCAATTTCACCCTGATTAATTCATATTGTCAAAATTACTGTGTTCTTGACAATCTCTTTTTAAAACAAGCCAAAGTTTAAAATAAAATTGTTTTAAAATAGTTTGAGTTTGGAAAATATTTTTCATTCATTTTAAGTAATTTAAAACAGCAGCCAATCTATTTATGAAAAAGTTATTCATCTAGAAAAGAGTAGATGAAAAAAACCAATCTCAAAGCAATTATCTCAAGGGATGTAAGCTCCTGAAAAACACATTTCGTTTGAGGGCATCACTTCATAAAGTTGTTTATAATACCGAATTATTTGTTAAAAATATATAATGGTAAAACAGTAATGAAATCACATATCAGTGTTATAGTGATCATAAGTTATTTTTCTACCCCTGTGCTCATTGATAAAAAACTGGGGAGATGTCTAGGAAAAAAATATATATAAAAAAATATTCTCCTCAGTTTCTAGACCCTGCATTGCAGGAAGGCAATAAATTAGAAAAAAAAGTAGATTTTAATTTTATATCAAAGAAACCCTTGAGGTGGAAAGTTAGGGAAAGCTGCATTGGTTTGTAGCACACAAAATGTCGCTTGAATTTTGCTGCTCAGTAGTTTGATATACTCATTTGCTGATGCGAAATGACGAGGGCTTAGAAAGCAGGGTTTTGTTTTTTAGCTGTCTGCAGACCTAGTGGGGCCTTACAGAACCCAGTCAGCAGGTCATTAACTCTGGAGAAAACAGCTTGCATTAATATGCTCTAATCCGGTATAATTAGTCAAATTACTGCACGCCGACCGGCTTGTCATGTGTTGTCAGATTTGGCATGCAGGCAGGATCGCCAGGGTCCCTCTGGAATGCCACCCTGGATCAGGGAGAAGGGCTCGTTTGTAGTAGTGGATTTCTTGATGAGGAAAGCAAATGAAATCAGCAGCCATGTCCTTACAGAAAAGAAAAGAAAGGGGAAAAAAATCCCCTCAACAATCAAAAAACCCGATCTGTCATAATTTTGTTGAGAAATAAGGAATTCATGTCATGGGAGCCATTCGCGGTTGATATCCACTGTTAGAAACAGGAGCTGCTCTGTTGCCTCTCAGAACTTCTATGTATCTAACAAAACTGGAGCTCCGCTGCACTATATAAGATTAGCATTCATAAAAAGATTTAAAATAAATGATTACAAGAGGATCAGCTACAAATTACCTACCACACTGTGACACAGATTATTGAACTACCAGCGTGTGTGGGTGCTAGTGTGTGTATGCGTGTGCTCGTGCGTGTGCTTGTGCCCCTTTTTCCAGTAGGGGAGGAGGTTATTAAACTATAAAAGGGCCATATTAGCATAAATTTACAAGAGCTCTTGTTCTGGCGGCATGATAAAAACCTGTGTTACCTTTGCATTAACACTGAATTGCTTGTTGTGCTTTTGGCAATGACAGATAAGTCAGTGTAATTCCCCATCGCAACGGAAATGATGCTCCAGATTCCAAACGCATCCTGAAGATGTCACTGACAATAATCTTCAAAGAACGGCCAGTGAAAGTGGGCTGTATGTTTGCAGGATGATATACTGCAAATGACAGGAAGAATTATGTGAGTGAAGACGAATCTGTAACATATTATTAAGCAATTTCACGAGAATAACAGGGATAAAAGGATAATGGATGAGGGTGTCATTATTACCTTCATGTAGAGGGAAAGCAAAAGCAAAGGTAGAGAGACAAGATTAATTGAGGAAGGGTGAAGCATTCATTGCTCATCAGCTCTTTTGTACTCTCTGCTCCTGAAATTCCAGACAAAAAAAAAAAAAAAAAAAAAATGCTCAGGGCTGCATTTTAATGCAGCTGGCAAGCCAGAGCTGAAAACTGACAGGGCACTTTTTAGTCACCTCCCTGCTTCCATAAACACACAACGGCTATTACTCCTGGAGTCTTCCTGTGATCAGAGCAGTAAACTGGTGGGATGTTCTTTTTTTTTATCACAGCTACTGTTTTTAATTGTGCTTCTGAGCTCAGCAGTTTTATCTGTCGATAGTGTGGAACTGAACAGGTCGTTCCCTACACATTGTTTGCATTGCACAGTTGCAAATGGAAGCAGACCATACATAATAAATGTTAGCAGAGGGGCTTCTTCTGAGCACAAAGGCAAGCTGGGGTGTCCTGTAACATCAGTGACAACATAAAATTATGTCAAGTCATCAAGGTTTTACAGGTTTTAATATACATGGTGAAGAAACAGGAAGTCATTTGGCAATTGTGCAGTCCAACCCTGCAGCGTTAACTCAAGTATAATTCCTGTTGAAGTCAAGATTTGCTTACTCAGAGAGTTATCACTGGGTCAATAATTTCAATTACCATCCTTATTTTCTATACATTCTCCATGTAGCAGCTGATTTTAGCAGCAGAATATAGCTGATTCTGTAGCAGCAGAATATAGTTTTTAAAACATGCCATTTGCTTTTCAAAATCTTGATATAAACTACAGTTTTAAAAGTCATTATAATATTGTATAGATATAGAATATTTTCACCTGTTCATGCCGTTATCTCTGGGTATATTTTAATTTAAAAAAGGAATGTCAGAGACCTGAATAATTAAGAGCATATAGCTATTTATAGTCAGATTATGGATTCTGCGGTTTAAGCCTTCAAAGATCAAAGTATTGAGCCTACTTGATTTTTTTTTTCCTGTGTTTATTTAATAATAGTGGTTTATTGAAGTAAACAGTTGTTATTAGTTTGTTGGTTTTTTTTTTCTTAACTGATTAAAATTATTTCAAAGTTTTGACACCAGAAGAAAAGGAAATAAATTATTTTCTCATCCTGTCTGTTAGGGACCTTTTTGGTATAAGGGAGACAGAGGAAAACCTCCAGTTTGATAAGAAAGAAAAAAGGGGGGGGGGGGGGCATTATGCCTCAATTCATTGCTGTTTCTATAAATAAAAATTTGGTTTGATTTCAAAAAGTTGTGTGTTTCTTAGACTGAACTATCCCCATACAGTAAAGGGCATATACAGGATTTCAAATAGAATAGCTAAGGTCAACAGCACAGCCCTACTCACTGTCAGAGTCTGGAACTGAGACACTGTGGGAGAAGGATTTTTTCTGCTACCTCTTGTGTAATGAGTTAGCTTGGGAGGGGACTTCACTGTAGTAGATTTATCTATCATTGATAAATATGTGTGTGAAAAGTGTAGATAGCAGTTTTGTTCAGTGTTATGCTTTGATATATTAGCACAAAAACATGAGAAGGTTGTTTCAGGGTGTGAATGTTGTGCTGCCCAGGAATTAAATGATGCTGTGAGGAGATTGCACAGGACCATAGGACTATTCTGGTTCATTACAAAGATTTTTCGGTAATGTACAGGATCTCAAGCATAGACCTAGCACAATATCTATTGCAATAACCTGCTTGAACAATGTGACTTGGAAACTGGGTCATCCCACATGCAGAAGACATTTCTGTGCTTGTTAGGTCAGACCATATTCCTTTTTGTGGATTTTACTTTTTTTAGTGTATAATACAGTTGCTATATAGAAAAGTCTAAAATCACTGCCATTATCAATAAATAATTATCAATAATTATCTGATCAGCGATCAGATAACCCTTGTGAATTTTCCTATTTATTTTCAATAGACTTGTTGCTAATGCAAATTCAGACTGCATAATATATCTGACTGGAGATATCAATTTCAGCCTTTTATCTTATATTTTAAATTTCAATTAAAAAGGTATTGTAATTAGAACACAGTGGTAGTGTCTAGACAGCTCAACGTCAGTTAAGTCTTTTTCTAAAGCACATAGTAAATTTGTGGCTCTATAAGAGGATGCAAAGATTCTGCTCCTAACACTCACCTCTCTCGTCCTGAGGAAGATAATTCAGTTGGTCCATGCCCTACTTTTCACTTAGTTTGGCCTATTCAGTTCCAGTGTTCAGCAGTGTAATAAACTGGAAAACTGACCAAGAATCGTGGAGAAAGTGGGAATCTAATTGTGCTCCTCTTGCTCCATCACTGCTTGGTGTAATGTTTGTTTGACTTTACTGAGCCTATGTGTTATAAAGGAGAAGGAGGTAGAGAGTGAAGGCATTAGGCCTCCAGAGATTTTAATTTGCTGTGACTAGCAATGCTCAAAAGAGCACAACAGAATGCTTCACGACTCTGTATTTAAACTAAGCCATGAAGAAACGTATTTAGCTTTGCAGGCAAAATGCAAACAAAAACAAATTTACATTTTTTTCCCCTCTACTGTTTCGCCTACCAGTCTTTTGAAAATCTTGTACACCTCAATTTTACCATGTGAACATGTGGCATACGCCTCAGGTGGCTTACAGTCACTGGGGACTTTATGCAACCAGGAAAGAATCCAGTTTGACAATGAGATTCTTAGGTGAGTTTGCTTGACTCATCATTATAAAAGAAATCTCATTCTTTTATGCACAAATCATTCATACATGGACTGAACTAAGCAGGGTGGAACCCACTGACTGTAGAACTGTCTTTATAGAAAGTTTTGGACAAGTATCTGAACTGATGTGTTCATACCAAACTGAAGATTAATTTCCCAGGGAATTCCCTTGTGTAGGGAACCAGAGGGATGTTCTGACAAGACATAGTGATGCCTTCATTGTAAAGCATCAACCCTTTTCAGAAATACACCTTTCTGTGTATTTACAGAATGCAGCAATACTGTAGATCAGGATATTATGGTTATCTTTAGTCTATTGAATGGCCCATCTCTTTATTTTATTGCTTAATCATTTGAAGAGAGGGATTTTTTCACTTTCTCTCTCCTTGTTTTGTTGTGTTTAGTGCTGCTCCCCCCACTTTTTAATTATGTTTCTCCAATCAGAGTCTCATTTAATCCAAAGCTGCTGAAATCAGTGGAAGGAATGTGGATCAGCTTTTGTGGGTTTTGGGTAAGACACAGTCCTTGTAAAATCAAGTAGCTCTACAACTGTTATCAAACCTTTTGCAGTTCAATGTCCATGAAAACCCTTGGATGTTAGTGGTTCTGGACGCATGAGTGTACTACCATCCTTATCAAACAGGGTCATTTATCACTGAAGAAAATTCAGACAGTTAAAGAATACAAGTTCCATTTAACTTGAATTGTGTTGCTATTATGTTATTGCTTATACTACCAGGAGTTTTATTTGAAGTGTTTGTCGAGATATATAATGTTTTGGTTCAATATTTTAATTTGCCACTCCTTGCCCTCTAGTGGACAAAGGAGCTCATTATTGTCAGATCCCGACACATCTGGGACAGTAATTGCCCATAAGCAGGTTTTTCTTCTTTAAAAAGAGCAATGTTTTCAAATAAAATATATTTTGGGTTGTTTTACTCTCTAGTTGGGATCTATTTAGTTTGTCTATACTGAGGTGGAAAAATATTACTTCCTGGTATTATTCCCTGTATGCTTCTACAAAATTGGAATGTTTTTAGGAGTATTTTGCTCAGTCTCATAAATAAAGATCTCAGCAGGATCAAACAGATTCTTCCCATATTCTAAATTTTTAACAATAAGTTTGAAGAGTCATTTTTGTGGATTCATTCCACTATAAAATGGCAAAAAGTATTTCAAGTGTTTGGGGTTTTATAGAACTAGTTGACATTGTCCATTGTGAAAAATTTATAGTTTTTCATAAATATTAAAAATACCCGAAGTTTTCCTGCTGGCAGTGAAAGCTGTTCCAATAGCAACCAATTGATTTTTAAAAAGCTCTTCCAAGAATAATGCTCTCACTAGATTTTTTTTTAAAAAAAATAGAGCTTGACTCCCTGATTATCCATGGTAAATATGCTACAATGTAATGATGCAGGGGACTCATGTCAATGTTTTACAATTGTGTTGGAAGGTTGAAATGGCCAAAGGGAAGGTAACTGTTTTCATTCACTGAGGCATTTCACAAATTATTGTGGCCTTGTTTTTTTATGTTTCACAGCCTTTTAAATGAATCATACATGGGCACTTAAGGATAATTGGTTAAAACCTAGCAGGAAAAATGCATGCATTATTTCTCCTCCTGAAGCAAAAAGGTGTTTCTTCTCAGCAGTTCCTTACACATGGGGGAAATTTTCTTTCATGGGACAAGCAATTAAGGTCACTCTATAGGTTCCTGATAGTGGGCACTTGAGTGTCAAAACAAGTTTAGACTTTCTGAAGTGGTTCCAGGTTCTGCTTCAAACTTCCAAAGGTAACAGCTGTTAAGAGCACCCAGCATTTTTGAAAACAAATCAAAAAGCAGCATTAATATCTAGAATATCTAATGCGTATTACTTAGATACTGCTTCTAGAATGAGAATATAAAGAATTCTCGTGTATTTTCTGTAGTGTTAAATTGTAAAATTATTTCTAGTAATTTGTGTGAAATGGACTGCTCTGTCAGCAATGCTGACACAGCTCATTTAAATAATTTGGTGAGATGGCATAAGAATAATGCAGGAAAAAATTTCTTCCTGTGCAGGCTTCCTCTCCCTCATTCTGCTATATCTTCATTTTTCCTAATGATTTTTGGCAGAAGAGGAAGGCAAGTGATTGTGGTAATTTTGCATTGCTCTACATTTTGGAAGTGTGTCCTCAACCTTGTCTTAGCTTCCTGCCCTACCTTCAAAGGAGAAACACATCTTTTAGCTAACATTTGAGAGTACAAAATGGAAAAATTGCAAATACACAGAGGAAATACTGCTTTTTCAGGGGGATTGTATTGCTTTAGCATGTACAAAAATGCTCTACTACATTCAAAGAGGATATATAGATTTAAATTACTTTTGTGTGCTTAACAGAGATAGCCAAAAGTGAATATAACATTATCATAAGATGTGGTGATTAACATTAAATTTGGATAGAAGAATGTTGGATTCTTATAATGATAGAAAAAAGGTTAATATTTTAAAGTGAGGCTAAAGGTTGACAGGAGAAAAATTGAGTTAGTTTGCAAAAAAGAAATTTGTTTCTTTAAGTGAAAATTGGGGTCAGGAGGCCAGCACTCTCTGCTTCAACATGAATGAAATAAATTAAATAATACCACCATAAAGCAGCAGTGTATAAGCTAATGATTAAATGGTACATGGTGGTTTTGAGAAAGATGCTGTCTATAAGAAAAATATCTGTAGGAATGCTCTTTCAAATCAGTGGGCTTGTTTTGTTTGTTTCCATTGTTTTAAAATAGAACATATATTTTTTTTTCAGTTGGATGGTTTAAAATTTATGTAATACCTTCAATTATTAACAAAGGTGGTACACTGATTTTCAGAAAAAAAATTACATTTTAAGCATTTAATTCTGTCTAGCAGAAATTTCTGGCATTTCATATGGATGTGCTTTTCTGTAGCACTTCATGACCCAACTGGTGTGAGAGATTAGATGATATTTCACCATCTTAAATCAACAGGAGTTGACTGTGTTTCTTTTTTCCCTGTATAGGTGAATAAAGGTAAGGTATAACATCAATCTGTAACTAGTCATATACCAAAATATACCAAATAAAGAAGATAGGAAATCAATCAGTCTCATTTCCCTTCATGTTAATCTATGCCTTTGACAGGCAGATCTGTGCTGCTAGTTTACTATCATCATGTCCAGAATGGCTTACCATTCTTTCTCTAATAATAGGGATAGTTTTCTTCAGTCTCTTTAACAAATTAATGAAAATAAAATTAAACAAACAAATAAAAAAAAAAAAAACCCACAGAAAAACCAACCAAACAAAAAAAACCACAAAAAACCCCCTGAACATGTTTCTTGTTTCCTGCTCTCTGAAGGATTTTTGCAGTCTAGGTAGCTATGTATCAAAATAATAACAGTTTTCCTGGCATTACTTGGCTTTTACTGTCACACTTTTCAGTCACACTTTTAAGATGGATAGGGGATTGTAGGTTCAATTTTATTTGCATTTATACCTATGTTCCTTGCAGAAGTGCATTAATATCTAGACTGGTCACAGGAGATACTTCCATTTGTGTGTATACAGCAACCTTCTTCTACTTGACTCTTTTCTCTTAAGTCTGCCAACTGATTATGAATAATGGTCAGCTCTGCTATGTATCCTCCTGCAAGAGTTTGCAGATTGATTCCCTGATGGGGTGCTTTAGGCTTTGCTGGAAGGCTGAGAGTCACCACTTCTCCCTGGCATTGTCAGTGGCATCTGAATCTGGCATCAACTTTTTTTTTTGTTTGTTTTTATCAGCTTTAGCTGTAGCCTTTAAATTGTGAAAGAGACGATTCCTTTTTTTTTTTTTCCAAGAAAGATGATGCATAGCTGAACACCTAGTACCTCAAAATGGAAAAAGAAGTCATATTAGTGCTCAGGTTAAAAAAAAATTAATGAATCCTACTGGTTTGGCCATCTCATTCATAGAGAGACATGAGGGTGTCTGTGCCTTTAGTCAGCATATATTTGGCAGCTGAATCTAGATATTACCCTTCTGTCTGGGGTCATAGTTTGTCTTAAAAGAGTTATGTATGAATTTTCTCTAAATTGTAGCAGAGGGTCATGAATTAGTGTCTAAATGTAGGCTTGACAAGATTATTATAGTCTGTATTTCATGCCAGAAACAAAGATGAATAGAGATAGCAAGCTTTTAAACAGACTTTCTGACATCTATAATGTCAGCAGAGAGTGAATGAATGGCAGGATGTAATAACAAATCTTCATTTTTTATTATTTTATAGGGATTAAATGGACCTTTGCTCATTCATAATTTCTTCTTAAAATAATTACTAAGTACTACATGAATCATTCATTTTCCATCCCAGTTCACTTTCAAATAACGCAAATTGTTTGCTAAGATATACATACACTAAGATACATACACCAAAATGTAAACATACTATGATTTTCATTTAGGACTCAATAAGATACATGCAGTTAATGCTTTGCATTTTCATTTTAGCTGGGTATTTGTTTTTGAAGTAGATTTGTGTCTAGGTCTAATAATTTGTTTTAATGCCTTTTGGAGGAACTACTTTTTCAAGTTATTTAAATAATAATTTTCATCCTCTCTTTCTATGGATTTACTGATCATTAGATTTCTATAGCAGAGATCTATGTTAGCAATTTTTGATTATTAAATTTGTGGAGCGGAAATCTGTGTTGGCAATTTTTGAATGAGAAAGACAGGATGCCTACCAGTACATTACTGCCTGTTCATTATAGCCCTTTTGAAGATACATCTTCAAGGTTTTTCTTTTTGTTTATTCGCAGACTGTGTGCAAGGGATGAACTAACTATGTTGAGGCCAAGGGCTCTATTATTTTTGTTTAAATTGTTATTCTTAATTATGAATATTCATCCCCATTTCAGGATCATAAACAGTCTTACCATTTGTACTTTGTCAGTTTTTGCCCAAATGAGAATAGAAACTGTAGAGTGGTGGCTATGAAGAGATACAATGCTCCATGAGCCCAGTTGATTTGATATAATAAAAACAAAAACCATAATTCACAAATTTTCATAAATATAGCTCCACCAATGGTTGCAGATAGATATAGATTTATGTCTGTATGCATGTTGGAAAATAGTGTGTATCCTTAGCAATAAATGTAGCAAAAACATATCCAGGTGCTGCAAAAACCATCTTGTTTTTACTTTTTTTTTGTAACTGCTGGCATTAATGTCTGTATTGATCTTATTTGTGTTAGAAGAAAGACAGGAACAGCTCCACTAAAGGAAACAAGCGAGCAGTGCTAGCAGCTTTAAAAAATGTTCCCTGTGTCTACTCCCCTTCCCCGTGCCAAAAAAGGTTTGTAATTGAAACAAAAAGCATTGTTTCGATCCTTTTTTTTTTTATTTTTCTTTTTTTTTAAAGAAAAAAATTCCCCCTTTTTTCTTTTTCCTGAAGCCCTTCCTGTCAGGCTGCAAGCGTGAAAGTTATTTTCTGGTGGCGTGATTAGATTGGGGCTGAACTCTCCAGCTGGCAGGCCTGTCTGTGACTGGCGGCGGCCTGTCCCCAGTGCTTGTCATCTCCTGACATGCCTGACAGGATGGGGACAGCAGCCCCAGACAGGTTCATTAGATGGTGTTTTCTACAGCTGGGCTAAAAATATTAAAAAAAAAAATAAATAAATAAACTGGGGGAAAAAAAAATAAAAAGGCCATGCTTTGTCAAGGCCCAAGCTGTGGGGGCCTTTCTTGTTGGTTTAAACCAAGGCCTTGTTTTGACAAATTCTGATCTGTGCGGTTTTTAGATTTTCTGACACATTTTTGTTTTCTTCCCCTTTGGCCTGCGCTCTTTGCACTCTGCCTTGTTGCTGCTTCAAAATCCTAACGCTGCCTTCCCGGGAGAGCAGGGAGAATGCTTGTGGAGGGCTTGGAAGAAAAATAGAGCACTACAGCGAAACAGCAATAAGTGTTCATTTCCATGGTGATCAGCCCAATGGCACAAAAAACAACCTTGGGACTCTCAATAAGCCAATTACAAGAAAGGTTAAGGGGTTTATAGTGCCAGAAACATGCCATCTACATGAGAAAATAGTATCATTACCAGCAATCTATGCTGTTAAATACATTGCTGTCTGGTGCTGCCAGAAACATAAGCTGTTTATGTTATTTTGGGAGTTTTGGAAGCTGCTACAGTTTTCCAAAGGTATTGTCAGGCTTTGGTGCAGTACATCAAAAATCTGCATGGTTAGATTATAAAACAGTTAAAGCCAGTAATAAAATGATTTGAAAGCGTTACACATATTGGATACCACAGTGTTACACCAGATGGGTTCAGACTATGAATTTCCTACAGATTTCTATCAGATTTTCACTTTAGATTTTTATCATAAAGACAAAGGATTTGTACATCATGTATAATTAAAGAGTCTTCTATGAAATTTTTGAATTTAAAAAGATAATGCCTTATTTTTTTTCTGCTGCAATTACAAAATGCAATTTGATGCCTTTAATTTATGGACTGGTGACTGTAGATTGACTCCAGGGTTATCTGCTGTTTTTCTTAGGGTGTGTCATTTAATTCTGGATATTTTAGGTAGCTACAACATGCTGGAATGTAAAACACTACTAGCTACTGGGGGGAAAAAAAGAAAAATATTTACTATTTGCTTACTTTGCCCTTCTCCTTAGGAGTGAGGAGAGTATTACAGCCTTTTATGTTTTCTGCATTTAGCTGCTTGCAGTGTGAGCAGTGTGGCTGCAAACCAAGCCCTTCATTCACAGAAATCCTACCACTTACCTTTCCTTTGTATTGTTACTTACTGCTGCTTTAGTTCATGGTCTCTATGACAACTGTTTAAATTGGGATGGGCAACTGTCATCTGGAGTATTACTGAAAGAAAAGTGTTAGTGAGCACACAGTTCCATAGATAGAGAATTTCAATATAATCCAATTTTAATTGAGCTCCAGAGACTTTGATGTGCTGCCGAAGGTTGGGAGAGAGCTATTCCAGGGAGAAATTAAAGCAGCCCGGCAAGGCTTCACTACTTCAGACTGTCACCATTTTAAATAAGCATTAGCATCAGACTTAACCTTCCCCTATGAAAGATCTCACTTTTTTCCCCCTAGGTTTTTTTTTTTTTTTTTTTTTTCTTCAGTATGTATAAAGGCAAAGACACTTTCATCTTTTTATATACATTTCTATATTCCCTTGATTAAGTTTGAAAAGCATGTACTGGACCTGAGATGCATCTGAGGCTGTCTATTGGACCTTGTATTACAGTTCAGAGAAAGAAGTCAAAGCAGAGTGGGGATTATTTTGCAACAGTCAAATGGCATGTGTTGGATTTTCTAAGACTTCTCTCTAAGCGTACTCTCTAAGAGTAACCCATCATTATATTACAAAGTTGAGTGGGGACTTATTTTAGCTTGGTTTCATCATTAATTCCCTTTAATGTAAATAAATAAAATATTTCACTGTAGATTCTCTAAGAAAATGAGGGTCCTTTTATATCTAGCTATGTGTCCACCGTCTGGGTTTTCTTTTTTTTTGTTGTGGTTGTACAATTTGTTTCATGCATAACAGTCAAAAATAGTCGTATAACAGTTAGAATAACAATTTTCAAATTTGTTTTTGCACAGTGTTGGGATTAGAAGGTGACTGTAAACTTCTGTTGGATTAAAATGATTGCTTCGTTTAGTGAAACTGTTGCAATCCTTCTGTACCATTTTCTTTTTCTCTTACGTGTATACAGAAAAAACTCTTAAAAGAAGGAACTTCATAATAATATGGTAAAACTGAGGATCATTGTGTATTTCCCAATATATTAATTTACATTGGACAGCATTAAATGTTCAAGAGATAAGACACTTTTTTACATGACTAATTTTCCTGGCTTTGAATTCACCCTCCCCCACACTCTTTATATCTGACTTCCATAGCTTTCAGCGAAAGTGAAGCAAATCTGTGAGATGCTGAGCTCACTTTCTGGACAACCTCAGTACTCTCAGCTTCTACTTCAAGCAGTGGCATTTGGAATACTCAGTTGCAAGGAAAAGATGCATCTTGGGAAATTGAGTCTATTAAAAATAGATTGTTACATAGGGTGCTTGTATCCTTTAAAAGAAATGTGATATACATCAAATCCAGACTTAATGGCAGTAGAAGTAGAACCAATCACAGTGCAGGCAGTGATCTGTTTATGCAAGTTGATAGGGTTTATTTTCTTCTAAAGCAATTAGCCTGTTCCCCATAAACAAACAAAAAAACAAACAAACAAACGAACAAACACAAAAGGTAAGAATGTAATTTAATAGGAGAATTTGAATAGTTAGCTATTGTAATCAATTAAAAAAAATGGAAATATCTAATCTCTTTCTAAAGCTTGAGTTGAATCCCATTTTATTATTTTTTAATTAAATAAAAGTTAAGAAGCAATTAATTGAGGCTACATGAGAGAACCCTTTTTGACTGGGATTGGCACACTTTTTCATAATTGCATAGTACCCAGAAGTCCATAAAATTTAAATACCTTCTGTGTTGGAGCAGCTTGTAGTGGATAAAAACTGAGACACATTCCCACAAAGTACCTCTACATGCTGACAGGTGTTGCAGTAATTTCATACTGGGAACCTGGAGTTAACCACAGGAAAGCCTGTGAGTATGCCCAAATTTATGACATGCAGGTTTGCATTCCAGTTGGCTAGAAATCCAAAGAGGAGGGAACTGTATTTCAAATGTGCTTTGTGCAGACATTGGAAGACTAAATGTGTTCCCCAGAATCCATTTTTAGTAGCCAGCTGAGTATATATTCTTAATATTCTTCGTAGTTTTCATTAGGATTTTTTTTGAGTAGGATTAGAGCCTCTAAAATATTTTAATTATCTATAAATTTGACATTTAAATTGTTGAAATTAAAGAAGTTGATGGCTAAATATGGGAAAGGAGACCTAAAATATACAGAATGCACATGGGAAGTAAAAGTGTAAATCTGGCTCCATTCATTGAAAGAAATATGAGAATCATTTATGGAGTTCATATACACAGCTTACATTTGATACATGTCAATATTTGTAGTTCTTATATTTTGTGCGGAGTTATTTACCAGAGCTTAGTTTTGTTATCTGATAAAAATATATTCTCTAAAACAACCATAGAATACATAAATACTTTTCCTGTAATATTAAAGAAAAAGTATAAAGTGTAAACAAATTAAATTATTATTGAGTATAACAGCAGGCAGTTTGCAAACACTCTGAGTTAAAATTCTCAGAAGAAACTTTGCTATTCTTTCCTTACACAGACTTAGTAATATTAGATAACATTCCATATGTAATACTGAAAAGTACAGCAGAATTTTGGTTGCTATTGGAGCTGTGGACTAGGTTTCTCCCAGTGCTATACTTTCTTAACTTCTCCAGCAGTGCAAAACAAACTCATCTTAAGCACTCTTTAAGGGGATAAATAAAGTTTGCAATATATTATGGTATTGCAATATATCATGAAGACAAAGATATGATGTATGGTATATGCTGTATGATACTCCTGCATGTTCACAATTATTCACAGGCTGTGTAATTGTATTTTGAGGGCCTTACAAGTTGACATAACATAGAGTAGCCCTGAGTAGCCCTACTCTAAATTCAGATTCCAAGGAAACTGATTTCCAGGAGTCACTGGTGCTCCATACCCAACACTTCATGGCACAGCTGAGTGTCTGGATGCAATCCTGTGCCATGTGCTCTGGGTTGACCCTGCTGGAGCAGGGAGGTTGGACCAGGCAACCTACTATGGTCCCTTCCAATATGACTGATACTGTGATTCTTTGAGCTGTGGAATTTTGAATTTCTTGAGGATTTTGCTTGACCGTTACAAACTGTATTGAAGAAATTTTGGGGGTGGTGAGAACATTGTAGATATACAATGCATTTCACTGAATAAATGAATAGATTTCTTTTTGCGTATAAAATTAATTTTAAATCTATTGCTAAAATTTCAGGAGTAGAATGTCCTCTGATTATATTCCTAAATATTGGAATTAATGAAACAGCTTTTGTATATGAAGTAGAAAACAAAATATTACTGGCTTTTGATCAATCTTATGTAGGAAAAGATATTAGGAACATAAAAAAAAATAAGCCTGGTAATGGAAAAAATTGTATTCTATTGACTTTTATGGATCTTAAATCATGTGCATTCTGCACTGAATAAATCAGATGCAAAACTGTTAAAATACAAGATGCTTTCATGAATCTCCTGTATGACATTAAGTTCAGATGTATAAAAAGAGGGACATAAAATGTCTTTCTACCTTCATTTGGTAGGAAATGGGTAATGTTTAACAAAACCCAAAATCTACACTTTTCCTAAGACCAGTTCTAATGCCTTCAGTTATTACAATGTTAAGATTTTGAGATTTTATGGTACATTTGAGTATTTATGATTTTTTTTTTTTTTAATTGCATTTCACTTTTGAATAGATATATTCAAGTTCTGGAAAAAAAACAACAAAACAAAACAAAGAATTTTACGATGGCCTTATTCTTGGGAAAGAACATATCACATGTTTAGGGATATCATACATTCTTTACTCCTCAAACTATTCCTATGGCTTTTTTTCTTCTGCTTCAACTTTTCTCATATAAAACTCTAACAAGTTTAATAAAGCTCCATTTTTTGTCAAAGAACTATTTATTGAATAAGTATTCTACTTTGGTTTCAACTTACTAGCATTTCTTAACACTGTGTTCTTCCTGAGTTTGTAAATATTAAAAGTCCATTCTTTCTGTACTTTTGCTGAGGAGAATGGACCATTTTAGAGAAAAAGAAGCACTCAATTTTTATTCCTTAAAATAAAAGTCTGGTTTTGCTCAGATCGTATCAATTTTATGTCTTTTTTGGCATGCCCACTAAACTGTAATTTGTGCGGTTCTAATTTAATTAATTTGATTTCATTTCACTGTTAGGGCAGAACTGCTCAGAGCAATTTGAGTCTGAGATCACCACTCCCCAGTTTGGATTGATCTTTGACCACAAAATGCAGAGTGAGAATGGAAACATAGTTCTGTTAACATTTCTCACTAGATTTGAGTCTGACATCCCATTGTTGCCAAAGTCAACAAAAAATTATTTTAAACCTTGTGAGGTAACTGACACAATCTGCTTCAATCCTGTGGCTACCAGAACTAATTGTGTGATTTTGCCCCATTATTTGTTTCTTCAATTTGTTTTGAGTTGGGCTCTAATATGGCACTAGAATATATTTGCCTTCTGCTTCTCCACATGTGCTGTTGCCCCAGCCATCCCTATCAGCTTTATATGTGGTTTTAAAATTCTTTAATCAGTGGAGCCTCTGCTTAAAAATATAATTTCTGAATATGCATGAAAGTAGAGTCTAAAAAAAGCCTCTGCCTACCTTTCCTAAGGTGATAATGTCTAAATCTTCGACCTCTTCCTGATGCTGTTCTTCCCAAGAATGTCAGTCTATTGCTGACATTTCAGGAGTTGCCTAATTTGACAATCTGTTTTTCATGTTGCATAGAAAGGAAACTACAAAGGCATAGAGATCAAAATTAATGATAAAATAATTATTATTCAGAATTTTGTTTACACTTCTCCTTCTATTTAAAACTATGCACTGGTGTTTCACAAATGCAGTGTTAGAAATGGTCAATTTAGAATATATAAGATATTGGACTAGGGTTTGGTTTTTTACTCTAATTACTTTGCTGCAACTACTTCTCAAAAAATCCCAATATCCTTTCCATTCCTTGCCTAAAACAAAAAATCATAACATGCAAAACCGTTTTGCTTATGAAAAGAGGAAAATGGCCTTCAAGTGGACCAACTTCAAATAATTTTTCAAATGACTGCAAATGAATGTGGGAATAAGAGCATCTGTTGCTTTAAGCTGAGTGGGCATTGTTTTAATGGATAACGAAGCGGGTATGCTGACCAGAGAAATCAAATTTAGAAAAGGTTTGGATGAACAGAACCTCATGTTTCAAGACAAGGGGCCTCTTGAAAGCTTAAAAAAACATTGGAAGTAGAAGTACAAGCTGAGAATATTTGGCAAGGAAATAAAGTCCAAAACCACAAAAATAATATCTGCATTTTTTAGATCCCTGAAGAGGAGGAGAAAAATGAAACAGGAGCGCCAATATTTATTTTAAAAAAAAAAAAAAGTTCTAAAAAAGATTTTTAAAACTGATGTGAATTGAGAAATTATAATGGCACATAATACTCAGCACATCCTGCACAGCATTACAAAACAAAACATTACAAAAGCTACTTGGAGGAAAGCTTTTAAGGCTTATAAATAAACTTTTTACACAGAAACATGTTATAAAGAAGGGGAAAACAGACCTTAATGTAGAGAGAAAGTGAGAACATTTTACTGGACCAAAACGTGCAAAGAAAAGATGATTACAATATTTTTGTGAGATTTTAGAAGTATTTAATATGATTATGGGAACTGAAGCCAAGAAGATGTTCTTAAAGTTGCCTAAATGTATAAAAAAGTAGTAAGTCAGTGGAACACTAGGACTTGAATTGTCCTTTCTGTCTATTTACATTCTCCGTTTCCCATTTTAGAAAAAGCAAAAAGACATTTCATTATTTGAACTTACCCGATTTTGAATTTTCTTAATAAAGTTATTTTTACTCTTGTCTATCATGATATATATGTTGTAGTGTATACTTATTTTTCCTGCTAAATCTAAAAGTTGATAATACTCTGTACTTCATCAAACAGTTTGGAATTATAAAATGCTTACTCAATATGGTATTTCATAAACCCTGGGAGTGGGATTCCATGCCATTAAGGTCTGTCATCTCAGTCTTAGAGTACATGAAGCAATTCTGCAGTCTGCCATGCACCTATAGTGAGCTCTGTGCTGTCAGATTCTTCTGAAGAAAGTTTGCTCTATGTTCATAGGAGCCATTTGTCTTAACCCATGAGGGCCTTCATTAAGAATTTCACTTGCAGCAGATTGCAGTGCTAGACAGCTCTTGAAAAAGGGGAAATCAAAATCCCTGACAGGACAGACTGATTTTCAATAATCAATTTCCTGCATTTCTAACCTCTAAAAGCATATAGTGATCCCAAACTAATTTCTAAATGCCTATTTTGTACCTGGGCCAGGTGCATAACCACACTTCTGTGGCTGGCTGTAGATGGCACTCTGATGAAATAACCAAAGACTGTGATTTGTTTTTGTGAAGTCCTCCATGTTTTGTACACCATGGAGCGTGTTCAGTAAAGGGCAGCAGGGCTTGTGAAAGCACTAGAGAACATTCCTTGTGTGAAATATCTGAGGGAGCTGGGGGTGTTTAGCCTGGAGAAAAGGATGCTCAGGGGGGACCTCACCACTCTCTACAACTCCCTGAAAGGAGGGCCAGTCTTTTCTACCACGCCTACAGCGAGAGTACCAGCCTTAAGCTTAGACAAGGGAAATTCCTAATATCAGGTTAGATATTAGGAAAGCTTTTTTCATGTTTTTTTTCACCATTCATCAAACAAACCCACAAAAAGACCTACAAATATATTATACGTTAATGGTACATGAATTTTGCGCTAGCTGTAAACAAGGCTCAAGAAATGTTGCAAGTATCAATCGACACTTTCATTGAGAAATCAAGTTAGAATTAAAATATCCTGAAATAGAAATATGGTTTCAAAAGACAAATTATGAACTTCCACTGGAAACAGTAGATTCAATTCATATACATAGTCATTAATGAATCACCCCAAAGAGCTATTTTAAAAAAAGGAAATATGTAAAATTCTTTGCAACAGACAGCAAAAGTGATCATTCTTACGGAAAAGTTAGTGACTGGGAATAGGCTGCTTTCCTTGATTTCTTCACAGCATCTGATTTTCTGACTACTTCAATTCCAGAAAAAATAATAAAAAAAAAAGGGCCAGAATATCCTTTTGCATGCTGTGTCTGGTGCTATGAGATACCAAAAAAATGTATAAAGCAGCAAAAATATGCCACAATACTTAAGTGTTCCTTCTGCGGAGATAATCTGCCAGGGATTCAAGTAAAATGGACACTAGTATTCCTGGTCTTCTGGTTAGTGCAAAATTCCAGCAGTTAATTAACAATTCATTATCAATAATTGAGCACTGAAGAATGTTTATGATTAAAAATGCATTGATTCTTAATTAAAAAGAAAAAAAAAAAGATCTTGATTAAATAAATTTAAAATAATGGATCCTTCATATCTGATCCAAGTAGGAAAGCACATTGGTAATGGCTCTGCTTCGCTTCTCTAGATCTTTCCATCTTCATCCCATGCTGCTTTACTAACCTAATCTAAATAAGTGTCACCAAGAGATGTTTTTCCATGTTACAGAATCCTGAGTTTTAGAGTCTTCTCATTCCCTTGTTAGGTGAGAGCTTCATCTCGCAGCAATGAATTCTAGCAAATTGGTATCTTTAAAACATACACATATTCCTAAGTGAAAATGTTTTACAAGGAGAAATGAATTTTAAACCAAACAGCTGCAGCTGATATTAAAAATGAAAAGTGTGCTTAGTTCAAATGTAGATATTGGCTGGTTGTTTTTATTTTAATAAAAACAGATTATCTGAGATGCATCTAGAATTCTGGGCTTAGTCAAGATTTTTCAACTATTAAAACATGCCTAGGCAGGAAACCTTCATGAATGTTTTTAAGACAAAAACTCATAAAACTATCAAAATAAGGAGTATTGACTTTAAGTATAAACAATAAAGTGTTGGAACACATGGAAATTTTGCCTTCAGATAACATAGTCACATAATTTCAGTGTATTAGCATAGTGAAGTTGTTATTTCCATGCTTCTATGAATAATGAAATGTACAATACATACAATCTGTAAAATATGTAAAATAGCCAGGACTTCATTCATTTCCTGTGAGAAAGTGAAATGCTAAAAACCATTCTGGAAGAAAAAAAATCCAAAACAGTGCATGAGCCTTTTAAAGGGCTCAAATTCAGAAAAATAAAATTGCTTTGATTTGGCTGTTATAATAGCAGTAAGAAAGAATCATGCTACAATGTCAGTAATATCTGCTGTAAATTGTAGATATCTAATAATGAGAGGTTTGATGCATCACATGAAAATGGTGTAAGATGAATGTTATGGAGGATGGCAAAAATAGGTAGTATATCTTGGACAGGAAAATGTTACAGCAGAAATACTGAAATAATTCAGATGATTTGATAATGGCATGATAATCTGATATTTGTAGGACTAATAGACAGTTAAGAAGAGTGCAATTGAGTACATTAATTGAATTATAGACTCCTTTCTTTCCTCTGATTTCCTATTCCATTCTACTGTTTTACTGGACCGCTATCATATGTCATTCATTTCATAGTGTGTTGAATGTACCTCTGTGTAGTTGCAATTGCTTTATACTTCATTAATAAAGAGGAGGAAGTAAAAGGCAATTAGTGTATGATTAGTATGCAATGTGCTTTTAGTGTTGATCTATAATAGCCAAGTTGTGGTATATATCACATCATAAATGTATTATTGTGAATCCTCTAATATGTTAATATATAGAATATAGTTAATAGTAAGCATTTCTCTTTACAAAAAATTAACCAGAAGCATTTTTGATACAAAAAGTGGTTTTCTGAAGCATGATCCTTTTTCAAGGAGCTAATTCTTTGGCAAATTTGCTGGCTGCTGTAGATCTGGTTACAGCTATATACATTTCAAACTCCTCCCTCTGAGAGACTGTTCTCATATTTTTGCTTTTTAAATGTGAGTGCTTTCCTCAGAATTTCTTCTCTTTAATTTAAAAACCTGTGTATTTGTAAAAATTCTGTATCAGATAGCAGGATAATACATTTAAAGAAGGAGAGTGCTTAAATCTTCACAGTCTTATCCACCTGAATTTCACATACATGATACCAGCGGTATCCTAGCATCTGATCTCAGTGAAAGAAAATCAAGGAAAATTTGGTTTATTTAGCTTATCAAAGAGAAGGCTAAACAGTAAGTGGACCCAGTCTGCAATTACCAACACAAGGAGAAGTTACCTGATACTAGAAAGCTCAGCAACAAAAAGTGTCACAAGATCTATCAGAGTTCAAAGTGAAAATAAGGTGCAGATTTTTAACCGTTGCAAGAATTTAGCCTTTGAGGTAGCATTCCACAGCTGACCTGCGACTGAATGGAGGGAGCACATGGTCTCTTGCATGTGTCTGGGTGACCTCCAGAGAATCAAGCTCCTTCCCTTCTTCCAATCTGTGTTTAACTGGTGTGGAAAGCTGAGGTGAATGAAACAGTGTCATCAGCCACGATATTGGTCTGAGAGCTCTGTCTCATCTAAATAGTACAGGGGGAACACTGTGTTCCTCTGACCGGTTTTATCAAGGATAGAACGAACGTTTGAATGCTTTTTTGTGCGCTGAAGCACTTTTGTGTTGTTGCTGTTATTACCATCCTCTCTGAAATAGACTCATCGTGGTTATGAGAAAAAGGTTGTACACCAAGTGCAGACTTAAATTAGCTTTTTCATATATGGATACGTGTTACTAACTTGAAGCCGCTTCAGTGAAAGGATTGAAGAAATACAATTTCCATTTCCTCATGCATGAAGGATAACTGACAGCAGCAGCATATGGTCTCCTTAACATTTTCCTGTTCAGAAGCTGGGGGAGGTCATGATTATGGAAAGTAAAGACCTCAGACTAGTGAGTAAAGCACTGCAAACTGGTGTACAACAGTACCTGTGTACCTTATGGAGAACAGAGAAATTCAGTCTCTTCAGTCTGAAATGTTCTTCTTGCATTCCCTTTAGGGAAGGTATTCATTGTATTCCTTCCACGGAGGCTGCAGTTCTCTCAGTGGCTGCGGCTTAGGTAAAGGCACAGTCTACAGAGCCTGGGAAATGTAGATGGGTGTGGTGAGGATCCCCATCCCAAACAACTGACTCCTCTTAGGAATGCCATGGCAGAGCTCACCTGAGCAGAGGTGCAGGGCTGAAAGGAGCCCTGAAAGGCTGAAAAGGACTGGAAAACAATTGTTCTACAGTGCATGATACAGATGAGACAAGTTAATAAAAATGTCGTCTAATTAAATTGTGTATTTTTTGTCTATTTTTTGAACATCTGGAACACCAAAAGAAAAGTGGCAAAGATTATTTGATATTAATATCTAGTCTTATATTAATACACTCAATTTAGAAAATTTAAAACAGTGAAAGCAAAGTAACAGGAAAAGCAGTGCTAATTTTTAACTATTTTATTTTAAAATATTTTCACATTAATTTAAAATGCAAAATTAAAATTGTTAAATTTTGTCCATGGTTTGGGATATTTGATATATCTAACTTCAGAAAAATTATTGTGGTGATATACTGGCTTTGCTAATTTTTTCTACTTACTAATGGAATGGGAGGACTTGTAATTTATGACCCTGAAGTGGATGTGAATACAAATTTATATTATTTTGGCTGTACTTTGCACAAGGCAGCCTCAGAAGTAATCTGGTGTCGATAGATATCAGATAGATAACTGACAGCTGTATCATGCACACTGTTGGATGAAGATACAGCTAAGCATAATTGCAAGTGTGTCTGTTTCCCTGTGCTTGTTTGTAGAGCTTGGGGTTTTGGTGTTTTTAAGGAAATTAATTTGATGTGACACATGAGAAATAGATTTTAGGAGTATCAGGTCACAGTAATTACTGATATTCTTCTAACACCAGATACACCTTTTCTTATATTTCTTAAAAACATTCAAGTACATTTTAAGTTGCTGGTTTTAAGTGTTAAAGAGACATGATTAACCTAATTGATGGGTAAAATTTCCTCTGTTCTTATACAATATTTTATTGAAAAAGTCCTGATAATGTCTGTCACCTTGACTTTCTTTATAGGTTCTTGCCTACACCGAAGGCCTTCATGGAAAATGGATGTTCAGTGAGATTCGAGCTGTTTTTTCAAGACGTTATCTTCTCCAGAACACAGCTTTGGAAGTGTTTATGGCAAACAGAAGTAGGTCATAGTTTATATTTGTTGCATAAAATTGTGCCAGTGGTTATTTTGTATTTTATTTTTTCATCTTAAAATTAAAACTCTGGTCTTCCTTTGATAAAGTGCTTAACAAATGTCTGTTCGATCATGCTTACTCTTGTATGTATTCAGTGCAAATTTTATTAAAATTAATCACATAAATCAATCTCACTGCTTTCTATGCAGCAGTGAAATTTATTTACTGAAACAGATCATTGCAATTGGTAAATTCTTCAAATGTTGTACAGGAATTTGCTTTTTCTATTGTCTCACCCTTCTCCTCAATTGTCTGTAAATATTTTAGTGAAACACATGATCCTAAAGTCACCCCAGGACACATATCAAAGGATATCTTATTTTCTAATTATAAAATGAGTTACAATTAAAAAGTACCAGAGCAATAAATGAATCCACTTACTTTTCTGTATGTGCTACTCTGAATCACAGTTCACTGGCTGGTGAGGTGTATGAGTGGTCTTTTACCCTCAGGAGCTCTGATGTAAGTTTTGATTTCAGCTGGAGAGGAAATTAAACAATTCCTTCTTCCTGGGTGTTTTCAGGGGCTAGTTAGAAGAGCAAATGCCATGCCAACTACTGAGCAGCTTCTCAGCCTGATAAGAGAGTTTGTGGGTTAATAGTAAGGCATTGTTCCTCTGAAGTAAACAACAGTCAGGTCTTCTGCAAAATGGAAGATTTAATGCTAAAATGTTAACCAGCTTATTATACATGGGTGTGAAGAATGTCAGGAATTTCTGTTGTACCTTGTATCCCCAGGAGGATAAAAGTGGAACTGACTTCTCTCCCCAGATAAAAACCTGAGCATTTAAAAAATATATGCAGGTGAAGAAACAGATTTCTGCAAATGTTTTACTGGTATATATTTTCCTTTCTTCATTTAGCTTCTGTTATGTTTAATTTTCCTGACCAAGCAACAGTGAAAAAAGTTGTGTACAGCTTACCACGTGTTGGAGTAGGAACCAGCTATGGTTTGCCACAAGCCAGGTAATTTAATTTACATAGTTTTTATATTTTGTGTTTATTATATTATACAGTTGATAAATTTTTAAATGTCAGTGCTAAAACATTATTCATGTCAAGAAACTAGGTTTTCTATTTTTTAAGGTTAGTATGAGAAACATTACCCTTTACTTACTGTGTGGCCTGTTAGTATATGGAATAGAAGTAAAAGTATTGTAAATTAGACAGATTTTTTTCCTTTTCAGTTAAAGGAAATAGACATCTTCTGGTGCAAATACACCGTATCTCTTCAAAATCTGGTTTCCAGTCAGGTTTTATAAATGTATAATCAAATGTTCATCCTTGCTGTGATTGTTATGCAGGATGTGAAACTGAACTCAACTAGATCTGTGTTTGATGAATGTAAATTATTTTATCTATATGAATGTGTGGTATTTTACTTCATTTCTTATCAGCGTAGTGGCTATTTTGCAATTTTCAATTTTTTTCCATTTGTTAGTATAATACATTCTTCTTCTTTCCTTTCCAAAATTAAGGAGCGTATATATTTTTGAAAGAACAACTAGGTTGATTTTTAGAGATTTTCATATACTATGGACAACTGCACTTTTTTATTTCCTCATCAACACCAACATCAAATCAGCCTATGGCCAGTAATAAGGCTGGAAATTGTCAGATCCTATATTATAAAAGCATTCCTATTAGATAGGATATTATAGGAATAGGTGAGCTGATCTTCATATGTACTTCATTGTCTGGAGTGGGGGGGGGATATTTTTTGTTTGTTTTTTTTGGTTCAGGATTAACTTCTGATGAAAATGAGACGAAAATAAAGAAATATAAGGGAGTGAGGAAACAGCATGATATTAAAAAAAGATGGTGCTTTGGGCTCAGGCCCCATGTGGCTTGATTTGGCCAAAATGCCAGTGTCTTAATCATCAATGTAGTGTCTGGGAGGTGTCTTTCTTTAAGTCATTTCCTACAAACTAAAACTTCAAATTGTCCTTATTTTAGCCCAGCACAAAATGTGGAAATACTCTGAAGTGTCAAAGCATTTATAGAATTGGAGAACTTTTTCATTCCCAGATGAACATCATTCCCTGTCATGAGCCCAAGAGTCTCATGATACCTACGGCTTGATCTCCTGAATGTGCTGAAGTTTTTAGGCAAACTGCCAAATTTCTCAAGTTTTCATTGAGATCAAGGCGAAGTTGGGGCATTTATTTGGAAGGTGCATCTTGTTAATATTTGCATTCTTCCATATACTAAAGTTAAATGAAATGCTGTCTCTAAATGGGAAGAAATAGTATTCTTTTCTGAAATAGAAATGGCCACATGTTTTAGCACAAACAAAATGCAAATTTCTCAATCAGAATTTCATATTTACAGTGACATTTTTTACTTTTGAAATTCATATCCTTTGTGCATTATTCAGTGAATAATTGTCTGAAAAAGTTTGTTGATATATAATTATTTAGAAAAGTTTCAGCTTCAATATAATATGCAGTTATTTCCATACCTTTTTGATTAAAGTTCAATTTGAATCAAAAATGGGCTTGCTAGCCTTCAGACTATATCTGGCATATGGTACTGAAGTTATTTTTCTTTCTTTTTTTTCGTGTAATCATGGCATGATTTATGCAAATAAAGACTCTGTAATCATGTTTTTTTTATTTTTTCCCCTGTCTACATACCCTTATTGTCTTCAGTAGGATTGCAGTGGAGTAACTCAGGGGAAATCTGGCTCTATGACTGCTCTGTAGTCTATCTTTTGTTGATATCAGTATAGTTTTCCTTCCTATGAATATGTTGGCTCTGGAATGCTAATTTTTAAAATTATGCTTATTTGTATAACTAAAATAAGGAGAAATTATGCTGAGTAAACAAAAGGAGCTGCTATACTGAGTGAAACATTATGCTTTTCTTTATCATCATAGTTTTCTAGATTAACTTGTACCTTAAAATATCTTAACTTAACAGACCTTTCTGGTTGTTTTGCTTAAGTTATTTAGTTTAATTTATGCAAATAATATTTCCTCTCTGATACTACTTTGATAAACATCACCTAGAGTTAATTACAGAATCATAAAGGCCTGCATGCATGCTGGGAACATTCCAAAGGAGTAAATTTTGCTATACATAAATGCAGTACATGGCTTTTAAGTGTATTTCTGATTTCATGGTGAAATTCTGCAATTAACAAAGGTGCAAGGAAGTAGAAGTAAATAGAAATATTTATGATCTGATGACTCAAAGGATTAGAAGCAGGTGAACCATTATGGCTTCCTAAGACTTTGCAGACCTGCTGTTCAGAGCAAGTCTTCAGTTTGCCTCTTTGCTTCCTTTCCAAACCGCCTGTTTAATGCTTTGATTAAACAAAAGAGTTCAAGCCTGTACTTATTATTACAAAGGAGTAATTGCATCCTTAAAATCAGTCACATGTTGAAGAGTTCAGTCTGATTTGGTAATCAAATTAGTCTGTCTTTGATAAATGCATTTTCACTCTTCCTGAAACATGTTGCATTGATTGTAGTTTCCTTATGACCTTGCCAAACGATACAACTGGGCAGACAATGCTGTGTCTTTTAACTTCTGCAGCTCCGTATGAGTCTACATAGGTAGAGTAATACTCACTTTTTTGGCACGGTATTATCAGACTGCTTTTTATGGTTCTAACACCTCAGGTGTAATTTACTGATGTCTTTTTATTGAGGGCAACATCATAGCTCAGAAAATAACTGTGAGCCGCCTGATGGTTTCACAGCGTATAGAGATTAAAGAATTGGTAAAAGACACGCTATCTTCATCACTAACTGATGCCTTCCAGTGAAATTCTGTGGGCTATTAATGAATTAGAGAAAACAATGGCTTCAGTGAACAAAATTAAGAAATTCAAATTACTTCTTTTTTTCTGAAAAAAATGTATTTTGGCTGTTACAGTAACCTAATTCAACATCAGGTCAGCTCTGCCATGTCAGCAGCTTGGTGATGGATTTCCAGATCTCAATACAGCTGGTTGCAGAGGTTGACTTTTGTGAAGGGAGAGAGGTAGAAAAACTAAGATTTGATGCCATCAAAGCATAAAACCCTTTCTAGAATTTTGATTAAAAGTGAATGTTGATGAGTCCCTTCCTTTCCTTGGGAAATTACTTTCCCAACTATATATATATATTTTTTTCTCTGAACAAGAGCAACACAACACATAACATCATGTAGGTGCAAGATACTTAAATAGTCTTTGTATGAGATTGTATTGTAGCTGACTAAACGAAAAGTGACTGTGAAAGAGGGTGTGTCACATTCCACATATGGGATATATAACACCCCTTCCTTCACCAAAACTGCATGAATTGTTTTCTAAAAACATTTAAATGTATAAAAATTGAAAACTTGGAGCATTTTGTTGTAATCAGAATCTTCTGCAGTTCCCATTTTGAGCAGATACTTCATTGTTCTCTAGCAGCAAAGGAAGCACATTCATTTGTGCATCTTCATATTGGTGATGGCATATTGAAGAAAGAAATGGTTTGATCAAAGTTGGGTGGTTTTAGCAAAACAGAAAACAGTGGGTCTTCCTGTATTAGCTGAAACAAGAAGGTGTGGAACCAATTTATTGTGCATAATTTCTTCCAGTCTCTGCTGAAAAAAAATATAAATTTTTCAAACACCGTAGATACGGAGTAAATAAGGACGTTTTTAGTATATTTTGATTTTCTGTAGAGTTCACTCAAATCAGGCATCCAAATGCAAGTCCAGCACTTGACAGTTTATAGATTTTTGAGGCACCCTAGGAGACTGTGAATAAAGACTAAAAGCAGCTACTAAGCTGTACTGATACATAAATGTTGTTTTGTCATGGGAGGAACAGAAAGTTTGTGACAGAAATGCTTTGTAAATTTAATGATCTCTTTTCTATTTTTATTTTCTGTGTTTATTAATTTGTATGTAGCATTAGTCGAAATTTACCAGAAACCATATGTCTTTGAGAGTTCTATGTAAAAACAGTTGTTATTCTATAAAATGCAATATTAAGTATGATTACATTTGGATATTTCTTTAGATAAATTGTTTCATAAAGATTATAGAAACAACTTTAAAATATTTTGCGTTTTCTCCTGTGTACTGTAAAGTGTATTTATCTTTGGTATCCTATAGTCTACTGTAAAATAAGGCTAGCCAAACTGGCAAGACCTAATGTACTATTATTTGGGTAAATACACTTGCGTGGTCATTTTTGTATGCCCAGTTTGTAAGCTGAAATACGGCAGATGTTCATAAGTTACACACTGGCAATTTAGACAAATAATTGTAATAACTGTACACTCCAGTCACGTACCAATGTTCACTCACCCTTTCTCTGGAAAAAGAGTTCAGTGCATCTCTAGGAGTATGTACATGCATCTTTAGGAGTAGATGGTTCACATATTTGTAAACACTGCGCAGTTTGACACCTTGTATATGACTAAGTTTTAAGAAGATACTCAGCTTCCAAAGTCTAGAAATAACACACAGTGTACCCAAGGTGCAACTGAAAGCTGAAGCATTGGGTGTCCCTATTTAGTCTTGGTAAACTATATAAATACTACTACATGCATTCTTTAAATTCACTGAACTCAGACTACACATTAGGAATTGTATATTTTGTTGCTGTTGTTTTTAACAGATACAAATATTTCTCTATTTTTACACATAAGATCTAAATTTCTTTTTAAAAAGGTATTTAAGGAGATGAATTTATTTTCCTTTTAAAAATTTCCTTGTCTTTTTTTTTTAGGCAAGAACTATTTTCTCTAGAAATGAGTTTTTAACAACGAGGCTGCTTCTGCCTGTTGCAGATTTTTTTCTTTAATGCATCAGTCTAGACTGACTCTAGTCCCCTACATTTTACCAAACAGGGACAGTATATGCAATGGTTAATTTAAGACTTGGTGCGTGGTATTTGATTATTGTGATGTCAAATTGAATATAGAAGAGTTGAGGGTTTCTGCTTTTCTCTTCCTTGGCATGTAGTTTGATTCTTTCTCCCTTATCCAGACATGTAAGTTTCAAAAAATGTGTGGAAATTGAGTATCATAGGAGCTTCTGCTCCTCTTCCAAATTTGAATGAAATGCAATTTAGAAGTCATTATGAAGAGACAGGCAGATGAACATGTGAGCAGATAACTGAGTAAAATTTGTTTCTTTCAGAAACCAGGCTATAAATAGAAATCTTCAAGCTTACTGGGATATAGGAAAGAATCACGGGTAGTTGACCATAGAGGAGGTGCACAAATTGTGTAATAAATACAGTCAACCTGTGTGAGGAAAGTGTATGTCACTTTAATGTATCACTCTCTCACATTATTGAACTTATCTCAATATATCCATTTGAAACAGGGAAATGGTATTCCTCTTTTATTCCTTCTGGACAAGCCTGACACCAGGAGCTCTGCAGTTTCTTTTAATCACAGTCTTTTAACCAGGTTCAGAATAAAACAAACCACAAAATATACTATTATTTATAATAATATTTATATTTATTGCAATAATAATATTTATATTTATTGCAATGCTGTAGTAGTGATAAAATAAAATATAGTTCCTAATTTTAGCCATTTCTCAAATAAGGGTAATAGTGTCTTCTTGACTTCATTAAATGAAATAAAAAAGCTTCTGAGAGAATCTGAAATTAATCACAGTTAAAATCTTGCCCTACATCGTAACATTTAATGAGACTCTTAAAAAAATCGTTCTTTAAATATATCTCCTAGGAGAATCTCTCTGGCCACACCCCGACAACTTTATAAATCCTCCAACATGACTCAGCGCTGGCAGAGACGGGAGATATCCAACTTTGAATACTTGATGTTCCTCAATACTATAGCAGGTAAGGTTTCTGGCTCTTTAATACCTTGTAATATGTTTATGTTTGTCAAAGTCTTAAGCAACGTGACTTGATAGAATACATTTATCCCTCTAGAATTCAGCTGCAGCTTTGTGATATATTCTGAAGCACACACACACATTAAATTTTATCACAAAATGCACAACCTATCACAAAGACTTCAGATTCATGTATTGCTGTGAAGGCTGTTCCTTGCTCCCCTTCTGCCATTTCCTCTGCTGACAGCTTTGTCTGAAGCTTTATTAGAGTCAACAAACCATTGCCAGAGAGTGTCTGGAAATAATAATGGGAAAATGTAATTTCGCTACTTCATCATTCTCAGCAACAGCAACTAGACAGCAGAATAACAACAGTATTCTGCCTAGTACAGATGTCACCTGGATTGTGGTATGATTAGATTACAGCATCTTTTCTCATTTAGTTCTTTGAGATGAAATATAATATCAGATTAGGTATTTAAAATGAGAAATAACTGCCATAGACATCCATTTGTTATTGGCAAAAGAAGAGCTTTTCTGGCAATTGTCATTAATTAAACATTTGTGAAGATATTATTCCTTTCACCTTTTCCTTTTCTATGTGTTAACTCCAACGTTAATTTTAAATGTAAAAAGCAGCAGTTTTCTACACGATATACAGAGATTTCCAGGAGGTTGTCTACTCTTATGATTCCTGCCTGTAGCACACATGCTGCTTATCAACCTGCCTGTGGAGAGCCTCATACAGACATTTCACTTCAGTGAGCTTTAATTTGAAAGCCAAATTAAATTCCACCAGGCATCACTTTGTACTCCAGTATTACAACTCCCATCTTTACTTGGTCCTGACTTTAATGCTCGAGGTTACCCTCAGGCCAGACACAAGACACATGTAAGTGTGAAACCCAAAGGTAGCGCTGGTTATGCTGACCAGTCTGGGGACAGTCACTGCTTTCTTCCCAGTAGGGCAGTGGCAGAATTCAGGGGCTGTCAAACTCACTTGCTTTGAACCCTCAGGCTTTGGCCTCTGTGCTTAGATGGTCGTCATCTTCCATGCATCTAGTCTTACGGATGTTAATAAATGTGTCATCAACTTATCCCAGTGTGATACAGAAGTGTTAGCACTGAACAGTTGGAAATCTGAGGGCATGTTTACCTTGTGCAGTGGAGCAAAAAGCAGAATCCCTGGAACTCCTGGAGATCTGGGCTGGAAAGTCCATATGGTGAAGTCCAGTGCAGGCTCACCAGCTTGGTTCCCAAGCATTTTAGCTGCGGTCCCGCAGATCTCTGCTGGAGGAAGGAGCCCTGCTGAGCGTTTATTGCCTCTGGTGCAGTGCCAGAATGCTGCTATCCGCTTCTGGACACTGGCCTGTCTCCAGCTGCTTCTTGCCTCTCACACATCCGCTGCCCTTCTAGTGGTGAGGAAATGCAGGCGAACCCTTGCTGGCTCCCTGGCTGCCTCACCTAACTTGGAGGATTTACTGGAGAAGTGGGAAGTTAGCCTGGAACCCCTCAGTCCTTGTCCAATACATTATAGACAGAACTGTCTTTCACTTGTAATTTCCTTTTTATGTATTCATTTCTTCTGTAAACAGTGAATTTAAGGCCTTTAAATGAGAGTACACAAGAGATAAGCCGTTTTTTTAGTAAATTATTTTTTTTTATTTTTAATCAGTTTAAAACTCCAAAGTCACTTTGTTTTAGGTACCTCACCAAAGCATCCAAACCTGGAAGACAGCATTATGTCTGAAGTAATTTAGAAATTGCAGTAACACTTACACTAACATATCTATCAGTTAACAAGCTTCAGCCTGAACAAATTCCCTCAGAGTATCTCAGACGTCTCAAAAAAATATTTTTGGACGACTTGTTTGATACTAGTACTGCTGGGCAGGCTTTATAGCCAAACACTTGGGGTGATAGCATGAGACAGGATTCTCTTAAGGTCATTTAGTGTCACTCATCTGTCTGATAATAAGATGGCTTGATATTAGCATTCCAGGTTCCACCTGCTATGGCCAGTGTCTGAAGGATTACTGACTATTTGTTTGGCTTTTTTTTTGGTGTGTGTCCATGAATTTCTGTCCTATTTGAAAAAAAATGTTTAGTCACTATCCCTAGGAGTGTCTCTCTGACTCAAGACATTTAATTTCTAGCAGATTTATTGGTAAATAATCTTACAGGTAAATATCATTTGTTTGTGTAATCTCATCGGTTAATTGCATAGGATGCCTTGCTCATTCCACTGCATTTTCTACCATCTCATAAAATCTTTCATCAGTATGTGATTTTTTTAAAAACTTGAATAAAATTTATCCTTGGTAGCTGAACTTGCCAATGACACACACAAAACCTTTTCTGAAAATAACATCAGAGAATCAAAGCTGACTGAAACCCAACAGGCAATTCTACACATGACAATAAACTGTTTATTCCAGTTTGGAACAAAACCCAAAGTTTTCCAACTTTTTGACAGAAGGTTTTTTTTGGAAGTTATTTTTTGGAAGATCAACCAGGTTTTGTAGTTTCAATGAAGTCTGCAGTTCATCTAGAAAGCTCAGTTCCAAAAACTCCTGAAGTACTTGGGGGTATTTGCAAAGAACCACCTCATAAAGTTCCTGGCAAGCCAGAAACCCACCCACAACAGAGTGCACATGAGCTCGAAGTCCAGTCATGGGGAAGAAAGCTTTGAAAAAGAAATATGTTAGAAAGTCTAGAATCTCTCCCATCCCCAAACTGATCCTAGCTCCACTGTTGCATGGCCTTGTACCACCAGGGCATGAGATCTGGGAAACTGCAGCATCGAGAGCTGTGAGGCAGCCTGAGTGACACTACTTTTACAGCTGTGCCTGTATTTCTGTAAGTCTTTTTGAAAGGTGTTCTTCAGAAATATTTCCCTTGCAACAAATACGTGTTTTCTGATGGAGCACTAACAAGATTAATAAGTATACCAGAAATACAGTACTGGAAGCAAAGAACCTCTACTAACTTGTTTAGTTAGTTTTGATAACTGCCCAAGTACACCTGTATTAAACAGACACAAAATCTTATATGCACTGCAGACAGGACCCTCAGCAGTCAGAAGAAAATACAGGATTTTTTATTTTGTACACACAAATAGAGTACTGAATATACTTGTGACCTCCTTTCCGAAGTAAAGATGTATGTTATTTTCTTCCTTCTTGGAAATCCAATTTCCAATTACAGTCCTAATTATACTCTTTTGTAATGAGATTCCATAAGAAATATTTCCTTATAAGTTACAACTTCTTTGCCAGCAATTGTTAGTTTAGCAGCAATGACCTAGTTTTAGAATATAACTGTTTATTTAAGCAGCATCTTATTCTCTAACAGTATTACTGTTTTCAGCTATTGGGAAATATATCCATCTTTTTTTTTTTTTTTTTTTTTTTTTTTAATTCACATTGCAATTAAGCTCCTACTGGTTTATTCAGCAAATCTAAGTTGTAGTTTAGTCAGAAACATGGAAGTTTGACATTTAAGAATTGTGGATTATTTTTTGGTAAGTAGGTGATAAGTAAGGTTTCTTCACTGTGTTGTCTTCTCATCCAAATAGAGGTCCACTAACAAATGTGGTTTAGTACATTTTTTGCCTATTCTTTGTAGCTTTCTTTTTTTTTTTTCTTACAATGGTGCTTAATTAGTCTCTAGCCCTCTACAAAAGAGTAAGAAAGCACTCATGTATTCTTGTGATCCTCCTCTGAGATTACACAAGAAGCAATAGTCTTGGAAATGTGGTGTTCAGAAGTGTGGGTTCTGACACCAGCTTATTTGTCTTGTTGTGACATCATGCAGCTGGGTCCTTCCCCACAAGAAGTCCTCTGCCTGTTTATTAATACTGTTAATTACACAGACTGGTTGGTCTTTGTACAATGGAACTGCTGAAATAAATATATTAATCTCTTCTTAAATCTCTCCCTGGTTTGCTGGTATGTCTGTCCTGAGAAGCATGGCCCCTGGCTGTTCTATATGTCCTTAATATTTGAAGTATCCTCTTGGAAAAAATCCATCTTTTTATGATGTTGTCTTTAATTCTTACATTGTCCTGTTACCCCTTAGAAGCATTGCCATGCTTCATGTCTAGATTAATTGTTCCTACTGTGATCTGTGCTCATGACTTAATAACTTTCTTCTTCAGCTCTCAATGGTCTCTCTTTCTAGATCATTTCCTATCCAATCTTATGTGTGATTGCTGGCACTGACGTTGGCTTGATGTCTTATTGCAATATCAATTCAAAATCTCTCTCCATCTTCAAAACTCTCTAAAGCCTGGTTTCAACCTGTTTCTCTGGCCCTCTAGTTGGCTATTTTTTCACCTCCCTCTTCTGTCTCCAAGCTCTTCACCTCTTTCTTGCCCTTCTTTCTGGCTCGAGCATATTTCATCATGTTTACATCTCTGGGCTTTCCTCCCTAAGGTAAACACTGCACTCTGCTACTTATCAATCAGTCTCAGTGTTATACTCTCCATGCCCCTGGTTTTTGTCCTGGCTGTGTAGACATAAGCCTTCCTGGTTGCCTCCCCCCTCCTCCCTCTACCTGCTTCATTCTTGGGGGTCCTTTTGTTTTAGCTATGATTATACTAATTGTCCTCTCTGCATGGGATCTGCATATATGTCAACTGAACCCTCTGGGTGATATAGGAAGCAGGTAATTTTTACTATTCTCACTTAAAACATTATTAAAAAGAGTGCTTAAAAGGAGTCCCACTACAGCAAAAGTATCAAGAGGATTTGGAACAAGAAGTTGTTTTTAATATCATTGCAGTGCTCACTGTTTTAGCTAAAAGTCTAGATTTCAAATCTATTTCTCAGTATTCAAATAATTCCTGCTGTTTGATTTCAAACTGCAGTATATTAAATGTGTGCTTGCATTTGTATTTATTGGAATTTTAATTCTTTTAAATCCTACATGCCACTGCTTTTAAAAGAAATTAAGAATAATTGCATCTATAATTTTTGTGAGTAATTTCTTCTAGTGGAAAGGGATTATTTTTAAAGGTTTATGGAAAAAAATGACATCCTCAATTAGGTAATAAATTCAGATGAACTTCTTCCCCCTCACCGATTTTTTTTTTTTTGCCTGTTTAGCATTTTCCACTTTTTTACTCTGTGATGTACAAGCCCTCACTGGTTAATTATGTATATATTTAGCTACTGCATGTGTTGGGCTTATTATTGTCATCTAATTAGATGTAACTCGAACTACTTACTTCTAGAAAAATCATTAAAAATTCTTTCCTAATGACCTAGAGATGACAAAATGTCTGTAAAGTGTGAAGAAGCAGACAAGCACAGGAACATCGCTCTTAAAGAGTGTTAATCCAGATGCTGCAATCATCTAATTAAACAATATTTTGCTGTCATTAACATTTTCACCAAGGAATTGCAGTTATAATTTCTTTGTCAGCTGTCTCTAGCTCACTTTACCTTAGAAACTAAAGTGCCATATAAAAACATTAAATTGGATGGTTTAATTAAAAAGTTTTGGTGGTTTTTTTTTTAATGAAGAAACATATCCTATATTTCTGAGATCTCATTTACTATGCCTCATTTTTATTGTTCAAGTAGATTAGTGTCACAGGGCTTGCAATATTTAATATTCAGCCTTTAATATTAATCTCTGTAAGCCTACTTGAGGGGAAATCTGAAGGTTCTGAAAAGGTATAGGGACTACCAACAGTCATGCAGGTTTATGTTCTATATTTATTTAGCTAAAGAAAGGACCAAATAATTCTTGCTGGAAGCACCAGACAATTGATGAGATGGCTAAGTATATTCATCTGCTGACTTTACTCTGAAAATAATCAATTGTGAAGCCAGAACAGATCAAGACAGCATTTCTAATAAAGTGAAACCACTAATATTTATGCATGTTTAGAATTAGGGATTTGTAATCCCATTATAGGCCTAGATCACTGTCCTCTGCTCAGTTAAGTACAGATGTGTGGTCTTACCTCGTAGGTTTGGTCTGCTTTCACAATTTAAATTAGGTTCGTCTTTCTGAGTCAGTTTTATTTGTTGATATTAAGGAGAAAATTGTTGAATTGAGAAAAATAAATCACTAACTTTTTAAAAAACAAATTAAGAGCTATTCTTAGTAGTTTTTATTTTCATAAATAAAATATATTTTATAAAAATAAAAGTAGGAGAGAAGAGAATATTTTAATTTTTCTCACAAGACTTATATTTACCAAATACATAATCTTGAAGGCTTCATTATTTTCAGCTTATCCTACCTAAGCTGAGAGAGAAGCTGCTTCAAATTATTTGTCATGTGAGTTAAAAAACTGCACAGAGGAGTTACTGCGGTGTTCTGAAATGGAGCTAATGTCATATGATAATTTCTTCATTTGTCTCTACTATAAGTAATTCCTCAGCAAAAAAGAACTCATATGCCAGTGAGACTCAGGATTGCTTTTTCTTATACTCTATTCACACAATTGATTTTCCCATATGGAATGGGAACAGTCAAAGTCTTGTTGACTGAATATTGAAATTAAATCTATATGAAAATAATGAAATAAATATAAAAATTAAATGAAATCACAGCATGAAAAAGATCTCAATTTCAAAATTGAACGTAATTTTGTATGACCCTACATTTCCTTTCAAAATTTTGAAAAAGGATGTTCTCAGTTTTTAAATACTTCTCTAAAAGGTTACAGTTGAAGATTTTTATTACTATGAGCTCTTCTCCATACAAGTTTTGATTCTGCAGCATCTTCATTTTTGCTTAGGCTTTGCAATGGACTACAGTCAAGTCTCAGTCATTCTCTTCCTAGACCTCAGAGTTCTTTTAGTCTTCTCTTTGCATAAACTAATGTCTCTCTATTGTGGAAGGTTTTGCATGCGCTTCTGTTAACTTAATTAAAGATTCTGATGGAAAAACATTTATTGAATGAAGCTGTAGTTTTATAGAGCCCTTATTTTAAAGCACCCTTAATTTGATAATCTCAAGAAACTTTACAAGTCATATGCAATTAAACACATGCCAAAGAGGAAAATAATATTCTGATTTGATGGATGTAGAAAAAGAGGCAGAATTGTCTTCCTTCAAAACATATAGAGCCCCCTCCCAAAAGTCTAAAAGAATTAATATTCTAGGAGAGGATACCTTTCCTTTTCCTCCCTTACAAGGATAAATTCTGGTATACTGCTTGATTTAGTTGTTTGATACATTCTTGTTCTGTCCAAGATTCATTTTGTATTCATTCATTCATTCATTCATTCATTCTTGATATTAAAGAAGTGGTTTTGTTTCTATACATGTTTATTTGTGTATATAGCACACAGTGCTGGAATTGGTTGTTTGACAAAGTTATATTTGCACCTTAAATATTTTTTTTGTGTTCTTGTGAACATCTATGTTTTCAGAGAGCGAAAGTGAGGATGCACAACTCTTAAGAATATCCACTTCTGTATACAGTGAAACTTTGTGCAAAATAAAAACATGCTTTTTGTTCATCAACTTCTGTTGAAAAAATGAGGTGTTTGTAGAGCAGTGAAAGTTTCACATTTCATTAAAGCAGAACTGATTTTTGTGGAGAATTGCAACTGCTACTCAGAACAAGGAAGGCTGTGTTTTCCTGTGCCGGGTTTTGTACCCCAGGAATCTGTCCAGAATCTGGAAGGAAACAGTTAGTGAGACAGGGCTGTAAATCTGCCTCAGGACTGGGAATTGTTAACCTGGATTATTTCAGTCTGCTAATTATATTATATAAATACACACACACATATATTTATGACCTGATTTTGTTTTTTAAGACTCATGTTGCATATTGAGTGGTTCTCACTACAGCAATAGGATGGACAGTTCTGGACTATGCAATTTAATTTGTTTTATCACTGAAATGTTAGATTCTACTAAATACTAGAGAATAAAAAATAGCAACCTTTCCCAAACACACTTCTCTTCGTGATGAATTCATAATTTTTAGTTCACTGAAGTTGCAGATTGTTCTTATGAAATGGTCTGTCCATTTCAAAGATTGTCTAACCATCTAAAGATGGTTTTTGCACATTTGAGCTGCTGGGATGACAGCAGTGCTTCTTTTATGATTGAAGAAAGTGGCCTGGGATAGTCATCTCTGTCTTTTATACAGGAGAACTGTTTTTTCATTATCAATGTGATTAAAAATAGTGTTACAGCAAACATGACTTTCATAATTTTGATTCCATAGTTGCTGTGGAACCTCACCATTTCTTCTATGAGGAAGTACCATAGGGAATGATGGATTAGACTGGACTATCTAGGACAGACCTAGATTTGCAAACCTCAAATTTATCCCCTTGCTGTTTGAACTCTCATTTTATCTTTGCCAGCTATGATAAGTTCCTAGGAAAGTAGTAGTCTAGTTCTTTTGAATTTCTACATTCATGATATAAAAATATCTTGATGGAAATAAAAAAAGAAAGTGTTTATGGGGCATTTTAGTTGATCTTAAAAGATACCATATCAGTTCGTGTGCTGACTTCTGATTCAAGATAAGTGCATCTAAATGACTGGTTTTTTTCTGTTCATACCTGATTCTGTCAAAGTGGTGGGAACTGGGAACATGTGATGCAACAAATGTAACCACTAGATTTTTTTCTAGCTGGACAAGCGGACACTATTTCCTAATTCTTAAAACTTTCCTTTTCAATAGGACGAACATACAATGACCTGAACCAATACCCTGTATTTCCGTGGGTTTTAACAAACTATGAGTCTGAAGAGTTAGATCTGACCCTTCCAGGCAACTTCAGAGATCTTTCAAAGGTATGGTTCATTTTTGTTAAAGAACAGTCAGCCCTTTTAGAAAGACATTTTGCTTTATGTTTATAGTCTGGTTAAGTAAGGTCTTTATTTTAAACTCATGAAAGTCTGAAATAGACTTCTCTATTTTAGAATTATTTTATACTGAATCTCTACATTATGCTATTTCCATGTCCCTGACTTATCTGGTTCTAAATCTGCAACTCCTGCATACCTTCTGACTAATGGAACAGGAGTGCATCAGACCACTTGATCTCACTAATTATGCCTCTTAGTTAAAAGCTGATCCTCTGGAAATAAAATGCTTGGACTAATATTTCACTTTATTTTGTAGTGACTAGAATAGTAATATAGTATCAGCATCTTCTTTTGATTTAATAGTTAGTAAGGGGTATTTTTTATTTTAGATCCTGGAGTATCCAGTCCTGAATATTATTTGTTGAGATTTTTTCCATCCAACATGACTTGGGCACTTAGTGCTTTATAATAATAATAAAAAAATCCTAGTAGGTTTTTTTGTTGGTTTTTTTTGGTTTTTTTGTTTGTTTTTTTTTTGGTGCAATATTGTCATCAATACCCAGCTCTGGTATTCTGGTTGTGCTAACAGACTGCAGGGAAGTCTGTCCTGGCCAAGCATAGCAGAAACATATGGAGGGGCTCTACTTTTGGCCAGCTGAAATAAGGACAAAAAAGAGGTCTCACAACTGTATTGTGAGAAGTATCTTTCCTGGTTGCTATCAGCTAAGGAAGTGCATGCACTTGCCAGTGAAGGTGGCAAGATAGTGGACAGTCCTGCAACATCCCCAGTGTGAGGTTTCTGTTGTCTGGTGTGTCAGCTTTCTTGCATCCTTACCACAGCTCCTCAGCTGAGAGGGGGAAGTTGCTTGTACAAATTGAGTGAGGCTCAAAACCACAGGAAGCTGTCACTCACTGCCTTTAGGAGTGAGGCTGGAGAGGAGAAAATGACCCCCAAGGCCTGTTCTGCAGTCCTGTGCTGCAGACCCTGCATTCCCTTCTGCTGCTGGGCAGACGTGAGTGTTTCTGGGGTTTATGGTTTAAGTCTGGATTTTTTTCCTCCTCTCCCTGCAAGCACACATCCTGGGGAGCAATGGAGACATCCTGCCCTGGATATTTGACAGTTTCATCTCTGCTGGAAAGAGTGTGCTTGCAGTACCTCCAGATGTGTTATAACCATTCCTAGAAGGCTGCTTTTGTAAGACGTCCAAACTAATTTGAGTAGGACTTGAATTTATAATAGCGGACAGAGACACCTGAGTTTGCACTCATTTTTTTTCTTAGACAAATAAAAAAAATAAATAAGCAAATAAACCCAGAATTTACAGTACATTCACAGTATGCCTCAAAAGGAAATAAATTGCTTGATACTTCCGTTAGGTTATGTAAAACTTCTGACCTTTCACAGTATTATAGGTATGTTTCACAAATGTGTTTTTCAGTTCTGTAACACCATTGTAACCTGTGCCAAGAACAATAAAAGAACCACAGACATGACTTAAAAAAAGACCTGTGATCATTTTACACTGGCTTGTTCCCTAGCATGTATGAAAGTATTGCTGGTTTAGAGTTGTTCAGAAAGATAAACCTTTCATTAAGGTGCTTACACTTTTCAAAATCTCTCAAAGTCACTTTCTGTAAGTATTAATAGCACTTTATGTGGTGAAATGCAACAAGATTAGACAGTGTCTCATGAGTCCTTTGCTAGGTATTTAGTTTGGTTCAATCCACATTTTTATAGCAATCTACTAAAATCTGTAATTGCTACAGGAAGCAGTGTGATAGCTGAATAGATAGGTATTCCTCAGGAGTTAGTAAAGACTCATTATGGAATTAGTGCATGTATAGCTTATTAAGTATCACTGTACTGTTGTTAGTGCTCTCCTCAAAAGGAAATGTAAAATCAAGTCCATGGCTATTTATTTTACATCAAGAACTCATGCAATGTGCACCTTTTCTAGCCAATTTGAAAACTTACCAAAAGCTATTGCTGGTTTCCTCTGGAACAGCTAGGGTTTTGACCACTGAAAAGCCTACACAGAGCTAGTCAAGGAAAAATGACCTTTCCTTTCTGCCAATATCTGGGCTCCATTTATCCCACAGATGTATGAGAAAACGCACGTGAAATCTCTAAAGTGTTGTGAAATACCTCAGAATAAAAGGGTTGTAATTGTCAATTTTTTGCAGGGTTCATTATAATAATATCGGATAGATTTCATTTCACCATGGTTTTAAAAGGAAAAATAGGTTAATGATTTTATTTTACAATGCAGTGGCCAGTTAGGATGGAATGCCTGACTTGGGCTATTAAGTGTTGTGTCCTGTTTCAATTTTTGCATTATCAGTAAAAATCTTAAAAATTTGAATGTCTCTGAGATATTTCCTTGTCAATTCTGTTTTAATTTTTGATACTGTCCTGTATCTACGAGCCCCTTCTTTTCTATTCATGGAGGTAGCTTGGTGCTTAAGAGCAGGAGTTAGTGATTTATTGTTAGCAATATTGAAGGAGGTTGTGCTAGCAAGCCTCAGCCAGACCTCTGGAGCAGGCCCACACAGTATCCTGTCCTGAGGAGCAACTTCCTTCTGTCAGATCTTGCCCTGCAATGGAGACATGTTCCTGCAGATTTGATGGCAGATCAGGACCTCCAGATAAACTGTTGATGGATAAAACCTCCTTTGTCAGCTCCTGACCTTCTGTCTCCCTGTAAATTTTGTCCTTAGTTTCACAAAGCTTCTGTCCTTGATATTTAGCAATTAATAGTCCTCAAACAATCTTTTGAAATTATTTAGAATTTTAACACTATTGCATATATGGTAAAAGCCGAAAAAAGCAATGAAAGTAAAAGAGAGGTCACCTACCATGCTTTGTTTTCTTGGTTTAAAATAGTTTTTGTAGTTAAATGTAGGTGCTAAATCTAGCTTTTTAAAATATTTTGTTAATTCTTGCTCAAAGTTCATACAATACTCCAGTGTCAATTCTGATAATTGACTACACAATTTTTAAAATTTTTTAATCTTTGGCTTCTAGGCTTTCTGTATAAAAGCTTTTATCTTTGTGATATCACAACTCCTAAGTGAACATACCATACACATCAAATGCAATTCATGTGGGTTTTGGAGATGAAATTAGAGGTGTTTGTCTTGCTTACAATGTCAGTGATGGAGTAAAACATGCACCTTTGGAATCTAGCCCAAACTTAAATATATACATTCATGCAAAGCCATCTTGAACATGTAACTTGTCCTTTCCTTCCATTCCATTTCATTCTGGTTTTATGTGGCACTCCTTATTGGGATATTTTTAAATCCAGATTTTACTTGTTTTCTCATTACAATTACATTTAAATATTAGTTTGAAAATTCCTCTGTCCTTTTCCTTTTAGGTGTTTGGAAATTCTGTTCTCAAAGCTTTTTGTTTTTTTTTCCTTTTACATATAGTTTTAGATTTAAAACCAGTGTCTGTGGGCATGGAATGTGCCATAGCAGTGGGATATATCGTACCTTTCATGTGATTAGACAGTGTAGATTCGAGTTTTATTCATTACATATACAAGGTTAAAGGTTATATTTATTGTTTGACAGGATCAAAAGCTAATGAAAGAGGCTGTCATAGATACATAGATTATCTTTTCAGTATCAAACCATCAGGTGATCTGCTTATTTTCTTCTTTGTTGAAATTTCCTTTAGAGGAATACTTAGGATATTAAACATTAGTCCAGGAAACATGTACACAGCCCTCACTATATAGGGATTTTTTGTGAGGTTCAAGACACTTAAGATGTAGCATGGTTTGTTTGTATAAAATTGTATGACTTTTACTCCTAAATTATAGTGAATGCATGGTTTTGACATGCTGCATTGTCCCTGCTCATTAAAGTGTAAAAGGGAATTTCTCCTCATTTACTTCCAGTCATACATCCTGTTAAATAAAATGATTTCTTCACCAGGCGAAGTAATACTAATATTGACATGTGTATGAAACATCACACACCCATTCATTGAGTGGAAAAAATTATGTTTTGTTAATATAGAAGGTGTTTGACTGATGGGTGGTGATAAGCATAACCACTTTTCCTTATTACTGTGCCATTTCAAGAAAAGGAAGTGATAAAGCCCCAAGGCTTCTAAATGTAATAATGCAAATGAACACATCCAAGTGTGAATATTTCAAGGCAACCACACTTAATACTTCCAAAAATGTATATGCTGTGGAATGGAGTTTATGGGCTTATTAAGAGCCCTTCACTGGAAAAATGAAATAATTTTTCTGAAAAATTAAAATTCCCTCTTTATCATATGCAACTCTTCCATCAGAAGAAGAACTACACAAAATTAAAGCCACACAATTAAATGTGTTTTTCTTAGATAAAATGTTCATTTACTGAGGGAAACTCTGGTACTATGAATCTGTGAGTGCTCTTTTATTTGATATTGTTGATATCTGGATTTCATATTAGGATGCTGAAGAAAAATTGGTTTACAAATTTGGATGAAATTGAAATTTAATTTTAAGTTTAAAGTCTCATCCAAAGACAACCTATTTATAGGTTTTTGTTCAGTGGGTGTTTTTTAATAAAAAAACAAACAGTCAGGAAAAGCTCAGTCAGTTTTCAGCTGGAGACAAATAAAGCCAGATTCAAGATTCCTTTGTACCCAGATACAATTCTGTGCAGTGTATCACAAAAAACAACAACAACAACAAAAACAACCAACCCCCCCCCCCAAGAAAAACAAACAAAAAAACCAACCAAAAAAACAAAAGCAAAACAAAACACCCCAAAACAACAAAAAAACACCAGATAAGGTAGCTGCCTCATGAATTAGGGTCAAGTTAAGCAGAATATTTCAGTAGGTAGATAAATAGAATGCTATATTCTGTTCTGCTGTCATGAGAGAATATAGTTCTAGGAAGATATTTGGCCAAGAAGTAGGTATTACATGAACTAACATAATATGTCTGGTAGATGTAAACACTAGATGTAAGGTGTATTGACAATATGTATTGACTCATTCAAAGGCCAGATATATAAAGAGATTAGCCAGGTAAAAAAAAATAAAATAAAAATGTAGCAATGTGTTTTTAATGTTAAAGTAAATGCTTGTCTTGTTTTTAAATGGAAAAGAAACAAAATAAACTGAAGCAGCAGGTTTTAGAACATCAGAAGTGTAGTGGCTGAATAGGCATTGTCATACAGTGACCTGTTCTGTTTGTTTGGAGTAAAGAATATCTTATGAAAGCATTGTATTTATGTTTTCAAGTACAAACCATTATTGCAACCATTTTGCAATAAAAAGACAAATGGTGTGTTTGGAAAAAGCATTTTATAAAACATTATGAAAAGAACTTTTTAAATAATGTTCAGAACAATTTATTTGACTCAAATTCAGTTTCTGCATTTGTTTTACGGTTAAGATATGGACTGAGATTTAGTATATAGATTGAGCTTTGCCTTTGCATTGTTTGGGGAAGTAATTTTAATCTGTGCAAACACCAACAGAATCTTAGTCAAATGGAAATAATATTATTTTCTTCCATTATGTGAAGTTATAGGGATCGATAAATAAAATTTATCTGCATTTTATAGGCATGATATTAGATTAAAACCGACGTAGTTGACCTTCTGGGCTGAGAATGGCAGCTATGAAAAGCTATGAAAAGCTATGGAAAGTGACCAAAACTCCATATATCCTACAGATTTCACAAGAACCATGAGAAACTACTGTAGAACTTGTCATCTAATAGGACCTGTGCCTCATTGGAGTAAAACTAGGCTAGCTGCTAGTTTGTAGCACTGAGATTTAAGGTCTTTACAAAAATATCTTTGTCTCCACTGAAGGATGAACTCATACCATTACCTTGGGTAACAGCGTTTTCCCACATGGATGTTAAAATAACACTAAAGAAGCCGGGGCAAACCTCGCAGAACTTACTCCCTGCTATTTTATTTATGGAGGTTTTTTTTTCTTTCAGAAAGTGCCTGGTCTTTTGGTATATAAAAAGCTGTTCTATGTATGGTTTCCTGAACCTGGAGACAAGTCCTTTAGATTAATATGCAGACAGGTGGTTCACATCCCTGTCTCCATGACTGCACAGAGAAAGGTGATCAGATGTTTCTTGTATTTCTTCACCACAGGCCAGAGATACCTTATGTAAGGCTGAAGTAGAGGCTGCAGACTTGTGTAATCTCCCAGCTCTCCTTCCCACGTGGTGCTGCATTGAGACAGTTGCACCATTTCTGGGATCCCAGTTGTCATCTCCACATAAAAAAGGTCATGTTTGCACACTGTTCCCTCTAGAGTAGCTCAGCAACTTCCAGCTCACCTTCCTATTGCAAGCTATAGACATACCTAAGCAATCTCCTTATGGACACTATAAAGGCTTGTGGAATGAGAGAAATTAATCCATGTCTCCCAAATCCCAGGCTGTCAGCCTGATCACTAGTTCATCCAATCCAGGGTCTGTCCTGAGAAGTTGAGATGAGACTTTCTAGCTGAAGACAAGCTCTATTTGCCTTACCTTCCTTCCTTCCTTCCTTCCTTCCTTCCTTCCTTCCTTCCTTCCTTCCTTCCTTCCTTCCTTCCTTCCTTCCTTCCTTCCTTCCTTCCTTCCTTCCTTCCTTCCTTCCTTCCTTCCTTCCTTCCTTCCTTCCTTCCTTCCTTCCTTCCTTCCTTCCTTCCTTCCTTCCTTCCTTCCTTCCTTCCTTCCTTCCTTCCTTCCTTCCTTCCTTCCTTCCTTCCTTCCTTCCTTCCTTCCTTCCTTCCTTCCTTCCTTCCTTCCTTCCTTCCTTCCTTCCTTCCTTCCTTCCTTCCTTCCTTCCTTCCTTCCTTCCTTCCTTCCTTCCTTCCTTCCTTCCTTCCTTCCTTCCTTCCTTCCTTCCTTCCTTCCTTCCTTCCTTCCTTCCTTCCTTCCTTCCTTCCTTCCTTCCTTCCTTCCTTCCTTCCTTCCTTCCTTCCTTCCTTCCTTCCTTCCTTCCTTCCTTCCTTCCTTCCTTCCTTCCTTCCTTCCTTCCTTCCTTCCTTCCTTCCTTCCTTCCTTCCTTCCTTCCTTCCTTCCTTCCTTCCTTCCTTCCTTCCTTCCTTCCTTCCTTCCTTCCTTCCCTCCCTCCCTCCCTCCCTCCCTCCCTCCCTCCCTCCCTCCTTCCGTCCTTCCTTCCTTTCCTCCCTCCCTCCCCCCCTTCCCCTTCTTCCTTCCCTTCTTCCTTCCTCCTTCCCTCTCCTAATAGTCTTTCCAGAGATGTTCTCATGAAAGTTGCAGTATCATGCAAGAACAGAAATTATTCTCATTAATATTTTACCTAAAGACTCCATTTTATTCAGACAATGTTTTGTGCATTTCAGGAATTTTCTTCAAATTAATCCTAAAGTAATTGAAAGAAAAAAAAAAAGTAGATAATAACTCTTAAAAGAATATTGATGAGGATGAAGGTAATCCAGAATACAGCTTTTCAGGTTTATCATTTAATAGAATTAATCATAAATGTTCTGAAGGTAGATTATTTTAGCTATTTGTACAGTCATTTTTATATGAAAATGGGAGTGCGCAATCTTACATCATTATTCCTTTTATCTTTTAAATTGAAGTAACACCTCTCATTGAACAACCTAGAAAACGTGATGACATATTTGCATTAGTATTTTATGTGACTTTAAAAATTATTGTCAAATTCTTGAGCGAAACAACCTTTTTATTAAATACAACTATATATATTATATTAAAAATTGTATTTAAAGGTACTGATTAAATAATAATTAAAATTTTGCTAGTCTATAAAATATGTCGTAATTATTCTGAGCATCAGTTATACCTCACAGGCCTTGTTACTGTAGTCAATTTACAATGAATAATGAAAACACATTGCTTATCTGATGAAAGACTTCTAATCAGCATCAACTGTGTTTTGAAAGGCCAGGAGTTTTCCATATTTTCAATCTTGCATTAATCACCATATGCATTCTCCACTGTGCCTTCAAACCTATATGTACAATAGTATGGTGACAGATGACATCTCTGTCTTCTATAGCCTCAGAGCTCACAGCAGCATAGGATAACATGCGCTTTCGTAGTGGAGGGAAGAGATATTCTCAGGTTGTTTCTTCATTACAAATACAATCTCACCAATTTGTCTGTTATTTTGTGTTCCCTTCTCAGAGGGGGTGAACATTTCATTTTAACACACTACGGTGTGAATTACTGCTTTAGCTCTTCAAATGTTCAGTTGGGACTGGAATTTTTTCTGCCAGAGAAGTGGATGCACAGTACCTTAATGAGGGTGGTGTCAGCAGGTTCCATCCGGTCCCCAAAGCAACCCGGAGCCTGATACAATTTAGCAAAGAGCACATATATCGGCATAGTTTGTCAGTCCAATGGGAAAAGAACTTCTCTTTCAAGGAAGCTGTTGAACAACCGTTTCTATATAATGATAACTTAAAGGCTATAATACTGCCAGTGTGTTTCCTGACACTGGCAGGATGTGTAACAAAACCAAGTATAACAAAAATGCAAATATTTATTTTTTCCTATTGCCAGTATTTGGGAAACGAACCTGGAAAGTGTTAGGGAATGGCTCATACTTCTCTTTCAAGAATGTTTTGTGAGGTCTTTCAGTGCAGTCTGCACCAGATAACACCGATCCTTTGGGATTACTCAATCATTTTACACATATGAGAAAACTATTAACATCTTCATGACACAGCAAAGTATTAAGCATCCAGAGTGCTTAATGTGAAAAATATTGAAATCATAATGTTTTAAAATGTAAGTGTTCACCAAAGACTGGTATTTAAAAACAAGCTCTAAATCAGAAAATATCATGTTCTTTGTCAGCCTTTTAAGCAGCCATCTCAAAAAGCATAGGAGTGCTGAAAGAATAAATAACTTGCAGCTTTAAAATTTTTTAGTTACATTTAATTACATATTTAGTTACAGTTACTAGTGCAGTGAAACACAGAGATTTGACCTTGGACTGGTATTTCCTTCCTGAATTACTTTGGACTTTAATTCAGTAGAAAAATTGTGCAGTGAAATAAAGTGTAAAAATACTGTTACCATTTTGAAAAGGGTCAAAGTTCTTGGCTATACCTTTTTTTTTCCTCATATCCTTAATAATATAAATTCTAATTAAAATTTGATTAATGCAACTCAAGTAATAATTTCAAACTACATTAAGTTTATACAATTATTTGGTGTGGAATGGTGCTCTCCTCTAACTATTAAACTCCATATGTTTGGTTAATTTTATAATAAAAGCTAAAATCTGTATTTTCTTTGTCCATGTAACTTTTACATCACACAGTAACAAACACGTTTTGCAAAATCTTCTGAGATAAAGTGGGTTGAAAAAATCATAAAAAAGCTTGTATTCCTCAAGTAGCCACATCAAAACCAATCATTCCTACTACTGCCTTACATCTCTTTTGTTTTTCACCTAATTTGTCCTTTAAGTTTGCTTAGAAGGGACTTAAAATTTTTGAGTAATTTCCACATTCTATTGTTTTCAAGTACAAAGCTTGTTTGCTTTGTTCAGTAAAACGTGGCTTTGTTCAGTCAGAAAGTACACCCAGTCCTGAGAACTATGCATGTTTTTTAAGTATTTCTGCTTAGGATCACCAGACACCATCAGCAGTTCCGCGTGAAATCTTTTCATCATGAACTGCGCATTACAAAGTATCCTGTGTGAGCAAAAGTCAGTTTTCATTAACTGTGTGATTATGGTGAATGACAGCAACAGAAATATTAGTTTGGCCTCAATGCATTTTAAATGCAGTTTTAGAAGTCTATTTCCAGAAGAATGTTACTGAACTAATTGGGAAACAACTTCTACTTCAAGAAGATCTTGAAAGTTTGCAGATGTGGATCACTTATATTTGTCAGTTAAAATAAGGAAACTCGTAAGACTTTTAGTACATGAAGCCTTTGAAAATAGACTCTAAGCTTACACCTATCTCAGGGGTTTCTACAGTGTGGGATGTGTTTGGTTGCAGAGTCTCCTGTGCAGTGAATCTTAGTGCAGAATTAACTTATGCCATATCAGACATGATGCCCTTCGGCTGATAATATTTTTGACCTCTTACCACTTTACAGCCTATTGGTGCTTTGAACCCAAAGAGAGCTGTCTTCTATGCAGAACGATATGAGACATGGGAAGATGATCAGACTCCACCTTATCATTACAACACCCACTACTCTACATCTACTTCTACCTTGGCTTGGCTTGTTCGTATTGTAAGTATTTCTGGTTTTCATGAATATCTTTATTTACAACACCTCTTCTGTCACTTCCCACTCTTCTGTTTTGTTTTGTTTCCATGAAAGCACCTTTGTATTAAAATCTCACTGTTCTTCCCTACCTTAAAATCTCAGAAATTCCCCAGTATATACTTTATGTACTCTTTTGTAGTTATCAGGGGGTCCTTCCTAGCCAAACAATCCGAAATAAAATTAAATATAAAATTGTGGTGGTATCAGGATGTACACAATGAGAAAAATACATCTAAAACTATTTCCACCCCCCAAAAAATATTTCTAGTTAATACAGAAATCTGATACTGCTCATATTAATTTCTTTTCAGCTAGGGACAGATCCATGCAACATTAAAAAAAAAACAAAGCTTTTTGTAAGAACATTAGACTGTCACATCGAGCGGGGAATTATATGACCAGTTTTATATTAAAGCAGCATAGAGTAATGTTTTATGCCAATAAACTATGCTTGTAAATTAATGAATATCTCTGCAGTTTTTAGAAATGTGAAATGTGGATTCTAACTTCAAACTGTTATGTCAGTTCTGGAAACCTCATGTTCCTATGACCAAAACCAGATCTAGGGAAGGGGACCAAACTTCAAAGATAGAATGAATTTGAATTCAATGTATGTGTTATCACAATTACTTACAGAATAAAGAGTGTTGATGAGACACTGAAGGTTTCACAGAGAAATCTTAATTAATGGAAAATTGAGTGACCGTGTAATTACTTAAATTAAAGTATACCCTGCCAATAAAAATCTGTTGTATAAGGTGTACTCTAAGAACATTTTACATACAACAAAGCAAAACAGAGCCACACAAAACTTCATAATCTAGTTTTTGCTTATCTCAGCTTCCCGTAGACATGTTAATTTTTTTTCTGCTCATAAGAAACTTACGTGTCTGCGAGTCCAGGGTATACTTCTTAAACCATGGGAAACTGTGTTGATTACACTCCTGTATTGGGTGACCACTGTATTTCTTTTAAGTATTGCTAATTTATTCATCTACTGAATACGTTTTATGGTACACATGTGCTTCTTTGTTGCCCTAAAGTAGATTAAAAACAGTAGTTTTATTTGCATGTTTATCTATTAACTTTGGCTTCTGTACAGCAAAAGATCCCATCTTGCTAGTCAGCAAATTCTCAGAGCTGGAAGTCTGGTTACAGGATGAATGTACAACACACCAAGGAGTATTCATTTCCTGTATTAGGCTTAAGCAGTGTCATTTTTGCTACTGTTGTTTATGTATTACTATAGGTGTTCTTGCTGTCTTTGTGTTCTCACCTAAAAGAGCAAGAGAACAAGGCCTTTGTCTTGATGGCCTTGCCATATAGACCTTAGAAATTACTTTTGTTAGAGGAAACAGTGTATCTGAGAATAGAAAGCAGAAGTGGAAACCACTGATATCCAAAGAAGAGGTTGCTAATGAAAAGGTGAAAACAACAGATAACTTAAATACAGGGGCACTCCTACGTAGGTATTTTAAAAACTATTTAAATATGATTGACCAGCAAAGAAAAACAATCTCTAATGGGAGTAGACAACAGAAGTGAAAGAAGACAAATCCAGGGAAAGTTTAAACCTCAGAAAAGGAGAAAAAGATAATAATATGGTAAGACTGGATAAGGCAGCAAATGGAAACCTTAAATAGATATTTGAAAATAAGTGTGTATAGAGGAAAAGATAATGTCAATGAAGATTATGAAGTCATAGTGATCTACAAAGAGATACTCTTATTGCAAAACAAAGGATGAAATATCTTAAGGGAGAAGATTGTGCCAGTGAAATTGGTAAGACTAGGTCAGATTTCTGTAAGTTCAAGTAGTATTTCTTGCTCGTGAATTCCTTGAGCTAGAGCTTTGATATGAGTTTGTGAGGAAGACTCTGTAAGAAAAGGTAAATTACAGTCTAGTCCAGAAAAAGCAAGGTGACATTAAGAGATGCAGAGATTCAGACAGAAAAATACTTTCAGTATTTTGAAAGACTGGAGAACAGTGATGGGAAAAGATGTGTTACTGCAGAGCTTTTGATAGAAAGTGACACAGAGAGTGAAGGACAGTAGTACAAATTAAAACCATGTGTAAACCAAAGAAAAAGAGAAAAGGAAAAGCAAAAGAAAAAGCAAAAAGCAAGGAAACAAATGAAAAATCTATGACAAAAAGTAAGTTGAAAATGAGAGTTTAGATAGAATCAGAACAAAACAGTATTTAGTAATAGGGATCCAAGGGGAGAAGCTGCCTGCCTAGACCTTAGTATTGGAGGACACAGTATTTGCTGTAGCTAAGGAAGTTTCAGCCACTCTGAAGTATAGATATGTAGAGAGAATTGCGTAATTGCCACAAAACCTTAAAAATTATTTTAAGTCTTCCTTTTCAGCTTTGACAGATGCAATCTGGTTTCTGTCAGTGGTCTTCAAAACATTGCTTTTAATATCATATTTTTCAGTCAATTCTGTGATAATCTGTTCCCTACTGCCTTATATTTCCCTCAGTTGCTTTCCCTTATCTGATGTATTGTGGTGGGTTGGCTCTGCCTAGATGTCAGGTACCCACCAAAACTGCTCTACTACTCCCTGCTTCAGCTGGGAAGGAGAGAGAAAGAATAAGGAAAGACTCATGTATTGAGATAAGGGCAGGGAAAGATCCCTTACCAATTACTGACAAAGGCAGAACAGATTCAGCTTGGGGAAATTAGTTTTAATTATTACCAGTCAAATTAGTAGGATACCGAGAAAATAAAGTAAAATCTTAAAACCACTTTCCTCCCAACCCCTCCCTTCTTCTCTGGACTTAAGTCCTAAATTCTCTCTCCTCTTCCCACCAACATGGGGGAATGGGAAATGGGGACTGTGCTCAGTTTATCACATGTTGTCTCTGCCACTCCTTTCTCCTCTGAGGACTCCACACTCTTCCCCTGCTCCAGTGTGGGGTCTGTTCCATGGGAGACAGTCCTCCATGAACTTCCCTAAAATGAATCTTTCCCACTCATGGAAGGACTCCAGTGTGGGTCCCTCCCATAGGGTGCAGTCCCTCAGGAGCAGACTGCAACAGTGGGTCCCCTGTGGGCTTACAAGTCCTGCCAACAAATCTGTTCCCACACAGGCTCCACTCTCCATGGAAGCACTGGTCCCTGTCAGGAGCTTACTCCAGCACAGGCTTCCCTGTGGGGCTCATAGCCTTCCTCAGGCACCCATCTGCTGTGGCATGGATTCCTCCAGGGGCTGCAGGTAGAGATTTACTCCTGTCTGGACCTTCATGGTCTGTAGGGGCGCAGCTGCCTCACCATGGTCTGCACCATGGGCTGGAGGGGAATCTCCACTCCAGAGCCTGGAGCACCTCCTGGCCCTCCTCCTGCACCGACTTTGTTATCTGCAGAGCTGTTCCTCTTGCATATTCTCATTCCTCTCTCTCTCTTTAGTGTTCTGCAGTTTTTCCCTGGCCCTTCTTAAGCCTGTTATCTTAAAGGCACTTTGTTATAACTGACAGGCTTAGCCTTGGTCAGGATCAGGTCAAGCTCGTGTTGGCATTATTGGATATGGCAAAAGCTTCTCACAGAAGCCACCCTTGTAGCCTCCTCCACTACCAAAATATTGCCACACAAACCCAATACATGTATCAGGCTGTTTTTTTTTAAAACACAGTGAATGTCTTAGCCCCAGTTCTTTCCCGTGTTTTAATATTGAATATTGAATTTTGATATCTCTCCCTTTGTTTAACTATTAATACATATTATGCTGTATGTATTTCTGTGCAAATGAAATTGGATATTCATAGTTTGTCGCTAGGTGACTTGACCTCCAGAAGACTCATTTTCTTATGTGCATTTCATCTGGAGCTGTGAATATTTAAGTTGCAGAAGACAGAATAGATAGAACCAAGAATGCCACTTCAGAGTACCAGAGTCCAGTAACTTGACCTGAAAAGTAATCAGAAGGAAAAAGAAGAATGAATTCTGGCTTGAATCAAGTAGAATGTGAATATCATCATTGGTTTTGGATTTTTAGAAGAAATAGGATAGAGTTATGGTACAACTAAATGTTCGCAATAATTGCTACTGAAGAAGTTGTATTTGTGTAAATCAATTGCATCTTCCTGGAGACAGAGACAGAGACTGCTTGTGGTATTCAAGATGTTCGTAGAAAATAATTGTCTTCCAGTTGCTGTTGCAATGACTGTATATTTGTACAAGGTAGAAGAAGTTCTGGCTTTATTATGAGCTAGATTGGATTGAGTTAAAACCAGTTTTTAGCAAGATTCAAAGGTGAGGAGGACTGGATTTCATCCAGTAAACAGAAGTGAATTTGGTTCTTCGTTTTGTTAGATTTGAGAAAGACAGGCACAGATGTATCAGGCAAAAGGTGTGTCTCACTCTGACAAACCCTTACATACTCTCTCTCTCTCCTCTTACAAATGGCTGGAAAGACATTTTTGTTTGACATAGGATGTCTTAGAATGACCACATCCCTTCCTTCTTCCTCTTCTACCCCCACCGTAAATGATTCAAATGAGTCTGGGTACTGCTAAAAGGGAAGTGGGGGGAGAAAAGTACTACTGAATGGAAAAAATTTGTTGTTCTCACAGCTCAAGCTTGTGTTCAGTGTAATCAAGTCCCCCACGAATTTCTCTCCTTGTTGGCAGTGAACAAGGCGTGAATTTTATTCAGAATATTAGGAGCAAGTGAGATGGAGTTATAATGAAAACATTGTGCTGCTTTATAGCTTTCACAGCAACAAAACCTTTACATGAAATGACAGTAATCGGTATCATAGAATAACAGCATTTAAATGAGTATATTGAATACAGATATGAATTATATTTATATAATATAAGCACTTGACTTCCCGGAGAATAAAAATTACCTTAAAATTATGTTAGAGGTCTGAGATAAAGCAAGTGAAAGCTCTGAATTTCTGCTAAGGATTAGGAATCCAAAAAGATAGGCACAACAGGCCTATGCAGGATAGCATAATAAGGCACCCTGTAGTGCTCAGCTACTAAAAGTTTAATCCTTGATTATGAATTTTATTGCTTTTGTGTATTTGTCTCAGATACCTAAAATAATGTTGTCATGGAAGTCTGGATTAATATTTTTACATAATTTATTTTAATTACATCATTCTTCTGATTTCTGCTTCTTTTAAATCCATCCACTGCTTCTGATTCCAGAACCTCTGCAATGATCCACAGTCTGCTCCACAATAATATTCACAAAAATGACACGTATCTAATAAAGAAAAAAGGGATGGGTAGCAGTTGTTTGCAGACAATTATTTCTGCTCAGATCAAGAACACATGATGTTTTTGAGTCAGGGCACGCTAGAATACAGCATCATTACTATTGAAAATACATACAAATAATTGGGAGAAGAAATAAATTTAAAAGCAAAATAATTCTAATAGTTTAAAAATGTAAATTTAATAAAATTATAATATTAACAGAATTTTAGGACAAATTAATATAATCCTATTTCTGTATATGCTATTTTCCATTTTCTAGTTTTGTGTCTGAATCTTACACATTTTCACTGATATTTTACATTAAACTCACTATAAGAAGCACTGGAAAATCTGAATAAATAAAAGCTTATTTTCTTTCAATATTTCAGTTAATTGTGATAGTTCATATTACTCATCCAGTTGAGCTACTGTTAAATTTTAATATTCTATTTAAATTATAAATCTCTTCCTCACCACACAGCCTTTCAATATTCATAAATGCAAATAAAGCCATTGTGCAATGAAATTTAGGGTCCTCCAACAAAAATTATATTGTCATGATTTTGTATTTAATTTGATTATTTTAATTAATTATTTAAAAGATATTAGGATTCTCTGATTGGAATAAATGCATGGATGGAAGTATATTTTTGAGATACTATTCTTTTGAATGTGTCTATTAAAAACAAATTCCCCATGTTTTAAGAGGAGAAAATTTGGTTAGAGTTTTTTCTTCTTTAAAAGGAAACTAGCCTGTGTTGACTGCTGTGCATGATAGAAAAAAATAATTAGGAAGATGTGGAATAATGGTAGAGAAACAATGGTGTCTGGAAGTCAGAATTCCATCTTTTATCTTCCTCTTTTTTTTGGATATTTCCACTGTTGTTGCATCTGTGCTTTCCTTATGTGTATTGTAATTTCTCTTAAGGACTATGTAAACATGAATTTTTTCATATGTTTTTCATCTGGGGCAACTTACAAACAATATGTATAATGTGGCGTAATTCCTTCAAAAATTCTTTATTAATGGAGAAGTTCCCTGACTTGTTCAAAAATTTCATAGAAGGAAACAGAGAATGTTTAGAATAAAATTCAAGTAACAGATGAATAATAGTGTATTAACAATTGTGATCTGGTGATCATGAACCGCTTTGATTAACAACATTTCCAAATGATCGGGATATGCAATGAAATAAGTTTGGGTATGAATTTAATGAAAGGGACTTCCTTAAAAATATTCCCTATGAGACTGGCAAAGAGGAAGGAACAGCTTCCATCCCTGTAGGCACACTGCCAACTCTTAGTTAAATAAGAGAGCTAATGGGGTAGTGGTGGAAATCCAGGTTTCTGCCAGTGATCTCAGTATTCAGGTTCTACTGTCAAATTAAGGATTTGGTCCACTATTAACCCCTTCTCTGCAATTGAATGTAGTGATATCAAAATGGGTTATTCAGACTGTCTAATACCTTAGCTCATCCTCCCCAAAAGCTGGTAGCTGTTTCCATTTAGTAAGAACTGGGATATGGTTTCAGATAGAAGTAGCAGAAGTAAAGACTCTAAATATTTCATCTCTGTACCTCTGCCTCAAAATAATGATAAAACTGGAAGCATAGTCTATAACAAGCATAGAGCCATTCTTCTCACCTTGAGGCAACATGGAACCTACTGAGCTCCTTCCAATTAAATGAAAACACAAGAAAGATTTAGAGATAGGATTTTTGAAAGATTTTGACATACCAACGTGCAAGGAGTAAGCAAAGCCCAGTTATATAAATAACACAGAGTGTGTTTATGGTGTTTGCAGTGAAAGAGGCAGTCATTGTGAACTGGAACTAAGCTACATATGTCTGCCACTGATGGGTAATTAGTCTTATGGTATAGAACTCAGGATCTGTTTGTGCAAAATGTGTTAGTGCCAATAAATATACTCAGATATTCAGTGCGGAAACCAGTGCATAGTCAATGCACATTCATGCAGTGCATGAATACATATAACTATGAGGTGACATGTTTTTTTCAATAATGTTGCCTTTATGACATATTTTGACCTGCAAAAGGCTTTTGGATTTTGACAGAAACCTGCTGCACGAGTCCTTGTACTGTTTTCTTAATCTGTCATAATTTCATTAACTACAGGAGCCCTTTACAACATTCTTTCTAAATGCAAATGATGGCAAGTTTGACCACCCAGATCGAACCTTCTCCTCAGTGGCCAGGTCCTGGAGGAACAGCCAAAGAGATACCTCAGATGTGAAGGTAATATATATATATACTAAATAAATGGATAAATATGCAATTCCATTGTGGTATTTTGTTTATGTAAACATAAAGAAGGTGCTGTATTATATTTTATATTTATATGTATCTCATTTATATTCAGTACACTAGATATAGTGTAAATAAATGGATGTTAATAAAGTTTATTGTTCTAACAAAAACAATCAAAGATTCTTTGAAGTTGAGTGGACAAAAGGTGGGGGTTTTTTTTAGAGAAAAACAACCTAACTGATCTAATTTAGATCAGATAATCAGGAGATGGAGAAAAGCTCAATAAATTGTTCTTTCCTGCTGTTAACTCAATATTTGGCCCACTCCATAAAACACAGCAGGAATTGGATTTGACCTTAAAGTGTCATATTGTTATAGCTTGCCTAGCTCTGGGTTTGCATTGCCTGGGGCAATTAATAAAGCATTAATGACAAGACCCATTTAAAATGTTGGCTTTTCTGTACAGCTTTAGCTTTTACTTGAATGTGCCTGGGGATATTATGCAACAATACACATTAGATTAAAACAACTTCTACACTATATACAGAAACAGCCAGAGAGCAGGGTAATTTTACTGCTGTTATTCTTTACCTTTGTATTTACCTTGTTAAATACAAAGGGTTATTGTTCATAGACATGGGACCTTATCAGAAGGAAACAAAAATCTAGAAATATTTTGAATAATATGGTCTCTTATTGATTCTTATTTTCTAGTAATAAAGTAGGTAAAGGCTTCACTATAAAAATTTCTCTTTTTTAAAAAAAACTCTTTTTTTATAGTGAATATGTTTCTCTTCTATTTATATACTACCCATTATACTAGGAAATGATAAATTGAAGGTCATATTGCCATTATATTTTTTTACTTGTCTTGGCAAAGAAAAAAATAAAAAAAATATGTAGATTTGTTGATTTGTTTTTATTCCAGAACTCCTGTTTACATAAGTATTCCAACAGTCTCAGAAGAGACAAATCATGTTGTTATTCAGTTACCAATTAGAATAGCTAACTGCAAATTGTATGGTCATCCTAACGTGTGGAAGAAAATGGTTTTTAAAGAAATCAACCTGAACCTCCTACAAACTATTTTATGTTTACTCATGCTCCTCTGGAAGTCAATGGTTTTTTAAGTAGCATCACTCTTACCCTTGTAAGAAAAACAAAGGAAATTTCCAAATTAGGAAATAATTTGAGGTAATATCTACTATATTTGATATATCTTGAAAGTGCTGACATTTTTGATTTTTTTTTACTTTTCAATGAAATCTAGTTTTTCTGGAATTCTACTAGAATATCCGGGAAAGTGACTTCCAAGGAGTGGGGCTCAAACAAAGGATAAGAGCCTTAAACTGAGAAATAAGGGAAGACAGTTGGAAGTGACTGTAATCTTCTTGTCTGGCTTTAGTACACAGGAGGAGGGCAGTTAAATACATCAAGGCATTGCAAAAGATAAAGGAATATCTGTGGACAGACGGAGAGATGGTATTCAAGTGGGGTATATAATTTGTGAAAGGATTGTGACCAAATGAGTTATCAGTAAAACAATTAACTGAAATGTTTGTCTGAAAATACCAGGAGTCTTGTGAACCAAGTGGGATAATTTAAACTGCTGCTGCCAGCCGTTGCAAGGATGAAGGAATTAAGGATGGATAACAGCTGAAAAATGTATTTGTATTAAAAAGCCCCAACTTATCGAAATAAAACAAATATTAAAAAGAGGCTCAGAACCAGATACCTTCAGAGAAGGAAGGCAAAAGGTGAAGAAAAGAAGTAGCTATATTTAATGCTACTGAATGTAAAAAAGGGAATTGGGGATAGCAGGTAAAATAGTAAAAATTAAGGGTCTAAATTGCTTTAGGGGAAAGACTGTAAAACAATGTGTTCCAGAATACATTTGGCAGTATACTATAGAACCCCCAAATCAGATTTGTACATATTATACATATGTACAAATTTCTGTTATGCCATTAGAAAGAGAAAAACTATGTAAGAGATAAGTCATTACAGAAAATCTAATATGGGAGTAACAGATGAGGTATGCTAGCCAATAAATGTTTTCTCCAGATAATCCCTGACCTGTCTGTTCAGGGATACATTAGGGATTAAAGATGCTGCTTAAAATAGGGATTTGTTAATTAATGAAGATACAGGGAAGGTGAGTTTATAAAATAACATTGACTTGATTTATTTTGAATTGATTCAGCTTAAGATGAAAATAGATAAATAAAAGCAGATTCAAAAATGAGCTGAATTTTTAAGAGATGCTAAAACAAATAGAAAGCATTCATAAATTATCTAAAAAAAAATCTATAGAAATTATGGAAGATTTAATACCAGCTTTTGATGTATTGCACCACCAAAATAATTTATTGTATATTAATACAAAGACAGCACTGGAATAAATCTACTGAGGTACACTTCAATAGCCTAAGCAAAATATGTCAATGCATGTCTATTTTGTCTTCAGTTTAAGTAGGAAGCTGTAAGATCAACAGGACGGTACAAAGCTTATCATAAAACCAAAGGTGTATCCTTAAGTTATAATGACTAGACTATCTCATGGAATCTAATTTCCACCTGAAACAGTCAGATTTGTCATTCATTCTGAGCTATTATGTTCTCAGAGAACATATGGTTGGTTTGTTTTTTTTTTTTCTTTTTCTTTGTCCAGTTTTTAGTATGAATTTTTGCTGGATAAAGCAAATGCTTAGCTCTCTTTGCTGGAAACCATCTATGACTATTAAGTGTAAGATCTACCTAAACTGGAGTTAGCCATAAGAACAAAAGTGTGTTTTAGGAGTTGGATATGGGTAGAAAAATGTGTGTATGTATGGGGTAATTAATGTCTGAAGTGGAGACACATAAATGCTATGAATTATGCAAACATGTGAAAGGAAGAATTATGTGTCAAGGAACAAAGAGGTAAGCCTCAGAGGAAAGGGATCAGAGTGGAAAAATGCTTAAGAAAGAGAGGATGAAAAGTTAGGGTGAAGTTGAGTATTCTTTGAGTTTGAACATTCCCACAAAGGGAAGTAGTAAACTCCTTATTTGTAAAACTTTTCTTTTTCAAAGTAGACTGGCAAAGTACTGGCAAAGCCCTTTGATTTACAGAGTCTGTTTCTTAGTGATCAATCAAGAATGAGTATAGCAGCTAATTGTTGCTGTTGCTTGTTGCTTAAGATCTTAATGAACTTCATTTCTCAATGACATTACATCAGGGCCAACTTTTCCCTGAGGCTTTGAAGTTCATTCTGCAAAATGATAGAGAAATGAACTATTATTAATACTACAAATATCTAGTTTTTTCAGATAAGTTTTGCTACTGCTTAGAATGCCTTGCAGGCTTTTCAAACACTTTAATCAAGTTTTCAGGAACTTGAAAAGCAGTGAGGTTTGGGGAACTACTAAGAAGCCCCCTCAAAATTTCTGCCCATTTTTGTCACTCTTGTAAGAGCAGCATCCACTGTCTAGCAGAACAGAAAAGCTTCAGCTCTAAGAGTGTGTGTGAATCATTCAAAAACTGGTGGTCAGCTAATGGCAACTTCTAGTATTTATCCAGCAGTCCCGTTAGAAAGCAGAGATTGTGCAATGGAGAAGATAGGTTGTGCGTGAGTACCAAATCTGAAGGCATGCTCTCAAAGTTTTCTGTATACTTGTGTAGCTTCTTCTGACTCCACGTGTAGCTATACATGAGGGGAAGGGCTTGGCAGTGTGGATTTGCTTGTGATATAAATGCTGTAAATTCTTTTCCCGTCCTAAATATTTTTTGAGTCTTTATAGTAAATATTTTGTGCATGGAATACAGGCCATCCATCAAAGTAGCAGACTTTGAAACTGTTAAGACTAGCAAGTGTTCATTATTCATGTATTCCTTATCATACATTTGAAATTAATCTGAGCTGCTTTAAGTACATTTATCTCTGATTTTACTAATCTCATTAATTATTGTGGCACAGGTTATGAAATGATTTTAAAACAGCGTGTGCAATGAATTAATCTAACATTCTTCATTGCTGTGTGTTGTAAGATGGCCACAATTTTTTCTCTCAAGTACTGTACTAAATAATGATATGAATTATCTTTATTCTTTATTAACAAGGTCTAATTTTAAAAATATATATTTTTTTAGGAAAGTGAAATCTAGAAGGTTTTTACATCATTTACTCTTTAAGAAAGAGGACTTTTAGGTACATTATTTTCAAGTGCTTCTGTAAGTGCTGAAGTAGGTCAATTTTAACTAATGAACTGAGATTTTTAAGTGCGGCGGACACTTTCCACAGCTACTCTTTTACAGCCTCAATGTTGTCTAAAAAAATACATCCAAACCACTTTCACAGAATTCTGCATTAAAATTTAGAAACCAAATACCTGAAATTTTCAAAAGAATGTGTATCTCTTTAGGAAGCTACATTTCTGCAGGTCCAGCTCCTTTCCTGCCATGCTTGTGTCCTCCCTGGCATTCCCTCTCTGTTTCTCACTTTCTTTTCCCTCTTTCCCTCTCCCCTTTGAATATGTTCTTTTCTGGAACTGAATTATTTTACACTGAACTAATGAAGATAGAGCTGTGGCAGTAGTTTGATCAGCCTGAAAACTAGCTGTAATTCTGGCATCTCAAATTGTGGCAAAAAGTAGACCACCTTTGAAAAATGTAGTGTACAATAGATTATTGCTCAACAAAGGATAAAAGATTTAGTTAGACCATTTTGTGTCCCTTACTCTCAGCTTGTTTTGGTTCATTTTCAAGAAACTCATTCACCTACAGTGGAAGAAACAGAATTAATCCAGTATGTGCTGTGTTAGAGTGGTAACACACAAGGGAGAACCTGGATAACACAGTTTATTTTATTGTGTCTCCCTTTATCAACATCGACCTTCTCTTGAGATAATCAGTACAAGCTGGAGGAAGAATGAACGTTCGCGGGCTGACCTTTGAGGAAGCAAGTCACCCGGAAATGACCATAACTTGGCCAGTCAGCTTGCACATTTTTTCCTTTCTAAACCAACCACCCCCTCCTCCAGTTTTTGGTAACATTGACTTCCCCAGAACCTCCTGTTCAGACACTAATCTTTCCTAATACCTCTCAAACTTGTTATATTACTTTCTGAATAGTCTGTTTAGAATTTGGAAAGGTAGCTCTGACAAAATGTCAGTAAAGTGCCTTAGTGTGAAATGGAGGAACTCATGACTGACTCATTGACCCAGTACTGGACTCTTGTGGAATTAATGGATGCCAGGGGATCAACCTTTTGGGAGGAAAAGAAAGAAAGAAAGAAAGAAAAAGAAATTGAAGCTTTAAAACCTTGAAGTGAATTATACTAGAAAAGTGAAAACGTCTGGGTTGAATTTGATTTCATTGGGAGGCCATAAAATGGTATACCCTTAACAAAACATATTAAACAGAAATGTCAGATTTGATGCAAGTGATGTATAATTATAATAGTGTTAATAGCAATGCTCTATCACCTGAAGACATATTTTTAAAGTTTAATTTCTCAGCAGTTTGGATTTGTCACAGGCTTGTAAATTAGAAAATGCATTTGGGGGATGTTTTCTTATATGAAGGCACAAGACATATAGTACTGTTAACTATACCATGGGGTTTTAGTATAACTGTTAAAATAAACAAGAGATCACATTTACAGACAAGAAATGTCTGTTATAATATTCGTTTTGCTTTTTTATATACACCCTTCAGAAGCTTTACTGCATTGTTCTTCAGGTGAGAAGAGCCAAGCTTCTTGGGTAGTTTGAAAGGCAGCTGACTATTAAATGATAGAAAGCTAACCTGTCTTATTAGAAGTGTGAATGAAAGGGGAGCAGAGGAGGTTACCAGCTGGTGAAATGTCAAGGACAGCTAGACAGAAATTACTGCAAATAGATTTAGATCACTAAAATCCCTATTTTTATTAACTCTTTGAACTCCAGATATTTCTTGTGGTAAGAAATTACCTATGACAGGGAATGTATTCAGAAAGCTTTATTTAGAACATTTAATAGATTTTGGCAAGAGCAATGAAACCAATAACATTTACTGAATAGTGTCAGTTAATGCAAAATTATAGGTCAGCTGAGTTCCATACAATAACACATGCATTTAAAATCTTAATTGGTATGTGAATATTTTAAAAATTCCAGACTTTCAAAAGAACATTGACTTTCTGTGTCTTCTTTCTTTGCATTCCCTCATTTTATGCCTGCTATAACTTCTAGGGGAGCTGCTTTATGGGTTTGTTTGTTTTGATATTTTCTTTCATGTCTTGATTTGCAGTGGCTGACACAATGTATGTATTGTAGGAAAAAAATATTTTGAGATTTGTTTCATGAACGTTCGTAGCTTGAAACCTAAATTTCTCAAAGTCACGGTAGCTTCAAACCAGCACTTCTTTGCACAGACCTGGCTTTACATTTGCACTTTACCACTAGTGCCACTGAAGGTGCAATAGGAGTTGTTAGAAACCTCTTATCAACTATTTTGTCTGTCAAGCAGAAAGCAGACTGAGAGACAGAAGGTCCTCTGTGTCCTATCCCTTGACGTAAATACTATTTCTGAGATACATTTTTCCCCTGCTAATTTTTGAGTCTCCTTGTTCCTATCTACAGGGGGAATTTAACAATGACACTTCTAAAGTATGAAACTGGTGGTTTGTAAAAAGCTGTGTTGCATGACAAATTACACTTTCCTCTGAAATGAATGAAAAATAGCAGATGCTGTCAGAAAAGTATGCAATCTCCATCTCCAGTGTAAAGACTACAAAAGCTGACAAAAACATTTACTTTGGCTTCTGTGTGATGAACATATGACAAAATATGATATGGCCAAAGTATATAAAGAAGTAATTAAGTTATAGACTGTTTAGCAATAATTATGCTAGCTGATTTGGGAAAGTTAGAGGGATATTTTGCATTCCAAAAACAATGGAACAATGTATCGTTGTCCTTAATTTAGACTTTTAGGAGCTTGAAGGCTGTAAATCTGGTAAATAATGCTTTTCAAACATGTAAAAAACAATGCAAAGATAAAACAGTGGGTTTTTTCTCTCTATCTGGGATGGATTGATAGCTAGGATAAGGGAAAATGGACTCAGATTGTATAATGAAGGATTCAGACCAATTGTTTGGTAAAACTTCACCAGATGAAGAACACTGAGACCAGCTGATAGAAGAATTATGGAATTACTCTCAGATTCTGAGTCAAGAGGGTAGGATATCTGTCATAGCTGAACCTCATCTGGAATGGAGGAATGGACACAGTCACCTCTCTAAATATCACCCTGAAACACCTATTTATTTGAGGTATCGGCTTCCTGTCCGTAACAGAAAAAGCATCAAAAGAGTGGCTGCCTCTAGTCATAATCTTTATTAGAATATGAACTGGCACATAACCTGTTTGTAAAACAAAGAAAATCCAAACTCTGGCTGAGAAAAATGTGAATAGGTTTTGAAAATAACTCTAGCCCTTGCTCGTGTTATCTCTTCCTGCATTCTTTTGTGCATTTTTGTAGCTTTCAGTGGCTTCTTAGTTAGCATGATTCTCCCTGGGCCCCAGTTGTCATCTTGTTGTTTCCTCTGAGGTTCACTCCTGTCTACTCCTTCCTTTTCCCAGAAACCTCCTGGGCTCCATCCTTGCTGCCTCACTGTCCTTGCTTAATCCTTCCTCTCTCTGCCTCTCCCAGTTTATACTTCTCTTAGTGAAACATGCTCATGGACCCTGGGGAAGAGAATATTTGCCCTTCTATCCCCAGCCACTGCCTGCCATTGGCATGAGATAGAGGAGACAGCTTCTTCAATTTCTCACAGCAGAATAAACAGTGTACACATAAAAACAAAATTTCTATCATGCATCTCTTTCTTGGCTGTATTTCTATGCTTCTAAGTAGCTAAATACATGAATTTTTAAGTTCATGCATACAGGGTGCCACAGGCTTTCATACTGGGCCTGTGTTTTAGTATATATTAATTCATCCTCTAGAAATGAGAAGGGGATATATTTATCTAAGCTATTTTTAAGTGCTGTGGTTTCTTAGTCTAGTAAATAGTAGAAACAGCAAAATTAAAAGAGGAATATCAAAAGCTATGAAAGAAAATTGAATGGTTAATACAGAGTATGGGAAATATGTAAGTATCTGGGAAAGGTCACATGAGACATGGCTCACATTTCAAGAAAAGGTTCAATTCATGCTAAATTGCACTCAAATAAGCAACATAATTGTAGGCTACAGTAAAAAAAAAATTGAAGATAATTCTGAGACTATAATACAGTGGGTTAGTTAATTTTTTTAAAATACTATGTTTAGTGTTTTTACTTCGAGTGAAAAAATCCTGAAACAACCTACCAGGAGAGGCGTAACTGAAATGATTAGGATTCTAGGGAGAGTGTTATTTGAAGAGGATTTGGAAGTCTGGCACTGGTTAATTTCCAGAGCACAGGAATAAGACAGTTCAAACTAAACATACACAACACAATAAATCTTATAAAGAAAGTTAATCACATACTTTTGTTTATTCTATTTCTATTTATGTTTTCTGCTGTACCAGACAAGGGAACATTAAATTACCCTGAAAGCAAAGAGCAACAAAGATAAACTTACTAAATAGAAATACCATTAAAAATACTCAGTGACTTAAATCCCTTTTTTTCAAGATACCCCAACAGCCAAAAGGTTAGTAGAATTCAGTTAAACATTAGATGTGTCTCTGGGTAGCACAAATCTTTCAGGTATGTTAGATGTAAAAGTCCACAGTTACATGCTATGACATTTAAAACTGAAAAAGGGAATTTAACAAATAACATTTCTTTAATGGAATCATATGACACTGTTGCTGTGACATTGCAGGTTAGTATGCCACTGCATTGAGTAAAAATTGATAGTAATCAAAACTAGTGGTATGTGCTTCAAGGCTTTTATACAAAGTAGAAACAAACTTTGCTAACTTTTTCCTTAATGAATTCTGTTTCACTTGAATATTTGCTTTAAGATTAACTTTGACTATTTGATATTTCTGAGGTTCTTATGAATCTTCCCTTTCTTTAAGGCAATGCTCTTAGTTTGTCAGTGATTTGTGTGGTAACATATGTTGGGTTATGAGTTCTGAGTTAATGATTTGTTGAAGTCCTGAAAGATTTCTGTATAGTTTTCTCCAGCTGTGAGAATCATTCATTGTTCTTTGGGCTCCATTAGAGAAAACCAAAAGGCTTTCTCTGGAACCTGAGATTTAGTGAATCATGTTTTGCGGGAAGGGGATAAGTTTGCTTTTAAAAATACTCTGAATAAATTAGAGGTGTGTATAATAAAATTTAAGTATTAAATTAATATTTTTTCTTTCAACATTATAGGATATTCAGGATTTCTCTTTCATTGGCTTTTTTTTTTTCTCTAGCTGCTATTTTATTATGTACTACATGTAATAATTTAATTATTTTTTTCTGCTTGGAATTGTAGCTTGTTTCATAATGAGTTATTCAGGTTCAGGCATGTCTCACTTGGTTAATGTTTTATACCAGTTAGATACTGATTGGATTAGCATTATAGTCTAACCTATATTAGTATACTATGATGTAAAGAAGTAATTAAATTGCCTTCCTAAACATACTTAAAATTGTAGAAAATACACTTTTTTTTTCTACTTAATAAATTTGAAAGGATGCTTTAACTGCTCTATTCTCTATGGAGTTGGAGATCAGATTTAATTAGATAAGTTTGTGTCTGCTGTGGGATATGTTTTTGCTTTGCACATCTGCAGCCTTTGAAAGGACCACAAAGAGACTCAGATTTCAGGTGCTGTGTCATCAGTTTTGATTGAGTTACACAACTGAATGCCATAATGCTTTTAACAATGTTATTTGGTGAATTTAATCCATATCTGGATATTAGAGAAGAGAAAGCAGGCCTTAAAGCTTTTTTGTTTCTATTGAAGTTCAATACTTAATGCTAAAATAACAGAAACAAAAAGCAATATTCATTATATCAAAATGAATTCCTGTTTAGCTGTCCTGGGAAATAGGAAAAACTTCACACCCTAAGTTACCTATAATTATTATATGTTGCAGTTATTGATCTTTCACATTTTAAGTATGATGTATATCTGTTTGAAAGGCATTTGTTGTACTGATATTTTTCACTCTGTGTATTCTTGAATTTTTCTTACAGTAGAAAAAGATAATTCACCATGTATTATTTTTCATTATATTGGTAATCAACTTAGCACCTTTGCTTATGCAATTAAAGAATGAAAGAAAGATCACAACACTGTTATATCTGCAAATTTTCCCCTTTTACATATTTTTGTTAAATAGTAATTAAGAAATCAAATATATTTTCATATTGAAGGCTCAGCACAAATTTTCTTGTACCTCTTATTCTGAAGTGGTCTCCTTTACTCATATGCACTGCCTTGTCTAAATTTGTGCTTTTCATAAAAACAGATATGGGAAAAACAAAGTTTTTCATTATGCAGAATACGTTTGATTTTAAATCAAAAAAAATGGGTCATAAAATTTCTTTAAAAAAGTGCACAGAAACATAAACAAGACCAGGGATGCTTTAATATGTAGTACAAGAGAGCCTGATCCTGGGAGCACCATTTAGCATCTCTGTTAAATGTGAAGTCTTATTGTGTGTTTTCTCCCTTCTAGGAGTTAATTCCAGAATTTTACTACCTACCCGAGATGTTTGTCAACAGTAATGGATACAATCTAGGAATCAGGGAAGATGAAATTGTTGTGAATGACGTTGATCTCCCTCCATGGGCCAAGAAGCCTGAAGACTTCGTCCGTATCAACAGGATGGTAAGGTGTACTTAAATTTAGTCTAAGGAGTTCCACATTTTAGCAAGCTAACCTAATTCTGTTTTTCATCTCTTTAGAAATAGATTTAGAGAAATAAAATAAAAAAAATGAAGGAGAATTTGCATTCTGTTTGCTTGACAGAACCCTTTATTTTATAGTAGATTTTCCTTCCATGTGCCCAAATTATGGAAAGTTAAATTCAGTTATTTACTCTCTCATGAAAAAGCATCAGACGTGCATGAGCCTGGCAGTACAAGACAGCCTGAAAAATTTATATCTGTTCTTCCACACCATCTTCTACATCAAAAAATAAAAGAATACTATAAATGCTGATATCTTGCAAGCCATCTTGTAGTTGTTATTCACTTGAAGGTATGCACTTCCTGTTCATCAGAGATGAACTGGAAGTGTAGAAATGTGAACATAAGCAAACAACTGCAGTCTTTGAAGAAATTCTGAAAAAGAACTTCTCTGATGTAAATCATCATGGGACCTTCAGAATTTAAGCAGAAAGAACATTTCTGATGTAAGATTTTTTTAAAAAATTTTGATAGACAATTATTTTATAATAGAAAAAAATAATACATGTGTATGCTTTTAGTAATGTTTAGGAACAGCAAGGTATATTTAGATGTTTTGGCCAGCAATACTTCAATTTGTGGTTTTGTTGTGGAAATAGTTCTTCCTTAAAATGCATATTGCTTGTCTTTCAGGACTATGGTTGCAGTAAGATGTGGGTTTCCATGCAGTTGCTGAACTGTTCAGTTTATACATTACTCCCAATAGTGCTTTTGTGGTAGCATTGCAAATCGAGCTGTGTTGATTTGTTGGGGGGTTTTTTCTGATCAGTTTGGTAATTTAATTTTAAGAACTGTCTATTTAAAGAAAATTGTTCTTCAGTAGTTGATAGAAAAAAAAATAGTTCTATGAAGTTCAAGAGAATAGAATATTGTAAAAACAAACCTATTCCTAAATGTAGATGATTTAGAAGTGTCCTCCATTTAGAATAAGTGGTTTGGCATATGTACAACAGTCTCTTAAGGAAGTGATGGCAACCTCATCACTTGAGACATATGAAATGTACTACACAAACCAGAAGAAATGTATTCTGTCATTGATAGATTAGTCTGTCATTGACAGGAAGAGGCTGAACAACGTTTCTTGACTGTTTTCTCTTATACCGCATATATTGGAAAATTCTTTTTAAAAACAAGTAATTGTCACAGCTGATGAAAAGAAGTTCAAGTGCAATTTTGCAAGAAAAGAAGGAGGTGTACTGAAAGGATCACTGGAGTACATTAGAATTCTCAAGTGTGGGATGTGCAGTCACAGGTCGGTGTCTCTGAAGTGCCCCTGTTGCTGCACAGAGCCCTTTTTTGAGTTGTGGTTGTGGCTAAACCCAAACTGAGCCCAGGTGTAAGCACACTAAAGTCAACCTAGAGGTTTAGTTTTGACATCTGAAAGAACAAAAGTGTGAAAATGGAGAAGGAAGCTGCCACCTATTAGGGGATATAATGAGTGATGCTTATTAAGGACTTCCATTCTTAAATTTTGTAAAGAATCTTCCTTTTATCTTAAACTGCATTTTATTAATCTTATCTTCCACAATGTTGGAATTATTACTAGGAGGATAAAAGGCACTATAAGAGTGCATAAGAGATAAGATAGAGTGCATAGAGAGAAGAGATCATTTGAAAAAATCTTAAGCTTATTTTGTTTCCCTCGTGCAATTCCTGCTTTTAGAAAGTAGCGTAGCAGCTCTCCACTGAAAAGTTTTGTGCTGTTGAAGAAAACAGCTGCTTACAAGAATTTAGAATGTAGCATTTAGGCTTCCTTAGGGCTGCAGGACTTGATAGTGAGGTAATGACTAATTCCACATGTGTGTAAGTATGCTCAAACTGCCAGGAGACAGACAAACTGATGTTAAGACTGGAGAGATATCATAATTAAAGTACATAATTGAGTATTTCGCAGATTCTAAAATCACAAATTGTCACCCATTTGTATCAGACCCTCCCTCTACTGTTTTCCAGCTCTTTCCTCACAGATGTGAGGATGCCATTTTTGTACAGTTTTGCCAAGAGGCAGTTTCTGCATGGCCTTTATTCACCCCATCATCTACTTTAAGCAAGAGCATGAGCTGTAGCTAAAATTCGTCCCTACATAGATACATGCTATCTTCAAATGAGCAGTCAGGAAGCTTGCAAATGATAATAAAGTTAGGAACTGCCTACAAAACAGAAGAAAGAGGCATAGATTTATTTTTTAAATGCAGAAAATAGACTGAAAATCACCTTGAGTGGAAAGAATTGAAGATAATAAGAGGCAGAAGTCTGGGGAAAAAAAAACAGTACCAAAAATAGAGCAGTAGTAAGGTAGGGGTGACAATGAACAGCAATTAGATTAGATAAAACTCTGTAATTCTATATCCACCAGAAGTAAATGTATTTTGATGCCATCTATAGAGAATAATTACATTACAGAGGATGTAAAAAGTTGTACCTATCTATAGTCCTTTCGAGACTGCACCTGGAATATTGTATTCATTTCTGGGTGACTGGAAAACAGAAGCATTCACATTTGGATGGAGTTCAGAGGATAAATGTAAAGTGAATAACTTTGGGAGTTTAAAGAGCATGATATATGCATAGTATTTTACAAAGCTCATTATGAAGAGCAAGTAGCTAAAGAAGGATAATCCTTTTCATGAAAATGCAGATAGTATGTGTAATAAGAAGTAATGGAATTACATTTTGAAAATATAATAATTTGAATGTGTAATAATTTTTCTGAAAAACTTCCTCACGTAAGGTTTTATTAACACATACAACAAACTGCCAGTACCCTGTCTTTTTGGTCACTAAAATGAAACTGGTCTAAGGAACAAATACAAAGGGATTGGAAACTTTGACATTCCCTACCTAATGTCTGATTCCATTATTTGAACCGGCCAGCAGATGTATTATTCACTTAGGTCATCCTCAGGCCAGGCTTTGGCTGTTATACAAGAATCTATCTTGTGGAAAAAAAATAGCCTGGGTGTGATGCTAACGTGTAAAACACAGCCAGCTTGTGCAAGCCTGGAATTTCTACAGCAACTTAGCAAAGCAAATAGAGAATATGTTTACAGAAAACAAAGGAATATTTCAAGGAATAGTTATCCTGATCCCTTATCTAATAAAATCAGCAGTAGTAATTTCATTTCAGTGGGAAGAATCTTATTTGCTAGTGCATAAAATGCAATGGGATCTTTTTTCCCTAGCTGATGCTGTTTTCTTATGTTAATTTTTTTTTTTTTTTGGTACTTTCTGCAGGCATATATTATGTGCAATTTTATGTGGGCGTAAATACAAATCCTTATATGCTACTTGCACATTTATGAATGTATGCATTTTCTTTAATTAACAGCAAGAATATCATCATTTCATCCTGATACTTAGAAAGAAAACACAGAACAGCCTAGGAAACATCACAGAGGCACAGTGTCATAAATCAGCACAATTTAACCAAACTGGTTAACAAGCTTTACTAAAATTCTGTGCAAATGAATAAATAGCAGGCAGGGGTTTTATATTTTTATATTGTATAATTTGATTGTATAGTATAATTTGGTTGTTTTACACTTCAAACTAAACAGAAGTGAAAGTAGAAATGTTTTTTCATCAAAAGAGATTCCTTTAAACTTGTGAAAATTAGACTTATTGTAAAGACTGGAAAAGACAGTCAAGTTACTTTTAAGACCTATCTTCAACATTTGATATATACATCAGGGATTGTTGTAGCAGTTTTATTTATCCATACAAAGCTAGACTGATTACTATGGAGTTACTCATGAAACATTAATAAAGCACTATGTTCAATGCTAACATGATTATGGTCTGACCTCAGCAACGGTACAAAGGACAGAGGCAGAAAGTGTCCCTGATAACATTACCCTAATGCTGGGCTCATCAATCATAATCTCCCAGCTTACCAAGGAAAAAAAAAAAAAAAATCCACGCATAAAACCTTCCACAGATGTGCATCTGTAGTCCTACTCAGCCTCTCAGTCCCCACAGACTCAGAGCAGTCCAGGAGCCAGAAATAGAACAGACTCAGTCAGTAAGTCAAGCATGTTAAATCAAGGCAGGGAACACCACTGTGAAACACTGAAGCACAGCTTTTATTATAAGCATTCTTTAGTTTTGAAACAAAAGATACAAGATTGTGTAATTCAAAGTTAATTATAATGATATTTTAATTATGGCTTATGCACATATTAAATTACAAATTGCAGTGCTGAGTAAAATGTATTCACTATAAATTATATTTTTGAGAGACTAAACAATGTCTTGTTTTTGTTACACATATTTTGTTCCTATTACATAACTGTTACTGAGATTGAATTTTCTTTCTGTCTCTGAAATGATTTATTTGCACTCCTCTGCTGCCAACTGCATTTTTGTACCATTCCCTGTCTATTCAGAAGCATGCATAAAACTTCATAATTAAAAAGCTTCTTGAATAGTCATTAGAAATATCTAGTATGAAATCTCTGTGCTATGAGAATCTGGAAGATCTTTTCCTCCTAGATCTTTTCCTCCTCACCAATCAGCAGCAGCAGACATTTCTTTTCCACCAGATAAGCAGTAGATAAGACTTGATATAACTTCCTCAAAAGTAGCTTTGATTGTATTTTTTGTATTGCCAAGGTTATGCAATTAAAACTTACACTGCCAAAAGGGGTTTCAATGTACTTCAGATTTTTCAATTACTTTAATCAGTGATTTTTTTTAACTTCCTATACTGCTGAAGAATCTTATTTATATAATGAAGATGCTTACATAAAGGATCAGTTTCTCTGCAGACATCCTGAATAACCCAAATCTATATAACATACTTCTGTGTCTCTTCTATTAAAATATTATTTTTCTTAAAAGAACATAACCAAGGTGAGATAGCAGTATTTCCTGAAATATTTCATAAGGAGAGTCAAAGATTTCACTTGGATAGTCAGTGCAAGGAATAGTAACTGAGGAAGAGAAATATTTGGTGGAGAAAATCTGCAATGGCTGCAGAGGAGCATGGAAATGAGGGGAGAGGAGAGAAGCCCAGCTCACAGGCTGAAATAGCTGATGATCTGTTTTTGAGCAGATCTGTAAAATGAAACTGTCAGAATAATTATAAGAAAATATCTTTAAATATGTTACATATCATTTAATAGCAACATGGAAAACTTTTTGGAGTGAGTGACAGCATATGGATATGGAGGGCAAGTCAGCAAGGCAGGAACTACAGAAAGAGAAGGTGCAACCATGGTCCAGACAAGAGGCAGCATCAGAGATTTCCACTTCTCCAGTGACAAAAAATGCCTGGATAGCATATTTTATAAATCCGGAACTTCTGATATTTTACACAGCACACGGTCTGTATTATGATAAAAACCGCTGCTTCCTACTGATGTGCTGTGAAAAATACTTCTAATATCAAACTGGAATGAGTATAAAGGAAAGCGTGCAGTGTTCATAAAGGTCATAAAGAGCTATAGTGAGAAGTAATTTGGTTTATAATAACTTTATTTAGTTTTAAAATCAACTTACTAATACCTCTTTCTATTTTAAAACAGCTATAGGTCAGATTTTCAGCCCATGGAATATGTACACGTACACTTGCCTGCAAATACGCAAAACCCACAAAATATGTATACACTAGATAATAGTGTATATATAATTAGTGTATGTATATATATATATATATAATAATAATGCTTGCAATTTACCTATTAGCAATAAAAGTCACTCCAATAGAAACAGTACTGGAACCTTCCTTAAAACAAAACCCATGAAAAAAACTTGACTGGAATGTTGCTGCTTGAAAATGACTAATAACTGTTCAAACAAGTTCATTTTGGGAGTGCTTGAATAAAACTTTGTTTTGTGTACATTTTAATTGTGATAGATAACAAGATGGATGTTGGCTGGTGTTTAACTTTAAGAATCTTTAAAAAAATACTATATAATTATAAAAATACATAATTATATAAGTAATAATTATTATTATTTTAGAAAAGTTTTCTATAGCTCGTATTTAAAAATGCTCATAAAATTAAAGTCCTCAATTTAATTTAAATCCAAAGTGCTGATTTTTATGGCCATCATTTTATGGCCTATTTTAAGGATATTATTGTTATCTTTTTCTGTATGTTTTTCCTACTGTATCTACAAATTATCTTTTATACAGAAAATTCCCTCACCCTATTCCCTACTGAGCATTGCATATTCTTGAGAAACCAAACGATGTACCATTGACAGTGAGCAGCTCATAAATTTTCAGGAGGCACTTACTTGGACGGGCAGTAGCCTGTGCATTAGAGCAAATTAGGGAGAGGATTCTGCAAGACTAGCTTTGCAAAAGTACTTGGAAGAAACACCCGCAAACCAGGTCAGACCTAATACAAGCAGCTTTCCCGCGCCTAAAATAAATCCAGATTATAAAGCCTTGACCCACTGAGGGTGAGGTGGGACTTTATAGCATTTTGGTAGCCCTTTCTTGAGGGCATCTTTCCTGTTTTTTATGGCTGGTGTCATGCCCCACAGGATGCCCTGACTGGGAGGCCATGAACATCACACAGTACCCATTTCATCCTGCAACTGGAGGCTGCATCATCCTGGAGCTGTGAGGTGCTAAGGCCATGAAGAGCCATTCTTCTTCACAGCTCTGGCTCCTCTCTCCACCTTCTACTCTGGTCCTTTACCTAAATCCTGCACCTCACCAGTGTTACACCACTCTTCTGAAATATATAGTTCAAAATAATTACATTCCCTTGCTATAAATGTCCTCAGTTTCTTCAAGAAACTAAGGTTATTCCCCAAGGAATTAAGGACCATTATACCTGTAAGCACAGTACAATAAATCTGTTTAAATAATTGGAGACAAAGACATGGCATGCAGCTGTTAAAAAGCAGCTCATTTATTAAGTTATTAAATAACCATATTAAATAACCATGTGAAATAGAAGTTCTCCAAACCTGCCAGGGTCAATAAAACCTTCTCTAGAATGAAAATCTGATGAGTAAGGGCTGGTCATGTAAGTGGAAACTGCCTTAGGGAAATATAACATATATGTTCAACTCTCTTAACTCTTCTAACTTGAAAGGCTGAAAAAAGTGCAATCCCCCTCATGAACAAGAGTGACAAACTGGCAACAATGGACAAGGTACTTTTTACCTTAGCCTTCAATGGCAACCTCTCTTCTCACACCTCCCGAGTGATTGGACTGTAAACTGGGGAATGAGGGAGAAAAGTCCCTCCCACTTTAAGAGAAGATCATTTGTGGCCACCTGAGGAACCTGAACATGCATCTATGGCACCTGATGAGTTGCATCCCAGAGAGGTCAGCTGAGGGAATCAGCTGATCTAGTTGTCAAGCCACTCTCCATGAAATGTCATGGCAATCAGGAGATTGCCCTGGTGATTGGAAAGGGGACAATATTGCTCCCATTTTTAAAAAGGGTAGAAAAGGGGACCCTGGAAACTATTGACCACCTCTGTGCCTGGGAAGGCCATGGAACAGATCCTTCTAGAAGCTGTGGTAAGGCACATGGAGGGCAGGGAGGTGATTCAGGACAGCCAACAAAACTTCCCCAAGGGAAAGTCCTTTCTGACCAAGCAAGTGGTCTTCCATGATGGAGTGACTGCATCAGTGGACAAGGGAACAATTTCAGGTATCATCTGTCTGGATTTGTTTAAGGGTTTTGATATGGTCCTTTGCAACATCCTTCTCTCTAAACTGGTGAGAGATGGATTTGATGGTTGGACTGTTCAGTGGATAAGGAATTGATTGGACAGTTGCGTCGGTCAGTGTCTGCATAGACATCAGTGGTGGTCTGCACTGGCACCAGTACCATTTAATATCTTCAACAAGGACATAGAAGGATCGAGTGCACCCTCATCAGAATTGCAGCTGGTCCCAAGCAGAGTGGTCTGATTGACACACCTGAGGGCTGGGATATCAACCAGAGGGACCAGAAGAAGTATGAGAAGTGGCACATGGGAATCTCATGAGGCTCAACAAGACCAAGTACAAGGTGCTGTGCCTGGATCAGGGCAACCCCCAGTATCCACACAGGCTGGGGGATGAACAGATGGAGAGCAGCCCTGCCAAGCAGGGCATGGGGATGCTGGTGGCTGAGAGACTGGACATGAGCCAATAAAGTCTGCCTGCAGGTTGGAAGGCCAACTTCACCCTGGGCTACATTAACAGCCCAGGTCGAGCAGCAGGTCAAGGGAGATGTTCCTGCCCTTCTGCTCTGCTCTACAGAGACCCCACCTGGAGTGACGCATCCAGCTCTGGGGCCCTCGGGAAGGACATGGACCTGTTAGAGTGAGTCCTCAGGAGGGTCACAAAGATGACAGGGGTCTGGATTTTCTCTCTTATGAAGACAAGGCTGAGAGAGCTGGGCTTGTCCAGCCTTAAGAAGACTCTGGGGAGACCTTACTGTGACCTTTCAGTACTTAAAGGGGCCTATGAGAAAGATGGGGATAAACTTTTTAGAAGAACTTGTTGAGATATGGAAGTGGGCAATGGCTTTAAATGAAAAGAAGACAGATCAGACAAGATATACTTAAGAAATGTTTTTATTGTCAGGGTGGTGAAACACTGGACAAAGTTTCCCAGAGATGGGATGAATATTTCATCTCTGGCAGCATTCAAGGTCAGGCAGGACAAGGCTCTGAGCAGCCTGAAGTATTTGAAGATGTCCCTGTTCATTGCAGTGGGGTTGGACTAAATGACCTTTTCAGGTCCCTTCCAACTCAAACTGTGCACCGGTTCCATGTTTTTGTGATTCTAACACCAGTGAGAGGATGTTAGATGAGAAAAGTGTGAAATATGCTCATTTAAACCAAGCATCGGCTTTTTTCAAAGGTATTGTCTGACCTTTGAGTAATCAAAAGTTCTGTTGTTTTCCTGAAATGCTCTTTATATTCCAGAAATAAAAATGCTAATTTTATTAATGAAATGCCTAATAATTATTTTTGTTTATTACATTTTAATAAATAAACAGTATATACAGATCAAAAGAAACTTGAAACATGCAGAGTTCCCTGGCTCAAGAGAACTCTGATTTACATTGCTGTAAATTGATTTGAGGTGGATGCTAGAAAGATAGCTGGCTTTAAATTCTAAATTCTTAAAAAACCTTATTACATACAAAAGGAACATTAAAAATGGAGCATTTAAAAGTAAGGAAGTGCTTTGCTTTATTGGTTGTTGCTGTGGCATACTTAATTTTATCTTTGCATGCTAGCATCCTGCACGCTAATTGAGGTAAAAGTCCTATGGAAAAGATTATATGGAATGATGTAGTTGCTGACTGTATCATGTCGCATGCACACAGTACAATATCATTGAGGATATGACATTTTAAAATGATTTGTTGAGAGGCATGCTCTGAAACTAAATAGTATTTGTTTAATTGTATTTAGTATTAAGCCATGTTAATACTATTTTAATAATGATGCATTATGCATATGATGGCTTCTGATTTTGAAAAGGAAACAGCGAAATTTTGTCTGGTTGTCTGCAACATTTCTTTATAGCTTTTTATGGTATGCTCAACTTAAGCCCTTGAAAACTGAGCTACATGTCAGCTCTTAAGCCTGAGTCTTCCCATCCATTCTCATCAGAGATAATAGTCACTAGTTTTGACAGAAAAGGGTCCAGTTTTCCACCAAAGCACAGAAAGTTCCTTTTCCATGAGGAGCATTACAGGGGAAATCTCTGAGGAATGACTGCATGGTGACCCAGGCATGGTTTGCCTTGTCTGTGGCTATTCCTGTTTGGGGGGTGGTGAGGAGGAGGCTGCTGCCTGTAAACAGATATCAGGTACTTCAGTGCCTGATGATTAGTTCTGAAGCACCCTTCATTTGATATAAATAAACAAAATAAATAATCTTTTCCCAAAGTTTATCAGCTTGTAAAATCTGAAATTTTCTCAGGAAAACATGAAACTCTGTTATAGCTGGGAAGTGTTTTGCTGAGTAGTGGCACTGTGATAAAAACAATGGAGGAATTTCCAATTTAGATTTAAGACTAATTATAACTAGCTTGAAAATTATTTGGAAGACTGGTTTTTAGAATTCTCTTTCCCATTTCCATATTTATTTTTTTTTTGACAATTTACCTAACCTACTTGAAAAGCCCAGAAATCATTAAAATACTTGCAGCTAGGAGAAACCCAGTAGCTGAGACAAAAATTAGCATGATATAAAGGTGGAGGAAAAAGAGAATATCCTTTTACTGCTTGTCTCAGTAGAATAAGTTAAACTTTTTAATGTTTGAAAAATTTCAAATTTATCAAATAAGCCTGAAGAGAACATGTAATGATGCCTGCTATGTTTTCTCAGTTGATTCCTAATCCTGAATTTCACTTGCAGGCCCTGGAAAGCGAGTTTGTATCATGTCAGCTTCATCAGTGGATTGACCTTATATTTGGCTACAAGCAACGAGGACCAGAAGCTGTGCGTGCACTCAACGTTTTCCACTACCTAACATATGAAGGCTCTGTGAACCTGGACAGTATCACTGATCCTGTCCTCAGGGAGGTAGGTGTTTACTGTCATTTCATGCTAAAAACTGCTGTCATCTCACAAGAAATGGTACTTTTTCCATCTTTCACTGCTGGAGAAAATGGATGTGTTTGACTTGATTCAGAATTTAGGCCCCAGGTGATTTCAGAAGCAAGTATGAATGAACTATCAATAAAACAAATGAACCTAATAGATTTAATATTCAGTTATGGTGTAGGAAATGATAATGGAATGTATAATCTTTAATATAGCGTCTGCTATGTTTTATAATTTACTTGTATTAAGTTCAGTTGGAACCAAAAAATTGGAAAAGAACCCTGGATCATAGTCACAGAGGAAAAAAATCTAACATTTACAGTCAGATGATGTTAGTGAGACTGTGGCTGAAAAAGATATATTTTCTAGAGTGACTGCAGCAAATATATAAACTACTTTTGATCACATAAAGTATAATCAAACTGTTACCAAAATAGAAAATGTTTGCTATTTGTTTTGCATTTAAGTAATTATGTTATATATATGTATGGATTATATATATATATATGTATAGATTATATATATATATATATATATATATACAATTTCAAATATATACAAGTGAGTGTTTTAAATTAATCAGTAATTTTTTAAAAAAAAATGTTCTAGATACCCTGGTATGTTTCCTTCCAATGACTGTATTTGTTTTCACTAAGACTAATAATTTTAATGACGGTTTTCTAGTACCTATTCATTTGCATGATGATTTTCTACTACCATTCATTTGTTGGCTAAAACAATTGAAATTTGATGAAAAGTGTGAGGAAGCAACAGCTGCTAGATGAGTACTGCTGTGATGAAGCTCTACACACAATCTTCCATTCCCCCAGATAGCTGCCATCTGCTGTATGCAAAACAGTAATAATGTACATTGCCAGCCAATGGGGTTTTGTTTGTTTGTTTGTTTCCAATCTTGGACACAGAAATTTGCAGATTTCAGAACGAAGTAGATTCTAGAAAGCATTCATTCAGCTAACTACTGAGTTTTGTCATTTTTGGTTTTTTGTTTTTTTTTTTTGTTTTTTAGCAGTGCATTGATGTATTCTGTTACATTTTGTGATTTTTTGGGAGCAGAACTAAAAAAACATTCAGACCTCAGGCTTCCTAGAACTGGATTTTCACTGCATGCACTGCAAAGCTTAGATTTTCTAAACAATTAATATTTCCTTAGTTTTAAGATTGGCTAGAATTGCCTCAAATATTTAATATTGACATCTACGTAATAATTTTCTGGATTTAAAATTTTGAGCATGAGAAGAGCCATGCTCTTCTAGAGATAAGAAGAAACAATGTTTTTTAAAGTATAGAACAGGTGTCAAGCACCATGACTACAAGGGATTTGCATGGCTTAGGGTCCAGATCTGCATGGGCAGACTTCTATGTCTTGACTTTTAGGGTCTACTCCCACAGGGCAGCTTGTAGGATTGAGGTCTATCTGTCTGTCTGTCTGTGCACCTTATCTAACATTTTGTGACATGATGAGACTTCAGCTCTCCTGGGGCTCTACTTGCATGCATAACTTGTCATCAGAAATTTAAGAAAATTCATGGAGACGTTTTTGTTCACTCACTTGTAAATCTAACCCACTCCCTTTAAGTGAATGACACATAAACCTCTTCTTAGGCAATTTTCACCATGTAAATCTAGAAGCACAAATTAATCTTGATTGCAACAAGTAAGATTTGTACATAAAATTCATTGTTAGCAATGAGAAGGCAAAATGACCAGAAAAAAAAAATCTTCCTTATTTTTGTTACATATGGATAATAAAATTGTATGCAACCATTTGAAAATCATATGCTATTTCCTCCCAGAGATCTCAGGAGTCTTGATTTTTGGTTTGATTTTTGGTCATAAGAAAGTTTAAAAATACTTTTAATTAATTTTTAATCAGAATTTATAGTACATGTTTAAATATAGATAGACTTAGACCTGCTTTCTGTCTTCCTGGGCTCTGTTTATGAAACTAGCAGACATTCTCTGACCAACAATAAAGCATTTGACATCTTGATGATATAGAAGATCATGTATTTGATGGTATTTTCTGTTATGAATATATATGATGGGGTTTTTGCTTTTTTGTTGTTCGATTTGTGCTTGTTTGAGTTTGTTTGACTTTATTCTGGCTTTTGGTAAATATTCCAGAAAATAAATTTAAAGCAAAAATATATTTAAAAGCCTCTGAAGACCCCTTGTAAATACAGAAATTAAGGATAGAAACACTAGTATCTTTAAAATAGTGAAAAGAGTTGTTTGTCGTATTTTACAGTGGCAAGTGGTGGTATCTGGCATTTTATTTTAGAAACATTCCAGTTTAGAATTAATTGCACCCTGCAGTTATCTGGGAAAACGCATCTCTCAATATCCAAATGCTCTTGATATTTATTTTGTAAATAAACTAAAATATTGTGGTCCTGTGTCAGAGAAGATGGTGAATGTTCTCAGTAGATGGCTGTAAAATAAGCCAATCAATAATACAACCTTATTGACAGCAGCCATTATCAGACCAGTGGGCTCAAGTATGGCAGTAACAGCGGCCATAACTAACTCCATATTGAACTGAGTCCCAGCTGAATCTCTCCAGTGAAATAAGTCTCCAAATAAAAAATACCCTCCCATTCTGAGCTGATTGAAAGACATAATTTTAAAAGGTGGAGCCCTGTGGCCTGTTTATGCTGTACCTTGGCCCTTCCACGTTCACCCTTTGCTTGAGCACCTCACTTAACCACTAAAAAATATGATCTTAGCTTTCTGTGAAGAACATTAAAGTTACTTCTGTAGTCATCTATCTAGAAAAAATATTCAGCAGTGGAATAACTGATCCCTGCCATTTCTTACATCTCTCATATGCTTTGGGAGCTGTCTAAGAAATCTCTACTGTTTAACATTGGAGAAATGGCCATCCTGTGTATTTGTTCTTTGCAGATCTATTTAATTGCAGATTTTCCATCTGACTTCCTTTCTTCATTTTCTATAAAGAAAATTCCTAATGATAGAAACCATAATACTGGGATAGCATTAAGCTTTACATTACTTCAGTTTATGAAATCACATACAGCTGCCTCTGTAATACCTCTTTGGCAACTTAAGGTCTGCACTGGATGGGTTAAATAAACTGGTTTCATTTCAACATACTGAATTTGATTTTTTCAAACAACTTCAGAATTGCTGATACCACAAAAAATGATTGGTCATGATGACTTACCTCAAGTTCTTACGAAGGCAACAGGAAAATCCTGATTTACATGCTCCATGGAATAAAAATATAAAATTGAATTTCATGGTTTCAATCTTTTATGATTAGAAATTGGTAAATTCTCCAGTTCTATCAGGTGTAATGCTCTCTAAGTCACATATTGCAAAATGATTCTCATATTGTAATGAGGAGGAAAAAACAAAATAAAAGAAACATTTTCCAGGCCCTAATCCTTTTTTTTTTTTTTTTTTTACTTCAACCTTTTTTAAAGTAAAAGTAAAAGCAGTGAGGTGGAGAGGTGGAAGCTGAAACTTGAACAGCTTAAGGATATTGATTCATTCTCACTTGACAGGTGGAATAATGGTTGCAGCACTAACCACAGCAATTACAGCATTAAAATGTCAAGAAATTAGAGGTCAGAATAACAGATAATTTTCTTCCTTTTGTCAGATTAAAAATTGACATTCTTTGACAGCACAGGATTTCTGGCTGAGAAAATTATGACAGTTTAACTCATCTTGTACTTGTAAGGCAGTAATTGATAATGAACTTTACCATGACAGTCTTCTCCTGTGGAGAAACATGACAGAACATCCCTGGTACAAAGCCTGTATCTCTTTTTAATATGTAAACAGTAGTTATATTGGACATTAGATGTTATTTGGAATTGTCTTTACTGTTAGTTTACATCATAATCCAAATCCATTTCCACTAGATAGACTCGGCTGACTTCAGGGAATTGATGCTGAGAATGCTAATACAGAAAGAGCAATATAGGAAATATGGTTTATTTATAGTGCTTTGGTGCCACGGGTCCACTTCTTTGGTAGAATATAATTCCTCCCCTGGTTTCTTCCAGAATATCTGTAAATTTTAGGAGCCCCTTTCTTCCCCAGACACCTGGAAATGGGGGCACTCAAAAACCCATTGAGTTGTGCTTTTTTGAGTTAGGAACCTGTATAACACAAAGTGCTGTGGCTGAAAGGAAACAAAACAGCCATACTGGCCACTAGAAAATGCAATAGATGAGACAAAATTATTTTTATTTATTACTGTCTTAATTTAATGCCCTGTAGATGAAAATAATTAAGTGGACAATTTAGTGTATAAAAGGCTAATCACATGTAGTACTGAAAACACATCTATTTGCAGAAAAGTAATATTTGGGGGTTTTTGATTTTTGGGTTTGTTTGGCTTTTGGGGTTTTTTTTAATCATAGGCAGATCTCTGCTTATTTATTTTTTTTCACTTTCACCTAGTTTGTGGTTAGAAATATTTTGAAAAAGAACATTTCATCTTTCAGTTTGCTTTGGACTTAAAGCTAACTTTGTATCAGCCGTGTGTTGAGCTGCAAATCCAGCTTAGCCATTCAGTACAATGACTTCCCTGTGACTGTTGCATCTTCACCATTTGCTTGCATCTCCCCAGTCCATCAGGAATTATTGCAAGAGTGTAGTAAAGCAAGGCAGTGTGAACCTAGTAGGCTCAGATATTTCTCCCGAGCACCTGTCAAGATACCTGAGCATACTTGCAACTCACACAGCAAATTGAAAAATTATTAAAATTGCTAGTGTTTGACAGGCAGTTGCTGTGCCCATAAACTAATCCTGGTAGGACAGTTTTTCTGGCAGCTAACAGAGCATATGGCCTATGCAATATTTATTTCTTTGGTGATGACTTGATATTTAGCATATTTAAATAATTTGAAAAGTCATAATGATGTGGTGTTCTTGCAGTGCTTTTCAGCTACCCTCATTTCTGGGTCATATTTTTTCTCTTCTATTTTCTTCTGTTATCTCTTTCTTTGATCTGACAGGAATAACAAAGCATCCCTCTGGATCTGCTATAGTGAAATATGCCCACAGGAAGCAGAGTAGATCACATCAGTTTTCACTTCTTTTTTTTTCTCTTTTTTTTTTTTCCCCTCCTTGCTGAAACACTTTTTGCTACTACAGAGGGCTGACATGATAGGGCTGTCAAGACTCAGCAAGATAGATATATCTTTAACAAAGGGAGCTGGAGTGCTAGCCCTTCCCCAGTGACTGAACCTGGCAAATTTATGAGGAAAAAATTAACACACTGTTCTAATAGCACTATATAACACTTGCAAGGTAGTGCCAGCCCTTGCCACCAAGCGCTTGCTCTTCCTTTCTCTCAGAGTTATTCCTATTTATTCTGATTTCATTTTTAACTTGTAAAGATATTTTTTCTTCTGGGAGCTGTTTCTTTGATGTGACAAGAATATCAAAACCACCCCTATGGATCTGCTTGATTGAATTGTACCCACAGCACTGGCCACTTATATGTTCACTTGTATTTAATTGCCTCCATACAAGGGATGGTCTTTGCTTCCTTTCTAGGAGCAGTCCTGCTTAAGCGTGAATATGGATAGTGGTGAAATTAGTTGGAAGCTGCATGTAGTATCAATATCTGCTTTTTTCATAGTTGGGTTAAGGAATTCAAGTAAAAGCTGTCATCAAAGTAGAAATAATTTTCCTGTATGCTAAGGGGCCTATTCTTCTCTAAGAAATGTGTATTGAATTCTGCTGACTTTTGTCAAGAAATCTACTTCTTATTCCCAAATAATGTTTTTCCTAGACATAGAGAACAAGGAATTTTTTTTCCAAATTTAAACTAGTTTTGGGGGAAAAAAAATCTTTATTATTTTGAACTATTTTTGGCCTGTGTGTTTCATTGCATTATGAGATTATCTACAGAATATTAATGGATTTTTTTAATGTTGCACTCTGGGAACATGTATAGATATAATATAATAATTTGTATGTCCTTCTTGTGAGTTTCAGAGCTCTGTATCATTCTCTAAGTAGAAAAGGAAGAGTTTTTATTTGCTGTTACTTTGTTATGATAACCCTCTGTCGATCAAGAAGCAAAACACAGGGACTTTTTGAGGATAAGATATTTACTTCTGTAGGTAAAGATTCCTGTAGAAGACACAAAATATAGGAAAATACATATTAAATAAGAATATTCAATGAAGAATTAATATAAATTGCATGAGGTCAGTTACCACACAATAATTGCCCAATGTATAGACTTCTACTTGGATAATAATGTGTACACTTCCATATGTTGTTCAGAGGAAAGGGCTTTCAGAAGGTACTTGCTTCAGAACAACCAAAACATTTTAATTATGCATCCAATTTAACTATGAAATTACTTTTTGGGAGGACCTACCTACCCTAAGTAACACAAGCCACCTATGACAAGGAGTCAAGAATCATATTCTGATCCATAGGACTCCATGTTTAAAAACATCCTTCTACCATTGTTCAAAACAATTATCCATGGTTAGATTAATGATTGGTTGTGATGTCTTCAGTTAATGAATATATTAGAGATGAGAAAAAGTCAGTATTTCAAAGAATCTGTGATGATCTGAATTCATGAGCATTCCTGGATCATGCTGTTACATGTTTGTGGGAATTCAGAACCTTTTCAGAATCAAGAAAAGACACAGTCAAAATAAAACAAATGGCACTTGTTTGTGGCATACCAGTGGGGTTTTTGTTCAAAATCGCCTATTAGAAGGTTTGGGATTTGTTTATTATTTATTATACATGTGATTAAAATGTTCTTTATCCAGGCAGAGCTAAGCACTGCCTCTAAACGAACACCACCAGCTTTACACTGAGCATTCAAATGGAAGAGCTGATGGTAACTTATTGAGCTGATGAGACTTGAATCAGCCCATTTATTACATATTTCAGATCATTCATACATCAAAGGAATACTGCAGTGAGTTTGTAAATAACCCATATTCCAGAAAATACCTTCTAATACTTCTGCCTACATGAAGTATTATTTGGAATAAATTGTTTTTCCCATTCTCATCTACATTAGAAATTCCATGTGCATTTCAAACCCTGGAGTCTTACCCAAACTGAGTTTAATGTTTTGCCAATATGAAAAGAACATTAACCACAATTGCTCTCTTTTATTGCAGAAATATATAAAATATAGATCTCATGCATGAAAATTTCTTCTTTATTGTCTGGGTTTGGTTTTTTTTTCTCCATATGGATGACAGGTAACAATTATTGATTTTTAAAATTAGCAACAAGCATTTTCACATACACTTAAAGTAATATTTTATGCAAGAGAGAAAGATGTGGTAAAAATTACTGCAGCCAATTGTAACAGAAATTGCTGGAAGGGGCTTCTTTTTTCCTATTAGCACAGATTTCAGTTGTATTATGCTGTCATTACCTCAGCATAAATTAACCATTATTCAAAACATTTCCCACAGAGTAGTTTATTGGAACAGATATTACTCAGTCTAAGTATCTAGTCATTCACTTAGAAGGATGCAAAGCTGAGCTTTCTAAACGTTTTAAACATATTGATAATGTGCCTCTTTAATGCCATTCTGAAGCCTGTATACAGTATATCTATATTATTGTTTTCAATTTATGTCAAGAACAAAGTGAAGTTTTGAAGAATGTGTTCTGGGAAATAATCCAAACAGAATTATTTCTTTATAAACTAAACCCTGCAAATAACTGAGAACATTTATTTTAAATGTAACAGTATAACCTTGTTCCAAAACTGAAATTCTAATATACACTGAAACCTGATGAATACTATATGTGACACCTTTCAGTATGTAAGATTTACCTAATTCTCCATCAGTCCTTTTTCACATGTGAATTTTGAAGGTTTGCCTGTTCTCTGAAATAGATCTTATGTCCTGCAGTGGATAAATTGAAGGTTGGAAGATGGCTGGAGCCTCATCATAAGCACAATTTGTAGTAAAGATATAGGCTTTCAGAATCTCAATACACGTTTTTAGGGTGAGAACAAGACAGATTTGTGATAGAAGGACGAAGCTGAGAGCAAAGAGATAAGCCAGCATTTACTTTCTGTTCAGATGAAAAATGAAACTACTAATGTTATATTGCCACATTCTTTACTTAATTTTATTTCATTAACAAGAAAAGATTTTATTCAAGGGGGTTTTATATTTCTTTTTTCTCAAAGCAGAAGTAGATCATGAAGTCACATTTTTCATTTTGTATAGTTGTATGTTTATAAAAAAAGAACAAAAGACACATACTAAATTTGTGCTAGATACTTTGGTTTACTGAGCCTGTTCTACTTTCCAAGCATTAAAAATGTCTTCAGTCATCATGTTTTATTCCAATAATAAACCAAAGAAAAAAAATCACAGCTAAAATGCATTCTTTGATGATTAAGCACCCTTTCCTCTTTTATTACTGCCCAGCTTTCAGAAGGCCTGTTCTTCTGTTTGCTTCCCTGTTTTCCTCATTTTCTTTTGTATTTTCCTGAAGGGGAAGTTCTTAGTTGTAAAAATAAGCAAAAATAAATATGATGTATATGTTCTCCGTCATGGCTTTCTGAAACATGTGTAAGTCATTCTTCTGGCAGCAAAGATTACTAATTTTTTGCGGTATTAATAACATTTATTTTCCACATATTCTCTAGACTTAATCTCATGCCTTTTTTATTTACTTCTACATAAAAGATGGGAGTGTCCCAGCAGTTCAAAAGATGACCTGCTTATGATTATCTGAATTCTTGTCAGCTACTGGCCAAATTGCTGCAGGGTCTGAACAGTCGCTAATAGAGCCCCTTTCTTTCAAGGTTCGGTTAAACTTTCTCATGGTGTGTTATTTCCTATGTGGGTGTACCAAAAAGATCTCAGAGAGGTCAGGGAAGAGCATCCCAGTGATGAGAATACAGAGAAGACTGACTTAGGGACAGGATTTCAAGAGCTTGACAGAAAATAAGAGTCAAAGCAGATGTGTGGCAGAAAGGCAGGAATATGGAGAGATGCTTGTGCCAACATGTGCAGAGATATTGTTAGGTCTGGTGCCAGATTAACTAGCACTTACAAGGTCCAATTCAGATGTGAAAGTTTACACATAATGGCAGAAATTTCCAAAGGTCTGTAGGCTATAATTTGACTCTCATAAGAGGTATTTGGCTTTTTTAATTGATACATTAAGGATGAAATTTTTTCCAGACAGCCAGGTCTTTGGAGTTCTTAATGTTTAAGACCATGTCTGAGTCATTCATCCTTTGGTGATTTAAGTAGACCAAAGTTGATGGCATTAAAATTTGTGTTCAGTAGGTGTCCTGACCATCTACCATGTATAGATTGCTATCCAGCAAGCATAGTTTACTACAGTTCCTACAACCAAATCCAGTTGCATGTAATTGACCTCAAGTCACAAAAATCAAATATTGTCCTAAATACTCACAGTCTTTTTTTTATTTCCTATATTGCCAAATTTGTCAGGAGGTGACACAAAATGTATAGTAGTTTTACAGAATAGAATGCAAAAAATATGTGTATTTCCTAAGACAAAAGGAGAGTGTAGAGGAGGGGAACGTAACTGAAGTGGAAGAGTAAGGAAAAAACTTGAGACTTTTTCTTATAAAAAGGATGAATTCAGTTGATGGACAGAAAAATCATGGAAGAGGTAGAAGTATTGATTCATTTATGTTCTTTAAAAAATCATTCCCTCCCAAACTAAGCTTGTCATTGCAGAAACTTTACTTCCATTTATTTTTATTTTTCAAATGTTCAATTGTTAATTTTTAGAGGCTCATGATTTAGCTGTTAAAATGAAAAGCATAGTTAAAATCATCTGTAAGTATGCACTGTAAACGCTCTTAGTTACAAACCAAAATTAATTAGATAAAAGTAGATGAAGTTTCAAAGTTTCAGTAATAACTCCTACTGGTATTACTGTCGGCTTTTTATGAATAGGATGCCTATGCTTAAAGGACTCTGTCCTCCTAAAAATGACAATTAAAAACATACAGTGTTTTAAACAAAACAAAAGACGAGAAGTGTTAATAAATAGAATTAAACCTGATGAGGTCACAAAAAAAATTTCTATCTCCACGGAGTAAAATTTTGCAATGTGTAAGAAGCAGTACACTATTTGGATGACATAAGAATCTTTCAAAACCATGGGAAATAGGCCAGTATTACTTCCTTGGCTTCAATCCCAATTACTCCCTAAGGACTTAACAAGTCTAGGGTGCTTGTATTTTATTCTCATCCTGGTTAGTTTTTCCTTTTTCTTCTGGCAGCTGTGTGGGAAGCAGCAAGCCAGGCTCTTTCTGCTTCTGTGACCTTTCATGGCTCATGAAATAGGCATCCATCTTAAAAGTCAGGGACCCTTCAAAATTATTCAATCCCAGGGTTTCCTCAAAAATACCACAGTTTTTATCACTTGCTGCATTGGCCTGTTGAGAGCTGTGAGGTTAGGCTGACTGCTTTTTCTTTCCAGAACAGGCTGTGGAATATGCACAATTATGCTCGGTTTTGCTGTTTTGTCCAGGCTGCACTTTGCTTCATGTATTTTTCCCCAGGAGACCTTCATGAAGAGTAGAAGTTTGTTTCTTCTGCCTCAATGGAAAGTAACAAGAAATTTTTCACAAGTGCCTTTTCTCTTCATCTTTACTCCTGTACAGGATCTGGAGCATTATTATTGTAGGACTATGAATGTGTAATACCACTGGCTTCATCTCCACAGAATAACTAGTTTCTGTTTTCAGGTCAGCATTCTGGTTAGTGTAAATGATCATGGATCAGTGATGTGTGAATTTAAGATCTTTTCAAAATTATTTTTAAATAATAGAACCAAAAACAATATCAAGTTTTGTCCAGAATAAAGCCTTGCATGTGCCGTAGAGTTTAACTGGACAGGTCAGGGTGAGCAGCCTCTCTCTCTGAAAAGAAATAATAATGAGGGATGGAGAGGGAATGGAATTGCATGGGAAGGTTGGCATTTACACAGCTCCTGTCTTCTCGAGGGAAGGAGCGGGATAAGACAAACAACAAAGAGATGAAAAGGACAGAATAGACATTTGGAGCTTTTGTGGAGGAGGAGGAGGAAGAGAGAGGTTGGATAGGCAGTCACTGGGAACCTTATGGAGATGAATGAATTACCATAGGAACAGACAACTCTTGGTATGGTTAATGGAGAGAAATTATATTTGTGGCCTTCCCAAAACTTTATGGGATGTTTTAGTCTTGACCTTTGGGACTTATTTTTTAACTAGTGAATTCATTGAGATATTGCATAGTATAATCTAGTTAGGCATTTCTAAACAAAAGCTGAGACCATTTTACGTTCTTTTGACTTGTAAAATTTAGCAGACTTCTAAATGCAGTTGATGGTGTATTGAAAAGTACTACTGGCAATTTTTAGCCTGGCACAGCTGGAACTTCAGTCCTTCTTGCTGTCACACACTGAATTTCACATGTGGAAACAATTGTATCATCCCAGACAGAAGCAGCAGTTTTCTATTTCTTTAAAATGCCTGTAAATTTTAGTGACTGCCAACTAAAGGATGATAATGACAGTTTTATTTTTTTTATTTTTTTTTAATTCTCTTACTTTATCTTTTGTAGACTTTGAAAATCTGTAGTGGCTCCAGTGAGAACCTGTATTTAAAAATTCAGAAGACTTTTATTTCTTAATCAAGAAAATGTAACAAATTTATCTGTGCTTTAGAAAAGCCTGTAAATAACTATTCATTATTGGATGCAGTGCACTTAGAATCCTAGCAGCCCTTTTAAAAAGCAGTGCATTTTTCATAAGTTTCCTCTGTTTAAAAAAAAACAACAGACAACCATCCCTAAGATCTAAAAATATGAATTAAGATTTCATCATCCTGGCTTGTATTTCATATGCAAAAGTGAGAAATAAATTAGTTAAAGGATGACATAATGGAAACACTTGGCTTAAAAGCAAAGACTCCTGAGTAAGAATGACAAGAAATATGTAAAAGCTAAGACTGTAATGGTAGATTTTTTTAAAAAAAGAAGACAGAAAGATGCAGGCAAGAATAGCTTCTAAAGGACTGTAAGTAACAAGAGGAGCTTGAATTTCATAAAACTTTAAACTGGCACTACAAACTCAAGAAGAAGGCAAGAGTTTGGGCAGACTAGAACATGATGTTCAGAGTCAGATCTTGCTGAGGCCTAAAAGTGAGGACTTAGTAACAGGAGTTATCCCATGGGAGTCACATTGAGGAAATTCATCTGGTTTGGTTTGGTTTGGAAAAACAAACTAGAACACATCTGCAGTTTTGTATGTTGTAATGCTTTGATTACCATCCTATAAATGAGTAACACAAAGGAGTAGTATCAAAAGGGAAATTCCGTGTTGCAGGTGTACATTTTAGTAATTTGCATTCCAGAATAAAGATGTCAAACAGAAGTTTGTTCCATATACCCAAACACCAGATGGGGAAGATCATCTAGACTGGCCTCTCAGCCAACAATTCACGTGGAGCTTTTTCCCATTTAGCCTTTTGAATCTTTTGACAATTAGGGTTGGTGTCTGAATAATGAAGAGGATATGGAAGTGTTTCCTTATATAGGTAGAGTTTAGGTGATAAGAAATTCTTTCAGATAGTCACCTTAAATATTTCTAATCCAAAAAAAGCAACAATTTTTTGTTTGTTTGTTTGTTTTAAAAGAAATTAATGAATGTCTTTGGAAAAGATGAAATTGTTTTGTCAAATTGAGAGGAATCCTTGTTTCTGAGGTTGCTCATTAGGTGCTCATTGGAAAATGATTTATGGGAAATTTTCAGTATCTAAAAATAAAAATTCCTGGTTGCCTAGCTTTCAAAACCTTAACTATTTATGTCATTAAGTTACATATTTGATGAATTATTGAATCATGCTAATATATCTCTTACAAATTAATTTAACAGTAAAATATTTTTTAATCTTTGTACTGAATAATTAAAGATCAAAGGAAGCAACATTTTGTTTTACAAACTTAATACAGATTTGGAAGAATGATGACAGAGTAATGATGTCATTTGGCATGACATCAATGAACACAAGAGTTTCAATAAACATTACCGATCTATATGGGACAGAAACAACTACAACATGAACATAAGAAGTACAGTGGTTCAACTGAAGACAATAATGGCATGAAATGAGAATAATGCAATGGTTTTTATGTGGTGGATGACCTCATTACTCTCTAAAGCTACCTGAGGAGGGGGAGAGGAGAGGAGAGGGAGAAGCTGAGCTCATCCCTCTGATTTTCAGGGACACATGAAAATGGTTCAAAGCTGTGCTAAGGGAAGTCTATACACAACATTAGGAAGCTCTTCTTTGCTGACTGTGTGTTTGGAACAGACTTCCTAGAGAGGTGCCCAATGCCTGAAGTCTCTCAGTGTTTAAGAGGCATTTATACAATGCCCTTAACAATGTTTTTATCTTTTGGTCAGCCCTGAAGTGGTCAGGCAGTTGGACTAAATGATTGTTGTAGGTACAATCTGGCTGAAATACTCAAGTCTAGGCTAGACTATAAAAAAGAGAAAAAACAAAATTATCCTGAATGAGTTTGTAAACAAAATTATGAATAAATATATTACTTTCTTCAGTTCTGGGATATATTTTGGGGTTTGCAGTGCATGAACTCTACTTTTATACAGGCAAACATAATGGAAGAAAATTGTTTGTCATGGACTGGGAGCAAGACCCACATTTAAAAAAAAATATCAGAGCTGTAAAAAGAATATGATGAAATGAACAATGTGGCCTGAGAAGCCCAAACAACAACACAGACCTTGTTAGAAGAATTTTGAGTCAAATCTTTTTACTTAAGAATAGAACAGATTTTTTTTAATGTTTTAGTGTAATTTTGTTATATATATATATTTGATATAACTTTGCTATATTAGTGCTAAATTCCTTTGCCCCAGGCAGCATTGGAAGGGACAAGAATGAGAAAAATTATAGTATTTTTCTTTTCCTTCTGGTATACTTAGGAAGGGAGGGGAGTACTTAATTCCTTGATATCAGCGCTTTTCAGCCGAAGGAAGTTCTCCACGATTTTCAGGGGAATGAAAGCATTTCTGCTCAGGCATGTGGGAGCTTTACTAGTGAGAGAATGCATGAAAGAGTAAGGAACAGTTTTAGCTAAACCTGTCCTGCCTGCAGGATATTTGTCTTTATGGTATTTTTGCTTCATCTGCTCTGTTTTTGTTTGTGAGATGTATTGAATTTATTTCCCACTTGCAGTCTATTAACCAAATGCTTGCTTAAGCTGGCAGGGTGTTTAAAATGTGTTTTTTTTTCTCATGAGAGTCATATTGCAGTAGCAGGGGCAAGGATGAGGGAGATATAAAGATGAGAGAGAGGAAACTAGGTATTGCAATTAGTACCCTCATGAGGTAAATGTGAGAGGTAATAGGCAGCACCCCCTGAGACAAACAAGATCACCGATGTGATTCGTACCTGTAAAGAGGAAGGGGGATCTTACCTTTCTCATTCTCATTCCTTACACAGCACTGTCTCTTTTCACAGGGGAATGAGGAAGAAGTTCAGGGATGGACAGCTCTGGGGGGAAGCTGAAGGTCAGCTTTGAGCTGTTGGTGTTCTGCTAGGGAGCCATTTAATTGCACACAAAATCCAGTGAGATACCTCCTGTGAGGGGAACGAGCTTAAGGATGCCCCTTCTCCATCGTTAAATTAATAAAGTAGTGACCTGTGGAGAAAATCCATTTCAGTGCCCATCTTTCAGTCCCTTGAGTATCCTGATTAAATAACTGACTGTATTGAAGCCTCCAGAGCAGTTGAGTCATTGTTTGTGTTTAAACTACAGCACTTCTTTCTTGCAAGCATACAGTAATAAAATGGAATTCAATGGTCTTAATCAACTTACCAAAAATCCTGAAGATATTGGTGCTGCTTAACATCTGTAGATGCAAAGAAAAAAGCAATATCTCTCACCACTCGTACAAAACAAAAACACTTCAAGCTGTTTATGCTACCCACCAAAGTGCTGTCAATCTCATTTGCTGTGAAGAGGACAGTGCTTGGGGGCTGTTGAGTGTGCTGGCTGTGCAGGAGGAAGAGTACGTAAAGAATTCCTGTGTCTATTTGGATGCAAAAATGAATTAAACTTTCAGGAACGGCAGTGTTGTATGACTATTGTTGTGGTGCATATTTCTCAAATGCCTACAGATTTTCACTCTTCATTGGACTCAGTCCCCATGCACAGGGGAAAATGGATTAGAGAAAAATTTCAATATGGTAATGAAGGATAAAACACACTAGGATTGTGGGAATGAGTAGTAAGAAGCCTGAACATGTTAAAAAAAAAGTAATAAAACACATAGAGAATAATAAAAAATTTAGAAAGTTTACTGATCATTGTGGTAATCAGTGTCAATTAATAAAACAAGAGTACTTCACACAAGAATAAAATATTTTCTATCTGCAGCATGGTTTGATTTTTAGGAATTTCTTTCTTCCCTTCATGATTTATAGTAAAAGTGCTCATGCTTTTATGTTTCTTGTGTTAAATAAATCACCAGGCATCTCAGCAAAGGGGATTTAAAAAATGAAATGGACTGTTAATATCTGCATTTCTAAAGAACCTTTTTAGAGAAAAAGCATGTTACAAATAAACTGTTTCATGGCTTACCCTTTTTGCAGATGTGTGTCAGCAAGCAAAAAACACCTTGATTTCTGTGATGTTTCAGACAAGTCACTTCTAGCATTTGCATTTAGATTAGGACTGTGCTTCTGAAATGAATATGCCAACCACCCCTATTTGCCATGCTTTCATTCAAGCTGCAGAGCAGCTTTGGAGTGTGTGAATTGGCTCCCAAGCCACAGAAGCTGAATGTTCCAGGGGTGCAGCTGGCAGAGCTCAGTCACTTTTGGGGTCTGCAGCCCCCGGTGGAGCCAGCCTGGTGGGAAAACCCTGCTGTGGACTTGTGCAGGGCTTCCTCAAGAGGAACATGGCTTCTTCTCCTTGGTGTACAGTGATAGGACATGTGAATAGTTCAAAGCTGCATGTGGACAGATATGGATTGGACAGTAGGAAGTATTTCTTTACTGAGAGATTGATCAGCCAGTGGAAGAGGTTTCCTCGAGACACGGTTAGTGCCCTGAGCCTGTGAGTGCTGAAGAGGCTTTTGGACAGTGCCCTTAACAACATGCTTTAGCTTTTGATGAGCAGTCAACCATTGATCATGGTGATCACTGTGGGTCCCTTTTAACTGAAAATAATCTTCTCTTCTCTTCTCTTCTCTTCTCTTCTCTTCTCTTCTCTTCTCTTCTCTTCTCTTCTCTTCTCTTCTCTTCTCTTCTCTTCTCTTCTCTTCTCTTCTCTTCTCTTCTCTTCTCTTCTCTTCTCTTCTCTTCTCTTCTCTTCTCTTCTCTTCTCTTCTCTCCTCTCCTCTCCTCTCCTCTCCTCTCCTCTCCTCTCCTCTCCTCTCCTCTCCTCTCCTCTCCTCTCCTCTCCTCTCCTCTCCTCTCCTCTCCTCTCCTCTCCTCTCCTCTCCTCTCCTCTCCTCTCCTCTCCTCTCCTCTCCTCTCCTCTCCTCTCCTCTCCTCTCCTCTCCTCTCCTCTCCTCTCCTCTCCTTTCTCTTCTCTTCTTCTCTTCTCTTCACTATGCATCTCTGTTTCTGTTTTTTCACTTCTTCCTGGTGGAGACATTGTCTTTGACCACTAAAAGTAATTCTTACACCTAAAGAAACAGAGTGCATTATTTAGAATGGACATAAATAATATAATATATATAAATAATAGGATTATTTAGAAACATACTTGTATTTATTTAAATTAGAATTAAGAAATAAACCCAGATACTTCAGTAGACTGAATAGCGAGCAAAGCAGATGTATTGAACTCTTAATTCCATGGGAAACTGACACTAAGACCTCATCCTCCAGGGTGCATCCCAATGTCCTTGTGAATGTGCAATCTACCCTTAAGCATAAAAATTGAAACAAATAAATTATTGTCTTTTAGCAAAATACATTGAGGATATTGATCACTGTATTATTCATAAGATTTGATTTTCTGATATATTATTTCTTGACCAAAATGTATGCAAATATATAATAGATATTTTTATATTAGTTTTAAATGACCATTATTAAGTTCTATGAAGCTGTGTTTTGTTTGAGTGTATAAATTAGCTTACAGTGTGAAATTTGACTAATTTTAGACTTGGAATTACCAGCAAGTTTGCAGATTTTTTTTTTCCTCATTCTGGCCAATTATTATCAAATAATACGCTAAGAGCCATTTTATTTTTCTGAATATGTGATCATATCCTAACAAATACTCCCTGAAGTGTCTGGAGTACAAATCTCATTTTATGTGTATTAAAAACAGTAGGGAATCTCAAATCAGCTCGCTAAATAGCTTTTCTGCAACACCTTATTGAGGAAGAGAAAACTAATATAATTGCCATTTTGCTGTTCTGAAAGCTTTAAATCTGGCAGACACTGAATTCCAAGCTTATATTGTTTCTGCATGAAGGCCATTTGAAGGTGAAATGAGAATAAACTTGATTTTATTAAAATTTGTATTAAATTGACTAGAATGTTTGTCTCGCGGAGTGGTGTTGCACTTTGCAAACAATACTCAAGATCTGATGGGAGAAAATAAATTGATTAATTAGAATGAAATGTTTAATACCATTAAATAAATCTAAAGTTTGATGATTTACAGCTCAAGGAAAACGATGGTGTACACTTACCAGTTTTCAGATTAGATTTAGATACAGCCAGACTTCTCTTGTAAACAAATCAATGTATTACATTATTATTCACAGATCTGTTTTGTACCTGCTTTTCATTTTGTGTCAAGTTATCTGATAGGAGGCAGCATTAGTTATACCCTTGGGCCAGACACTTTATCTCTTTGCACTTATGTTTATCTTCTGTGTTAAGTTTTGATGAGGTTTTTCTGTCCTTTGTGAGAATTGTGAGCTCCAGAGAGCAATACCAGTGGTAGCTGTGCACAGAAGTGGTGCTGTGCAGACTATAGTCTCAGTGCAGTAGCTGAAAGTTACAGGTATTATTTAATAAACATTGTTCAGTCTCTTTAGTGCCTCTAAGAGGTGACAGTTTTACAAATGGAATTTTGACTGAAAAGGATAATATTACTATCCATGGGGTGTGGGACAGGTGGTTGTCTTGTAAATGGAATCCAGAAAAAATATTCAATATTCCCTGAATATCAAGCTCTTGTTTCTGCATTGGTTCTTGTTACAAAAGGACTTGAAATTAACTTAATTTTTTTTTTAAATTATGGGAGTGTAGAGTATGTGAGTGTTTACCGGCACATCTTCAGCTGTAAAATAACAGCTGCTTTTGATCGTTACATTTTGAGTGTCCATTCCTCATAATCTGAAAAATTCATCTGAGTTTGTTATTGTATTCTGTTTCTCTTTCTGCTCCTCTATTGCCTCCATTAATCTACTTGAACTGAGAGGGAAAGCCAGCAAAATTTATTTGTGCAGAATTTACAAACAATCAGAATTTGCCAAGACAGGACAACATGAAAGTAAATGTGTAAATTACAACTGGATTGCATTGAAAAAAAAAATTAATAATTCATTTCAGTGCTCCTGTGAGAGAACATAAGTATCATTTAAGGGATCGCTATATGGGGTAGGAGAGGAAGATCAGGGTTTTTTTCATTATTGCTGCCAAATACAATTCACACTCTTATTTCAACACAGAATTCTTTCAGAAATTAGAATTAAATTAACCTTGATAATTATTTGAAAAAAAACCCGAAAAATGGAAATTACTTTTCTGAAAATATCAACAGACATGTGTGGGAATATATATTACACTGATATATACTGATATTGTTAGCATTTGTAATTTTGAAAATGAAATTCACAAACAGGTATAATTCCTTTCCCTTCTTCTCACCTGGCAAATCAGTTGTGAAGTACTGAATGCAATAGAAAATACCATCTTCATGTGACTTGAAGTGAATTTTGTATTCCTATATAAAAAATGTTAGCATGGGTGAAGGTGTTTACACATTGTGTAGAGATACTGCTCGTATGGTACATATAGATAGCTGCTGTATGGATATATACACATATATACACATATGCCCACACACATGTGTTGGTTTTGTATAAAAGTCATCTGTGATTTTAAATTAATTCATCATTAAATGATGTTAATAAAACCTGAGCTGCTCACAAGTTCCCAAGAAACAGTCTGTGCCTTGGAGGCTGAAGTTCACTCTGAATTAGTCAACAAACAAGAAATCACCTGTACCAGTATAATTACAGCATCAAATGTGCTGGGGCTACAATCCACTGAACGTCCTTCAGCTGCTTGACTGGACTTTGCATTAAGTTTCTTTTTCAGCAAATGCTTGTTTGTGGTATTCCATTATATGCCTGTCAGTCTAGGGCATTAAGAGTGGTGGACATCAGTGACCTGTTAGGAAATCTCTCTCTGACATCTGTTCTTACATCTATGCTGCGAAGTGGAGGAAAGCACAGATTGGCTTGTAGGAATGACAAAACATGTACATTAAAAGGATTCTTCTGTATCCTGAAGTATTTATGGTGCTTCTTACTGTTCTATGTCTGAAAGAAATAACAAAATTTACCAATTTAGTAATGTTTCTAGTGAGTTTTCGTGTTACTTCTGTGTAGCCAATGAAAAATTCATAAAGCTCACAAGAAAAATATTAAGGGTCAGTAGTTCAGGCTACAGTATATATATAGGTACATAATGCACTGTGCATTTCAAAATCTGACAGTTTAGTTTTCTATGAACGCTTTATTCTCAATTTTACAAGGTCAAATAAAATAATACCTGTCTGAAAAATAAGGAGTATTCTCTAACAGTATTGTTTCTACAAGCAGCAGTCTTTTCCCAAAGTTTTTAAGAATATGTTTTAGATATATTTTTGTTTGAATTAACTGCTTGAGTAGCAGAAGCATTTCAGTATATGTGTTGTATTCTATTACCTAGAGAATTAGTCAAGATTTATTCTGAAATTAGACTTGTCTGAAAAAAAGCATTTAAATTGCAAAGTTTTCACTTCTAACTCATGAAGCCTGAAAGCCCATGAAAAAATACAATAAAATTAAGGATGAAATAAATATTCAGTGAATGTATGCAAATTGGAAAGATTTCTACATTAGTCTTAATGTGCCTGACAAGATTTGTTTCTGGTATTTTTTTTTTGTTTTCACCTAGTAATGTTGTTGAAATAGTACTTATTTATTTTTATTATATTTCACATGTAAATTTTATTTCTCAGTTTTCTTTCCTTTCCCCCCATTTAAGATTCCAGAGGCTTATTTTATTAGAGATCCTCATACTTTCCTCCTTACAAAGGACTTTATTAAGGTATATATGTTCTTTACTGTGCAAAAAAAAAACCAATCCAAAAGCTCTCTCAAGACCTGAACTGCATGTCCTCACAGGTTAACATTTTCACATACAACTCCAGTTACTGGAGATGAGAATGGTTAGTTGGTTAACTGAAGCATGCTTGAAAGGAGAAGCAAAGCTTGTCTACAAAATACTAACACTTGGATGAGTCTGCAGCCTGGGAGGAGAGCACCGGGTGAATTTTCTGGACTTTTTTCATGGCTGACTTGGGATATGCCTGCATTGTCACACAGTGTGTTGACCTCTCTCCTTGACGCATATTGCTCCTGACAGTCCCTCTCCTTTGCCCGCAGGCCATGGAGGCGCAGATACAGAACTTTGGACAGACGCCATCGCAGTTGCTCATTGAGCCCCATCCACCTCGGAGCTCTGCCATGCACCTGGTGAGACATGACTGCTGGCTGGGAATGCATTCCCTTTGAACCTTAGGATCCCTTGTAGGTCATAAAGTACTCGCTAAAGCAACATTTTTAATGGCCCCCATTGCCCGTGCAGCCATACTTGCTTCGTGTAGCAACAAATCATAGGGCTCTAGCAGAGCAAGGTGGAGGTGTGGCTGGCTTTATCTTCACATAGTCCTGGATTTTCCTTACCAATGTGGATAAAGAAAGCCTCATCTTAAGACATCTAAACTTGATAAATACACATTTGCATTCTTGTTTCTGCAAGTGGAGGGAATGACTGCAGGCTTTCCTTAGAGTGAGAATGTTTTGTTTTAAACGATGCATTGTTAGGGGCTGATTTATGAGCAATGTCTGCTTGACAAAAATGAAGTATTGGAGTTCAAATCGTGCTGGAATCCTCCTGTCTATTCCCCCAGGAGAATGAAATGTATAGTTTGAGTTTCAATTCAAACTCCAAAATTCATTTCCATCACATTATTCTCTATGCTGCTTGCAAAGAATTGTATGAAATAGCCAGACTGAACAAGACAGATTTCCGTGCCCCTGAATGCCTTTTGATAAAATGCTTAGAGCTAGATTTTTTTTAAGCTTTGTAAATCAACAGTAATACATGGAGTAGTTTCAATCATTTTATCTATATATAAAGGAAATCTCTCTATCCAGCTGTACATTGTGAAAGTGAAAATTGATTGGAAGTGGTTGTTGTATATTTTTAAGTGTGTACAAGTCAAACTTAGGTAATATTTATTTTGCATTCTTAAGAGATGGATAATATATTTTTAATAATTCAAGGTGATAAGCAGAAAGGAATATTTGACCTTTTAGAAATAGTTCACTTTGTTCTAACAGTGGCTGAAAAAAACCCAAACCTTAAAACCAGTACTCAATAATAATTCTTGTCCATGTACAAACAATTGTGTCATTTGTAGAATCATGAAACAGGTTTGGGTTATTATAAACTTATTAGGTTATAGTCTCCCTAATAAGAATACGCTTTACATAGAATTAAATTGTCTATGTTTGGAAGTGCTGTATTTCATATAAGGAATTCATTAAGAAAAATGTCTATGTTTTTGAGTCACTCTTAAAATTTCTTTTTTCAACTGTTGTAGTTTAGAAAATTAATATTTACTATGTATTAATTGATTAACTCATTAAGACATATCTATTTTATGAATATTAACTACTGAATAATTTTACATTTTACTGTATGCTAATTAATGCTAATGATAATTTTGTACCCTATAATGATAACCCTTACCATACCTATTCTCTATTTATCCTCGTGTAATGTTCCAATCATAGCTTGTGATCTTGCTCTCCTCCATCACTAGAGTAGATGCACAGGTAGTGTTGTTTTCCCTGTATGTGCACATGCTTGCCTGCTCTTTTTTAACCTTGTTTTCCCTCAGACCTCCTCACTAATTGTGTTATCCCTTCTGTTTTCTTCTGCTCTCTTCTCCTTTCTACTCAACAGTGTTTCCTTCCACAGAGCCCCCTCATGTTTAAAGATCAGATGCAGCAGGATGTCATCATGGTGCTGAAGTTCCCATCAAACTCCCCTGTCACACACGTGGCAGCCAACACGCTGCCCCACCTGACCATCCCTGCCGTGGTGACCGTCACTTGCAGCAGGCTGTTTGCAGTCAATCGGTGGCACAACACAGTAGGTAGGTCCTCGCAGGCACATTTCATGCAAATTTGAAGACCTTAACAATGCAGCTTTAATTCTGAGTGCAATTTAGCTCACTCGCCTGCCTGCACACCAAAATTTACTGTTTTGTCTGGTTCTTGTGAAATAATCACAGCTTCTGTTTTCTCTGGTGTCATTCCTAGAAACATTCTCCTTAACAGCAGCACATCACCATGGCAGCCAATCGATTTGTGGTTACTTCAGGATCAGTCTTTGACATAATGCTTTTCAGGAGACTGGTGCTGCATCTCGACACAGCAAATATTAGTATGTCCCAGGTTTCAGGAATACATACTGGCATGCTGGAGAGGATACATCCCTATCTGCTGCTTGAGAGAGATTTCAGGATCTTGTCATAAACCTTCCCCTGGGTCTCTCTTGGATTATCCAGTTTAGCAAGCCTAAACAGCTGGACATTCTCTCACAAAAGCCCATCCAACAGGGCCATCCCAAAATGCTCTTCCAGCCCCTTGGCTGACCTCTCCATATTGCCATTAAGACTGACATGTCCATATCATCTGGGCATGCAGGTGCTAAAGCTGTTCCAGGCATCACTAAATAGGTGGTGGGGCCATGAGGTACATCAGGGAACAAACAGGCTTAATTTTCTCAGGTGGTTTCCTGCAGTGATAGCCCTTATGCTGCAATACCTGGAAACATTTCTAATACTCCATCAGGTGCAACTTCATTACATCTAAAAAACATTTTTTTCCTATTTTTTTTTAAAAAGGTTAAAATCTAGAGGGGAAAAAACCCTACAACATTTTTAAAGTATTTTGTGACAATGTCCTCAATGGAAGGTTCCAATGTCAGGAATGATTCAGAGGTGCAGAAACTGTCCTGTGTTGTTCTAATACACTTTTGACTAACATCAATTGGCTAATTCCTAATTATTTTCCCTCAATTTTCAGGGATTCTGTCCAAATACTCTATATCCATCATCATTCATGTCTCTTCCATTTGAGGAAGCTTATTTAGTTCTGGAGTAGCCCTTTCTCATCCAAATTGTCAAAGTTAATTGACAAATTGAACCCAAAATTCCAACCATACTTTACTGTGAAGGAATTAATCTCATTAATATTACAGTATGCAGGAGTTCAAGGATTTCCTTAAAAACTGTCATTTGAAGTCCTCTAGTTTAGCTGAAGCATTATTGGTCCTCATGATGCCTATGAGAGTAAGGTCTTAAATTTTCCTCTATACCCTTGTAAAACATAAGTGAGGTTGCAAACATTCAGAATTCAAGGCATAAATTAAATTTTACACCATCTGTAAACCTCTGGTCTAAATTGCAAAAAAAAAAAAAAAAAGTAAGGGAGACTTTCTAAATATATTATAATAGAAAGAGAGAAAAATGAAACTGTTTTGAGTATCAAACCTCATAGTAATGATTTTCTTAACTTTTACATCCTGCTTGGCAATCTTGCTTATTTTGCAGGACGCTAATCCAGGACAGGGCATCGATTTCCTACTGTTGCCATAATATTATTTTAACAAAGCGTAAGTCTAGTATAAAGGATAGGTTTATATACAGAAATGTATGCACAGACTGCTTGTTGTCAAATGTATGTAGAGCTTTGGAATTAATAAACAGCAGGAGGCATTTACATAGACACCTCATAATAGAAGTGAATGAATGTAAGTTAATACCAGTAAAGATCTGTCCCAGACTGCTTGGGTTTTGAAAGAAGAGACAGAAAGAAGGGAAGGAGAAGTTCTCAGAGCAGTGCCTTTCTGAAAATGGCAGAGCTAGCTTTACTTTTGCCTCTTCCAGCTGTCTATTGCAGTAGTAGAAAATGGACTTTCTTCTTCAGAAATCTGTATGTCCTATTATTGACGGTATTCTTGTGTAATGTGGCAGTTTGTGGCAAAAACTGTGTTTTCAGGAGTGACTATTTGATTTATATAGCAGGGAAGGTGCTCAGAAGAGCCAAAGCAATGCTATCTCTGCATGAGAGCAGATAACACTAAATTTTCAGCCCCTGATGCACATTTGAACATCTTAAGGACTGCTCAGAATAGAATTAACAGCAATAATTGTGGCATATATACTGTAGCTTACAGTTTTACATCTAAAAATGTTAGATAAATCCATGAAAAGGTCCAAGTTTCTGTCATATACAAGTTTCCATATGTAAGAAACTCATAACAATGTTTAATCTAATTAACTTTGTTTTCTGTGCTAAGATCTCTGATCAAAAGTAAAAAAAAAAGTCTCATGCTATTTTAAATGAGTTATTTAATGAATGTGTGTGGCTGCAAAAGTTGTGATGAAGTTGATGCTTCTACATTTATAATTACTTTTACATAAAGGAAGAATTAACAAATGCATATTTGTGTAGCACAGAGGAAGAAATCTTAAAATATTAATAAAGCAAATAGTAAAAAGTTACTTTCTAAAAATATATAATAATCCAATAATAAATTTTTAAACCTTTAAAGAAAAGTCATGTCAAAAGGTTTCTATGTGCTTTAACCTTCCTCTCCTGTGTAGGCCTTCGGGGAGCCCCAGGATATTCTTTGGATCAAGCCCATCATCTTCCAATTGAAATGGATCCATTGATTGGTATGTCAAGATGAAAATGTAGCAATATATTTGAAATTGGCAATTTCAGGAATTATTGATTAAGCTGTATTTGTATATTATGGTTCGTTTAACACAGAAAATAGGAAAATTTTTATTCTTGTCAGTCCTGGAGAACTAAAAGCATTAGCTATTGATGCTGAATGAATTACATGAGTGCTATTTGTTATTAACATCACCAGCAACTGGTATTTAAGAAACCAATTAAGTCAGTTACATTGTCAGCCCATATCTATAATTCTGTTCTCTTATCAAGTCACATTAGTAAAATAAAGCATAAGGGTCCTGTGGAGTTAGCTGCTTTTTTTTTTCTCCAGCCAGCACTATGTTTATCAGTGCAGATGCAAATCCATTTATTTTCATTCACTTCATGATTTGGATTTAGTTGACAATACTAATTTAATAATGAAAACACTTCTCTATAAATTGATAGTATTTTTTAAAATCCAGAATTTTTGAGAAAGTGAATTATTTGAGAAATAGCATCTGCTAAAATTGTTTGATTGCAGGACTTCCTAATGATCATAAATTTTCATTAATTGCACTTATTTGTGCTGGGGGACGGAGTTCAGTAATTTGAAACAGAAATTTGGGATAGGGAAAGTTCTTAGGGGCAAGTATGCAGCATTGTTGAGAAAAAAGTACATTTTTAAACATAGCCAAATATAAAGTTCCTTTTTTCTCTATGTCAATATTCATGTTCAAAAGATTAACAAAGAAGTACATCAGGAGAGTTAGCTTTCACGTTCTATGTGCTTCATTTGCTCTCATATAATGACAGTGGTTTTCTCTTTAGTTTTTTCTCTCACTAGCTAAAGCACAACTATTGCACCCATCTGTTTTGGAAATTTGAGTAATTTGCTATTCATTACCTTTCAGCTGGTGAACATAGAGGGTCTGGTAATTTAAATATGTGTTCTTAGAATGTATGTAAACATGATATTAACTTCCACAAGCAATTTTTAAATAGAATGGAGTGTGTGGGGGTGGTGGGTTGGCTGAATCTCTTATTTCATAAAGTTGTGAGCAGTTTAAGTAGAATAGCAAAAACTAGGGAAAAATCAGATTATTATCTGCATTAAGTTGTGTTCTTATGTTAGGAGAAACATATTTCTCATAGTGATTTTTACCTCCCTAACTCTGGCTAAAGTTCGTTGTCAAGATTCCCTCCATAACTACTGTAGAAAGACAAACTCTCCTCTGGAGTTGTCTAGCACTTAAACAGCTATTACAGTGTGAGATGACTTGTCATGTGAAAAAATGTCTTCTTTCTCCAGTGAGACTGGAAGGAGTGGATGAAATTAACTTAAATTACAATACTCAACTTTCAGAAAGTTAATATTGAGATGGGACACACTTTTATGGTGGTGCCATGTCTTGTCAGTTATGTCACTGGTAGGACAAATCACATTTTCTGGGGACTCCCAGTCGTTAATATACTTCTAAACAACTCCGTTTGGAAGCTGGGTTGGTGGGATTTTGCATGAACTAAAACTTGAATGAAACTCCTCTTTTCCCTCTGTCCGAGGGAGTTTCTATGTGTCATTGGCTCTTTTTAAAGTACCATCCATGGCCTGGGTCCCTGCTTGAGGAACAGATGATAAGACTTAGTTTCCCTGGACTGGAAAATCACATTAGGTTTGAATAAATTTGTGGAATCATAAAATATGCTGAGTTGGAAGAGACCCATCAGGAGCATCAAGTCCAACTCCTGGTCCTGTGCAGGACCTTCCCTAAGAGTCACACCATGTGCCTGAGGGCAATTAGCTATTGTGTGTATATTAACTTGGACTCTGTCAGGCTGATGCTGTGACCACTTCCCCGAGCAGCCTGTTCCAGTGCCCAACCTCTGGGTAAACAACCATTTTCCTGATATCCAATCCAAACATCCCCTAACTCAGCTTCATGCCTTTTCCTTGAGTCCTGTCCCTGGTCACAAGAGTAAAGAGATCAGTACCTGCTCCTCTGCTTCCCGTCATGAGGATGCTGAAGACCACAATGAGGTCTCCCCTTCTTCTTTGGTTGAGTCCTTATGTCTTTAATCTGGTTAAGTATCTGGAGGTGTGGGGTTGTCAAGGCCACAGAATACAAGCTGTTTTCTGTAGAAGAGATCCAAGCCAGCAAGAATTGGCTCTCTGCAGTATAGTTAATATTGATTTCATATTTTATATTAAATTCTGCCACTTTTCCTGGTTCAGATTGGTTTGGAGGACTACTTCTGCAGAACACTAAAATTATTACTACATATTATGCAGTACATCAGGCAGCTTATAAGAAATTGTCATCTCCTGTAAAATCTTATCTCTTATTCAAATAATTTTGTATTTCTGACACCCATATAGACAGCTCTAAATGTTCATATTCAAAATGCTTACTCAACAACAAATTCACAGTTCATTGAAAGTTAAATGTATTCATTTTCTCCTGTAAATGGATGACAGGAGGGTGTTGGAATGGCTTACATGTAAAATGTGTTTTGCATTTCGTTACAGCCAATAACTCTGGTGTGAACAAACGTCAGATCACAGACCTTGTGGATCAGAGCATCCAGATCAATGCGCATTGCTTCGTGGTCACGGCAGATAATCGCTACATTCTTATCTGTGGTTTCTGGGACAAGAGCTTTCGAGTTTATTCCACAGAAACAGGTGACCTCATATACAGCTCTCTGGCTCTTCCTGGGTCACAAAGTGAACAAAGACTTGTCTCAATAGTACCGTTTCTATTACTTGTGCTTACATGTCAATAAATGATAAATGTCAGTTTGTAAAATCCTTCATTATTGTTTCAGCATGATAAATTTAAGATTTTTTTTTTAATGGGAGATAAAGGATGCAAAAGGAAATGGAATGCAGATTTATTAATAATAACTTTTGAACACCATAGTTATTTTCAGGAAATTTATCATATCAAAAGGATCAACCAAGATTTTTGTTGCAATATTTCATGGATCTATTATTTCTAGCTCTATTTATTTCAAGTAGTAAGGAATTAAGTTGAATATCTTGCTACAGGAACCAGTATTTTGTTGCTTTGTCTGATTACTTAGCCTAATATTACTCAGTATATTGCTAAAAACTAATTGTAATAATAGAAAGGAGGAAGTGATAATCATAGTAAACTTTAGTTTGACACTAACATAGAACAAATACACATTTTTAACATAATTATAGCACAATTATGGAAAAGTTCATGTGCAGTCTTATGCATATCACTCATGAAATTCATAAATACTGTTCTAATGCCATGGCTTAAATGCTGATGGAGCCGTAACTCCACTTAATATTCAGTGACTGCAGCACTGCCTTGATCTTTAGAGATAAGGGTTAGACTATGGATTAACACAGAGAACAGCCTTCAATAAGAATGGAAAAAAAGGTGGTAAAAAAAGTTTAATCTTTGTGATTTTTTTAATCTTGTAGCATTTAGTGAACCTTAATTACGGGACATGAGACCAAAGTTACATTTGAACTGAATATTAATTATGTAGTTAATGATTTCTAAATGCTGCAAGTACCTTAGAAAACTGAATTTGTATGACTTTGCATTCCCACCAGGAAAATTAACTCAGATTGTGTTTGGCCACTGGGACGTCGTGACTTGCCTGGCCAGGTCGGAGTCCTACATCGGGGGTGATTGCTACATCGTGTCCGGGTCTCGTGATGCTACATTGCTGCTTTGGTACTGGAGTGGCCGACATCATATTATAGGTGACAATCCAAACAGCAGTAAGTATCCTTTAAATAACACCTCTCAGAGATTTTCTGTCGCTCCTGTTTGTTTTAACATTCCTTCTTTCAGCATCAGAAGTAATCACCAAATGCATCGGTAGCTTTGCTTACAAGTGGAAAGTTGGTATAAGAAGAGAGCCACATGCTAAACAATGCATGGATTTCTAGCTAAAAAAATATTTAAACACTCTCTGTGTGTTAAGAGATAATGGGATGGGAGTATAGTTCTTAAGTTTGTAATTGCCTTTATCAGAACTAGAACAAGATGGTTGTGGCCTTTAAGTGACAGGATATATATCACTATATTTTGACTTCCCTTTCCCTGGAAATATTTTTTGGCATTTTAACTTACTCCTTTTGTGCTACAACATGCTCTGTCAGCTGTTTTCCTCTTCAAAAAAGGAATGTCTCACATGCCATGGAATTACATGAGACTCTCTTGTGAAAGGTCTTTCTATAGTTTGGGGAGGCAATCTGACTGAATAAAAATAGAAAAAGATAAAATGTCAGGAAAAGTTTACATTTCATTAGCATGGGACTAACTATCAGTGCTTTGCAGAGTGAGGGGGACACAATAATAGTATTAATTTATATAAAAGGGCACTTAAAGTGCACCACTAATTTAAAGATCCCATCACCCAAGCCAGAGATATGGATGCAGCTAAAGAGCAGGTTTGATCCATATACTAGAAGTACTGAAGTGTTTTATGCAACACTTAATCTGTTTCACTTAAAGAATTTTCTGATTTCTAATGATAATTTTCAACAGAAGGGTTTTGTCTTTGGATAAAAATGGAAGAATCTGTTGCTATCAGTTTTGATCTCTGATTCAAATAGTGACTGGAGGCAGTACTGTCAGTTACAGACATCCAAGTGAATGGCTGGTAGAAAAGTGGTTTATTTATTTCAAAGCAAATATTTTGTCAATTTTGCAGCAGGAAACTTTTTATTGAATTTTGATTTCTTTTTTGCCGTTTGTCTGTAAGCAGAGTAAAAGAGAGACAAATAAAAGCCTTGCTTTCACACCAGATTTTATTTGCTTTTATAACAGAAGAAATAGATGGGAAAAATAAAATGGTGTTCAAATAACAAATTTCTCTAATTTTTGCCTGTATTCCATTACTTTTATAGTACTTAATTCTCCAATATAGATAACTTCAGTCTGACAAGGATTTCCATGTTTTAACAGTCTGTTTAGGTTGATGTAATTTTTCTTCCTGAAAGAAAAAAAATGTAAGATTTTTTCCTTACCTCCTTTGATTACAGAGTGCTTGGACAGCCTTGTAATTAGCATCTCCTTTCTGGCTCATACAAACTGCTTCAATTCTTTTCCAGATAGAATTATTTTAGTTCTGGTATTATTCTGTCATCACTTACATATCTGAATGCACAAAAGTGGTACTTTTTGATATCTCAAATTTAATGTCTTAGCTGTATAACTTTGGAATTGTCTGCCTTGGAGGTCTTTAATTTTATGAAAGGAAGGATATGACCTGGCTGACAGAAATAAATGAAAACAAAAATTACTTGTATTACTTTCTCTCTGTCTCTACTTCTAAATGGATAATGAATTGTTTTGCCAAAGAAATGGCTTTATGGTCAGATTAATAAGAGACTGTGATGCAGATAGTCCTGTCCAGTGAAATGAAATCTTACAGGCACAGGCAACAGAACTCAGGAAGACTAAGTACCAAAGACCGCTTTGAAATACATTGGTATAAGTGGTAGCTTTAAAATATATTGATAAGATTTTTTAATATTCATGTTGAAGACATGTTGAAGATTCATGCTGAGGAAGAGTGATGGCATTTCTATTATTTCTACCTCTATTCATTGGATTGAAACTACGGTGGAGATGCTAATTATATACTAGTACTGTACTATAACCAGAACTACATGTGTTGGAAACATACCATTATTAACAGCTGCTTTGACTTTTCATGAATATACATTAATAGGGATAGATTACAAAAACAAAGGGCCTTTAAAAGAAAGGCCTTTAAAAACTTTGACAATTGCTAATGTTTCTGCTGAAGTAATGATAGTAGTTTCTACTTGCTATCATGAGCAGACATGATAGCTGTCATATGACTAAGATTCCCTTTAAACTAATTTGCAAGAGTGAAGTATTCTCAACAATCCTTATGAAAACATGTTTGGAGTTTTACAGAGGTAAAGCCACCAAAGTAATAAAGAAATATTTCCTACTGTACTCTTCTATAGCTGCTGTTAGAAGGTTGGATTTACCTTGAAGGGAAAATGAAAGCGATATGATCAATGTTGATCCAATGAAATTACTTAACATCTTTAGAATGGATTTCTAGGAAGATGTAGATGATCTTTTCAGAGGAGGAAAAAAGGGGTATTATTTTTTATATTACTTTAAAAAATTATTATATTTTTTTAAAAATCTGTCATCTGGAGATACAGATAAGATGTTTTATACCACAGTATATAAGAAGGTGAAGAACTCAAAGGAAGATGTCAGGTATAGTAATTATCTGGGTTAGATGTTTGACTTTATAATTATTTTTTAAGCTGAAAGATGGTTAATTATCAATTTCTGCTTCAATACATCCAGTTACCTAAACGAACTTTAGTTGTTTCAGAAAATCTTAGAGGGGAGAAAAAGCAAATCACCAGTCCTTAACGGTTTGTGTGGTTTAACATTTGTATAGAAAAATGTAGATATTATTTCATTCAAAAACATCAATTTATTGTGAAAACAGCAAACATCACAAACAATCATTTATGTGAAATACTCTCAGGTAAAAGATTGTCAGATCAAATTTCTTACAGATTCCGCTAAAATTCGTATTCCAGAATATATAAGGTAAATGAAATCTTTACTAAAAAACATGCATGTCAACAACCTAACCTGTCAGACTTCTGTAGAACCTTCTGCTGAAATACCTGTACGGGCTCAGTGGGTCACCTCAGTTTGGTCTGTGGAAATACAGAACCAGATCTTGTTGAAAGACGAGAATTGAGAAAATATGCAAGTGATTGTTCTAGCCCAGTAGTTAAAAGCTTGCCTATGAGAGCATGGTAAGCTTCATTTTATAATTTTAAAATAATTTTTCCAATCAATACATTTATTAAGTTACAATTTTTTGTCCTACGTTAAGTGTCAAAAATTAGTATCTGATTTAGTTTGAACTTGGCACAATTTCTTGGCACCTCTCACAATCACTGTGAGAAGAATGAAGGTTTACCAGATTTTAAATGCATTTTTTTCTATACAGTAGCTTTCTGAAAAAGCTTGTAGGAAAGATTCTGGTTAGTGCAGGAAGTAGGAGACTATGTTCCTGACCTCTAGAGACTGGGGGAATTAAAGCCCTCATTCCCATGTTCACAAGCATGTGCTGACTATCAGCTATAAGCTGACATAGGACGGGCCCCTGAGAATCTCCAGATTTGGTAGGAAGCAAAATTATTTTCTATGCTCATACTTATGCATGTCACATGTCATGATGATTGGATATAGATATAAATCAAGAAATCAGGAGCAACATGTTGCATTCCTTCAATGGCAGCATGTAGGGCAAATGTTGTCCCTGTTTGTACTTCCTCTGCTTCAACATTGTTTTCATGGCCATGCCATTGCTAAGCTCCAATAGGAGTGATGTTGGAGGTCCTGTTAAGACTAGACTAGAGGCTGGTGTTTGGCAAGGCTTCTGGAAAGAAAGAGATGTGGCATGATTTCCTGAAGGGAAGTTCAATGTAGGTTTCATGTACATTTGACATTCCCTTTGTTTCTTTATCCTTCCTTACTTAAGTACCACCTTTTGGAAAAACACGGAACCTAATGAAGCTTAGTCCTCTTGCCAGGGTCTGATATATACTTTCTAAGCCAAAATTGCCCATCTGAAATAGCTAATCTGAATCTGCACCTTATTAAGTTGATGACCATGTTGTATAAATCTGCTGCATCTGCGAGAACAGTGAAAGGTGTCTGTTTTCTCTCAGTAAGATACATGCAAAGGACATAGTTTGTTTATTTTATTTGTTTGAAGTGATATGGGAAATGTAAATCTTTGCAGTTCTCAGAGACTGAATAGAAAAATTATTGTGATGGAGTTTGACAATATTTGTTTTGATTTTTCTTCTCGTATGATATATTGAGATTTGTTTTAGCTGAGTGCTAATTTGTATACAAATTTCTTCTCACATGGCAACTGTATTAGTCATCACAAAAATGAGCAAAGAAAGTACATGATATGCCCTGGAGTTCAACATGTATCATTATAGCTGTTTCATTTTTATATTTTAGGATTACTTTATTGAATGTCTCTTTCAAACAAGTGACTTTGAAAATGAGAATTATCTCAGTCTTTGAACAGATATACCAAAGTAGATGATAGAATTGCAGAAAAGTGAGGGACAGATGCTTTCATCTGAAACAGACACAAATTCAGAAACTAATTTGGAAGTGATAAAAATTAATTTGCACACTTTAATTGGAATCAGACTCCTGCATGAAAGAAAGGGAGGGTAGGCAGCTTGTGCTAAATGCTGATTGAATTTTTTGTCAGGTAAGTATGTTGGACCTGGCCGCTTATCCTCTTGAGCCTCTCCATGCAATATATTACATTCACCCTCTGACTGGTGTTCTTTAAAAGGATCAATGCTATTCCTGTTTTTTTCTCTAGAGCCTGAAATTTCATTGATCTTGGGACTTGACATTTCTCATTACCTATTGTAGCTTCCAAGAGGATGGTCACAAGAGGTGTGGGAGTTAACCCCACTTTTTCTAACAGCAACTGTACTGACCATTGAAAAAATGCTGTGTCTATCAGCCGTAAGATGGGTTTGTTTAGCATTATGACACTATCTTCACAGGTGCTAAAAATACATCCTGTTCCAGTGAGTATATTCAGTATATAACTGAAAGGGAGGGTAAATTTTACCGTAAAATATCTTTATCAAATCAATATACTTTTTTTTTTGTGTCATGAAGTATATCTTTATGTGTTCCTTTTACATAACATAATTTTGAAACAATTTGAAGTTGTGAGCATCAAGGGTTCTGCAGGACTGTGTCTTGAAAGAGCAGTTATTCTGAACTCAGAACTTTTATTTGTTATTTTACATCCCTCTACATTTTTATATGGTTCAGCCTTGAAATGGCAGCAGTTTAGAAATAGTCACCAGTGTGCTCTGCATCAAGAGGACTGGGTGGCTGTTTGAAGGCTCTGCACTGGCACATGGGCAACTGTGGTATCTGCTTTGTCTAAGGAGTTATTATAGTACTTGTAAGTTTGTACAATTTAGGTATTAATTTTTGAAATACAGTATCTTAGCACTGCTCTGCTGGAGCAGAAGCTCTTTGAAAACTAGTTTGTAATTTTTACTGGCACCATCTCTGGTTGCCAAAAACATCTCACTTCTAAGGCTGCTGTGTAAAAGAGCCAATAATCCACCTGAGTTATCTCTAGTACTTTATCAACTGATGTCATGCTATGCTGAACACTCCATGGGAATTGTACAGTGCAGGGTGGTTCAGTAACTTGCCCAAGATCCCAAAGCAATTTAGTGAAAGAGACAGGAAGAGGTGCTACAAATTCATAATCTCCTGTCCTCCTCTATATTTTACCTTCTGGATTAGTGCAAGGTACCTGAAAGCCCACTCACCTGGGTGAATTGTATGTAGCTATATACAACATTCCTCAGCCAAATAAACCAGCTCTGCTTCCCAGAGCTGGGAATATTTTGAATATACTAATATTTTCCTGACAGCAGTCTTTCTTTTACACTCATTGCTCCCTCATGTTGTGGGCATTGTTATTGACTGTATTCTTATTTGAGATATTCATGTTTATTGGTTGTAGCACTATCTTTTAATTAAACTCTAAGATGTTTTTTTCTGACAGCGAAATTTGAAAAGGCTCTTGCATTTTTACTTCCATGAAAGCCATTGTATTTTCTAAAATTCTGTTTTCTGATGAGCATCCCTGAAAAGTTCTAGCAGTAAAACAAATAGCAAAGTAAATAATTTTCAGCAAGTCATTCAGGTGTAGCCTTGTACTTGCTTTCATCAAAGTGAGAGATTAAATGAAAGCTAAAATTTGCGATGTGCTTTCATGTTTCTTTATACAGAAGACTCCTAGATGTGTCCCCATAGAAATCTGTACATAATTCCTGGAAAAGGACAATATGAAAGAAATAGTAACACTGTATTTTGTCTTTCTTTCGCTCTTCTTTTTTTCATTGTAATGCAGGAGCACCATCTGCTCCCAAAGAACCTTACAATAATGTTAAGCATTATATTATTTAGCAAGAAGGCAAGATGTGTTTTATTTCAGACTTTCTAGAAGAAACTTTCTTGTTTGGAAATACAGCCCATATTTGTTTTTTTTTCCTTCTGCCCTCTAGTAATTCAGTTCAAAGGTTCTCCTTTGGGGAAATTACAGGGAGTTTACAGTGATGGTATCTCAGTTCTTAGGTAGGATATTTTCACCTGCAATTCCCTTAGAGCCTTTGACCTCTGGCTGCATCTATCAGTGGTGATGTGACAGTGACAGAATATTTTACTAGATTTTGAATGATTCCTGGAGTTCACAGCTTCTTTCCTTTGCAATAAAATGTAATATGACTGAGGTTCATGCCACAGCTTTTTCTATAGAAAGTCTCACTGAATAATTTTTCCTTTGAGCCCTAAGGGTGAAACATCCCATTTTCAATTACTGCTGGACTGTTGTTCTTAATATTGATGTTCCATTGTTAATTTGTATTTACTGAAAAACAGGACAAAATAAGACTCATAGATCTATGTTTCAGGAAAGCTGTTTCTTATAAGTATTTTCCTTTATAAATCAAGAAGTCAAGAAAATATGCTTATTTGGTGTATTCTGGAATTTTACAGTTCCTTGATATTATAGAACTTTCCTAGGAAATACCGAGGAAAATGTCCTTTTTAGAATTGCAGTATTTCTTTCTTTTCCTTCAAGAATTTTAGTCATTTAATAATTTCAGTCATCCAGTTTGATGCAGTCTGGTGACACCTCTATAATCATGGCTTGAGCCAAGATGGCTGTTGAGCATAATCCTCTCTTTTCCAGGAGGACATACAGAAGAAAAAAAAATGTGGAAAAATTTTAATTTAATTAATTGCTCTTTTTTTATTTTTTGGCTTTTATTTTATGTACTTAGAGAAAAGAAAACCTTGAAAGGAGATGGGGTTCTCAAAGCAAATGTGATGGTGAAATTATAAAAAGCAAAATATGGCTTTGATGAGCTGCACAAAGCACCTTTCTATTTCTTCTGACATCCATCCTTCCCTAGCAGTAAAGCTCAGTTTTCAGTTCACATCTTTAGTTTCCAGACTAAAAAGATCCTTTTCTTGCAGTATAAATTAAAGCTTGGGAAACTAGGATTTATTGAGGTAGCTGTTTGCATTAGAGGTAAGAAATTTTTAATGTGTCTGTACATTGGCATAACAAGACCTGTTAATTGACCCACTCTGTTATGTCCAAAACTGAAGTCTGTAAATCCATGGTTGGTATCTCTCATCTTGTTCAGAAAGATATTAAAATTCATGGAATTGTTATTAAATTTTGATGACAGAAGATGTTAGGGTTTGACAAGAAAAACAGCAGATTCATGCTAAATTTTTGAGAACTATGTACATTTCTGTACATTTCTGGAAACCCAATTTTTAAAGCTAGATAGGCCAAGAAATGGATTGCTACAGTGGCTAAAAAATGGCAAGCCCATCCCTTCAAAGGAGTTTATAAGGGTTTGGTTTGGCTTTGTTAATAGGCTCAAAAGGAATGACCAAAAAGGGCGGTTTATTCTTTAAGTACGTAAGAGGGGAATATGCCAGAAAGAAGACCTGAAGCTAAAGGAAAATGCTAATACAAGAACAAAGAGGTCCTAGGTAGACAAGAAGAAGTTCAAACTGTAATTCAGAATATTTCTCTCCTTTAGAGTAGGAGTCAGGAACATCCTTCCAAGTCACATACCAAGATAACCATTTCATTAACTGTTTACATCATGTGTCTGCAATAAAAACTAAATTCATTGACCCACAAAAGTCTATCCAAGCCTCCATTCCTAATGCATATCTTTCAAAAACCCATGCAATATTTTTTAGCTACCAAAAAGTTCCCTTTTGATTTAGTGTTTAACTGCATTTCCACTTGGGAAACTGCATTTTATTGCAGAGTTGGAATGTGTGCAGCCATTCACCCATTGGGCCTCTCTGTGCCATTAGCTGCAAGATAAGTTTCTGGGCTATTGGACATATTTTGTGCCTGTTACTCCCAATTAGTAGAATCAAGTTATCTCTTTGCTGCTTATGCAATGAAGAGAGAAAACACTTAACACTGTGCAGCTTCCTGTCTTACTCTCCTGTGTCAGTCGGGTGACCCTCCTTTGAGTTCATTTCTGTAAACATGGATACAAGACTTTCATCCTTCTGGTCTTCAAGTAGTTCTTGCCTCTTATTTGCTGGTCTTAGGTATTGCACTGAAAGTTCACACGGAGGGAATTTTCCATAAATCCTACTCTATATCATTTTTCCTGGAACAGAATCTTCCCTCCAGTGAACAGAGCTTGTGCTTGTCTAGGAACATCAACTTCCACCTGGCTGCATTGAAAATAAAGAAAAACACTTTTTGCTACTTTTTTATTTAACTAGACAATGATATAATCATGATATACAATAATGTCTTTCTCTTGTCATTATACAGTTGCCCATGAAACTTTGCATCAATTATTTTACTACAAACCTATCTTAACAGCCAAGCTTTATATTATCCCATAGATAATATTATTGGTTAGTATTTGATTAAGAATAATTTTCTAGCTCCTAACTGAAAGCTGATTTCCAAACCCTGATTTCCAAAATCTTTATATGTGGCTCATAGTACATACCTCTCTACAGAAAAACAATTTAAGATTTGTCATTGGCCCAGCTTCTGTGCCATCCATGCCTATGTCATCCACAGTCAATTGCATATAAAACTGGTTTAATTCAAAACAGTAAGACAAATATGTTAAAAAAAATAAATGGAGCCTGTTTTTATAGGTGTCTTTACCAACTGTACCCCTCTACCTACCAAAACCAGGTAAGACTTCAGTCCAACACTGGTATTAATGGTGACTGCTATTAATGAGATTGATGTTTTCAATTCTTGTTGAGAAAAATTGTGGATTAACCATTTTGTTATTTTATACACAATTAATGTTACAGTAATTTATCTGTAGTTCCCTAGGTAATTTCATTTAGTATGTGAACTACAGTGACAGAGCTCCAGTGCTTTTGAATATCCCAATTTTCTGTATTTCATTTGTACAGTCTGGAGACATATATGTTGAATAGCAGAATTTTACATCACAGCTGCTTTCAATAGCACCACACTTTGTGTTCTTTCAATTAATTCATTAATCCATTGGGAAGTTGTGGTTGTGAAGCTTTATGATATCTGAATATATTTTGCTCGGTATCCTAATTATGAGATATTTAATCACACTGCACCTCTCATGCTTAATGATTTCAGGCAAATCAAAGTTCTTTTGTTGATAAACCACATCTGATTTGGCATTCCCTTGTTTTCTTTCTCACTTTTTTTTATATTTTTTTTTTATTTTTTTAAACAGGTGATTATCCAGCTCCTCGCGCCGTTCTAACTGGTCATGATCATGAAGTTGTCTGTGTGTCGGTCTGTGCAGAGCTGGGACTTGTTATCAGTGGTGCTAAAGGTCAGAAACATTTTTATTATTTAAGTCTTAATATTTTTAGAGTCTTTTTTAGTGGTATTTCAGACTTCTGTCAAGCTACATATACTTTAATTATCCCTAAGACATGTTGCAATTCTAGGAGAATCTGAAGCACTTTTCTCTGAAAATTGTTGTTTACTATCTTCACTTACAAGTTTAGACACAAATTAAGTGGATCATTCCTTCCAGCCCTCAGTTTATGCAGCTATTTCTCAGATCTGGAAGAATATTTTATAGAAATGCATACAATAATTCTAATGACATCTATTGATTTTGAAGAAACCTGTTGATAGAGACAGGCATGTCAGGAAGGGCCAGCTCAAAATTCTCCACCTTGATCTTAGTTGAGAGGTACTTTGTAGGCCTGACCTCACTCTCCAGAGAAGCAGGAGCAGTTTGCTTTGGAACTGTGTGCAGCATTCTGTCCAGTAGGATTTGTTGCAAGGTTTTTCTAAATAATGAGCAGTTGCAGGTTTTCCTGTTATTTATCTATGGAATCCAGAGCACCCAACAATTGCTAACACACATGTTCAAAATACTTTCCCAAGCCTGCAGCAATATCCTGCATTACTGGTAATCAATGTAAATAAAGCACCAGTCTCAATGAGTGTTTGCTTCATCCTTCCTTACTCTGTTTCTCCTTCCATTTCACTACTTATGCCCATCTTTTCCTACTTCTCCTTAATTCCATGTCCACTTTTCTTCCCTCATTGTCCTCTCTCATTCAGCTTCTTAACTTGTCAAACTGCATGTCTTTTTCTCTTTTCCTTTCCTGTTTGGCTCTACTCTACTCCTATATTTCCACTCTACTCCTACATTCCCATCCAGTGACTTCCTATCTCCATCCATAGTGATGCCTGTTTTAGTCATCCCCTTGGATATCTTTGTAATCATTTTTAAGTTTGCTGCTTCTGAGGGTGAGAAGGATGTGATGCTTGCTCTGCCAGCTTTTGCTCACAGCTGAGCTCCTGGGTTATTGTGTTTTATACTGTCTTGGAGCATAACATTTATTTTTAAAGCTGAGTGTGAAACTTTTGAGTGAAGCCATTTTTAACAGGAAATCCTAATGGGTCATTAACTCTTGTAATGGCATACTACATAACAGTCATAGGCAAAGTCAAGACATTTTCAAAAGAATGTACAGTGATGCTGGAGCTAAGTCTTTTTATTGCTATTTCTTACGCTTTTAGGCAGCTTCATATTTTCATTGCAGTGGTATCCCTTGGATGCAGCCAAACTCAGGGTCCCTCTGCATTAGTCTTTAAGCAAACACAGATAAAAGCCTGTATCAGAGGGTTCACAGATAAATGAGCTGATGATGATTTATTCTACCCAGGCAAACCCAGCTGCTGCAGAATTTTAAAGAACTTAGAGGGACTTAACATGAGGTGGCTGAGTATGCCAATATGAATTTACTTTCAGGGTCGTGAATCAGTTGTATAAGGAAGAAATTACTGTGCCGTCCAGGATTATCCTGTGATTCATAAAAGAAAACATTTAGAATTTCCTGTGACTCATTACATTTATCAGAGAAGAGACCCTTTTTCTTAGTAGGGATACAGATCTCACTTTCAAAAAAAACTTTTCTCATTGTTCTTGAAATGTAAATAAGCTTAGTTTTCTGTCTTAAAATGTACATTGTAGATTCCATAGCTGTTTGTTTCTTTCATGAGTGCAATAAAAAGACATTAAAATCTCATATTAAAATCTCTCTGGAGCAAATGGACTTATAGTGTGATCTTCTAAAATCTCTTATAGTCCAAGTATCACTGTGACTCTGTTGGCTTTCACATGACTCCCATTGCTGAAACAAATCAGGACTGAAATCTATGCATATCACATGTTCATTGAGGGAGAGGATCTGCAGGAACTGCCATTGTCTATAGAAGAAATATGCAGTAATATGATTACATGCCCTATGGGAGTTGCTCCCACTAGTCACTGATGGGGCCACATCTGCTTAATGTGAATGGGCAGGCTAAAGACAGTTCATGTTGTTGGAGAAAATCACTAAGAGTTAAGCTTCTGAATGCTTGGGAAGAGGAAAGAGTGTTTTAGAAGACAGATCAAGGAAAATTCCTACCAGTCTAAGTAAATAATACACTTCTGGGCATATTGTATTTGTTTTCTTAACATGCTAGCTCTTGCATTTCCTTTCTATTGAGTGTTTTAAAGTCTTTAAGTAAACATTGCAGCTTGTTATATCTATGCAACACTAATGTGGTATAAATGTGTTTTATGCATCATTTTTGTGCACAGCCTATATTGTTTGTGTAAACAGCAAATAAATTATATATTATGTTTTCATATACAGAAGGTCCTTGCCTAGTACACACAATTACTGGAGACTTGCTGAGAGCCCTGGAAGGAACAGAAAACTGCCTGTACCCTCGCTTAATTTCAGTGTCTAGTGAAGGTCACTGCATCATCTACTATGAACGAGGACGGTTCAGCAATTTCAGCATTAATGGCAAACTCTTAGCTCAGATGGAGATCAATGATTCAACCAGGGTAAATCTAAATGCAACCAAGCATTTGTTGTGTGTTGCCTTTATTTATTAAAATAAATTGGATTTATTTGCCATATGGTTTAGAGGAAATCATATATGTAAAACTGCTGCCTCATGGTTAAGCCATTCAAACACATATCGTTTCATCACCATCTCCAAATATGAAAATGCACTTCAGCTTTTCCAGAATAAATAAGAACAAATAGTTTATGAGCCCACAATATTCCCAGAATTTTTGTTTGGAATTAAATTTCAGTGGGAAATATGTCTTTGAAACAAAATGCTCTGAAAAGTCCTCATTCTTCATTTATTAGCCAAGACATGAATTCATGCCTTCAGGGCTCTGCTCTGTCACTAGCACTTGAAGCAGCATTAAGAATGCAGATCGCTGCTCTGCTTTAGGTGGTAGTGATAGCACAGAGTATTGTAGAACAAATTATGGTATGCAGAAATGTGCTGAACTAAAGCATTGGCAGATTCAGTCAAGGAGCTTTTTTTTTATCTATCATGTTTAATACCACAAAATTGTTTTTAAAATTTGATGATGCAAAATTTGTTGGTTTGTTTTTGGAGTAGGGAGAAAGAGGAGAGAAAGCATTTTGCTTCAAATTTAAGGTGGGCAGGCAGAACATAAGAAATGCTTTTAAGTCAATTCAATTTTTAAAATATTGATCCATTTCCGTAAAAGCTAACTGTGTGCTTAGGATTGTTCTTTTTCTCCTGAAGGCCATCCTCCTGAGCAGTGATGGGCAGAACCTGGTGACAGGAGGAGACAATGGTGTAGTGGAAGTATGGCAAGCCTGTGACTTCAAGCAGCTCTATATTTACCCTGGCTGTGATGCTGGCATAAGAGCTATGGATCTGTCTCATGATCAGAGGTGAATTTGTCATTCATATTTGTATGTAAATACTAATATTCCAGAAAGAATACATCTCCATGAACTTTTGAGTATACAGTATGGAGTTGTTAACAGGATGTGTAAGAAACAATTACTCCAGTTGTTTTCCTGTTAATTTATCTGATTCAACACTTATTCTGATACTTGAGTCTTACAAGGCAAGCACTTAACATTAAGGTGAGGTCTTATTTTATTGAAGTTAGTAAGCCAGACACACAGCTAGAAAAATATGGCTAAAATTGCATTAAGAACAAAGGAATAGTCAGGTTGGGTCAGAGTGCAGTAGCACCTATTAAATGCCTTAAAACCAATTGCAAAAGTTTGAGACACATTTCTGATTTTCAGCCAAGCTTAAGAACTTCAGACTGTGTAGCAAAAAGTGCCTTGTTCTTTCTAGCTTTTTTCTGTCTATGAAAAGCAATAGCTCAAGAAAGAAAAAGGGAATTAACATCAACATCTTTGATATCTTTTTCAGAACTCTGATTACTGGCATGGCTTCTGGCAGCATTGTAGCTTTTAATATAGATTTTAACCGGTGGCATTATGAACATCAGAACAGATACTGAAGCATGGTGAAGAACTGAAAGCCCAGGTAAAGCTGAGAGCACAAGTGCTGCAAAGAAAGGTGTAGTCTCTGGTGGAAGACCACGTCTGCATTGACCTCTGTTGTACATTCCATTACACCCAGCAATAGCTGTACATTGTAGTCAGCAACCATTTTACTTTGTGTGTTTTTTCACAACTGAACACCAGCTGCTGAAAAGCAAGCTTGTATCATGTAAATTATATGAATTAGGAAATGTTTTGGTAATTATTTCATATATCTTTGTTTATTGAGAAAAGGTAGTAGGATGCGCCACAAGAGACTTTTGAAAATTCTGGGGAACCTTGTGTCCAGTTATTTCAATGTTTAGGCTTTGAACCTAACATGCATCCCATCTCCAGCCTCTTTTCAAGCTGAGATTAAAAAAAAATATGTTTGATACTTTGTACATCAGATGCACATCTTAACTTTAAAGGGATACTTTTGTAAAAGTAAAACCTTGTATAAAGAACAAAACTGTTTCTTAATTTTATTGTGGAGTTACAACTTGCATGTACTTTAAACCTGATGTCTTGAAGGAACAGGTGCATTCACACAAATCAGACTGAAGATCTGCCTAAGGGTACAGCTTGTGTTAAAGGGTTGAATTTGGGAGCAAACAGTAATTCTGACATTTTCACCAACACATTTTTCACTTTTTGAATCTAAAGTTTACCCCTCTTAAGTGGAGTTCTGCTCACGAAGCATTTGGATAAAAAGCCATCATTTGCCATATTTATACTTTATAAAATAGAAATTAATTTCCTCCCTTTTGAATTTAAAGACTAGACAGAAGGGGAGCAAAGAAGGAAGTTCAGTTTAATGCTTTGTAATGCTTAATGATTCCCAATACAGACAAAGTGCTATACTTCTGGATTATTAACATTTGGCACATAAATCATGGCCAAGAGAGCCCCCACTGATTTTTTTTTCCCTAATTTATAATCTGAGTAGCTTGGTTTATTTGACAGCCTTAGCCTCATCTCAAAGGTGACTGAGGTTGTTCTTTTCAGTTCTTCTGAATATCTCACCTGAAGCCACTCAGACTAAGGAACTTCATCTTTTACAATACTGTAATGATAACTATCAGAATAATTTTCTGCACATTGTACTGATCAAATTACACGCCCAGGGGTATATACACTTTAATTCATGTTTCTTCTTTGTATATTTGGTGACTGTATTGTCATAGATGTACATATTGTGTCGGTAGGGCTATGAGGCATGTAACAGGAATGTAATTTTCTCAGAATTTACACTCACTTGCAGTCATTTATTTAAAAAGATAATGGATTCTTTGTATTGGCACTTTGCACCAGGAACATATCATTATTTATTGATGTGATTACTTATTTGTTATCCACCTTGTATTAGTAAGTTTAGCCCTGAATTTCCTTCTTCATTGTTGTTTGTATTTATAAGGTTTGGAAATCATGGGGATCAGCGTAATGATTAAGTTATTCATCACCTGTCTGTAAGCAATATCTTGAGTTTGTAGCTTAGAATTGGGAGACTATTGAACATCTGGAAGACAAGTTCATTTCATCTTGAGATCATGGTGAAATATTTTGGATATATAAATTCCTTAAGCTATTGTAACCATGTTTTATTGCAAAGATGTAAAATATGCCAGATGTGTGTGAGTTGGAAATCAAAAAGAAAAATAAAATATGCAAAGAATTCAGTGATTGTTTTTCATTCCGATGAAACTTTTTTAAAAAGCATTCCCATTATCATTATGAACAAACAATTATTTTTTATAAATTCTTACTTATGTGCTGATTATATGCCAAAAAGTATGCACTTCTGGGTGGTTCTTTTTTCCTGGGGTCTCAGGAAAAAAACCCCACAGGTTACAGAGTGACCACTGCAACTCTTTTGATTGTCATGAGAGAACCTTCTAAAGTTAGTTTGTTCAGCAGAAGTAAAAAGTAGTAGAAAAAAATCCCTTTAAGGGATATTTAGGATCCTTGTGAGCAGGAAATAATCTCATGTAATAGATCCCACAGAAAGCAAAGATTTGATGAGAGAAGTTTTGGATGTCTCTCAGTATCTGATAACATGGAATAAATTTAATCTTATTTTGGGCACTGAAAGTTACATATCTAGACTACCTGCACAGCATAAGAGAACAGGTGGTATAAGTTACCTTTTGGAAATGCTGAGTACCCTGCAAAGATTACAGCAAGTAAGTGGAGACGTGGATATCTATATGTCAGATATGTAATTTAAGGTAGCAAAGTTACGCAAAATACTTTCCTAATAATTAGAAAACTCACAGAAGTTTTCTAATTCTCGGCAGCAGAATAGCAATCAACATTTTAATTTGTTGCCCCACTTATTTCCTTTAAATTTAGAAGGATTGTTCTTTAAATAATTATCAAAATGAACTAAAGGAAATATTTGAGAACCTTATTAGAATACTATACATTTTAGCAGATATCTATTTATATCAATCAGCTTTTGAAAGTATTAGAACCTAACTTGATTGTTTTGAAACTGTAGGAGATATGGGGGGAGGAGAGGATTGGTATGTTAATAGTGTCCTGTGAAACAGTTTATTGATATGTCACAACCTCCATTCCATCATTATACAAGTGTTACCTCTAATTATGTATTTTATTCAACAAATTGATTTAAAAATACACCATTTCAATTAAACAAAAAATGGATATTGCTATTATTTTAATTAATACTGTTTTTTTCATTAAGTCTCTCAGCATTAAATACAATCTAGTCACAAATTAGGAGCTTTTGTGGCCACGCAAAGCTGTACATAAGAAATTTGCCATGGGGTACAAGAATAAAAAACCACTCTCACTCTAAAGCATTAATAGGTAGGGACCCAAATAAGTCAGACTCATAAAAAAGCCAATAATAATAATAGTAGTAATAGTAATAGTAATAATAATAATAATAATAATAATAATAATAATAATAATAATAATAATAATAAATTTAATGTTACTACTACTACTACTACTACTAATTGTGCCAAAGTATTGAAATTCCTTTGTTTTATTTATTGATTTGTGTTAATTACATTAGTGTACACCCATCTATTTCAGGGCCTTTTATACTAAACCAGCAATAGACGCATATCTCCAATTTATGTCACAAGTCTTTTCCAATGCTTCAGCTGCCCATTTCTGTAACACAGTAAATCTTGCCTTTTTTTTCTCTAGAAATTAGCGCTACTGATCCCAGGGAGTCTCTGAGAGCTGCTTGTGGAACACGAAGCAGCTTTGGCCAAACCAGTAAAATGCAACGAATCTCTCAGCTAAGGGAGATGCGGCTTTCAGGATACAACTGTGCAGCTAAAATACGCCTACGATGTAAATAACGCACAGTTATTGGCTGCCTTTCTGCCAGTTCATCCTCGGTTAAGCACCATACTACAAGTCATTGCCTTCCAGGAGAAATGATGCAACAGCTGTGAGGCGTATTCCTCGTCCAGATCCTACCACTGTTGAGGAGAATGCTGCTTTCTCTACATGAGCAATAATAAAATAGAGGCTTCTGCATATTCACCCCAAGGAAAGACTAGTTAGGCTCAATTTACTGGCAAAGCTTTGGATAAATAATGATTATGTTGATAGAGAATCTTGCGGGTTGTGTGTGTAGAGCTAAAAGTGCTGCCTGTGAGCAGCAGTTGTGGAGAATGCTTTTTATAATGCAGTGCATCAACCCTGCTGACAAGCAAGCAGGATGAAGCAAGCCTCATGCTCCCAGGGATAAAAGCATTTGAAGCAGACACAAGGAGCGAAGGGCTGACTTATGACAACAGCAAGAGAACCACCTCCTGATACAAGATGTTTAGTGCATATGAATATTTAATTTGGATCCTTAAAGCTGGAGTTTATGCTTACAATTTTCAAGGGCTTCACTGTGGATTGGTTTTATTTAGGCTTTGGGGTGTGTGTGTGTGTGTGTTTCTTGCAAACTCTAAAAATGCACAGACTAAAGCTGGTATTTAAAAGAAGAAAAAAGTACTGGACATTTATATGTCTATGTAATATGGTACAGTTTATAGACTCCCTAGCCTAGTGATTAATTTTGCAAAATCTACAGTTAGGTTTCAATATCCAAAACCGATAAGAAAAACAAGTCTGGTGATTGCTTTCTTATAAAGTTTATAAGCTGTGGCCATATAATTTGTTAAAATAAGGATTTACATAGACGAAAATCTGCCAAACAGCTGACTTGGTTTATGGGTCTTTCCATGGTGAACAACCACATTTTGGACACCGGATACAACTACATTTTGAGATACTGACATGAAAGTGACTCTTAATCCTTCATCAAAAGAGTTATTAATTGGATGACTTGCATGTAATCATTGTTATTCCTTTTACACATTTGAAAACTCATCAAAACTATCAAGTCTGTCTATCTTTCACAAATTATTGTGATAGTAAATAATCTCATTATTTTAATTAATCCACAAATTACTTGTAAAGTACTATTTTCCATAGAATAATGTCACAATGAAGACTCCCCTAATTTGATTCATTTTTCCTATTACTATATTGGCCAGGATTTTTAATTTTAATCAGGTTTCTTTTTTAAAAAAAGGCAAAAACTGATAACTCAGAAGATACCCCATCCATACCCTTTAAACTCTTTGGGGTAAATTACAGAAGGCTCTGCTATGAGACATTTTACATTAGCTGAACATTTAACCTCAAGCACACAGAAGTTAAGTAGTCCCTATTATTTAATTTATATTTTTCATGGAGGGATAGGTGACACATATAGTATTTTCATCAGGAACTTCTAGAATAATATAGTTCCACCTTTATAGTCCCTCAGGTAGTTTATTTGCCTTGTGTAACATCCCCAGCTAGAGGAATTTCTACAAAGTCCTCAGCTCATTTCAGAGGACCAAAGTGCCACCAAGCAGTGGGCAGAGTGGGCTCAGTTTATTCTGGACTTGAACCACTTCTCTGGTGTGGGTAATTTGCCAATGGATGTGAGTTAGTTTGACTGATTAATGAAACTGGTTTTTATATCAGATGGGCTGGAATTCCTGAAAACAATGGCAAATATGTTACACAGACTGATTTCATATTTTCATCCCAGACATGCTGAGTTTCCAAGTCAAAATGAGGAGGATTCCCTCTGCTGTCTCAGCCTCCACGCCCCAAGTTTCAGGTGGAACCACAGCGCACATCCCCAGCAGCAGCAGTGCTGCTGGGCCAGGCGAGGTGCTGGCCTACACCTGTGCTGGGGTAACCCTCAGGGGAGGCTGGGGGCCACGGAGGTGTAATTCTGGCTGGGCTGGGCGGGTGTTGCTGTCTGAAGCCATCACACCATCCTGTTGCTGATGTGTGAGAGGCTGCCTAGGTGTGGAACCAATGGCCCTCCTGAGCGGGGGCTGAGGGAAGAGGGTCCTGAGTTCAATCCTGTTACTGCTGACACCCTCTCTGCTCCTTCAGTTTTATCTGGTTATTAATCCCATACACGTCAAGCCAATAGCATGAGAAAGTAGGGGAAGAGGAGCCTGGGCTTCAAACCCCTCCTCTGAGGAAGCCATGTTCTCACTCAAGGCAGGAAGAAAACAGCATTTTTGAACATATGATGGGGATTTAATACAATTTCATATTAAAAAGTGTGTTCCTTGTGCACTGGACACTTCCTGAAACTGCCAGGGGCAGGAGAGGGACAGCACTTACAGCTGACCTAAACCCTCATTTGCAACTGGACCTTGTTGGACTAAGGTAGTTGTGTGTGTTCTGGTACAGGCTGGCATTTCAACTGTGCATTGGAGTAAATGATACAAAACAGCTTTCATGGATTTACAGGCAGGTAGCTAGCCTAAATCTCTAATAAGACTCACGGGAAGGTACTGTCCAGTAGTGGTTGACTGGAAAACATATTATTGGAGAAAAAACCATGAGGATATAAAGGGCAGTCATATAAATGTCACAACAGATGAATATACAGCAACATTTTAGGCAGAAGAAATTTTATTCCAAAAACCAGAATATATCTTCCAGTTTAATGAGTATCCTAAGTTCCAGTGATGATGTATACTGACTGCAGATCTTTTGCATATGTTCTGGGCTTGTCCAGAGTGACACACAGTTGGCAACAGATGATAATTAGCAAATGCATACAATCCTTTTGCAGCCTAGAATAACTCATTTGCAAGACTGGTTTAGGAGGCACTATGGTTGGTCTTGTCAAATATTCTCTTCTCAGTGAACTTTAGAATACTTCACCTTAAATTTTTCAGTCAAATATTGATCTCAATGGCTTTTGACATTTGGACAGAGGAGATTTTATGAAAAACTTGGATTTTGAAATGCATCTCATACAGTCTTAAATAATGAGTTCAACATAATGTGGTAATACATGTAGCAAGTATTTTCTGTGATAAAGTAGATCTTCTCTAAGCATGGAAAAACATTGTAAAAGAAAAAGTGATTTTTATATGTAAAGCCATTTCTGAGAAGACTCTGGAACTTACAGGGGATTTTATACAAATACCTTCTCTTTATGTACAGAGAACAGCTAAATGAGATTTAGAACAACAGAAAAAAACCAGGTTTCATAAGCAATTATTTTTTACCATCTACCACTTATCCATTTGTGTACTATTGAGGATTCTTCAGTCATTTAGGTATAAGTTGCTATGTGCAAACTACATCTAAATGTGCAAAGTATACCAAACACAGGATCCTCACTGTTCTGTATTCTCTAACAGTATTCAACCAATGACAACAGCCAATTTTAGCTCAAAACCACGTTTATGGTGAAACAACTTTCAACCTCAAGCTCATCTGAAATTTTTCCTTTCTTTCTTTACATATTTTGTGCAAGCTTAGTTTCAAAATATTTATTATATTTATATATTTATATATAAAATGCATTATATAATATATAAATAGTATATATTTATAATATTTATTATATAATTCAGAAAAACAGAAGCAAATAAACTCTGCTACATCCTAAGGTTATTATTGTTCAAAATAGCTGTTACTAGAGAGGCTATTGGACCTAATAGGTCCTAATTGGACCTAATAGGTGTAACCCAAACTTTAGAAACAAAAATAAAACCACATAAAATTATTTTTCTATTTGCGTAAGTTGTCTAGATTTGGCAAGCCACGTGTACTATTAAAAATACTTCAGCTGATGGCCTCTATTTTTGTTAGTCATACACTCAGAGCTGCAAATACAAAGCTGTACTTCATATAAAAATTTTTCTAAGTAGGAAAGTTTACATGCCACAAATATAGGCCACTTTTTTTAGCCAAGTTCACTCAAAAGTTGTAAGATCAGTAAATCTGAAAAACCTTGTGCAGTCTTACTGATTTTATTGCAGAAGTGCAGGAGTTATCAAATACTGCAAATTTTTCAATAAGCTTTTTTTTCAGGATTTTTTAAAAATTTTTTCAAGGTGATGGATAATTAAGAGGAGCAAACTCTTAAGTCAGCAAACTAGGATTTTCAGGCAGCAGGTGGATAGTTTATATAGATCTGATTTTCAAAAGGCTTTCCTGGTAATGCTAGATGTGCCAACAGGGCTGGCCAGCAACTGGCTCATATGAGGCAGAAAACAAATGTGGAGAAGTGCAAGCACACAGCAAGGTGCTTCAACAATCCTATTTTCTCATGGGATAATAAGAATGGACAACTCATTCCTTGGCATGGCTTTCCAAGGCTTTGATAAAAGCACCATATTGTCCTCTTCTCAAAGGAAAGACATCAAGTTGGCCTGAAGAAATCATATAAATCACTGCTGTTCAACATTCTGTTCCCTGAAGTAGGAATATCCAGATGAAAGGAACTGGGAGCAGCACCACCATCATCTGAGTAACTCAAGTGCTCCCAGTTTCCTAACAAGTAAAGCCATGTTGCTGACAAGCACCCTATTAGCTCTGTCTTTCAAAGCCTTATCTAGGGAGACTGCTGTGAAATCAGGGAAGAAAATAAGAATTCAGCTGTCATAACAGCCTGGGTGAATCACCTGACTGAACTCTCTATCTTCAGAAACCAGTCACTGTAACCAAGAAGTGGATCTGGAGAGCCCACCTTCATGCCGGTTCCAGCTGATAAGTAGAAAGTGACACTTGGTAGTTAGGCTAAATGCTTCTCAGAAAGCCCATATCTGAATTAAGGAAAGACCAGATGCATTCCTTGATTTCACAAACAAGTTCACTTTTCCTTATCTATCCACTACACTAAAAATCAATGTGTAACTGAGAATGCAATGGCTAAAAGGACTCAAGACACTTATTACACAAGACACTTAAGCTCAGTGCTATTTATGGTAGAAAATTACACTTGCTTACAAGATAGTTGTAATAAAAGGTTTCTTGAAAATTCAAGCTTGTTTTATATGTTTCAAAAAGTTATCATCACATGAATCTTATGCAAAAGAAGACTGACAGGTATTTAGATACAAAAGAGAGACATTTTGAATTGACTTTACCACTACTAAATCTAGTTTATAGTGCTACACTGGCTTATAAGCTTGGTTAAATTCCAGAGGAGCACACTTCATGGCAACATTTACTTGTACATCACACTTGACACTTAATTTATCATAGTTTTCTCTGTGTCTTCCAGCAGAGAGGACAACTAGGCTGAAGTCTGAATTTCTACCAAAGTCTGGTGTGACCCCTCTGAATTAAATCATATAATCATTAGCATTTGAAGTGTACCATGTTGTAAAAACACCTCCTGACGACTGAAACTCAAAGCTTGCTGATTCCTGTCTGGTGTGTCCCCAAATGAACTGATTCTCATTGCAGTGAGTTCATGTCTTTGAGCTGCTTGCCAACACACAAGGATGAGACCGGCTCTGCATGGAAAGGCACCCACTAAATCCAGGATATTTTTCACCCAATGCTTCAGTTGTCCAAGATCAGATATCCAAATCTGTACAGGCCACCAAAGGGTGTCTTTATTGCAAATGGAAATGTGTAAACAGACACCTGTGGAGAGGGAGCCATTTGAGCTATTGAGATACCTGAGTTATATGTCTAAAATGGCTAATGAGAGAAATCTTTCTGTCGTAATCCATACTTATTTCTCTCCACCTGTAGCAAATACAGCCTGGGGTGACTGGCTCAGAAGGAAATACCTCATATCTATAGAATTTAATGCATTACAAACCAATATTGTTCATCCAGTTCCTCCTTTCCATTTGATCCTGACAAATTTGGACTCTCCCTGCCCTGCAGGTATGGCTTCGTCTCCCATCTGTCAGGTAAAGTGAATCAGGAAGTAGAAAGAGATACCTTCTCCCCCTTTTTTTGTACCCCTCTGTCTTCATTCTTGATTAGATCTGTTCCTTGGATGTATTAAAGTTTAGTCACTCTGTCCAACCATTGCCTCTGAGAGCTGTGTTACAGCTATCACCCAGAATAATGTTGAAGGGGATAATGTGTAGAAAGTGAAACAGAGGAGGAATACAAAGGACCTCAGGAGTGGGAGGGGCTACAAAACCTGGCATGTTCTGCTGAGAATGGGTTGTCCCTGGGGAAGGCAACCTGAGGCACTGGTTGTGTACAAAGTAATACATCCAGCGAGCATCTACTTCAAGTCAGGTAAATACAGGGAGAGGGGGTTTTTGGGCTGGATCTTGGCAATGGTAGTTTCAGCATGATTTTCTGTCTCCTGTGGTCCTAAGTGCCTGTTAACTGTGATTACTGTTTGTATGTTGATGAATATTTGGATTTGCATTTTACTGTATCCTGATTTGAATCAAAGGTGATTTCCTACAACCTGCCTGCAACAAAGAATCCCTTACTGGAATACAGCAAATTCAAACTGCAAGATGAGGGCTACAGAATAAGTGCTAAATTCGCCAAAATCCTACGGAAGGTACACAGAGAGCTCAGCAGCCCTCTGTAAAAGGTGAGCAAGTGAGAATAAGGTCTGGAGATCAGGTGAAGAAGTGACTCCTAGATACAGGTAATAGTCAGAAAAATTCCCTTGTGTTTGAGGACCATGCTTGGACCCAGAGATGTGTCCTTAGCTTGAGCAATTTCTGATAATAAAAAACTAAGTGAAGGTCACATTGAGGAGTGAACATATTGAGGAGTTCAGTGGCCACAGCAGAGGTTTGCAGCCAGACCTATGACCTGGGCAAAGGGAGGGAAAAGTGGAAAGGAGAGAAGCCTCAGCATGTTCCAACAGGTCCATGATCTAAAGACAGCATGCTTATCAAAGGAAAAAAAAAAAAAAAGAAAATACAGCACCATGCCCTTTTGAGAAGTCTGAAAATACCATATATTTTCTGTACTTTGTAAATGCCTTTTAAGCTCAATTGGCTAGTGAATCAAACAGCTCTTAGAATATCCCAGTTTCTGTCCCTTAGCTGTGGAGCACAGATGCAGCAAAGAGTTAGAGAGAAAGCAGAATTAATTTGCTAAATAATTTAACTAAGCAGGGTAAGTTAAGTAGGCTCCCACAAAATGAAATTCATTATAGCAAGTGGGCCTTACAGGTAGCACAAACACCTGCCTGAAATACCTGAGAATCTCCACAGAGAAAATTTCAGAATGTCCCATGAAACTGTAAAAATTGTTTTGTGTAAACTGTTGTACATTTTATTTGTTAGATTGTGTTTATTTTATTGTTGGGGGACAGAAAACTGGTTATTAAAAACATTTGATTTCAGTCCAATGTTTTTTATAATTTTACTTTGTCAACAGATGGGGGGATATATTCCAAACACATAATGGGTTTATTACTTTTCAAATGCAACTGCTGCCAAAACTCTAACATTAGAGTCTTCTCTCAGCTGTATCATTGTGAACAACAGGATAATTATATTGAGATTCACAAATGTTTATGACATTTTAAATGAGAAAAAAATTATTTATAATTAGTATATTTGCATTAGGGTGTAGGTGTTGTAATAATTCCACAAGTATTGTCATCAAAGTAGAATGGTTTGGTGATAATATTAGTCACAATGAGCTTCAAAAATGGCTGTCGACATTTGTTCTTAGTCAACTCTGATACAGAACTGTATAAAAGACCAAATGCAATATATCACAATTTCTAAGGTTGGTTTGAATTATACCACTGACATTTTATTATATATATTGTGTTGACCAGCTTTAAAAAAATTTATGTAGTGTTTGTTTTGGAATGGAGGTAATTTCTGTGGTTATGGATTAGTAGTGCAGCTTGGCTTTTCCCACTCTGTGTTACCCCAGGCTATAGCCAGGGAATAATTTTTGTTTGATATTGCCAACTTGGAATTTATAGGTGCACAGCTCAAACCACCAGTTGCCAGAGGCACTCATAAACCCTTCTTCCTAGCACAAACTATCAATATATAACCTGATCAGGACCATGCACTGAAAATAATGGCTCTTTGTTTCCTTCCAGCTGCAAAGCGCCATTGCCGGCCATGCAGGATTTGGTTAAGAGGAAAGCAGTGATAGTTACTGTTCTCTGACAGATGCCTCAGCAATTTCAACCTGCTGATATTCAATGCAATGAAATAGCCCTACTTGGAGCCATTCTACAGAGAAAATCTGGCCAAAAGTCGCATTTGGTCTGAATGAGAACAGACTCAGTAGCCCGTTGTCTAACATGGAACTCTGAAGTGGAGGAGAGGTGAATGTGAAGGTCCTCCTCCTCTCCTTCCTCCTCTGTTCAGTCCAGACATTTCTGGCAAAGTGGAATTTCTTCTACAAATCACAAATTTTCAGGAATCTGACAAGTCTGGAAGAAACATCTTTTCATGTAGCAATTTTATCAGAGAAAGGAAGCTCAGAGTTGTGTCTGTGAGGTGCAGATATGAGACATGAAGGAGTCCTTAATCCAGAGCATTTTTTAAATGTCAAGAGCAGTTTGAGGAAGACTGAGCAGGATCTGATGCCTGGGCAGGTACTACACAGACTCAGGCATGGAAAGAGTTCACCCTTCATCAAAAATATTCAAAAGAGGATTTTATTACATTCCAGTGGTAGCAATAAGCCTCTCCTAAACCACAGGAGTTATTATAAAAAAAAAAATATTCAAGTATCCATTCTTTGTTCATATCTGCCATGGGAAAACCTTTGCAACATCAATGAAAGCTCAAGTAGGCTACAAAATTTATGCTGTATGGAGAGGAGGTTTTTAATAAAGGCATAAAAGGAGAATGGATGCTAAGCATGACAAACATCTGCACAAGAACAAAGCAGGTGAAAACCATCTTCATCTGCCCAGGCCTACAAATACTGTGTGTGCCCTTCCTGCCACAGAAACAGGACACTATAGGCTCAGCTTTCACCATCTCCAAAGATTTAGCCAAAAATCTGGAAGAGTTGAAAAATATGTCAAATTGTTTAATTTAGGAGATCATAAAACCAGTAGGAGAGTTTGAAAATTATTTAGATTTATGAGCTGATGGAAATTACTTAGACATCCACATGGTCAGAATCTCTTCCATGAAGTCAAACTGCTTAAAGATCAAAGTATTTGTATCAACATTATCAGCAGGCATAAAAAAAAATAAAATAAAATAAAATAAAAAAAAAAAGCCACGACATACAACAGATGCTCCTGTGTCTGCCCTCAAACTGTCAAGAGTTAGCAACTTTCAGTGCTACTGGGCAGGGCACACACAACATATACATGCAATAAGGACATGTAATATGGTCCTGGGGAAAGGACAAACAAGCCTTTGTGTGGAACACCAAAAATGGGAAGAATTGCACACACCTTTGCTGACTTTTGTTCTTCATATTTATAATTTGCATGCTACACATACCATTGTATGTAGAAGCTCTGAACATTGGGAAGTTTGCGCATTTCCAGAAACAGTGGTGCTTGATAAGCATGACTAAACTAATGCAGAAAATGAAATTAACTACTGATGTGCCTACATATGATATTATACATCAGGAAATGAGGCTCCCACAAATTAGAGAGTTGGGAATGACTCTCTGGAACTTCAGGGCTGTCACTTCAAGGTGTAATCTCCATTGTGGCTGTTCATTCTTTCATGTTTTGACCTGATGGTTAATGAAATAAGGATAAATCTGAGGGATATTAACAATCCATACTCAATCCTGTACCAATCTATATTTAATATGAACCCAATTCACTCTTTCATTCATTTTTTTTTTTAATTTAGAAGTAATGGGATTTCTGAAAGTTGTTATTTCATATACAAGGTTTACCTTATAACAAAACCCAAAAACTGTTATACAGAAATCTTGTGTAGAGAACTAAGCTTGCTCACAAGCAGGTAAACATTGCTGTTACGGTCCACAGGCGATGGGGCTCCAGTGATTCCAATGGAAAGACAAATGCTCTTATCCTGAGAAAACCTCTCTCAAACAGTTCTGCCCCAGAAAGACTTTAACCCTTCACAAGGCTGCAGCCTTCTACTTGTAAGCCTCCCTCATTAAATTCTTTCCCTTAAATATTTCTCAGCTCACTCTCAACACTCCCCACTCTTTTATTTTACAGGGCAATCTAATGTGAGCAAGATGTTCAGCATGTCTGAGCTGCTGCAGGACCAAAGTGAAAGCCACAGTGAGCTCAGTTGAAAGTAGGGAAAGAGGATATTTAAAGAAGTGTTCAGCAAACAAAATCTCCTCCAGGAGATTCATCACCTGTAACAGATCTCCAGATGGAGAGGAATACCCCTTCTCCTCTTATGGAAAGACTGGCTACCAGAGGATCCAGCTTTACTACAGTAAAAAACTGCAAATCCTTCCCTCTGACCATGGACATTACCTGGTTACACAAGACTCTGATTACAGGGTCAAGAACCACACATTTTCCTTCTGAATTATGATGTACATTGCAATGTGTCTTTCAGGATTTTTTCTGAAGTCCCTTCCCAGATAATGATGGGAATGGGCCTGCCTCCCATGCACCCACTGAGGTCATGGCCAGTTTCATTGTTCCCAGAGAAAGCAGCTGCTGAGGGAGAAGGATAATGGGGACTGCTCCCAAAGCCCAAAGACAGCTCTGAACACAGAAGAAACGTTTTGAAGTACAATCTGAAGTAGTACCTTATAATATAGATTTAATGGAAGAAATACTCTCTAGATCTGAACAGTTTTACCTCAGCTTCCCTGGGGATGAACTTTAACTTGCTTTTTTTTTTTTTTTTTGCAGAGCTGTCCTTTCAAACAGCAGAGAGGGAAAAGCCATTGCCATTTGCCTTTGTGCTCACTCATTTTTTTGTCTGGGGCAGACATGGAACAGCCTTACCCAAAACAGCCTATTTTCAGCTGGTTCAGGTATGGTTATATGGGCTGCAGCTACATTTACAATTTCCAGTCACACACACCCTCCAAGAATCATTCTTCATATTACTGTGTCACTTCTCCACAATGACAGTACTTTGCAGTACAGAGCCACCTTCAACATAAAAACTGTAAAGTACTCTACAATACCAGGCTGCTTATGAATTAAGTCTTGCTTGCACTGGCAAGCAATTCCTGTAGTGAATTAAATCCCTCTTCCAAGCCCCTAAATAAATTCATGAGACTACAGAAATCATCTCGAAAGATATGTGGGACCCCTTGTACCCCTAGTCCTCTGTCTCCCCTCACAGATGTATGCAGTGTTGATTATTGCCTGTATTAAGACAAATTATATTTAGTACACCCAAAGATGTACAAATTTTTTAAGCAGCCTGGCTCTGTGTCACTGTGTGAAGAAACTGTTCTACACAGGCAGTAGTTCACAGTTATTGCTTGGTTCTTTGCTTTCTGTTTTTATATTTAAAAAAAAAAAAAAAAAAAGCTTCCCTGTAAAACTTGGGATGCAATAAAAATGAAGATGAAGGAAACAAAGGATTTTTCAAATGGTGAAACCAGCCAGACCCCTGATTAATGGGAAAAATCCCAGCAGAATTGAATTCTTTGATTCTCACATTTCTCTATTAAGAGAGACTTCCCAGGAAGCTCATTCTCACATCAGCAGTGTACCCGATATCCAGGGAGTAAATGAGCAGGAACTCACTGCAGTGCCAGACTTCTATCAGCCATTAGAGCAGCAAAAATTTACAGCATGAGGCTGTGTAATAAACCATACTTATGGCGATAAATCAATTCTCAGAAGAGAGAGAAGAATGTGCTCCTAGGGGCTGATGTTGTTAAAGCACAGAAGAGGACACCAAAGAAAAGAGCCTTGTGCAAAATGTAAATATACCATGATGGAGCTGCTGTGTGAGCTCTGCCAACTCACAAAGCATTTTTCTGCATTGTCTATCTTTTGAGTATGATATTTCCTTTTCTCTCAAGTATTAATGCATGGGAAGGGTTCTGGCATTCTTAGGTAGGAGGTGCTGCAGAAGTAGAGGTTTGCAATAATTTTCTGAATAGGCAAAAATGCTTAAAAGACATTTCAGTGTTTTACAGGACCTGAGCATGGCTGGTGAGAAATACACATTTCTAGGGGGAAGCATAATAATTATGTTTTAATGCAGAATGGTCTAAAGGTGGAAAGAGCACAATGTGACTCCTTTCAAGTTATGTGATAAGCTGGAACCACACATCTGCAAGAGACTTAACAGGAATAAAGTAAGCATCCTGGTAACAGATCTTAATCAACTATCATGTCCTCACCAGCACATTCTACCCTCCTTAAAAAGGGAGGGGAAGAAATAATCTTAATTAGGACCAACATTTCAGGCACATATTAGAGAAGCTTTACAGCAAGCAACAAAACCAGTTTTTGTCACTGGTGAAAATGCAGATCTCATTTACCAGATATGGAAGACACAAATCTAAATAGTGGGAAATATCTGTTTAATATCTTCAAACATCTGTTTTTAGCAACAGATCAATCAAGAAACAGAAGGTGAACGGAAAGAATATGCTGTGACCTATTTATCCTTGGGAATAGACAATGGGGAAAGAAGCAGAAGGTGCTCAGGTGTGACTCAGTTTGCACAACTCAGATGCCACATTCACTGCAAAGATAATTGTCCTCGGTTCCTATTACTGACAAAGGACATAAACAAGAGTTTCAAGACCACAATTCCTCTTGTTCTAAGGCAAACACTTAAAATAGATATCTGCTGGTTTAAAATGCTTGTTTCTCTCTTTTGTCCATAGAGTTCAGAATTATTAACTTGGCAAGTAGAGACAGTTTAAGGTGGTATGAGGAATCTCCTCCTGAAATTCATACCAATATGAATTTTTGCTTCCAGATGTCCTGCCACAATAGGACCTGTCTCAATGCCATGGTAATTCTTTACAGAAAAGAAGAGGTTAGGAATAACCTCATCTATCTAAAGAAGGGACATTTGAGAATGATGCTTTGACCTCAGAATAATTTTACACATTTCCATGTATTATTATTTCCATGCTCCTTTTCCAAGCATAAGCCAAAATTTATTGTGAAAATGGTCTTTTGTATTTTGCACCCAGCTGTTCACACACCTGCATGAAAGCCTCTGCTTTGCATCTGAATTCTAAGTGCATCTGAAACCCTAAGGGATCTGAAATTTGGAAATGGCTGTTGTAAAAAAAAACATCCCTGAGAAAACTGCAAACCTCCTTGCAATGCTAGTTATGAAACAGTGCCTGCTTAACAATGGAATTAACAAAACTTGCTGGTATTTTGGCAATCTCTAAAATTTTCAGATTCAAAAATGGGACTGAGTATATAATAACAAGCAAGTCATTGGCCAGGACTGGAAAACATATTGCTTCCTGTTGTTGATAAAATGCAGCACCACCTTAGGAGAAGGATTGCATGAACTAAATATTTTTACAAGAGATAGCAAGACAGGACCATGAAGCTTAGTGACATTAAATGCTAACATAATATAAATATTTAACAACCTCAGCTTCCAAGAAAATTCAGTCCACGTGAAACATAAATTAGGATAGTGTATCATGAGCCTATTCCAGTATTAGCATTAATGAGATCTAAACTGGCCAGCCAAAGCCAAAATAACAAAATAGTTGCTAGAAAACAGCAGCTAATCTATCTGCCATGCTGTCTTCAGCTGTCTTATGAAGGTCTGAGTCCAAGCTGCAGTCAGTGATACTTACCCTAAAGTCAGAGAAGATTAGTAAGTCAGGTGTCCTAGTCCACTGTACTGGGCTGAAAGATAAAGTGGAATTCATTTAATCTGTTAATCAGGATTCTAACATTCAAATGCCCTATCCTGAAGCTTTTTCTAGCTGACATTGAGTTGAATGATAAAGTTAATATCAGTTGACAGTTTGCCAGAAGCCATTAATATAAACTCTCAGTTTTGTTTCAGGGCTTGTTAATTTTGTTGTGGCCTTAAAAGACAAAGAATCTAAGTAAAAACCCACCATGTTCCCTATTCTTTCTTTTTTTCTTCTACTAAAATTTTATCTTCACACTTTTTTTTTTTTTTATGGAGCAAAAATGAAACTAGATCTTTATTTATTCAATACTTTGCACTGTTCCTGGATTTATCTTTGAAAATTGGTTAACTCCTTCCAATTTAAATTGATTAAATAGATACAGCTGAGTAAATGGGCAGAGTTAGGCTGTTAGTTGTATGTTTTCACTTTTAAATTACGTGTAGAAGAGCAGAGAGAAAAAAAGCAAAGAAAAAGTATGCAAAGAAGAGTTCACTATTTTCAGGTTTAAGAAAGTATAATTTCATGCAAGATTTGTTTGCTGCCACATTTTTCTCTCACATAGCAGATGCTGTGGTCAGCCATGGCTGACTTACACCAGTGGCCTGGGATGCAGAGCATGCATCTCACTAAGCAGCACCTCTATGTCCTTTGGAAGTATTCTTCATCTCCTGTTACATCAGTTAGATGGATTTTCACCATTTGTTGGACATAACAGGGAGCAGATACACAAAAAACCCTACCAAAATGGAGCTGGAATCCTTCCATAAATAAGTGCCCCTTTTCTCTTAAAAATAAAGAACATCTCCAGTCCTATGCAGCAATCAACACCTGTAAGTCTAAAAAGAAGGAATGTGGTAATTCTAGTTAAGTCTAATATTTCCCTACCAAAACTACATATTAGATTGTAAGCCAGTTCCTTTGTGAACATGAAATAGTTAAGGCACTGTAATGAACTTAATGTTTTAAAAAAAAAACCCTAAAACAACCCAATTAAGCCACAAAAAATCCCAAAAAACCCACAACAACAACAACAACAATGCACCTTGACGAATTTTTTGTACTCAAAAGGGATTTTATGCAGTTTTCATTAAACTATGAATAATAAAACAGGCATTATTTTCCTAATAGTGGCTTTCCCCATAGATATTTGGAAATATTAAGTGTATAGAAATGTTTACACATATGCAATGGAAAATGAAATTTTTTTAAATATTAAAAAAACAGTATATTGGCTTTGTGGAACCTGGAAACAAACAGATGTCTGCCTATTCTTGAAAATAATGTATTGTTGAAAAAGATGTGTTTTTCTGCTTGAAAGAACCTGCGTAGCCTAATTTGAAAGGAATTTTTGCCACCCCTGAAAGAAGACTGGAAATAGCTTCTGTATCTTCTCTAAAAGCTGTTGAAGGTACTTATGGTACAAAGTACAGACATACTTCTTTCCTTAATGTATACTCAATGTTGTTAAGCCAAACTATTTTATTGCTTCTCTTTATTTCATGTCTTAGTGTTGCAGAACTTAGAATCTTTCTGTAATAGGAATATAATCCACTTTCACCAGAGATTTTCTACAGTATTTACAGTAACCCTTGTTGAATTACTTTCATCCACATTCCACCTGAATGCTTTCCCTTTCCTGCTTGTTTGCTCTAGGTAAACACAGAACACAGACTTACACAGTGAGATCCAGTTCTCAATTTTATTTAATGGCTCAAACATATTTTCCACATTAGGTTGTTCATTATATCTCAGTATTTGTTCATAGATTCAGCCACAGATCCAATCGCTATGTGACAGAAGTGATATAATATGTGTGAACCCCTTCCAACACATGCTGATAAAATGCTGCTAAAAATATTTTTTCTGCACAGGAAAATTTTTGAGTAAGCGAATGGGTAGGATCCTTCCCACTACAAGTAGCAGAAGTGCAGGATGCTGTCAGGCTTACTATTTTATCATGTACAGTTTCACACCCTCAAACCTCTGAAATCCCAGTTAGAAGACTGGCAGCACAGTTCTCAAAGCAAATATTGTGCTGTTTCTGACTTGCAAAAGTGAAGTCTCTGCCGTGCTAGGAGTAAGAGGTGGTAATTCCACACTTTGTAACGGGGATGCCAAGGAAACCGCTTACTGGATTCACAGGGGAGCTGCTCTGTGATCCTGTGAGCTCCCAAAACAGAAGGGGTGCCAGACAACAGTAATATTCATGGAACAACAAAGCTGGTGGAGGGTCTAGAGCTCCTATGAGGAGCAGCTGAGGGAGCTGAGGTTGTTTAGCCTGGAAGAAAGGAAGCTCAGGGGGGACCCTGAAACTGGAAACATGTAGAGGTTACCTCAGTATAAGATATCCTGTGAAAACCAGATTAAATGCCTAAAATGGAACCAGCTTATTTGGGGGTCATGGGAAAATTAAATACATTTTAGAGACAAAAATTTATAAATTTTAGTAGCAGAACTGGAGAGACAAAATAAACATTCTTTAGAAAAACTGTGCCCAAGACACCCAGTGAGAAGCTTAGAGGATGTGACAAAGGGAATTAAGGGAAGTGATGGGACAACTACATCTTATGTACATGACCTTCACATGATGTTTAGACCACAGAAACCAACATGCCATTTCAATGTCTGTACATTTCCTTGCTAGGGTCTCAGGGTGGCTCGAACCTCAAACTGCTCCTGAAGAGGTTCTCAACTTCTACCTACAGCACTGAGAGGTGCTTCAGGGGGTCCCTCCTGCAGACATTTCCTTTGAGATCAGTCCACTGGTCCTGACCATATGGACAAGGATGGTGCTAAAAGAGCTGTCATGGTGCATTTCTCAGTGCTGCTCTCTGTGCAGTGGAGACCTGAGGTCAGGCTGGAGCTTGCTCAGCCATTGCAGCAGTCATGTCAGCCTTGAGCTTCAGGTCACCTCTGGCTCCAGAGCTTGCAGGCAGCCCACAGAGCTATGGCTGTGAATTACTCCTCTGTATGGCTTCTGCAAGCTGGATTTTACTTTCTTCTGCTACACCAAAACAAAATCTGATGTTTGTATATTGCCCATCACACCCTTTTTTATCCCATGACTCAGGCTGTAACAATGGTCAACTATCATTTTATCCTTTCACATCACATTATCAATTAACTTGAGATTGTTAATCACAGCAAAAAGTGACACAGGATGGAGCATTGCTAGTCTAAAAAGTAGGTGGAAAATACTGAAAATCCCACCAAGGTACAGCTGATGAAACTTTCCAACTCTGTCATTTTCTGCATGGGAAATATCCCTGTGCTGAACTAACATTTTGCTAAAATCAAATCAGTGTTCAGCTAATGAAAACTGGTTTTCATTTATAGCACCTAAAGACTTTTTAAAAGGTCCAACCAGCAAGAATTTCTGTTTAGCAGCAGTCTGGGGAAATTTTTCACTAGCTCTCCTTAGGAGAAAGCTGTCAAGATCCTCAAAACTCAGAGTCCTGAGCTAGAGTGTGCATCCACACTCACTCAGTACTGAACAGCATGGTGAACAACTGAATGAATACACAGTAAGCAGAATTAATTTTTAGCCACTTTTACAGGAAAGCACTTTGAAGTTTCAAACATTGGTCTTCCCAATTTTAAACTTGACTCCAAGATTAGTTTTGTGAATTGAGAAATTAAACAGGCTGGTTTTATAAATATCAATAAAATCTCAAATTTTCTGTCTCCGTTTTACACTAAGAAAACATTGCAACTGAAAAAGATTGCAAAAATCAACTCCTTATTCCAAATTCCACCTCTCCATTCCATTTATCCATGTTTTACCCTGCATTAATTAAGACACTGACAATCATATATTTTTCCTTGTCATATACTTCAGCCATTTTTCAATCTGGTTGAACACAGGTATCAAGAGCTTGAAAAGGGTGAGTTACAGGGAAAGTATAATCACACCACTTTATCTAAGCTATAGAAACTATTTGAAGAGCAGCAGTGAACCATGGAATATAGTTGTTATCTCTTTTCACAGCTCAAGATTTCTTCACACAAGAGATTGTTATAGTGCAATAGACAGAGATGAGCAGATCAGGCGGGGAGAGGATGCATTGGGATCAAGCAATTGCCTGTTCTTATACCAAAGGTAAAAGAGATTGCAAGATCTCTCTGACGCTTCAGATAGTCCAACTCTTTTCTACTTTTGTCGATATGTTTAAATACAAGATTTATGGTGATCCATTCTGAAATGGAGCTTATCTTGGCAGGGTAGGCAGGGGAAGATTAAACCAGAATAGTGACCTGGGGATAGATGGTTTCTCAAGAAGAAAAAACGAAAATCATAACAGAAAAGAAAAAGGTCTTACAGCCATTGAGAAAACGCTCAAAAGAAAAATGCTCATTGTTTCAGGAGGTACAAGGAACAGGACTGAAAATATTTAGTTGTCCATCTCAGCATACACAAAACTGAGTGTTTGGGTCCTGTGTATTTGAGCAACCAAACACACAAGCTGGCAGCTAAGATGGTGCTGCTGTGCTGAGCACAGAGGCCTTGCAGAGAGCAGCACGATGACAGAAGGTACAAGCCCCTTTCCCACCCTCAGTATTACAAACAGGTGACCTTCCCCAGTGCCACTAACCCTCTCTTCCTCATGATAATGCACCATTAGAGATGAGATTTGTATTTGTAGCTGTGTGCATTTGCACAGATATGTGTGTTTGGCTCATTCCTGGTTATGTCTGTTGGTTCATGATCATTAAAAATAGATTCCTCTAGGGAAATTACACTCATGTGCTTTAGCACTGGCAGCTGAGGATGCTGGAACCACTCTTCAGTGATGCATTTTTTGTTTCCTACCTTGCTTTTTCTCCAGGGCACCTAGACAAGAAAACAATTGTAGTTTGACAACTGTTTAGTCCATGGTAGCACAGCAGCCAAGACCAGTCTGAAAACTGGCTAACCAAATTGGGCAGCCAGAAGGCCCAACCTGTGTGCATCAAGCACAGCAATTGCAGCTCCTTGAGGGAGGTGATTTTTCAGCTCTGCTCCTCGCTGCTGTGGCCTCACCTTGAGAACTGTGTGTCATTTTGCTTGCCACAGTATAAGAAGGGTGTCAAACTATCAGAGTGTGTGCAGGGGAGGTGACCAAGTTGGGGAAAGGCCTTGAGGGTAAGACTTAGAGAGAGCAGCTGACATCATTTGGTTGGTTCAGCTGGGATGAGAGAAGGCTGAGGGGTAACCACATTGCTGAGCAGTGACCTGACCACAGTCTACAGCTTTCTCACAGGGGGCAGAGGAGGGGCAGGTGCTGATCTCCTCTCCGTGGTGACCAGTGATAGGACATGAGGAAAGAGGAAGTTCAGGCTGGACATTAGGAAAAGGCTCTTCACTGAGAGGGTGGTCAGTCAGCCACTAAGAGCAGACTCCCCAAGGAAGTGGTCACAGCAACAGTGACAATAAAAGGAGCACCCGGATGATGCTTTTAATTATATGGCTTAGTCTTCCTGATAGACATCAGGAATTGGACTCCATGATCCTTATGGGTCCCTTCCAATTCAAGATATTCTGTGATCCTATGGCCCCACTAAGCCTGCTGTTCTCTGTGTAGAAGTATCTCCACTTATGGCTACTTGGGCTGCTCAGCACAAAAGACTCCTTCTGCCTCTCTTGAAACCTCACAGCCTGTGGATTCCCATTTAGGCCCTCAGCAGAGATGTGAAGCTGTGAAACTTCACTGAAAACACCATATGAGAAGAGATTTGTTACCATTAGCAAGGGCAGTATTCACTTACATGAAAATGTATGCAACTGTTTTCATTTCTTTCCACACATATTTAGTATTATTTAGATTAAACTCATGTTATTGATTTCTTCCAGAGGAGCTAATGGAGCAAACATTATTTGGACCATACTAAATGGAAACATGGCATGCACTTTGTTAATGGACTGTGCAGATTTTTGTGAGGCAGAACTGAGGAAATCAGTGCACTGCTATTTCTGACTTTGCTGGACAGATGTTCTTAGCATAATGTTTGCACACCAAAAAAGCCAAGTCAGACAACTGCAAAGCCTGGCATTCAGAAAGGACAGTGAGAGGTTTGGCTGGGGAATACTGTAATAAACTGTGAACAGTGGATGTGTACAACACAGTTTATTGACATCAGTTAACACATGAGGTACAATGGGCTTGCCCTACACTTTTTTTTCCTATTCAGCTATGTTGGAGGTAACGGCCAGATAATCTCACTGGAATTTCTTTCTAATGAACTAAAATCTTCAGTTGTGAAAAAAATTATAATAATAACAATCACAAGATTAATGCAGAGAGGGGTTGATCTGGCAAAAGAGAAATTTTCTGCTCATTGTAGCATAACTCATAGACTAAGCTGAGACAGAGTCGGAATTGAAACATCAAACGCTTGAGATAAAGCTCTTGCACATCTGCATGTGAAGATGCAAAGCTAAAATAAAAAGATGCAAAGATCAAAAGCAAAGCAGAAATTTGTAGTGGAAAAATGATTTTAAACAGGTCAGTCTACTCCCAGTGAAGTCAATGGCTAAGTATGAGACTATGATGGCAAGTGAAGATGCAACATGAATTTAAGTAGGAAAAATGATTCCATTCTGGGTGAAAAACACAGGTTTTAATACCTGAAAAGATGATAAAGCCATCTTACCTTGCATTCCTTTCTATGAGTAAGAACTTTAAAGCTGTGTCCTGCCCTTTAACCAGCTTTATAACAGGCAAGTGTTGGATGTCAAGACCTCTGACAGTGACTATCATATCAACTAGTCACTTGCTGAATTTTCTCCTGGCAATCACATTGCAGATAACTCTCTATTTTGCCATCTAAACACTGGCTACTATGCTGAATTTCTCTCTTCATTAATCTTAGCATTCTCAGAAAAAAGTTTTCTAACTATCTTACAGACCAGATCTGCCTTTACTCTAGAATTCACTGCTTTGGGCAAAACTGGACTCTGAAATTCAATAATCAGTGTATGAGCTGGTGATATTAGTTTAGAAGGTTTCCCTGTTACATCAGTCCAGCACCTGGGCAGAGAGTTCAGAGGGTTGGGTGGCAAGACACAGGCTGAGTATGAAAATCAAAGAGCCTAGGTTCAGGCCTAGCTCCACTGAAAGCCACAAAAAAAAATGCATCTGGTTCATTTATTTTGCTTTCCATATTAATAAAGCTGCAACTCATTATGTAAACCATATGCCGTCTCCTCAGTTGGATGTATTATGAAATCTTCTGAAGAGGGAAGCTTGATTTTTTTCTATTAAAATGGGAACTATTTTCTTTTGCTAAAATCCCTTTCTCCCTCCTTTGCCAATTTGCATTTAGTCACAGTCTCCTCAAATCCACCCCTTACAACTGAGTCAAAAATGTGACTGAGGATTTCCAAAAGAGCAAGGGCAGAGGGAGGGGAGAATTGGCAGGAACAAGAAATTATTTTCTCCAGAATTTCATGATCATTTTTTAAGTGTTTCTTTTGATTTCTCTTCCTTACACCCATGTAAAGTCCCTGTGCAAGCAAGAACAGATGTTGCAACAAGCAGAGTTCACCCTTTGACCCCGAGATCTCATTGCTTCTTTTCTCTGGTGCATGTTTAAATTTAGAGTGAAAACCTACAAAAACGCACGGGGGTGGGGTGAGCTGTGAGGCAGGGGAAGGATCTAATTTTGGAAAGTCTTCCCTAGCAAACCCTCTCCAACTTCCACTTGTCTCACTTTATTTGTGAATGTGTCAGTCCCAGAAGCTGAAGACAGCTGAAATGCACTCAGATACCACACTGAGTGGCATTGCATCACAGTACCCAAGTGCATAAATTAGCTCTCCTTCTCCAAAATTATTTTCAGAAGTTGTAACCAATTGCAATTCCTACTGTGCATAACACGTTCCAGCAGATGACATCCCCTTGTCCACATTAGCCCCACGTACAAACCCCTCTGTAGAGAGCTGTGTCTTGGAGATCTCCAGCTCTTTCCTCCACAAACACAAAAAGTTTTTACTCACCAGCAACGGCAAAAATAAATGGAGACAAGCCCATATTTCAATACTCTCATTCTTGCTCTATTTTTTCATTCTGTTCTTGTCATTCTTTTTGCACAGACTCAGCTCAAGACCCCCTGCTGCCTCCTGACCATCCTCTATTTCTGCCCATTGTGGGACATGGCCACTGCTTTGCTCCCAGCCAGCCTCTCCCAGCTCCCTGTCCTCGGCAGGGCCAGCTGGCCGGAGGCAGGGCGGGCAGGGCAGGCACAAAGCCAGCTGCCAGATCAGTGACAAACAGCTGGCAAGGGCTGAGGAACTTGCTGGGAGCTGCTCCAGGCTGTGCTGTGCAGGGTTGCTGGCAGGGGCTGCAGCTGCCTCTATGCTCTTGGTTTGAAAATCAGGCCCTGCTCCAAGGAAAGCAGCGCTCCTGAGCAGCCTGCCTTTCCCATCACTGCTTGCTCACACTTCCAGGACACCCCAAGTGCTCCTACAGGAGCAGGATAGAGGCTTCCCAAATGCTGTGTCACCAACGCACTGAAGAAAACTGGCCGGGAATCTCAGATGAGCTGCCTAAGGGCTCCGAGGACATCTCTGCAGCTGGTGCAGGGGCCTGTCAATATCGCCACTCTCATAGCTCCTTTCTTAATGCTGGCTTTTCTCTCTGTCTGCATTGCTTGTAGTCAAAACCATGGAGCCCTGTCCAGCTCAGAGAAAGAAGTGTTGCCATCCTCCCACATGTCTCCTATCCCCATGCCCCCTTTTCTGCTGCAGAGTAGCGCTGCCAGGGACATGCAATGTTGGGCCCTTGCCCCATAGAATTGGCTAATGCTCCCTAGAAAAACCCACTATAAGAGCTGCAAGAAAATAAACAAGAGTCCCAACTATTGGCATTACATCTCAGAACAAAATTTTGAATTTATCTGCCCCTGTTTTATTTGTTCAGAGGATGTTTTTCTGGGGAGATTATTTCTTAGCTAAATGCTCTGTCAAAATTTCTCTCAGCAGCCATAGTTTGTCACTCTGTTCCTTTCCTCTTTATGTTTCTTTCCTTATGTCTAAAGTGCTGTTCCTTCTAATAGATATAGTCTTTGTAGATGTAAGACATGTATCCATCTTAACCTTTCAAATACCTTGTTTTCCAGCACCTAATGTATGAGTTTCAGCTTTTTACATCTGTACAAAATAGTTTTCTGAGGCATTTAAACTCCTTAGAATATGAATTCTGTTTTTCTGTACATCCTTTGTAATAAAGGAAAAAATAGTCAACATCTAAAAGATGCAGAAAGGTACCCTGGAAACTGATATGCTATAAAATGATAGAGCACTTTTCAAGAATGGAGAAAAGACCAGAGATTCAAGCTGGCAGCTCTCCATTGTGTGGCCGCTTACTGTTACAGAATCCAGCAAGAGACAGCTTCTGCCATTTCCTTTCAATTTCTCTGTATAAATCTGCTCTCACATAAAGCTTGACCACAGGATAGTATATATTTACATTAAACGGATTTTTTTTTTTTTTTTTTTTTTTAAGAAGAGACAGTTTTAACTTCCAAATAAGAAATGTCCCTTCTGGAAATATCCCCACTCACTTCAGAAGGAGCTGCCTGCTGCCTTTCACATCCCTAACAGATCCCTGTGTCATGTTAACTTCATGATGATAACCAGGCAAAAGAAAGTCCAGCCTAACATCTGCATTTGAACTTAATTAAAATGTCCAGATAAGGTAACCAGACACACTGAGATTAACCTAAAAATCTACAGGTTTCTGATACTATAGATCAAGTTAAAATTTTACAATTTCTGAGAAATATCGACCACTTGCCACAGAACTTGTTCCCAAATTTACTTCACTAACCTTGAAATAGTTTACAGTTAACCAATCTTCATTGCCATACAGGGAGCTAAGAGGCAGTTCATGACCTGTTGAGCTGCTGCTCCCCTAAAAGGTAGAGAGCAAGCACAGAAAGCACGAGCAGCCAGGTTTCTGCAGGGAAATAAAAATCCCAACTGAAAAGATTTCTCCTAGCAATATTTAAGGCCTCCCTCTTCCTGCAGATACAGCATGTGTCTGGAGAGAAGTTGTGCATCTTTCTGAGGAGACCACAATCACCTTTCTCAAACACTTTCAATATGACAGAAGGACTTTGATCTGAGATAAGCTCAGAATGGGCTAACTGCAGGCCTGGTGAAGTGTGGTTAGTACATCCTGGGTAATGCATCCAGACAAAACTTCCCAGCATGGCAGACTGTGAAAAGGTCACCCCAAGTTATGGGACAGATGGCATCTGCAGCCACTGAAAGAGTCTGCCCACTGGGGCAAACTGGGTGAAGAGGCAACTGCTCCTCTGTGACCACCCAAACCACCCCTTGAATATGCCTCTGAATTCCTCTGGATTCCTGAAATGTGGACTGTAAATTAAACCACCTGATGGGAATCTGAGATAAGATAAAGGTGGTACTATTGTCCAAGTGTTCTCTCAGGTATAAGAAGAAGGAAATAAGCTGGGCTGATAATGGGTTAGAAGAATTCACAAGGAAAGCCAGTTCAGCTAAACTGAAAGCCAGCTTGCTGAAATTAGCCCCAACTAGGCAAAAGTTAATTCCAATGGGGAGAGATTGCTCACAATCCACCAACTCAAGAAACCTACAATCTCAAAAGAAGAGAAAGATTGAGCATGCAGACTACTTAGCACTGCAAGCAAGGAGATAATTTAATCAGTAGAATGGGAGAACTGTGTAGCCAGTGAGCATTAATTCCTTTGTTTGTAAGATGTATAAATAGTGAAAAGCTTGAGCAGCCCTGGGATCCCCACCACTGAGAAGACCAGACTGAAGAAGGACCAGTGGGACCCCACGGGATCCATGGATGGTGAATATCTTCTGCCTAATCTCTCCTTTCCTCTCTCTCCCCCTTTCCCATTTCTTTCTCTCTTGCTCACATTTACTGTCAAGATCTATAGTACTGACTTTGGCATATGGTCTCGTTTGTACCTTAATTCAGGTGGAGGCATCACTCAGTAAATCAGATCATAAGAACTGTAAGCAAGTTGGACTAGTTAAAGTACTGAGCATCCTGCTGGTTGACTCAGCAAGCTGTCTCTACAGTCCCACTGGAGCAAGAGAAGTATGGCTCTATTTCCTCCTTTCCCTAACTTCACAGCTGTTGGGTCAAAAGATGCTTTAAATCCACTAATAAAGCAAAACTGCATAACAAAATCCAATCAGATGCATTTTATTAATCTCTTGCAAAAGATGCTGACATCACAAAAATGCAGCTTTATAGGGGTTTTTCCTTTGAAAATTATGCTAAAATAGAACAAAATAGATAAATCAGTCAGACCAACAACTGTAGAACTTCAAGAAGGACAGCAGGAAAACTATGTATGGATATGACCCAAAATGATTTAGAAAGTCTCATTAAAAGGAACAGGATGCAGCATTTCAAATATTTCACCATCTCTAGCTTTGTGATAAAGGTTTCAGGAACTCACAAAATTAAGCTGTTCACATCGTTGGTTGCACATCATCTCTGAAGCCACAAGGAAGTACCTATCATCACATTATTTCTTTCCTCTCAGTTTTGTGGTATGCTATTGGACTGCACACAGGAATGGAGACCAGAAACTCCCAATTCAGGATTTTCTGTAGGAGCATACACAGGTTACAAGCATTTCTGAGCAAAGAGATCCCTACACCTAAAAGCCATAGGCAGCGTCCTGCTGTGCCAGGTGGCAAACAAACAAGGACAGCTTTGAAAAGCTCACAAGCTGAGGAACGTAAGAAACAGACCTTGCAAGCAGACGGCCGAGGGATTCTATCAAAGATTCAGGCTGCTATGGCCAACAGGATACCAAATGGTCTCAAAGGAGTAACCAGTGAGAAATTTCTCAGTAAAGCAACTGATGAAGTGCTCTAGGAAAGAAATGGGAATGGGCTGACAAGACAAGTGAAATAGAAAGGACTTGTGCCCTTTTTGTCAGCTTTCATCAAAAGCAGTGAAGACTGTGGGACCACTTAGAGGATGCCTAATAGAGCTCTAACGGAACCCAAAAAATACCCCTTTTTAACTTACATAAACCTGAATCAATCTTTGTCCATACTGAAATTTTTACATTTTCATTTTCTGCCCTATCATCCATTATATTCTATCCAATTTCACTTTTTCTTCCATTTTTTCGACCTATATACTCTCCATAAACTGACTTAGGCAAGAAAGCTTTTGTGACAGGTTTCTCTTACTCTGAAATTTGCTTGCACCTGTAAAGCCAGGGGTTCTTTATATTTTTCCCCCACTTGCTGGACTTTCTTATTTGCATATATTAAATCCAAAAATGAAGATTATAGAAGTGTTTGCTGAGTTTGCATTTCTCTTTCTGAGCACATCTGTTGTGCCTCTTGCCTATGGCACGTAAATTAGGAACCCACCTCAGAAGAATGCAGACCTCATGGATTCTACTTTTTTCAATTTACCCCCCATTCATTCTGTTATTGTCCCAGTAGCCACACCCTTTTATCCTCTTAATTTATGCTCTTAAAATAGAAAAGAAACTCCCACAAATCATTAAAAGTCATGCACAGCAGAAGTCCAGTTGTACGAGGAGCAATCCTTTTAGTGTCAGAGCTGAATATTTCGAGAAAACATCCACACTGACATAACAGAGAAACACAATGTTTATCAATATTTTGCCACTGTTATGATTCAGTGAAAATTATTTCTGAGTCTTTTCACTCTTATGGCTTTCCTGCTTAAAGAGAATTTCCATGTGAACAGCTGCCAGAATCACCCATTGCCTTTCCAATTCTCATTTGCTGCATAGCACCACGTATTTCTCACCTAATGAGTTCCTCAAAAGAAGTTGCTAAAAGTTTCCTCTTCACAGATGGATTTTTCAGCCTTTCCTGACATTTTGCATTTTTCCTGCATGGAGCCTGTTATGAATTCACCAGTTACTGCTCTGTAAAGAGATATGTTATTTATATTTGATCTACTCCTCAACCATTACTTATTTGATTTTTACCTTCCCTGACACTTTGTTTCTCAGCCCACATATATGTATGCAAATATGCCTAGAGTATTTTCCATTTCTGTACAACTTTTAGTTCCCACAATTGCATATCTTCTACAGATTCATTCAACTCCCTATTCACTACCGACATCTTGACACTAGAAAACAACCGTTCACTGAAAATTTTTTCCCATGACTTAATTTGGGAATCAGTTTTTCCCCATTTCCTTTGTCTGCCCTTAAGTTTAAGATCTGAAGGTTTCCCTCTGAAACAGCCACACTAGTCTAAGCTAACTGAATCAGCCTCCCTTACATCCTGCACCCTTGTGAACCTCCCAGTCCAGAAACCATAAGGAACCCCATCCAAGCAGTAGATTCTGGAACAGAGCCTCCTCTGATGAGGCAAAAAAATCAAATTAATTGTATATAATGACTTTGAAGCCCCCAGTAACAATCACAGTACATGGAAAGACCTCATCATTATCTCTTCTATTTCACAGTTTATTTCTTTGAGGCTCCTCAGATTAATACCATCTGCTTCTGGTAATTCACTGCATTTGTCTTTCTCAAGTTGCTTCATAACTTCCTCCTGAGAGACTGCAGTTTCTCTTAAGGCCAATGTCATTTCCCATAGGAAATGGCCTCTGAATTGCACCTTCCACGGAAAACACAGATGCAGGAAATTTGTTTGACTCCACTCTTAGCTCAGCCTCCTCTCCAGCTGACTCCCTGTGGCCTATCATGCACAGTCACTTGTGCAATTTTCTAAATATTTTCCTAATTTTAACCATTTTTCTTTATGTCCCCAAACAATCGTCTCCCTGAAAGAATTTCTCTTGATTAAGAGCTGAGTAAGCTGAGCCTTCTACATTCCTCACCTCAATTAACTCCTGCAATTACATGATGAATCTTTTCCACAATCTCCAAAATGAATTATCAAATAATCAGTTTCTTATGCTCTCAGTAAACTAGTCCAACCTGCTGTTCTGCAAAGGCCAATGAGGTGGTGCACTAATTATGCAGTGCTCAAGCTGCCAGTTTAGTAAGTATCTTACAAGAAATTACTCTGGCTAAAACAACAGTTTGGGTTTGTATGGGTGCTGCTTGTTCAAACAGAACCAATAGCATGAAATCTCACTGATTCAGGAAATTATGGAGAGGCATGCAAATTTTGCTGTCAAGCCAACAAAGTAAACAAACTAAGACACGATGGGATTAAAAGACAGGATAAAAGTCTGAGATCAAAGAATGCTCATCAGAAACTCTCATGCACCAACAGTCACTTCTCATGCAAAATGAGTTGTAACTATACTGAAATCAGACAGGTAGAAAAAGCAATCCCCAGAACAACCAGAATTGTTGGTTTCCAAGGGGTTTACAGCATCAAATACAATTCCTTATAATACTGTTATAAACAATTTGGAAAATAGTAAATGCTACAGAGAACAGGTGTAGAGGACTTCCTGCAAGGATTTCCAATTAATAGGCAGCTGTATTCTGCACTTCTGCTTTACAGCACAGCAGATCCGACAGCAGTGAAACCTGTTCTCTAATTGTAATGTGCCAAGTGGCTTAATCAGTTTGCAAACTTTCCTTTTTAGGTAAATTAAAACATGATTGAGTAAACAGTGTACAAAAGGTAAGAGAGTATCATCTGAACAAAACAATTCAGGCCTAGGTAATGCTTAACTATCATCACAATCTTATGACAGTGTGGAAAGAATCAATCACAGAGCACTTTTTTAAGTTTGAAAAAAGAAACTGTGCAAAGATAATATGTAAGGAATACACTCTTAAAGACACCACCTAATAGCTATAAGAGGCCTTTGTACAGTTTCAGATATGATATACAGTACTTTCTACTACAGTAATTATAGAATTTAAACTCTTGATAGTCAGTTCTTGCAGAATCCTAGAAAATTCTCTAACAATGTAGTCAGTTGTGTGACTATGATCTTACCAAATATTCCTCGACTCATTGAGTTCCCACTAGTTTGCTCAAGTCAGGTGGGGCTCAGAAAGATTATAAGGAAGTTAAACTGCAGATTGTGTCAATGGTATGGCCATAAAAGCCACAAAAGGCAGAAGAAATTTTCTGAGAACCAGTCATGTCATGACTTACTGGTGACTTTTATTTTTACCTACCACCCTTTGAAAATTGGATCATGCTTTGAAGCATACATATATGTCTTCAAACTTTTACTAAAATTATTCTTTGCAGAATTTTGTATTTTACCTGAAAAGCTTTTTACTATTTTTTAAAAGATTTCAAAATTCTATTTTTGCAGGTTTTCCAGGCATTTATCATCTTGCTGATTGTACAAATATAAGAAATAGTTTTTCATGTCTGTTGGAGTGTGCTGTCTTTCAATTTCATTGAAAACACTCTTATATCTGTATTCTAATCATGGGTGTAAAAATAGCACAGGTTCACCTATGTTTATGTTATTTCTTAGCACAGTTTTATCATTATTTTTTTCTCTCTTCTGCTTACAGAGAGCAAGTCAGGGTGCAGATTAACCATTTGAATTTTCTAAATGCTTGACATGAATACATCCCTTCCTCCTGATAACCTGAACAAAACTCATTAGGAAGTACTATTTCTGTTGTTAACTACTGGTATATGTAGATGACTTTATCATAACCCCTGAACCCTCACCGGTGCTTGTCTAAAATATTGCTGAAACTGTTTTTTTTTAACTGGTTTTGCATATTGGTTAGAAGTCATAATTATTTTTCCATAATAGTTCCCAGCTGTCTTCGCTGAGTTAATTTAGGATACAGCAAGGTGTATGGCTAATTAAAACTTCATTTAGAACCAGGTACTCTTGAGAGCTGTGCATAAATGACTTTATGACATTTTTAAACATACAGAAAAATGATCTGTGGGATAGGCTCCATGTCTCTACTGCCTTATAGGCAATTAAATTTTTAAAATATAAATCCTCCTCTATCTTAGACTTTTGACTGTATAGAATGAGGAACAGAAAATAGAAACTTTTTCATGTTAAAAAAAATAGTAAATGCCATGTTAAAAAAAAATTTTCATGTTAAAAAAAATAGTAAATAGCCATGACCCTCCATCTAATATTAATTGTTTTAAGTGTTGAGGCAAATTTTACAAGAGAAGGCCAGGGAAGAGATTATGCAATGGGGTTATCAAAAATCAGACTTGTCTTGGATACAGTTGCTTGGTTCTTGCTTATAGACTCAGCTTACAAACCCTGCAGGTAATAAAACATGGCTCTGGAAGAGAGAAGGAGTATAAAGTTATAAATAGAAATTCACTGTCAAATATTTCTTCAGCATCAGTGGAGACAAGGCACAGAAGGAGAGGAGATTAAATCTACAGGAGGCCTGGGGTATATTAATTAAGTGTCTGATATTGCAGAACACGTCTGGGGTGAACATAACCAATCTTGTCTTGGTGAATTGATTTTCTGATAGAGTCTTGAAGACTAGTGGCCAGTATCCTCAATAAAAAACTTTACATCTATATTACTTAGTGAAATCAGGAAATAAGAATCACATTCTGGGCATTTATTAGATTTAGTTAAAATGCTAAATTCTTGCATGGCAAACAGCCACTTTCTCTAGAGTTACTGAACTTACTCCCTATCAGATTTAAAGCAACTGTGAAAAACCTTTACATAAGCCTGCTGGGACTCCATCAAAGCCAACTGTTTGAGCAAGAGAGAATTTTTCATCTGATCTCCAAGTTTCCTAAAACATCACTGTCTTCACTGATAGAAGCTAGAAGAGACAAAACTTTTTTATAACTTATAGCCATGGAAAACAGAAATGTGCTGGGCCCTGCAATACTGTGGTTTTCTCATGCCTTTAAAAAAATTCAAACATTGATAGAACTAAGCACAAGCTGTATTAAAATAATCTGAATAAGCTTGCGAAGTCAAGTAGTGAAAATAAGGAAAATTGAGGCAGCCTTCACTCAATCCCGCTTACTTTTCTCTCACTCTACACTACCACCCTAACACAATAAATCATGTGTTATAATGAAAGGACAGTCTTCTGAAAATTTGGGAACAGTTTGGGAACAAACTCAAGTTTGCATGTTCACATGCACACACTGATCATCTCTCCTTTTGCAAATTATTTCCCAGTGCTTACCTAAAAACTATCCACTTACCTACCTACTTTTTTTTTTTCCTAGCAGCCTAGTGATTTCCTTCTCCTTTGCATGCAGGTAGGAACAAATACAATTTTTGACTTGGAGTGAAGTTTTCTTCTCGCGCTTCCAATATCTCTTTGTCTCTAAGCATATATATTAAATTAATGAGTAATGTAAAAATAACAGGTTTTATTGCCCCTAAAGAACACTGCATCAGCAAAGCGAGATAAAAAAAAACAACTAGTAAGAGATACAAGTTCAGATCTACTAAATATAAAACCTTTTCTTGACAAATATAACAGGGGGATGGGGCAGGAAAAGACAAGTAAAAATTGTATGTGAGAAAAAGAAATAATGAGAAAATTGTTACATTTTAAGGTGAAACCTCATCTCCTTCTGCTAAGACTTCTACTTACATACAGGATAGAATTTTCACTACTGTTACCTCTGACTTTTTAAGACCTCAGTGATGAGGGTTTTTATTGTCTTGTGTAGCATCTACCGTGACAGTGCCCTGCTTTGTTGGTGGTGCTCCTGTGCACGACTTTATGGCAATAGCAAAACCTTCCCATGTCAGATTTATTCCTGAGAATTTTTTAGCCAACATATATCATACTATATGATATACGGATATCATGGATATATGAATAAATTAATTCTCCCCCTCAGCTCAATTTTACCTTCAAGTAGGTTTCACAGTCTTACTGGTGTATATATGTGTATCATCAGCAGAACAAACCATAAACTATATAATTTTTTATATACTTTAATACATGCTGGGTAGAACTGCACATAGTGGTATATATCCACAGAAAGCCTCCTCTGAGAAGAAATTCCATTAGAACAAAGACAGCTGGCTTTCATAAAAATCCAGCTTTAAGCCAGAGTCCTAGCAAAACAATGTATAGTTGAGAGGAAGCCACCAGAAAACTTGAGAAGCTGGAGCATGTGTTTCAGCACTGTTTTTCCTCTGTGTCTATGTCCTTAAGTAGCCCAAGTGGTGGCTGGAAAAGATAAGGAGGTGACTGCTCAGTTGTTCAAAATATGAATTCATTTAAAATGTCATGGCACTTTAAAAGTATTAATCACACAAACTGTTCTCTTTTCCAATCCCTAAACCTGTGCTATAGGCACAGCTCCCGGCTATTTGCTCAGTGTAGGCCAGATCATCAGTAGCCAGGATGCATTTCTAAAGCCAGTTTTCAAGCTTTAACCAAAGAGTTTTTCCAATATATTTGATTAAGGATATGTACATGATATGTACATGTATAAAATATACATTCTATAATATATGTGTTTACATGGGCATGTACATGTGTGTATGAACATACACACATGGTGTATAAATATATTACTTGCAAAGGAGCAGCAAGGGCAATGAATAGAAGAATTATACTTATTTACTTTTTAATTAATATGGACTTGAAAAGTTGAGGGAGTTTTTAAATCAGCACTGAAGTCAGCAGTATTTTATAGCTGTTAGTGCAAAACTTTGTTGTGTTTTCCTTTCTACATGGGTTGTGCCCCTTGTAGTGTTTTGTTTTCACATTTTAGAACTGAACAAACCCGAGAGTAAATTAAACTCAGCTAAAATCATTGTGGTTAATCTAGGTGTGAAGCATGACATGAAAAACAGAATTTTTCCCAGTTTCCACATGAAAAAATAATCAGCCATGGCTGAGTCACTAGAGCCAGCCCATGTCTACCAGAAACTGATGAAACTTTATTTTCTTTATGAAACTTGTCTAGGATTTTGGGGATCCTTTAGTTAGTTAGTTAGTTAGTTAGTTAGTTAGTTAGTTAGTTAGTTAGTTAGTTAGTTAGTCAGTTAGTTAGTCAGTTAGTTAGATAGTTAGTAAGCTTGTAAGGAATGAAGATTTTAAAAAAATCCCTAAAATACTTACCTACATTTTTCTAAATCTCTTAGAATCTGGGAAGGACTATAAATCACAGACTTCTTTGTATTTGGAGATACAAGAGGAACCTGATCTGAAAAATTTCTTTAACAAAGAGACAAAGAGAAAAAAAGAAAAAGAAAGAGAAAAAAAAATAGACAAAGAAAGTTCTCATGAAGCAAATGTCTTTGGAAACCTAAGTTTTATACTACAGTAGATGTATCTCAGTTATGAGGAGGTGCACACATGAAAATCTTAGAACTACATTTCAGTAACTGAAACAAGCAGCTTCATAACTCAGCTTTATCATTCAGATCAGCATGTGAGACAACTCTTCTCACCAAAACAATACATCAACTGAAATGAAAGGTCCCTTGCTAATCTTACAGGTTTATGTGCAGAGGTCTTCCCTTTCCCTGAAACTATTTGCAATCCTCTTAAATTTAGATAATTTATAGCTTCTGTCCTCAATATGCAGTAAATATTATCAAAAATAAACATGAAAAAGATGACTATAAATTATGGTTTCTTTACTTTTCTGTAAATGATTTACAGTTATACTCTAAAAGTGCTGTTAACTTGTGTGACAACAGTACTTGGGGTTTTTCCCTCTGTCAAGAAATCTTTTTTATTTCTGTAAGGACACTGAACTAGATGGGAAGTCTGGGAAAACAGAAATTGCCACTGCATCAGGTCAGCACCCTGAAGCTTCATCTGGCACAAGAGGAACCAGTTCCAGAAGGTGAGACTCCTTGTCTTCAAGCGTGGAATCTGTTTTGCATACAGCAAGCGTCAGACAGAGTGAGACTTCCAAGATGACAGGGGGAGGTTTCCAAGAGACCAGTAGTCACTGGGCAGAGGTAGAGGTGGCAGCAATAGAGAAAGTCCCTGGGATGACTGAAAATGAGCCATGAGGAAAGGATCCCAGGGCAAAAGGAAGAGTTACATACACATCATTGTTATTTCTGTTCGTCTGACTCTATCACTAGGAGTTTTATTACTTGGGAAGGCAGTTAATTACCATGGTCCAGATGTGAACAAAACCTGTCTCTTCAGCATTCATGAGCTTTTCAATCTCTCAGAAGCATTCACTAATAAAAATTCTTACAAAGCATCTTTGGCTAACTGATCACTGGCCACTTGCCATTGCCATCAACTTGTGAGGCAAATAAAGCACTTTGAGATACTCACCCATCTGGCTGCTTCTGCAAAATGCCTGTACATGCACTAATGGCATGGTGAATATACAAAGATATGAAGGATGTGTTCCTCCCCCCCACACCTAAAATAACCTTTACACATGTTAATTAATTACTGCTTCTTGATGCCTTAGATCTTTACAATAGCAGTTTAGTATAAAATGCAGCAGAGGATTAAGGAAAGACAAAGATATATAAGGCAGTGCCTTTAAGTAGTTTCCTTCAGTTATCCCTAAAATTTGCTATAGGGCCGTATACAAGCAAGAGTTTTGTCCTGGGAAGCTAAACAATATGTATCTGAAAAAGAATTTTCCATCAAGCAGCTAAATAAACAGCCATCTCCACAAAAAGGCACTTTACCTAGAATGAGAGTCAAAATCTTCACTGTCCAAAGAGCTGTAGGTTTTGGGCCTCTGGAAATCCTAACCATAACCATAACCATCGAAATTTGGGCTTGAGGCTGAGGTACCTAGAAACATGGGAGGCTGAGGTTAGAAAGGTCTGGAGAGAGCAGTACTGGAATAGTGCATTGCTCAACTCAGCATCCCTTACCAGTCACAGGACACAAGCCTTTCAAAATGGGCCACCCATGGAGCTGGGAAGCTCAGCCACAGCTGCCAAGAGGGTTAGGGTTCAGAGAGCCACAAAACCCACAGCACCAAGAGCCCTGGGGATGGGAAAGGCATGCCAAGAGGTGCACAGTTATGCATTAGCACTGTTAACCCCTTTGTAATCTGGGACACCCATGCTGCTGGGGACCTCAACCCTGAGCTAGCATTAGGGTTAGGGTTAGAGCTCACAAAGCTACAGAAGCTGCAGCTCCGAGAACATTTGGGCTGGAAAAGGCATGACATAGGGTGCATCACCGCTGCACTAACATCATTGCCTCCACACTTCACCAAACCGGAAAACCAGAGTAGCTGGAGACCTCATCCTCAGCTGCCATTAGGGTTAGGCTTCAGGAAGCCACAAAGACTATAGCTCCAGGGACACTGGGACTGGAAAAGGCACACCAAGAGGGGCATGTCACTGCACCTATAGCATTCATCCTAACCATTTTTACATTTGGCTCAGCCTTGTGCTGAGTTTCCAGCTGCCCTCAGTGTTAGCATTAGGTTTCAGAGGTCCACAAAGGCTAGAGCTCTGGGGACACAAGGGATGCCAACAGTGTGCCTTGGGGATCACCAACACTGCTGTTGCAATTTTGCACTTCTGGATGCAGTAAGAAAGACACAGGAGAGACAGACAGTCTGTCTAGGGTGGGGGCTGACCCTGCCATAGGCCAAGGAGAGGGATGTCTGCACTTCCTTCAGCTCAGGCTAAGCAAAAACACAAACATGCATTTATTCATAATATTCAAAGCAGACAACACAGCCACAAATGTTTATGAAAGATGTAGGCAGAAAAAATAAAAGCAAAAATATGCTTGATCTGCTTATACTAAGGTAACATGAGAAAGTTTCCTCATTCCATTATTCAGTGGATTTGCTGTTTACTTCCTGAGGAGATGACAGTTTCTGCCTTCACCCATGCTTCCTTTTTGAACTGATAGCACAGCTTTTGTAGCCTTTAGGGTCCTTTGAAACCTCCAAAAGGATAAAGACCAGCTTCATCTTTCACTCCTGAATACTTTTATTTTTCTGTCTGAACTAGGAGATAGGCTGTTCACCCTCATGTGCAGAATAAGCCATAGAATCATAGAATGGTTTGTATTGGAAGGACCTAGAAGATTATCTAGTTTTGAACACCCTGGGAAGGGAACCTTCCACTAGACCAGGTTGCTCAGGGCCCTATCCAACCTGACCCTGACACTGCCAGGGATGGAGCATCCACCATTTATCTGGGCAACCTCTTCCAATGTCTCGCTATTCTCCCAGTAAATAATTTCTTTCTAGTATCTAATCTAAACCTTCCCACTCTAAAGCCATTTCCCCTTGTCCTGTCACTACATGACTACATGTCAAATGTCCCTCCTTGTCTTACCCAGAAGGCTGATATAAAGCTGCTTCCCAGCTGTAGTAGTGTTATGGCAACCGCCATCTACTGTGCTTATTAGTAATTTCTTGGTTCAGTTCTATTCCATTAGTAACGATAGTACTAATTTTAATACAATTAATAATATTAAAATATTAATTGAATAGTCATTGCTAATATAAAAATTTAATTACATTTATCTATGAATAATTTCCTAAAGAGTGCTCCACTAGGAGTCACCTGCTGCTCATGAGCATAGGACTATGGCTAAATGGGGTCTAAATCCTGTGTCCTCTCCCTTTGGCAGCTTTGTGCTGGGACTCGCTGAGGAATGCATCTTTTATTGAACCCTGCATTCTCCACCATTTTGTTCTCAGGAACCTGAGAACAGGTGGTTATGTGTGGTTGTAGCACACTGGCTGCAGGTAATTCCTTACTAATATTTGTCTAGAGGAGACAGCAATCAATCAGTGAGACAGCAAAAACACATTTTGGGTGGCTGGTCCTGAACCTCTGCAGAGAAAGATGAGGCACATACTCATAGACCTTCTCATGGATCTGCAAAAAGAAGATGAGAATGGCAAAATTAATCTCCATATTCTCTGTTTTGTAGGTCCTCATGGATATAGAAGAAGCAAAAAATTGGTTTCATTGGTTGTCTGCTGCTTTTATGCAAAAAGCTTTAACTATTACTATTACTATTACTATTACTATTACTATTACTATTACTATTACTATTATTCCCTTTGTAACAAAGGCATATTTTGTTGACACACTCATTTAGTTACAAGACTGAAGTCAGTGCTCTGACCTGTTGCACACCAGGAGATTACAAGACAGGGATTGGCGGTCCTTTTCTGTTAAAGAGCATTAGTGAAGGACAGCAACTCTTTGCCCAAACTGGGTTAAGGTCCAAAATAACTTATGTTTAATGGTTCAGATTATGTTTGTAGACCACCTTCCACCTTACAAAAGGTAGGAAAAAAGGGGCACAAAGATACAAGACATACTAACTAATGCAGCTCTGAACAGGGTCAAATGCTCCCATGTCTGTGTTATGTACCCATTGGATCGCGCTTCCAAAATGGAGTGTTTCCTGGCAGCCAGAAGAATTCTTGTCTAATCAACCCATCAGCTGATCAAAAGGGTTATCAAAAACAAAAGAAAGAGGGAGAGAGAGGGGAAAAGATGTATTAAGCAAACAAACAAACAAACAAGAAAACATTTAAACTAAAAGTCATTGAATTAGCATGACTAATGGCAAGCTGAAGTGCTGACAACCTATTGGCAGGAAGGATTTCAAAGACTTGGATATTGTCAGTCAGGGAGATAAAAAAGTAGATATTTTTTATTAAAAAAAGTAGATATTTTATTAAAAAAGTGGATCTTTTTTATCAGGGAGATAAAAAAGTAGAGTCATTAATATTCAAGAATTTGCTTTTAAAGCTCTGGATCATTCACATCCCCCTACACAGTTTTTCCATATAAACCAGCTGAAACCAGTGGAAAAGGATTGAATTACATAGCAGGTTATATAGATGATGAAGTGGGAAAAGGAATGGTGAGGATAACAAGAGTTTCTTAAACTTTTAGTTCTTGTACACGAATGGACGAGAAACATACTGCTTAAATTAGCAGAACAAACAAAGCAAAGAATGGATAGAAACCTCAAGTAGGAATGATTCAGCCTGTAAACCTGAGGGCTCAGCAGGAAAAATGGACAACAGAGAGAGAAACCAACCAACAAATTTAAGAAGGAAGAGCTTTAAACTTGATTACAGAGAGAAAAATGTGACTCAAAAGGTTTTTGGGCTAAAGACCGGCTGTCAAGAGAAAAAGATACAATTATCAAAGAATTTAACACGGTAAGCAAAGAGCATTGACAGGCTTGTAACATTTCTGTATGGCATGAATTCACCCTGATAAAGTCAGTGGCCCAGACTAGAAAGAGCTGTGATTCTTTACAGTCAAAATTCTCTTTAAAAAAACGGAATGGAATTCCTTTTACTCACTTCCAGTAAATTAAAGCACATCAAACAATCTTTTTTATACCTAAATGCTGCAATGTGTTTGCCCTCAGAGTGTTGGTGCCAGGCCCAGGTTTGCAAGGTTACTGCAGGTTACAGCATTGTCATCTGACACATGCACATCATTAATGGTCAGCACAATGAAGCACTGCATCTGTAAACAGCAAAAGAGCTTCCAGGTCCAGGTGCCAAAGAGCAATGCGAGCTTCTGCTGCCACATGGCATGGAGACAAGCAGCAGGGTCAGCATTTCACAGTGTGTTGCCTGGTTTCCTTCCTCCGACTGATGAGCATTAGCCAAGGAGCTGTTCATATAGGCTTGCAAGAGAGTATCACTTGTGTAGTCAGCCAGTGCAGAATTTTTATAAAAATTAAATTAATCTAAATGTGTCAGTACTCAGGGGTTCAGTTTTCTGGGTTTCCCCTCCCTGATCTTTTTCTTTTCTTTGTTAGGGCTGCATGGTAGCTTCTAAGGAAAGCTAGATGGAAAAGCAATGTTTCTTTCGAGAAGAAAACTAAAATTATGAAACAAGGGAGTGCTTCTATCATAAAAATACTCACAGAGCATATTGAAATATATGAGGAAATATTGAAGAAGTCTTTCAACAAGAGCTGCATTCATGGTCAAAAAAATTCAGAACCACATATTCCGTGTTGGAGAGATCAAAAAATTACACAATTCAACCTAAGATGGGAAGTCTAGCAGCAGCAATTTTCACCTTTAATTTCAGTGCATCAAGATAGAAGAAAGGAAAGCATAAGGGCACTTCTCTCTTGCAGAAAAAGAGGAAGGATAATAGCAGTGCTTCACACTCAGGGGTGAAGCAGCAGTAGGAGAAAGATGAGGAAAATATGAGGGAGTTGTTGCTTTCTCTCAGGGCTTTATTCAGTTATGTTGCAGAACAGTGAGGTCAAGTCCTCCAGGTGCAAGTGGGAAAAGGCTCCTGAAGGTCCATTGTACCAGCATTGTACTGCCTGCTGCTCCATCCAGCCAGCTCTCCACTCATCCCTTCAGCCACCACAGCCCTGAAAGAAAAGCCCTTGCAGAAAGGCACCCAGGTACAACCACCAAGCTGCCCTTTTGGGCAGGAGCACTGCAGGCTCCCACCCACCTCTCTTTGGAACAAGGGCCAACAAATAATTTAGGCTCCTCTCAGCTACTGAGTTGCTGATTTTCACCAGATTTCTATGTCCCTAACTATTTTTGAGAATTCTGCCTCTTCTCTCCAGATTGGTTGAAATCAGCCAACAGACTCAGAACTTGTGAAGGGAGGAGTGGGCGAGGATGACAGCAGGACATGAAGGGAGAAAAAGAGGTAAGAGTTAAACTAACAGTATTCTGGCACTCAAAGTAGTGATTTATTTTCCACAGATACAGGCAGGTAGCGGTACGTTGACAGCTCTGGGACAGGAGCCTCACTGGAGTGTAATTTAAGACACATGAAAGACAGCACACACGAGACTGAATGAAAGTCCTATGGGAGATTTTTCTTCCACATTTGGACTACAAGTAAGTAGCAAAGAGTTTAATACTTGATTTCTAGCTATCCTGTTAAATTTTCTGACAAGCCTAAATCTCCATTACCTTCATACTCATTGGAGGGGTAAGTACACAGCCCTGCTGTCCCAGGAAACAGCTGCATGAGAGAACTTGCTGCCTTTTGTGGGTTCACATTGAAATGTATGGCCATTTTGCTGCAAATTCACATGGTTTTGTATCAGTTCTCTCCTGCTTACCTTTTTCCTATAATAGTTTCTGGAGAAATATTTTGAATTTGTCTGGTCTCTAGGAATTTCAGTGCTACGTGGTTATTTGTGGTTTGGCTTTATAAATATATAATTTATATTATTTATTTTTATTTTTATTTTTATTTTTATTTTTATTTTTATTTTTATTTTTATTTTTATTTTTATTTTTATTTTTATTTTTATTTTTATTTTTATTTTTATTTTTATTTTTATTTATACATCCATCTCCATCTCACTCAAGCTCCAATGACTGACTGAGTTCCTCTCTCAGGATTTTATCACTGGCCTCAGGGCAGAACAAGGCACTTTTTGTCAGTCTGTGCTCACAGCCTGGTCACTAAATCTTTCCAAAGGCCTCAGAAAATTTCCACCTATGGCAATTATGATACCTTCTACCTTGAGGCCAAGGAGGAACGTACAAGTCCTCCTTCCAAGTATAGCTGCTACAGGGAGTACAGGTGGACACTTTAATGGCAACCAGTGCATATTTTACACAAATTAGGCTACTGAACACATTAATACACTCAGTCAGTGAGTTAGCTACTTAACAGAGCCTTTTGGGTTAAATGGGAAAGACTGCAGGGAATGAAGACCAAATTCTCCTGAAAGAGGAAAAGGAAGAATATGATACTTTCTCATTTGCTACAGACAAATTGAAAGAAAATACTGTAATTAATTACTAAAGGTGTTTTCTTAGCGACAATAAAAACATCATTCACACTTCTTCTGTGAAAATGAATGCAGAAAATCACCAAAGTTTTATGTCACATAGAAGTGAGGAAGGATTGTCTTTTTGTCACTGATGCATAGAAAATTATGGAATTTTTGGAAAAAGAAAAAAAAATAATCTGGGTTTTCTCATTCTGTCAGTGGAAGGGATCACTACTGCAGGAATGCAATGGGACACCCCTAGTGCCAATTCAACCCATCATTTCAGTAAAGAATCCAATTGCTGTGCCACAGCAGTGGGCCTGTGGTCTGTAGCACACTTCCTCTGTCTGTGTTGAGGCTCTCAGAGCAGGGGGACAGCTTGCTGAGCTGCTGTGCTCTGCTCCCAGCTCTGTGGCTGCAAGGTCTGCAGGCACAGAGGGCCTGTGGGGCTCCGCAGCCCTCAGTATTTACCTGTGCATTAAGAAAAGAGTTTGAAAGAATTTTTAGCAAAAGGGATCTAGGCCAAAATAGCTACCTCAAGTGCAGTTTAGTTTAGCATTGCCTGGTCAAAAATGAGATATTTCATATTCTAAAGGAAAAACTAGAAATTACTAATTCATTTCTTAATCAGAATTATGCAGTAAATTAAGAGGTAATTCTGAAGAAATAATGAAAACTCTCTAGTGGCATATTAATTATGACTTTCATCTATTATGAAAGGAGGATTATGGATGTGGGCAAGAATAAAAAGAGATGTATTTTCAGGGTCAGTGAATTTATCTTCTCAGGCATCTAACAGAAAAGAATGAATTGATGCAAGTAATGCAAGTAATTTGAGAAGTCATAGACCAGATATGTTGTTCTTTTACTATATGGCAAAATTAAACTTGCTATATTTCAAACTTCACTATCTGCTCAAATATATGCAAATTCATGCTTTTGATCAAAAATATGCAACCTCTGATAACAGACAACCGTCCCAGTGCCAGAAGTTTAACTTTGTAACTCTAATGTCACTTAATAATTTCTTACCATGGATTTTATTTCTCCTAGAGCTGACATAAAAGGGTCACTATCTGGGCAGTGTCCTGAAACATTATGGTATGTACAGAGTAATTGCACGTACAATTGCAATACCAAGCTCCATGTTACATGAAGGGAAATAAAGAATGAATTACTGATTTCCATTCAGATGATTTCAATGCCATCTGTCTGCAGTTCAGAATGAGCAGCTGGACATAATCGAGAGCCTATCTTCCTTATCTACCTGTTGCCCAAAAAGGAGAACCATGATAAGACTTGGATAGCTCTTTGATGTAATGCTACTAATCTCCTCCCCTCCTTACCCTGATTTCCAAAGTCCCATTTCCCTGAACGTAACTGAAACAAGTAACAGGAGGCAAGTTGGAGTTTTGAACATGTCTCCTGTTCAGAAAAATGAAAGCACAAGCCCAACCCCAAATCCAACTGCCTTCCAGGGAAGACTTGGTTATGACTATGAACTGCTGATTTGCAAGCCGCCCACAGGGTTTCCATTTGCTTCCTGATGTCTGCTGCCCCATTTGCTGCCTGGCAGCTGCTCACAGCCAGTACACAGGCAACAAACCAGCACCAATAGCAGCACTCCTTAGTGCTCCCTCTGCAGAAACATGTCTTTTAAGATCATCTTGGATTCAAGTATCTTTCAAAACCAGGATTTCACTGGCCTTCATTTAGCAAATGGTAAATGATATTTCAGGCAGAAGCTGCTGCTGACTGTGCAGGGCAGAGGAGCCTCATGACTGCTGTTGTTTTCTGGCAGAGACCAGCAGTGCAAATGCTGGTACACAGCAGGCCAGAGTTTAGATTTCTACCTACACCATAAGTGGAAAACAAAGCCCAGCCAGTGCAGCTTTGGGGCAGAGCAAGAAGCTACAGTCAGGGCAGCATTAAGGCTTAGGATTTTCAGCAACTGCATTTTCCCATCTTGAAGGTTAGGTGGCAACAAATAAAAAAGCTGTAGGTCATCTACCACATGAGGACAAGTGACTGCAGGATAGAGTCTCTGCATGTCTTCCATTATTGTCCTGTAGAAAGCATTGCAAAAACCTAAAGAAACCTAAATTTAAATCTAAAAACCTGTAATTTGAAGATAATACATAATGCCTCCTTTCCACATATTCCCCCTTTCACTGAGTGTATGCAATACTTAAACATGCTGTGCTCCAACTTCCTCCAAGTCTTTCTTCTTTTGTAATTGTAATATTTCTTCACAGCACCCCACTCTTTCAGTTTATTCAAAACAAAAAGTATTTGAAAGTCCAAATATAAAGAACAACAGTGTAGAACTTAATCCCAAAAGACACAACACACACTTTTCAGCCCTTACCCCTTACTGTCATTTACCATTTAAGCCACCACTGCTCTCGAAAGCAGTCCCATCTTCCCACTGCAGCAGTCAGTTTCTTTATACCCCATTTCCTTGCATGCTGGTGCATGGAAACAATGAACAGAACCAGGTAATTAATGCAGGGCAAAGCTTTTTTATTCCCCTGGAGCAGTTTCCCTGCTCTGTTTTACACACAGATGTACAATATTTGGACCACACAAGAGAAGTGGAGTGTAGGAGAGGAGAAAGAAACAAGTGGCCTGGAGAGGCTGAAGGTGTGTGGAAGGGAGCAGAGGAGAAAAGGGTTGACAGTGAAGGTTCACGAAAGATTATGGTGTTCACAAATCATTAGCCTTCATTTTGGCATGCCAAAATCTTGTGTTGACAGTAAGATGGAGGACAAACTCCTTGGGATGACAAAATCCAAAAGGGAAAGTACCACATATCTATAACCCTGTTGCCAATTAATAACCCTTGTGGAAAAAAATAAAATATTCTAGGCAGACATACATCCAACAGACTCTCTAGTTCTGCAGCTATGTCCTGCATCAAGAATCATTCCATGAACCAGTGGTTAAATTGCAACTATTACCTTGTAAATGAAAGTAGGGTTAAATATATGCTTTTATCAACATAGATAAAATAGCACTTTTCCTGCCTTTCATCAAAAATAATCAGAGAGCCCTGGTGGGATCTCATATTACTTGTAATTTTTATACTCTACCACACTTTCTGATAATGAAATACAAAATTAAAATTAAATCAGAACAAATGAAAGAGTGCACTATGCAATGCATTATCCTCTGGTCCTTTATTGTATTTCTTAATTCACCTTCCAATTCCTAAAATCTGGCCATTTACAATCAAACTTCCAATCATTAGTGGGATTTAGCAGGCTTCCACTGTAAAATAGCATTCACATTTCTCATGAGAGTTGGTATGTATAGTGTTGAAGGGCACTAGATATAAAGCCTGTCTGTCCACAGCTGGACTGTACTTGATTTCCACACCTCTATCCAAACTCATCTCCTGTGCTGGGACACTAACTCATGAAGTGAGAATTTTCTGAATAGTTACATACTTTTTTTATAATCATGTTCATCAAGGCTCACTGTGGTACAGAGGTTTATGTGGGAAAGCTAGGATGTGGCTAATTCTTAAAACTTGTGCACAGATTCTCAGGAATGCAGTTGAATCTAACACCTTGGTGCTTGCTTGTGATGACTGAGTTTAAATATATTTTAATGATTCTCTGCCCAAGAAACATGAACTCAGAAGCTGAGGGCAGAGCTGAAGTATTAAGTATTTTTTTCATTTCTATTCTTTTATCACCTAATTAGAGCAAATATTTTACAAGAGTATGCAGCAACTTAAAAATTTAGCACATAAATTAAGGTGATAATTTCAGATGTAATTTCTGTTCACTCACATTTTAAAAATTTGTCTTTCCTCCTTATTTTTGCAGGAATGTGTAACATATAGAAGTTATTTAATTAGTACTTTGAAAATTAAAGATTCCTTTATGCCAATCAAATACATAGCAATTTCTGAGGTTTCAAAAACAATTAAATTTTTTCTAAATTTAAAAACTTCAAAACTTGTTTGAAGGCCACCACTTCCTTAGATGGCTTTTTAGCAGGCATGAGAGAAGTGCTATTTAATTTCACACTCCAGTAATCCTTTAACAATTTCCTTTCAGGCAGAATATAAAATCTTATTATTAATTCCTTAATAAAATAAAAAATATGTTATAGTGGATATGTCTTTAACCTTGGACCAATTCAAGCAATTGTTTTTTTCCCCTCAGATAAGACACCAAAGATCAGCACACATGGCAAGTGATAAACTGGCCTCTGGGATATACTCAAGAGTCCTCCTCCTCCCTCTTTTTTTCACACCGACTCTCTGGAAATGCCTCTTTTGCTTGTTTTAGTATCATGCAGTCAATTTGATTCCTCCCACCCCTTAACTGCAATGGCAAAAGTTGCCAAGATCTAACGTCACACACCTTAAATTCTATCTCCCTTTTATCGTGAAGCAATGTCACAAAGATTACACCTTGTTAAGATTAATGATAAACACCAAATTATCCGAAGTTCATATCTCAAGGGCTTATTTGCATTTTCCTACATGCTTAAATTTTCTGAAGAAAACAAAAAATATCTATCACTTCATTTTGCAAGATACAGCACCAGGAATTCCCTTGGACATTTTACACTTTACAAATAATCCTGTAATTCAACTTACCAATACCTCTCTTTCCAACTCTCAAACTCTCACCATATGATGGAACCCAGCTTCAATAGCTGTGGGCATTCTGTTTGAAAAGAAAACAAATTTATGGATGTTCTTATTCGTATAAGACCTTGCTGGTCTTACTGGCAGGCTTGAAACATTGCAGGCATCTAATGAAAATGGTCAAATAAAGCCATTACCTCTGAATGGCAATGGTGGTAGTAGTGGAATAGTAACAGTAATAGCAGCAGTAACAGTTGTGGTAGTAATGTCAGCTCTTCCTGAGAGTAACTCTCGACAAGTAAGGTAAGCTTCTTTTTCATCACTGCTTTTTTTTTTTTTTCAAGACACCTAAAATTATATGTGTATGAATAACTCATCACTAGCATTAAAATCTCTTAGACACATAGAAATAAAGCTGTCTTCTGGCTTTTTGAGTCCAGAGTCTTCCTATATCGGAAACATATAAGAGGACATATCAGAAACATCTCAAGAAGAAAGTTTTTCATGAACAGCTCAAGTAGCACCTAACAATCATTTGGAGTTTCTCGGTTCCAATGGTTCTACTGGAAAAATTTTCAAAAATCTGACTGATCAGTTGGTCGGGATCCATCTTCCAAATGTCAGTCTACCCTTGTCATGGCTAATCACTACCTATGTGTTTCCCTGGCTCTATCATTTGGTGCAAACAGTTAGTTTCTCAACCTGATATTTACACATGGCTTGACAAGATGTGCAGCACTGTAGGCAGGTGCCAAGAAAACGAGTGGCAAGCTCTACCCAGTGTCCCCTCCCCACCCACTTAGGTAGGAAGAATACTTCTGGACATGACTGAGCACTGTGGTTTATCACCCAAGTTGATCACTAAGAGATCAAAGATTAGGAAGACATCTCCATTACAGGTGGATCAATCCACAAATTCTTTGTTTCATGGACACTTTGCCCCTTCCTCTGGCCCCTGTTGCAGAAAACTTCAGGCAACATGAAGCCTCAGTATAGCAACTCAATTCTTACTGAAGCAGTTTGGCATGGACTATCCAAATATATATGCACATAAATATAAAATGCATAGACATTGCTTTTTAAAAGCTGTCATTTCCCAAAAGGACCCAGTGAGGTAGAATTGCTATTAAAAACAATTAATTTGCAGCCACTTTTTAAACACCTAATTTCCCCACTAGCCTGTGTGCAACACTACTTCAAACAGCTACACACGGTCTCATTTAGTGAATATACGAGGGAAAGGTCTGCATTATGTTTGCTAAAAGGGCTAGGATTTCAATTCCATCTGCCGCTGGGTGTGTTTGATTTGTGTATTAATTATGCCTGTTTGTAGCTGTAAATTTGCTCCAGATTAGTAGGTGATTGGTTCCACGCATGGATTCACTACACTGCATGGCTCCCTTGCACTTTTATAGTTTTCAAATGGTTCCATACTTATGCTTTTTAAATTGCTTTTGATACCTATCTTATTCAGTGTGAGCTTTCAACTCTGTCTTATTCAGACAATTTTTTTTCCCCTTAAGAGAAAACATGTCCTTTTCATCCTTCTCTTCCTGGACCCCTTTCGCTGGTGCATTGCCAGCTTTGTCCATGGTGCTACTATAAAACACAAGACAAAACTGCTTCTTTTCCCTGTCTTACAGGGAAATTCAGCACATTCACATTTAGCATTTTCTACATGAAATGACTTAAACTAATGGGTTTAGGAATTACATGAGCACTCAGCAGGGCGTATACATACCCGTTACTGTGCAAACTTTAAATGCTTGTCACGTCAAAATAAAACTCTCCCACATGTGGAACATTTTTGCTCTTGATCATTGAGTTCTCTTCCCGGTTTTCAAAATGCCCAAAAGTTCTTAGCTGTCGCCTTTGTAGTTAAGACCTGTGAGATATGCTTGAAAACATGACACATCTGAAATGAGCTGCATAAAAACTGCCTTTGTGTCCACAAATGTTTGTGTACACTTAGAAAATAAATGTTGAAGAGGTAAAGCTGATTTCTCTCATATTTTAGGAAAAGAACCGCTCTGAGCTGAAAAATTGTATGCCAAGTTTCTGCCTGAAGCAAATTTTTACAATCAAACTAAAAACCTTTGAGACTAAGAGTTTATAATGGAAATACTAACACAGCCTTAACCATGGCAGCACTAGCAGGCACTGCAATAATATGAGGAAAGCTCTCCCTGCCCACAATCTAAACTAAATAAAAAAGATGCCATTTTCCAACATATACCCCAGGCTAGCAAATAACAATGATTTAATGTACTTGCCCTGTGGTAATATAGTACCACTGCAAACCTCTGAGCCAATTTTTTTCTTTTCTTTATTTTTTCTTTTCAAACATATATGCCCCATAGGGAAAGGATTGCAATTTAGCTCTTATTTGTGGATATATCGCTTTCATTTCAGCAATTCTTGAAAGCCTTCCTGCTGTCACATGCTACTGTATGCGAGCACCCAACTGAATAAAGACCCACCAGGCTTTTTCAGGAGTTTATTCATAGGTTTGGCTTTGCTTATTGTAGTATGCACCACATTTAAATTAGATGAGGGCTACTGTAAAGCAATAACATTGTCAATGACTGGAATCTCACTTTCCCCTCTAACAGTCTGAAGCAAATTAATGTATTGGTTGTTCATTAACAAGTAAACAGTTTCTGCTACAATGTCAAGGAAAAAAGAATGTGTTCATTAATATGAACAATCTTCATCTACAAAGATGATTTACACAATGCATGTAATGAGATAGCTTTCCCCTAACTAGTACACTACCAAACTGAAAAGCTGATTCTTAGGACTTCCTTGAAATTACAATATTGTTTGTTTACCAATAAGAAAGACAGTCTCAGTCACCTATGCCACCATTGTAAGCTCTATAATAAGTACTTAAAAAAAGAGAGATTTCTGGAATCACTTGTGGAATTAATAAAATTGGTAACTACAGACTTACACTGCATCAATGATACATATTATTCCTGTGATAACTTGAGCTAAAAATAAGATTAATTTGGTTATAGAAATTCCTTAAACAACAACACTTAAATTATCTCAAACTTGATTTTTTTCAAGAATTTTCTGAAAAAATCAGCAAACACTGGCTAAAAAAGCAAAGCAGTTTGGGTACACCAATGTAATCAGCATGCCTAGTGCTTTTCTGTTAACCCTCTGAGTAGAACCATAGTATTCTGGATTTTTTGTACATTAATGCTATGAAAATTTTAACTTACAGAAAAACTAATTTATATGTCATGACTTAATAAATCATGTTTAAAATAGATTTGGGCTCCTCATCTCATGAGTGATTAATCCATCCTAGAATTTTAATTATCTGTTAGAGAAGCCAGTCTGTAGCACCTGTATGGGAAGCTTAGATTATTGCCCTACATTAGATGCTTAACTCTTAGACAGATACATCTAGATGAGACAATTCCCAGCTCACTACCTTACAGCTAATCCTGTGCTATCCAGTACTACATTTTCACATCAAAGTTTGCTTACTGCATGTAAGCTCACTAGAATATCGCACTTAGGTTAGGGTCCACATTATCCCTGCTTATATTTAATTGAGAGGAATTAAGCTGGAAGTGACCCTTTTCTACTTTCCTGCTAATACAAAGATCAGGCTGTCAGACATCTCCAGAGACCAAACATTAATGACCTGAGTCACCCTTCGGAAGTGCTTGTCTCCATCTCCTTGGTGATAGATGGTACCTACCACAACTGCCATCCATCTCTGCTAACTAAAGCAATTGTTGTTCACATTTAGCAGCAATACCAGCCAATGATTCAAAAGGGAAATGAAGAAAGAAGTCAGAAGAACTGGTCTGTATTACAGTAAAATGACCACGGTGTGCTATGTGCTCTTCCAGATCATCACATTAGAAATAGTCTATTATGTTTGATTTCTTTCTTTTGTTGGTGTTTCAATACTTATAGGGCCACAGATTCTGTCTTCACTTACCCCCAAGAACTCAGAGGTTAGGTTAAAAAAAATTGGCAGTCACTGCCAAACAAGCCTAAACCATTGTAACTTCCATGAAACCATAAATATATATACATATATATGGATATATTAAAATATATATCTATGGATATATGGATATATTTTAAATCATCACCACAAACTCTTTTGAAACAGTCCAAATATTCAGATACCTTTCCTTGAAACCTAAAATAGGATATCAGCAATTTGAAACCCAGTCTCTCACAAACCTAAAAATAACTTAAAGAAATATTTTTATAGTTATGTTCATAAAACATGAACCAAAGATCAGAAACATAAGATGCTGGGGATGAGTAGGATTTTCAGGATCTAGGATTATTTTTACATACATTTTAAGTAATACAAGATGGTCTAAGATGAAGGAGCCAAACATCTTATTTTAATGATAACCCTGTATTCCAAAGCAAAGAAAAGGTGATAGGAAAATCCCAGATGGGTTTTTGAATAATATGTCTCATGCATAAGGGTGAAACATATTTTTTTCCTCCTGACTCCCTCTCTAATTAAGAAGAATGAACATTGGCCTTTGCTTTAAGACTGCCAAATTTTCACAAGAGTCAAGGAGCATGTGGTATCAATGGACACTTTTTTATTACCATATGTATGTCTTGTATTTACATGACTGAGCTGTATCTCTTCTAAAAGGAAGGCTGTGATAAAATGTGGGAAGGTCAGTGCTGGTCAAACTTGTGCCAGATTCTGACCTACTGTAAATTAGGGTAGTTAAGTGGCAAGGAAGGCTTTATCTTGAGTGAGGTTTTGATCCTATGGAAAAATAATCCTTGTCCCATCCAAAAGTTACGGATGTACAACCATTAAGATGGCAGTGGTTGCTCCCTACCTACTGAGCATCTTCTCTCCACAACAAGTTGAGGGTTGGATGGTTATAGTCAAGGATCTGACACACAGATACAACCCTTTCCCAAAGCCTAAAATCTGAGAACTTTTACATGGCAGTTCCTTTGTCCCTTCACCTCCTTCCCCTATGGAGTTCTTTTATTTGCTTCACTTGCTTTAAAATGTTACTCAGGTTCCAGACAGAGTAACTGAGGCCATAAACAGGCCTTCTGCTCACAAACATACATTCAGAGATCAGTCTCCCGATGGCTTCGATGACTTTCTAGTAAACTCATAATCTGAAGTTGGTATCTGATGTAAGTTTCCACCAGCAGCTCCTTCTACAGTCAATGGAGTGAGACCAATAGGTTAATCAAAACATCAGTCCTGGCTAAAATGTGTGCCCATGTCAGGTAAGATGAATCAAACCTCGAATGCTTGTCTCTCTGTATTACCCAGGAAGCCTGGAGAACCAGTTTCTACTACATATCTCACTTCTAGATAATCAATATTGGACGAATTTAAGAAAATTTATGTAAGAAATACTTATACCACTTGTGTGAAGATCCACAAGATTAAATTCCTGTGCTTAAATTCTTCAGAGCTTTCAATATATAAATTTTCATGTTGAGGCAATGAAAGATGTACTGTGTAGGATGAAGAAACAGAATTCCAATGTTTCTTGAACTATAGTTCAACTGATGCTTCCACCTAGAAGTGCAAAAGAGCTTTACACTAGCCCCCACCAGCTGAAGGTATACATTGGCTGCCACAACTGCTCATACGGATAGTTCAATGAACAAACACCACTCAGAATGGGAACGATTCTGTGGGCAACTTGCCCTGTTCCTGAAAAATTTATTTATATTTCCCAGAAAGCTGAGAAAATCTGCATGTCATTTTGGGTAGTATATTGATACTTCTGACTGTGTAATAGGAAAGGAAAAGGAAGGAAGAAAGAAAGAAATAAAGGGCAAGGTTGTAGGAAGATAAAGAGTGAAAGAAAGAGAGAGAGAGAGAGAGAGAGAGAGAGAGGAAACCACATGTGACTTTTAAAAAACACTGTGAGAAAACTTTAGCTTTGGAGGAGAAAATTCCATTTTTATATGAGCAATAAAAGAAACTATAAATTTCACAATGTTTTTTATTTTAGAACATGATTTTGAAAGTTGCTTCTTTCATTCAAGTGAAATTCTGAGCCTTTTTTTTTTTTAATTATCACATCTGAAGCAAAAGTCTACAGACTATATTATTTCTGTGGAAGCCAACTTTATGATAATGGTCAAATAAAAAGCTATAATGTTGTCTTGAGGTTTTAACAAACCAGTAATATATATATACTCTGTGTAAATGCCCATTTTATTAAATATTACAAATAAAACTGGTGAATCATTTTTAGTTTCTCCATTCTAAAGACAAAACTTTTGCTAATTCAATTTAGGCTTTACATATATATTAAATGACTTGTATTTTCCCCAATTTAGAAGTACTGTAGCTATTTAAAGGGTAATGCTCATTAGTGTTAATCTTTTTAAATGGCTCTGCTGGAATAACCAGGTCATGCCAAGAGGATGCCTGTACATTCCTGAATGTGATGCAAAGGAACCAGGAATTTCTCAACTAGATCATTACATACTATTACATGACAGAACGTGTCCTCAAGCAATTTCCCAAAACACGACATTATCATTAGCAGCAAACTATATGGAAGCAATCTTTTGTAGCCATCATCATGTTATCTTCTGTAAACCATGAGAATGCCCTAAATGAATTTCCCATTTAACCCTGCATCATATCCTCCAATACCAGTCACCCTGTGTGGAAGTACGATGCAGGTTTGGAAAGAGCTGCTGCAGAAGATACTATTTGTTTAATTTTATTTTCAGTTTTAAGCCTATAATTCCTAAGCAGTAGTACATTTGATATATTTTTGGCCAGAAATAGGCAAGGAACTTCAGGATACTATAAAAGATATGTGCGTATAAAAGCAAAAAAGCCAGAATAAGACCCTAATATGGGTTGTCAAGATTTAAGGTGATCATTTACTCAGAGGGTTAACATGTGCTAAAATTACATACTGCAGTTCCTAGCTCCACTGATGAAAACATTCACTGCTTCTATCTTTAAATAAAAAAGCAAAATAGCCTTAACCCTTTGAGGATCTTATTAGCAGCAAGTCACAATCTAAACAGAGAACAAGTATTTCAATCAATTAGGAAATTATTCTTACAAAGATTCTGTGAGCACCCTTTTGTGTTCCACGATCCCAGCGTTTACTGCTGGATAGATCAGCTGTATTCACTCCACACAGGCCTGAAGTAGTTTCAGGGTCTCAAAGGGTTAAAGCCAAGACTTTTGAGAAAAAGTGTTTTATTAAAAGGGTGAGTTAGGTGAGCGAACAGTCTCGGATGAACTTGGTGAATAGTCTTCCGATTCGGAGTTGAGTTCGGGTGGAGCTTGCTGAGCCTTATAACGTCCCCTCACATCCTGGTTGCGTCTTCGTCGGAAAACCTGCCTCTCCTTATCAAGAGCGGTGGTCTGGCAGGGGCATAAAATGAGAATAAATGAAATTAGGCTGTGTGTGAAATGCAAAGATAATGAAAACCATGAGGTTTTATGTGGCCTGCAAATACCAGGGATAATAAATGTACAGACCAAATTAAGCCTGCTCTGTCTCAGTCAGGTCTGAAAGGTTGAGCCCACAACATAGCTAAATGCTTTAAAAAGTGCATTTCCCAAACCTTAAGAGGTAGCGTGACATCATCAAGCAGATACAGTGCCATATATATGGATGCCATATGTTCTACTTCTGGATGTTATTAATTTCATCCTTTAACAGGATCAAATTTCAAACCAAATACCAAGTGACCTTCCCCCCACCCTTCTCAAAGTATAAATCTGTTTCTACAGGCAAGGCAGAGATGTACACTTGTCTTTGATTTGACCTAATGAAGGCTGATACACACTCACCCGTGTTCAAGTCAGTGCAATCAGCTAACAAAGATGGATTGTGATGAAGTTGTCAGACAAGAGAGAAAAACAAACACCGAAGGGAGCTAGCCCAGCTCCTTGACACATCATGCCGCTCAATGGATGTTCTTAGGGAGAACGCTGAAGAGCTCTGACGGAAAGACCTGTTTAGCCTGACCACACTGTCTCTTCCTGTTAACCAAGGTCTAGTGAATTCAGTACTCTGCTAATTTTATCCATGTCTAGATAAGGTGTCCAGGAATGTGAAAAAGCAATATTTACCTGATGGGCATTATTTTTTGATCATTCTGCCATTTATTGAGAATGTGATTCCTATTAAGATGGCTGTAACTTCTAGCCACCTTCTTTCTTCTGCTTTTCTGGCACATTTATGAGGTGAAACTTCAACCCAAGTAAGGGTAGTCCTAGTTTGACTATCAGTTTCAAGCACAGCACTGAGTTTTGCTGTCTCCTTGATTATGGGATCTTAGACTGCAGTCCCTGAAATCACTGTAAAATTATAAATTCACAGGATGGCCTTGATTCAGCAAGAGCACTTTGAGACATGGTTAGCTGCTTCTGAAGCAGGGCTGTCCCCTTAAATCCTATCCCACAGCTGTTTTGAAAAAAGCAAAACGGGAAAAGGCAGGTGACCAGTAAGATGACATACAAAATGCAACCAAGTATCTAATCATGGCACTGGAAGCAAAGATAACTTTGAGAACTGAATAGGTTTCGCTCAAAAGGCTTGTAAAATTTGTCCCTATAATGAAAAGGCCTATTTAAAGGAATACAGCCAAAAGGTTATTCTGCTTCAAAGGCTTTACTGTGTTCTCTTAAGATATGCATGACTGATTTCTCTAGAAAATTTACCACTTACAGTGTGAACCTCATAGGAGAGCAGAGATGTATTTATAGGCAACATAGTTTTGAGACTAAAATGAAAACTAAATCCATCATACTGGTGCAGAATAGCATAACAGCAATCCATGCTTTCAAATAATGCAACCAGCATTCAATAATGATGTAATAGAGACAGAAAGATGGACAGGAGTCCAGAACTACTATAGCAAATGGATTTAGTTTGGCTATATTGCTGAACTATTATTTTTGTGTCCAGAAATATTTTTTCTGTCTCCTATATAGTGCTACTTTAAAAGGGTAAAATGATCCACTTTGATAAGTTCATCCCTATATTTTAAATGATAATTGCTACAAAATCCAACACTTTTCATCTGCCAATTTTTTTTTTTGTTTGTTTACTGCTATCTTTTGGTTAAGAAAGCTAATTAGTATTTTCAATGCCTTCTATGTTTCTTAGCCTTGAACCAATTCGGTTTTTGATTATTTTTAATGTGAAACAGAAGAATACCAAGATCTTTTACACACAGTGAATATACTGCTTACAGTATGTAATTTTGTGTGAAAATTGAAAAGAATGGCATATATTACCCCTCTATAAAATACAGATTTCCATTTAAAGGATTTTTTTTATGCTTACAGGAAATAAGCATTTATTTAAAGTTTAAACCGCATCACATCATCCTGTCGTAATAGATACTCTCCCCTGAGAAACTTAAACATTTCTTGTTGAATAAATAAAAATCCTTGTATTAAATTCCGAATTTATTTTTAAAACCTACTACATGAGAATGGCAAATGTATATGTAAAATCTGAAGGTATTTAAATTTAGATAACTTACACATAAGGGAATGTATAAGAAAATAGTTTTTCTAGGATATTGCTTTTTATAAACAACAAAGATAACTAGGTACCAGGACATCTTTTAAAAGATGTCTTTAAAAATAAACCCAAGATATTATCTTTCTATGATTGTTGGAAAAGCTTTAGAGACTCTTCTTTAAATCTGCTTAAATATACATAAAGTCACTCCCTCCCCCAATAATAAAAGATATTAAGCTAAAACTCCCTGACTGTCTCATCTAATCTAGCACCCTATGCTGCGCTAGTTTGTCAGGCCAAAACCATATATTGTTTTGTTTTTCTTTCCTAACCCTTCAGAAACTTGCTGAGATATTTTGTGACTGTTTTTCTTTGCATTTTTATCCAGTGTTTGGCCTGGATTGATCTAATTGGTCTTAGTAAAGACATACTTGTAGAGTCTGGGGCATTATTGTGGTTTCTCTCCTGGGTTGAGAGACATCCAGCACATTTTTCACCTAAAAAGCTTATTGAATAAAAAGTTACAAAGTCACAGAGAGTCAAAGAGGTCAGTATTTATCTAGTGAAAGCGAAAATACACAGGTCATATTCTAATGTTTAGTGTTTACCATGTCAGAACTACAAAATGGGGCACTTCTGGCCACAGTGTGTTCAGTCCCTACAGAATTTGCAAGAACAGGGTTATTTTCTCCAATGTTCTGATGACATTTGACACTTCCAGTGTGTAATACACTGCGGATGGTATTGTGGCTCTGCATTCTGCAAAAATGCTATTTTTCACTTAATGATGTCATGGTTACTTTTTACCTCAAAAGAATTTCAAAATATGATAGTTCTATCCTTTGCAAAGCAGAGAAGATGGTAAGATAGACACAAATGAGTATTGACTGCACGTGTTTTGTAAGTGTGATTTTCACCTCCTGTATTTTCTTGTGGACATGGACATATTCCAAAAATCAGCTTTTTCATTATTATTGATGTTTTTGTAACAAAGGCCTCTTATACACATTGCTTTGGTTTAACAGATGCACTCTTTCACCTGCTGTTCATCTGGGTGGTTCACCGGTGCATGAACCAGTCCATTATGGATTTCCAGGACATTTCTACTTCAAGCTACCCTTTCAGTGAATAATAGGAGGATCTGAAGTGCACTTATGCTTCACAGGGCTGCAAATCCCATATTTTCATTATCACATTTTGACATTTTATTTTTCCCGGCTCTAGGTTAGAGACTGAAAACTTTGAGCACTATATGAGAGTAATGGCAACTAAAATGCAGACAGCATTCTTATTTAAGACATGCAGCTGCCCTCCTGCAATCCATATGAGAAAATGTAGAGCTTCTTATCCAGCAGAAGATAAGTGGATTGCTTCTAATAATTTGGTGGTGATAGGTCTGAAGTACTTCATTAAGCACTAATGTATTTTGCATCAACATTTAGTAATCCTGACATCCAGTACCAAATGGTTACCAAGCCATTTTTGGAAATGCATTTAATTTGTAGTACCAGAGCATTATTTTAAAATATCATTTTTTTCTGTTATTGACATATTTTTCCAGGATTTTTCCTTAAAGAGTGTCTTCATTCTGATTTCTACCACTTGAAATTACAGGAATCCTGAGCCATGCAATTTTATTTTTTATCTTGGAAAACACTGCACTATGTATTTATGAACAGATTTTCAAAAACTACAACTGCTTTGATATATGTGGTGGATTTGCAATGGGAAAAGCCTTATTTTAGCTGTGGGCTGATATTTTCTCTCAGGCCAGTAATTACTGGATTAAAGAAACTGAAATTTATGAAAGTTAGCAGTGACTGTTACTCTTTTCACTTGTCTTAATTTACTGCTGGCCACCAAGTATAGATATATATTAGTTTCGTTAATAAAAGAACATTAATGTGCATTTTGCCTCTTAGTCCATACATTATTCATACCAGCTAGGAGACTAAACTGGGGATGCAGCTGTTCACGCATTAATCTAAGAAACCCTTCCCTTCCCTCGCTTTTATTCTGCAGGAGCATACTTGCAATTTGTTAGCAATTTTTGTGAAGCTTTGTTTAGCGTGTGGAATTAGATGAATATACGTATTGAAAAACTAGTATTTTTCTCCCAGTACATTCTTTTATATCCACAGTTTTATACACACAGTCAAATGCTCTCACCCAGATAAGTTTATCTTATTTCTTTAAACTTCTGGCTAGTGACCTTTATACATTAAAAGATTCCCTTGCTCTAAAAATTACCATTAAACATTGCTTGTGGTACAAGCCAGGCAGCCCTTCAGTCTCATATTTTATTTAATTTATTTTCCATGGGTTTCTCAGGTTATATATATATATATATGTTTATATATACACAATATATATTCATATATATTTATATATATGTAAGTGTGATTGATTCATGAATCAAGACACTTTTTTGAGAGTACTTCATACTTAGCAATGCACCTCAGTCCAGGAGCAAGACACTCATGGTATTTTTAGTCCCTCAGGCACAAGGTATAACTAAGTCAAGTTACACGGTGATTTGGAGACGTGCAAATGACCACATCGAGGGGACAAATTAATCGAGTGGATTTGAACCCAGACCTCCAAATACAAAAGCACAATGCTTTAGCACACCATGTAACTTCTGGCATGAAATTTAGCTAAAATGAAAGTAAAAAAGAAAGAAAACCAAATCAATGCTTTGTACTGTATTGGTAAGTGAACACAAAGACAAGTATTCTATATACATAACTGTTGAATTCATATTGCTGTATTTAAGTTTGTGTTTACTCTTTGACATCCCCCTTTTTAGAGACACGATTCCTCAGCTGGTTTCAATTACATGTGGAAGAGAGTTAGTGCCAAGTTGTTTGCATGAGTGAATTTTATTTATAGTTTGTAAATCAGTTGTGGTTTTTTTACCCAAAGATCGGGAGAAGAGATTTTAAATTATTTTAGGTATCTGCCTGTATTTACCAATATTCAGTTTACAGAAGGTTTTATGTTATTCAAAATGGCACTTTACAGATAGCAAGACTGAATCCCAGCTTCCTTGTCCCATCATCAAGATGTCTGGCTGTAACTTTTGACTTGAAAGTGTGTTGTATACACTTGGGACAGGTGTAAGTAACTCGACAGATGCAAAGTAATGTGAACTAGGAACCAAACACATAGGATGGAATTATGGGTTTTCAAATGAGCTATTTAGATATATTTTTAACTGTGACAGTGAGAACTGTATTTTAAAAATCTAGTATTTATGAATTTAATATTGAGCAGATTGATAATTTTGTTAAGCATCCAGTATAACTCATCTCCTTTCTATTGTTGTTATATAGATAGATCATTAATGACTTTTCCATACACTTCCTGGATTATATTTTATCCATTTTGCTTTTCTAGGTGTCTTGGATATATAGAAAATAACATACCCTAATATTCTCTACTAATATAATATATATACTAATACACAGACTGACATTTTCTACTAATACTCTATTGGATGCAACCACTCTGTGCTCCTTTGATACTCTGAATCAGCCCAGTCTTCAGGGTTTTAACTGGGACCTACAAGACTTGTCCCCTACTGATGCTGCTTTGGCCTTTACTGCACCTCTGATTGCATGGCTGATATTCCAACAATATTTCATGGGTTGGCTTTAAAGCATGTATTAGTCTGGGGTCCAAATGATTTCACTGATTTCGTCCCTATGTTTTCCCTGATCCTCATATTCAAGGAACTGTGAAAGATTTTTCAGACATTATAGCTCATGCCAGCTACAACTCCTGCTGTAGCTAAAAAAACATGTCACTTCTGCATGTATTATCTCACTGGAAGGGAATAAAAGAGGATGCAGAATACATTCAGAAAAAAACAGGATTTTGAAGGACTTTGAAAACAGAAGTCTTTTAGGCAGAGAAAGCACAAGGTTTTCTGGCTGTTGAAGGAGGAAATTGTGCAATTTTAAAAGTATTTTAGAAGACTTCTAGAAACTACAGATAGAAACAAAAATAGGGGCGCAAAAGAAACGAGTAGTTTAACACTAACAAAGAGAGCATTACATTTTCCTTGAGACATGGTTTCATTTTTCGCTGTACTTGTGAATTCAGAATAATTTTAATGTGCCTGTGATAAATTATTTTTTTTATAGACATGAATTGATGAACCTTTTCATATGTTTTGCATCTGCACTACTAAAAACTAAACACTTTCTACATCAAAATGGTTTTATTTAGACTAAAACTTTGGTCACCACAGCAGCTGCATGTTTCTGGGAGATGAGAGAGGCCCAAACACAGGGCAGTGCTTGGTCCACTATCCCCCTTCGAAGAGGATTTCCTAATTAAGCATCCACACATAGGAGCCCTGATCTCCCAATTTGCCTTTCCACACTAGGTGCACAGTTTAGAAAGCCCTAATTATAAACACTGTTGTTACTGCCCCCAGCTGGAAAACAGAGCAGTTTATGTGTGAATAAGAGAGATTATCGCCCATCTGCTCCAGCCCATTATTCAGGGTTGTGTCATTTTGTATGCTGATGGCAGCCATTACTAGTGCTTTAGTCAAATGACCTTTTTTTTTTTTTCATAGCTTTATTTATTTACCAAGTTGCAGACTTAGAGGCTTCCCCCCTACCTCTTCAAAATGCATATGGCTCGTTTCAAAACATGGGCAATGCAGTTAAACTGAGTCAAGGCCAATCTGAGATGTCCACTTGTCTCACAGGCTCCTGCTTCTGGTGATCTGCTCCCCCAGAAGCAGAGGTTTTAAAAGAGCCAGATATCGTGTATAGCAAATGGAAGGACTTTCTTTGCTTGCTATTTTTTAAAAATGTAAAATAAAAAATGTAAAACAGAGAAAGTGTGTAAACTTTTCATGGACAGCAATTAAACTCCAGGAAGATAAATAAAGCTCATGTGATCTTCTCCACCATTTTACAGAACAGGCATTAAATTTGCAACTCTTCGTCAAAGTTCTGCTTGACAGAAAATGCTGTCTTTCCTACTTCAGCAGAAAATTCCTGTAATACTATCAAACCCACAGTCATCTAAAGCTGGGCACTCAGGTCCCATTCCCCCTTCTCCAAAACCAAGGAGCACGAAGAAGGATGCCAAGTGAAAGGACAGATCAGCAGGTTTTGCTCTGCCCTTGCAGGTCACAGTGGATTTGTAGGCACCACCACAAGTGCGATAGGGTGGAACTAGATGAATTACAGGTACTGCTGCACACTCCAGCACCTGGAGTGAGAGTCTTTCTCAATTTTTGCTAGCCAGCGTTCTGCTCATGAATTGGATTGACTTTTCTACTTTTTGCCTCAAAAATAGGCTTAGTTTTGGGTTTGAGTTTGTTTTGTTTTCTTTCCCCAGAACATCCATGTCAGAAACTACTTAGCCCTCAGTGTGTGCGCAGGGAACTGTTAGGTTTTATGGAAAGCGTGCTGTAGCCCGAACCATGCACTTGGTGAAATGATCCAGGGTGGGAGTGTTACTTTACTGGAAACACTCACAGTGACCATCTCTGCTGTTTTGCTAAGGTGGTTACTTTGCTGAGGTTTTACAAATCCCTCACAGACAAGTTTTTAAAGGCAGTGTTAGAAAGCATAGATTTCACAGTAAGCTTACAAAAATTTCTCCAGCTATCAAAATGTAGGTCTTGTGAGTAATAAGGAAAAGGACAGCAAGTAACCACTTGATAGAAATTCCAGAGCCCTGGCTTTATTGAGGAAGTGTGTGGGCCTCTTGTGGGCTATCAGACCTGGAACCCTCCTTGCCCCCACTCCAGAATAAGCCCCTCCCGCCCAGAGCCCCATTTTATCATACAGGTTAAGGCAGCTAACGCAACCCTGGCACAGTTACACAATGAAGGAAAATATATCCAAGAGACTCATGCAATATTTAAAAAAAAAAAATCAAATCAAAATAAATAGGTATCAGAAGGGTTTTAAAAAGAAAAGAGAAGGAATGCATTGTTAGAAACACAAGCTTACCAGCACATACAATGCATTGTATTTCAGTGAACTTGGGAGAGTTTCTATGCCCGCATTATGCAAATGCATTGTTCAATCTAAGGTAAGGATTGTGTTTAGTGGGTTTAAAATGACAGTATATAGCTCCACATCTTGCATGGAAAAAGAGGAAAATATATGCTGAGAGCCTGTTGCTGCTCCGTGTGTTTTGAAACAGGAGCACAGGGGAAGCAGATGCCTTAACAAGCAGAAGGGAGGGGGAGGGTGCGTACTTCAGCATATCTGTAGATTTTCTATATACACTGTCCTTTTAACTATAGGGGAGATTGATACTGAGCATGTGCGATGAAGAGAAAGCTGGCAATGTGGGTGTGAGGGATGGGTGAAGAAAGGGAATGAGGGGGTGTGGCATCTCAATCAAGATTAAAACGAAACTGATAAAGCAGCATATGGACCGGATAACAAATCAAAAAGCATGTTTATCCACTGAAGGAACTGGTTAATGGAGACTGCCAGCACGTTGCCATGGAAACACTGACTGTTGGCGCTGCACCATCTCATACCTTATCCAATACATTCCTGGTTGTTGGTAGTAGTCCAAAGACCCTGATCTCTTGATGGTAAACCCGTGGTCCAGCTGAGCAGAGAGAAATGGGGCAACTCAGTGGATCGACATTAGGCTAGAGAATTCAGACTCCAGAGCAAGCTGTTCCTTATTTAGTGCATATTTACTGTTTTCACTTTCACTCTTATCTAACATCCTAAAGCTACGTACCGCAGAAGAAAAAGGAAAAAAAAAAAAAGGTAAAGAAATAAAAGAAAAAGATGCTAATTCTAGATTTGGTCTTGCCAAATTAGAAGCCAATTTATTTGAACTAAAATGGAGTTTGCGAATAGGTTAGTTAATGCATAATGCATTCATTTAAAAGTCTGAAATATCTCGTTACCTCCAAAGACAGCAGTGCCCTTTTAAGTTGCACATACCAGTAATAGAATGTTATCTTTTGCAATTAAACTGAGAAGTTTAATAATAATAATTAAAAATAAATTAAATGCAGTGCAACCATCACAAGGAGCAGGCTAGACAGACTACACAAGGCTTAAATTAGACTGCTTCATAATCATGGAATGTGTAAAGATGAAAAGAATCAGGTTTTGATACCCCATCAATCATGGTAATTCATTTCTAAAAATGAGTTAACCTTGGAGAGTAGGACTACTCAGAGCCATGAATAACATTGTTTATCATTTCAGCTTACACCTCATGCTCAAAAAGATAACAGTACAAAACTATTTGGTTTAAAATTGCACCAATTAAAGTCAAAATGGAAATGAACTTAACATTGTGTCCAGGAAATTGTGCTGATATTACTTAAGGAATACAGATCTTTCAAGTTTGGTTTATCATTAGCAAAATCATGTGCATAGGAACAAAGAAAATATGTTCTTTTCCCTAGCCCTTCTGTGCTGCACTAACAGACGGTGGAAACATAATTTAGCCAAATTACATGAAATGTTGGGGGGAAAAAAGTCTTGATGAAGAAACTCTGGCTGCTCTAAAACTATTGCAATGATTTTCAGATTTTTGCTCTGTGAAGGAAAAAGGCCATTTTGTCCTTCAGTAAGAGTGCGGCATCTATTTCCAATACTGATAGTTTCTAATTCTAAATTCAGAAAAGCAGTTCAATGCATTTCCAGGTACTAACCACTTCAAGGGGAGTTAGAAACTAACTGCAAATTTAACTTTCTCTTGATGACTCCCCTGAAAGTGTAGAATTTAATAATTTATTCTATTTTGTTTAAAGAATGCCTCTTTCATCTTATTTAGAATTATTTAAAGGATGTTTCCTGTTTAAAACCATGGGAACCTTGTAGCTAGAGTTAAATTTGTGTTGGCTTAACTACACTGGTCTGCTATTGCCATCTACTGGCTTCCTTGTATGCTGCACATAAAACACACAAAAGGGATGTTTTCTTAAAAATCAGATCAAAAATACTGCCCTAAAATCGAATAGCCAAAAAATAATGCAGAGAAAATGGGGAGAATCGCTCCCTAACAAGAGTTGAAACAATTTCGGTGGTGTGGAAATCCTGTCATGAGCAACCCAACTGTGGACAAGGACCCCAGGACAACACAGACAACAGATGTGAAGGGATAGCCGAGACACAGGTTCAGCTCTAAGACTTTAAGCAAAACTTACAGGCTAGGCTTGGCTTCTCCTCCACACCACCCAAGAAATCCATGGATAAAAATTCCACTTGGTGTTGGTGATTTTATTTTAAAACCAGCAGAATGCAGGACAATGACCCACACACTGCCTGCCCATTGCCAGGGTCCTCAGCCCAGGACCCTGTAAGCAGAAGAGGGCTGCACCAACTTTCTAAGCAGCTTTTCTTCTTTTCTGTTCTACTTGTTGTTTACTCTCATCTCCAGCTGGAGTTTGTTCCCATTGCCAAGACAGAGACCTCATACAACCTTAACAGCAGATTAGCATTAGTCCTTTTCTCTGTCTTAACAATGGCAAAAGTGCAAGCACCAAAGTGATGACATACAGGCTAAGATTTAACACTTCAGACAAGGACATATATTAAACGATGCTAGGTTCATACAAGGAATTACAGCACACCTTTGGATTGCAGAAGCATTCTCAAAAAGAGATTTGTGTTCATAACTGAAATAGCCACTGTTACTGAAGCCCAGAGGGTAAAGCCACAAGGGTGCTTTTTTTTTTTTTTTTTTTTTTTTTTTTTTTTTTTTTTTTTTGTGGCCAAACCAAAATAAACGGAATTGACATCCTTGAAGAACTGAAGAATAAAATCTACCCCTAAATTTTAAAAATTCTATTTAATATATCTGGTTTTATGTTTTTACTGCAGTACCTTTTATAAACACCACCACAGAACTAAAAAATACTGCTCCTATTGAAAAGCTGTATGAGAAACATGATCCAGCAAATATTTTGGCACATGTTTAACAGCAGTGTGGCCATTCTGACACAGACGGAGGGGCACTAGCCCAAACCATCTCCCACAGAGACCGGTAGTCAACGCCTGTGACAAGAGTTTAAGAACAGGGCAAGTAAAGCGATATTTGTCCTACGCACTCTCTCATCAGCAAGCAGCGTTTTTTAGGAACTTGCTAATTCTCTTGCTGTTTTAAAAGCTAGCTCTCCAATTAAAATTTTGCTGGCAAAGCTATGTTGGTTCAGGGGAATTTTTTCCCAGCTGACATAGTTACTCTGGCAGAACTTCTAATGATGTATTATTGCATCAACAGAAAAGTCTCCTTGCTTGTATAGTTAATTTTGTTTGAGAAATAGTTCTACTACATCAGCAAATGAACTGTTTTGCTAAGCATGCACATGTTCATTAGGGTAGTTTGTCCAAACTGACAAATCTTTTCAAATGTGGACAAACTTGAAGTCTGGACACATGCACGAGAAGTAGGATGTCTCTGCCTTGGACAGACGGAGACAACTTTTACAGAGATTACCACACCAATAAAGCAGACATAAATCTGAACCAAAGGAATCAATGCAATTTGGACATTGCTGAAGGAAGCAGTAGCCACAGAAGTTGTATGCAAAACAACATGGCTTCAAACTTCCTTTCAGTCAAGCTGACCAGAGACACATCTTTAGGAGCTTAATTTTCATATTATAGTTTTAATTGGTGCATATGGTAAATACTCCTTGAGATCTTTGAGGTGTGTTTCTTTTTACCACCAGAGAAAAAAGGCATATAATATCATATCATACCAATGTGAGGACAAACTAAGAACTAAATACCACATATTAGCAAGCTCTGTACATAAACAGAGTTAAAATACTCAAAATAATGATCATATTTATCTTTCATACTATTAAGTAAGCTACAGAAATATAAGCACATATTAACACATTTTCACAAACACAGACACAGATGTGTTATATAATATATAGAAGGTGACTCTATATATTATATACACAAGCACTCTCTCAAAAAGTATGTAAACATACAGGCAGCCACAAACCCCCAGTATTTTTATAGCAAGTATAGTTAGTGCATGTCTTTAGTGCCAAATAGTATGTTACAGCATCTATACATATTTTGAATATTCTAAATCTAGAGCAGTCTTTGTTATTAGGATTTAATTTTAGCTTATTAGAGATTCCACAGTTAAACGGAGATTCCCAAACGTAGAACCTTGGTGACGTGCATGTCAAATGTAAATTAAATAGACTTCCAAATGCAAAAACAACATTTAAAGATGTTGCTTTGCTTTTGGCTTTCTTTTACATATTAAATTATTTTTGTAGAAAACAAAACTAATTTTTTCATAAAACGGAAATTATCTAGCATTCTGAAACATTACTAAAACACTAAAGAGGTCTATACTTCCCCATTTCTTCCCATAATCAAACCACTTTCTGAATTATGTAAAAGTATTCTAAACATTTCTACTTTATGGGCCAAGTTGCAGGATCAATTTTGTCAGGATATGAAGTTTGCCGACAGAGATGATCACTAAAAATAATCTGTTAAATTTCCAAACACTAAAAAATAAAGAGAAGCAATTAAGAATATAATTAATCATACACATTTTTTCCTGATGTTTTGCAGTGGACAGATTCACTACAGTGCCTTTTTGATTACTCAGGTGTTAAATTGCTGCAAACCCTTGGCAAAGCAACTGGGGAAAATAAAAAAAAAGAGGAGGGCAGGGATATTAAAAACGTAAAGGAGGCAAGGGATGGATGAGGACAGAGGCATCATTTCTTGCTTTTAAGCTTTGAAGTCATTAGCATGGAGGATTTGAGCAGTAATTCCCATGGACAAGCGTGCTGGCAGTCCATTCAGTAGGAACACAATTTCAGCTAGTCTATTAAGAACATACCTGCAGTTCAGATGAGCAATGGGTATGTGATGTTTTAGTTGTGGGAGAGTTGCTGCAGTATTATTGCTTAAAAATGAAAATAAATAAATGCTGACTATGTTAGCTGATGACTGAGAAAATCTAGGAAAAGCATGAGGAACAACTTGCTTCCATGTTGAGGACATTCAGGGTAGGAAAGAGTAAAGAAAAAAATATGAGAGAGGCACAGCTTGAAATTTTAAGTACTTATACCAAGTAACTTTGAGACAGTATCCATTTTGCTGCACAAGCACTTCACACCTGTGAGCCAGATTGCATGTGCTGAGCTGAATTTATTTCATGCTGATTTAACTCAACACTGGAGGGGCTGAGCTGAGAAACATGAAAGTGGAAACAGTACAAGAAAGTGTACATGTGCAGTCACACCACCTGCAATTTATGGAAGCTGGGAATGAACACTGAGTAATCTGATATGGGAATGGTTACGTTTAACATGTCACATTTTTAGTGACTCTTTGGAGTGTTCACATTACTATGAGTAATAAAGGAAAGCTTACAAACACAAGCAGATGTATCAAAAATGTGAAGGATGTGCATGTTACTATTCAATGGCATTAGTATGAATAATCTCGTCATATGCTGACTATATCCTGTGTCCATCTATATGTCATACACATGTTCATCTGTGAGGAAAAAATACAATAGTATGTGATGTATGCTCCACTGAGGATGCCATTGAAACCACAGTAAAGCTTGGTCAAAATTTTGGCCAAGCTTTGCTTCAGACACTCCAACACATTCAAACCTAGAATGGCTCCACTGGAATTAAAACATGACAGAAGGCAGCAAGAAGTTCCATTTAGTCTTTACCCCAATAAATACTTCTGCTGACAGGGAAGCAGGCTGTGTGTGGCACTACAATAAAATGCTGCTGCCCAGCTAAATCTGGAGTGGCTAGACTCATGTTAACCATGAAGGCAGCAGCAAGGCAGCATTGCTTTCTTTCATGTCTTCAAAGAGGAGAGGCTCAGGCTGCCGTACAGATTTGCAGTTAAATTTTTAAGCAATTTCCACTTAAAAGTGGTGCTGTCCTGCTACAGTCACTGTGTGGCCTAAATCCATACAATGAGTCTGCTGCCAAGTAAAATGTCATGATCCCACCGTTCAAATTGTAGAATTCACTTTGGAGTTAGGTCCACTGATCTTCTGGTGAAATGTGGAACTATGTGCTGTGTGCAGAGTTATATCTCCTAGGGCTGTTAAATAACAATGTGACTCACAAGGAGAATCAAAGGAGAAGCTGTGCAGGATACCAGGCTAACTAGGCTTATATTAATTCTGTGCTACAATTATTTAAAGATTAACCCTCTCTGGTTTCCTTTGGTGTCCTAAACACATAACTGTCTGGTGGGCACATAAATCTGTTTCATCTGTGTATTTCAGATGCTTACTGCTATGACAGAAACTCCAGCTGCTGTGCTGTTCGGCTTAGGGCCTGTGTTGAAATGCTTCTTTATCTTCCCGGCTACTGAGAGCTGATGCTCATTCTCTGGAAGGCCATCATCCTGCAGATAAATAAAGCAAAGTGAAACTTCAGAGAAGAAAGATGAAAAAAGGATTTGTGAGGTGATTTTGATAGGTCACATCAATATAGAAAAGTTTTCAAAATGCTTGCATTAAAATATGGGTCAATCATTGTCTCCATCAATAGATTTAAGGTACTTACAAGATGAACATAATATGGCACCAAGCAGTATCTCTCTTCTTTACCCAATATTTTCTTCTCAAACTTTAGGCAATGTTCATTAATAATTGTTAAACATTTCATTTTTCTTTCTACCATATCTTAATTACCACTACCCGGTTATTTTTCTGCCCATTAATATTTCAAAGCCTGAGGATTTCAGATGTGCTTAAGATTCTGTTTACTCATCACATAAATTTAATGATAATGACCTCGAAAGTAAAAAGTATCCAAGATATTACAAAAACAATAGGCTGGGCTGGGACATTTCTCCTTTCAGCTGAGACATCCCACTTTTCAGAGCAAACCTGGATCCGTGCACCAAAGCAAGCTAGCATCCTCCATGCTGAGGAGAAACCCCAGCAGAACAAATGGAGTTTGTGGTTTTGCGAAAGTCCACAGGCTGAATTCAAGCCCAATAAGAGAGGAGGCTTTTTTAGAAATTGTAGAAAATAGCTTTATGCCTGAAAAATGTGCAAAAACCCATTTCTCAGTGAGACTTCCCCACTAGCAGAATAGGAAGGATTTCAGGCAACAAATATGCAGAATAGGTGGAATAGAAAACGAAATGTAGAAGAGGCAAAAATATACAGGGTATCAGGTCACTGGCCCTATGCCATAGTCATCACTAACTGGTGCTGCATGGTGTGTAAATAAATAAACAGCTGAAATAATTCTTAAACTCCACTTAGACAAAATCCTAGCAGAATAAAGGCAAATGAGACAAGATCAGAATAGTGAGAGATGACAGACACTTTCTTATTTTTATTTTTCACACATTACGAGTGCCCTTAAAGAGTTTCAGAGCTGCTGCAGTAAATCATGAGTTCAGTGAGCATATGGGAATTTTAGGGAGGTTGGTAGGGTTTGTTATTTATTTAGCTTGGGGAGTTTGTGTTTAGAGATCCCTTACTCACCCCTTAACAAAATGTCTCAGCTGGCAAAATATGGTCAAGTGCACACAGCTGCAAAACACAAAACAAAACAATACAACCCAGTAGTTGATTATTGTCTAGCACTGGGGAGTCCTGGCACAGTGGTACATGACCCCTAAAAATGACCTGCTTCCCGTTGACCTTGCCTTTCCCAGCAGAAAGCTAGTCTGTAAAGTGAACTCCTCTTCACAAGAGGAGGGAAGAAAAATAAAATCATTCTCTTGGCTTTCTTGACATAAAAGTCTGCCAAGCATTCATGTCATCTTGTCAAAAGACTAAATTACAGAGAAGACAATAGTTACCAAGACTCTGGTCATATTTTATTGGTGAAGCACCACCCACAGTTCCAGTGGCAACACACCACAGACGCATAGTTTGGACTCCAGCTTTTAGATGAAATACCTTCCAGCTCAATTCAAGATGCAGCATAGGGATATATCAGAATTCCTCTATTGTTACTAAGTTTTTATAACTACTCTTGGTTCCACCTGATGTTTAGTAGTTCTCTTTTATTCAAACATGCTTTGTAAACGAATCAATATATATTAAGCTGGCTCCTGGAATTCAGTGAATAAAACATAGCTATTGAGGGTGAGAGATGACAGCTGTTTAACTAAATACAAAACAAGCTGCTCTGCAGTTTTAAAAAGCAAGAAGTGAAAAAAAACACCTATCAAATATCAAATTGATCAGAATCAGCAAGTTAAGCTACAGAATTGGAGAACAGTATAAACATTGCTGACAAGAATTTCATTGGGTTGCTGAAATTGGACGGATGTCAAACCCTGAAGAGGTTAACTGTTCCTTTCCCCTATTTTAAGTCTTTGCTTTTGCAAGTGGGTTAGGATCACAGAATTCCATCTTAATGTTAGCATTAATCACAATATTTTTTTAAAAGGTGACCAGTGATTTTTGCTGCTCCATCTGGGAACTTTAAAGAGTTATGAGCTTCAGAAGATCTTGACTGCTAATAGTCTGAAAGAAGAGCTCTCCTGTGCACACCTCAGAAGCTGAGCAGCCAAAACAGTTTGAAAACTGTCCCAGAATTTGAGTTTTCACATGGACAATATAAACAGCTTGGAATGTTAACAAATTTTTGTTTTTTGTTTTGGGTGTTTTGGTCTTTTTTTTTGTAGTTTTGGTTTGTTTCGGGTTTTTTTTTTTTTGAATCATCTAAAAAATCCTTTTCATGGTCTATTTGCAAGAATTCAAGATAAAAAACAATAAAAAAGAGGCACAAGGTCTCGGAGTAATTCCAGTAATTGATAAAAACTGGTTTCATATTTGCATTGTTCTCTGTGGCAGGAGACATTGCCACTCAAAGGAAAAGGAAGTGTTATAAAGATGTAAAGAAGTTCAGGATTCCCAGACTCCTACTGCCCTGAAGCACTTAGATCCATTTCACAAGATGGTCACAAGAGCTTTACTTTCCAGGTCTAAAAGCCTCAGATGAATAGATCATTATACAAGTAACAGCAGGAAATTAGAGTAAATAGACGTGCTGGAAAAGCTTTTGGACACTGTTTCCTTTAAGGATTCTAAGGAAATTCTTCGGTGCAGTGTCCTAGGGTGTAACCAAAAGTAGTGCAGCTGCAAAATAAGGAATGTCTTTTTTAATTAATTTTCTTACAGATGTTTAGCTTTTTGATACTTATTGCTTGGTTATTCATTTCTTTTGCACACAAATTTCCAAGGCAGACATAGTGAGGGAAAAATATAAAAGCTCCAGGTTCTCTAACTCTTTTTAGATGCCATCTTCCTCCTCCAGCAACAGCACACTTTTTATATTGATTATTTTACCAGAGAAGGATTTACAGAATGTGAGCCTTTCAGCATTCACTGCTCTGTGATGTATTAGGAAACACTTACTACTTATACAAAAAAGAATGATTTTGTTCTGTAACTTGTTTCAGGTTATCAATAACATTAAAGTTTAAAATGCCAGGCCTCTTTTTTAATTCTTTGACTTTTCAGAAATCTTTTAACAGGTAAAGACTTGGGGTCCTTGCTGTAGGGGAAGTATAAACTAATGGATTTGTTTCCAGGTCTAAGTGTATTGCGTAGGAGAGATGACTCCAAATAAACGAAATGAAGGGGGCAAAGAAGTGCTGCTGAATTGCATTTAGAATTCAAGATCTCCATCTGTGGCAGTGGCATGTAGCCAACATCTTTTCAGGTTTTGTTTTTTTGAATTGAAAACAGCTGGGATGTTATTCACATTGAAACTGCTTTACTGGTCTGACTCTGACCATAACAAGTTTTGCAGTTTTCAAGAGGATTCCAGATATTTTTATAGCAAAAATTTAAACTGAAATGAGGGCTTGCTCCTACTGAAACTGTCAAAGCACATTCCAGGAACCTCAGCAATTTACCAAGTAATCACATAGTAAGCAGCTATAAAGTAGAATGGTTATTTACAATCTACAAAATGGTTTTATACAGTGTAAGCAGTGACAACACTTCTATCAAAGGTTTGATCAAAGAGAGAAAATGTTTCTTAAGATTGTCAAAGAAAACACATGCCTGCTTTTCAAGCCAGCTGTTTCTATCTAGTGTTTTAGCTTCAGATTTAACACTCTGTGAATAGGTTCAAAACTGAAATAAGGGAAGTGTTGTGGTGAGCTCTATCCCAGCTGAAACTTGTAGAGAAAGTAAACTCCAGCATTTGACACCATGGAAAAGTATTTAACCAGGTTACCTGTGATAATGGAGTGTAGGTGAAAATTCCATGTGCCATTTCTTCTCAGAAAGACAGTATTCACATAATTGTTCAGGTAATTACAACACACAGATTGCAGAGCCTTTTGTGAACAGGGATGAGTGCATTAATTCCCTGTCCTGAAGCTGGGAAAATGAGGTCCAGGGAGGCTGTAGGACAGACTTGAAGCTGATCCAGCGGGTGACTGCAGAGGGATGTGTAGCTGGATCTGACACTGTACATTCTGCCTCTGTGCATCAACAAGCTGCTCCTCCTAGCTTCTCTACTGCTACTGCCCAGACACACTTCAGGGAAATGCCCCTTCTCATGGAACCATTTAAGCACCTGTTTCAACTCAGCCATGTTCTTATTTCTTCCAATGTGAGCTAGGATTGTGGTGCCATCTAGTTAATTTGATACTCCGTATTAAGTGCTTCCATGTGCGATGCTTTGAAATGGGAGCAATGTTTGGAATGTGTGAAAGCACTTTCCTGAACTGGTCCTGATGGCTTAAGTTTTAGCCTTCATATTTTTCAGATTCTGTGCTGCCTAGGTGTGTAGCTCTGAGCCTCATATTAAGTGTTAGTGAGTTCTCTTCACAGGATAGGTAGAAGAAACAATCCTTTTCCAGTTTGAGACCAAGGACAGTCGTTACAAGCTTCAGGCCCAAAAAAGCATAAATGGAGAGAACAACAAGGAGGATGGAACTTCATAACCTGAAGCTATAATTGGACAATTAGCCCAAATATGCAAATAGACCAAAACTTACAAAACTGTGAAACCTCATCACCAGTCATCCATTTTTTTTGTGACCATTTTGGGTCCATCTTGCTTGTAGCCCTGGCCAGGCTCTTGTACTGCCCAAGGTATATCCTTTAAGGCCTTTTAATAAATACCTACTTTATTCCTTTAACTCTGTCTAGCCTTTATTCTAGGTCAGCCTTCTCAAGGCATCAGTCCCAGTGCTTGCCTTTTCCTCCCAGAAAAAAATATATGGAGGACATAAGAGAATTCAGAAGCAGTTTTGATCTGCATTATGAACTATCCTTAGTGTAATGAAGAAGATAAAATACTGATTTGTTTCAGTTGTTAAAATCAGCAGAAAAAAAGGAATTACAGAATTGTCATAGCATATTTGTTTCTCTTACTTATAGATAGAACTGCTACAGGTTTTGACTGCATAGAATTATTACCAGCATAAAACTACAAGTGCAGCAGAGCTAGACCAAAGATGAATTGATCACCACATGTTGTTTCTAACAGTGCATCACAGTCACTCTTTAAGAAATATAACTAGAAGTATACTTGATAGAAGCAAGTAGATCTTGAACTTTCCCTGGTATACCCTCTAGTTCATGCAAACCAAGTACTTAAGAATTTTGTGAGCCAAGAGTTCTATCCAGACCACTATATTTAAAAAGCACCAATGGGATCATCCTCCAAAAATGTATTAAATTCTCATTTGTGTTCATTTATACCAGTTCTCGAGACACCTTCTGGCAAAGGGTTCTGCGAGTTAACTTATTGCACAGAAATTCAGGAATTTGCCAAGGCATTTCAGGAACCAGAGCTCAGGTTTTCTAGCAGAGCTCTGGAGTGTTAAAAGTCTATAGCCCTCAGCCCCTCTCCCCCACTATCCTCACCAGCAGGTACTGCTGAGGGCAGGGAAGCAGATCCTCGTGTCACTTGCACACCACCACCACCAGGTTACTGCCAAAGAGCTGCACCTCTTTTTTTTGTACATCACACTAAAATAGCTTTCTAAAGCACACCATGGTGTAACAATTAAAAAAAAAAAAAGTATTTGGGGGAAGCATTAACATTTCAAATATATTTTCAGAAAAAATGGAAGATTAGTGACCACTTCCTTAAGTGGTGTAAGCAAGAGACATTTCAGTAATCTCAGCAGCAGTGTGCAGGCTGACACTGCGGTAGACTTGGCCTCTCTGTGGCTTCTCATCAGTCACTTCCATCTCTTCCTCTTCAGCGCTCCAGAAATCTCCACACATCCTCCTCCCACGGAGACTGAGAGACCCCTTGATCACCATAAGGCATTATAAACTGTGACAGAACACTATGTCCAAGGACAGCCCCTGGCACCAAGGAAAATTAATATTTCAGCTGCTTGAATGTCATCTTCAAAATGAAAAGATTTTCATCAGATGTTGGCCTGGATCCTTGCACTCATCATACACCACAGAAGGGCTCTGCATATTAATAGCATTCACAATCAAAAAAAAAAAAAAAAAAAAGTGGTTCGGGTAATAAGGGAGCCCTCCAAGTTTAAAGCATGTACTTGGTAAATACTTAACTGATCACTACTAGTCTGACTATATGGAGGACACTTTCATTAAAAAAAATATTTGAGGTGACTGAACATTTGAATTTTTAGAGCAGTTTTTTAGTGAGAAAGGGATTTTGGATACAGCAGCTTAGGGACTGAAGAGTATTCCAGGGAGGACTGCACACTCAAACTTGCAACAAACAAAATGAAGCATCATTTCCTCTTCCTTTATTTTTTCCTCTGTTCATCCCAATTGTGTTTCTTTTCTCAGTTGTTCCTTCTGAATTGGAACATAGATTGTCCCAAATTTTTATTTTTTGTCTTCCATATATTTTAAAACATGTTAAATAATCTGGAATAACTGACAAATCTTAAATACCATCAGAAGCTAAATATGATTCTAAATGTTTCCCTGTTCCATCCTGGATCAAGTAGGTTTAACAGTAGAGACTATATTTCAGTAACTCTTAATCATGACTGTGAGATTTTTGAGTCCACCTGATCTCAGGAGAACAAAATGTGTCACTGAACATGCAAGCTGAGTGTTAGAGATATACATTTATCTAATGGGGTTTATATTTGTTGAAAGTCCATTTCAGAGAAAATGTAGCTGAGCACACACAAAATAATGAAAACTCCAAGGTACACAATACACTGAATCAACCTGTAAACCAGCTTATTTCCACTTAAATCTGTGGCATCTTTAGAATGTGCTGGCTCCCAAAAGGGCATAGCAAGGGCTTGAGAGAAAAAAGCCCAAAGGTGCCAAATTGCCAGAAGCATCTGCAAATCTGAAAATACTTACATTAACCCATGGATGCTCAAGAACTTGCAAGGCTGAGAATCGCAGATCTACATCTACTTGAAGCATCATTGTGATAAGTTCCTGATAAATCAAATACAAGGTCAAATTTGAAGAACACTTTTAAAGAACAAATCGATATTTCATTCACTTAAGAACCCTTTAACTGATTTTGTAAGAGTTCTCAAAGAGAGAGTGAACTACCAACTGCAGAAATATACTAAGATTATTCAAAAAATAGAGAAACTATGAACTGAGAAACTCTCAGCTGAACTTTTAAGTCAATATCTGACAGTACCTTGAAAAGCTAGAAGACAGTTCTGAGTTACAGTTCTGAAGCCACTGTTTAAGAGAAAAGCACTTAATACATAATGTGAAAAACAGATAGTCCCATGAAATTAGGTTAGCTTCCCATTAAGAAAAAGCCAATTCCTCTGTAGGAAAAGAAAAGCCAGCAAATATGGTTTTACTTTAAACTCTTGTGTAAATGACATAGAATATATTTTTTAAAACCCTCAACATTTAAAACCATTATTTTTCATCCTCTAATTTTCTCTGCAGTTACCTAGATTATTTTATTCACAGAGTGGAGTTCATGGAAACAGAATGGCAACACAACAGCAAATAAAGGTACATCACCAAAGACCAAAGCTAGTAATTCTTAGTTACAAGAATAACTTAAATGGATAGGCTAAGGCTTCAAACCAGAAATGGTAGATAGAACTATTTGGCAGAAGAAGTTTCATAGGAAAACCCACTGGCAGAGGACTTGCAGTGTTCCCACTAATGATGCTATGAAATAATGCCTTCTACAACACAATAATTTGGTTTAGAGGACTTCCAGCTCTATGACTGTATCTCATTCATTAACCTCATTAGTTAGTGGGCTGAAATGCTAGTCCTGACCACCCTCCACATACCTGTAGAAGCAGGATGCAATTCTCCAAAGAATGAAGATTCAGACCTACTCTCATTACCTGCATCCACCTCAAAATTTCACTTTTTTTTTCCTTGTGATTAATCAAACACTGTCACACTGAAGGAAACAGGAAGACAGTTTTTCATAGATTTGTCTTACAGACTAGAGAAATAAACTGATTGGAAGTAAGCACTTATCTATCTACAGAATGACCATATGATTATTTTTTTTTACATACGCATATGTATTATGTCTCTGTCCACACATATTTATACATATGACTATAGTGAATGGCAGATCCCTAGAAAATCTTTGAGTTAAACTGTTGCTCTAGTGCATTGGTGACAGTTTAAAAACCTGATGTGCTCTGCAAGTATAATGAACTCTGTCAAGGTCTGTATCTGTAAATAATTATATCTGCCTTAACACACCAAAGACTGCAGGTCAAGAGCTGTGACCAGAACAGGTCTGTATTTCATACCACTCTGCAACAATAAGGCAACAGGAAGCCCAGTTCTTTGACAGAAAGAAACAACAGACATTACTTCTAAAGTGATTAATAAGGGAAATCAGCCTCCCCATAATCTTATTAGATAATATTCAAAGGCTCCAGGTTGGTACCAGGTCTCCCTCATAAGTACATATAAGGCACAGTCCAAGGGAGCTATTGAGCTAAGAAGTGAATTACTTTAATTTTTCTTGATCAGTAAGGGCTGCTGGTGTCTGTTGTGTGAGAAAACATATAGAGATATCATGTCCATTTCAGAATGGGGTCCACTTCAGAACCACCTCTAGTCTATGAGATGGAAACCAAACAAAACATAATTGGTGACCCAGAGGAATTTATAGGTGTAGCAGGAGATGTATGAGACATGTCAAATACAGCACTGTGAAAGGACAATATATATTAGGCGCTCCCACTGGAAGTAATATTGTAGAAGAAAATACCATCAACTGTAAACTCACCTTTGCAGAGTCAGAAACGTTGTCCCAATATGGAGATGGAAAATCCATCTGTCCCATCAAAATCTGATCAAAAAGCACTTCTTGGTCATCTCCACTTCTGTAGAGTAAAACCCAAAGAAAACCAACAACAAAACCCAAAGAGAAATTATTTTCAGATGTGGTTGCAATAGACTTCTTAAAATGCTTTTAACTGCTCATGCCTTACATCCTTTTAGAAGCTGTTGATTGCCCCAAACATGCAGCCATGGGTGTTAATGGCGAGATCATAAAACACAGTGCATTTGGTACCCTCTTTCTTTCTGCTTGTCTTTAGGATTGCCCACAACTTTGCAATTGCTTTGAGGGGATAAAATATCTGGCATGTCCTTATTATCTCGCTTACATTTTAATTACCTTTTACCAACCACAAAATATGTTGCATTTTGTCCATAAAAGAAGATGGTTATTTCACAGTGTATTTAAAACTTCAGGCAAAGGCACGCAGAACCTGTAATGAAGGCTTTTGTTTTGCAATGCAATGAAGTTCAAACTATAGCAAACACGAGACAGAGATTTTACTATAAAATCACAGACATTTATGGGGCTGGTGTAGAACACTATGCAGAGGACAGAAAAAAAAACATCAAACCCTATAAGCAGAGAATTCTAGCAGTGGGAATCTCTGTGCTTAACATGAAAGGAGCACAGGGAGCAATTCACATAACAAGGATGGTTGAATAGGTCAGTCCATACCCACGGAATGGAGGAAAACCACAGAGCAGGATGTAAGTAATCACACCCGCTGCCCAGATGTCCACCTTCAAGCCATATCTAGAAGTGTGAGAGACATGGTTAGAGACATCTGATTCTTACAGACTACAGTGCAAGAACAGAGGAAACATGTTCAGAATCATTAATAATTTCTTATAATTTCCCATCTGAACTTTGTCTACCTATCAATCCTCATTCTGCCATCAAATATTTTTTACATTTACATCTTAAAATCACTAGATCAGAATGTGTCAGTGCATAGAAGACATTGGGCTATATTCTTCGTTTAGTTAACTAATTCAAGTTGAGTTAACTTGAGTTAGTGATGCCTGTCAACATGAAGTCTGAAAAGGTGACAGGCTGCTCAAGGTACAGCAGGCATTTACTCTGTGGAACAAATCAGAATAGGACAGTGTGTGATAATGAAATAGAATTAAGTGAATGGTAGTAAGCAGTCTCTAGAGAACAGAATTATTTCCACTGTATCTGCAAATGGCTAGTTAATAACTCAGTATTAAACTGAAAAGTTTGAGGCCAACAACTGGCAGAGGTTGACCAATATAACTCCAGTATAACTCCAATATAACTCCAATACAACTCAAATATAACAACTCCAATGTAACTCTAATATATTTCAAAGCTGGCCTGCTCTGAAGCGCTTTGGGTAAGACAGTCTCCAGAGGTCCCTCCCACATGAATTGTTCTATGAGCCATGATTCTGCATCATAGCCAACCAAAGGCAGCATAAAAATCTTAATTGCAAGAACTCCAGTCTGACACAATGGCAGGAATGTGCTCCACTGAGTGCACATCAATGTATCCCCACTACAAGTGACTTACCCAGTTTCAGCGATGATTTCTGGAGCTACATATGTTGGGGTCCCACAAACAGTATATAGAGGTCCATCTACAATTGTTGCTAGGCCAAAGTCTCCCAGCTTCAGGGACTTGCTTCCATCTTGGTGCTCATAAACCTAAATCAAGGGGGAAAATTGAAGGCTTTACCACAAAACCATCAAGTCTACTATAATCACATGCTAACTGCCTGAAATGTTCCTTCTTATTTACAGGTTTCTTTCTACTCCTTACCTTTAACATATTTCTCTGCATGCTTTGAAAATTCATAGACAATTTGGACAACTTCCCTCAAAGAGAGTCAGGATGTTTGAGAAAGACTTATCTTGCTACCTCTCCGACAAAAGACATACCACTTGCTAGGTGTTAAATCCCAGAAGCAAAAGCATGGCCTTCCAACAGTGGCCTTCCTACATCAAATCCCTACTGAATTCTCAGTGTAGGGGGGTTGAGTTTATTCATTTTACTTAAAGAGCTTAAAGGTTTGCAGAGGAACTTCAACTGCTTAGATAACACAAAAGTGACGGTACTGATAGCAGTTCCAGGCTCTTCTCTGTGTGCTGAAGCCACAAGGCACAAACGTGGCTGCAGCATTTCACCTAGACATACTGTCCACTCCTTGGATGACTCTTACACAGCAATAAATAGACACTCAGTACCACTGGTAGTGCCTCGATCAACAGGACGTAAGCAGTTAGGGCTGCAAATAGGTATACATGAAAATCCTGTCTTAAAACCTGATTTTCACAGCAGCAGTGTGACCTTTCGCGGGGTTTTATGGGTGCAAAGGGAGATTAAGATGTAGTCACATGAAAAAAACAAAAAGCTAGAAACATCAGTGAAAAGTACATAATTTTAAAAGCTGGCTCAGGGCAAAAGAATGGCCCCAAACTTGCCAACACTGAAAACTAATGTCCTAGGGTGACTTTATGATGCTGTATTTTACCCCCCACCACCTGCTTGTGCCAGGTATTGAGTTCTGTGCTTTTGAGATTAAATCAAATAAAAATGTTTAAATAAAAAATACAAAAATGTATTAAAATTAAACATTAGACTGTAGTGTATGTATCTAAATTAGACATTATCTAAATTAGACATGTATCTAAATTAACAGTCTAGTGACTGTTAGTCTATCTTTAATCAAGGTGCTGGTTTGAGTTCTTGATTCACATTTTGGAACGTTTTCTACAACAGCACCTTAAGGAATGGAAACAGTCTACAGGATGCCTTCTTTTAATATATATGCATCTCTTTATTATTTTGCAAGCCAAACCAAAGCTCTATGCAGTCTGAATCACCACTAGTGATATTGTGTAAACAATTTGCAGCAAAACTGTGCAAAAATAGCAGGTATCATAATTCCTAGTCAAAACCTAAATAATCCTTTGCATATATATCTTGACCAGCTACTCCTACATCCAAAATCACATTTATCTACAACTGTTTTAAGAAGAAAATCCTAGATTTTTTTCTCATAAAATTACAAGTAATTCTACATGGTAACCTTAGAGAAAAATAAATTCTTGAAGTCTTTCACCACAGTTTCATACAGATAGTTATAGCTATATGTAGATATGCTATAGCTCATAACTATTAGTTATATTATACAGCCCCCATCCCCCAGTTTGTTGTTTGTTAATGTTACTCATATCTAGAGAGAAAACCCCTCTCTGTTCTGAATCCTTTCTTACCAGGTGATACAGCCACAAGCAGACATTCAGAATACACAAAATTCTCCTCTCCTTATGTTACTTTTAAGAATTCAACTGGATCTTTAAGAAGACCAGTAATTTATTATGGATTCATATTTCTCTTCTACTAAGCCAGAAAAAAAGTTATGTTTATAGAAAAGCACTGGGAAAAAAAAAAAGCAATTATGGTTTTATTCAAAACACAGATTGTTAAATACATCTGGTTCCTGAAACTAAAGAAAGTGCTCTCTGAAATGGCAGTAATAAATCTAATTTCAACAACAGTTTTAATTAAAGTCTAGAGACTAGGGCTTTAAATATTCACTTGCTGAAATATGTAAAGTGTGCACTCAGACATCAAGAGCTGAATCTGGCCTAATTTGTATTTCATATTCTGTTTCATGCAGTTATCTTTTAAATAGCCTTCTCTGAGCTGTGCTAACCTAGCAAACATTCGTAACTTCCTTCCTTCAATAGACCACACCTTGTGTGACTCATTCATACTGAAAATTAATTACAGAAGAGATTTGTTTGGCAACATTTACCAATGCAGAAGGTTTGGAACTGTGTATTTTCTAGTGTTCTGCCTCATCTGTTTTGAGGAATTACTTTGCTTGGAAAACTACTTCAGTTGACTTGTAAAAATGAAGAAAGTAACTTTTCCTCACCCTGTTATAACTCCATATAAAAAAGAGCCCATTGTGAAGCTGTGGTATGTTACTTGCAAGTCAAGGAATGGGGAAGATAATTTAACGCTCATGTTATTCAAAATAAATGCTATATATGTTCCTGCATTTAAATACTGAAGGGCAATTAAAGAAATGGGGATTAGTGCAAATTGCCCACTACGTAGTGCTTTCACTGTTTTAACTAAGCTATAAAACTGTGTAATTGTACTACACTAATTGAATGCAGCCACACATAATTGTATGCCACCATATGTATCCTATTAGTATAAAGACTGTCAGGATTTTCTAAGCTGCTCTTGTGATCAGTGCAGATGGCAACAGTCAGAGAAGTTGTTCTCTAGGGTTTATTATATGGCTATAAAGACATCCCATGACTTGACAAAATAAACGTTCTAAATAGCAACAATTATGAAAAATGTTCCAATGAAAACATGGAAGACTCCCTAGAGAATAAAAGTAACCAAACAAAAGTGCTAAAATATCACAGGTATTCAGCACACCCTAAACTCTTAAACAGTTGACCATTAGGTGGACTTTACATACCTTGAGGATAATATGGAATATTTAAGCAGTTAAAGAATAATGGGTGCTGCACAAAAGTTCACACACACAAAGATTTATTAGCAGGCTCTAGCTCAAAGCCTGAAAATTACTTTTGGGAAGAAGGAAAAATTAAAAGAGACAAAAGAGGAGGTGAAAGGAAGGGCTCTACCAGGGGCCACTAAGAGATGAAATAAAGCAGCTCAAGGTGAACATCCTCTTTTCATCTCCCTTCTCCAGAGCAGCATGTTCCCCTTCACTCCCCATGTTTTCCTGTAGCAACTCTACAGCCTTGTGCATCCTCCCTGTTGTCTTTTTCCTGCTAATGAGGTTGTTTAGCCTCAGGACATGCTCCTCTAAACCTAAAGTGACAATCCATGAGTAGGAAAAGGGTGGGGGAGAAAGGGCTGATTCTCACACTAGTGGCCAGCAGAGCCAGCTATAACACAAAAAGGGTTTGCACGTGCAACACCATGACAGTAGTGGAGGGAAACCCACAGCACAAGAACAAGGGAAAAATACCACCATGACCACTTAAGTGAACAGTGAAAGAGCTGCAAGGAAAAGGGCAGGCTACCAAAAACAAGTAGAAGGTGTTTAGCAAAAGAAATGCTGAGACATATGTGGCATTTTTCAAGCGCTTTGTAAATAAAATGTAAAGAATTAATGCAATTTGTGAATCATATGCTGGTTTTTGAGAATTAGGATGCTGCAAGAGGTTAAATGCTGCATCCTTACAGCTCAGTCTCAAAATCAATGCACAACTGTGGAAAAGTCACTCAGAAATAATTCAGCTACAATGTAAACAATCTGATCATTCCCAGTAGTAGGTAATTACCAGAAATGCTGAGCAGGCAAATCTAATCCCTGCCCTGCTGCCCACCTCTTTTCCCTCAGAATTTTAACTCTGACAATAATAGAGTTTAGGCATTTACAGACAAATCAAGACAGCAGCAGAGCAAGGCTTGTCCCAGACCAAGACCCTCCTGCACACTCCAGGAACAGCATTAATGAATACTGGCATGGAATTGCTACAGCATCTGCATTCAGCCACTTATCAACACCAGCACCAGAAATTAAAATGGAGCAAAAGGGCCAAGAAGGTGCATCTGTCATTAGTGTCTAGTGAAACTTCCACCCAGTGTGTTTTTAACAGTTTCTGGAAAAGGAGGGCAGGTTACCTCCTCACCCAGAACCTGCCACTAGAGAACTTCAACAGTAAAAATTCCACTGCCTGGAAGTTTAGTAATATCTGCAGGAGTCAACTTTCTCATAAAACCTCTTCATTGTCAAGCAGGACTAAAGGCATTAAGTCATGAGTGAGAGCACACAGCTGAGAGAATTGATATTCTATGATTCTATGGACATTGCTTAACAGTTGCAGAATATATGGAGGATTGGGACATCATGATATTGAAACATGTCAGCAAATTTGTGAAAACTCAGAACAGTAAAATAATCAGGAGAAGCCAATTTCTCAGGAGAAATAAAACTATGTGGAGGGTGCAGCTGCTGCATTCATTCTCAGAAGAAATACTAATTGCCAGGGTATGTTTTTCACTGTCTTCAGTGGTTAAGGCTCATACAGATTTAGTCAGAAAAACAAAGATTTAGATGGTCTGTTTGTGAAATTAATAATAGTAAATAAATTATATAATAAAAATTGCAATAGGATTATTTGGGAGATGCAGCAGGGGGAGGACAATGAAGTCTCTTTCTGGCTCTGCTCTGACGTGCGACATGATTACGACACAGCATTTATACATAACCTACTGGTAAAACTAAAGGTTTGCTCATTATTTAGGCAGTGACAGAAGTACAGAGTAATCTGCTGAGGACAGAACACTTATTTTTATGAGACACTTGAAATTATCCTGCAGTTTCCTAGAAGTTTACTTCTAATGATCCCAGGAGTAACTCAGCTGCTGTATCCCATGGAACAGACAAGACATACCACCTTACATTACCGTACTTCCTGTGACAGCTGTTATTCCTGGGAGAGGTTTACAATGCAAAGGTTAAAATTAAAAGATCAGTGACTTAAAAGACTGAAATAAACTTGGCAGACATGTGGAAGGAGGAAGTGCAGACCTTTTCTCACACACTCCCAAGTTATCAGCAATACTGAAAGATGAATCTCCACTTACCAGTAGATTCTCCGGCTTGATATCCCTGTGGACAATGTTCAGGCTGTGAAGATATTTGATGGCACTGGCCAGATTGTAAAGCATCCCACTGGCATCCCGCTCTGTGTATTTGTTGGTGGAAGTAATAGCATCAAAAAGATCTCCTCCCTGGAGCAAAATTACCGTGGGATATGAGCAACACTGCTTGTAAAATGACTGGAAAATTTAGGGAATATCAAGGACCATTTTTAGAGAAGGAGGAGGAGGAGGGGAAGGGAGCAGCAGTTTCCTTGGAGCTATAAACTATGGGTACAGTAATGACATCCCCCATAATGGCAGGTAAGCAGATCAATAACTCAGAATCATTTTTCATGGTTGAGTTGGTCAGCCAAGAGGCTGGGGCTTCTCCTGCAAACCATTCCCACCTACTGCTGTTTTTATCACATGCCCAGCACTTGCCAACCTGTGTGTTCAGAGCCTGCTACAAATTTCTGGCAAGACTACACACTTGCCTGTCACGATGCCATTTACCAACTTTTGCAACTCTTTATAATAATCACAAAGCGATTGACATCAAACTTTTTCCCAGTGCCTACCTGAACCCCAGAAAGATGAAGGAACTCTGAGTAAAACTCAGAACTCAAAGTTACTTGTCCTCACTGCTATCATATTTTAAAAGTCTGTTTCCATCTCATAAAACACGGATTTTTAAAACCACTTTCTCTACACAAGATGTGAAGTTTTTGGTAGTGTGACGCCTCTTGCAGTTAATACAGAAGAACTTTAGAGCATGTATGCCAGGCAATCATACTGGGAGACACAGGTGGCTGCTTGTGCCATTTCCAGCTCATCATGCCGCCTAATTCAGCTAAAAGCTGCTCTCAGTGAAAGAAAAACAAGAAAACAAGAGAAAGAAGGAAAGAAGAAAAGAAGGAATGTTGCCGCTGGCGATGAATAGATCACAGGGACACAGCTCGAGGTGTAGTGAAAGAAAGAGAAAGTTTATTTTTCCTCCCAGGATTTATAGGTTTCTGACCATGGCCAGGGATTGGATGGTCAGGATAACACTTTTTCACTGCACTGGCCATGAGAGATGCCCATCGCAAGACGTGTAACAGAAAAGATGTATACCTATCTTTATGTTTACAGTTACTGTCCTGGGAAAGTCTTAGAAAACCTTGTCAGCAAGCTCAAAAGCTGAGTTTTCAGGGTGATAAAGGAAAACTAAGTGGAAGTCCTCGAAGTTGAAATGATCTTCACCAGCATCTAAGGCAGCCACAACTGTATTCCCAGACGTGAGCTGGCAAATGGGGAGAAGGAACATGGAAGTGCTTGGACAAAGATGGAAAAGTAGTTTTAAAGATGAGATTATGAAGGGAACTTGACAGATTGGAGGAAAAAACAGTGATCTTTTGAGAGATTCTACTCAGAGGTATTGAGCCTTTGGCCAAAATCAAAGCAGCATCTCAAAGAAAACACAATCCAACAAGAAAAAAAAGAAAGAAAAAGAAAAAAAAGAAGCATCAAAGAATAACTGGGATAACTGCAAAAACAATGGAAAAATTCAATGCAAAAAAAATCCCTGCTGCAGTCAGTCAGAAAAAATCACAGAGGACTATATTTAAAAGAAAAAGCAGATATTTTCTGAAGGCAACAGAGGAGCCCAGCTTTGCCAGCTCTCACAGTTTTATCAACAGCTTCAGGATATTTTCTGGGTTTTTTTAAGGCTCAACTCCAGTGTAAATGCTTTTTCCACTTTCCAGAGAAAGGAGGAGGGGGGAAATGAAAAAAAAAAATATAAATTTCCAGGAATCATGACTACAGAGAAAAGGGTAGGAAAAGAGAACCACCAAAGACTCAAACCTGGTAACTTTACTTGTCATAAAAAGCCAAACAAACTATTAAGATTTTTGCATTGTTGAGGTGCAGCTGAAGTATGCCAGGGCAGGTTTATTCCCATTGTAGATGCAAAATCCCAGCCAGCTCTTTGGAAATTGCTTACAGCTAACCATTGTCAAATCTGGACCACATCAAACTTCTTGCCCTGGCTGGTGACTGTTCAAGACACATCAAGATACATAGTGTCAAGGAAAAGGAAGAACAAAAGGCCAAGCTAAACCAGATAGAGGATTAGAGAGAAAGAGGCCAAATATTTGGCAAAAGTACAATACCATGTACTTCATGGCATTATCTGATCCCTAAGTATTAGATATCAGCATGTGGCAAAGTATGTGAGATAAATAATCTATCTTCCCTAAGCTCCTTCCTGTGAAACCCCTGTACCAGCTGCTTTTTAACATGAGGCTGTGGATAAGACAGATCTTTGGACTTATCTAATATGTTCCAGATGCTCAGAAGAAGTGTCAATAACGTCAGCAAAGCATCTGCCTCCAAACAAGGAAAATAGCCCGAGCTGAGATATGAGGAGCAAGAATGAAAGAAGATGAGCCTTAAAAACAGAAGGAAAAATTTTGGCTTGAAGTCAGACGAAAAAGAGCAAATGTTCATGCACAGGAGAAACATAAACTCAGAAAAAGATAGAGGCAGCAGAGCAATTTAACAGACAGTCAACCCAATCTGAAGCAGAATAATTTTCTCCATTTAAGCACCTACTGTAGTTGGTAAAGTTTCTTACCAGGTATCCTGCTAAGAAAAAAGAGTATGTATTTAGTCTGTGGATTCTCTGCGGTTAAAAGAGAGGTGATATCCTGGAAAGAGTTAACAGAGCTGACAGCTATATCAGGCAGAATTGTTTTCAGACTTTCCTCTCCCCAAAGAGCACTTTAACCTGCAAGGTTCTGCTAAGCCGATTCACACAGCAGGTCACTATCATTTATTCAGGCACCAGGGGTGAGTTCAGGATGACATTTCAGTCTGAAATCCCCTGTTCTGGAGTGAAACAGGACCAGCAACATCTGAATGTAGTTTTTATCATCTGTGCACATGAGGAAGTGTACTTGGAACTACAGTAACCAATTATTTATATATTACCTTGTTATGTAAATGATATGATCTCTCTTTTTCTTCTGCAAAAGTGAAATCATATCCTGGAGCAGTAAAGGAAACTCAGCAATAAATCTTGCTTCTTAAATTGGCCAAACCCCTGTTAGGTTTGAATAACAATTTTGTTTCGCTGTGTAAAAAGGCAATGTGCCAGAAACCAGGTTGTTTCTTTCTTTTACAAGCACCACTTGCAATGTGTTTATATTTGTATTTATGAAGTGCTTTTTCTTACACTTTACAAAGCAATGAATGGCCTATCTGCCATGAGGTGAGGGTGGGATTTGCAGCAGTCACTTATGTCAAACATGTTGCTGCCAATTAATGCACGGTGGTATTAACTGAAACCGGGCTCTGCACTATCAAGCCTTTTCTCCCTGCCTCTTTTTCCTGTCTGTGAGTTTGATTTAAAGTCAGGTCTTCAAAAGTCAGTCAATAACAGATGGTTAATCAATTCTAACAGGGCATGTTATGAAATGGTATCAGTCAGCAATTGCTGAATTAACAATTAATGTCTTTCCAGAAATCCTTCCCTAGTACTCAGAGAGTGCAACAAGGCTTTTCTTCCAGCTATATATTAAGGAATAAATGTTTGCTTCAGAGAAACAAAGTTGACTTTCCCAAATCAGGATATTTCTTCTACATTTCTTCTATTATTCAGAGAAACAAAGTTTACTTTCCCAAATCAGGATATTTCTTCTACATTTCTTCTATTATTCTACATAAAGACTATTAAAACAGTGTTCTCTAGGATATGAGAAGTACAGAGTTTCCTATAGAGCCCTCCCATAATATAGTTAAAATAGTATGTGCATAATAATATGATAAAGAGTAAAGAAAAAAGAGCACAAGAAAGTAGATTTCTCCAGAAAGTGAATACAATGTGTGTTTGGTGGTTTTTTATATACATCTTTTAGGCTAGTTATTTTCTGAGAGCTTTCACTCCCCTCCTCTCTCATTTAGCTGAGTGGGACTTCAATTAAAAATCCATTGGACACTACAGTTTACACATTTTTCAATCATGAATAGCACAGCAGGTTTCGCCCATAAAACCAGCTCTGTGCTTACATCTTGGCAGGTTAGACAAGGCACAGCTTTTAGTTCTTAGCACACCTCATGGGGCCAAGATGAAGGATTTGTCAATACAGGCTATAGCTGTGGCTACATGTGATTACAGAGCTGTGCAAAGGGATTGAGGTACCTTTGAACAAGCTCTCGCAGACACTGAGGAAAACTGACAGTAGCAAGGATCCCATAGTGGGCTCACTTAGAATAGAATGGAGCAGTAATTATGATTAAAATAGTGTTAGATGGCTAATGGTATCTGATCTCAAGCTGTGCTATTTCACATTGCATGTCTAAGAGTGAGAGAGGGCTGTAATTGTCAAGGGAATGGGGAAATTATTCTGGGACTGGTAACACAAAAGGATTCATGGCATGAAAGAGTGCCAGTATTTTCCTTTTGTCTTAGGATTTAACTTTTTCATCAGAGAAAATATGCCAGCTTCGTGCGAGCAGCATCTCCCAGTGTGCTTCCCCAGAGCTTGGATTTGGTGGACAGTGGGGTTAGGGGGACCATAAGCTCCACAGCACTACTCAAGCCAAGTAGGGCATCTGTCAGGCACAAAACAACAAGGACAATGTTGGCATCTCCTAAGACGTGGGGCATGGCCTGAGCTTCTCATCCATAACAAGACTTTCCCAGACTGCCATGAGGACAGGGAAAATCTGTGGGCATCCACCTGTGAGCCACACAGAGCCTTCCAGCTTTGGGATGGGAACACGGCTTGTGTCACTGGTGCTGCCACAGAGCATGGGGGATAATGGAACAAACCAAAAAACCTTCTCATACTAATTGCTCTTGTATTCCACACCAGAGATTGAAAGGGAATTTGAGAAACACTTGGACCTGGGATTGCCCTATTTAACATCTCAGCGAGGTACCTACATTAAAAACACCCTCTGACCTCCACCTAAAACCAGAGAAAAGCAGATTAACAAACCTGTTTGCCAAAAAGCTCTTTCTCTCAGTCACTGTGAAGAAATAAATAGCGTCCAAAATATAAATTACTGCATTCGCAAATTTACTTCTTAGAATAGAACCAAGCTTTAAATAGCAGACTTTTCTCTTTCACTTCCCCCTTCCTTCAGCTTAAATTTAGATTGCTATCAAGGAGGCAAGTTTGACACTGTGTTACTATAAATCAATAGAGAAAGAACACATCTAATATTGTTTAGATTTAACATAAATTAATACAAACTAATGAAACCCTTTCACCTTTTTGTATTTTGGTATTTATGGCTATTTGGACTGGGTATATTTCCAATTCACCTCAAGGCAAATTGTAACTTTTTAATGAGTCTTCTTTTGAGGAAGCAAACAAAACTGATGGTTTACAATGTACTGTCAACAGAACACCTCCAAGTGTGGCTTACAGGAAGTTAGATAAATATGTGAAATATTTGAAAGCTAATAAAAAAAAAAATCTGACAGTGGGTTAAACATCTTTCAATAGGATGCTAGACCACTTTCAGAGACCCCTTCCATTCCACATTATTCTGTGATCCCATGTTTTTTTAGTAAGCCTAAATAGGAATGGAATTTTTCAGTATGGTTGATACAATAAGCATCTCGACTGCAAAACACGCACCTTTACAAGTTCCATGACAAGGTACAACTCAGTTGGCATGTCCATCTCCTCGATCAGAAGTACAATATTGGGATGCTTGACTCGTCTTAAAATAGATACCTCATTCTGGATCATGTGTTCCTGACACACAAAAAATCTTCAATGAATATGGGTTAGTGGGAAAAAAAGCCACAGTGGAAAAAGCAGAGAGAATTAGGAGCTGCATGGATTCTCTGGGGTTTTTGAAAAAAACAGATGTTGCCTCTAGCAATAAAGGAACATATCTAGAAACATCAATGTGGTAACTGAAAGAAGAGACAGTGGAACACAGAAAAAGAAGCGGACGAAAAGATGTGTTTCTGATGCAGAGAAAAATGAAAGCTTTTTAAATTTTCTCTGATGCAGAACCTTTAGATTTAACACATGATAGCATCCTGTCACAGAAGCTTTTTTTACCAGTTTTAAAAGCTGACGGTCACTTGGTGTAAAATTGACATAAATTTAATTAACCTATGTCTTACACACAGAGACCACGGTTATAATTATTTGTATTACTTTCTGCTTTCTATAACACCTGGAATTATGAAAATTAGAGAACATAATTACATGGGCAAAGAGAAAGGAGTCATGCACAACCAGCCAACCAACTGGAGAATCATCACACAGCACATGGCAGCCTTTTCTCCTGAATCTCCAAGAGCCTCCAAAGGGTAGGCAAAGATTCCAACCAAAAAGATTCTAACGCTTGTCAAGAAGGACACAAATACCAACAGCTTCCCAAAATGACCTCTCACAAAACAATTCTCAAAAAAAAAAATGTTTTGGTCTCTTTTTTTTTTTTTTTTTTTTTTTTTTTACTTACTTTTCCTCTACATTTACTTTTCTTGATTATTTTCAGAGCATATTCTCTACCAGTTGATCTGAGGAAAGAGAAAAAAAAAAAGTATGTTCAAGCACATTGAATATTTTTCTCAGTTGAGTTTATATTTGTTATGAGTGCAGTAAGTGTAGCAAAGAGTTCTAGTAAAATATTTGCTTTTTTCCAAGAAACAAAGCTTAGATTTGACTGGTATTGTGAATCTGAGCCAAAGTTATTAAATATACATGCCTGAGAAAAAGACATAAAACTTTTTTGTTTTAAAATTAAAGCATTTCATTGTTTTCAAAACAAAAACAATTGCTTGACTTTTTCTTTAATTTTGTAATGAGAATTGTTATTACTTTTCCAGTTGTATGTAAAAATATCATACAGTGTTCACAGGTTCAAATATTTTCAAAACAAAGGAATTTTGTTTTCTATTCTAAAAAAAATACAACCCACGAAAAATACTTACTTTTTACTTAAAATGAAAAGTCATTTGTTTGTGTATCTGCAGTCACAGCTGCTGTGATAAAAAGGTCAGGCCTTGGAATAATTTTTTATGTATTTAGTAATTATAGGATATTTAGCAGAGTTAAATATGTTGGCTTTTAGGCAGAATGTGGAAGGTTCTGGAGACATTCAGAGAAATTAGTTCAGGATGAGAACACATTTCCTTTTAACTACTGTGTTGTTTTGAATCCTTATATTTCTCACTACTACATATATGTAGTTATCTATTATCTAGAATGCTAACATAGAAATATTAGCTTGTAGACAAGCTAACAGTATCAACTTCCATTTCTTGACTGAGTTACAAAACCAAAAGATGACTGTGAGGATGAAAACAAGAAGCTCTGCTTACAAGCCCCTGTTTCACTATAAGATTAAATGGAAAACGGATAATTTAAGAAAAAGGTCTTATTGAAATATTTACATTTTGTAATACAAACCTAAACGTGTGACAAATCTTTATTACATTGACTTTAGGCATGTTTGGTTAAAAATTAAGGGAAAAAAATAACCTTTCAAGAATACAGGGTCATTTTTCCATTCTTCATTTCACAAAACACAGTAGTTAAACTGACCCATTAAACTGATAGAAAGTATGTTCCACAGAGACATTAATGTGTCTAGAAGTGTGCTCGGCCTGTCAAACAGGACATGTAACATGAGTAATACACTCAAAGCACTGTACCTGGAAAACAACTGGGAATTTTCATTGCCATATAAAAACATGGAGAACTCCTCTGGCAATGATGTACCACTAATTTTTAATTTAAGGCAAAATGGGTAATTCGGTAAAAAGAAAAAATACCACCAAAATATTCATTCTGTTTATATTCCCAGGCAAAGAGCTCAAACTGTCTCTATCAGGACATCAATTAAAAGAAATCACACAGGATAAGAAGGTTTATGAATTGGGAGGAAAATTACAGCATATCTGTTCAAGATTTATGCAAATAAAAATTAAAAACTTCTCCTATCTGTACTCCCCCACACAGGGGTTTAATGCTACAGCCCCCCAAAATGGGCTGCACTCCATATGGGGTGACAGACCAAGCTCAGTGAGGGGACAGGAAAAGATTTGGACACTATTTTTGGGACTGGAAGGAGGAAGTTGAAAAAGAAATAGTAGAAATTAAGATATCTGGGGTTCAAACTCAGACAAAATATAGCCTCTTTCAATAGCAGTCTCTCTCAAGCTGCTTTGTTGCCCTAGGAATGCTTCCTTTCTGTCATGAGAAAGGAAATTGATGTTTTTTGTTGGCCATGGGAGACTCCATGTGCTCCAAGACACTGGGAAATCTGAGCTAGTGAGGAAATGTCAGAATTTGGAAGTATCTGAAAGCTAAAAATGAACACATACAAAAACACCGCAGGACAAATTGTGCATACGATGGAGCATATATGTAACAAGCAGATGACAACTCTGACTGTTCTTTGTTTTGGTAAAAAGAAAATTAAAGCTAAGATAATGTAAATCCTTTCCCCTGAAAAGCTGCAGAACCGCGGGCTGTCAGCAACTCTGCAACTTACACACCACCAAAAAATATGCATGGCCAGAAAGTCACCGTGAATCTCACCTCTCACCTATTGCTCACTCCAAACAATAAAAAGGCACCACAAAAAGAAGGTGTCCAGCTATCTTATGGCTGGACAGGAGTCTGGGCCCGCTGCACTACCACAGAGTTAGATCTCTAGCTCATAGCAGAGCTTGGTGCCATGTTCCCTGCCTCGTTTAAACTTTTGCAAACTTCACAGAGATTTAGACTGCACTGGAGACAAAAATCTATTTTTGTTGTATTTGTGCATGCATGTATTAAATGTATTAAAGAGTGTGTGCCTGTGCATTCATGACTGCTCAAAACAGGATTTAGTAAGTCCTCACGAAAATTTTGGAGATGTATTTTCTATTCAGACTGTTCATTGTCAGAGGAAAACACCTGTGAATGTATTGAAGTGCTCACAGACCTCTATTAACCAGCGCTCACAGACTGATCTCACAGCTGTGGAGAAGGAGTATCCATGTGACCAGTGAATTTGTGTAGCAAGACCCATTCCTACTTGTTTAACACCTTATGGTGTTATTCCTTTGAAGTCTAATACACACAGGAATTGTACTTCACAAGAAAATGGAAAAGTTCTCTGTCCCAAGTATCACCCCATTAATTCTGGCTCTACAAATGATGGGCATATCAGACTTTGAAGCGAGGTGGTTAAAGAGGCTTAAAAGACTGAAAATAATATTTTTGAAAGAGTTTCACACGTACTGGTTTCATTTATTCTCAGAGTCTTTAATTCCTCCTTCCACACTTCTGATGGCAAGAGTATACTGTTTTAGAAGCAGAAACTAACAGAAATAATTCCATTTTAATCTTCAAGATTTTCCAAAGTAGTAATTCTCTGATAGAAATGGGATCTGTGGAATGGTATAGTTCAGAGACGACAAGCCTATGTATCTGGGAATACCTGGGTAATCATGCTATTTGAATATATTAGACACACCATGTTACTGGATACTTCTGGAAGTGGTGGGACAGACAAGAGGACAGGAAACAGTTTCATTCAAGCTCTCATGCGTATTGTAATCAGCATTATTTTTAGGTGTGATGGGACCTGTATTTAATTTTGTTCATGCATTTTCTCTCAGTTTGGGAAAGAATTGTGACATGCACACTAGCACATTTGTACTGTCAGCACAAATTGCATTTTCAGCTGAGTTTATTAAAACCACAACTTTTCTTTATTTTAGCTTCTAATCCGAATTCTAATTAGAATCTAGAATTCTAATTAAATCTGATCTTCCCACTCACTATTCACTTTACTTTAAGCTGCCTTTTCCTCTTTTCTTAGTTACGTGTTTTCACCCATTTCTTTCATCAGTCATGTCCCTCCATACAGTTTTACAGTGCTTTCTTTCTTTCATACTGTTTTGCTTTGCCTCCTTTAGGTTTCCATACAGTTTAGTGTTCAGGTGCTGAGGCTTGATCTGAACAGCGATCACCCTCTGGATGACCAGCTCCACCAAGAACTCGCTCTGGCAGAACACTAAAGGCCTCACCAGAGCTTTGGCCAAGTCCCATAAACACTGTCAGCTGATACAAAATCCACTCTTACCCTTTTCCCCAACAGCTGTCTTCATGATCTCCAAGTTGTACTTTTGGATGCAGAGGTGGACCTGTACTTTTCCAAGGAGACTAGTTTAAAACCAGCCAAGCTAATTTATCATTGCCTGTCAGGAGATTTAATCTCACTCTCCAGGGTTTATATCATATTCTTACAGGCTAAAGAGCAGTTTTTTCTGAGCCCAAAGGTGAGGTTATAGTCTTCTGCAAGAGTCTCCTCTCCAGGATATGGTAATAGGGGATAGAAACCTCAACAGATGAAATTTCATTCTCAAGCCTTGACATCTCTATTGTTCTCTCTTTTTGACATCTCCAGCTCTGGCAGCTTTTTGCTTTGCCTGCACTGCTACGATCTAACTTGAGCAATCCCACAGTCGTTTCACATACAGGTGAAATACATTCTGTCTTTTATATCCCATAGTCTCCTCTTTTTAACAATACCACCAAAAGACAAACACTTGTTCTGGTTAGAGCATTTCTGCTTGCTTCCCTATTTTTTACACTCTTAAGGCTGGGTAGATCCAGTTCAAGCCTGAACAGATTTAGAAACAGACACATGAACTAGTCAACCTGGACATTTGCAGCAACACTGACACTTGAGGTGACTTGTGACTTCTCTAATCTGGAGTAAATGTCTAAAATCAATGACTGTTTTTATCTCTTAACAGTAAAGGTCACTGAAGAAGTTCAATTTTGGCATCTGCACTGGGGCTCATAAAGTTGGAAGGCGCAAATCTAATGGCACAAATCAGGTAAGGAGGAGTTAGACGTGCATTAAATTAAAAATAAATATGGAGGAGACTACACCTCAGTGTCAGATATAGATGTGGCAGAAAAGATGGATCCAAAATTCCCTCTTTGTGCTGATCATTGACACTACACCCCAAACAGAGAACTTCCTGACATGCTTAGAGAGTGCTCCTACATGTGTAATGCTCCACTGGTCTAATGTAAAAGGAGAATTGCAGGAACATACTGCAAGAAAATATGTTATTTCAGTGCAACAAGAAAGATTTAACACAAAGAACTGGTAAAATCATGTGGAGTGCAGTAGAAAAAAACATATAAACCCCACAAAGACTTAAATTCATAGATTGCCCCTTGAACTCACTCTTTTTTGTAATTTGGGAGGACGTTAGTTTTTCCATTTGGCACTGAGACACTACCTTATTACATTTCTGTATTCTACAAATAAAGATATGATCTGGAAAAAGCATGACATTAATGATTATTTTGTACAGTAATAAGCATATTATCCTCCTCACCTTTCTATACACTCCTTCACAATAGCAAAATTTCCGTCTCCTATAGTCCTTCCAACTTTATATCGCTCTGCTATCGATGCTGGAACCTGGAAACCTTCCTCCAACACTTCTGAAAGAATCATTAGTACATTTTTATTGTTAGTGAAGGAAACACAGATGTTGCACATAACATGCATTTTAAGTCCACGGTTTAGGAGCCTGGAAACCATTCCGTCAGTCTCTCACTTACTGTACAGTGAAACCATGCTGCTGACATTGTATATACTCAACAGGTTTCATGCAGATACAATAATGAAAAATAAGACTTCTGGGGGCTCAAACATACCACCATTTGAGTGTTATATAGTTGCCATTGCAATATGCCCCCAAGACAAAACCAAAATTGTATTTTTTTAATTACAAAAAGGCCTCTGTGATCTGCACAAGCGCAGACCAGCCTCCAAAAAGGGCTGGAACTCCTTGACACAGCATGATTAAATATATGTACCAAAGAAGTCCAACACTCAAGCACTTATTTTATTACATCCTGTAAACTGAGACATCCATAAAACTCCTCATGTGCTAAGTGCTAGTTCACCCCATCCCCCAGTATTGAATATTTAGTTTTTAAACAAATGTTCTCAATAATACTACCTCGCATGCAACCTGGGTACCAGATGTTTAGGTAAAATTGTATTACACAGTGTCTAAGCATACGAGAAGCTTGTAGTTTAATGTGTTTTAGTGCTCATTCCTGTACTATTATTTTTAAATGCATTTGAAATAGCGTTACAAATACCTAACATGCCTCTAGAAGCTGACTGTCAACTGCAGCTGATACAAACTACTATATAAATATTGTAGTGTAAAAACAAAAAAAGCCTCTCAGAAACATGATTTGTGTTTACACTCTTTGAGACAGTGTATTTAACTGTGTATTTCTCTGTCCTTTGTTCCAGTTTAGTATTAAAAGTGAATGCTAGGAATGCTAGGACACAAGGAGGCTGGGGTTAGTCTGAGCTCACAGACAGCATGAAGAGTTATTCTCTGAGCACAGATACACACACACACGTATGTGGATGTGCATGTGGGCCCGTGGTGTCCGAGCAGACCCTGTCCCTTAGCCAACATGCTCAAAGCCTTAGTGTGGAGTATGACTATCCTGACTGTTTCTGAGGAAAGACCCAGGACTGCAGTGTGTTCCTTAGTACTGTGGCAGATGAGACAAAAAATACTGAAACAAGCCAGTCAGCACTGTGCTTGCAGAAATAAAACCTCAAGTATTCCACAGTAAAAATACCTCTGAAGAGTGATGTCCACATCTACTCTCATCCAGAGTGAACCGAACTGGTTTGCTAAGGCTGAGGAGCTTCCTCACGGAAAATTATCCAGCCTGCAACGCTCCCACCTTCTCTGGCAGGAAGAATGACTCATTTCCTACACAGCTGCTGTTATCACTACACTGACTGCTTTGAAATGTCAGCCTCCAAATGTTACCTTCTGCAGGGCCATCATTTTCATCCATAGAGCTGCAAACTTTGGTGGATGCTAATGAGGTAGAGGAGCCACTGTGTTGGGAGCTCTGGAAATGGAGACACAAATGAAAACAGATGATTTTTAAGAAGCACGAGTACCCACAGCATGTTCCTGCTGGACACATGTCCTGGAGAGGCTTCAGTGTTCCCTGTGTAAATTATCTATTTACTTCAGTGGATGGATACGCGGATGCTTGGGAAGAGTCCAAATTCTTCCAATGAAATTACACTTTTGGTAACCTCACGTTACTGGAGAGATCCTTGATCCATCAAGTGCAGCAATGTGCATGCAAGAATACTTTGATGTATGCTCCAACAGTTCCTCCCTACTCCACACACTTTTTGGCAGGGAAAACCGAGGAGCCGTATGCCCTCTGCAGGACAGAGTCCCTATTAACCCAGCAGGCACTAGGGGAACCTAAGTCTGTAGCTGGCTGTCTTATGGGCAGAATTCCTCAATTTTGCAAACCTCCCTCTGCTGAATTCCTCCCTAGTTTTGTTCTAAAAGGGAGAAATCATTATGGTAATGTATGGACAAATAAAATATCAGGGTGAATAATGGCTGCTGTTTCATAAGGGCATTTGACTGGGGGTTGCTCACTTGAGGCAGTGACTCTCTGTGCTCCATTTCAAGTACTTGCCCTGCACTTGTCTGAGCTTGTCTGTACAGCCAGCGGGGGAGGGAGGTGTCTCTGTGGTCTCCCAAAGGAAATCTATAGCCAACCACCTTGGATGCCAGAAATATAGGAGGCAGGATCTCACCAGGGAAGCCTTCATAAACAGTCATCAATGCTTATCAGTTACCTAAAGACTTTAGGCACGGACTTTAGGAAAACTGCTTCATCATGTATCTAGGTGGATGAAGCCACACAGACATTTGAGATGGACTGGATTTCACCCAAAACTTCTATCCTGTGGTGCGTAACAATTACACAAACTCATCTTCAGGGTTCTCCTATCTTCAGAGGAAGCCAGAAGAAGCTACAAATTTAATGGTGGCCCTTCAAACTTAAAGCAGAACTGACCATTTCCTCAGGTCCTGCTATTACAACTTAAGTGAAAAATATTCAGAGGATTTGCAAAACAAAAGGTTTCTTGGGTTCACATCATTCACAGGCTGAAAGTGCATGTCTCACTTTCATGGATACATGAAAGTATTTAATTATCTTCTTCAGTCTATATATTACATAGACTGCAGGCCGTACTTCATGTAACTAACACTATCGCTTCCTTATCGGTGTTTGCAAGGTTTTTAGATGCCCACAATCATGGTGCCAACTCACTTTACAAATTAAATACAACTACTTTGGAATTATTTCTTTCACCTGACACTGCAGAGCACAGCTGATTACTGGAGCAAGAGTAACTAAAGTTGCAGCAGTTTGGATATTTGCTGAGTACCAAGCCATGGAAAAGACAGTCAGCAGACTTAAAATCTGGCCAGTATTCTGAGTTCATTTGAACAGAATAACTTTTAATTTTTCCCACAACAGACTAAGGTCAGGTGACTTACACAAAGTCTGAATTTGGCCTCTTTTACACTAAATAATCCTGATAGCTTGCACATCCCATCTATCATGAGATTATTTTCTCTTGTTTCCTTTAATCAACCCCAGCTCCCTGTTTTCATCCAGGCAAGTATTTCTTCTGAGCTTTGACCAGAATTGAAGAATGCATTAATCAGTTTTTGGACTGTTTTTCTTGCCTCTTGACAATAGAAGTCAGCACTGAGTGATTTTATGCAGTTTGCTAAGATATTGCTGCCCTTGTTTCATGGTCAGGACGTGTTTATTTATGTGCTATTCCTGTGCTAAACTCTGCGTGACATCCCAGTAAAAACTTACCTCTGGTGCATTTTTGAACAAATGAGCAGATGTGGATCAAGGTAATGGGGAAAGGCTAGGAGTTCTCATGCCTGGAGAAGTCAGTCTCAAAGCCTATTTTTATACACATATAATGAGAGAATTGTTTCCTTTACAGTCCTGCTTGTAAACTAAGCAGAAAAACATGTTCTCTCTACTCATTCTGCTGTGTTTGTTTGTTTTCCTAGAACAGACATCCAATTTCTTACTTATTTTCCCACTCCATAGCATTTTCTGAAAGGAATCACAATTTAAATACGTTTAACATTTGTTACTTCTATGATCAGGAATGAATCATTACAACATTTAAGGAGTAAATCACAAAGAGGTTAGTGCTAAATTTTCAACAGATTATTAAACAGCTACTTTTTTTTCATTCTTTGAACTTTAAATAGTGAGATTACACTCTTAAGTAGATGTTAGGTCAAGGCTGCTGACTGCACAGCACTGCAGCTTCTTTAGCAGCCTGATGGTTTCTTTACAGTCCTGCAGTCACTGCTCTCATTTGTGAGAATGGGAGATGTGAAAATCGAGACTCAATGGCCACATATTTTCAGAATGGGTGCCTAGAGACACTCAGATTTCTATTTGAGGACTTAATTTTTCAAGGACCTTAAAACAAGGCTTATCTGAAAAATGCAATTGCTCAGTCCTTCCAAAATTAGGTATCTTCAAAGGGCCATTTAAACAAAGCGTTTTAGCAAGTGCTTCAATTTAAACACAAATAATCTTAATGGTCTACACATGACTGAAATTAAATTGACTCCTAAATATGTTTTAGGCAAAACCTTTAAACATGTATTTAACCTAGGTTTAGTCTAATAGACTGAAAAAAAAAGTGGTCCATAGAAAATTTAAAAGAAAAAATTGACCTCATACTGATGCTTTAAGTGTTTCTACTTCTCTTCTTATTGGCACTATTAAAGATGGGAAGGTTCAAATGATATTTCTTAACAGAAGAACTGAAATAATACATTAGCAACATATACCATACCACTGGTGTGCAAACAACACACACAGCCCCTTTGGTGACATCAGCCTGTGAAGCACTGGCACGGAGGCAGAGGCAGAACTTGCCAGTGACAAGGAAGCAGTAGCTAGGAAGATGTGCTAAAAATACACACCAAGACTTTTAAAACTTTAAATAATTATTGAAATATATATAAAAACATACTCTTCATTACCTTTGCTGCACCCCTCCTATTGAAACAACAGATTGAAAATAAATCAAGAACTGGACATTTGCTGTCTGCTGCCGGCCCCCCTTTCACAATTAAAGAGATGTTACTGGATAAACATGACACAAATATTTTCATCTTTATTCAGTCCTCTCCAACAACAGGCAGGCATTTCTTTATTTTTCTTTACTTCAGCTAGAAAGAGATTTCATTTATTTAGACTTTAATTAGCTTGCTGTTCTCACAAGCTGAGAGCCCTGCGGGTCCAGCAATCCTTGTGGGTCTCAGCGTTCCTTCCAGTTGGCTTGCCAATCGTGAGGCAGTCTGTCGTGCACGCTGTTGCTCTCACAGATGTGTATCCCATCAGGGATCTTGCAGATTGGGAGGGGGAAAACAAACCCAAAGCAAGAGTATAATCTCTTCAACACACAGACTTTAATGCAATTAGCTGTTTTAATTTTAAGAGATGCTGATGTGCTTGGAATGTCATCGCTTTCACACAGATTTAAAGGGGTCCAGTTGAACAGGTTGCCAGCACATGGCCAGTTTTATGGCACACTTTCATAAAAGCAATGGCATAAAAATATCAGGTCTTTGGTGTAAAGATTTCAGATCCTATTCAGGTTTATGTAACAGATGGCCAGCACACCACACACCTCACTAATGTGAATGGAAACATTAGTGCTATAGAGTTTCAGCCATGTCTCACCTGGAGATTTATTTAGAAACTGTTTCGTAAATAGTTTATATCTCAGTGGAAACTGTGCTAAATCCATGGAAAAAAAAAAAAAAGGCAGCAAAATAAAAATTACTGTAATGTCTCTCTCCTGATACTCACCTTTGTCCTAAATTAATCTTAAAATCCCACTCCAACTAAACAGCAGGAATTATTCTTGTGGATTATAATTATCAGCAGTTATGAAAAGAGACTTAAGTATGACTAGGAAGCTTGTGAGTTCAATTCAGATTCCTGAATCTTAAATCCCAAACACTGCATTCAATTTTCTAAACCTCTCAAAAACCTTTCTTAGCAAAAGTGTGGAGTCTACAATGTCTCTCAACAATAGATTCCTTTGTATTTTTCCAGTATGAAGGAAGCATCTGGATGAAATGTGAGTAAAAGGACACAGGTGTAACGCTAAATTTGGATCTCATGCAGAATTCTAGTCTTTTAGGAACTGGCTTAATGAAGTGAGGATTAAAAATAGTAAACAAAATGTAAGTTCAGGAAGGAGGTGCAGGAGAAGGGAATTATTAATGTCTTTAAATTACGCCTTCTCAGATGTCCCTATTCCAAAGAACTCTACAGAATTAAAAACAAACAAACAAACAAACAAAAAGATAAGCATGTCAGTAATATGTGTAAGATGAAGTTCAACTCAGTAAGGAAAAATAGCTTTAAAACCAAAACTAAGCATTTAAGCCCCCATGCTCACCTCTTTTGGAGCCCATACTAGTGTTCGGCCTGGTCATAAAACAACCTTTGCAAGGTAGCTGTCAGACTTCCCAACAGGCTCAGTTCCTTTGCCTAAAGATGATCATGAATAACGGTAAAATAAAGACAACCATCTAGTTCAGGTATTAGCTTTGAAAGACTTGGAAGGAGATCAAAAAATTCCCCTAATATGTAACAGTGTTGAGCAAGAAATAAGTGAGTCATTGAATAGCAAAATGGTACAGAGAACAAAAGCAGAGGACAGCTGATTTAAAACAATAAGGTAATACATTTTGATGTAACTTTTAAGGAGATAAACTGATTTTTTTTTATTATTCAACTTAGAGAGAAGCAAAGGGTTACACTGAAATTCCCTCTCCCAACTATATCCAGTGAAAAATGGTTCTTATTTTCTTTTGTTTAGCCTTACATTATTTTTCCCAGCCAGCTGAGACAGGGAATAAAGCTTTCATGTAAACAGTACAGAGTTGGCAAAAAAATTGCTTCATGAAGAAACATGAAATCCACAATCTTCATGCTGAAAGAATGGAAACTAATGGAGTTCAATGTATAGAAAGAGAAATGGTGCAATTGTTTTCTTTTCCAGTTTGGATACTGCACTAAATGAGCACATCAGATTCAAATTTATTTATAAACTGTTTCATCTGGAAAGGAACAGTAAAAAATGTATGTGAACCTGCTTATAAACTTATTCACAATTCTATATCCTGCTCTGTTTTGTTAGACGCTTGACTTAAGAGAGGCCCTACACAGGGAAGTGGTTTTGTTGTTGTTGTTCATTTATGCAATTCAGGATTTACACAGCTTGGAGAAGAGGTAAGTTCAAATGACACAAGAAAACTTCTCGTGTATTATCAGGGCCTTGTGTTGGTTTTCTTCTTTGAGGGATAGAGAGACAAATGGGAGAGATTGCAAGGAAATGGAGCTGACAGATTGAAGTTAAATTTGCAAGCTTGAAGCACTTTGTTTTATTAAGATCCCCTGACTAAGCTGCAGCATTGGATGCTTATACACTCATTTGATTTGTGTAACAAGACAATTCAGAAAGACCAATGTAGTTTCCTACATGGTATTTAACAATAAATTCAAATCTAACTTCCACTAGCTCCTAACAGCTGCTTCCAAAGTTGAGCCATAATTCACTCAAGGCTCACTCAGCCTATGGCATCACCCATTAAAGACTGATGATAGAAAAAGTAAAGTATTAGATTCATGATATCGGAAATTATTGCTGTCATTTCTGTATCCTTATTGTGGTTAACATAAAAAGTTACATGTGCAGTGATACAATGTGAAGGTTTCTTTTTACCTCTTCTAAAGTTATACACAGGTAAAATTTTCTACCCAACTACAGAATAAAAATGGAAAAGCTACCAACTAAAAGAAGGTTCTTATTTCTTTTACCTAAGGGCACTGCAAAATAATGGCTTGACTTTAAAATGTTTAGTTTTATTTTAAAAGCTCTCCCAGTATTTTCAACTGTTTCTTGGTAGAGAAAGAAACCTCAGTTATTTTGTTTATACTCTTCCCCATTTCTGTCATATTGTTTTCTTTCCATGTGTGTATACCATTTTTAGGCAGACCTATTTACCAGCAACCAAAAGCATTTCAAAACTAGAACTTTCATGAGGCCCACAGTTCCTTCCAGGAAAGTATGAACATCAGCTGAAGCATCAGGCTGGCAGATGACATGTCAGAATGTGTAACATCTCTCCTCCCCCACCCCTGCTAAACAAGAAATAAAACTAGGCTATGGATATGCGGATATGCATTTTTAAAGAGTGGAAAGATGTATCAGAAAATTAGGCACTTATTTTAAGACATACCTGGTATGTTTCACAAGCATATTTTCCTAATACTTGTCTTAGGAGAAGTGCTGCTGGAGCTCAGATGTTGGTAGGGAGCTGGTACCTTGCTAATTCCTCACTTCATATTTCAAATCTATCCCGTTATGTGCACACAAAATTACCCATGAGCAATTCAAGGCAGTTATATTTACTGTCTCCACAACACCCACTACAAACCAAATTTCTCCTTGAAGCATTTTTTTTGTATCTACACACTAAATCCCTGAGTTGATTACTGAAAAAAGACACTGAATGCATCTACTGCTTAAAGGAACCCATCAGGATGCATGAATCCCATATGCCTACACTAAGGTTAGATGGACGATGTCGATCCAAAATGAACAAGCAATACCAACTGCAAGCATTTTGTTAAAGCCTGTTAATCATGTTTCCAAAATAAATTCTCTGAGCAGTGTGTATTTTTAATATATATTTATTACATCACTTGCAATAATCTACATTAATGTTAAAACTAGCAAAATAACATATTGCAACCAGGATGACATGGTCAAATATGAAACACAAGTACAATACAGTATGATGAAACAATGGCACAAAAATGAAGGTGATTTTCTTCAGCTGATTATAAGAAATAAAACATTCATCGGTGTTTATTTTGCAAGTTTTACATGTTTTGTTGATAAATCAACAGCTTTCTTTTTGGTTTCCTGCATCACATTAATACAAAAATGGTATACTTTTAAAAGCAAATACCCAAGCACTTTTAATTAAAAAAAATAATTGTATGCATAACTTTGTAAAGTCTTAAACTTATGTTGTAAATGTGCCAATATTTACAATATCATAGTGCAACTAAGAAAATGAAGAGGCCTTAGCACAAACATTGTTAGCTCCTCTTTCGCTAGAGTCCAAATTCCAAAACACTGTATTGCAGGGCAAACCACAACCTAATTACCCCATGTAACATCAGACAACAAGTACACGCTGAATATAGCACAGCTTTCTTCACACTTCACTGCTGAGGGTTAACTGAAGCCAACTGGAGGAAAATCACCATGCACAATCACGGACACCAAACCGCGCAGGAGGCGTGTGCACACCGCGTGTGCGCGCTCAGCCCCGCGCCGGCGTGCGCGGACACAACACAGGTGTCACCTACAGACCCACTGCCTGCCACGGGGAATCGGGGACAGCCTGGGGACAGCCGCCAGCTGGAGAGAGGCCAACTGAGCCGGCCAAAACTGTCATGGCAGCAAGCACAGCTCAGAGTAGCCCCTGCTCTGCTCAGCAGACCCTGGTTTCTGGACGGAAGGGCTTTCCTGGGGGAAGCTCACCCATTTCCAAAGAGGGTGACAACCACTTGCTTGTTTTGCTCTGCACATAAAAGTATTGCTGTCTGTGCTTCGTAAAGTTACTTTTCATCACTCACAGTTACAAGCTCTTGTCACTAGCAGATGGAACTGAAAGTGAAGATTAAATAAAAACCGATCTTGTATCTGGTTGCACACCATTAATTGGATACAAGAAAAAGCACAGACAACATTAATCTATGCATTCATCAAGTGACGAGGTAATTTAGCACCATAAAGATTTTCTGTCAGTTCATTTCTCTGTATTTTTGACAGAAACAGTAAACTTGATCAGACATTCTTTTCTATATTACCGTTAATTCATTTTACATTCAGAGTGCAGTTTTTGTAACATAAGAACTATATAAAGTTCACACTGCAGTGTGAATTATGAAACTTCAGAAGAAAACACTATTATTTATCTCAATTTTTACTCCACACAATCTCAATCCAGTTGTTTTTTTAGGGTGTTGAACATTATATATCCTTTCCTGTAATATACATTTATAGCCATGATATTAATACCTCATAATTTTCATCTTTCAGCCAAATATGCCCTATGCAAATGAAGAGAAAAATAACTAAATATAATGTGCTGTCTCTGAATTATTTTATGAACTGGAAAGCAATTTTCACATTGCATAATGAATGTTAAAGATCTTACTGATTTCAGCAAAAGAACTTCTAATTTTGCATGATTTCATGTTCTGTAGAACAGTACCATTTTCAAGAGGAGGCATAGGACTGAACATGTCAAAAGAATACCATTTCAAATATTCAAATTTCAATTTAGGATTAATGTTTTCTCTGTGTGTGTGTATTTGTGCGTAAGGTTCTATCCTTCCGACCTTGGAGTCAATGGTGGATTTGCCACTAACTTCCGGTCAGTTTGAACTTAGCCCTTGCTTGTAGGTGTGATCTCTTAAAACTGTACAGAATTCCTTGGGGTAGCTGCTCAGCAAGTAATGGTTGGTGCAGCTCTACTGACTTTAACAGAGCTGTAGTGAATCCCACCAGATGAGCATCCTCCTGTTAAAACATTTTCCCCACTTATTTGTTTAAAGTCACAGATGTGACCTAACAGCGCATGGGTTCCAAAGCCATTAATCTATGTACGTGTGCATGTGCGTGTAAATATAACCATACACGTTCTGTGCTTCACATGTGAACAGCTTGTTACACAAACGAAGAAAAGAGATTTAAATTCAAAACAAAACAAAGTTGCAGAAAGCATTAGGGAAATAATCACAAGTATTCATAAAGCTCAAAGGGAAGCAAAGCTTTCACAATCTATACAAGACTCTTTAGCTACATCATAATCACCTTGGAGTAGGCACAAATAATGCAGCATACAGAGAACTATCAGAGGTTCAAACACTATAAAGTTGCTTAAGCTATTCTATTATTTAACGCAGTTGATGAAATCTAGGAACAAACTAAAAACTGTGCTGTTCCAAGCAGAACTACAGCATCAAGGAACACAATTTCAGTTTCACCCATAAACTGAAACCTTCTGGTCTTGCTGAAAAGAAACATTTCATTTCTGCTCATGTATAATGGGAATTACATTCCACACAAAAAAGGATCTCAAAGTCTATAAACAGTGTACCTTTTCAATCTCTAAGGGACTTTCCTTCCTAAAATGAAATATTAATGATACGTCTTGCCCCTGAATAGCCCCTTAATACAAGTCATGTGTTGAAATGATTAAATGTTATGGACTAGCATATTCCTCTTTTAAACCGTCTTGATGGAGAACTCACTATGATAACATTTACTGATATAAGGTCCATTTTTCTTTTCCACAGCTAAGCAAAGCTGTGGGATTCAGGTTTGCTGGCAATCTGTGCTCCCTGTGCAGAACATTCTTAATAAACTGCCTAAAGAAGCAGTAGCCTATATGGGAGAAGGGAGGAAAAATAAAACTTCTGGAATTTATTTTCTTTACAGGAAAAAACAATTTTCAAAATGTCAGTAAGTATTTCACTCAATCTGGTCAAGTTGCCTGAATTTTTGGAAACTGATCCCAATGAACCTTTATAGGCATTTCTCAGGATCAAGTAATACATTTTGCAAAGACATTCCCTCATAACAGCCGAAAATGCAAGTAACTTCACAGCTGTGAACTTTTCCAGCAGAACAGGGCAGCCTAAGCATTATGGTATGGGGTGAGGGATGGACTCTTCTTATGGTGGGGAACAGTTTTAGATTGAATTCTGAAGCAGGAATGGCAAAACACGCATTTCAAAAGTGAAAGACCTGACTGCTTCAGCAAACCTGCCAGTTCAGTGACTTTCTCTCCAGGTGATACTGGAACCAGGTATTGGAAACAGAGAAGGTAAGTTTTGTATTCTGCTGCCCTTTTATTTCTTTTTTTGCAAATATCCTCTGTAAAGAAAATTATGTTGATACAGTAAAGCCATAACATCACATGCCAACATTTTCCATCTGCTGAGTTTTATTACGGACAAATCAGTCTAAAGGAATTATTTCACTACATTTAGAAGTTGGCATTTAGAAGTTACTTTTCTTCAATTAAGTAAATTTTCCTGATTTCAAAATATATTAAATCATCACTAAATAGCTCAAAAATATAACCTCTATAGATTTTTGCTGAGAATCAGAAACATGCTGATTTCTAATTCTTAAATTATTAGTATTTGAGAAAATGAAAGAAAAGGTATAAGACTGCAAAAGTGTGTGATCACTACACTATGGGTTTAAATACAACATACAATGGGAAATATTGCTATTATGTAAATTAAGTAGACTAAGATTCTCACAACAAAGCAGCAGAAAACAAATGAAAATTAGTAGATATTTGTTAAGCAACTGGTTATAATGCACGACCTACTTTAACACTAAAGGAGTTTTGCATATTCATGCTGCACAAAAAGAGCACCTCTAGATACTGCAAAAACAGAAAAATTAGGTCAATAGGAGGATGATTTACAGTATCACCATTTCTGTAGGCTTTCTTTTTAAAATGCACAAAATGTCTTCTTATAGGGAATAAAAAATGATTTTCCCATTCTTAACATAAGTGAAAATAATCAACTACTTTCTCAGGCAAAATATATTTTTCCAAAAGATGTCATCATATGTATGTCAGATGACGCTGCTAGCTAGCAGGCCCTCATATTTCCTCGGTCTGTCCCTATTTGCTTGCAACACATGGATGAGCAGCATTAACAGCTCTTGCCAGGTAAAACATTCATAATGCCTGTGAACACCCTTCTGTTTACAGTCCTCAGATGGCAGCCCAGTGAAGAGAATTTGACCACTGCTTTGAAAGAATTACCTTTGTCCTGTGATCACACAGGATTTCTTCACTTTCTTTTCATTTGGATAAAACGACTAAACTTTAGAGTGTTCCAAATGTGCGTGTTGGGATCAGACAGCATGGTGCAAGCGTATTTTAATATGGCAGGATTTTTCTTCTCTGCATTTTACCTATTCGTTGGTAAAAGCAAAGTACTCATTAACTGTTCATATCAAAATGAATAAAGATACATATGGTAAAAACAGAACATATAATCAGTACCTTAGATGATAAAAATAGCGCTATTCATAAATGTGCCCACTATGGATTTGTGCGTTACATTCACCTTATCCAATCTTTGTGCCTTTAAGTATGCACAATGCCGTTCTGGATTTGATGGACATATTCAATGGCTCATTCATTACAAATTCTTGCATTAGAATGCAGTGATAAAGCCAAAAAATACCCCCACACACTAGAATTAATTTGGCCCCATGTTGTTAATATTAAATATGCAAAACTCTTTTGTGCGATTCACTAGTACTGTAAATTAGCAGCTATTTTCTTTAAAAATGTTAAACCTTCATCAAATCACAAACCATAAACATTGTTCCATTTTCTCTTTTACACTGAGTCTCCTACTGAATCCATATCATCCGAAGAGAGTGGGCGATACAGGTCCTGTAAGATGAAGTGCAGTATAGATTCGTTTATTCTGTTTGATTTGTTGCACTGAAACTGTTTTATATTCTTTTTGTTACTGTGGACCAGAAGACATTGTTTAACACAAAATATACATGTTCTACATACTCATATTTTTGTCTTAATGTCGTATTGTTATTTTTTAATCAAAAAAAATAGATGGTTAGTAAATAAAGCTGAAGTTTCAACGCACAACATATTCTCAGAGGCAATTATTTTTTTCTTTGAGTCTTTCCTATTAAACACTATTCAAACAATATTTGTCTGTTCTGGAGAGTCTCCTTACGGTTTGGAAACCTGGAAACATTAATTTCATCTCAAAGAGAATGTATTTCCCTTTTGGCTGTTCTGCAGTGGCAGAGTGGCAAAGTGCTTACCTTCTGTTAGGTAATAAAAACTTGCCACTCGCTGGTGATACAGCACTGATCTAGCAACACCTGACCCCTGGACTGCTGACACTGAATACTGCTGTTGCCTTTGTCGTGCTGACAATGGTATTCCTTTTCCACAGCTCCTCTGTGCCCGTGTGTATGTATAAAAAGACAGCGTGTTTTACACTTGTCCCCCCCATCACCGCCTCTTTCTGTCGGTAGCCAAGCAACCAGCTCATGACAGCAGAGGGAGAGTCTGAGTGAATCTGTACACTTCATTCTTTCAACACACTCTGATCCTCTGACTGATCAGACAACCCTCAAGTGCCAGAGGTGTTATGGGATGATACATTGCCCGATCCCACCTGCACAGCACAACCCTCATCGAGACACACAATCGCACGGCATGAAAGTTCAAAAAAGAGAAGTGGTAGAGGACAGGGCGCTTTTCACTTTTTACAGTGAATTAAGCATAACTGCTGGTTCAGAGGGGTTCTGACTGGGCAGGTGCACAGCAAATCTCATAGCCATTCTCTGAAATCTTTAAGGTGTTTTGGGGGGATCCTATCCATATAGAACGTATGAACAAATTGCAACAAAAATCCCTGTAAGACAAAGTACAAGAAAACATGAGAATGGGACAGCTGATGTAGCCAGCTTTTGGGTTGACCTTGAATGGATTTGTTTTGCTATTTCTAATCACAGTAAGATAACTGAGACAAGAAATGAACAAATCTGAAAGCTATACTACAAAAAAGGACCAGTAAAAATGAATGCTTCACGAATTTCAAATTGTGATCTCAATAAAAAATGCAGATTCATGTTTTACTTGTAGGCATCATGCAAAAGAGGCTTAAGTACCTTAAAGGTTATCATAATAAATGCTTATTCTGTATATATTCTGCCAATGGGCATGTATACACACAGTAGAAGACATTAGACTGGCAGAGTGAAAATCAGATCTTAAATACATTTCTATTATGTTGCAATCTAGACAAGAGAACAATCTTAAACAGACAAGACCATATTATTCTGAATACTAACTAGTTAGTTAATTATTAAAATGTCTTTCGAGAATATACAATTTGGGAATTTCTAATACATACTACAGGAAAAAAGAATCTTTTGATTTGCTAGAGAGGGTAACACCCCAAGATTTTGAATAGTATCTCCCCAATGACTGCTCTTGCTTCTGAATATTAAAAAAAAAATGCATTTGGAGCTGACAAGTAAGATATTTCTGAATTTTAATATTTAGGGAAGATTTTTGTGCTTATTTTCATAACTCTATGATTGCTTTAAAGCAAAATAATTCATCAGATTTCAGTGTCGTTTTCAGTTTTTTCACCTGCTTTTAAATACTTTAAAGTCTTAAAAAGTTTTCCTTTCTGACAGAATTTTCTTTGCCTATTTTTCTTTGCCAGAGAGCTGTGTTTCTTGGAATTATGAGGAGAATCTATTTATTATTTTGCATAGATTTCTAAGAAGACAAAAATTGCTGAATGAATCAGACTTCTTGGCTACATGCAACTCAAAAAAATCCTTATATACATAGAATTCAGCCCGTCTAATCAGTCAAGAGGTACCTTAAACCTAACTTTTTTTTCCTGTAGGTTGCAACCTCTAGGAACATAGGAAAAGTATTTAATTTTTTTTCTAAATGCCATGTCACCTTTTCTGAGTCTGCAGCTAACTGCACTCTGTTGCAGTAGGAACTACGTTTGTGGGCAACAACTCTACTTCAGTCTGCTGTTTCAAACCTGAATTTCAAATGCATTAATCCTCTGGGGGAAAAAAAAACCAACACTTAATGACCTTCATAACAATTTAAAAACTAGAATCTTAATTTCCTATTTAAGAATAAAGAAAAAATTAAACTGCAAGGAAGAATAACTATAGCGCACAGCCTCCTAGTTAAAATATTCAGAAGCTGAAAATTGGTTGACAGTTAGCTAAGATAGCTGATAAATTGTTCCTAGTTCATTTTCAACTTCGTGAATTACACCCATGAAATTAATCTTTCAAATCTTTCTTCAAATATAGACTGAGTTTCGCACAAGATTATAAAAATATAACTTTCACTGACTTCTGAATTTCTGGAAACAACTCAGCCACATACATATGCAAATGAGAAAAGATAAATTTTATCTTTTTATATTCTGGCTTTTGAGGGAACAAAATTTTATCTACAGGTTTACAAGAGTACTGTTTTCCTGAGTATGTACCACAGTAGCATTTTTTGCCTTATTTACATCAATGGAAAGCCCTCCTTCAAAGGTCAGAATTTATTTTTTAAAAAGATAAGTGATGGAATGTCAGTAAGATTAAGCCCTGTTCTAAGCTGCCTAATGTAATCCTTTACTACTCTGAGGAAGAAATCCCTTCCTTTGTGAAAGTACGTTGCTTTGGTGCCTCTCGATTCAAAAGCATGTCCTCCTCTCAGCTGTACTTCCCAGGAAAAACACTGGCAGCCTGCCTAGACCCCTCGGCACTGGGATGTCCCAAGCCTACAACTCCCTCATAGCACTGGATGCAATGCTGAAGACATGATCGAGTAGTTAAGCCAAGGTGAACCAGGCTAGGCTAGCAGAAATGTTCCTATCGCCTTCCAGAGCCAGTACCTACCCCTGGCATTCCATGTACCTGATGGCATGAGGGAACAGGAACTCCTGTAACTCTAACTGCACAGAGAGAGGCACAAAACACCACAAATTACAGAGCTGGTGCTCCCAGGACCCAACACCTTATTTCAGTTCTAAAGCAGTAGCTCTCCAGAACTGCAGGTAAAGAGAGAAAGACAGAGCAGTCAGAAAACCAGCCACCACCTTCAATCCCAGACCATGGCTACAGCAGCCAACACTCTTCCTTCAGGGCAGGAACACCTCACATCTCAGCACTGGGGACAAGATGGGAACTTAAATCCTTCTCTTCTCCCTTGTATGTCTATCACATGATACCAGCACTTCAGCAACCTCCTAGGGAATAAATCTCATCTTGCAGCTGGCTTGTCAGCACTGTAGCTGAAGCCATTGAAGACAAAACAAAACGCTTTGGGTTTAAATTTGGTTCATGACAATATGGTACATAAAACAACCTCTCTAAGTAAAATTTAAATTAAAAGACACAAGAAACTGTACTAAAACTAAACAGAACACCATTTATACTGCTAACAAGGAAATGATGATTTTCAAGCACTGCTTAATGTTTTTTTTACTCACTGGAATCCACATTACAACCCTTAATGACACAATGATATGTTTTTAAACTAAACTTCCAGCTCATCCACTTCACAAGCTAAACATGAAAGCAGATGAAATAAATTCTCAAACTGAGTGTTAAGTTTCCATCCCTGAACTTCAGAGTTGATCCAGTAACCTAAATAATATTATTGCAATGCATTTTACATGATTGCAATCTATTTTTACATGAATATATTCCATGTTTTATCAGGTAAAAAAAATAAATCTGTCTAAAATAAAGCCAGACAAGCATGAAAAGTCCCCTACTGAGGTCAAGGAGACTGAATACAAATACTGGAGAAGAGAATTTAACTCCCTAACAATATTTTACCTCTCCTCGAGTACACTTCAATATTTATTTTCTCTACAGTTAGTAGTCTGATTTTGTTACCGCTACATAGCACTTTGCATCCATAATACTGCCACTCGGTGATCCTATCATACATAAAAAGAAGCCCATCTGCTCTCCTCTTCACATTTGAAAGTCAGAAATCTTGTGCCTAGAAACCCCTTGTGTCTAATGGTGCTGATCACATGGTTCCCACTCACCCATCCACAAACGTTAGCAGAAAAACATTTCTTCACTGTGGAGAGCGAAGCATCAGTGGTGAGAAAGAAAGTTTAGGAAAGTTACCGATGAAAAGAGACAGCCTTACAGCAAATGCAAATCCAATGTAAACTGGTATCATCCATCTAAACAGACGCCCTCACATCACCAATGTATAATTCATTTAGAAGACTCTTTGTTCCCTCTCCAGTGACTTATTAATGATTCATTAATAAGCCTTGAGAGCAAGAACAAAGAGGTGGGGAAGACATTGCATTCAAGAAGATTTTAGCACCAGCTTACCCACTGGAACTTACATCTCTACTCTCTGTGTATTGGATGATGAAAACCATGACACTACCCTGAGGCTCCAAGCTGCTGCTCACTGCCTGTCCCTACACTGCAAGATCACAGCCGGCTCACACATCTGCTGTGTGCAGAAATCCACAGCTCTACCCCAGACTTGGACATGTAAGACTTGGACATGCACAATTCCTCAGCTCCCTGACATACATCAGCTGTGAAGAAGGGTCTGCAGGCTAGAAGGGAGTTGTGTCATGCTACAGCTATTCCTGATCTGGGTATCTGGGGAATCAGGTCTGCACCAGCTCCTGAAGTCAAGCACTGCCAGTTTTGTACATAATCCCCTTACTTTGAGAGACACAAATTATGTCTTTGTTTAAAAACTGAAAAGGCAGAAAAAGCATACGTTCAAACTCTGTTTATAAACAAGTCTGAGATACAGAGTATTGCTTTAGGGATGCTTTCAGTAAGAGCTGACCACAGTTTAGAAAATAGCAGAAAATACATGGACATGTCTTATTTCTTTTAAACAGATAAAATTAATTAAATCAGCATGTGGAGCTTTTGGATTGAACAAGTAATATTTTATCAGAGGGTTACAGCAGTAACATAGGCATTAGCTTAGTTCTGGATGCTTAGGAATATTGTAGATTCCTCCATACAGGATAACTAGAGGGAACCTACAGCTGCTATCAACTCTCATCCAGGAAAGTGACTGACAGGTCTCACTTTGCCTTGGTGCTGATAGTATCTTCACAGCACAAGGCTGTGATATCACAGCTAAATTCTACAGTGCATTCTTTCACCTTGCTTCAAAATCAAAGCAGTCTGTAGGTTGTGCATAATGCCCACAGTGAGTTAGGAACAAAAGAGATTTCTTTGACATTTTCTTTCAGTTGTGAAACATTTGAAAAAAGAAAGTAAACAAATAAAAAGTTTTGTGAAAAAGGAGAGAAACCCCTGGTTTTTTTTCTCCCAAGGATAAACCAGCTCTAAGTATACTTAGCATTTTGACAGACACAGAACAGTTGAATTCCACTTCAGGGTGTTTTACAAACAGAAGGATTGTAGCCAGGCTCTTCCACCCTATGGCTACACACACACAAGGGATCAGAAGGGAGAAGGCTATTGGATAATGGCTATGCTGGATTCTCCCAGCCATGCTCAGAAATCAGTTTCCTTATTTCCTTACCCTCTGTTTCCGTAGGCTTCCTGGGCTGGTGGGAGATGGGCTTGGAGACTTCCCAGAGCGGGGAGTGGAAAGTTGGCTACCAGGGGTTCCATTCACTAAAAGGACAAGATATTGAGAAAAATAAATACAAGACATTATTAAAGGAAAAAAATAGTTAAATCAACATTTTTTTTCAGTGTTTGTTGAACAGATTAATTTGCTTTTGTTTAATGTCTTTAACATTAAATAAGGTAATTCAAAAAATAATTATTTCCTTAGATTTTCAGCTCATCAAGACAATTTTTTATATAGAGTAAAAGCAAATAATGAAAAAGCCTGAAAAGACTTTAGTCTATGGCAGAGGACATGATCATGTTTTCTTAAACTGTATTATTCCTTGTACTTGAAAGTAATGGGGAACAAGGTGCTTTGATAACCTTAAAACACACAATATATAAACCTTTTAATTCCATTTAACTGTGACTTGAAGTGCTGGCCACTAAAAATAAAACACAGTATTGCTTGCAAGAAAAAAATCAGCTGCCTGCTTTTTCTCACTCAACCATTTGAAGAGATTTTTGCAATACTATCTGACCCAAACGTAACCTCAGACTTAACCCAGAAGGGCTTTCTGGAGACAAATGAATTGGATATAACTCCTCCAGTCTGACTTACAGGAAAGCATCACTTTCTCAAATAAGCAAGTTTCTTAACATATGTCAGTGCCTATCTTTATAGGAGCATCTTCCCATGCACAGGACATTATCCAATAAATTAACAAAACAATGCCAGCAGAGGACAGAATTCTACTACAAAGTAATCACATGAGATGCTATCAATAATATTCACATTGAAGCACTGACAGAAACACTACAAAGCATGTATCACAAATACATGTAAATATTCTTAAACAAGCAACTGCTCTATCAGTCTACATTTGTAAGTGCTAGGATAAAAAGAACAGACAATCAGATTCCCAGATTCTGAATTTTAGGAGAATATTTACATACTAAGGATATCAACAATTTGACTTACCTTCTATGAGTTCTAACATGGACAAAATCTGACTGTTTAACCTGATAAGAGCAAGCAGCAAAATTCCTGCTCTGTACTAAGCCAAGCTGTAGCCAAACTGAGAAGCAATGGGATTAGTTAAGGATAGCTGGGGCTGCTCACAGAGTGAGCTGAATGCGATGCAGGATTCATAAGCAGAAGCCTTTTCTGCGTAAGGCTGACGTCTTCAGAGCAGCAGTGGGAGGTGCAGGTGCTGTCTTAGGGCTACATCAAAGGTGTCAATTAAGCATAATGCTGCTGCTTCACAACGCTGAGCCACCGCAACCCCCACTCGCTTTCCATGGAGCCCCGAAAGCCTGAGCAACTTTATATGCTGTGCACTGAATCATAATGAGGTGCCTTTGGGGGCAATGTACCAAATGACTCATCCAAAAATCAAAATGACAATAACTCTTGTAAAACCTTGGCTGACTGGCAATCTAGCAAATGCTAATTCCTTTGGATAATAGAGTAGGCATTTTTAAAAGATTCTTCTTACTTTTTACATAATATATTGTTCTTACTGGCTAATACCGAGCCCACACGTTATAATGAAGAAATATGTATACCTACCACATCACACACATCAATAAAACACATTATATTGCCTAATAAAGGATCACTTAATAGTGCTTAGGTGCTATGAGAGATCCAATCTCAATATCACTTTGTGCAAGGCATTGTTTAGAGTAAAGGTGCAATATATTTGCATAACTATAGAAACAACAAGATGGTCTAATTGGATTTAAATAGAATAGACCTTTTATAGAAAAATGTTCCCCTCCTCCAGGCTTCAAAATATCTTTATACAGAGGACAATGATTTGCACAAATCAGCACTCACTCAAATATTGTACTAAGTGTAGGGGAGTGCACACGCATACGTATGTTCATACAGTATTCAGCAGAACAGCCGCATATCTGTGCAACAGTGACTAAAATCAAATTTATTACCGATATCATTGAAATAATTTATGAAAAGAGCAAGATGAGGACATTAAAAATGAGCTTTCTTGACTCTCAAACTTGTAAATTTTTATCTTCTAAACAACTATGGCATAATTTAGAAACTAACATTAAACTCCTACTATTCACACAGAGCTAGTCCTTAAGACTGCTGAGCAGCACTAAGGACTAGTGCTCTGCCTTCTCTTTAAAACAAGCAGATACTCTTAGGTCTGTTTATCATAAGCAGATTTAAGACAACAGATACATTTCAATACACCTTGTAGGACTAGGCACTGGTTCCTGGTCTGTATAGATTGACTCTTTCCCCATAACTTTCAACAATAGTGTTTTTTTAAGAATTACTATTGCAATCACTCTGTCCTGAAAAACTTGAGGCTACCAAGTGGAACCAGACAAATAGATGCAATGATGTATTTAACTACTGACGTATTTCCATACTGATGGAAATGTTGAGTATCTATTTAGGATGAGAAAACAAAGTATTATTATAAATCCTAAAAATTACTTACTTGTCACCACCAGAGTATCCAGAGTGTTTAAGCTAAGTTTGAGTGCTCTCGTCAACTGCACTTTTAAAAAGGAAAATTATGACAGTTGTGCTTATGTTGGCCACCTGTAACAGGTGAAATCGAGAGCACAATTAATGAATTGAGGCCCTCAGCAGATTTAAGTGAAGTTTTCTCACCACCATATCCAAAATATAAAGGTGCCAGTACATAAAACATGTACCAGGATTTTTGAGAGCTTACCAGGACTCCCTCAAGAGAGTTGATTAGGAAACTAGAGACAGCAATTAGCTCTGGAGATGAGATTCCTTTTACCAATCTTTACATACCTGCTGTATTGTCTTCTACATCTGAAGTAGCTTTCTGGACTTTATTTTAACCAAGTTGCTGTCATAACACAAGTTGTATCATCCTGAAGCAATCATCTAAACCTGACCTAATGAACAATCTACTAGGAGCATCCATTGCAGTGTAAACTTCCAAAGCTACACAAGATGAATCCTTCTGGATGCTCTCCATACCTGGAGATATATATTCCTATTGTTGTTATTACATTATTATTACTACTGATATTATTAATATAATCCTTAAGACAGACATCAAAACAGGACAGAAATGGTAATTTCTCATATTTTCCTCAAACATTCCAGGGGCCCTCCTTTTTTACCTTTTTGTTTACAGATTCCTGTGCTTGTGAGTCATTATACTGAATTTGCAAATAAGAGGTGATATTAGGTGCTGTGTAGCAGGAAGAGACTGCAGTGATTCTGGCGCCCTTCCTGAACTCCATTTACAATCATTACACCACTCTTACATAAGCTGCTCATGACCAGAAAACATACCAACAAATATGAGAATAAAAACTATAAGACTTAATAGCAATACTACATTCCTGATCACTAAATTGCCCTAAAATCCATTTCTAGGTGGAATGCATTTTTGTTGGAAACTGCATTTCTGTCCAGTATCTGCACTGCATTTCTCACTGACTGATACAGCACATGTTCCTAGAGGGAACCTTGATGTAGATAAAGACATATGAAATTGGTAAATCACTGTTGTGACTGATCTTTTTATTGAGTGAGGCAAGAGGTTTCTTGTCACTTTTATTCATAAAATGGCAGGGGTCACAGACTTCAGCTTAACACACAGAGCCCTCCCATCATCTTATGAAAAAGATTTATCAGTTCAAAATTCCACCAGTGAAATATGTGTTAAAGAGCTGCAACAATAACAAAATTATTGTGGCTGCTCAGAACAGATGTATGGAACCCCTTAGCTGTGAACTCCTTTCCTTACTGTCCCCTCTTGTTGAGGATGTGCAACAGGGCAAGGACCTGTCTTTGTACTTGCTTTCCCAGCACCTGGCACACACATGATGATGGAAGAACCCATAAAATAAAACACTAAAGCTGGATACCACATCTACTGATATAAATGCAAAATAGGTTTTCATACAATAATATGAATAATAAATAATGTTAATATTTATTAATAGTATTATTACAATAAACTAGTGAAAATGCTTCAAGTAAAAAGTACTTTGATGGCATCCCAATAAATAAATTTTGATAGGGCATATTTTCATTAAGTAATAGAAACAAAAAGCAAGAAAAAAATGAATTAAAGCATCAAGTGCCAGTCTGAGAAGCCATCAATACCACTGTAGTGTGTTAAAACCATAGTTTTCTATAGAGTTGCCTCTTGATGTGCAAGCATAATGTACATAATAATAACAATGTACATAATGTACATAAAACACACAGAGATGACTTGGTGTGTTTAAAAAATGGTTCACCAAATGCAAAAGAGTGTGTGAAGAAGAAAGAGAAGATTAAGGGAAAGGCACAGTGCAGGCTTCTTTTTTTTTTTTTTCAGCCACAACTTATGAATAGGAAAGTTAAGCTAAAAAATTATTTACGCAAGTCACAACATGTGTAGATCATATTCAGCAACTCTTAGCAGAAAATGTGAGATTACTATTTGACCTTGCCTAAATTACTTCTGTAATTTTTCACTGTCCTTTCCAAAACAACTTTTGTCTCAGTAAGATTATATAATTAGGATTATAATTATATATTTATTTTATTATATTATTATATAATTATATAATCTTGCCTTTTTGTTTGTTCTGCTTTCATATTTTACTTTTGTACATCTTGTCACTTTTGTCTTAACACCTAAAGACAGAATGTGTACAGAGCACCACATTAGGTAAGTGCCCTCAGTATGACTCCTCAGTGAAGACAAGGCTTTAGAGGTTCTACCTTAGCATGCAACTGGTTGAGAAAAAAACCTCAGATACCAATACTGCATTCATTTTAGCTGGTGCTAAACTGTCCTTTTCATATTCAATCTTTTGTAGACTTTATGTCAAGAAGTTAAGCAGATTAAGGTAAAACATCTCCTTGCCACTGCAGACAAGGCCTGACAGACCCACACAGAACTTTCACCTGATGAACAGATCAGTGGATTAGAAATGTCTGCAGAAAGGATCACCTACAGGTCAGGTTTACATTCCCTATCCCAGAAGCCACCCATACACGAATCCTTGTAAGTCACTGGCACCTGTGGTAGCCACACAGTCTAACCCAAGCTGTGCAGAGCTCAGCAGGGACTGTAAACCCCACACAGGCTCTTCCACCTCAACTCAAAGTCACCGACATCTGCACTATCTAGCAGAGAAGTGCTGCAGACACACAGATATTGCAGACATATCTCATATCTCAGAAGAAAGGAGACTGCCTGGAAAATGCATTTCCCTGGAATCCACCAGTGTTTGTTTTTTCCTGTAGTCTCAGAAGGGAAGTGCCTCTTGGGGCTTTTTTTAAAACTCTGCACTTAAGTTGATATCTATGAAACTGTCTGCTAATTTCATGTAGTACGTAATCAAGAGAACATGTACACATACGTAACATTTAATGAAAATCTGTCTTTTGGATTGTTTTGCCTAACTAGAAAGACCAGGATTCTCAAATCAGTCTGAACAGAGTACAATTTCTGAGCACGTTTCTTCATTCAGCATTTAACTTTTCATCTTTTAAGAGGGTTAAACCACTCAACATAACCAAAACTACATCTCTTACCAACTCTTGTTTTTTTTACAGGGTATGAAATTATGAAAATCGATTTTTCACTGATTAGTATCAGAGACAAACACCATAAATAAAAAATTAAAAAGAAGCCAAGATCAAATCAAAAATCATCTGGAAATCCCTGGGTCCACAGGATGACTCCATCACTCCCATGGGTGTGTGCTCTTGGCTTTAGGAAAATTTTGCTTCAGCATATTTATTACAAAATCTGTCAAGAGTACCTGTGACAGCGTGAATAAAGATGCATGACCTCACCCAAGACAGTATGATAGTTGTGCTTTTTTCCTTTGGGATACAAAAGACCTTCTTGAATCAGGTGGTTGAAGGAGAGCTGTTTCTGGGTAACAGACTAAGGATGAACTATCAGACTAAATGAAAACATATCCTATTGCTGAGGTGCTGAGGAACATTACTACTTTTTTTTTTTATTTTATTTTTTAAACTAGCAGAGAAAAGCACAAGCATTGGACTTAAGGAAGACTTCCATAAGATATTATTTCCACATCCACTTTTTTCTTTAGGAAACATTTACAGTTTTGATCAGTATTTAGTTTAACATGCAGTTTCACAATTTCTTTGCCCAGGCACAATTTAAAAAAGAATGCTCACATAGTCTTTTGTAATGTGACCTACCCTATCCATTCCTTATAATTTGTTCCCTTTGTCATTTGAAACAGGTACATATCAACCTAGGTATTCTTGAAGTAGTCACTTGTCACACTGAATAACCCAAACTCCTAAATAACTCTTTTTAAACCCTAATTCTAATAACTGCATTGATATTTATAAATAATATTTCAATCATCTGACATATTCCGAGCGATAACTTGAGGGAAATAGGAGATTGCTCACAGGGGAGAAAAAGTGAGAAGGAAACAATTTTGAAGAAGGTGCTCAAACTGAGAAAAAAAGAGAGTAGCTACTTTTGTTGAGTGCAAGTCCTGCAAGTTAGAGTTGGAATTTCAGAAGGTAAACCAGAGTTCACCCAAATGCAGCATCCAATTTAATGGACCAAGGGTACAACAATTACAATCATCTCATGCTGTTCTTAATGTGATTAAAAATAACAATAATGAAGACATAAGTGTTGTTGCTTTCTTTGAATCTATTACCTCCTCACCCACACTGAAGCTGCCACCCATGGAGTTAAATAGCAGCTGGACAGCAGTCACCAGCTACTGAATAGCCATCAGACATTCATCATTTTCAGCCACCAGCAATGGGTTGATACACAGTCTCACCAAAATTAAATGTCTCTTTTATTATGCCCTTTCCCAAATATGATTTGATGCCAACAAAAAAATCAAAGTGGTTTACAGGCTTTAGGAAGACAGAAAAATTAAAGAGGTAGGATTGTTCATTGCACTTGGAATCAGACTTCAGCCTTCTCCCTACTCAGAAGGTCACACTATCTTTTCTTTGCTTCTCTTCTTTGCCTTGTTCCATGCTTCTCTATTTACACTCAAAGCCTTTTGAAGCAGACAATACCTCAAATGGATTTGTAAAAAGCCAGAAAGCAATCCTCCTGCAGCGGGATTTCTGTCTGGTGGTACTGTTTTGAAACACTGTCAGATGTAAATAACAAACTGAAGAAAACATAATAATGGAGAAGTCAGCCCTTACACAGATCTTCCAAGCTTACTTGTACTCTTGGAAGAAAAAAATTATTCTGTGCTTTTATTTAAAAATAGGATGCATCTGTTCTCAGAAGCCAGGGAGGCTATCAGGAAAATATAAGTACATTAAACATATGCTCTGTTATGAAAAAAAATGAAGTGAAAAAACAAAAATGGAAAAAAGGTGAACATCACCTATGTAAAGGCATACATGCCTTTGAAATGTGCCAAGAAATGGTGTAAAGGCAGATGCAGTCCTTTTGCTCACTGTAGATTGTATAGCTCAAGAAACAGCAGGGAGTGTGTATTTCTCAAAGACTCATGCATTTTACTTTGCCCTCAGCTAACCAGAGCACAGATGTGAACCTTTGTGGCCCTGAGCACTTTTGTAGCCTCTGGTTTCATTAAGGGTCTTTCCTTGCAGCCTGATTTCCTCTCACAGATTGCCCAGTTAGCCCTGTGCTAGCAGTGTGTCCTAGAGCCTGTGGGAAGGTGTTTTTCATCCTGTTGTTTCCATGGCCATGTATCTGCAAAGCCTGACAGTGCTGTTATGATACGTTCTGTATGGAACTTTCAGGCTTGCCAAGGATGCTGCCTTTAGTGGCAACAGAGGGCAAAAGGCACCTGCAAAGCATAAAAGTCATCAAAGAGCATTGGAATTGTTGTTAAGAGTCTCCTTTTCCCCCATTAGCAGATGAGACAATGAGGGAAATGGTTCTCCAGTTCAGTGGCTGGTAGCTCCCCAGGGAAAGGGGACAGAGTCCTTTGCCTGCCCCTCACAGAGTCAGAGGTCACAACAAGGTGAGACTGAAATGGAAAGCAAGGGCCTTCAAGCACTCAGAATTTCCTCCAAAATAATTTAACATTACTGAGCTTATCTTCAAAGCACTGGTTTTGGTAAAATATTATTGCTCCAGACTTAGAGATGTGAAAACAAGACAAAGATAAACAACAAATGACCAACCCCTCAAAATAACCCCTTTGATAATTGCAAGCAACTTCAGAAGCTATTGGGATGAATTTGGGAAAGTTTACCACCCCAAACCACCATTTGCTCAGAAAAAGGAACTCATGAGCTTCATTCAATCTATAAACATTTAGTACAAGCCAAAGTTTGGCTTAGTTCATTGACCACTTGAAATTCTGTGTCAAAGAAGGGAAACAGTTGTTGAGGATGGCATTTAAGTACTTTAACCAGAACAGATTGCCTACATGTTTTAGCCTCATTTGTACATCTATTTCTTAACAATGGGAAAATGGTCCATAACTTTGTCATTACCTCTAAAAATGATGAATCCAAATCAGCTATCCTGTTGAATACTTGCATTAAAGACTACACCATAGTAGAGATGCAGACACAAGAGAATAGAAGTTAACTCAAGGATACATCTTCATTCTACAGTTTTATCAGTTTTAATACCCAATTTTGAGATCTGAACATTTTTTAACATAGTCTTTGTCTATGGAACTTTCCTTTTTTGGCCCATGTAATTATCTGCGTGTATTTTTTTGACATGAACATTAATTCAAGTCTGAAGCAGAAATATGATCCTTTTGTGCACTTAGAATGTGCAGACTTCCCAAAGTGCAGCAAGAATCAAAAAGAAACAAAAGGAATCAGATTATTTCTTATTAGCAAAAAAACTTTTCCATTCACCTCCCTCAGCTTTTTGTCAAGGGTAGACTATCAAGAATGCTTTCTGCTTCCCTTTATCCCTACTTCTTTTGACTTTGTTCTATGACAAAACACTTCAGAAAATGACACACTTTTAACTTTTTGTAATATGTATGTATTGTCTTTGATCAGAGAATTTACTCTTTTTCTTACTTTCAATGTTTTTTGCTAATGAAAGAAAGATCCCTAAAAGTAGTTTAAAGGTTAACCGAAAGCAGTTTAAAAACATACCAGAAAAATACATGTACATACAATTAGCAGTAACAGCATGACAACAAAAGCATAACTTCTAGCAATGCACAAGTCATTGAGGAGATTCTCTAGTACTGAAATGTTTAATGTAGACATCATGGAAAAAATTATCTGCTCATATGTGTGCTAGATGGCAATTTCTCTAGTCTGCTTCTGTCACAGGTACATAATTCCAAGAAACAAGCAGCATTTTTATGCTTGCTGTGTGGCAGAAAAATGACACCTGTATATATTGTTTGCATTTCATCGGAGAACTTTGGGTTTTGTCTAAAAACAAAGTAATACTGATCTAAGTACTCACATTTGTAAGGTTAGAAATAGGTTTACTGTAACATTCACACAATTTGACCTATTTGCAAAAAGCAAACACCAGAGATACAGACAGCCAAATCAGAGCCATTCCCCTCACTAAAAAAATAAATTCTATAAAAACATTTTCAATTGTTTATCCTTTTTAAGCTTAAAGAACTTTGAATAGAAGGGAACAGAACAGAATAGAATAGTTCAGTTGGAAGGGTCCTACAACAACCTTCTAATCCAGCTGTCTGACCAACTCAGAGCTGACCAAAACTTCAGTATGCTCAGCTGAGAAGTGGAGCAACAGAGTGGCTTTGGTGGGCACCTGGTATCCAACCAACCACATGGTATTTCTCGGTAAAGAAATTCTTCCTAGCTATAGAATCATTGAGTTGTTTAGACCAGAGGAGACCTTTAGGATCATCAAATCCCAACTGTTAATCCAGCACTGCCAAGTCTACCACTATCCCATGTCCCTCTGTGCCATGTCTACACATCTTTTAAATATCTCCATGGATGCCAACTCACCCACTTCCCTGGGCAGCCTGTTCCAATTCTTGATAAACCTCTCAGAAAGAAATGCTTCCCAATGTCCAGTCTAAATCTTCCCCAGTGTGGCTTTGAGCCATCCCAACATGTCTTGTCACTGCATACCAGAGAGAAGAGCTCAGCACCTTCATCTCCACATCCCATCCTCAGGAAGCCATAGAGAGCAATCAGGTCGTTCCTCAGCCCTTCCTTTCTCACAACAAGACAAGCCCAAAGTGTTTAGCTGCTCCCTATAGGACACACCTTCCAGCCCTTTCATCAGTTTTGTTGTCCACCTCTGGACACATTTGAGTACCTTCCCACCCTTCATAAACTGTGGTGCCCAGAACTGTACACAGTGCTCAAGGTGAGGCCACACCAACACTGAATACATCACATTCATCACCCCTTTCACCTGGCTGGTATTTGACACAACCTAGGATGCAATTTGCTCTCCTGGTTACCAGGGCACACAACTAACTCATACTGAGCCTCCTGCCAACCAGCACTTCCAGATCCCTGTCTGCAGGGCTGCTCTCCAGCCACTCCTCTCCCAGTTTATGCTTGTGCCTGCCACTACTACATCCCATGTGCAGCATTTGACATATGTTCTTCTTAAACTCCATCTCATTAATCATTGCCCAATGCTCCAATCTATCTAGATCCCTTTGCAAAGCATCTTGTCCCTTCAGAGAGTCTTCAGCACCTCCCAGTTTGTTATTATCCTCAAAATTGTTATTGGTGCTTTCACCTTCTCTATCCAAATCATCAATAAAAACATTGAACAAAATTGGCTCTAGACTTGAAGAAAATCTGCTGGTGACAAACTAACATGTGCCTATTTCCTATAAATGTATTTTCACATAAGAAATGTTTAAGATGGTTACATCTGTCATCAGCACAGCACCATCCAAAATGGCTTGCATTTTTAATATTTTCACTACACTGTTTCATCGCTTGCTATAAACTTAATGTTATGTTAATTATTATTGTTGTGCAGTAAAAACATTCCCTTTTTTCCATTGGCTGTAAAATAATCTCCTGATCTTTTGAAGTATGTAATATATTCTGCTCAGACCTTTACAGAAGTGAGCTTCAAGAAGCAAAGATTTAGTCACCTGCACTTCCCCAACACCTTTAAGTAAAAACAGCACTATTTCTTTCAGGGCCAAAACTAACATGGTATTGAATATTCAACACAGAAAAACGTGTTGCTAGTCCCATAGAAATCCCATAGATTCTTCATTTGTCACAGCTTTTTGCTGTGTCTTCTCCAGCCTGTATAACTGGTTTGTTAGTCAATTCTGACATTTCTTCCTCAGCTATCTTTGCACCTCACATTCACATCTGTAATTCCATTCTTTCTCTGACCTGCCCTCCTTTTCTCAATATCCTCATGATCTTGAATCAATCCTTTCCTCACTATTGCCTCTTCATTCCCTCAGAAACAAAATATAAAAAAGATTGTGAAATCAACCTTTCAGCAACACAAATCTTATGCTGCATAATTTGGGCTACTTTCTGGATTGTTTTCATTCAGTTCCTAGTACAAAGACTACCATACATTTTTACCTCAATTTTTAGGTATTGGAAGCAAAAAGAAGCATGAAAAGATAAAGTGAATTGAACCACTGTAATACCAAAGCATGATTTATAAGATGTCGAAGCTTTAATTTGTATTGCATTTTGTGTTTATATTTGTATTTGGAAGACACTTGATCTCAGATGTCACTGAGAAAACACATGAATTTTTAGTATCAACTATTTTAAGCATACAATGTTTTTCCACAGAAATGTGGAATTTTTTGTGCATTGCCCACTCTGTTGGAACAGAATGGTTATTGTTAAGAAATATTGTTTGCTTGCTTTACCTGAGCTAGTAGAAGCAGGAGACTTGCTGCGTCGGGATGGGCCAGGGCTCTTGGTGGTGCTCCTACGTGAACTCGAAGCTATTTTGGTATAGGAAGTAGATTTCACCACCCGACATTCTAGAAGACAAAGAAACTGCATAAGTTAGCAATTAAGAAAGCCAGCAAGATTCTGTAACAGAAAGAGCACTGAGAAGTGAAAACATTTAGCCCACGCTTGTTTTCATTCACCTTGAGGAGTTTTATGAGAAAGTATAAAATCTGTATAAATGGCTCCATTAAAATCCAAGTACAGTATGTACCATATCCCAGACAAAGAACTGCTGCAGTAATCCAGACTTTTAAATACCATGGTTACTGCAGGTAGTTAGGACAGCTTAATTTAACAGTGCTGAGACTACTCATAAAATTTCTTTCCCTTTGAAGATTTCAGTACAAGTAATGTAGCAAATTTTTGTAAACAATCCAGATGCAATGTAAGCATTTTTGTCAACCTAGGCAGTCTCCTCTAGAAAAACCGGAAGTCTTCTTTTCTCTATCAAAATGTTACAATTGTACAAGATGACGCAAGTGTCTTCCACTGATGAAAGGTTTGAAGAAAATAAAGCAGGTTTGTTGCTCCTGCTTAATCCTCTGGTGAGCAATAGCCCACATTGTATAGCACACACAATTCATCATAGGTGAGGGAAACAGCACTACTCGCTCATAAGAGACATCAGTAAAATCAATGAAGAGGCGAAATTACCCTCCCACTCGAGAACACTACAAGATGTTCAGGTTAGAGTTTATGTACACCCACACAGATCTGTAGGCATCCTTGCATTATGCCTGCAGAATGGTTCTTGGCCTGGGGATGAAAGAACTTATTGTGCACAGCACTGATGTCTTGCACTCCTAATGGATACTAGATTAATCACCAGACATATTACACAGTTGGGGAAACAAAAGATCCACTTCTTAGTCAATATATAATTAAAACTCTGCAGCAATGTTTACACTGTCTTCACCTGACACTGTCAGTTCACTTCACTTGTTTAAAAATACATCAGTAAACATTTAGTTCCGTACTAGACCTGTTTCCTATTTTATTCCCATAGTTAAGGTTCCTCAGCAGGGGTTAAGAGAAATAAAAAGAGCTTTTTCTTCCTAGTCAGAAAATACCATGTACAAGCCTGCACATTATTTAGTCTTCACAGATCAGTGGAGCCTGTAACACAGTTTAGACAGATTAGAGAACAAAGAAATAAAATTGAGCATAACTAATTAACTTAAACATATACACCCGAGAATGATGTAATGAAATTTATTTCTCTTGGCTGCCCTAACTGTTTGTCTTTCATCAAGCTGTTCAAGTAAATAGAAGAATTGATGCATTATTGAGTGAAACATCCAGGACAGCTGAGAGCTGGGAGGACCAGAGAAATGCCTTGGTCTTCCCAAAGAAGCTTTTCTTCCCAAACTCTCCACATTCCTAATACCCAATAGTAGCTAATTTCCTTCTGTTGACATTTTTTTGTGATTCATTGATGACTTCTCTTTTTTTATACTGAACAACCAGTGGAAATGGAGAAAAACATTTACTCTGTGAGGAAATTATCTACCAAAAACAGGAGGAATCAGATGAAAGCTTTCAATTGGATGCCATTGGGTAACTACAGAAGGAATTGGCATAAACAGCTGCTCCAGAAACTATATACAATGCAATTGTAAACAGGTTCTTTATCTTCCTGTAAACAAAGATGTAAATTTTTGACACACCTAGCAGCCTGTTAAAATCGTGATGTAATCCTAGTGTGGGCCTCATTCATGGGAAACAGTAAGGAAGGGGAACTGCACATTTCAATGGTCAACAAACAGCAAGACTAAAGCAGAATGATCCGACCAAGCTAAACCCATTAGAATATACAATTTGCTTAGTTGAAGAACTTAAGAGTCCATGAAGAAAGCAGCTACTTTATGCAATATGTAAAAAACTTCCCTATTTCCAGCATGCAAAGAAAACAACTATCTACACCCCTCTCCTTCATACTAAAGCTTAACTCTTATTTTATTCCAAGTATTAATATTCATTCAGATTCTCTCAATACCTTAAAAACACTCAGAGTCTTAAATATGTTATCACAGAGGCATTACCACCATATCTAATTGGGTCAGCCTTGGCCAGTGGTGGGTCTGTCCTGGCAATGCCAGCTGACATTGGCTCTGCCGGACACGGTGGAAGCTGCTGGCAACTTCTCACAGAAGCCACCCCTGTAGCCCCTCCCACCTCCAAAACATGGCCATGAAAATGCAGTTCTTCTGCAAGACATCCTGAGGAGTTACATACAGACCCTGACCTGTGAGTAACCCCACACTCATGGCATATTGCCTGAGGAGGAAGTCATTCCTAGTCCAGTTTCCTGCTCAAAGCTTGAAGTAGCTTTACATTCATAGTCCTGGGTGACTTGGGGGACACTTCAGCCCATTTGGGGCATACACTCTGCAGGAGGATCTTGGAGAACATCAGTGACAATTTCCTATTCCAGGTGACAGAAAAAGAGAGTAAGGAGAGATGCTCTGCTCACACACACAAAAAAAGGAAGACTCTGGGACTGTGAAGGCAGCCTTGGCTGCAGTGATCATGATAGGAGAGTTCAGTATTATGAAGGGATTGGAGGAGGGCACAATGCAAGATCACAGTTCTGGACTTCAGATAAGCAGACTTGGGACTCTTCATATATCTGCTTGGAAGATTCCCATTGGGTAAGGCTCTGGAGAGAAGGAGGACCCAAAAAAGCTGAGTAATATTAAAGGAGCACCTCTAAGTTCCACAATAGTCCATCTCAACAAGCAGGAAGATATTCAAAAAGGCCAGGAGGTCTGGCCAGGATGAACATGTTGCTGCTGACCAAATTAAAACATAAAAAGGAAGCATAAAAAATATGGAAGCAGGGACAGGTAACCTGGGAGGTATATAGTCTAAGTCCAAGCATGCAGACATAGTTAGAAAAGCCAAAGTCCAGTTAGAATTGAATCTGATGAGAGATGTCAAAAGCAATAAAAAGTGCTTCTTTACATACAGAGAGAACAAAAGGAAGACTACAGAAAATGCACACCCGTGAAATGAGGGTCCCAATGACATAGAAAAGGCTAAAGTATTGAATGGCTTCTTTGCCTCAGTCTTTACCATCAACCCAAACCTTCAGGAATCCCAGGTCCCAGAAGCAGATACATAAAAGCCTGGAGAAAGGAAAACCTATCCTGGGTGGAAGAAGATCAGATTAGAGAACACTTAAGCAAAACTGGCACATGTAGATCCATGGGACCTGACAGGATGCACCCCGCAGGTGCCAATGGAGTTGGCTATTCAGGATGTCATTGTGAAGTCACTCAATAGTCTTTGAATGATAGTGATGACTGGGATGATCGGGATAGCCATTAGAAGACCCAGCAAATCTCACTCCTATCTTCAAGAATACGCAGGGAACTACAGACAAGTCAGCCTCCTCACATCAATCTCTGGGAAAAAGATAGATAAATGAATCATGAAAATAATTTCAAGGCACATTAGGGACAAGAAAATCATCAAAAGTAATCATCATGGGTTCACCGACAGGAAGACAAGAAGCTTGACCAATTTGATACCTCTGAAATGAAATGGCCAGCTTGGCAGATGCAGGGATAGCAGTGGATATTGTCTACCATGACTTCAGTGAGGCTGCCATGTCAGAGGTTTTTGTTATATCCAGTCTAAAACTTTTGCTTCAATTTTTTATCTATCACCACTCATCCTCTTACCAAGCATCACTGTGAGAAGCCTGACTCCAACACGTTGATGGAGAGAAGAGATGCTGCCCCATTGATATTGGAGGCCAGTGGCAAGTAATTTCCTTCTTCAGGCTGAAAAAGCCCAGCTCCATCAGCTTCTCCTCACACAGCAAGTGCTCCAGCTACCCTCCATCATGATGGTCCTCCTCTAATTGCCTCCAATTTAATGATATCTCCCTTGAACTGGGGAGCTTTAAACTAGGCACAGTATTCCAGATGTGGCCCCACATACGCTAAGCAGGGTTGGTTCCCTGTCTCTACTGAGTCCTGTTTAGTCTATGTCACAGAAATATTCTGTTTTTTCCTATTTTTCTATTTGTATAAACCCTTTTGAGCTCAATTAATAACTTCTTATGCACAGTTTTCTTGTTCCTCTCAAAAATAATTCACAGATTGTGAAATTTTAAAAGGTCACAGTTCAAACAAGCATATATTCTCTTTAAGGTGAACTTGTCAAGTGTCATGTTTTCTACGGGTTTAAAAGTTTATTCTTGAGTTACAGGGGTTATGGTATGGCCTATGGAGAGCCATGTAGGAAAGCCTTCAGTGCTGCACACACCAGGCTCGAGCAACTCATGCTTTCAAAGACTAGGACAAGACTAGTCCCAGAGTCTAAAAGGATTTCTAGTCATGGGCAGAATGTAACCAGGCTGCTTGTTGTAAATAGGTCTCAGCTCCCAGGAACAGTTTATGCATGCAATTCTGTTGTCACATTTAGTTTGTAAAGTAAAATTTTACTGCAGGCAAAGATCCCACTCAGTAACCACACAACCACTGCTTGTTCCTCTAAGACATTACCATAATTTGCCTGTTGTTGTAGGAGAGCTCCGTGTACATAGAGAACACAAACCAAAAATGCATGTTTCATTGAAACCGTGTTTTCTACGCAGAACTTCAACTGGTGAGCAAATAAATACATACCTTCTCCTCATTAACACTATTTGGATTACTATAGAACAGGTCCTTTGCAAGCCATGAAACAGAAGAGCACTTTTCCCCCAATTTTATTTTGATGCCAAAACTGGATCAGAAATAGATCTGAACTCCTGACATAAAAGAGCTATACTGCCTTTTCACTCATGTGGGCATGGCATTTCCAGCCAAGAAGAAACACCAAGTGTTTCTATATTATGGACAGTAAGGAAAGAAATGTTTCATGAAACCCCAGTCCTTCCTCTCACCATTGACTGACTGAGATTAAAGGAACAAAATGATGACACCCATGGTAATGCAAGACAAAAGAAAGTCAACTCTACAGTTTGAACTTTACAGACTTTATTGTTTTCCAACTCAAAATATTATATAAATAAAAATGCTTTTCCAGTGAAAACATCTTGCAATAAGATGTTCTATTGTACATTCTACATAAAAAGATATAATGTATGAGAAAAAAGTACAGACTAACAGCAGCATGGCTAAAAATTAAACACTGTGAAGTATGGAATATTAGCACAGAGTTTTGAGGCCTTTATTGGACGTTAACAATAGGGCTCAGAAAAAAAAAAAGAAAAAATACCCCAAGGCTACAAATTGACATAATTAAGACTGTAGAGACATTTTAAGGAAAACAGAGTTACTGAGACCGTACAGTGGAGTCAATGAGTAGTAGGAACTGTCAGAACCAGGAGGGAAGCCCAACATACATACTTCTGAGCTCTTGACTCTTCCTGTTGCCAAATGGAAAAAATGAGGTAAGCATGAGGTAAATAAAGGATGTTACCAATGCCTGCAGTCTCCATGTCATCAATGATGTTTCATTTCCAAAATGTTACATTAGCTTCTACGCTCATTAGATTTTACAATGGCAAAAAAGCAGCAGAGAGTAACTAATCTGCAATAAATGTGTCATAGAATGAAAAAGTTTAATGTGTTCTAGAGAAGATTGTGAAAAGTTATTTAAATTACCAGGAGATCAAAAAGGTTTACTTGTCAGCAACTCAGAAGTTGACTGTATGGCCTTCATGCGTTCTTTCTGGGCAAAAATATCACTCTCTGCTGTGTTTTGCTTTTCTTTGAGGTCTGTGCGTAGGGAATAGATTTTATATTTTCTGTATCCCTGCCAATCTGTTTCTCTAAGACGAGAACATTTAACTTGGTTTCAGCAACAGCTGTATCCTGCAGATAAGCAAGGGGGGAGGATCAAGGATGTCTGTGGTTGTTGGTAAGCCACTTTACGGTAAGCCTCAGGCTGGTGCCTTTTACCACTGCTTAAAGACATTAGCCTCACTAGCAGTGTCCTCAGGCCAATCAGTGGCTCATTACCCCAAATGCAGTACCAGTTTTAGTTTTTAATGTTAAGGGTAATTTGTTCCATGCTGCTAATTCTTAATGCAGCTAATAAGATTTTACTTTTCAGCTGTATTCATGCCTTCAATTAATGCCAGTAATCTTCTGTTTGCAGAACTAAGTTTCACTCTCTTCAGCAAGAGAAATGGTAGCCTCCTGTCTAGCGTCACTGATAAACACTGCAATTCACCCTACCCAACTGATCAATCACTGGCAGCTATGACTTGCAATTACAACATGTCCAAAAGGTAACTATCATGCAGCTTCCAAAAATGAAAGGGATATAGAGTGTTTCACAGAGGTTTAAGTAATTTCAAAGCTTCTATCGTCATGGTTGTGCCTACTTCAATTTTTTTCTGCATGTCTTCCTGTTCAGTGTGCTCCTGAGCACATTGCAGATGTGGATGGACAGTGATGTATGCATAGAAAGCAAAATCCTAAAGTTTTATCCCATGCACTAAGCTCTATGTCACTGTAAATGCATGGGGTTTTGAGACATTGTATCTTCTGATTTGATTTCTTACCAGTAATTGGTCTTCCACACATGATAAAGATTAGGAGTTCTATTTTACTGTGTGCCAAATACTTGTGGAAGCAATTACCTAAATCTCTTTTTTTTTTTTTCTTGCAAAGAAATATACTTTGATTGGGGTATAAAATACAGAAACAGTTGGATTTTCTTTCATGTGAAAAATCATTCTCCAATTCTGAAACTGGGGTAAGTGTATACAATAAAATACTATTAAAGTCATCTATGCCTTATTACACACTAATAAAATAGAGAATATTGAAAGGCCATAGGAAAACAAATCACCCAAGCTAAGAATGCTTTCAGATGTATGTACTACTCCAAAAACACCTTGTTAAGATAGAAATTAGGAATGCATTTGTGAATTCACATATTATCACTAATATCTCATTCTGCACTAATGTATAATCTTCAAATTCTGAATTCAAATGTTTCTAAATTCACCAAAGTCTAAATATTTACCAGAAGAGGTAAACAAATTTTACATATAAATCAAAATATTGCTTCAAGTATTTATTACCTTTTCTTCAAACGTGTTCCTGTCTTAAGGACACTGTTGGGAGGATAGAACTCATCTAATGCTAGAGAGCTAAAAATATTATGAACTATGAACTATTCACCCCACAGTCCTTCTACAGTCAATGGAACATGTTCATTTCTGTGACCTATCTTAGGAATCTGTAAGTTAGAAAAGATGAATCTTACTCATGAATTATCAGATACAAATTACAGATTTTGAGTTTTGTTGAAAGTACCCGAATTAGAAGCAGTGTCTTTGGACTGGCTACAGACTTTTTTACTTCATACAAACTTTAACAGAAGATTCTGCTTTATTTTGTAACTTTACTGTGTATGAGTAGACTTTATCTCCCCACCTTCCTCAAGTCCTAACTTTTTTGTCATTTTCATCTTACACAAACCTCCACATTAATATTTTGTCTACAAAAACAACATTATGCTAAATCTTGCTTTACATCAGAAAATAAATCTGCTATCATGAAAGATTCCAGCCCACAGCAGTGGAAAAAGGATCAAAAAACCATTTTTCATTGCTGTAACAGCTTTTCTGACAAGGCACAATATCTAATTATTTTCAAACTCTGCATTTTTAGTCAGACAAAACTAGAAGACTTCTTCAAAAACTGCTTGTCTAAGTGAATCTGCAATATTTCTGACTGAATTAATGTGAATGACTTTGCATGGGTAAAATATTAATTTCTGAAATTAAAACTGGACTATCAGAAACTATTTTTAAGATACCTGAAGACCAAGTTGAAATAAGAATTTTGTCATTAGCTAAAACATACTCCAGCACGTTTTATTGACATTTCTTGCATATCTTGCCACATTCTCTGTTCTACTTCCAGAGATTTTACTTATCACTGTTTGCTCAATATTCTTTAGCCAAGATGTTCCAATGCTGATACAAATGTTCATTAGTTTGCCCTTCAGCACCCTTTCCCTACACCTCTGCAGATGTACCATGACAGCTGCAGTGACCAAAATATCACAAAGCTACTTTTAATTAGAAATGTTTAAGATGGCACAACTGATTACAACTTCAACTATCTGTACTATTTTTATTTATGGCCTCAGCATTATTCTTCATGAAACAAAGAAATGTGGCAAGCCTTTGCTTATGGCTTTCCTTTTCTTTTTGTGACAAAAGCTTGTTTAATGGGCATATAGTATATCTACAGGTATCTCAAAAAATCACTGGTGAAGCCACAGGAAAAATTCAGCACTGAAGTGCCTTACTTTATCTGCACAGTTTGGGTGGCAATTTTCTTGGCATTGTTTTATTCATTCCACTGGAGATTAAATGAGAGAATGGTACAAATTAATTGGTTCTTAACTATTCTGTTCATCAAAATCAGTGGCTTGCTTTCCTGTTCAGCACAAAGAGGTAACATTTGTCCTATTACCTATTAAAAATAATTTTGTTCTTTACTTTGAGGATAAGCAGACCTCCTATCCAATCCATACAATAAATATAAACATCATCCTAAGCACCAAGTACACAGGCATTCCATCATATATTTTTTCAATTACAGTCTAAGAGAAGTGTCAGTGTTGCAGACCAATAAATTCTGGAGTTCTGGTATTACTACTTGCAGACTGAAGAGCATAACTGTTTTTCAATTGTTTACTATTTCAAATTATTCTTTTGGATGTTTACAAGCTCAAGCTATTTCCACAGTTACAAATATAAACCCTCATTTGTGGAACATCGTCTTCACGTGGGAAGTATCAGCTAAAGGCAGTACTGAGAAACATCCATTCAGAACAGCTAACTTTTAATGCATTTTAGCAAGGTCTCCTGAAGTTACAGATTTTTCTGTGTAACTGATTTGTGGTGAGCAACAAAATACATATTTAAATTGCCCTACTTATTTCTGCTTTGATTTTTTTCAATTAAATCTGCCTACTTATAATGCTCTTATTAGTCTAACAACTTCATCGGGAAGTATTAAGTTTTAAAAGCCTTTTTTTTCTTCAAATAAATGAATTAGACTGTATTGGGATAAAGATTATAGTCATAACAGTTAAACACAAATCGAATTCCCATGGCTTACACAGCTAATTAGTTAGATTAGCAAGGAGTCTTGCACAAAACAAGGGATATACAAATATAAAATATCTATTAAAAAAACATATGAATATGAGAAGCCAATTGTTGTGGAGAATTTTGTTATTTAAATGATCATTAAAAGGACTAACTATCAGACAGACAACATAACTTTAACAACAGTGAGATTAGAAGAAAATATATACTAAGAAGAGAATAAATCAGTTTTTAGATAACATTTTCAAATTAGCAAGATGTGAAGAATATTTAGAGATATATCTAAGATGAACTCTGAGCTACCAGACACTATTTTATAAGAATTGTGAAGGACAAGTAAAGATCCAAGAGAAAAAGTCAAAGCAAATGCCTATCCTTAAAAAAGGGACACAACAGAAAACTGGGAGCTGCAGAAAAGATGCCCTTATTTGAGATTATAGAGAAAAGCTATCCAAAGGGAGAGTATAAAGAAGACAGTCAAGCTCTTTTCCTTTTGGTTGTGGCCAGACAAATGGGCACAAACCGAAACACATGAACAACATATTCAAATTCCGTCTGAACAGCAGAAAACATCTTTTCACTTTGAAGGGACCAAGCACTGGCATGAGTTTACCAGAGAGATGGTGGAGTCTCCAACCTTGGGGCTATTCAAAAGCCATCTAAACATGATCCTCAACACCCAGCACCAGATGAGCTTTAGAGGTCCCTTTCAAGCTCAGCCTTTCTTTGTTTCCATGACAATACAAAACAATAAAGGAAATAAAATTTTTGAAGCTTAAAAGGTATTTTAATTTATGTACGATAGTCAAAATAGTTTTGTCAAGAATAAACTGTATCAACACAGTCTTCCTATAAAGGATAACAGGAGAGACATTGTAGTAGAGATTATAAGGCTTTCTGCTCAGAACTTTGAAACTCAAGCTGCAATTCAAAAAAATAACATCAACAGAAACTGATTTTAAGAAGGGCATTGGAAAAGCTAGCCAGGGTAGTTTACTGTCAAACTAGGACAAGGAGCAGAGAAAGTCACCAGAGTTTTGTTTCTGATCCTGGTCTAGTCAATATTTATTTGTCTTAATATGAAATGAATGCAATTATTTAAATATATTTTAAATCTGTAGATGACACTACCATAGGTAAAGCTATAGGCATTGTGGAACAGTATAAATCTGAAAACTGCAAAGTCATCAGAAAAAAACAGATAAAATTCAACAAGTACAAGGTACTAGAACCATGAAAGAATAAACAACAGAATAAAGGTTAGAGCCACCAGTACAACAGTCAGGTGCTTAAGTGCAAAACAGCAGCTCTGCAAAGAGGGACATAAGTTTTGCAGTGGGTCACATGCTGAATTTGAAGTAAACTATTACAGCAAATGGAATCATCCCCCTGCTGAGGGTATCACCTCTGTGGATGCCATCTGACTTAATCCCCAGGGCTACTGCAGTGTTAGCTGAACAACAAATCCATTTTTGTGTTTCCCATTTATAAACACGAGGATTTCACATTCAGAGACTACTAATGAATATTAAAACATGAGGAAATATGACCAGTGAAGGAGAGCTAATATAAATGGGATCTTCCTTTTCAGAAAAGAAGTGATGAGAAAGCAGTAGCCTTCAAACTTAATAGACTGCCAAAATGAGAAAAACTAAATTCCTACTATTAGTTGTATTACAAATACAACAAAGCAGATTAATCTTAAGTTTCCAAAAGGTAGATTAATTCAGACATGAGAAAACCTGTTTTCAACTGCAAGGATAAGGAAGTACTGGAACAGATCATGTGGAGGACTTGTTGAATTTCCCTAACTACAACTGCTTGCACATAGATTAGCCAGAAACCTATAAAGTCAATTTAGGTAGGGCAAATCCTCCTCTGGGACCTCTCAGATCCCTTCCATGCTTCTTTTGATAAAGTCTTCCTAGTATGACTCATAAAAGGTATTCCGAAGTTTTTTTTTACTGTCAGCACTTCTGCCTGAATTTAGCTGAAGAGTAAGGTAAAAGGAGGAGATGCACTCTAATGCAAAACTGAGTGAAAGTTAAAGAACATTTTAGCGAAGAAGAAGTGATTGCTTAATGGGTGAATTAAAATCATTATAATTTCCTGAGTGGGGAGACTACTGAGATACAAATCTTTTATTTGTCTTCAAAAGCCAGAATGATTAACTTTTAGAATTTTTCTCGGTAGGACATTAGCAGAACTGGTATCTCCAAAAAACAGACCTGCTCCTTCACGGATGATTCAGAGCCTGGTTGGCTAATATTGTCTCATACCATTAAGATATATGTACATTTCTTCCATACCAACTAGATGACAAAACTTCGTACTGAAAGAAGACATTTCTTACTAGCTTCATGGATTAGATGCTTTCGTACTTTCATTGGACAGATCTAAACTGATTTTGTAATGCAAAGGCTGATGAAAAGGCATGATGTCTCTATCTACATTTTCCACAACTCAATCTGCTCTCAAAATACATCCTTCATTGTTAAGCTCATACACAAGCATGTCTAGATGGAAAAACCTAGATGAAAACAGAAAAGCTCACACATTCCATGTAGTTCAAGAAAAGCTGTCGGAAAAAAAATAAAAATAAAAAAAAAAATAAAGGAGAATAAAACCCAACCGATCAAAACCACATTAGCCTACATCATCTTCTGAAGCACTTTGGACTGTAACCATGTGAAGCAAGGATCAGAAGTTAATATGCAGCCAAGTGATAATCAACAAGCAGTGTGTAGGCAGGGGGCACAGGAGGAGTGCTAACTATGCCTTGAAAGATTGTATTTATATGCATTCCTAAGGTTATGGTTGAAAGAAATGCTTTACACTCTATCTAAAAAGTTTCTGGTTTTATGGCATCATTTATGATAGTGTCTAGCATTTCAGTGGGTCGTTGTTTTTAGAACTAGTTTTTGTAACCTTATTTCACTACCTAGTTGCACCAACATAGCTGATATTAGACAAATCCAGTTTGAGTTCATCTTCTTCCATGAAATGAAAGCCACTACTGTGATTGATAAATTTTGCTAAAAAGCTGTATTCATTTTGTAGGGGTGCTTCATTTTTTAAATTCTTTGACCCATGTAATATTCTGGTCTGCAAGGTGGTGACCAAGAAATATCTCTATATCCACCATTAATTTGAAAGACATTCAAATGTGGAACCCTATCAATTTCCAATTTTTTAAACAAAGTTGACATCCTACTAAGTGCTTGAAGAGGGCTGTCATGTGAATTGATAAAATATTGGGCTGCTTTTGAAGCTGTGTAGCAAGCAGGGAAGATTAACAAATAATTAATTGAACAAGTTCCGCCACATTATTCTTTGTGAATCCCTCACAATTTTCTCAGATACTTTTTTTTATTTAAAGTCTTACTTCTTTAAAACATTAATTTAAAATTTTGAGACTATTCCATATTTAAGAGTATTCCTAGTCTTGGAAAGGGCACAACATTTTGAAGCTGTTTCTGAACAGATAAGGAACAACTGTCACTAAAGACCTTATGCTAACTTATCTATAAATATTCTCAAAAACCTTAATTTCCTTTAAAAAGTCATTAAAATATACTTTTTTTACAGGAATATATAAAAAAAAAAACCCAAAAACCAACAACCCAAATACTGAAAACACAGTTGCACCCAACAGTTAACTTAAAAAACAGGTTTATTCACAGGACCTACTCACACCTTCCTCTAGATATTCTAAGAGAGAAGGTGACTTCTTATCCCCTGCTTAAGCATACAGATAACAGTGTTGATCAAAGCCACAAAATATTGATATAGACAACAATGCCAATGATAAAATACAGTCCCTAGAATTCCTAACTTCCATTTTTCCAGTATCTGAAACACAAGAATCTCTTCAAGAACATCATAAATCCACTTCATACCCAAAATGTAGAAATACTGAAGACAACATATCCTTGCCTTAACTTTCCAATTCTAACCTCCCCATGGTTTTGTGTGTCAGTCCCAGCCTCCCATATGTCTGTTCCTCCCACAAAAAAGCCTCTACACTTTCTCTGACACTAATGTCTATGAATAGAAAGCTCTCTCTGAGGCAACCTGAACAAGGCAGCTTCCCTCTCTTGTATGATCCCCCGATGATTTTATAATTTAACTATTGCAGTCGAGATGATGTAACACAATGCAGAACAAACAGATGGGCAAGAGATATAAAGCGTGGCAAGGCCAAAACTGGAAAACATCACTGCCAGAAATGTTGTTGGGCTCACAGCTGCTGACATTGCTCCTGGGACGTGTGCACACTGAGGATTTGCTGGCAGCTGCCTTGCTGGCTGAGATCTGAGGCATGTGGTTCTACTTAGGTGCCACAAGCTGGGCTTTGTTTGCTTACTCCACATTAACATGTGCCTGCAAGCAAACCTGTGGAGACAAAAGGTAATTCTGGATGCCAAAACTCTGTTGTGTAGATTGGGCATGTTTTCCTGTGCTGAAAGAATGTGATGAACAAATGTTTTTTGGTTTTTTTTGATGAGGCACATTGACTGCAGCATGAAGACGTGGAGGTATAAGCCTAGAATTAACTTGAGTAATAGCTTCAACCTAGCTTTGTGACAATGGAGCTCTGAAGGGTAAATTAGCATACCCTAACTTCTAGGCTCCTGCAACAGGCTGCTCAACTATGTGAGAGGGTTTATTTAAATCTCACTTGGGCATCTCTAGTATTAACAAGAATTCTGCAAAGGTATGGAAAAAAAAATTAATCAGCCCCTGGAAAATGTCTCTCCTAATTATTATTATTCCATGATATCTTCACGTGACAGAAGGCGCAGTTCATCAAACATGTAAAAGCAGAGGGATAGAGACATTGCTTTGAGGGAAAGAAAATTAAAAATGAAGAAATATTGGGAAAAGGATACAAGTATTATAAGCCAGTGCAAATTCACTGATAAAACACCAGAGAACACAGTAAATCAAACCCTCAAGTACTCTGACTGTTCAGTCTCAACTCATCACTCTGTAGACCATGACTAGGCAATGGCATTTCCACTGCAGTTATGGACTAAAGCCAGGAGTAAGAAACACTTGATGGACTGAGCTATGCAAATTAATAATCAACGGGAACAGCTGAAGAAGGGCAATAGGATTCCAGTTGCCGGAACTGTTTTGAATAAGCAGCATCTTTTAAAGTCACCAGACTCATAAGAAAATTGCCTTACTCTTCAAGGAGGAGCTCCTTCCCCTAATACTCACATCTGATGAAACCATGTATCTGCTTTCTCAAAACATATAAACTAAACTGTGTAGCTCTCACAGGTGAGAGGAATACAGTGCAAACAGTACTCTGAAATTAAGTACTGTAAATCTGAGATATTTACAGATACAAACGCAATATGTATGGATGAAGAAGTAATTTTTCAGATGGGTCAAAAGCCATTATGGGGACAGAAGGCATTTTTCAGAAGAGAATGAATACTGATTTCATACCTTATTTCCAGCAGAGTAGGATCTGTAGAATCTAGAACAGCTGGATTAACATCTGGTCTGCTTTGAAGCACAAACAAATATTTTTATTTTCTTCATTATTTCTTCCATTCCTTCACCAAAATGAGTATTTTTATAGGGTAGATATGACTTTAAAAGCAGAAACAGGTAATAGAGGTACTCAGCATCTATTCCTAAAAACCTAACTCTTTATTCTAATGAGCTTGCAGATTGCATACTGATACATAACAAGATAACATAGTTGAACTACACAATAGTTATGTGCAAAACTGGCCCACTTTCAGTTACTATTTAGATGTCAGAAGGCATGAAAGGAGTGGATTGATGAGGCAGGAGTATATCATGATCCATATATTTTTTATTGAGGCAAAAGATTTTTTTTCTGGCCATTGATGCAAGGACGATGGAAAAATTTACACAAATGCTCCCAAAACCAATCAGAGACTTTGAGGCAGAAGACATCATCAGCCACAGTTCCTACTCACAGGCACCTCATCAATGATTTAATATGACAGAGGGGAGTGCAGCTTCATTATCTGGTGATATTTTATTTATTCATATTTAATTAATGCACATCATAACAATTCAGAATTTAACTGCATTGCAGAAGATGAGGGAAGGAATGAAGCTTTCTACTGCCTGTACTAACACATCTGCTTCACAGACCTACAGGGATTCACTCAGCCACGATATATAACACAAGTGAAAAAACACTTATATTCTACAAATGACTTACAAATTCTCCATATTAAAACTGGGTGAAATAAACAAAGATATCTTCAAAATTCATGTAGTGGACATGAAGAAATCTATTTATCTTCATTATAGGCTGAAAGTGTTTGGGTGAAAGTCCCCAGTTTAGGTGAACCATGAGGAGAAAAAGAAATGATGGCAGAAGAAGAAGAAAAAAAGTAACATGACAAATTAGCAGAACCAAACCTCTCCCCCAGTGGGAGGGAGAGGTGAAGGCCAAAGGGTAGATTAATCTTGCTATATCATATGGTCTTGATCTTAAAAATTTCTCTGCGTGTTTCGCAGAAATCACACACACAATAGGGAGACTTTGAAAAGATCAGGAGCCAGAGCAGATTAAGATGAAATGAGGCCAGATCCAAAAAGCTGTCAACCTCCCACCCTTTCCTGCAGACTCCCATGTGGGCAGGAGATTGTTTCATGGCTCCACGGCGCTGCTCTGTGCTGAGCTCGCTGATGAGTGCTCCTTCTCCCCGTGCCTCTAACAGAGAAGGACTTTTGACTTCTCTTTTCGCAGCAGTATGAGCCACAGCTGCGGACACAGGTCTCAGTAACCCCTCTTACTTTGTGGCCCCCAAGTTAATGTGCAGAACCTGGCTGATCCAACCTCACCAAAAAAACTGCATCCATGTCTAGCCAAAATAGAAATAGTATTTTTGAAAAGCAAAATATGTGAGAAAATTCATTATTCCTGTTTTAAAACAGAAATTTAGAGAGAAAAGGGGCTCAAGCAGATGACCAAGTTATTGTAGCTTACCCAGTTGCTGAGTGTCAGCTGAGCCAGAGCCATTATCTGCATATATGCATAGCAAAAGTGACTTAATGCAACATGGCTTAGCTGAGCCTACAATAAAAGATTTAATTATGTGTACATGCACAATTTATACATCTAGCTGATGTGTGATTACTTTTCAAGCTACTGAAATTGCTTGTATATGCAAACCTTAAAGTCAACCAAACAAACAATTTAAACTTTTAAAAAAGGAATTTAAAGGGTTATGTTTAATCTACTTGTTTAATCACATGATGAAAAAAAAATAAGAAGAACCCCTAAAAAGTATAAACACTCTTTTAACTATTTTAACTATTTTTCCGAAAACTCAAATGCATCAGTATGGAAAGCTGTTTTACTAATTTGCTTTCAGAACAGCTAGGTGAAAAAGCATATGTTCATTCACATAAATCTAACAGCAGCGTTTTCACTCTTTTTTAAGATAAAAGATAATTTGTTTCATGATTTACAATCTCACTGACCTCCCATATTGAATCAGGCAGCTGAAACATTCCCTATCATCCTGCAAATTATTATTAATGTGGTAGCATATATACATACACTGCCTGACATGTTTTATTTGAATCCATGGCGGGTGAGGATAACAAAGCAATTTTATAGGAAGGGTTCATTCATCCACTAATGACAAACTTCTACAAACATCCACTCAGAATTTCCACAGAAAGCCTGCCAGACACACAGATACATATTGCCCAGTTTCACACTGGCACAACTATTCTCAATCTGCAATTTGAGAGAAACCTTGTGTGAATCAGATGCTGTGCTCCCCAGTCTTCATTATGAAGAGCAACTCAACAGATGCTTTTATAGCTGTTGTTGTACATGTCTACTTCAGTTTCTCCTTTCTTATTCTTGTTATTTTTTTCTTGATTTCCTAATTAAATGACTTACATTTGTTTGCTCTTTGAATATTACCCTATAAATGTCCACCAATCAAATTATTACTCACTGAAGTAGGCAGAACTCTTTCTTCTCACCCGTAAATTTCCCCTGCAACCATAACTTCATGCTGGTTTCCCCCTAATATTTAGATGTGCTCGAATGAAATGCATTTGCTTCTACCTAATGCAATGCACATGTTTATGGAACACAGTGGGCACTACTCCATTTTCAAAAGACATACAAAAAGAACAGCCATTTATGAAAGTTTTACTGTTTCTGACTTCCTCTTCACCCCCCACCCCTTCTCAGAGTCCAACTAGAACATCTGGGTGCACTGGATTAAATAATGGGCTCTTTGTTTGAAGAAAATTCACAGGAAACATTAAACTTCTCTTAAGACAGGAGAGGTGACAGGAGGAAGTCAAGGAATCAAATGGAGAACCGTGCTTCTTCAGGACAGAAATGTACATGTATCACTCAGATGTGCAAAGTTCCACCACAGACACCAAAGTCCTGGTCAAGTACAGAGCAGCCAATTGTCACAGCAACATGGGGATCCTCGGCCTTTCCTCTCCTTGAGTGAAAAGGCAAGGCCTTTGTTGATGGACTGCAGTTCAAAGGCGGCCGTAAAGAATTTTGTCTGGTCTCTTAATTTTGTCTATCTCTGCACAATTCTTGATACGTTTATGTATCTCAAGAGGGTGTGTGCTACATTTTCCTTTGCTAATTTACACCATGAAGAGAATAAAGTAGCTAACACCTGCAGAAGTTATGCAAGAGATGTGCATTGTTTCTCCAGTTCAGCTTGGTGAGAAAGCTTTTTATATCAATAGAACTCTATATCCACCCTAGGCTTAATACAATACACTGCCTTTCATTACTATGGCAAATGAGCAATTAGTTTCATTGTAATCTGAAAGTTAGTTTAAACAATATGGAAAGTTCTACAGCATTAATTTTAGATATTATCATCAGTTTACAGTTTTGATTTTAACTTATTTTTTTTAATTTTGCATAGATCCAGACCCCAAAGTTAACTGCAGATCTTCTATATCTGGACTCAATTGTGTTCAACAAAAGACTTCTACAGATGTAGCTATCTAAATATTTTATGGCTCTCCTAGCAATTTGAAATGGAAAATGAATCTCTATGGAAGCAATAGAATTTGAGGAAAGCAACGTGCTGCTGATCTCCACAAGATTAATTTTACATCTCAGGCGTAAGCTATTTTTTCTCTATGTACGTGGGGGGTGGGAAAATATGTGGTGATTTTACTGTATTGGTACTATAGAAGTGCAGAACACCTACATAAATCAAAAGACTTATATTTCACTTCTCTGGATTTATTCTACAATCTACTAAGCAGCAAAAATGACAAGGGACACTGATCTGTTTTCCCCTTTTTCAGCTTACAGGGAAAAAATACTAAACCAATTGGTTTATACTGTTACCAGATACAGGACCTGGATTCACACTAAGAGTCACCTCAAAACTGTCCAGCTGTATGACCTGAAGGTGAGCTGTGCTGCACACAGTAATGAGAACCCCTGCACCCATTCTAGGGAAGCTTGAACTTCTCTAAGCTGGGTAATTTTTTCTGCAAATTTACCCAATCAAAAAGCTAGTAATTTGGCACCTTTGTTCATGTAAACCAGTATGGAAAACAGAGCTATGTCCTTCATCCTCAAATTTTGAAAAGCAATGCAGAGAGACTGCAGCAAAAGATTCTTTTAGCATATGCATCAGTAAAGAAAATTTATTCTCAAAGCATGCTATAAAAAAACCCAAGAAGCAACCCAGTTCTGCTCATTTTTTTCCATCTTTTTACAAAACTGTTACCCTAATTTCTTTCAAATTTCTGTAACTTTCTACCCGTGCATCATGTTGGGTACCCAAAAGGAACTGACTGGATTGGTTTAGAAAATAGCCTTCTTTTAATACCATATCTTATATCCTAGGTTTGATGATTTCCATAATTAAATGGCCTTGGTATATCAGGAATTTTGCATATACAGTCTAAAGGGCTAAATGTCTTAAAAGATAATACAACAGAAAGCAGAATTTTCACAGTTTATTTCCCTCTCCAAATATTTTTAGACTTTTTTTAAACAGCAGATGTTAATATACACACTTCAGTGCACATTTTCAGCTTGAACATCTTGATTTAAATTGAGTTACCATGAAGGACTTATGACAACATACAGTAAGCTGATGATGTTCCTCCTGGATTATATTTGACCATTCACAAACCTTCTAATAAGACTTCCTGGTTTTTTCCATTTTTTCTTAGATAAATTTTGCATAAGACTGCAATGGTATTTTAGGGTTCTGTTTAATTACGTTGATTTGTTTTCTTACTTTTTTTTTACTCTGAAGAGGAGATAAAAATAAAATTTTGAAATAAGTCTTATTTAAGGGATAAGAATGCCAAAATACCACCCTCTTCAAATATTGCAAATTTGTAATTAATCTTTTTTTTTTTGACAGTGAGTTTGCTGTTACCACAAGCAGTACAAAAATCATAAGTAGAAAATCCTAGTGGTCACTCCTAACATGTAAGGCCATAGAAGTCAAAGCATAAAAAAGGAAAAAAGAAAGACCCTATCTGATTTGAGTCACCAGAAATAAAAAAGAAAACATTGAAAGACCTTGCTATAATAGTTTCTCCCATTAACATAAATACATACCCCTATAATTCCATTTTCACCTTTGCAACACAAGAGATTTTGTCTGTAAAAAGGAGGAACACAGGACATTTTTTTTCAAATATCAGTAAAATCTCAAAATTAAGTGGTCTACGAAACAGCATTCATGAGAAAATCCCAGGACACAGAAGCTTTGACTCAGTAACAATTTTGAAGAACATGTTTAACTCAGCCAGAAACAAAAATAATGTCTACCAGCATCTTATCACATTTTGAGGCTTATTCTGTCTCTCCCCTTTCTCCCCTAGGAATAGGTGGGGGTTTTGTTTGATTTTGTGATGATATGCAGAAGCAATGCAGGAGTAGGAAGAGAAACTGGGAGGGGAAAATACAGGAGCTAACCGTGATGAAGTTACTGTGGAAAGTGTGATCAACTGTGCAGAATCTGAAAAGGGTGAAAGAGAAGGATGAAAAGGACACTTTGTGATCCAGCCAGGAATGGACAATCAAGAACCCCTGACAAATCACACTTGAGGGGCTGGATATAATACAAGCAACAGTAGGACTGCAGCTGGAGAACAAACAGATGACAACAAATAGAGAATTTGAGAAGATTACATGAGGGGAAGCCCACCAGTGCCAGCTGTAAGAACAGTGGTGTCCTGGCAAAGGAAGAGTCGCAGTATAAGACTAGTCTTCCTATTTCCAAGTCAAGAAAGCTGCAAGCATCCCATTTTATACTGTTCTTTGTCACTTTATTCTTGTTATTACAGCATTTTTGGCTACTTTTTGTGCTGTTCTAAATCATCTGGATTGCCACAGATATTTGCTGAAGTTACCATTACCACATGGCGCTAGAAAATTGTCTCCTTTCACCATGGAGCTAATTTCTGATTTTCATTGTTCCAAACTTGTTATATTGCAACATGCACATTGGCATTATGAGAAGAAAGGGTACTAAAGACACAGTTTCAGCAGAAGGACAGATGTAACTTACTTTTTCAGTCCAAAGATGTCTGTTGGCTGAAAACCAAATGCCAAGGTAGCATTCTATTTCAGGCCTCAGATTTAGTAACGTAAGTTGCACGTCTCTAACTTATCTTCTCATTTCTACATCTCTCAAAGGCTTTTAGCTCAATGTAACTTACTTTTAAAATTACCTTTTCTTGAACAGCTCAAATATCAAGCTAAAATTTTTTCCTCACTCTAAAAAGTCATAAAAGATAAAATATTTTAATAATACAAATATTTGTTTTCTTTGTTTTTACCAAAGCGAAATCATAATCCAAGGTTTTGGTAACGTATTAAAATTTTTTGAACATTTTCACATAATTCTTTGGCATAAAATATGCCCAGTAAATTCTATTGTGTTGTTTTGGGGGTTTTTTGCTTTGATGATTTATGCAGTCAGACACCTCCAAGCACCTGGCTGTTATGAAGACTTTGGACCTCAGGCTAATGATTGCAGGAGAAGTCCTAGATGGTATCTTTGCATCATTCTCCAGACACCATACTTCACTGATACCTCAATGTAAAATACACAATGATTTTGTTGCTCTGGTAATTAGCAGCACTATTTAAAATAATGTTTTTAAATAAAATAGCAATTTTAAAGTTTTGTACTTCTGATGAAGTGCATGTCAAGAGATGTACAAAGAAACACCAAATTATTCTGTTCCCTGACTCATATTTATTACATTGCCACATTTAAAAGGTAAGATATTTGGTGCCGGCAACTTTTGTTTCTTCACAACTCACGTGTACAATGTTGCCTACACCACATCATGAGCCCTCCTTTCTACTGCAAAACACATTATTGAGATTACATTAAGTGGAACATAACAGTTCACTTCAGCTGAACATTCAGCTCAATGTTACAGCTGAAGCTGCTTGATGCCTCCCATTATGAAATGTTGTTTATCAGTTCCTTATAAATCTTCATGAACATTTCAAATGTGGATGGAAATCTTCCATGTTTACTGTCTGTCCTCAGACTGACTTACCCAACTTAAAAGTCCTCAACTGATTCTCAAAAGATTGTGATGGTGAGGGGGAAAGTGCATTTTTTGTCAGGATAAAGAAACCAGAAGGAAGCAGAACCAGAACTTTCCCCAAACTGATTCCCTAAAATGTCTCACTGATAAAGTTCAGTTTTCCTTTGATTTATACAGATATGCAGAAAAGCAGAGGTATGGTCAAAATACAACCATTAGAAGTGTTTTCATGTGATTAAAAGCCTTCAAACGTTACAGAGATATTTTCTGAAGATGCTGCCTGCATCACGGAGGATCCATCTCCTTCTGATGAGCTCCTCAATGAGCTTCTGCTCATTGGCTGCATGGTTGGGTGTGCCATGTTGTACTACCAACATTGAGCATCCCTCATTTGAACTATGAGGTGAGAGGCAGAACCTTCTTTCTAATTTCCCTTTCCTGATAGTCTGGGGCTATGGTTGTTCCAATGTGGAAAGGAGACCTGGAGTTCACTGTTTTGTACTTTTGGTGCTCTCCTGCAAGGGACAGCAGAGGAAGGAGGAAACAGCCACACTGAAGCACTGGGGGAGCCGAATAATTATGAAGTAAAACATAGTTTGAATTACCTGACATTTGTGAGTCTGGTTTAGTTCATATTCGTACAGTACCATTGCATAGTATTTTGGATTTGGAGAGATTTCTCCTTTTTTTTAGTTGAAATATTTATTTTCATTTTTTTCATAGTCTTCATTAAAAAGGATGTTTAGAAATAGTAAAATTTTACCAAATACTAAACAGTGAAGAAAGAAATTACTTTTGATCTTTAAAAAGCAAAACAAAACCAAACTGCAAGAAACCTTCTGAAAAGGGAAATGAAAATCGATAGATCATTAAAGGAATAAAGTCCCCCAGCAATGGAATCTGTATACTGATGATTAAAGTTTTGTTCCCATTTGTGTATGCACACATGTGTGCGTCTATCCAGAGAGTATTTTTAGCTCTTTCCTTATAGTGTATCTAGTCCCATAATAGGCCAATTCTAGCTGTTTCCACACATAATTTCTATTTCTGCCCTTCTCTATCACAGACCACACATTACCACTCAGTTGCTTACAACATGAGGGTAAAGGAAAACATGTGAACTAACTGATTCCCTTGGAGAAACTTGGAAGGTAAGGAGGACAGGGTAAAAGTATTATCACAAAATTCTTCAGCATCAAGCTCCAATGGCTTCTCACCAGCATTTCTAAACAATTCGAATTATCCCTGTCCTGTGATGAGATGAGCCACCAAAAATGGAGCACTTTCCTTGGGTGAGGAGTTGCATTCTAAGAAGGCACAGCTTCAACACCATGCATAAAGAACACCAGTAACTGCAGCACCACATTTGGTAACCTTTTGGCATCTTACAGCTTAAGTAATGGCACAGATAATATATTAAGATGTATAAACCAACATCTATTCAAATAGAATCCTTCTAACACCCAATTTAACTGGCCTCAGACAATTATATTTTCATTTTGTCCTTGTTTATCTGTGAAGTTACAGTTTCTGGCTAACCTATGCACTGTTTCATACCCTAAGGATCAGATATTTAAGTCTGAGATTTTAATTAGTACTCTCTGGCTTTGAAATACCCAGGAGATACATATTACTGTTCCATTTCATTAGATTTTTCCTTTTTCATTACTGGGTTTGCAGATCACAGGCAACTTTAAAGAAAATGAGGCCAGCTTCAACTAGACTAGCAAGGATGGCAATCATATTCTGCCTAGTTAGGCACTTCTAATACACATAAAATGTGGCATCTAAGCTTTCCAAGCAGGAAGCACAACAGCAATGCTGCTTCTAATGATAAACACACATCAAGTGTATGTTGCTGTAGGAAGAATGCATTGAACTGCTAAAAATCATGTTTTGGACTGAGAATCCCTTTTCCTCTCATTCTTCCTGTTCTCCTGGAAAGAAGGGCTTACTAGTGAAGTAAACTACTATTTACTGAAGTTGTTCCCATTTATGAGGTGCTAACCACTCCCACAAAAACTGTATAATCTTTGTTATGAAGAAACTGACAAAAATGAAGTATTAAGATGTCTAAACAGAGCCATACAGAAATATGGGCAGGATGTAAGGACTTTAAACTAAAAGAAGGTAAATTTAGACTAGATATAAGGAAGACATTTTTTACAGTGAGGCTGGTGAAACTCTGGAACAGGTTGCCCAGAGGGGTGGTAGATGCTCTGCTCCATCCCTGGAAACCATCAGGTTGGATGGGACTCTGAGCAACCTGATCTAGTTGAAGATGTCCCTGGTCATTGGCGGGAGGGGGTTGGACTGGATGACCTTTGAAGGTTCTTTCCAACCCAAACTATTCTATGTTACTAAGATTCCAAAGTTTCATGTCAGCCACATATGAAAAAAACAGATATCAAAAAGACAGTGTCTAATTTAAATACTCCTGTTTGCCTGAATTTGTACAGGGTGTGAGAAAAGGCATTTTAAAGTATCATTGTCATTAAAAAGGACATTGTGAAGTCAGTGTAGTATCATGAACTATTTCCCAAAGGGAAAAAAGCCATCAAAGCAGCTTTAAATAGTTTTGAGAAATATTTATGCAGATTATTTTAAAAGGAGGAGAAGGATACTTTCCCCTCATGTTAACTGATTATTTTCTGTTGCCCATCACCCTAACTGCACCATCAGTATTACCAGGAGGAAGTTAAGCAATATCCATGAAGAAAGATGTGAGATCTAAGTTTTATGGGTGAGTCCAGGAAGTCTATTTCATATGTGTGTGGGAAAACAGGAAAAGTTCTGGAAAATGTAGTGAAAATCAGCCACCAAAGTTTGGAATATTTGTGGAAGAACAGGCAACAGTAGGAACTGTTCAGATGAAAGGTAGTTTCTCTTAAGGAACTTCTGGGCCATTTAAAGGAGAATTATGTTCTAATCTCATTCAGCAAGCATCCATTATGATATCCATTAAGCTTATAAGGTAAGTATGCTAAGAAATTTTCTCTGTTATCTGTTAAGAGAGAAACTGCTCATCTGAAATCTCTGCCATAGCCAACATACTACCGTGATCTAATTAATCATGGACATTCTTTCTCAAATGATGTCTACAGGTGACTTTTTTCCCCCAAAAATTACCATATAAGCAGAAAGCATTTTTCAGAGCCTTGGTCTCTTAGGAAAGCAGGAAAGTTCACAGCCTTCCTACTGAAATATTCTCTTCTATTATTTCTTGAACAACTTCACCACAAAGTCATATTCATTGCTCCATTCAAATGTATAAAGAGTATATGAAGAGCTAACATGAAAGCACAGATATGGATATTGCTGTACATCACAGAAAACTGTTGCCATTCATTTGAGAGTTTCGAGAAGGTGTGCCCTGCTTATAACTTTCAATGATATGGCAAAAACACACCACAGGTATGTCATTATCCTGGGACAACAACAACATCCCTGTTAAATGGAGACTGCTTACTTTAAAAAGGAAACTTCACTTACATCCAACCACAGCAATATCATTTGATAAAGTAACATAAACAGAGTTGCTGGTAAGCACCCCCTGAAGAGTTTCCATCACTGACAATATAAATGCCTCTCTTTTCTTGATAACAATCACAGAACTTTCTTATTCAGGTTTCCTGTTGCAACATGACCTATCTATTTCCAGCATTCTGAAGGAACTCAGGATTCATTCTTAAGGAATGGTATGAAAGGGACTGCAACAAAAACAGTCAATATGAGTTTCTCTGTAGTCATTCAGATCCTATGATTTTGTGTATTAGATCTTAAGAGAAGTAGCTGGTACAGTCTCAGGCTAGAAGCATTTGCCCTTATCTTTAAAAAGAAGAGCCACAGAAAATATTTATGAAGATCCTACTTGACCTTACAAAGATTCCTATTTTGCACTGTACACATAAGCTCCAGTTACTTTTAAACCATTCAAAGAAGGCCATTGTACCTCTGTACTACAATTCCTGATATATACAATTGTATCTCCATCAGTAAATGTCTGCCACCTATAGCAAGTTCCAAATACCCAATAAGCACTTAGATCAAATTCAGAGTCAGAAATAATGACAACTTAAAAGTTACAAGAGGAAATACTCAACATCCTATCTCGCTGAAGATGCACAATCCAAGTTGTATTAGATTCAACACAATAAAAATCCAAGGAATGCACAATCTCAAAAAAAAAAAAAAAATCTATGCATTAGGTTTACTTTTAAAGTAACACAGAAATACTCAGTACCAAGAAAACTCTTATGTTAGCTAGAAAATTTCATCAGCACTTCTGCAATGGGAGTTAACCCCTTTGATCTCAGCTAGAACCAAACCTTAGGGCTGAGATGGCTATGCTTAAGAGAGGACACAGGAAAAAGATTGAGGTGAAAAAAAAACCATGTTCTCCACCAACCCTTGGGTAACTTGATGACTTGAAAACCTTTTAGCACATTCCTGGAGCCCAGACACAAAGTACTTGATAAGATTTTCAGCACCAGAGCTCATGAATAACATGGTCCACATATAGACTGCTGATTTATCAACTCATGAATCACTTTATGAAACTCTCAGCCCTGACATTAACTGACAAAGGCTTGGCTCCTTCCAAAGCTACTTCACTCTTCAGACCAGTTATCAGACACAAGCACAATACAGTAAGAATTTTATATTTTAACAACGCCACATGCTACTTCAGTGCCCAAAATGTTCTGAAAATTTACATGTACACTGCATTTTCCAACCTGATCCAGATTATGGAAACTCTAGGCATAAATGGGGAGATGAAGAGTAAAGTAGATATTTAAATGCCACAAGGCAGAAAAGGAAGAACAGCACACTATTTGTACTGGGTTTGGACTCTTTTAATTTATTTTTTCTTTCAGTGCTTGGGCACAAATTTCTTCAAATTACCTACAACAGGTTGTTGGACTATATGTACAATACCAACTTGTAAGGAAGTCCTTCTTTGCAATGTTAATGTCTCAGTGAATTTAAGAACAGTTAAATAGCTGCTGCAGTGACAATTCTTCACTCTAATCACAAGATGTGATTATAAGATGTGAAACATGGTCATTCTTAAGTAATTTACAAGTTATGCTTTTCTACACTTTGATTCTATTTTTTTTTCAATAAAAATTACTTTCAATTTGGTATAGGTTCACAAACATATTTTTGTTTAAATATTTTTGATAACAAAAATATTTTTGATAACAAAACTGTCTGACTCACAGAGAAATGAGAAATATATGGGTAGACCATAAAACTCCAGAAAAAATTTAGGAACTTAGGAGAAAAACATTTATTTCACATGGTTTTAAAAGTAAAAGTAACCATAAATTCTCTTCTCACTCACATGCTCTCAATAAAAACAAGCAGGCAATGTACTAACTGAAGATCACCATTTACTTAATGTATGTGAAATGTCTAAGTTCATTGACAGTAAGAACAAAGATATCTCTAGACACAACACTGAAAGTCATGGTGTGATTCAGGAGCTATGCCTATGGCATTTTGGTTTATGGATGCAACTTAAGAAAGGGTGAAGTTTCCTGGCTCCAGATTGTCATTTCCAAAGTTGAAGGTTCCTTCACTTTCAAAGTGGTTTCATGGATGCAAATCAGATTCCCAAGACTGTGGTCCACCTCAGTGACAAAGTGACACATGATATGGCCCTGCCAGTCAATAAGGGGGCCAGCACGAGCAACAAGAAGACCCACAAAGGTGCTTCATTCCACTACCTGGCTATTAGGACACTTACTTAAACAGATGACAATTAATGTTTAATTAATGTTTGATTTAATTTTTACTTGTATGGAATGGTGGATACAGACGCTGCAAACTATCCTACGAAGCAAAGAGCTGAATGGAATTGCTTTTTCTCCCCGATGCTTGCCCTTACCAAACTGTAGACACATGAACCTTCTTGCTTCCTACCTCTTCAGTTTCATGTCTCTTGCATTCCTGCATGCAAAGTATCAGGACACCTGTTTTGGAGGTGGCAAATGTGGACCAGTGCCAGAAAGAATCAGATTATTTTCATCTAAATAGTCAGGAAGTCATTGGATCTGGTACCTCATATAGCTCTATCCATGTGTAGGGCTTTAAGCTATAATTACAGATTTGTCCATGACAAGAATATCAGGTGTTTTGGAACCCTGTCAAAAATGTTGGCTGTTCTGTGCTACCTTGCTGTGAACCTACAGTAATTATTATGAAACTACTGTAATGTTTCCTTTGCAATTCCTGCAGGTTTTCCTCTCATCTTGTCCTCTATCAAACATCATCCATCCATGGAAAAGAGAGTATTATATCCCAGGGCAGTGGGGAAGGTGCGGGTGTTGTGGAGGTGGCAGTAGGCTCTTTTTACACCATGCCTCTGACTCCCCTACAAAAGGCTGTATCCAAATCTAGACCAATTCACCAACCACCAATCACACACTTCTCCAAAGAATGCAATTATTCCAAATTCTAATATGTGTAACTGGTATGAATTTGGTTTGGGTTGGTAGGAACATGTAAGTAGGTGTAGATTGCTTTTAAGAGGTAGAAAAAGGAGACAAAACTTTTAAAAAATTGATTAAAAAAATAGAGAAGGAGTTACAAAAGCTGTATTTTTGTTCCATTTAAACACAAGCTGTTATGTAAGTGTCTGCTGCAGTAGGTCTGGTTTTAAAGAAAGTTAGAGGCACACGCTGGCTCTCTTGCAGCACATAAAATTATTTAGCATGCCTCAAGGAATTGAAAATTTTACAGACTGATTTTTTTCTAGTTAGCATCTCAAATCTGCCTGTAATAAGAGTATTAAAAGTTAGCAGGCAGAAATTTTTAAAGAACAAAATCATAAAATTATGTATGAAGAAATTAAACCACCTGGTATTGTAATGGCTTTTTAAAATAACAACAATACTTGGGAGGCCCTCCAAAAACAAAAAACAAAACCAAACCAAACCAAACAAAAAAAAAAAAAAACCACCACCCAAAAAAACCCTCCAAAATCTTTATAGTGTAAAATATTAGCAGGTTTGAATGTTTTTATCAAATTTTCATACACATAAGAAAAAAATATAGAGTACCATTATCAGAGAAATATCAAAGCAACCAGAGCCTAAGGAGTCTACAAATGGATACAGGAAAAAAGGCAAAACTGGAGATTCAAACCTGGAGATTCAAACTTACTACAGAATAGATCTTCTCAACAGTTACTTTTTACAGACAAATCCCCATACACCAAACAATTAAAGACAGCACTCTTACTAAAGCAAAGCACTTTTTTATGCTGATGTTAAACCAATATTCACACCTGGACTCTCATGCCTCACATCTCAGCCATGAGATGTGCTGCAAGGTGGGCAACAAAACCCACCTGCCATCTACAGGCACACACAATTTTCAGACCACCCACAATTTTGCTTCTTCAACCTCCATGACAGTACCAAGCAGATTAATCACAACATTGCTTTATCTATCAACAGAAAACTCAGAAATTAAGTCTTCCAAGTTAAAAAATGTCAAGGACTCCAGAGCTGTCTCGAATTTTAAAATCCCTAGGCAGCTTTTGCCTCTAATATTAATGGGTTCTCCTTGAACGCTATCTGGTTCTAGCAATTACATTTTACTATAATTATTTAGACAAAACTAAAGTAAACAGGCTGAGTCATCCTGGCACTAGGCTAACAGTGGGATATCTGGAAAATGTGGCTTTACTAAGAACATCTGCTAACGCCACAACACTTACTGAGGTGTGTAAAGTCCCAGTGATGGGTTTTTTTCTTCTGAGAAAGTTTAAATAATTGCAGATTGAAATTGCATGTTGGGTGGGAAATAGCCCATGAAACCATCTTTCATTCTGTGTACCACAGCATGTACTTCAGAGATTGGTCAGAGGAGTGTTTTGAAATTTACACATGGGTTTATTTATAGGCTGCTGTCCTCTCTGAAAACCCAAAGAGACTATTTTTATTCAATATGGAAAGTCAGATCAACAAAAAATGACAGACAAGCTTTACTAATATCAGGGCTTTTGCTTCACAGGAAGGTGCAGAGCACTAAATGCTGTTACTGTCTTAATAGCCTATACAAACTGGGGTTTTCCTGAACAGTGACAGGTCTTGTACATGATACACTTTGCAACTGACTCAACTTCTGCATTCTTCTCTGGGACAGTTATTTGCATTTCTCCAAAGATTCTGATTAGAAAGGGGGCTTTTCTCCCATGATGTGCTTCATTTTTTGCTGAATATAGAGGCCAAAAACTTGATATAGTAGATCTGTCATTACTACATTGTATCATGACCTCAGTTTGTGATGGTTTGTTGTGTTTTTGTGGTTTTTTTTTAATCTTCACATCTGGCTAAAATCTTTACTCAGTATAACTTTTGCAAATGTGACTACATGACTATTTCCATTGCTAGGCTTTGGTACAGATATCTTTACTAAGCAATTCTTTTTAGGCTTTCCATTTTCTGCCAGTTGAACTTTGGACCCTTACCAATATATTTTGGACAGATGCAAATCTAAGACAGCTTTTGGCTTGCTTTTTGTTGAAATTCCAAACCTCCTCCAGCGATCAAGCCCCCAAATTCTTAAGTCTAAAGAACTTCACTGACTAATTCTTTTGAATTTTCAAATATCTCCCTCTTAATGTAATAAAACCTTTAATTATTGGACTGGTTTAGTTTTCTAGTCGACAGAAATTAAATCAATATATGATTACAACACCTAATGCTATTTTTTTTTTTTTATTAAGACAGCTTTTTTTATAATACCACTATTATTAACAGCACTCAATCTAAATAGATAAGCATTCCCAGTTAGCACTGGTAGCCCTTTGTCTGTAATATACATCTAAGAAGTCTAGTGCACCTCATAATATGCTAGAACTTCTCCTGCTGCTAAGAAATCTCACAGCTGTCTGCATGTAGTCTGAGCTATGATCCCAGAAGACTCCCACCAGAATCTCAGGAGAGAGGCCCTCCCCAAAGTGATTTTTAAAAAGTATCCTGTTTTATTTATGCAAGTTTGCCCTTATTATTAAATGCTTAAATGTTAATTTAAAAACACAATTTTTAAAGTCAATTTCAAGCATTTAATTGCTTGAGTCAAAGTTAGGCTCCCTGTTGTTTCCCAATTTATATTTTCCCATGGTTTCCCAATTTATATTTTTAAGCAGGAAAGAATATCGCCTATCTTGCAGCCCTGCAGTATACAGCAAATGCTGTGCAAAAATAAATCTATTCCATTTTCTGAAGTCACTTATTCTGCAGACATCAGTAAGTGCTTGCAAAACAGAAAGAGCATGCACAGTTTACGACAGAAATAGTTTATATAAAGCTTCATCAAACTTGTTCTCTTCCAGGAGTTTTTTCTTCCTGAACATGGTGTCCTCATCAGAAACTGCCTTACTCTAAGTTGTCTTCTTTTTTTTTCTGGACAATCTTAACAGTTCTAAGTAGCTGAGAAAAAAATCTCTTTTCTGTCCCAGAATAAGAGAAAAGACTTAGCAACTTAAATGTCTTTGTCTTTTAACTACTCTCCACTCCATTAGGAAAAATTAGCAATCTTCTGCACACTTTCCTTGGACCAGATCCTTCATTTGAAAGAACAAAATCTCATGTTAAGCCCCTTCTTGCTTTAATAAATGTTAAGTCCCTAGAAGATTTTCTTTCAAAAGGAGAAAAAAAAACAAAACCAGGAATACAATTCCTCAAGAACAAAATTTTAAAAAGCTCTGACTGAAGAATAAAAGAAGCCAAATCAGAGCTCCATGACCTACCACCTACGGGTGTTCAATTCCATGGCAACATGAGACTTCCTAAAGATTACTCAGCCTTATATTACTTTATGCATATTATTAGCATCCAGTTCTCCTGCAGAGAGCTGTGCTCTGAAAAAAAGTTTATTCAAAGGTGAGTGTTCACAGAAGCAACCTGAGCTGTGAGGTAAGACTTCTGAGGCTTTCAATGGGAAATTTCTGTAGGTTGCATTTTGAAATAACAGCACTGAACCAGTCTTGCAGGACACATTGTGAGCCACCAGCTTTGCAGTGCAGACCAACACAGCCATTATTCAGAAGTCTTCTACTGGCCTTTATACCTGATATATTTGTGTCTGTATACAACCATCTCAATGAATATGTATGACTATACAAATATGAGTATCTGTCACTGGGGTACTCCACTTTCTGACTTTATCACTTCGAAATATTTTCCAGAATGTGTTTGATTCTTTCTCAGCTGCTGTGATGAAGCTTATGTTTGATAAGACTTTAAAAGAAGGCTTTTAATGAGAATTAAGGATTAATACATTTTCCTCATATGCCTTCAGAATGTTTTTGTTTTCTACAAGCTAAATAATTCTGGATTTTGAATAATTATGCTTTTTCAAAATATATTGCCAGTGTAAAAGTATCTGGACAGCTCTGGCACTAAAAAAAGTATTCACATACTTACTCAAGACATGACAAAACTCCAGGTATAGGGCCTGTATCTATAATGAAAAGTAGAAAATTGCAGTGGTCAATTTAGCAAGTCAGTCCAATTTTACTGACGGTGAGTCTAATCTCCAGACAAAATCTCTCGTGTAACCATGCCACCCGAAAAACAGCCAGGTGTTCAGGGCACATCCTAATACGCAGTTGGCACAGTTTTCTCAGGCTCCCAGACTGAATGATGAAGCACTCATGCCACAAGAATTATTTATCTCAAAGCTGTGTCATACAAACTTGTAATGGGACTGTCGCTGCCCGAATCGGCCCCTTTTGCCTCGGCTAGCTGTGGCCGATGTCAGCGGCAGGAGTGGGGAACCAGGCTAGCACTGCGAGGCTCAACCTGGAACCTCCAGAGCTCCTCTGCGCTCTGGCGTTGAGGCTTACAGGGCGACACGGGTTGTGACGAAGGGAGAAAGAGTGCTCAAACTCCTCCGATTTCCCAGGAACAAGTTTATTCCAACAGGTGCGGGGCTGGGATCACAGGGGAGAGGTCTGAGCCGAGACCCTGGGCACCCCCATGCGCCAGGTTTTAAGGACCGTGGGCGGCTCGTATGGTGACCAATGGGACAACAGCAACGGAGGGGTTAAGGGTGGGGATTACAATATGCAGGACCAATGGTAGGGACCCGGGGGGGGGGAAAGCAACTGTACAATCAATAGGGCGTCGAGGAAGGGATGATAGGCAGGGAAAGAACTGGAACAAAAGGTGGGGGTTCACATAGATTGACAGGGCTTAGGGGCAGGATTAGGGTGATGGATGGGGAACAATCTGGAAAAATGGGAAGGGTTTACCATGATGGGCACCTGGGGACAAACCATTCTTTATGACCGGGGAGCAACTGGGGTAAACTACCTCTGAACTTAATAAAACCAAGCAATATGGGCGGCAACATGGGACTATGTTGCTCACCCAAAGGATCTCCAGCAACAGAACACCATTTCAGAAATTGACCAGATTCTAATAGTTTCCAGAATTATAAAGTATCTGCAAACTGTGACAAGTACAAATGTACTCACCAATAACAATGTACAGTCCATTTTTACCTGACTAATTAACAAAACAAGAAAAGCACAAAAACAAACATATGGAAAAGGTAATTTCTAAACGTCTCTGATATGAAACTTCTCTATGCTCTTCACCAGTCTACTCAACAAGCTTGGTGGAAGGGGTTACTATCTTCTGCTTCCATCATTGCTAGAACAGGAAAAGTAAAACAAAGAATCTGTCCTAAAAAGAACTGAAAGTAAGCTGCTATTTTGGAAGCTACCATCTTCTGAGGATCAGATTGAACACACAAGCTCAAAACTGCACCTGTGATCTCGAATGGAATATTATACAAACTGGAATAGTATCAAAGGCTGCAAAATCAATGGCAAAAGAATAGATCTGAGACAGTCAGAGTAAAAGCTTGAGTTCTGGGATTTGCCCTGTTGTGTGTATCAAATTTCTGTGTTTATTCCCCAGAACTGAAAATTTGTTTAGAAAAGTGGTCATAAACTTTGGAATCGCACTTTCTGCATCTGGATATACAACTGAGATGTTCACAGTTTGGGAAAATAGCTCAAAACGTTCTGTAAGAAAAATGTTCTCGTGGACAACTTGGTTAATCTAAATACTCGAGAAGGTACAAGAAAAAAATCAAAATGAAAGAGCAAAAATATCAAGTTATAGAAAACCAATAGATATTCAGTCCACTCTCTTATTTACTATTTAATAACACTAACAGTTATGATTAAATTCCCTTGCACATTAGATAACGGTATTGATATTTAATAACAATTTCTCTTTTCTATAAAATAAGCTGAAGTATTCCAATATAAATACAATCTATTACTATGTAAATATTATTGAGGAAATCCTTGATATTTTCAGGCATAAAGTTTTTAGCACTTTTATACCCAAAATCAGCTTTACTGCTGAAAAAGGTTGAAGGAATATGCACACCCAAAACTCATTATGCAAATGAAATGGGTATTTCTACCAGTTCTAGTTTATTGGATAGCATTTCATTCATGCTATTTTTAACAGACATCAGGGGAAGCAAATACTGCAGAAAACATATTGAAGAACATTTGGTTCAATGAGCAGAATGAATTAGCATTAAAAACTGCAGTTTACTGTTTGGCCAGTTTCAATGGCTGTTTTGCAAGCTGTGACCACAATTTTTCCTGGCTATACATACAGGAAACTTCTGCATTGTAACATGGATGAAAAGTGGTAACTATAATATAAATATAAATATACATGGATGCATGGTGAGGAGTTGGGGAAAGGGACATGCATTTCAGTGTAAATCTGGACTGAAAAGCACATATGTCATCTTCTTGAAAGCTCTAACATCCCTTATTCATGTCAATAAATCTGCCAGCTAGGGGGAGAAGCAAAGATTTTATGATTTAAGTGGCCAAGCTTTCTCTGCTAGAGATGTTTAGGCAGAAAGGTGAGAAGCAATGTCTTAAATAAATACACCTGAGAGACACCACAGAACACTGAAAGCAAATTTGCAGACAACAGATAAAGAAGTGGTATTTGTAATCAAGAACACACCAGAACAAAGGCATAAATTAAAAGAGAAATGCTGCATAGAATAAAACTGAACTTCTGTGAATGCATTTTTCATGTGAGCAGCTCATTTGACTCAGGCGTTACTACAGATTTTATTTAATGAACGCCACATGATATTATATTAACAGCCACCTGACAATCACGCCAACAGCCTGTTCCGAGTACTTAACTGAAGATCAGCATCCTCCTTTTAAGAGTTTAACACAACAGAAACAAGTGAGTCACTCACACGCTGCCACATGGCCAAGTAATTCCAGGCAGCCAGAGCTGAGCTGGGTGCACAGGCCTGGGGAGGGAGGCACAGCTGGACACAGGGGGTCTCAGTGAGGGGTGAGAGTTTTAGGGAAAGTTGCAGAATGTCCCACTACTGGATAAAAGAGAGACCCTCTTGTTAATGTACTTAGTGTGGGGAAGGGAATGAGGACAAGTACTGATGTGCCAAAACACATCAGTGATTGGGAGGGAGCTGAAGGTACTGTGCAACTGCCTACAGCACTAAGAGAGGGTGGAGATGAAAATGGAGGTCCTGGAGTGGGAAGATAAAGGGGGCATTGGATGCAAAGCCATTGGAAAAAACATCTTTCCTTCTTTCCTTTCTGAACCATTAGTCCAAGTGGTACATTCAGTCAGAGCCTGGCCTCTCCTGCCCTAGTTTGTTTCTTCCTCGTACACAGAATATCTGTTTCCAAGGCCCAGCAGTTGCTGACATTTGAAAATATCACACTGCAGTGGAACACTTTATATTTATGCCTCTGTTGAAAGCAAAGTTGTATCTCAAAGTCCCCAGAACCCACCATTACTTTCCAATTGCCAAAGCATGAGTTTTTGATGAGGGCAGAGTAAGTCAGCCAGCATGCTCTCCACTCCTAAGTCCAGCCAAAAGCTGCTTAACACATCAGTCTCTGTCCTATAAATCAGGGTAGATGAGGACTATAACCGATTTCCCCTTCCTGCCTCTTTTAGGAAGGGCAGATTAATGAAGGTTACAGAAACATGACAGCTATTACCAGGGATAAACACGATACCCCTGACCTTAACCGCAGTTACTGGATCAGATGCATGTGCATGCCTCTGTGCACACACGCACGTGTGTGCAGACACCACAGCACTCAGATTTTCCTGGCAAGCTGTCTGCTGCTGGCAAGATGAAGCAGTAACACTGCTGGCACAGAGATGCTGAGCCGAGCACTACCACAAGCCAGCAAAGTCAAAGTGAAATTAGGTTTCAAAGTTCCAATCTTAATTTTCCCCTAGAACAGAATCATTCTCCTCATTGTTTCCATAACAGTAATATGTGCTTTTGACAAGCAATCTGCAGTTGTTTTCACATCCAGACATTCTATATTGGTTACACTCTGCTTGGAGGCAGACACTGGCTTTGGCCAGCTGAGATTGCAGCTTTTGTACATGATGCGCCTCAGTATGTGATGAAGTCTTCCATATTCCCCTTGGGAAACTCTCAAGGTTCCAAAGCACTCAGAAAACATTAACAGAACATAAAAAATAATATCATTTTTAAAAAATTAAGTCCGATGATACTGCCAGCCTCAAAACTCTCTTATTTTACAGCGCTGAGAAATAAGTATCCGTATAAGCAAAGGAGATGTTCTGAATTAGGGCAAATCTCATGAGTTACTCGCATTGCAAAATCCTATGTAGGTGCCTAAATAATAGCTGATTTGCAAATATTTTTGTGAGACTGGCCCTTAAACCTTAATCTATGCCAACACAGAGCTAAGGGCTATTGAAAGGCATCATCTGACCTCTTCTTTGAAAACTCAACAACCATCAGTTAAAGAAAACCTGGGATTTCTGGGAGAGTTTCCAAAATTGCAAGCTAACAATGCCTGAAGCAGTCACTGCCATACTCTACACTGAGGAATTTTTCTTCTTACAAGCTGCTGTAATGTGTGCTTCATTAATGTAATTCTTTTGTGCTTACATATCCCATAAAAACTTTCTATGAAAATAGCAGCCCCGCTGATGCTTGACAAACAAGGAGTATTTACTTATTAATTTTATCGTCACTCACATGCATCCTTATGTCCCATCTACAGCCCTCATGATGAAACTGTGTGTGGCTATCGTATCTATTGATCATGTCAGATATGGAGATGATTCCTAGGAATTATGATGGGGATGGTGCCTATTGTTTCTGCATTTCATGCAATAAACAGTGTGTTTAGCATAAAAACCATCTGCACATCCAGGCAGGGAAGAAACTGAAATGTATAGTGAGGACTGCTTGTTTTATTTCTCTTTGATGGATCCCTAATTAAGTGACTTTTCTTAGCTGATTGCCAAGGGGATATGCAATGCCTCTTCCCAAAAAATATAAAGCAGAGAAGGGAGAGGATATAAAGAACACAAACCCTCATTCAAGGGCAGTTTTGAGCCTGAAGTCAAAGCAAAGCTGACCTAATTGATCAGCCTAAAGAAAAAAAAATTGATGAGCCCACAGATTTTTTCAAACCAAAAAGAATCATCTGTTTCCCATGGTCAAAGTAGATAAGAAATGTAGTAATGGATTTCATTTATAGCAAGGTAATCTGGGGAAGATAGCAGAAAAACAGTAAAAGGAGTTTACCACTGGCACAGAATGTCTTGGGAGGATACAGATTCTTCCTCATTACAGGCTTTAAAGGGGCTTATTAGACAAGTATACCAGAAATTAAATGTAGAATGTTAATCCCACACTTAGATGGGGTGATTGATTCACTGATTTCTAGACTGGTTTTTCTAAATTTCTGATTCTATGGCTTTTAGAATGTGCTATCCAAAGGCAAGAGCAAGCCATGGGAGCAGGAGAAACAAAGACAACTAGAAATAATGCAAACTGATGAGATTTTAGACTTTTCTTTTCTGATAGGGTGGAATTAATCTCATCCTAAAAGCTTTTTAAGCAACTTTAAAAAATATGAAGTGTAGACAGGAACAGCTACATCAGGCATATAGATGCCTTTAGATAAGCAAACCAGACATTTCTGGAGCATAATTCATAGGAGCTGTTCAAAACATCCACTTTCAACTGAGCCAACCAAACATCTACCAGCTGCTTTGTCAATAAATCTGAGTTTTACTTCCTGGGAAAGATACCTACCAGGAACGGTTCAGTCCCAGGGAGCTACCTACATGCAGGACCTAGAGTTAGCTACAATGAGTCCCAGGACAGGTGACTGGCTTCCCAACCCCCAGCTTTGCCTCTTGCTCACCTCTACTATCAGGAGTTCTGAACCCAGACCACAAATCAATGGCATTCTTCTTCCTCCCTGAGAAGTAATTCCCAAGAGCCCAGAACCCTGATTTTTTACATATTTCTTCTCTCTATTCTTTCCCACCTTCAAATTTTGCTTTTCTTTATTTCTCCTGCTGCAACACCTTAACTGCTATTCTCATCATCTGGCTGAACCTGGAGGATACTGGAGGGATATAGTAACAAACCAGCAGTGTTGCTTCAAGATGCTCTTCAGGGAAGCAGAGACAGGCTTTACAAGCCCTGCACACTTGGACAGCACTTCCTAATAATTGTAATGTTCTGTAATTATGAGGAATGCACAGACACACACTGTGATCACACAAACTTCATTTGCCAAGCAAAACAAGTTAAAAGCTCCTTTTTTAAAACTTATTTTCTCTCCAACTCTTGCTCATGCTCAGAGAAGGCTGACTAGATGCATATCAGTTGGTACATCAGCTATTATTGGCAAGCAACTTAAACAAGTTCTCTGATACCAAATCTCCTGAAAAAGAGAGAGCAAAGTGGACGTGCACTTCTCAAAGGAATTAGAGACATAGTCTGAAATCTGATTTTTTCCCCTTTATTCACTCCTGCAGTAAAAAACAGTCAATGTTCACCTGATAGAAAAGCAAACACTACAACAAATAGCTAAAGTTGAGTTTTCAGCATAGATTTTAAGGATTTCTCTTTTAAGATCAGTAAGAAATGGTTTTAAGCACCAAAGCTTCAGAGAAAGATATTGCTTACTCAAAGAGATGTTGATATGTCAGACAAACAAAGACTAAGCAGTCAGGTTATGTCTGTACTTTGGCACTAAGTAAAAAAGCAGCTACATACTTCCAAAAGGGACTTAGATAAATCTTCTGTCAGCATTTCTTGCATCTTTGCTGGAAAAACTGCTGCAAGGTTCACTGTGAGGAGACACTGGGCTGCCACCAATGTAATCTTTCAGATGAGAGAAACAAATTAATCCAAGCTACACAGTCAGCTATCCAGGCCTCCTCTCCTTAAAGGCAAGGACCACCATTCTGAGCACAGATCCATCTGGGAAACTCCTTTGCTGATCAAATGTCCCCCTCACCAATTCCCATCCTAAACACGGCTAAATCTACTTTTTCACCATTAATACATTTTGCCTTAGAGTCAACTACAGCAATTTTGTTATTGCAAAGAGCAGATGTGGTGTTCTATTTTGATTTTTATTTCCACATTATAAGGAAACGCTCTAGAGGAACGCAGAAGGTGTTCTTGCTTCTGTCTGTGCCTGACACAAAAGGTCATTCCTGTGCCTAGAAGACACCTCTTTTTTCAGAGTCATCCTTCAACTCACAGAGCCAGGTCTGCACAAGTTGCTGCCTTCTGCTCTTACACAAGCTAATGAAGCATTTGTCTGGATCTGGGTAAGCCAAGAAGCCCTCCAGCTTCACAGGTTAGTCAGAAAAATATAATTTCACCATCTTGAACAGCGAGAGTGTAATTACATCAAAAACCATGATGAAGTGGTGAAGTTACACAGATACACACATAATGACTGTGAAGTGGTTGCTGCTCTAACAAAGTCTTCTCTGCCTGACTCTTCAGTCAAGACCTTTTTTCAGACCTTTGATAGTTTGAAAAAGCATGAGAGATTTTGATTCCAATGGACTACAAAGATACCATAAGAAAGAGTGTAGGAGCAATAAAACTTTTGCTGTGTCTTGTTCTACACAGTAATAAATTCATTGTTGTTAGCAGTTTTGTTTGTTTGTTTAAATGCACAAACTCTATAGTTAGGTTTTTCTTCTTTTTCCTTGCAGAAAGTCAGGAATATTCTTTATAACAATAAAGGTATCCAAAAACAAAACGTGTATTTTCATTAGAGGATTACATACATTGATTTCATTATTGTACTTATCCGTCTCTGAAAAACAGAGAACTCCCTGAATTTTCTCAGATGACTTTGTCTGCATTTCCTGATTACATTTATCTTCTATATAGAATTGTACCTATCTTTCTTTATCACATTACCTGTGAATCATTAACTAAATCTCAATAGTAGGTACTGGGAGCCTGAGAAATTGTGATAAAGAAACAGAATAAATTTAAAGCCACAACACAAAAGACTTTACAAAAAAAGGAATTCCACCAAACACGACTTTTCATACGACATGTGAAATTCAGGCTGAAATCAAGTTTTAAGCTGCAATAGGCAGAGAGCTCTATTGCTGCTTTCAATTCTCTTATTTTGAATTAAAATATTTCTTCTATTTCTGAAATCAATCCAGGTGATACTGCTTTGATTTAGTTAGCATGATATGGAAATCTGCCCTTTACTCTTATTCTAAACATTTAAAAAATACATCTTACCGCTTTCATCCAGCAAGAAATCATCCTGGTAACGGAACTTTTCTGGTCCACATGCAATAAAAATGTCATCATCGCCAAAAAAATCCTGAAGGCACATCACCTGCAAGCAAAAAGGAAAGGAAGGCATTGTATGAAATACCTCATCATCAGAATTGTAATAATAAATCTCTCTTTGTCTCCATCTGCATGAAAATTCTTCACTTTTAATGGAATCAACAGGGCTTCATCTCCAGATAAATTTCAAAGCTGTGCTCTGACCATCTGTTGTAAGTCAGAAACACTTCTATGGACACTGCAGGGAAAGATAAGTCAAAAAACCATAACTGTCAGATTTATTACATGATGCATCAATGGTATGAGGTAAACACCTTCTGCTTGTGCACAAGGTACCATTCAGTAGTTAGCAGGTAATTAATTTGCTCTTCAGTCACACCTCCATCATTTGGCTGCAATGAAACAAGGTTACATCTTTGTATACAGAATGAAATGCAGTTATTTAAACAAAATCTGTCTGACAGGGAACCAAACTCACATGGGTGAACTAAGCCTCCTTCACAAAGTCTTCCTCCATGTCAGAGTCAATGTGAAGTTCTCTTTAAAGGCACCAAGATGAACAGTCAAGTCAGATGAGCTGGGAATAATAACTCTGGTACTGAGTAAACAGATAATCTCTTTCTACTCCCATATCTGAACAGTCAGGATTACATTGGTGTGCTTTTATGTCCCTACAGGAGATTTCAGAGACATTGTTGCAGCTTTTCAGTATCTAAAGGGGGCTTGGAAGAAAGTTGGGGACAGACATTTTAGTAGAGCTTGTTGCAATAGGACAAGGGGTAATGGTTTTAAATCAAAAGAGGGCAGATATAAGGAAGAAGTTTTTTACAATAAGGATAGTGAAACACTGGAACACGTTGCCCAGAGAGGTGGTAGATGCTCCATCCTCGGAAACATTCGAAGTCAAGTCGGATGCAACTCTGAGCAATCTGATTTATTTGGAGATGTCCCTGCTCATGGCAGGGATGTTGGAACTAGGTGAGTTTTAAGTCCCTTCCAACCTAAATCATTCTTTTCTATGATTTCCTTACAACAGCTTTTAGATATTTTACAAGGCACTGCTTAACAATTCAATTTTTCCAATCATATGGAATCATATTAAACAAAGAATCCGTGACTTTTACCAAAAATTGACTTTGGACTTACTGATACAGCTTTGAAAAATCTTATAAACAAATTAGATGTCTATCTATCTATCTTTAAAAAAACAAAGACACTTAATAAAGTCTGTTCTCATTTCACATTTACAAGAAGATTTTAAAGGAGTAGGCTTGCTTGAATATTTTTATATCAAGTTTTGTAATTAAACAGTGCACTGATATTCGAACAGGCTAATTTCACAAATAGAGCTTTAAGTCTAGAGTCAGCAAAGCAACATATAAACAGCCTCTACAAATTAACGAAACAGTTGAGAACAGTCCAGCTCATCTAAACAAGCCTCCTCAGAAAAAGCATTTAAAGTCTACAAAAACACAAGTGAAAGAATTACCTAATGAGATTTTGCCAGATTTTGGCATTAAAAGTACCCCCATCAATCTGAAGTAACTGATGTCTAGGGGTTATAAAATTCGTATCATCGTTCCCAGAAACATGCCTGAAGGCTTTGACATCCACGACAGCTATGAGCCTCTATAGCAGAAATATCTTAAGGAAGAAAAACAGCAGTACATGTTGTAACTTGCTTGTAGACTATGATTTATAATTAAAACAACTTTAAAAGTAGAACATTAGCAAATTAAAAAAACAAACAAACCAGGAAACTGAAAGAACAACAACTAGAAAAAAATTAATACCAAAAAAAGGACAAAGGGTCTTCCTAAATTATCCTTTCCTTAAGCAATGCATGTACTTTTAAATTCAGATCCACCACAACCCGATTTCTATGACCATTGTCATCTTAACACTACACACTACCTGAACATCAACATCAAAAGTGTAAATATTTGATAGAGCTTTTTAACCATATTCCTACTCAGTTTATGTTCTATTAGTGTATCAGCCTCAGCAACCTTTAAATAAACTCATTTACTTCCCATCTTTCTTTTTTGTCCACAAGACATATCCTGCCTATCTTCCCACCCCATACTCCCACCAAACTTCAAACATCTCTTCCTTTCAGTCAAGTTCCTCTGAAATTGCCACCTCTCCCACTGCATGTACAAAACTACTAATTTGCGGAATAACATTAAAAATCCTGTGATTTCCTTTTTGCTTCCCAAGTTTGACACACTTCTGGGGAGTGGTAACTTTTACATTTGTCTTTATACCAAGCAGAGTATTAGAATCAAACCAGTAATAAGCAACTCTAGGTACAAAGTTGAGCTATTTCGACAACAAACATGAATACAAATTAAATTCATGTTTGAGACCAAAAAAATTATGGATTTAATAAAACTCAAAAATGCTTGTCTCTGCCCAGTTAAGAGGGTTTCTTTCAAGCCTAAACAAGACATCAAAATTCAGATAGCAACACCTACCCAGGCCCAACTACGCCAATTTTTAAAGCATCTCACATTCAATCAGTGCAATTTAAATGCAAATAAGAAAGAGAATAGGATTAACACAAAAAAAATAATTTGTGCTTAGATATCTTTGGATTTTTTTAAACTTTACACTTATAATTTAAAGTGTTCTTATGCTTGCTCCTTTTCTCCTTGCCCTCAGTTTCGTACTCTGTATATAAAATTACTGCTTTTCTTGCCTCCTGAAATTTTAATAATTTTGGAATTATAATTCCAGCTCTTAGAAAGGTTATAGCGAGATCACACTTTCCTTTCAAATCCTTCTTCTTCCAGAGTAACTTCTCTTAAGGTTTCCAGTACCCTTTTATATTACTCTTGGAAGCCCTGAGATGTCCTTCACTGTCTGCATTTTCCATCCTTTCTGTCTCAGCATCCCTGGCTCTCTCTGCAAGTTCACACTCCTCAGCAGTTAAATTAAAAGGCATCTGACAAATACACAGCACCCCCTTCCAGGCTTTTCTGGAGAGAAATCTGCAAACACTTTCTATTCACACCCAGTCATCAGCTAAGCAACAGGACCTGCTTTTTTATTACCCATTTTCACTTTTGGAGAACATGGCTCCTAAAAAGTTACAGTTTAGGAGATCAAGAATTTTTATCACCTAAGCTGGACCATACAAGTGCTTTAGAGATCAGTGTGCTCTGTTGCATGTGATCAGCTTTAAAATTAGTCAGTTTTTAAATCAGCAAATTACAAAAGCCTCCCTTGGAATTTTCTGTTGTTTCATGGCACAGAATCCATCTTCTTTTTCACAAATAAGGTTTTATTTCCCACAGGGGGAAAAACAATGCCAATGGAGGAGCAGTCAAATGAACACCTTAAATAAAAAGAAAACAAAAAGTATTGTCTGCCACGCACATGGTACTAAATACTCTGTGACTCTTTTTAACAAAAATCTTTCTGGTAAAGAGATGTTATGGTGTCACTTTTATACTTTGTTAGGCAATGAATAAATAACATCAGCATTAGTAGAAGCATGGCGTTCTTGCATTGGTGGTGAGAAAGACAACAAGCAGCAGAAAAGAAAATCACTCACTAGTACAGGCTTTGGTTATAGGCAAGGCACATCAGTAAAACTGGCTGACCTGGCCATAACCACAAAAAACGGAGGAGCCAGAAGAATTTGTTATGCCTAAAGTCCCCTGGGCAAGTTGTACACAGTGAAGCCTGGATTCCACACAAGTCATCATTACTCTAGTAAACAACTCAAGACACCCACATGCCCTTCCAGTGGGAAACACAGGTGTCTACCTAGAAAGACCCCCAAATTACCCAAATGACCCTCTAGTCAAGCACCACAGCAGCTGTCCAGAACAGACCAGGGGGGACCTGGATGGGCCAGGCACCCACTGCTGCCAGGGAAGCACAAAGCAGATCAGAGAAGCTGTCCCAGAAGGAGATCAGGGAGCAAGAACAGCAAACTTGTCTTCCAGCCCAACCTCAGGACTGGCAGTGCACCATATACACTATATACTATTTGAAAAATTATCTTCGCTTTTCCTTCTCTGTTTAAACAGGCAAGCATTTGGAACCAATGAGAAATCTAACTACTAAGGGGACTTTTCTTTTGATTGGCCTGAAACATTTAAGTTCACCTCTTTGGAGCTGGTGCCCTTGTTATGGAGATCCTCCCTCTCATGTAAGACATCATAAAAAGATATCAGAAACTGTGCTTCACATTGTGGAGTGCAGATGGCCCAAGAAGTGCAGCTTTCAGAGCCAATACCTGGTTATAGTCTCTCACCACAAATAAGAAAGGGCAGTCAGAAATGGTTTGGAGAAGGTGCAGAGGGAGGGAGGGAAAGGAGAACATAGAGGAAAAAGAGGGAAAGGCAAGAGTAAGAGAGGGAGAGGAAGGAAAGGGAGGGAATCAAGGAGAGAGAGAGAGAGAGAGAGGGAGTGATTGGATCAGTCCTTTCACTAAAGGCATGAAATGAATGTTAGACATGCAGTCCTCTTTTATAACTGCTGTATTCTGGCTGTATTCAGGGACCTTCTAAACTCACATTTTAAAACACATCCACAAAAAGAACCCAGAATTAAATTCTTTGTCAGTCACATCTAATTGAATACTTTTCTATTCTTTTAAAGTTGACCATGCATCAAGTTAATACTGAAACACTGATATTTTTAATTAAAATATTTTAATATTTTTAAAAAATAAAAAAATATTCAGAAAACAAAATTTTCCACTGCATTCAGGAAAAGTTCATAGCACCAGCACATTACACCACCACCATTACTATCTCACTTCTTTATTACAATTTTCATAGTGCTGAGTTCTTGGACAGAAAAGAAGGAGAGGGTGTTCTGTGTGTTTGTCTTCTTTTAGTAACAACTTAATTTGACTTAAAACTGAAAGCTGTTTTGGATGAGCAATGAGAGAACCTCAAGCTGGCATATCCTCAGGCATCCCTCAGCTGTTGGAGAGCTGGAAAGAAAAGTGAGGACAAAGAAATGAGGTGGTTAAACTGAAAAAGATGCAGAAGGCTCTAAGGAAAACTCAAGTGGTAAGTGGGTATAGGGGTTTCATGAAAAGCAAAAGAGAAGTTAAGCACAGCAAAAGGAAAATAAGAGGCACTAAAGAAGAAGGAGACATGACCTGCCAGCCAGGAGCACACACAGAGGGTGGTAGAGAGCTCATTGAGACTGGTGGGGAAGGAACAGTCTAAAGGAGGGGGCAGACAGAGTCAGTGGCCATTGCCTTCCAGACTTCACCCCACGATCAGCCAGATGGGAAGTTTAAAATCTGTTTTAAAGTAGCCTTTTTGAACCTTAAACAATCTCATGTTGAGTTTGATTACCATTTCCCTGATGGCAAAAAAGACACTAAAAAATGTTTCATCCTTGGAAAAACCTCAGTGTTTAAATGACTCATGATTTTAGGACTCTGACTCATTAATTTTGTGTCAAGTTTTATGAGTTTTATTACAGAGCTTGTTTTCATTTTCCTGCCACTTTTGGCTCACTCAGACTCAATGTTTAATTCTTAGGCAGGTCTCTTCAGTTATTCATGTCAAAGGAGCTGACTATACCTCTCTACTACTATTTTTCTTTTTTCATTTTGCCTCTGGCTGATTTTTCAAATTAAAAAAAAAATTAAAATCCCCCTCTTAAGATTCAATTTGATCTTTACTGGTATTTTCCCTTCATTTTTCTCCTCAGCCAAACTACATTTTCCACTAACCCCTACCTTTGCAGTACTTATTTTTATCCCTTTCCCCACTCTTTATCTATTGCTTCACGGAAGAATATCACGGATACTGAATTTATCTCACTGCCATCTACCCTGGCAGTCAGTAACAAGTCTCATGACAGCTATGAATATTCCTGAGAGCTTATAAATAATAGAATCACAAAATGGTTTGAGTTCCAAAGGACCTTGAAGTTCCTCTAGCCCAGCCTCTGAGCTGGGACATCTTCCACTAGACCAGGTTGCTTAGAGCCCTGCCACTGGTCTTTAACATCTCCAGGGGTGGGGTATCCACAACTTCTCTGGGCAACCTATGCCAGTGCCTCAACACCCTCACAGTAAAGAAATTTATCCTAATTTCTAATCTAAACCTCTTTAGCTAGAATCTAATCTAAATCTCTTTTAGTTTAAAAAATATTTTAAACCATTTAAAGCCCTTTGTCCTATTGCAATAGACCCTGCTACAAAGTTTGTCCCCAGACTTCTTGCAGGCCCCCTTTATGCTCTCAAAGGCTGCGAAAAGGTTTCCCCAGGGATTTCCCTTCTCCATGCTCAACAGCCCCCACTCTCTGGGCCTTTCTTCGTACGATAAGTGCTCCAGCCCTCTGATCATTTTTGTGCCACTCCCCTGCAGTCTCAGGAGAGAGGAGTAGAGGGGGGAAAATAACTTCCTAATCCTAGCAGAAATGCTGTAGTATCAGAAGAGATCTCCTGTATTACTCCATTTATCTCCCAGATTCCCATATTAGCTTTCCCAATGCTCAGTTCAGGTTTGTACCATACTGCTTATTGTGTAGAGCTTCCCTTAGAAGACAGATCTGTAAAACAATCAACTGTTACTCGCACAGAAGGATTCCATGGCTTCAGGAAAATCAGAAATTAATCATTCCATACTGTTTTTTAGCTAATTTCTGTGAAATGAGAAATCCAAACATATTGATAAGGCCTTTAGGGAAGGGGAAGGAAAAGTACTTGTTCTTTCTAAATGCATTTGATAGCAAGTCTTTTTTTTTTTTTTCTTCCCTTTCCTCAAGGAACCTCAGGCCTTCCCTTCTTTCTGAAGGAAAGGAATTATACCTCAGCTGGAATTCACAGACCATCACATTTGAATATTTCCTTCAAGGTTAAGGCAAGTCTGTTTCCCTTCCTTTTGGCTCAGGCTCTAAGGCTTTTATTCACACCCTTTCACATTTATCTGTCGTTACACACATGCCATTTCTTGAGATTCGGTCACCTACAAAAAATATAATTTATCATCAGTGTATTTGTACTTCCTCTCTCAGCTTCTGATCCAAGTTCTCTCCTCAGGTGGTGGCTTAACTGAAGCCATTGGGAAGTATCTGCTACACATTTCCAAACTTAAACAGCACCAAATTCATTCTTTGCTGTTGGAGTAAAATCTCCATGGTGACAACCGCATTGTCAAGCTGTGAGCGCTTTTCAGTGAAGAACATTTTATCATGAGATTCTCATTACAAGAGTGCCCTCTGTAAATGGAGAGGAGATGGTACCGTGGAGGTTTCTGTAAATGAAGAGATGTTACCGCAGGGGTTTGAGCTGCCTGGAACTGTTCTTTGCCAATTGGACTGTGTGGCCGCATTGCAGATTAAAGCCTCTAATCGTGTGTGTGTCCCCCCAAATCAGATGAACAGAACACACCATCACAGTTAAAAGCATCTGAATTCTCATCCTCAAAAGCAGCAGAAATAGCTTGTTCTCCTGCTGCCTGACAGGAGCAGAGGGAAAGCAAGTCAGCATCCTCGTGCCCTGTGGAGTCCTGCTTCACCTGCCTCACGCACATTCTCCCCTCAGCTGCATGCTGGTTGCTGCTGGCTCCGGACTCACTGCTCTTCATTTTGCTTTCTCTGCCACCAATACAGAGGTTTCTCTCCCTTTTTGACTGCTGAAGATGTGGTATCAGTCTGCTTCTACAATGTGTGCATTCATCAACATCCATACTGTGATGTATGCAGCTCTGCCTGTATGATCTTTATCAGACTTGGCATAAAAAAAAACAAAACAAACTGATGGAAAAATCACCTACTTTCTTCAGTTAAAATATGTACTCAGTAAAACATGTCTTTCTTGGTCATTAAATTATTTCATAAGGACAAGGAAATCTTTCCACACTATGCTTTATACGCTTATCCTAATATACTGTTTTACTTTTCTGGGTTGCACTAAATGATGGCACACCTAAAAAAAACAGTCAACTTAAATTAGGATTTTCAAATGTCCCATCACATTCCTGTAGTAGAAAGTTTGCAGCTCTAATGCACAATAGCTACTATATTTTGGCTCAAAACATTATGTGAAACCTAAATAATTTCTCTGTTAGACTCAAACTAATTTAGTAAAAAATCGTCTTTGTTAGAGGAATTGAGTAAAGCAATAGACATCTCATAGGCTTATGGCAAGCATAAGAAGCACCAAGAAGCACTAGTATTCAGATTCATGAAAGGCTTCTCTACAGGAACCACCAGCATGGCCACTTGAGACTCCTCCTGTTAAAAACTGCTTCATGGCAGACAGGACAAGACCCAGGAGAACGTGATTCTTGCACTGAATCCTGCTAGTCACCATAAAATCCCACAGCAATTGCACAACAGATCAGCATGCTTGTGATGGACAATTCAAACACCAAATTTTCAGAACAAAGTTTGTACAGGAACAGAGAAGAAAAAAAAATCTCACACATTTAAAATAAATTCATGTTAAACAGAGGATGTTTTTTCAGGACAATCAAACATTGATAGGACAGCTGATTTAATAGCAGCAGATGTAATTAATAGGCCAATGGAAAACTAGTTGTCTTGATAGCAGAATTAAATTAGATCTGGATTATTTTTTTTCTTCTGCCACATTCATGTATTTTCCTTTACCAGTTGCAATACAACAGTACCGTTTAGTGGTCAGACATGCCAAGTGCAGACTCCAGCAGCCCACCTGGCTTTTTGTCCAAACAGGTGGCAACTATTTGCAAACACTGCATTCACATAACCCTAAGAAACAGGAAATTAATATTACTCTAATTTCTGATCACTAAGCAAAAAAAAACCTCCTTGGCTTCAGGTGCTTGAATAAGACCTCGTTAGAGGTATTAAAATAGTTTTGGAGACTGAATTCAGCATGTGTATGTACAAAGGAAACAACTTACCCAGCTTCAAAAGCTGGGTTTTGCTGAAAAAGCTACCATGCCCTTGTGAGGTTTGTTTTGATTTTTTGTATGACTGAATTCTAATCTTAAACATTCAGAAGCAGAAAAACTAAGCACAGAATATGTTGCCCATGATTTAAGGAGCAAGGAATCCTAGCATGGCTAACATCCTCTTTGTCAAGATGGTGTTTACTTTTACTTCTTCATCATTCAAATAATTGTACTCCTGCAACTGGACTAGCACAAAAGCTGCTGGTTTCAGAGCAGTCTCTTTAACTATCTTAATCACTGGCCAGTGTGCTCTTCAAAAAGCAGTGACACTTGCAAGATCATTGGCTGAAGGATGCCTTTGTGTGAATTTCTTTCTTATAAAAGAAAACCCCACAATTTGAAGACCATGTAGTAGAAAACCCAAACTGCTCTTCAATCACCAGCCATGTTACAGGTGAAAATATTTTTACCTCAGTTGGAATAACACTACTTTCTAGAATACCACTGCAGATATATTAAAAAATTAAAAACCACAGCTTTGTTCTGTTTGCTGTGAACAGCAGAGCACTGGACTGCTTTCTCATGTCTGTGTTCAAAGTTTTTCAAATATGCAAGAACAACCAATTATGAATTTTCATTGTTCACATTTCACGACAAATTTTCACTGATGATCCTTCTAATTGCTTAGAGCAACTAAACGAGGAGGCAGAGACCAGCTAGGTGAAATAAATTAATTCAAAAGAAAAATGCAGTCGAGTGCCAATTTCTCAAAATTATAATTACAGGTTTGGAGATAAGAAGAAAATATCTTTCTAAAGTACTGACAAAAATATTTTTCATGGCAAGCTTCTAGTGCTAGGTGAAATGAATAATTTTGTTTAGTCATGTTGACAGTAAATGCATTATATTGGCCCATTACCCGAGACAGGAATTAGGGGATCTGCTACTTCTGAAGTAGTTTTATTGCATTTTATCCATAAACCTCAAAAATAAGGTGCACACAATCAATGTTTCTCAAAAACAGCTTTTTCAAAATACCTGCACATCAGTAAAGCCTTCTGATTGCAACTTCTCCCTGAAATCAGTACCATTTTCCAACAAAAGGCACTCTCACCATTGTGCCTGAAAGTGTGCAACACTGTTATTCCCATTTTCAAGTGAAAGATCTATCAAACTCATGCTATAAGGCAAGTATGAATCCTTGAATTAACTGTTAGAACAGAAACATTTGATTAATTTTTAACCTCCATCCACTATGTATTTTTCTAGGGGTCTGCTTATTTTTGTGAAGTTCTACTCAGCAGGAGATTGTAAACTGGGTCCTGCTCTGCTTGGCAGCCAGATGCTGCTCTCTACCTTCCCGCCTGGGAATTGTGGGAGCAAGCTACAGTCATTTTTTGAGACACTGGGAGATCACACAGCCTTCCCTTGGAGACTGCAGAAAACACAGCCTCTCTGGGAATTGGTCCAAATAAAATTTACTGACTGTCTGGATCCAAATCCAGATGGAAAGCTTTGATTATAATTTTGCTTTAAGGCACTGTAATCCCTCTATAAGTGAGATTATATAATTTTTATATATATATATATATATATATATACACACATATCACTGAATGATGAATGAAAAGCTCAAAGTTATAGTTCACACGCCATTACGAAAGCATCCAATTTAGAGACTACCATGACATTAGGTGGCACTCCAGAAGCAGTTCCTTGAAAGACCTCTATAAACAAGATTTCCTTTTGTCTTTCGATTCAGAGCAACCTGCCTCAGTGCAGCTTTGTCAAATGTGGGAACATTTCTGGCTTTCTTGCTCTTGTGAGAGAGTGTGCGTTACCAGAACCGTGTTGAAGCATGAAATTTGTAAGAGTCAATATCTGAACCAAGTCCATCACACTTTCTGCCTACAGCAGAACCAGATTTCAACCACCAATTACAAGTAGCAGATGGACTGTGCAAAAAATACATAGCTACCTAAAATACATTTAGAGATGGGAGTGTTATTTCCCCTTCCTTGAGAGCATTTTAATTCCAAAATCCCAGTGCATCACCTTAATATCCATGAAACAATGTTCTCATGTTAGCTTACTGGCTAATGGTGGACTCTGGTGATAATGCTATAAACTCCATTTCTTTCAGGCACAATCATTAATAAAATGCATGCAGGACTCCATTATAAACTGTCTGGAACATAACTGAGATGTGTAATGGCTTTTGGCTGCACACACATGCTAACTTAAGGCTCAGCATGCAACACTGAAAAAAAAGCGACATGGTTGAATTCTGAAAAAAAAAGGAGGAAAAGGGAAAACAGATGTCAAGGTTTCAACAAGTCACTGCACACTGCAGCTGGAATGAGTACAAAAACAACACAAGTATGCTGATAATGTAGCATTTCATGTAATGATAAGGGCAATAAAATAACACAAAATGCAAAAGTTAAAACAGTTAAACACCTTCCTCAAATTCCAGAGGGTTGGTTGAGCTGAACAATAATAGTAATCCTTTCAATAACCAGATTAAATGATTCAACCATTAAAGCCCTTTATGCTCAAGAAAAGTGAAAATTGAGAAATTCCCTTTCTTCTAAGTGCAGAATATGGACAATAAATCTAAAATCCAATCCAAACAGACATTCACACACACTATCTCATTACCATCACTCTTGAAACTATTTGGCAATAGTTTCCATTATTACAACAGATGTTAACAAGATGGATAGAGAGCATGTTAAATAAACATCAATATTAATATATAAGTGTCTATGCAGCAAAGCCACTGTTCAAATTATTTATTTCCCCAAGAGCATTTCTTGGGAAATTAATCAGGGAGTTTTTCTTGCTAGTAACTATTAAAAATTCAAGGTATTTCCATTGACAAAGACTGTATCATTCAGAAAAAAAAAAACCTCTAAGCAATGTAAAGAATGGTCTACATGTGTAATCTTGACTCTGGTGGAGTGGTTCTTGCAATTGCCATTGTCCCTGGGCTTTGGCTTCTTAGGACAAAGCAGCAAAGGTAGGAAATGTGCAGAGATAGAATCCAACCTACAGAAATTTACAACGTGAAAGAGTTCAAAAGCTTAAGGATGAAGAAAGAGTAGATACAGGCAATAATCACAAAAACCTGGAATTGTAAGTCCAGCTCTGTGAAGAGACACCTTGGTCAGAAGTGTCTCCACATCACAGGCAGACTGGTTACAACTGTTGAGATTTCTCAGGCATACTGAACATGGAGACTGCTTTCTCATGTAAGAGTTTCTTACTGGAACACAGCCTGTTGCTTGTCAGTCTTTCAGTGCAGCAAGTCCTGGGACATTACTAAATCTAGCAAGAAAAAATAAGCAGAGTTTATAAATCCATGAATATGACATGAACCATTGGGATCAGAGCTGACGAAAAAGAAAGCAAGCAAAAACTTCAGGCCAACACTTGGAAAAAGGATTTTTAAAGTGCTGATACACACAGAGTCACAACTGACTTCTGAAAGATCTGAGAATTAAAAAGAAATCTGCTAAGAGGTACCTACACAAAGAGATGTAATCAGTGTAAGTTTCAGATAAATCCCTGCCAGCAAAACATATAACAAGTTAGTGCTACAATGAGAGCTGAAGAGGAGCTTTCTCAAGCACATCTGAAAGTTTCAGCATGTTGGCATAGAAAAGAATTCCTTCAAAATCCTATCTATTTTGCTAGAAAAAAAAATAAATATTTAAGCTATGAACTGTGAAAGGAAGTACTTTTATGAAGAATCAATATCCAAAGCTGTTAATTTTAAGATTAAAATTATTACAATATACTGGTACTATATCTTTGAAACTACTTGTTGCCCAAGAAAACATAAATGAAATTTTTTTGCTGCCATATAACCCTTCCACATTCATCACTAACCTGACTGCTGTGTATTTACAGATTGCACAAGCCAAATGTGTTGCATTCATGCTTAATTTCATCTGTGCACCCTTAGGTTGACTTATTTTAAGCTGTAACAAAGCTTAGAGGAAACACGTGGAGATGCAGTAAGTACCCCAAAGGAATTTGTTTTGATTATTTTTGACACAATAAGATATCTCAAACTGACACCCTGATGCAGATGCACATCTCTGCTGGCAGTGCAGCATCACTCACATGCAAAAGCCATACCAAAAATACCTGCCAGATGTGTTTGGAAATGTTATGCTGTTTAACAAACATGTGAAGAGTTGACTCAAACCCTGAATGAAATCAAAAAGATGAAGCAATCAATGCTCAGGCAGTGCAGCCCCAAATAACTTCTTGACCTGGAGGTCCAGAAGCCCAGCAAGTTATTAATCTGTTAGGCTGTCTCTTAAAAAAAATCGTAATATTTTGAATTGTATCCCTTGTGTTCTGATTCTACTACCTATTATGAACTCAAAGTTAACAGCCTTCAGCTACAAATCCTTTACTTCTGAGATCCTACATCTCATAGGGAATGATGTGATAAAGCAACATGAAAGAAGCCACATTACAAAATGTAAGAGAATTTAGCATATTTGCAATTCAGAAGGCTGCTAGGCACAGATAAGTTCAAAATAAAAGTACAATAATAGAAAATAGCACCATGTTGGATAGGGAAATTTGCACCAAAAGCAATTTCACCTGTGATAACACCTTGCTGTGTCTCTGAATTTCCTTTTCACTTACTGATGCTTTTCTGTAGTACAAAGGGCCAGATCCCCAGGACAGCCAATCTCCAGACAGCACTCAACTTCATTTTTTGCATGCAGAACAACCCAGAAAATGAAGTTCTGTCCATATACTTGTCTCTACACGTCCCATGTGTATCAATACAAACAGATCTAAAGATCAATTTGATCTAACAGGATCAATTTGTAGCTGCCAATGTAATGAACCAGAAAATGTCTGGCTATAAGGGAAGAAAAAAAAATAAAAAATGAAGGTTTGTACAAACAGGTTCTCTCTTCTAATTTCAGGTATATCTGTGAAATGTCATAGCCTGAATCTCTCTCCTGTGCTTGCATATGAGTTTGGTGGTAGTGGTTTGGGGAGGTTTTCGGGTTTTTGTTAACTGAGGAATTGAAAGAAGTAGGTTGCCAGCTCAGAAGCAAAGCAGAGGAAAAGGTAAGTATATTAACCACCTGAGAGCAAAGATAGAGCTGTGGATATGCTAATTGTTAAAGCTGTGTCATTTGTGCAACACTAAAAAAAATAATTACCAAGTGAAGCAAAAGCAGAAAGAAGGAACTGGATACGCAGCCCACACAGTCACAGATGGTGACACACTCTGATGGGGATGGAAGCAATTATGAGCCAGTCTTAGTCCTGGGACTATTCAAGGAGTCCTTGAATGATATTCACAGACATTAGGCACGTGACAGGGGATAAGCACTCTCATATTAATGGCAAGGCTCCAATTACTCCAACTGGTTTCATTAGTTTGGAAGTGTTGTTAACTCCTTTCAGCAAGTGCAGGTAGTGCTTAAAAATAAAAAAAATACGAAAGGATTTTCTTTCTTAAAAGGTAGTGCAGTAACAACTTGATATTGGAATCCAAATTTTAAGTCTTTGTATTGTTTAAAGGAAAACCTGAAAAGGGGGAATGTGAACACAATAAAATCACTTTCTCAACCATGCCTGCGGAGTGCTGCCACGAGCAAAACTTCAAGGGCTCTCAGCGTAGTTACCCTTCCCAATGCAAGTTAGGCAACCACATATATGAAAAAACATTTGGTTTATGTTAGCTACATAAGTACAATTTTCTAGCAAATTTATAACAGGCAGCAGAATCACTTAGCCAAAAATATCTCAGACATACACTCTTACTTGAGTTTTCCCAACCATTTACAACAAAGGCAGCTCTACAATCCCCCAAGATACTTCCTTCCACCCCTTTGCATTTTTTCTAGAGGTACTTCCTTCACCTTTTGTTGAAGCCTTTAGTATCATCCTTCTTTGCTGAAGCCAAAAGGCCCTGGTCATGCTTTCCATTCTTATAAGAAAAATGAAGCTGAAAGCTCACAAAATGCCTACTGCCTACTTCAGAGCAGTAACCTCGTACAGAAATAACCCCCATGGACCCAGAATAAGCTCTCAGTAGGAGATTTTAGCACCACCAGTGATGGATCTGTATACAGCCAGAGTTAGGATCCAGAAAGATGCATTACAGGTCTTTTTACTTGGCAATGATTTGTGCATATTCCTTTTAAATGAAGACATAATAAATAGTATCTCTTTTTACCCGCCATTACACACAAAGGGACTGTGTCCACAAAACTTAAATTCATGAATATTCTCTTTCTGAATGGAAAGAGACTTCAGGAAAGGCAGTTCAGAGGAAGAGCACACCTTTAAGTGTTTTGAACAATTTTAAAGAGGTGTCTTGAAAACACTCACCGCTGACAGACGTAATAGCTTACAGTGTCAATAAAAGCCTCTAGCTAACCTTTGCAAATACATTTACTCAGCATCCCTAATTGTCTTACGACATCCTAAACCCGTGAATCAGCTTGGAAGAGTGACAAAACAGAGACACAACACCGGAAAAGGGCACTAATAGAGACTCATAAAACACAGCCAAAGATCCTCCAGCGTACATTACAACTTGTTCCTGCAAACAGAAACTTGATCAAGTAATGTATTAATTCCTTTAAAGTGACCCAGAAGTGAATGGAAGAATATTCATGCGGGGAAAAGCCACCCACACTTGAATGGCACAATGACTCAGCCAACTTAACGGCCCAGGAGAGCAGTGAGATTCAAGTTACTATCTGGGGCAGCTTCTTAAATATTTCCTGTGCAAAGATTACTGTCTACCTTGCTGAATTCATCAGTGGCCAGCCACTTCAAGATGAATTCATCACACTAATGGCAGGCAGCAGCCGTGCCCTGACTCTGAACCAGCCACGAATAGTCAGAGAAATTGATACTGCCTCCAAGTGAGGCTAAACGCTTCCTGGTCCGTCTGCAGCGGCTCCAGAGGTCTTACTTCAATTTTAACTACCCAGAACTCTGGGCAAGGTGTGCCGAACTTGCCGGGATCGCCCCGTCTTTGCGTTAGCTTAGGCGGCGCCAGAAGCCGGAGTTGTGCCCTTGGAGCGCTGATTTGAAGGCAGAGCCGCTGCCGGCAGACGGAGGGAGAGCAGCTCGGTGCCGCTCGGAGGCAGGAGCGGAGCTCGCACACACGGGGGAGCTGCGGCCCCGCGCCTGCCCCGGCTCCGCTCCCGCCGCGCCGGCGCCGCGCTGCGCCGGGCTCCGGGCTCCGAGCTCCGAGCTCCGGGCTCCTGGTTCCGAGCTCCGGGCTCCGGGCTCCGAGCTCCGGGATCTGAGCTCCGGGATCTGAGCTCCGGGCTCCGGGCTCCTGGTTCCGAGCTCCGGGATCTGAGCTCCGGGCTCCGGGCTCCTGGTTCCGAGCTCCGAGCTCCGCGCTCCGGCAGGGACTGGCGGCGTCACGCTCGGCATCCTCACATCCATACAGCCTTACGGGGCAAGGCAGCGAATAAACGGAGAGATAAAGGGGAAATAAGGATCATAATCTCCCACATCCACTGTGAAGCTGTCATTGCTGAACTTCAAAACTGGTGACTGGTGACTTCTAGTTTTTTAAGAGTGAGAAATCCAAGAGAAGGCTTTTCTCCCTTTCTGACGCTTCAGGTGCACGAACTTAGCTTTTCTTAAAGCTACACTTGCCTATGGGCAATCACCCAAGCTTTTTTCTTTTTTTTCTTTTTTTTCTTTTTTTTTTTCCACTCATAGCATGAATTTATTCTTCACACTTTCTCACATTTTTTCTGAACATCAGGAGAAAGATTTTAATGTGAGAGTGGCTGAGCACTAGCACAGGGAGGTGTTAGAGTATCCAGCCTCTGACACTAAAAAGCCATCTGGACACTAAAAAGCCCAGGGTAGCCTGCTCTGAGTGACCCTGCCTGAGCAGGGGAGTTGGTCCTGATGGCCTCCAGCAGTCTTTTCCAGCCTCAACAATTCTGTGATTCCGTGATTTTTATTTTTCCCCTTTAGTTCACTTTCTCCTGTCATCACCCTCCCACTCTTACTCTTTCCCCATTAATATCCGCTGCCTCAATTGCCTTACTCCCACCTTGTTGTCTCACTTCTTACTCTTAATCTATTTTTTTGCTCTCAGATAGTGGAAGAATATTCCGCCCTTGTGAAGTAACTGGGGAGGGTACATGTTTGACAATTGGAGCTAACAACCAGGTCCTACTGAACCACCTTTCTTCTCCATAGTGACATGGGACAAGAGGCACTACAGGAGAACATCATCACCATGGCCAGAGGACATCAGTTCAAGTGTACACAAGATCAGACATACTTTGTGTAACGAGTAAATTGCACCATTTTTGTCAAAGTAAGCATGCTTCCCTCTGCCACAAGGGCTGCTTACATGCTGGAATTAAATCTATGCCTCATTTTTGGGACAGCCAACAGTACATATACATATATGTATACATATACACATATATATTACATATACATTGTAACTATATTGGAAAATCAAGTTGAATTTTTTTTCCTTAAAATCCTGATTTTTAAAACTAATTTTAAAGGGTGATAAAGAGATCTTACACAGGTTTAGAAGCCAAAACCTTAACAGAAATCTAAGAACATGCTTCAAAATAGCTCATTCCTTTAAAAAGAAAACAAAACCAAAACAACCTCAGTGTAAGTCCCTTTCATAAACAAAACTGGAACAGAAGTAAATAACAGATTATGTGTCTACCAGAAATAATTCTCAGTCCCACCAATCCCTCTTAGTTTTGTCCTGTGAACAAATTAATCAGCAACTTCACTTGGGAATCAAATTACAATGTCTTCGCTACCTGTCCCACAGGCCAAGCTCTTCCTGACCATGCTCCTGAGGAAAAGGGGCAGCTACTTCGTCTAGCTGTGGAAACTTCAGCCAAACTCTGGAGGGAAGAAAAGGCTGGTTTTCTTTCTGCATCACCTGCCCTCACGAGGGCATGTAGCACTCTAGGGGAGAGCACCATCAGCTCAGGAAAACTCTTCCCTGATTCAAAAGCATACCATTAACAAAACAGACTATAAACAAAAGTTAGAAAAAAAGCTTTTCATGCTCCTTCTGTTGCCTCACAAGCTCTGAGCTTACCTCCTGGCACACAATGAAAGCTGTTTTAGGAGTACCAAAAAAAAAAAAATACTGAGTCCACTGCTTGCATCCATAAAACTAAAACTTCAAACCTGTTATGAAATGAAGTGTTAAACAGTGTTTCAGGATTGCACTATTGTGACTACTTAAATGAGAAAAGAGTAATCTGACTGAGAGAAGAAAGATTTGAGGAATGATACCTACTGTACCTTTGGGCTTTTTCTGCAAGTCCCCTACTTCTCACTAAGAGATTTAACCCAGGCTCTGTTTTAAGGAATTTTGATGTGCCTCACAGAAAATTCTCCTGCCAAGCAGCTCTAGCTGTTAAATTCAGTTAAGTTTATAGCTGTCATGCTACATGCAGGGGCCATATGTGCAGTATTTTGAATACAGGGAGACATGTATTCAACTCTAGCTCTGGAATATCCCAAGAGCACAGGGAGCACAACAGGTGACAATAGGAGTGATTTCCCAGGATATTTCTGCTTTTTGTTCCTCATTCTACTGATATTTTTCAGCATTTAAAAACACAGCAAAATCCATATCCTTCAAAGATTTATGTATTCTTTAAAAAGAATCCTATTTCAAGAATAATGCCACAGTCTTGCATAATCATATCTTTTGTTTGCTAAGTCTGCTTCCTAGTAAAAGCCCTGCATTCCAACAATTGCTTACTTTCTTGTTACAGTCTTAGCTGCAGTGTCTTGATAAATACATGTTTCCATGGAGATGACAAATGAATATCATCCATGTTGCAATGAGATTCTGATTTCATCTTGAACCATTAGCTTTCAAACCACAGCTTATTCATTATTCATTTGCAGTAAGGAAATGGCTGAAACCTAGTGCATTACAGCAGATTAAAATCTGTGCATGCAGTCTAGAAGAAAGTGCATTTGTCACCATATAAAATGAACACAGCTCCCTGGGATACCAGAAGCTGTCCTGAAAGTCTAGAAAGATTTTCCCCTCAATTAATAGGATGCCTACATAAACTATGGAAATCGAGACACATTTTAACTATTAATGCAGGCAGGCGACTTTCAGGAGGAAAAAAACCCAGCAGATGATATTCACCTGTTCTTCAAACTGTTAGAATTACACTAAATGCTTTTCAGAAACAGGCTCAACAACATAAATCATCAAAACTCATTAGCTTAGTAGGACATGTAAATGTGTGCACTTTTTGACTGTTCTTGTGTATTAAACCAGCATCTGCATTCCGTTCAGAAAATGCCTTTCTTTTATGACTGCCTGACATATGACTGGAGTCTTTGGCAGCTCTGAGGAAGGAGCTTAAGATGGAGAAGAAGAAAACATTTTCAGTTTTTTCATAACTAAAAACTTGCACAGTGGCTACAGTTATTTTTAAAAAGGACCTTAAAGCTCATGAAAGCTTTCCACTCAGCAGGAATATATCTACTTTTGTCTGCTCAATTTAAGAAAAATATTTGTTCTTCTTTATTTAATAAATTAAAGGCAGCACAGTTATAAGATGGCCAATTAAAATAATATACAATATCAATGCAGTCCACTGAAACATTTTTTCAGTCCTACGTCCTGGGCTAGAAGGAAGAAAAAAGTCAGCGCGCTGTTATTGCTACAAGTGGCACACAGTGAAAGAAATTCTGTCTTCTGCGCTTCTGCATATAAGGGCTTCAAATTTATGGTAATTTGAAGAATAAATTAAATTAAATACTCTTTCTTAAATGCTGGCCTAAGCCTGGCCTACTTGGAAGGAAGGAATCTGATCGATGCTTGAAAGACACAGCAGACACATGAGCTGCAGTGTCACCTAATATTTACTGGCTGCTGTTGTCATTTCTTGTAACAGCATTCAAATTAGCTGCATTTGAGGTGGGCAGGAAATTTTTTGTCTGATTTTGAGGTGGGACCTGTCTATATGCATATGACCTGAAAGATATTTTACCTGGAGGAAAGTTATCGTGCATCTGATCCGGGAGAAAAAACAGGACATACAAAAGTGGGACGTCCTTCACACTTGCCCTGGTTAACAACATCCATGCTCCTGCTGTCGGAGCACTGGAGTTGTCCTGGGAAAAGCATGTCAATTAGAGTAAGTTATAACCAATTATGTGTCTCTTCATTTGAATTATTGTCCATTAAGGACTGACCTGAGTTTACAGAACACATTTCATTCCCATAATAGGCTGAATACCAGTGTGACAAGAGGTCAAAGGGTCAAAAATAAGAAATGATGAACCAAGATTAATTTGACACGTAGGAAGAGGACAGTGAGCAGCAGCTCATTTTTTCCCCACTAACATGACATGCCACTTTCATACCCCTGCTATCTCACCTAGTTCCTCAGATTAGTGTGAAGCTGGAGCATCACATGCTCCACTGCACAAGCAGCCATCTCCAGAATGTCTCTTCATATCTCACAGATGAGGCTTTATCCAAGCATAGCATAGGGATGAGATGAAGCAAGCAATAAAGGCCAAACCTTATTCACATCAAGAAATATGTGGACAGTCTAGACAAAGCACTGAGCTCTTCCTGTGCAGGTTGTCTCATGTGGAACAGGATGCCCACTAAATGGCCTTTTCTGCAGAAATGAACTTGCCAGGTCATTTTTGTTGCTGCAGAGTGGGGAAAGAGTTAACCACTACCCAGCCTTTGCAAACCTTTGAGGTTTTTGAGGATTTGATCCATCACATTTAATTTAGACAGTTTTTCTACTCTGAACTCAAAGTAGAAGTTGCAGTTGAATTTGTCCATTATTGTAATTCACAGTAGTTTATGCCTGGAGCTGCCTAAGGTTTGAAGTGAGACGTTTGGGACACAGGTTGTCAGAAAATGGATTTGTTTCTCAGAGCTAACTCTTCTTATTTGGCAGGAAATGCCCTCTCTTCATCATGCTCTTCATTTGCTTCTGAGCACAGATTCATAATAACCATGACAGCATGTTTTCACTCACAAGCACAAATTGTAACTCACGAAGGAAATAAAAGCAACAGGCAGATAGACAAAGCCATGGAAACCTTTCAGCACAGCACAGTGAGGATCCCAGCACCAAGCTGGATGACCAACAGAGCAAAACACACGCTCTTTTCCTTTGAGAAGGAAAACAAGAAACCCCAGGATGAAACAAGGTGCTTCAGATACAACATCTTGCATTATTTTTTTATTTTTTTTTAACTTCCTAAGATAAAACACACAAAAGACCTAAACTTTTAGTGATATTTACTGGAGCCAAAATGACCACTGTGAACTCACTGTAGAGTACACTGGATCTTCTGAAGGACAGTTTGATGTTAAGTGTAATGCTAGCTAACACTTGTTTAACCTACAACTTCTCTCTGCTTGCTCTCTCACACATTTCTATAAACTTGTCACTGTGTGTATATCACCTGCTACAGCCTTAACCTTCTCCAGCTGGATATGGAGACATAACTCTGCATACAGACAGCACAAGACACTCTGAATCCATTAAGAATTGAGCATACATGGCCCTTCAGCACAAAAGTCACTGCAGCCACCTACTTCATTCACCTGCTGCAGAAGGAACCTTTGCTGTCCAACAGCTTCCTCTCCTGTTATTTTCAACTAGGTGCTCAATACACTTGACCTTTTGAAATCTGAAGCTTTCAATTCATTTAACAAACATAATCCTGTATTTACTACTGTTTAAAATACCATAGAGCATGAAAAAATCTGGAAATTTAGCCAGTGTCCATGGGAAAACAAGAACACGCATTTATATAACTGATCATTTCTAAGGTGACAGTGAAGTTTGAAAATGACATCCCTAAAAGTCCAGAATGGGAAACTGAGATGCAGGAAGGGCTAATTAGCAGCCATAACAGACTAATTAATGTACTAAGTCCCAGGAGGGAACAAAGGTTCATTCCCTTGTAGCATTTGGGCTATATAGGAATAAACTCCTGTAGGTTCAGCTCCAAGCTCAGTTTCAGCTGGACATTCCGGAAGCCACTACATTATTTGTTCTGGTTTAATCGATGTATTATAATACAGATACATTTTTTGTACATTTACAAAGTGTTCTGAGTTTGGACAGTGATGAGTAAAAACCATAATACAGACAAGGAAGTTAATTTTCCTTGAGCACTGAAGGAGAACCTAAATCTTTTACTTTAAATCTAGAAAAATATATGAAATGCTTATCAATGAAAATTATTTGGCCTTGTTCAATGGCATGATATTAAAGCAAGAACACATACTCTTCAGAAGAAGTTGGCACTAACATTATCCCTTTTCCTACTGGGAAATAACTGAAGTCAACAGAACAGAGCTTTTACTGTGAAGTTGTATAATACTGTGATCCCAGGGCAAAAAAAATCAGCATTTCAAGCACAGAAACATTGATTTGAGTTGAAGTCACATTACATGGGGAGAAATTAGTTTATTCCTCTACTTCAGCCAAGCACAGTTAACTGAAAGCAGAAAATCTACACAACATGGCCCCACAGGGATGGTAGGACACCCCAGAGCATCTGTGTGACACCATAGGAAAGTCATCCTCCCACTACCTGAAGCTAAACCCAGTGTGTAGCACCATCAAAACTATGGGCCATTGCTACCAGTGTCTACTTGGCGGAAAAAGACTCAACTATGTCTTCTCCCCCACTTACAAAAACAAAGGAAACATTGCAAAAATAGGAACTGCTCATCTGCAAACTGTAGAATATCTTCCCCAGTATTCTATCTAGCGTACCTTATCTACTTTTCTTCTTTCCTTTTCCACATTCCTTTTACCTTTTTTCCACACACCTTTTGCTTGGTGAATGTGGATGCAATCACCAGTTAAAAGCAGGGCCAAGCATGCAGCTTTTGACCATTGCGTTTTGTCAGCTTTGAAATCAGCCTTCATGGCTAAAAGGCTTGCTGGGAATTTTCAGAATGTACATATAATCTTCACAGTTTCCAACCTGCTGGATGGTGAACTGTAACCAGAATGGACAAAACACCACTACAGTACCACTGCAAGGCAGAATCACTTAGATTTTTAATTACTACTCTCTCCTGAAAGAGATCTTATTTTGGTCTCATTAAACCTGATTTTCCTAGTTTCTTCTCTGCTGAAAGGAGAATTTATGCAATGTGTACAGCGGGCTGCACTAGGTATATATAGCATTTTGGATCATCCTCTTTAATGATCACATTGAATTCTTAAACCATTTGCCATCATTTTGCATCAATGTCAGTCCAGAAAACAGCAGGGAAATCTTCAGCAGCAGCTAGTCAGCCATTTCTCTGTTACCAGGCAAGATATAACCCAAACAACTCAAGTACTTTATAAGGAAGATTTAGCCCTTCACTATTTTGGAGCAGGGACTACACCAAGGTCAAAGAAAAGCCTTATTTCACTCCCTAGGAAAACTCCAATTTGCTCAGATTTTACAGGGTATGTGCATCCTGTAGAAGCGTATTTGAATATAATAATATTTTTTTTCTAATGTTCTGCTTGCATATGGCAATTTCCAGCCCCAGAAAGTGCAAAGCAATATTGGGGAAGATGTACCCCTCCCAGCTCTATGACTCAAGGGATGGAAAATCCGTTTCTCCATGTGCAATTGCTGCTTCAGCCACCAGATGCTACTGTGGCATTAGAATGGGAGCCGGGGCTTGCGGCTCCTCAGAGTCCACTGCTGCAGAATGGACACCACACAGCCTTTAATTACACAGTCATACACTACCTCATTCCCTGGGCTGCTGTCCTTTTGAAGAGGATAATGAAGAAAGCTCAGTTATCTGCAGAACCCTTCTTCATTTGCTGAGACAGCTGGCAGGTATGTAGTGGCCAAAAGGAGACAGCGGGGGAAGAGGAGGCTGTCGTGACTGAACACAACAAAGCTGAGCTGTTAAAGAGACTGGTGAAAAGGGCTGCATAGTTGGGAGCCTGGGTATGGACACACCATTCTGGCTACCCAGAATCAGAGGATGTTTGAGACACTGCATTTCATCTCTCCATGCCTCTGTACCATCTGTAAAATGGAGATAATGCCTGCTAACATCTCTGAAATGACTTTATAAGTATTAAAGAGTGGTTCTAACACATTAGTGCATTTACACATGAACTATTAATAGCATGTACAAAACTCAAAAAAGAAACTGTATCCAACATGTTTTAAGGATCTTTGACAGCAATATATATTTAAAATGCAGCAGCACAACTTCAGCTCCAATCTCCCTTTAGCTTCATTGAATGAAAAATTCAGAAGCCAAGGTTAAGGAGAGGTGTTCCTGTAGGATGCCTGTAAGAAAGCCAGCACACCACGGTCACTGCTCTGGCTGTCTGGAATAAAGAGAAAGATGGCCATGGTATCTTATGGATGGCCAGATCACAAGAATGAAGACCAAGAACAAGAATGGGTGAGGAAACTTAGGGTGAAGAGTTCAAACAAGTATTAAAACCAAACAGAAACCCTAGATTTAACATTTAACCCTTCAGCCACTTGCAGTCATTTCCCCCTTCATATTGCAGCCCCAGTGAATGCCCGATAATCTTTGCATTATCTCCCTCCCCATTTCAACCAATCAAAACATGACTATGTCAACCAGAGGGCTGGAATCATGCAGAGATGTGGGAATTAAAAGCTCCACATCCTTCCTCCCTCTGCAGCCAGATCTGTGTTTTGTACAGCAGCACAGCAGGAGCACAGCAACTGTCTGCGAGGCTGATCTCTGCCACCACAGGGTGAAAGGAAGGAGAGGCACAGAAGTACAATTAGTACCTTAACTTATTCAAAGCAAAGTCATCTTATCACCAAATTGAAGGTAATCACACCACAAGAGAGAGCAATTATGGGTTTTTTTTCCTGTTTTTTTTTTTAAATCTTTGGATTGCAATGTCCTGACAAGCAATCAGGCTCAAACTTTTAAACTCAACATGAAGAATCTACAGCCCCTCTCTGTGATCTCATTTCCTTTAGACAGCACTTGTCCTTCATCAAAAAAAAAAGTCTTTATCCTTCCCTGCTGATTCTCAGCTCCCTTCTAGAATCACAGTCAATCCAACAAGATCAAAGCAGAGCTTCTGTCCTACTGCCCACTGCCTTCTAGCAACTGTCCTGCCCTGTCAGAGTTTCAGCCTTGCCTGAGTCATTTCAATGTGTGGCACACAGATGCCTTTCCTCTCACCTCTCCTTTTTTACCTTATGTCAGAGAAAACAGGAACCTGTGAAACAGGCCAGTTTTCCTCCTGAATCAGAGCATTCAGACACATCCATAAAGGGAAGTGGCTAAAATGGCATCACTAAGCTAAGCAAGCATCAGGGATTGCCTCTGTCTTTACAACTGCCTGGAGCACAGTGCTAGGGTGCAGAACTGGAATGGGGTAAAAGACAGGTGCAAGAAGGTCAGAGTGAGGTAGAAAGTGATCAAGGGAGAAAGATCACTTTTCAACAGCACAGAGGATGCAAAGGCCAAAATCTTTCTGCATGAGGAATCCAAGGTTTGGTAGCTTTTTCCAGTGACTACTCACCTGGATCTTATTGCCAGGAGTGCTTGTGGGCTTGTGGTTGACTAAAGAAGGAAAGGGTTTATAATTTCATTTTGAATGTTACTAAAGTTTCATGAGATTTTTTTTCATGCAATGCAAGAGGTCTACTCCACTTTCTTAAGTGCAGACTGTTTTTCTGATATAAGCCACAGTGACTTTAGACAAAGAGACAAAGGCAAGAGAAAGGTGAAGGTGTGTTCACCTGTGTTTGGAAGACAACAGCAACTACATCTTAAGGTTTCCTATATAATTACCACAACTACATACATCATACATGTTGAGTTTTGATTATTGATTAATCTACTAATTGATTATTCTACTCATGAAAGGTTACTAGAATTTATTAATGATAATAGAATAATAATAGAATTTATTTTTCTACAACTCACAATTTACTGAAAACTTACAGGTAGCATGTAAAGAGTTCCTTGTTTTGCCCAAGTAAAGCTCTGAACCACCCTAGGAATCTTCAGTGGCTTCAAAACTTGAACACTTTGCTCTATGGAAAAAGTCTATTACACAGTTCCGGTCTTGGCTGTTCCAGCATATCAGAAACCAGACAGAGTAATTTCCAAGCATCTTCTGTCGACCCAGCTCTCTAAGTGAAAGCCACTTATCCCTCTCTGGGGTCTTGATCTTGTGTCAGTGTCTCCATTTTCCTTGTATTGCTGGATTACAAAGCAATCCTCCTGACCTACCCTTCCGGATGTGGTTACCGCTGGGCTGAGTGGGGCAGCTGGAGGCTTCAGGAGGGAAGTACAAATGCTGCAGTTTCTCTGCCTTGTGAGAACAAGCTGCTGTTCTCAGACTGTGCAATTGCCTCAGAAGATCTTCAGACCTGGAGGAATCTAGAGTGCTGCTCATCTCCTACAGAAGGGGTACATATTCAGAAAATAGTGCCTCTAGCTTCATTACCAAATTCTGAGAGCTTCTTGAATAGAGTGATTTGAGAACTATTATAAAATTCCAACACTTTGCAATGAGAAGGATATGAGAAGCGACAGTTCTGTTCCTTGTAAAGACTTTGTTACTCTCAAAAGGTAGCAAAAGTGGTGAGAAAAGAGATCATTTCACAATGTTAAACTTGGACAGAATTTAAGCACCTGACACAAAATCTTGCAATTCCCAGCAGAGTTTAGCAGGAGTATTTTAAGTCTGTTTCAAGCAATGCCAGAAGAAATTTCACTTCTTTCTTTGAGCCTCTACCATCACATTCATAGCAATCACATTTTAACCATGGAAAACCTTTGAGAAGTAGTACTCAGCAGGCCTAAAAACAGCATTGCTGATTGCGATGGAACTTGACTGCCATTTTCTATTCACAGACCCTTTCAGTTCGTGCAGTGCATGGTGTTATGCAAGGCAATTTTACAGTTATAATGAGGTCTAAAATAACTGAGAGACAATCTAGAAAAAAAGAGCATATGCACTAGGTATTTCTTAAGCATTTCCTCATCAATATACGTAAGGCCTCCCAGCTACATCTTGATACATTGGTGGAGAAGCGTGACTTTTTTTTGTACAATTTAGCACAAGATTTGGATCCTAACTGATTCACTCTGAACTTGGAGCCATTGAAATTCCTGAATGATATCTATTTTGCTTCAAAAGCATTTTCTTACTTCTTTAACTTTGCCAAGTATGATAGCACAATAAAGTGAGGAGGGATTGCTAGGACCCCGCAGCACACAGCATCACTGCTGTCTGACATGGAAAGCAGGGACATGCCCCTCCCTTGGAAGCGAGTGACTGCCTGGGAAGGCAAAGTAGCCCCTAACAAGTCTCTGTGCTGCTGCAGAGACACTGCTTCCAATGGTACCTTGTGAATTAAAACTACTGTGGAAATCTCTACTGTGTGCTCTTGTGACAAGCACAGAGCAATACTGAGGCTTTCACATGCATGTCAAAATAATATTTTGCAAAAAATACTCTTTATAAGAAACAAGAGCAAAATGGAATAATTTTGTCAACTTTAATTTTTGTGCAACAATAAAACTGTGGATGACGATAGAGGCAGTTGGATTTGGATAGGATTTGCTGATCATGCACGGGTTTTTTTCCCCTCTATGACCACAAAACTGCTAATAAGGGAGGATATGGAAGACAAAGCCAGAGGAGTTCTCCTACATATCAGCATGTACATGGGAAATTATAAATTCAAAACATTTAAACTTTCTGACTTTAGTTTACCAAACAATTTAAGAAAGATTTATGTATCTGAAATACTTAGGGAATACCTGCAGATTTTCAGCAGCTGCCAGTGAGCCACCATTCCAGCAGAATACACATTGCTTTGCTGTAGGAGGGCATGCTTAAATGACTTAAATGTTGGTAATTCTCTGCCCTTCCAAAGTTCCTAAAAGGTGCTGAGTTGGTGCCTGTGAAGGACAAACATGTCGTGTTACAGTTCACCTGGAAAGAGCCACAGAGCAGCACTGAGGATTGTCCCATGGCACAGGTGCTGGGCAGCAGAAGAACATCTTGTGCCCTCCCAGCTCCCAAAGGACTCCTCTTTCCTTCTTCACCTTCACAGGTCTGTGGAGCTCATCTAATAGTTCTCAAATAGTTGACTTGTGAAACAGTGACACAGAATTCCCACTTTCCACGGCAACAATCTCATCCAAGCATTTCAAGGAAAAGTCATGCAGGTATTACAGGCCTGACTGCTTTCATATATGAGCTTCCTGTTTTATACTCTGGCAAAAGGAGATTTCTATGTATCTGTGAAACTTTAGGAAGTCTGCTTGTGAGGGCTTCAATATTCTATACCTTAGGAGAAGTTTAGTCAATTTTCTTTGCACGCTTCTTTGTCTATGCTCTTTTCCAATACAACATACCTTTCCAAGCAGAGGAAAACTCCAATTTCAGTTTTATTAAGTAATCTAAATGCATCCCTAATTCTAGTTTCTGATCAACCCTACTGAAAATATCTATTTAAATGCTACTTCCAGAAAGAAAGACAAAAAATATTAGTATCAAGAAACATAATTGCAGGCAACAAAGCATTATTGAAAAGCATTTTCATTCTGCTTTTCTTTTTTCCCATCTTTCTTCTGCAAGAGCAGTTAAAATGCCAAAAAGTGCCATTCTAATTCAGGGCCTCTCCAGGTACATTTGACATTTTAGAGCAGCTCAACCTCATTTGCCCCTTTGCCTGTCTGCCTCACCAGCCACCCAAACATTTATACTCCAGAGAGCAGAACAGAATCAGACTTTTTCTCAATGGTGATTTTCTCCTTCTTCCCTTCCACTAGAATGAACAATACCCTTTGCCATCACAGCACAGTGACTGAGCTTTTATTTTTCCACACTTCAAGACAGGAAATGTATGCCTGACTTTTTGTTGAAACCAACAACTGCATTTCACTGGTTCTGTTTTTAAAACCTTCTTTGCAATCATGTTAAAAAAAAATAAAAAACTAAGCAAAATTACTTATGGAATGCTCAATTTGTCTTCTGGATAAAGAATAGGACAGTGGCTACATATTCCTTCCATAACTACGGGCATAACTGATTGGAAAAAAAACCAGGGGGTTTTGTTGTCCAGAACCTGTGACTTGGATGATTGACATGGGCTAAAAGCCATCCTTAGTTACATGGTTAAACAAAAGCAATTTAAAGCATTCTTTATCAAATCACACAAATGGAAAGAAGATGACTAAATAGTAACTGTAAAAGGAAAAAAAAAATCAAACAGCAAAGAAATAAGATGAAGGAAAATTTCCACTTCCAATAACTCAGGATACTGAATATTCAGCAAATTAAGAGCAAAAGAAGTAGTATGGATTCTCTATGAATAAGGATGGCAAATTTGTTAATAGAGAGGCAGAAAAGGTTTGTCTATCCTCCATTTCAGAAGTGGCAGAGAAGCTACTGCATTAAGTCATGACACAGTGTGTTCCAGTCCCTGGAAAACTGAAGAGAGTATCAGGAAGTAGCTACTACCAAAAAAAAAAAAAAAAATCACCAAAACCAAAGCAAAATCAACAAACAAACAAACAAACCACCTTAAAAATGCCCTACACTTTTTAAATCAGAAGAGCTGGATAAGTATCATCCAAAAATCTATATGAAACTGAGAAACAGTCTATCTTGTTGAAATATTTATCTCTGGCTGCTATAGAATCTTATAAAACCTGGAAGGGCACCCATCAAAAATGTCATCTCAGATAAGACTGACAGATAAATTCAGTTAGCTTGACACTTCTCCTGATAAGTGTAATACACTGAATTAGAAGATTGGTATGAGTGTTGGTCGATGCAATTCTGCATAAACAAAAAATCTATTTTGTCAAATAAACCTGGTTTTACTTTCTGACGAAATAATAATTTTGTTGATTAAGGTAACTACATAGCTGCACCTAACAAACTTAGATTAATACCTGAGTTGTTACAGCATAGTGTTCTGATTAAAAAAATCAGCAGCATTCAGCATCACTAAGGCACATAATAACTGGATTAAGATGGCAGATAACAGCTCCCAAACAGGAGCTGCAAATGAGAAATCACCTTGAAAACACAGCATTTCCAGCAGGGATCCAAAGGGACTGGCAGCTGGGTTCAATGTTTAATAGCAATGTTTCTGTAGTCAGTGACCCCAAAATAAAGTCATTGCTCTTCAAATTTTTTGATAGACAAGGATAGGCATAGTAAGAAGCACCTTACAAATAATGTTCTATAGATTTCTAATGATCCTGGACCCTCAGATGACATCTAAACAAGTAAATCAAATGTTTCCCTAAAGCAGGAATGTGCTAGATAGCTCAGACTAAAGGGAGACTTCAAACAATTTAATGCTATGAACAACAGAGTTCCAGGAACAGGAGGTGCTGTAGAGTTCAAGAAAGAAAAAGAACAAAGAAAAATGTATAAAACATGACATATGGGGTAAAATTAGGCAAACAAGTGCTGTTTAGTCTGGATGGGAAAAGAATGACTTGGTCATAAACATTTGTATATAAAAAGGACTACTGCATGGGAAAAAGATGCTGCTAGGACAGGAAAAACCTTAATGATAAGCAAGAAAGATTTAGGTTATACTTTAGGAAAAACTTTTTGGCTGCAAGAACAGTAAAATACTGGAAAATGTTCCCCAGAGAAGTTGCAGAATCTCTAGGAGGTTGAAGTTTTGGGCAAACCTCTGCCAAGGTCTGGCCCTGGAAAAGGGAGTCTGTCTCAATAGGCCACTGACCCCTTTGAAGCCTTTTCAAGCATTTTTCTCCCACAATGCTATAGCATGCACATGAAAAATGAATACAATTCCTCACTTCTGGAAGAACAAATATCCTTCTCCCTCTAATCCTGCCAGAACTTAATGTATTTATAACAGATCTTTAAACCGGCACAGATAAGAAAGTTTGCAGTCGAGGAACCCAAAAGCCTAAATAGAAACTTTGAGTTCTGCTCAAGTATCCTCTTGTCTTGATTAAATGTAAAGACGTAAGCAGTTTTATGAGTCATTAGATCTCTAGACACTCCAAATTTATTATACAGAGAAATGCCTACCTCCAAACCAGTCTATTGTGAAGCTTTTGATAAAGATTGCACTCTCTGTAGCAAAGATAATCTTGTTTTCCCCGGTGTCAAAAAATAATATCTTCTTGCCAACACAAACTTTTTGGATATAAAGAGCATGAGATGCAGCAAGTTCTATCTTTTTTAAGCAAGATATTTTTTTCTAGTAAAACACAGATTTAGAATAACAATATTTAAAAAATATTTATTACACCTCTTAAAAGAACTGTTATAAACTCAATATAATTGGCATACTCTGCAAAGTCAGAGTCTGTTTCCACATTTGGTGTCCCTTCTCTCAGTACATCAAATATCCCTGCATGGTTCCTTTTTACAGTTTATCTTTAAAAGAAAAGGAAAGAGCAGAGCCAAGGGTTTGATCATTCTGTCATAGAGTGCATAAACAACAGCAGCATCCTCTCAGCCAGCATGCAGGAATTAGTCTTTTTCCCTCGCAATACCCAACCTCAATTAAAAAAATGTATTTCCACTGTGACATGATACTATTGAGAGAAATAATCTCTCTGAGATACTGATTATCATCACTGAAGAATAACTCCTAACCTATTTGATGCTGCTAACTCTGAAACTGATAACTAGTCCAGATGCTGAGAGAAAGTAGCTTTATATTCAAATGAAATTCCTGATCTTGTCTTTAAATAGAAAATGGACTTTTAACACACACACACACACATACACTTTCTTATACATACAGTGATAACTTTTAGGGCTTTTCAAGTTTCTTCAGCTTAAGCAACAGTCATCACATATGACCTTTATATGGTCATAACATTTTAGTTTAAAGCTGAGATGGAAACTAAGAAGGAACTGAAAAACATGATAAATTGTGCAGGCTCAGAGTGAAAGTTATCTGTCTGCTTGTCACATAGGTTTAACTCACGCATTAGCAGTGCACAGAGTTTACAATCTAGCAACATTTTTACGGGTTTACATTTTTTAATGAGAAGTGACATAACATTTGGCAATTAAGTGTAAAAACTTGTTTCTGTTTGAGATCTATCACCTCTTGCTCATGTGATGAAAAACAGCAAACTGTAATCCCCTATTTAACATTCCCACATTATTTATGGCTGTAAGGACCTCAACTCCATTTCCTTTTTGCTGGCTTTCCTTTCCATGTTAAAAAGGCTTAGTCTCAAAGTAAATTTCATGGGTTTTATCCATGTTCTCTTTTCTTCTCTGTACATCAGACAGGAACAGGGCTGGGCAGGATGCTCACCCAACCTCAGGAGTGTGCATGGCACTCCAGTGCCGTGGGCGTCAGCAGCATCTGCTCTTTTGGCTCCTAACCACTTTCACCATCCCATTAGTGTGCTTGACCACTGCTGAGTATTGAAGCTGAGGCTTTCAAAATACAATCCATTTCAGTTTCAAGAGTTTTTTACTATAACAGAAGCAGTGGATTTAGAAATGATCACATGCCTTGCTAGGAGTCTGCAGACTAGAAGTTATATTTGTGTTTCTTTCTGGCCAGTTGTTTAATATCATGAAATACATGTGTGCATCTTTGCAGATCTAAGATAGCCTTTCCTGACAGAAAGCACAATGACAACCCAGAACAGACCCCTCTTCCCAGACATTTACAAGCATAATGAAGTCCTAGCACAGAACCCTCTGAGACTTCATTATGAATCTGATCTTACTCCTGCCATCTGTTTCTCAGTTTCTCATTCATTACAGGCCAAGCAGACATTTTCTTTCCATGATGCTCCCTTACTTATCCAACTAATTATTACCCCAACCTTCTGAATCTCAGATTCAGAATTTCTTGACTTGCATATAGCGCTTCACAAAAATTAACCTTGAAAGAAATTTGAACTTGGAAAGGGTAAGAAAACTTATGGGCAATTCATCCTGCATATTTCATTGACAAGAAATGGCACAGTAATAAACAAAATAAAATAACCTAAGCCTGTTTGTTTCTGAGCTGTAATTTCCAAATAACTTCAGGTTTTTTAAATATACAATATGGAACCAAACTTCTCAAAACTCAATAACTGCAGTTCTGTTTGTTTGTTTGTTTTAAATTCATGCTTACCTCTATTTATGGATCAACGTGTTATTCACTTGTGCTAACATGGGGCTTCTGCCAAGGATAAATATGGTCTTTCTTTGTATTCAAGTCTGCTAAACTTTAACATATTTTTATTCTCCAGACTTATCTGCAGTCCTCTTGGGTATCTTTAATCACATGCCTGTGATTAAATTTGAGCCAAGTAAAAGCAAAAAGGTCAAAAAAAGACCACAAAAAAGTGCAGAGGATTGCAGGGAAGTGTGAGATAGGAGTCAGTTCTGCAAGCCTTACTTGTATTGTAGAAGACCCCACAGCCCTGTTTATACTTCACTTCTTTATCTCATCAGCCTGTGTTCCAGTTCAGTCTATAAATGGTTTGTGAAAAGAATAAACTGCATATTGTCCAAAATCTAGCATAGTAAAGTTAATACTGCTTGACCCACATACAGCACAGTTCAGCTGAAAATTTTATAAACAGATCATTCCTTCAAAATGCTTTCCTTAGGCCTCTCTGCTTCCTCTTGACATCTGCAGAAGCTATATCCATGTACCTTAACATCCTCCCACACATGCCGACAGAAAGGAGGCAATTGATCCATATGCCATTACCCTGAGTAACAGGTATTGCAATTTAAAGCACCTCAGTTCAAGTTGATCTGTGTTCAAAAGTCAGAGGCTGGCTACCAAAATAGTTTATTTTCAGCTTTAAGCAGCATAATTCACAATGCTAAAATCATATATGTGGACAACAAAAAGATACACTCTTTTCTGTTTACCAAAAATTCCCTGTTGTCACTGCCACCAAAGTATTCCAACAGCCCCACAAATTTCTCCTGAGGGCTAAAGAATTTGGATTGAGTGGGAAGGAGATTTCAAATCTTTCTTTCTGCAGGAGAAACCTTAGGAACTTCCTTAAGGAACGGATGCTAAAAGGCTATCGTGACTTCACTTCATATGAAACCCAGACTGGATCCTGACTTAAGCAGGAGTTAATAAGTTGAACAGTCTGACATGTTCACTTGATAGGGAGTGATGAAAGGCCAGCTGTCAGATTTAATTTGTTTGAAGATAAGCTGATTTATTGCTTACAAGTAATATGCTTGGCACAGGGCACGCATCTCAGTAATGGTATATTTCAAACACTAGCAAAACAGAAACAGAAACTTCAATTCTGGTGGAGTACATTCACTGTTCAGAAAAATAAATGCAATTCTCAAAATGACATTTCATGTTGTCATTTTTCTGTATTTCCCATGTGAAAAAAAAAAAAAAGGAAAACTTTTTTCCTAATAACTGAATAGCCAAAAGCAGGCCTGCTAAAGAACTTGGAGTGTTGCATTACTTTTTAACTAATACTGAACAAGGAGCTTTAAATGGGAAAAAGATTAAACAAATTGTCCTTACAGGATAACCAATGGAAAATCAAAAGCAGCGTAGTCAACAGTTGAAGGATGTCAAGGTACAAAGCAGCTGAGTGACATGATAAGAGGCAGAAGATTGATGTGGGATACCAAGGTGAATCCAGACAATCAGAAAGGATGGATATAGTTACAATGAAATTGGACAAAGTCAAATGTACTGCACTCTTTCTGAGGAAAAATAGTAACCAAGGTAGAGGTTAAACAGAGGAAGTTTGCAAGCTGTTTAATAGAAAAGAAAGAGAGAGGAGGCAGGGGCAGGGCTGGTGAAATGGAGAAGGCAGGAGCAGTAAAATGGAGGTGAGCAGCTATCACTGCTTTCCTGCTCCTAGGCCAGGTGGTTTTGAGATGGAGACACCTCCATAAGGAGCACGGCCAAAGGCAGGAGCTGAGACACAGCACAAGACAAACACTAACCTCATGTGAACAGAAGGCTTTGGTGTTAGTATCTAAAGTGGGCATCCCAGAAAGACCAAAAGAAGAAAAAGCAGATAAAATCAGACCTCCTGGCTTCTCTTGCATTTGCAGCTACTGGTCTATTTTCTGTCCTTCTCCACATTCAAAGGCAGGAAACAAGCCTATATTCAGTCTTGGAATTCCCATCTCCATCTCCATGCCTACTCAAATTTTGACCATGCCTCTTGATGTCCACTGGAATTACTCCAGCCAAATTCTCTCTTCCTTGTCCTCACCAGTCACATCACTGTGTAAAGTGTAGTAGTAGTGTGCAAAGGGCTGTAGAAGAGATAAAATGAATTTGTATTTTACCAATACCATTTCTTTTAACAGACAGAAAAGCTTAAAAGTAGATCAGTTATTCATTAAAAGGACTCAGTATAGTAGTATTTATTTTGTAAGAGTTATTTAAACAGTTCCAGGTATACAGATCAGGAAACAATGCAATGGCATTTTATCTTACTCTTGGGTATATATACAAATGAAAATGAAGGCAGCAAGTGTTCTTATAAGATATGGCTGTAAAGAAACTGAACAAGCCCCAGCAAGAGAAAAAGCATCTGCAGCCAACAGGAAGCTTATGTTTCACATTTATCCAAACTTTTGTAGAGATTTTTCAGGGAACAGGACTTAAATTGTTCTCATTTTGCTTGGAAAGAAAAGGCTACAGTCTTGATACGAAGAGGAAGTTCATGAGCCAGTCAGAATAGTGGCAGCACGAAAGAAACATACATTGTTTTTTTAAACAGGAAAAGTGGAAAAGAGAGTTTTATTGGGGGTCCTAAACATCACCATCAGCACAAGGCAGTAATTTTTTTTTCAGTCTTGAGGCAGGGTAATGTAGTGCCAGCTGATCTCACTGCAGCAGTGTCCTCTATTGGCCACACCTTGCTGAAAAAACTGTCCTGCTAAAAAACCTGTTCAGTGTTTGCCCCTCAGGCTGAACTGTGTCTCTCAGGGGAAACCATCACCCTCACTATACAGTCCCTTTGCAGAGAGGCTCAGGAAAAAACTCTGATGAACCTTAAAACAGCTACAGTTCAGAAAGCTGCACATTGCCTAAAGAAATACAGTTTTTTATCATCTCCTTTTTCTCTAATTACAAGAGCTGTTGCAAAAGTGGAAAATTAAAAGTTGGTACTGATCCTGAAGTTCTGCCAAGTATATTCTAAAGAATTATTAATTATCTCTGTGACAGAGCCTGCACATCCAGGAGGACCACTCCTTCTCATCTGAAGTAACAACAACCTACTGGAATGCCTTCAACCACCTCTAAAATATACCATGGAAATCTTATAGGGGAAAAAAAAATAAAAAGAAAACTCTAAAAGGAGAGTACTTTAATGCAGGCAAATGTTTCTTCTGTATATCCTAAAATTCTGTGTTTTTCTTTACTTAAGTAGTATCAAATGACTACATTTTCCTATCAATGCTCATACAGGGGAAACACTCCAAGGATATAAACTCACTGGTACAGCTTTTCCTGCCTTAAGCAATAGGGTTTTTCCTTCATCCTGTACTAGGATTCCTGTGTTAACCAGGTAATACTCCATATGATACTGTTGGGTTTGTCTCTATTTCCTGCCAATTTCTGTCTCCCTTGTTCAGGATCCATGTCCTCCATGCCCTACCCCCAATTATTTCCTTACATAACTCAGTCTTTAAAAGCACTAGACATCCCCAAGGCAAAAAAACCCTATGAACATGTGTTTTCATAAATACAGGCATTCCTAAACAGAGAGAGAAGATTCTATAGATTCTCCTGATTTTTTTACTCCTATGGCCATTTTAAGTGTCTCTAATTTAATATCCTTTATGTGTGCAACAGATCTGTAACATCTTTCAAGATGGAACATTTTGAGTATGTCAGCAAAACAGCTTTGTCTTTTGAATCTTGTTAATGGGAACTTTTTTTCCTACATTCTTTTACTACAGTTGTAATTCCAGTTGGAATTGCTGCCATTACACAAATTATTCCAATGCACTAACAGGCCATCTTTTCTTATTTAACTTTTAAATTGCTATTTACTATTTTTTGGTTTATCATTCTTTCAAATTGCCAGTTTATTCCAATTAAGTTTTTCAAAATGCAGCACATTTTCAGTAAATAAAAAAACTCCAACACATTACTTTCATTTATCTCCAATGTTTTTAAGTTCTGTATATAAGAATAAAATTCAAATGAACCCAGTAAGATTAATTTTTTTAAAAAACTGAAAATATAAAGACCTTTCTCCTACCAGTAACATTACTCTTTGAGCCACCACAAGCAATGTGACACCCTGCAAGATGCCACAGAGTACACGGTATGCCAAAATCAGATCAACCCTTCTGAAGTGCACAGATGGAGCAAGCAGCCACCACACTTTGCACAGGCAACACACAGTGAAATACCTCTTTGCTTGGAAGGTAGTTTATTCTCTCCCAAATGCACACAATGTATTTGACACTTGTGTTCCAGCTAACAGACCTAGGAAGGTATAAAATGGAATATTTATGAGTAAAGGGGTGGCTCACACACATTTTGCAACCTATGCGAACTTAAGAGAAGAACAGTCGCAATGCTGAACTCTGATCTTAAATTTCTGTATGGTTACCAAAAAGTCCCTCGGCTGAAATATGGTGTATGATCCCAAGGAAATACATGTGAAAAAGTAGATTTAGTTTGGTTTTTAAAATTTTCAGAAATAAATTTATATTTTTCATCATCCCACTGACTTCCACAAGTTACTAAAATCTTTGTGCTAGAATTGAATGGAAAAATTGTTCCATGCAATTAGAGTATTGACCTTGTATTTCAAAAGCATTCAGCTGCTGTCGCTTGGAATACAAGACAATTGGCATATCAGCATGATCCTGGATAATAAAAAGGACTAGCTGAAATTAAGCCAAGCTCCATGTGGTGGGTTGACCCTGGCTGGATATCAGGTGCCCACCAAACTGTTCCATCACCCTCCTCCTCAGCAGAGCAGAGAAACAAAATATAAGGAGATAAGTGGACAGAGATATCACTCATCAGTTATTGTCACAGGCAAAACAGGCTTGAATTGGAGAAAACAGTTTCATTTATAACCAAGTAAATCAGAGTAGGATAATGAGAAAAAAAAACAACATTAAACACCACTCCTTTCTTCCCAGGCTTCCCCTTTCCCTACCTCCTCGTCCCCTGGCAGCGCAGCGGGATGGGGAATGGGTGCTCTGGTCAGTTCATCACACGTTGTCTGCCACACCTTCCTCCTCAGAGGGAAGACTCCTTACACTCTTCCTCTGCTCCAGCATGGGGTCCCTCCCGGAGGAGACAGTCCTCCATGAACTTCTCCAGTGTGGGTCCTTCTCTCAGGCTGCAATTCTTCACAAACTGCTCCAGTGTGGGTCCCTTCCATGGGCTGCGCTCCCTCAGGCTCACACTGCCCCCATGGGGTCAGCAGTCCTTGCAGGACCCTGCTCCAGTGCAAGCTTCCCACGGACCTCCTTCAGGCATCCATCTGCTCTGGCACGGGGTCTTCCACTGCTGTGGGAGGATGTCTGCTCTGGACCTCTATGGGCTGCAGGGGAATCTCAATTCTGGCACCTTGAGCACCTCCTTCCCCTCCTTCTTCTTACTTTGATGCTTCTCTCACTGGATGGTGTTCTCACTCCTCTCTCTGGATGAAGTTGTTGTGTACCCTTTCCTCCGGCTCCCCAGCTCCATTTTCTTTACTCTGTAATCCAGAGGCACAACTTTGCTGATGGGCTTTGGCCAGGGCCAGGTCCATCTTGGACCCCACTGGCATTGGCTTTGTAGGACATGGAGGAAGCTTCTGGCACCATTTTACAAAATCCACTCCTGTATCCCCCTACTACCAAATACACAGAAACCCAATACACCTCAGCATCATATAATTAACCCACTGCTGTGCATCAAGTAATTGTGCATTTGCCACAACATGCACAGCAAAGCATTTAAATTGGGTTGGCACACATTTCAGGACCTTTCCCCAATAATGCAGGCAAGCAATTATTCTAGTTGCTTTCCCACTTCTTAGATGTTAAACCACAATTAACTACCTTACAGATAAAAAGTGGAGGTCACAAATAGTTCTACCTGTAGGCAGAAAGGGAGACTGAAGAGATGAGTACAAAGTTGCAAAGAGAAGTAAAATTAACCAGATGAAGAACAGTGTTTATACAACTGAAACACACTATCATGCAGCAGCATTCAGTTTTCTTGCAGAGGAAGGCATCTTTATTAAGCAAAACAAGTCCTGGTAACTCAGACGAACCCAGTAAAATCAGATGAAGAAAACAACACTTTGACTAACATTTAGATTTATATATTCCATGTATTTGACTGTGACAGGTGAGTTTATCTCGGCTTTGGACAAGAGAAAAGCCTATGGACACTGGCCTAAATGACAGCACTAGTGACCTGAGACTACACTAGGTGTCAGCTGTCATGGTGACACCCCAGTGTCTGTTTTATTCTGGATTTTTGCATACCAGGGAAAGTTGAAGAGAATTTTTTCATTTCAGTTATTTTGACAGCTGATAGCAACTATCAGCTAACCGCTTTTAATTGTGATTTTATTTGGTTTCAGATAGAAGAAAAAATTTTCAAAAGTTTAGTTTGTAGACCTCATTAAAGTGATGGAAAACAGCCAATTTAATACACAGCAGGAACAAAATCCTGTAAAACTGATACTCTGAACAATGACCATGACATTTGCACAACCTTAAATATAAATTGCATGTGTTTTATTTTAGCAGAAACAGTACAATCAACTTTCTGCAATTCAAACTATGAAGAAAATCCCTGTGATACCAAACACATTCCAAAGCCACATGCCAGAGCAGAACCTATTCGACTAACTGAAGAAAAACAAAACAAAACAAAACAAAACAAAAAAAGCAGGAGTTTTTGACAAGAATTACAATTCACAGTAGGTTTTTATTTTATTATAACTTTGATTCAGCCAGTGGCTTTTGCTATGGAAAATTTTCCATGGACAACATTGCAGTTCCTGACGCAGTCATGAACTAATTTGTTCTGTCTCACTCTGGACAGCCCTGGAAAAAGCACTTGGGGTTGTGCATTTCAGTGAAGAGTAAAGGTGAGCAGTATAAAAAGCAGTCCTAAATAATCTACCTCCATCATGCTTTATAAAAAAGGGAATCTGGTCAGAGAACAGAATTCCTAAATATGACTTGAGAACAATTTACATCCATTTCACATTATAAGTTCATGGCAAAAGAAAAAACAACAAAAAAACAAAAAACCAAAAAGAACAAATCACAACTACAAGAAAAGGCAAAAACCCCCTAAACTTTGCACTGCACTGAACCAGAAATATCCATGCAACCACTATTTTTATATTATGACAGTATTTTAAATTCTGATAGAAATATATTGGACAGTCCCAGTCTGTAAAGATTAGCTTTTATATACACAATATTTCACCTAGGAAACAGAAAGACAGATGAACTTATTTATTGAGGAAGTATGCGCCATGAAGTTTCCCATATTTTGCCCAGTTCAATGCTTTACCTAAAGCACTACTTTCTGAAAGCAGAAACTTTTTATTGGAAATGTCTCTTATCTTGTAAAGCATGAGAAAAACTGAAAACAAAACAAGGCCAGGACTCATAGTGCTGTTTTTCATTTAAGGCAAGAAGCTCTTTTAACCTTGCCATGGACTGACTTCTCATCAATGCTCCAAAGAACGTGCACAAACACTGCTTGAGGCAGTAAAGTGAAGTCATCAATAGCTTAGTGAAAGTACGTTCTGTGTTCCTAGAATGAACATCAAGATGTGTCAAAGAACAACAGGTGAAACCACCTAAGAATCACCATTTCACCATCTCAGAATCAACTCAAGCCCTTCCACAGACTGAGGAACATTAATAATAACCCTTGTCTATAAAGAAGGCAGCTAATGCAAACATGCTGCTTTGATACATAACTTTTTGAGTGCGTAAAAAAATTGTTGTAAACAATTTTTATTTGGCTAACAGCATGAAGAAGGTTTGGCTAATCCCTTCCTGAAAACTTATTCTACATTCAAAAATACTGCAAAAGCACTAGAACCTGGAAAAAGATGTTGAGGATGACATTTCTGCCGAAAAAAAAAAAAAAAGCTAAAATAGGGGAAGGTAAAGAAAACAAAGGCAGATGGGAATCTTGACTTGAATGGTTAAATTTTTTTTTTAATCAATGCAGAGGGCAATAATTTTTTTTTGCAAGGCTTTCTTTTTTACTGCCTGTTACAGCTTCAAAGGTGATGGTAGTGAAATACTGCTGTAGTGAAAATAATCTCTTTTCTCAACATAGCTATTGGTACAGAATCTTCTCCTAGTGACCTCAATTCATATAATCTAAGAATCTTTAAAATCTTGGAACCAATCATACTCCAGGCTTAGCTTAAAGTTAATCTTGGCCCGGTCTGAACTTCTGACTTTGAAATCCAAACTAAACTGTTTTAGACTTCATTAGTCCAATGTCCAATTCCTTAAGAACTTGCCACCTCGGAGACAAATCCTCTGCACAGAGAAAGATCACAGAGGTGAAGGTCTTTGGCTTGGATTACTGTGCTATCTCAAAGAGAAATCCACATTAAAGGCCTTCTTCCAAGTCCCTTATTCCCCTGTTACCTGCTCACTTCCACTTAAAGCTTGCCAGCAGCTCTGCACAGAATCCTGCCTGTTCTGCATCTCCCTCAAGTTTTCTTCTTTCTTTGATCTTTCATTACATGCATCTCATCCTGCAAATGTTACTCAAATAACCCCCTCAGACAATGGTTTCCAGCAATTTGGAGAAGTTTTAAGGCAAGATTCTTTTTAGAATGAACTATCCTGAGTTCCACACCCTATTTGTATTTCTCTCTAATTAATGCTGCAGCACTGAAATTTGTGTTTAAAGTATCATTGTATACAGCCCATGTTTCTTTCAAATGCTACAAAACTTGCTGTATGCAACTCTCTAAAACGTTTGATATATCTTTATAGTGTTCCAAAAATACTAATTACCAATACAACATTCCCTCCTCCACATCTCTGCCTCCTGCAATAAGCCTGAATAGCTGAAACATCCATTTTAAATGGAACTTCCACTAGTAATTACTCTCTAATAGCACCTTTCAAAATCAATTAATAATGCTTAGTTCCCAAAAAGAAGTCTTAAAAAAAAATCCTAAAAACTCTACTGGTCAGCTACAGCTTATGGATTCTTGAAAGATAGTGTCATTTCTGTTGGCCTCAAATAATTTTTTTTCCTAGGGCAGTCAACATTTACTAATAGTACAACAGGGTAACACAAGTGACAAGGTCAAAATAAAAAGGTATATTAGCAGACCCCACATCTTTCATACATTTGAACAACTAATAGTCTACCAGGACTTTTCTACTTCCACTGTACACAGAGACTTTGGATTAATTTGGAGACATCAAAGCCCTAAAACACATTATTGTCTTAACATGGATACACAGGAACATCCTATGCAGCAATTACTGCAACTCACTGAGTAACTTGGGGTGCAGCCACACACATCACTTTTACAGCTGCAACTGCAGCAGTTCTAAAGTATAAAAGACAATCTTATATGCCAGAAATAATACCTAGAAAAAAGCTAATCCAAAACAAAGACAAAAATGTGACAGGTTCTTGGTATTTTTTTAAAACAGAAAACAAAACACGGTGAATTTAGATACAAAAGATACTGAAGTAATGACTACTGTGTAACTTAGGTAACATCACTAATCCAACATCCTCACCCTTGGGGCTGAGCTATGTTTGGTGGCTGTTTTTTAAACTAGTCCATGAAATATGAGGTATGTAAGACTTCCACAAAAATGTGACCCTCCTTAGCATCTTTGCTAAGCACTATATAAATAAATGACTTACCTTTTTTTTGCCAAGGTAAGACTCTGAATATCAGCTGGAAAAGCAGGCAGAAAGTTGCAGAAGAGATAATCTCAAGTCCTGCTTACTGTAGTTTACAAGAATATTAAGAAGCACAAATAATTAACAGAGTCCTGCTTCAAAGCATTTTTAATTCTAATTATTCTGTAGGAATATTGCCTTTATTTCTACTCAATCCAAAATACTGCCACTTGTGTTGTTGAAAAACAGCTATATGTTCAACTTTGGTGCCGTTCCCAGCCCCACACATCTCCAAAAGTTCTGTCAAGGAAACTTTTTGTGTTTGGTGTAAACCCAGAACACCAGTCCCTTCAAACCCTACAGGTCTTCAAAGAAGACTAGCAACTTGTTCTGGCTATGAAAGTTTGGGGGAAAACTGCCTCATACTCTGAAAAGCTAAACTATGCAGATATCTAGATGCCCCCCCCCCCCAAAGCCACCGTTTGGTTTTCAAAAAAACAGCACTGAACCCCCGCAACACATTAATAAATCAAAGGTAGCAGGTACTTGGCATATAAATCTGGAGGAATACTCACTTTGAACCTTCGTCCCATACGGCTTCCTTTAAAAAACTGCCCAACAATCATCTTTCCAAGACTGCAAAAATCTAAACCTTGCAATTTGACACAGTTTCTAAGATTTAGGAGCAGACTTACCCAGAAGGAAATACCACTATTATGTGTATATGGAAAATATTTTCAGCAAAATCTTGAACTATCAAAGACCTTACCAGCCTATCAACAGTGGGAGGCTCATCAAAACAATACAAAGGTGATGTAGGAATAGCCCAACCTCTGATACATGCGGGTGGAAGAGCTGGATCATATTATTACACTGCAATATCAACATGCAAATAAGTTAACAAAAAGTTAATAAATTAATAAATTAATAAACTTAATATTTTAAGAATAATAAACTTAATAAGTTAATAAATAAGTATAATGGGGAAATAAAGCCAAAAAACCCCCAAAACTAGAATAATAAACCAGGAAATCCTTACTTTGTAATCAAAAGTTATAATTTTGTTTCTGAGTGGATCTGTTGAACTGATTCTAACTAAAATTCATCCACTGGGTGGTTCAGACTTCTTTTTTTAAGCTTTTACAACAAAAGCTTTAAGATGTATCCTGAAAGATAAATAATCAATTATTCATAACTGCAGTGGAAACAAGTCACCATATGGCTCCCTTACTTCACAGGCAAGGGTAGTTTAAAAAGTGTCAGAAGTCCTCAATAGCAGCTTGCAATTACAATAAAGTCCCTTGATCTACATTTCATGACCAACCATTCTTGGAGATTGTCCCTAAACATCAACAATTTTCAGCTTCAGTACTATAATTTTGTTCCTTTGATCTAGAGAAGAGCACAGGAGAAGCTGTTGTAATGTTTGGTGATATCTGGGTTTCCTAGTAGATGTGGTAAAATGAGCAAGCAAAAAATGTGTACAATACACTAGGAAAAAGAAAAGTTTTTGTTTTCAAAGAAGGCTTCAGCAAAGAGAAGCAGAGGCTCTATAACTTGAATAACTCTTCAAACAGGAGAAAAAGCATAATCCTGCCACTGAAACTGTTCTGGGGCAGAAGTTATTGAAGAAGCTGGTATGGATGTTGATATACTGCACAGTATGACCAGACAGGGTTAGCTACAACGTTTACATTCCAAAACAGAACGGTAGCATGGTTTGAATTCAGTTTATAAAATCCTAGTTGTTAATTTTGACTTGTATTGGATTAGTTAAAGCTCAAGCCTAAAGCTGCTTTAAATTTCCTGAACAGCTCCCCTTCACCTGACAGAAAACTGCTGCTGACTGTTGCCCTGTAACCATAACTATGACCAAACTTCAGGGCACAGCACAGCTGCAGGTGCTCACTGTGCCCAGATCACAGGAGGTCTGGGTTAAGCCCTGAGCTTTAACAGCCAAAAGAATACAAAGAATGCATTTTCAGTCAGCAGACGTGGCAGGCACAATTCTGAGTACATCTGCTGTGGATGACTGCTGAAACGGTGCCTTCAGCAAGAGCACACTCCAGGAGAAGCATCAAGTGATTGCATTTCTCTCTCCATACCTCTGCCACACAAGTCTAATGGTGAGGGTCCTATTCCTCTGCCTTCCCAACAGCTCCAAATCAGGCTTTGCTGAGCCACTTCCTTAGCACCACTTACTTAAGTCTTCACAGAACACATTCTGCTGTGTATTTTACTTTCAGGAAAACTCGTTGTATCAGTGTGCAATCCCTAAACAAAGGGGCCCAGTCATCTTAATCGATTCAGTAAAGCACTAAAAATAGGGATGCAAAACAGATAATAAAATGCTCACCTGGTCATATTAGTTTTGCAAGCCAACAACTTTACAAAAGAATGATTCTTTTTTCATCATCAAGGGATTCTCATTAAGTAACCAAAATCCAATTCTGTCATGCATGCAAAAATTAATTCCTACTGTAAAAAGTGGATTTTAACTCAGTGTTTTGTGTCGTTGTGTAAAACATGCTGAAAAAAACCTCAAATTTTTCTCATTGGGAAATAAGGATTTGGTTTAATTAAAACATTTTGTGAGAACATAGGCATTTCATCAATATTTTAAACAAAAACAGTGGCAATGTTTTTGAAGCACTTCATCCACAAGTGAGATTGGTATTTTGTCCCAGTTAAGCACAAAGCTCAGACATATCAGAATCTCCCACAGAATGAAAATTCCCTGTGAACATTTAGAGGCTTGAAGCTTGAATCTGCAAGCAGATGTCATGATTCATTTCAAAGTCTACTTTTATTTATACCAGAAAAATTCTCCACAAATATGAACTGAAAAAATCTTGGAAAAAATCACCACAAAGATAATAATTTATTGTAAACTCTCCACTTCTTCAACAGTAACTTTATATACCTTGAAATTAAAAATGTCCACAATCCATTTGCAGCAAAACTAAAATTTCTTTAAAGAAAATCCACAAAAGCACATATTTTTTTCAAAGTATTGACTCTTCAATTTCATGTATATGTAAACAGGATTATTCAGTGAAACTATGGAACCACTCTGAACCACCAGATTACAGAAGCTGAAGGGATGAACAGGGGTAAGAACTTACACAGCCAAGCAATCTTCACAACAAAGCATGTGAAGAATTTCATGATAATGAAATGCTCTTGAAGTTTGTAATTTTCTAAACATTTCAAGTATCAGTGTCTAACTTTAGGAAGTCTTTTGTCTACCTTCCTATACAAGTTTTTACTTGAATCTATCAGAGAATTCGGCACCAGTAGCATTAGAACAGAGGTGAGGCATGAAGTTCTTTTACCCTTCTCCATTTTTGAGACTTCACGTGCTCTTAATATTCTGAGCACTACTTCTCCAGTTATGCAGCTTCTTGGGATTTATTTTAAGACTTAATCATAATCTATTGTACAATTCTTCCAAGATTAAGAATTAGGTTTTAATTTACCCTTCATCCAGCAAGGAACACATTTATATTTCCCAACATTCCCTTGTGAAATACACTGTGTATTCCACTAGCAAGCATTTGTGTAACAAACCGATACATGTGTGTACCTTTCCATGTACTCACATGACAGAAGAAAAGATAACAAAGTCTAATCATTGCTGATCACCAGTTTTGTTTATCCTTATCTCCACTTAATTGGGAAATGTTTTACTTGAGGACTTTTAAGTAAAAGTTTAAGTAAGTTATTACTTTTTCCTTTCTCAAATACATATTTGGTACAATGCAACACACATATCAGAAACATCCCTGAGATTCTGTTCTCCTGACTACTGCTCACAATGCTCAGGAATTGAATAGTCTCCAGCTGTTCATCCCTTTTGGCTTGAGCAGAGGGATGGATAAGAGCAGCAAACTTTGTCAACCAATATCCAGAGCTGGGGAGCAGCAAATAGCTTAGTGGGAGAAAGATCTGGAGGCTTTCCCTCCTCTCCTGTGCTCAGTGTGCTGCTGACCAGTATGAATTCCTATCTAGCTGACAAAGACCTAATCAAGCCAAATTACTGCAAGCTGGAGCTGGATAAATTCAGATTGAAATGTGCACCATATTTCTCAACAAAAGAAAATATTCATCTCCTTGTAGCAACTACCATGGGTTATGGTGGGTTCTTCTATCACTGGAAACTTTCTAAATATCAGTTTCTGTGCTACAGTGGATGCTATTCAAATATAGCTGCAACACTGGGAGCAAAATGAGAACATTAAACCCCTTTGTTCTGCTTTACATAGCAGACTGGGGATAGGTGACCACAACAGATCGTTCAGGTCTTTTCATCTCTGCACCCATGGAAAACTTCCCCTCATTTTTAACAGATAATCATTGTGCTCTGTTACAGAGAAAGTCCTCCTATTGGTTCAAAAGGCACTGCAAACAGTACTTATTTTGTACTTCACTGCAGTTTTGTATAAAGCCATTACAGTAACTGCTCAACAGCTCTACTAACAGCTTTAGGATGCTTATTTGCTTTATTCTATTCCCTCAAGAAAGCAGCCCTAGTTAGTTCAGAACACGACCTACTTGACAGAAATATAGGTCCAGCAAAAGCACCATCAGCAAGTATTGCAGCTTTCACAGTGCTATGTGCTGTGCTCACAATGTGCTGCTCTATTATCCAATCTTCTCTTTCCAACAGAAAAACAATACCAGGACAAAAAACCCTTCCACAACAGCACCTTAACAACAGTGGCTATGGTCTCTTCATTATTCATTTTCCAGCCTCTGAGTGAACAGATCTAATCAGAAGGACATTGTTTCCATCAGTAAATACCTTGTCTCATTTTGATACTCATCCTGATCATTACCCTTTGGTCAATCTCTGCATTAACCTGACACACTGCCAGCTCACAGCAAATCTTGGATTCTCTGCAGGTCTTGGAAAGGAAAGAAGTTAGTGCTTTATGTTTTACCACTACATTAAGGATATTGTTGGGAAATATCTTCCCGTAGCTTTAAGCACATCTGTATGCTGACACGAGCAGTTGCCTTGGAAACTACTGCTCAAAATGTAATAAGGACAGAAGATGTGTCAGCCAACAGCTTCAAAATTGTTCTCATCATCAAACTACACCACTCGTCAATCTCTGCAATATTACAGGAACTGCTGCTAAGTAATTCTCTCAATTTGTCTTTGCAAAACAAGGAAGTTCCTTCAAGTAAGGTAGCTTGTGTATCTATAGGGTTTCAGGGTGTGGTTTTTTGGGTAGAGGGGGTTAGATGTAGAAGAGAAATAGCTCACTGCTGGTTACAGCTAATCATTCAGCACTCTGATATCCAAGAGGAAGAAAAGGAAGAGAGGAAAAACCATGCAGTAATGGCTTTTACTCTCCTCATTCAGGCAAGATTAAGCCACAATCTTCACTTAAGCATTTCAGTGTTGCTGACTGCAGTTCAAGATGTACACACTTAAGTAACCGAATGACAGCTGCTGAAGGAAGCAACTGCTGGATTTGTGCATACAGAATGAAATAAAATTAAAAGGACTACTTTTCACAATCATTGTTTTGCTCCTTCAGCTATAGAAACTAAAATATTCACTAATAAAAAAATTAGAGTTCAGATGATTGTTCAAAACATACCATAATGGCAAACAAGTGATATTTATAATACCATTGTGGTTTATTTCAGCATGGGGACAATGTCAGGCATACAGGAACTGAGCACAAAATTAACTAATGAAAAGTCATTCCTCTGACTGATGTAAAATCCTTGTAATATTATATATTTTTAATTATCTGCAATACATCGAACAAGTCCTAAGTTTTGAATAAGGGATGCAGAATCCCATGTTAGCATGCAAGGGAAGCATTTTCAAAAGCTTTCAAGGTCATCTTTGCTAAAAGACATCTTTTTCATGAAAATAAAAGACGTTGCCTACTTAAAAATGTCTGTGTAAGGAGATTTTGCATTAAATTCAGGAGCATAGTCACGTGTGCCCTTCTTTCAAACGTATCCCATGGACCCACAGGCAGGGCAAGGAGAGTAACAGAGACGCAAATTTGACCTTAGGAAAAATTAACCCATACACCATGATAACAGCCATAGCAGGTAGATGCCATGAGTGCTCACAGGAAGATGTATCCATGTTCTTTTGCTTACTGCTGCTGGGGATTTTTTGTATAAATGTATAGTTTAGATGTCATGCTTCTAATAAAAACTGTCTTACCAATGTGCTTCTCAAACACAATTTCTTCTGCCTTCATGTCTAAGTACCACGTTGCACCCCCACAGTTTTGGGGGAATCTAGGACAAGCCTAACTGTAAGGCTTGTTTAGTTTTTATCAGTCACTGATTAACAGTTTGAAACAGCAACTTCCTTCCAAATCAACATTGTTTATTCTCACCCAAATCACTCAAGCAGCAGAGGAAAAAAGGTTAAGCACATAATGCTTGGAGCTTGCTTCCAGCTCATCGCCTTTCTTAGGACTTAGATGACCCTGGATATCCCAGACAACCAGCAGAGCCTTGCTCTAATCCACAGCACTGCTCTTTGAAAGCATTTCTCATTCCTCTGTTTTTACTACATGCTCTATCTTAGAAATGTTCTCTTGAAATTATTTATATCAGTTAATTCACTAATTATTTCCTACTATGTTCCAAACAATCCTCTTAACTCCCTATTATCAGTCAAAATAATATGTGTAATTGTCACAATTATTAATTCTCCAGCACATTTTTTCTCTTTTGTTTTTAATACTTTCAGATGCCTAAAGCCAATCTTTGACAAGAATCTGATCTGTGATGAAGATCCAGAATGATGAGCTAAGTGTGTGCCTATGAAATGGTTGGATCATGATAACTGATTCAGTATGAGCTTCCTTCTATCTTTCCTGGCCTCCAGCATAGCTGCAAACTTTACCTCAAGGGATGCATCAGCATCAGCACAAATTTACCTCCAGACCTTTCAGCTCAGAGCTCTCCATGCAATTATTCATACTGAGCTGACAAGCTGTAAGAAGTGATTTCCTTGTACCCTTATATTAGCCTCCAAATGGTCTTTTGTCACAACCAAGGCAGCAGCAAGAGATATCTTTTGGGGAAGCCACAATCTTCCATCTTGACTGCATGTACAGGATGGGTGAAACCTTTTCAGAAAGATGCCAGTGTCAGGGAGGTTGCTGTAAGATGGCCTCCTAGCAGGTAACTGCATTGCTACATGCAGGTAATACAGATTAATTATTCAAGCAGTTTGATAAAGAAGCTGTACAATCTCCAAGATTGCCTTCTACAAACAAAAGGAGACACTAAAACCAGGTGGAAGTCTGCAGGCTCTGTGAGCTCTGGAAGCACTTGCTGATTGATGTCAAATACTAATGCATGAGCTTGGTTTTATCATAATTAGGAAATTTCTCTCTGTAGCACAAAGAAGGCCAAGAAAGCACTGGCAAACTGCACAGAGTCTTTGAGCCTTTGCACCAGTTTTGCAGCTCGTTGTAATGTTTAGAGAAAACTCATCTCTCTGTCTCAGAAACAATAGCAAGACTAAGGTTTCTGGATGAAGCCGAAGTATGTGACTTAAAAAGTGACTTAGGAATATACAGTGAGCATTGCATTTGCACCTCTGCCTACAGAGATGGCTTGTTCTTGCCCTCCCCAACTCTCCTACCACCCCTAAACTAAACAAAAAGCCTGCCACTAAAAAAGATGGAAATAACACTCACACTACTCACTGTTAGAGGACCAATATTCCATTTTAAGCATTCAGTTCCTATAGAGCTCCCACAAAAACACATGCACAGATTTTAAGGTTTGCTTAATATTTTCTCTACTTACATGGCCCTAGATGATAGGGTGGGGCAGAGTATTTTGGGGGTTGACAGGGAGGGGGTCAGGTTATTCCTGAAGAATGAAAAAATTGGAACTTAAAAAACTACCCTGTGATTTTAAAAACAAATACATTACACAAGTCAAGAAAGGTTTCAGCTTGTTGTCTGAAGACAGACCATAGTTAAGGGAGGACAGCAGACTTGAAAGGATAATCCATTGCATCAGTGGTACCAGATTATTTTAAAGGAACAGAATTGCCCTGTGGAAATATCTGCTTATATCTAAACAATTAGCTTAGACACTGAATTTCAGACAATTAGTGCTAGATGAAATTAATCACCCCTTCCTTTATTCTTTTCTACCTGCCTTTGCCTGCTGGAAATAAAGGAAATAAGTCCCTGACTGTAATTCATGTAGAGCTGATACTATTGTACACTATCCAGCATCTCAAGTTTCTTATTTATTAACCCGTGCGAGTCTCTATCCTATAGGGAAACAGTAGGATACTGATATAGTTGGTTTTCATGAAGCAATAATCCAAAAGCATTAAAATCCCAGAAACTCAGTTTTTTCATGTGTTCGTTGAATATTAACTTACAGGTGTTCTCCCACAATGCCAAACATCACAAAGAAAGGGGAAAAAATCTGATACCAGACTTCAAATGGAGGTGCCTCTTCAAAGACTGTCAATCAGTGAAGCAGACCTTTTCAAATGAGGCACAGTAGGTAGCTGAAACAAACAAAACTTCAATCTATCTTGCTCTTTTCCATACAAAAACATGTGATTTCAGTAAACACACAGAAAAATGATATACCTACATCCAAACCTGGCTATCTAATAAATTCTTTGCTGAATTTTTTACTATTCAATCAGTATACAAATATGTATCTACCAGTAAATAGAGATTAAAAGTCATACATCAATTTTGAAATTCTGTGGCCCTAGCTTCAAAATCCTTCTAGATTTTGATCAAAGTATCTTAAAATGTCTTGCCACTCTCCCTATAGCCATATCTAAATTTTACATATTAAAAAAAATCACATATAGAAGGTGACAGCACTTCAGTTTAGGAGGAAACAATGCCATTGAGCAAGTATCTATAGGTTCTACTTCTTTCTTTTACCCACAACGAAACCTTTTCTTACTTTTGCACTAAATGTCACAGTGAATTTGCATTCTTGTCTAAGCACAGGCCCACTAAAGCACAGTACTGAAAATGTCCAATTTCTCAGTGAAAAGCCAATGATGTTTTAAAATAATAATGGCTCTTCACAGCCTGCGTGGCAAACTGACTAATGGATCTGAGCTTTGGAAAAAGAAATGCTTCCAATGACACAGAAAGGAAGGTTACAGGACTGGGGATGCCTTTTAAAATACAGTCACTTGGTGAGAAATTCAAGACAGGGAAAATAGCTTGTCAGACTACTTTAGTTTAGAAGTAGAAATACAGGGGGAATCTCATAAACCTCACATATATTTGCACAGGCAAGAGCAAGGGAGTTTATCTGGGGAGATGGCAGATAATGCAACTTACATTTAAGCATGCATACAATGTACTGATTATAACAAATAGTATGCAAGTTGCGATATGGTTGGTCCTCTAGTTAGAATAACAACTGTGTGGCGAATATTTCAGCTTTGCAACACTCCTGACAGCAGAATAAAAAGATTCTAAGCTGGCACTAGACACTCTGTATGCAAAATTACCAGCCTCAAAAATTACAATAACAGTACCTAAGTTTTATCAAGTATTTCATAGAATCATACACTCTTTAAAATTGGAAAAGACATCTAAGATCAAGTCCAACCATCAAGCTAGCAGCACCAACACCACTATTTACTTTAGTGCTCAAAGTTATGGGCAGGTACAAAGCAGAAAGATCCAGAAGAAAAGCTATAATAAAATTTGACATAACACCAAAAGTCTTATTTGATGCCACCCCAGAGCAGGGTCAGCCTGAGCATGCAGCAGGATTACACCTGGAAATGTTGCTTGCTCAAGGCTCAGCCAGCTGACAATCAGCAGTGAGCCCCATCCTGGTTTTGTTAAGCTTTTTAAATGACCTGTTATTTCAAGAATTGCTGTTTCCACAGCACGGTCTTGGATGGAAGTGTATCTTTTTACAGTATGACTGCAGAATATCCCAGCACTAGATTTCCAGGAAACATCTTCAGCATTCACGCAAATGCTCAGCAACAAGCAGTGTCATGGTCTCTTATGGCTGCTGCCACTTCAGGTGAATCTAGTCCCTCAGTGATGCAAGAAGCTCCAGATCAAATACACAATTCAACTTCTTGCCAGTGAAAGCCTCCGAACAACTGATCAACCACCTTCACCACTTCTGACTCTATGGCAGAAAATCAAAGTTGAGAAGTAGGCATAGCTCTTTCCTCCTCCAGAGGGAAGTGTAGCTTCTGGCTTATAGAAGGTGGGAAAGGAAAATATTTAGCAGAAGTACTGAGCAGCAGTGAGCTGAGACTGTAAGCTGAACCATGGCTAGAAAGATGCCCAATGGAGATGGATCTGGCCAACAGCCACTGAACGTGAGCCAGCTGTGCCCAGGTGGCCAAGGAGGCCAATGGCTTCCTGGCCTGTGTCAGCACTAGTGTGGCCAGCAGGAGCAGGGCAGGGATCGCCATAAAGTGCATAAGCATTTCAAGGAAAACTTGCAGAAATACCATCTTTACAGTTTTCTCAAGACCTGTGCTGGGCTTCCAGTATCTCAGAACCAGCCAAGCTTGACTTCACTGCATTTTTAGAACGCTCTTAGCAGGCAGAAAAAAATTATGAATAGAGAAGTAACCTCAGGTGTACTCAAGAAAAGCAAAACCTTGGACTAGCCTAATGAGGCATTTATATTCTAGAGTGGAAAGACTGTATGTTGTCTGTACAGTATTACAACAGATCTCTCAGTAACAGGGTCTGAAATTACTAAATGCACTCAATGGAACACCTGAGCAATTAACAGAAAACATGAAGAACTGGGTGAAGGGAAGGCTGTAGCTTAAGTACCACCTCTGGCAATCTTAAATGCTTCACCCCAAGCATTTATCCACAAGTCAAAGCCTTTCCATAAGGGCAAAGAAATGTTTTGCTTTACTCCGGAACATGCTCTAACCATCAGGTCAAACTGTCCTGAACTGCAGCCCTTAACTCCATAATTAAGCTGTTTCACTTTGCAAAGTACACCACAGATCATTATTAGTTTAGAAAGCCAACTAACATGAAGTACCACAATTTTCTAGTCCAGATATTAGCATACTCAAGAGCACAGAAAACCTATACATCAGTTCCTATAACCATACCATTCTTTTATTGTTAGCTTATAGCTTGGTAAGATTGGGGCATCCTGGTCTTACAGAGAAAGGCAAATCACCTATTCTGGGTGACAACTAGGTTGAAGAACTGAAGATCAAGTGCTCTTTTTTTTTAAGTTGCCCCTTGATCTTAGCAAATGTCTGATTTTCACACTTGCAACTGATGATTCATCTATAAAACCACAAAGAGAAAAGCAGCAGCATCACAGTTTGCATTATGTAATTATAAAGTATGTGTACCCCAGAAGTCCCCCTGTCCTTGGAGTTCTCTGCCTCTGATTCACCACACAGATCATGCCTGCCACAGCTTGCTCGTATGGACCCCGTGGGACAACTTCATCTCTTCCTTTTCCTGTAACTCTATTGAACAATCCTTGAAATTAACTTTCAGTTAAAAACTCTTATGTTCTAATAAAGGGTTGGTAACAAATCACTGGAAAGTGCTCAGCCCTCTCTATCAAGTCTGCAACATTAGACATCCATGAATCACACAGTAAATTCAGTTTTGCTTTATGCTAGGCAAGGTAAGGTGCTGATAAAAGACAGATACAAGATCATTGACTCATACCAGAGTACTACTTAAAATTCTGACTTAAAAAAAAAAAAAGGGGGGAAGATCTAAGACATCTCAAAGACTGGTACCTTTTAAATACAAATAAGGATGGAAAAGGCAGCTATTTTAAAAACTGCTGGCAAAGAGGAAATCCTGTTACTAGCTCACTTCCTGGCAGAAACCTGAAAAAGATGAATGAAGAGAATGCAAATAATTCTCTCTGGTCTTACTAATGGCAAGGTAATACAAATTACTACAAGAATAGTACATTTTTCTGAAGTATGACAGTAACTTTTTACCCCAAAGTTTAATGCAAGCTAATCACTGATACTTCAGGTACAGACACATATGTGATTCAGGAATGTAACAGTACTCCCCCATACACATCTCTTCCTATTCCTCCCCCTCTCCTATTTTGCATTACAGTCTCCAGCAGAAACTAGCTCTTCACTGTGGTAAGAGCCATAGTGAAGAACAAGACTTCTCAGCATAAACTACCTTACTTAATTCAACAGGTAGATTAAATACTCACAGTTGCTGATACCGTATGTATTTCTTATGAACAGAATTATTCTGCATGCATTTCCTTTCTTTCAGTTGCAGCTTCCAGATCCCACAAATAGAGCAGCCTTAGTGAGAGCACACAGTAATGGATAATGACCTTTGACCAGAGATATCAACTGTAAGAGAGCCACGACTGTAAAAATGCTCACCTGTATCTAAATGTGAAATTAATGGCAAACACAAGTGATAGTCTAGAATGTCCTATCAAAAAGGCCAACCTGACATGACAGTACTCAATGTTAAACTGAGATGGGAAGTTCACACTAACTGTCATCAATGGACAGGAGCTTACAACTCTCCTGCCTTGGGCAGAGAGATCTTTCACTAGGTCAGGTTGCTCAAATCCCCATCCAACCTGGCCTTGAACACCTTCTGTGTGACTCCAAAGACAGCTGTGAGCAGTCTGAAACACAGTGCCTCAAATCTGATTGGTGAAGGATCTTGCACCTTCAAACAACACACATAGGAACAAAACAAACATCACATAATATGCTTGGAAGGTCAGAATAAAGAGAATCAGAATTGTAAGCTGAAAAAAGACTGTTGTTCTCTCCCTTCCTAAAACTAGCAGGCACTGGGAAGCAAAAGCACAACAATATGTTGTTATTCATTTTCAGGGTTTTTTTTTCTGTAATGAGGTAAAAGAGGACAGAATATGGAGCAAACACTCCTCAAAAACATGTAGCTCTTATGTCCAATTTTTATCTAATTCCTAAATTAGTATATATACCTCATTCTGGGACTTAAAATCATATGAAAGCTTTTGTATTAAAAAAAAAAGGGCATCTGATTAGACCTAACAAATCCTTTGCTTCTAAGTGTTTTCTGCTCAAAATAAAAATCTATTCTTTCAAACACTGTATATTTTTGTTTTGGCTCATTAACCTGAGCTGGGCAAGCTGTAAATAGAAAGCTCTGCTTTCATTGATTTGTATTTTAAATTAAAACAATGGATTCAGCAAAAGAGGCAGAATGTTTATCATTAGAAATTAATCACTCCAGCAACTACCTAAAAGACAAATGTTGCTGAAAAATAGTCTTACGATAACACATTGTGAATAGTCTAAATTTTATTCACAGGCTTACTTTTAATCCTAAAGGCCAGATGCTGCCTGTTAGAAAAATGTACTTCAGCCAAAACTGTCATCATCTCATATATGCTATAATGACAGCAGAATTTCTACCAGATTATGCCCTTTTATTTTCACATCTCTGTGTGAGCAGATCTGGGCGTGGGAAGGACTTGCAGATTCACAGTTTGGAAAAACCAAACATGGTTAAAACCTATTTAACTTGAGATTAGGTGAAGCTTCTGCTTGCCTATACAAAAGCTACTGATTTACAAGGCAAAACTGAAAACTCTTAGTGAAGTTGTTTCAGAGAAAAGAGAATAAACATATTTGTATGTTATTGTTAATCAACTGTACGTCAAGATAATCAGGTTTTCCTAGGAAGCCAGTATCTGAAAGCTACCCTCAATACTGTTATATTGTTGCCCTGAGAATTAAACCTTCTGATCTTGTTTTCATAGTTTCTAGCCACTTTCCCAGTAAAGTAACTATAAACATAGATGTTTATACATTCCATTAAAGAAATGTCTTTTGATGGACATTTCTCACGACCAATGTGTTTGGGAAGGTGGTAACCTGACTATCCAATCCCTGGTCGTTGTAGATTTATAGAATCTATAAATACTGGAACCACAAAATAAATCACTCTCCTTTTCCTATCACTCATTGAGCTGTGTCTGTGTGAATCATTTCGTGTCCAACAGCGACATTATATTATCAGGGCAGAGCTCACCCTTCCTGCCTAAAATGCTCAAGACAAATTTATTAAATGGGTGCAGCAACGCAAGATTTATGAATCCTGCAAAGGATGTATCATCCACAAGTGGGTTTCCTCTGAGTCAGTAGATAAAAGTTTGTCAAAAAATTACATAAATGTAGCAAGTAAAAACTTTTACATATCACAAAGTAGTTGTACTACAATATAATGTGAACTTTTTATTGATAGAATGACACCTCTACCACCATGTTTATTTTTCAGGATTGTACTCCTCATTGCAGTTTACAGCTTCCTTGTGAAGGGAAGAGGAGGGGCAAACACTGATCTCTTCTCTGTGGTGACCTGTGGGAATGGCCTGAAGTTATGTCAGGGGAGTTTTAGGATATTAGGAGAGGATTCTTCACTAAAGGATAGCTGGGCACTGGAACAGGATCCCCAGGGAAGTGGGTGGTCAAGGCACCATCTGACAAGAGTTCAAGAAGTGTTTGTGCTCTCAGGTGTGACCCTTGGGGATGATCCTGTGATGGGTCAGGAGCTGGACTCGATGATCCTTGGGGATCTCTTCCAACTCAGTTTATTCTATGATTCTGTGATTCTATGTATAGCACTGCACTTAACACATATAAAGGCCAGAGAAAATATATTACAGTCTCCTAATGCACATTTTCAGAACTGACATAGGTACTGAAGAAACCAAAGACTGAACAGTGTTTGACCATTTTTTACTTTGAATATGAAGCCAAAGAGTCTTCAAGTCAAACCCTCTCAATATTAAATCTTTTCTGATGGGTAATAAGCAATGAGTGGCAACTTTATTGACCACTTTAGAATCAGAAAATCATTTAGGCTGGAAAAGACATTTGAGATCATCAAGGCCAACTGCTAACTCAGTACTGACACATCCACCACTAAACTCTGTCCTCTGTACATCTACATTACTTTTAAATACTTGCAAGGTTGGTTATTGAAACACTATCCTGGACAGCCTGTTTTTCCATGAAAAAACCTCTCCCAATGTCTAATCAAAAGTTTCCCTGATACAACCTGAAGCCAGTTCCTCCTGTTCTGTCACTTAGGAAAAGAGACCAACCCCCACCCAGCTACACCCTCCTTTCAGGTAGCTGCAGTGAGTGATAAGGCCCTACCAGAGCCTCTTCTTCCCCAGGCTAAACACCCACAGCTCCCTCAGCTGCTCCTCATCAGACTTGTGCTCCAGACCCTTCCCCAGCTCTGTTGCCTTCTCTGTAAGAACTCCAACATCTCCTGTAGTGATGGGCCCAAAATTGAACACAGGATTTGAGATGTGGCCTCACCAGTGCTACTCACCAGAGTACAGGGGGACAATCCCTGCCCTGGTTCTGCTGGCCACACTATTGCTGACACAGGCCAGGATGCCATTGGCCTTCTTAGCCACCTGGGCACAGTCTGGATTATGTTCAGCTGCTGTCAACCAGCACTTTTTCCACTGGGCAGCTTTCCAAGCACTCTTCCTTCCTCCAGCCTGTAGCGCTGCTTGGGGTTGTTGTGGTCCAGCTGCAGTATCTGGCACCCTGGCTTTTGTTAAACCTCTTCCAACTGACCTCAGCCCATCCAGCCTATCCAGATGCCCCTGCCACCTCTCCCTGCCCTTCAACAGATCAATGCTTTTGCCCACTTTGCTGTCATTTGCAAATGTCCTGGGGGTCAGGACTAGTACTGAGCCCCAGGGACACCACTAGTGACCAGCCACCAGCTGGCTGTAACTCCGTTCTCCACCACCCTCTAGGCCCAGCCATCCAGCCAGTTTTTTACCTAGTAAAGAATGTCTTAAGCCATGTCTAAGCCTGTCTAAGCCATGGCTACCAGTTTCTACAGGAAACTGTTGTGGGAAAAGTGTCAAAGGCTTTACTAAAGTCTAGGTAGACAATATTCACTAAGTAAGGTCATTTTGTCACAGATCATGTTGGTCAAGCAAGACTTGCTTTTCATAAACCCATGGAGGTTAGGCCTGATCCCCTGGTTGTAACAATCAAACATCTCAGTGTTCGTGGGACTGATGCTTAAAATGTAGGGCTTAGCAAGAAACACTGAGAACATGAGACAGAAAAAACCCTGAATTTATCATAATCAAGTCATGCAGAACAACTCCTCAGAAGCCGGCAAGTTTGGAATGCCAACACACATGGAAATGAGACAGAATGGAACCCTTTCTGTTCATGGTATTTAAGGGGAAAATTAGGTGGGTTTAATAGATTAACGTCTTTTCTTTGAGACACACTGAGGAAGACGGATAGGATTTATAGACAACCAGACATGAAAACTCATTTCACCCCTGTGACAGACTATTTAAAACTAAATGTTTTGGCCAAAAGGCAGATGTGCAGACAAGCAGCTAAAACGCTTCATCCTTGTCTCTGAAGTCAGGGCAGTCACTCTCACATCCAAAACATTCACTCCATTACAGAAAACATATCATGTTAATATATCCTGAAGGTATCAAAAGCAGGACAAAAAATGTCTATATAGTAAATGTTTTCATAGTTTCTTCCTTCTGAGTTACTTTGAATATAAAGAAGGCAGTATCTATATAAATTTATTTTTAATAATATTTGCAGCAAAATAGTATCTCCAGCAGAAAAAATACAGTTTTCAAAATATCCTGATTCATGATGAATACAACAGGTTGTAGATCCTAAATCCTTAGTCTTTTGAAGGCTGGCTTTGGCCTTTGGACTCTCACTTTTAATGAAGGCACATTCAGGCAACTGGACCTTCCTAATAGTACCTGAACTCAGAGGACCAACATAACTGGAGGCAAACGTAAGTTTAATGTCAGTGTTGGTTGCAATAAGATAACTTCCACCAGAAATGTCCATCTTCTATTGTTTCATCCAATCACATTTGCTTTGCTTTTGTGCAATTTTACTTCAGAAATATTAGAATAATTCTGCCTAACCACTAAAGCAAACACATTCAAAGCAATCAGGAAATCTGAATATGTAACACACTGCTCTAGAGAATCAACTCAGATTGTCCTGAAAAAGAGTTCATTACCAGCCATAGGAGTAAACACAAAGAACAAGTACTCAGTGCAATGTTACCTAATGAAAACAGAAAGCTCCCCTCAACAATTGCAAAACTGTAGTGTGCTTTTACTGGAGTTTAGATGATAAGCACAGAAAGCATGAATTAGGTCAGAAGTCTTGCAGAGCAAATGAAGATATTCTGGGTGGCTTAGGTTTTGTTTCTGTAAAGGCACAAGCAATCAAAGTAGGTCTTTCTTCAGAAGGAAGAATAAATCATGATCAACTGCTGGGAGGATGTATTACTGTGCTTGGTAAGAAAGCCTGACACTCATACTCCTATCACTCAAACAGGAGTAACTGATGCAAAATGTCCTACTTTGACATTCAGTGGGCCTGGCTCCTCCCAGAACCACCTTTCAGCCTATTTTATAAGGGAACAGGAGACTCTGGCAGAACCTTGGTCACCACTTAGCCTTGAAGAGTTGTGAAACAAACAACATTCAGAAGGTGGTTTTGGTCTGAGATGCTTCACAGAGTAAGCACTTGCAAACTCCTCAGAACTGCCAGAGTAGTCAGAAGGTTCCCAAGCAAAACAAACAGCACCTCTGCAGCCCCAGGAGACAATCACCAGGGCTTTTTTCCACAGAGAAAGGTGAACTTGCATAAACCCCTCCCCAAGAACCACCAATGCTCCCCAGCCTGCATGAATTCTCCTAAGAGAGGATTACATATCAAATCCTGCAAGTTATTTTATCTTACTTAACCTCTTTTTCACCTCCAGACCACAGAAATCTTGCCGCAGGTATCTGTCCTGTTGTTTCCAAAGCAATACAGAGAATTTATTCTGATGAGGTTCTCCATTCTCTAAAAACCGTAAGTAATGGCATATGCCAAATAATCAGGGCCAGGAGGAATAGTAATCACAGGCTGGGTACACTGTGCTCTCCTCAGCACAACTAGAAAGTCCATTTGAAAAATTTAACTGAAACACTTCAGTTGAAAGGAGGAGAAAGCACCTATGACTTACAGGCTGTTCCCAAGAGAAATGTATCCATGTCTGAGCTATTGAAAATAAACTCCAACATAGAAACAAACTCAGTTTGTAAATGTTTTTATATCAGCCAAAGAAAGAACTTTGAAATAAGATCAAACAAACACTTAAGTAACTTGGCTTGTTTGATCAGTTTGGTAGATATTTTGCAATGTCACCACTCTATGACAAACGCCAGCCCTTTAGAGAGCGACATGGTACCCTGGGAACTGCAACTGCATTACACTGTCAAGAGTGCTGTCCCAGTTAAAGTCCACAAATGCTCAACATAAAGCACTTGTACAATTGCACTACTGAACTACTAATAATTTGAGTGTGCTACCAAGTACAGTGAACAGTATGCCCATTGATTTGGATAACCTGGATGTGTGTCAGGGTAACTAACACCTTTTCGCTGATTTTCAGGAAACAAACATGTTTTCCTTTGAAAATTATTTCTCCAGAATAACAAACAAAAGAAATGGGACATTAGATATTTGGATGCTTTCATCTGATATGCAGATTTACAAATGTAAATGGATGGTGTTTGACTCCTAGGCTGACCTTAGTCAATGCAAATTTAATTTCTTCATTGTAATCCCACTACAGGAATATATGCTATTCCTTCTACAAGCAAGTCACCTTTTGTCAATACAGGTCTCCTTTTAATTGTGATTATCAGAAATTTTTATGTCTTGAGAGTCTAATGGAAGTTTCAGCAATAGTATTTCCATTTCTTGCCAATACGTTTTCCAGAAGAAAAATACACAAACACAGAAAGAACCAGAAAATGTTATGAAACAAGTTTATCACCACATTTATAAAGGACTAAAACCAACATATTAGAGGTGATCTAGTTCACAGTTCCTCATGCCAACTTGTTTTGAAGGTAGATTCTTTGCCAACCTCCCTCTCCCAACCCCAGTACTTTAACTACAATCAAACACCTGGAAGTGAGGGGTTACATTCATGGACCATTTCTGTATCTACCTAGAAATCACAGGAATGCAGGGGAAAAGTACCCACTTTGATCCTGTTTAGGTTCCCTACAGTAACAGACTGTGCACTAACAAACACTGAACTCAGAAAGGAGCCCTGATGACCCTTGATTTTTCCTGTTCATTTGAAATGAAAGTTTCCTTTAGCAGATACCAGATTAGACTGCAAACTCATCTGCCAAGAATCTCAATGTATTTTTGCAGTTTCAATATTTGGGGTTTTTTTATCTCTGCACACTGTGCTTCCTTTATGACTGAGCTTGTAGCAACCTAGTAGAGATTATTAACTCAGGTTGCCCACTGGGCTTGGGCATGATGGATCTGCACCTCCTGGTGGAAGGCTTGCTTGTCTGCTGAACATGCTCCTTGCAAAGGCAAGGCATACAGAGCTGGGATCTGAGCAACTGAGCAGGAGAGGTTCAACAGAAAAAACGGGTATTTGGTGGTGAGTCTCTAACAGTGATGCAGCACAGCCATTACTGGTGTCAGTCAGCCATGGCACAAACTACACTCCACACAAAATTTGCACCTCTTGCAAATGTCTCAACCATTGTGTTACTGGATTTTCCTCCCTCCCCTCCAGAACTGTAAAAGTATAGTCTTCATCCACATGGCAAGCAGAGTATTTTCTGGGGTTTGGGAACTAAATTTGTGGGAAAAGTTATTTCCTACATGTTTCTTTCCCATCTTCCTTTTTCACACTGAGTTCAGCACTGGAAAAGCCCCTAACTGGAATGCGTAAGTATGGAAACCATTTTCTTTGGAGAGAGAATCAAGTTTCTAAGTATCTGATAAGAAACAGAGCTGCAATCAACATCAACTGCACTTTACAGATCTCACTCTTTAATGCAAATAAAAACTAGTTTGCAATTAAGTGGACATTAAAGGAATACAATTTTGTGTCAGTCCAAACTACAGGATCACAAGAAGAGATGCAGTCATAACTTCTTGGTTCTAACACATAGAAGCACAATACAAACTTTCAAAAGAGGCAATTGCTTCCTGGATTACCTTTGGAACAAGCCAGAAGAACTGCAGGGAACAAATGCCATAATATTTTAGCCTGAGCACATAACTGATACACAGCTCCAGTGTTGAAGGGCATCAACCAAGGCCAATCATGAAAAAAATTCTCATGGATCTACAAAAGTAGTCAGAATTTATCAGGCACACAGAAAATACACAGACATTTTACATTAAAATCAACATTACTATGAGCTTTCTCTAACTTCTATATACTGTCATGCAACTAGTATTTGCAAACCTTTCTGATCACAGCACTATAAGCTTGTCTGGAAAAGGTTGACACTGTCCAGGAACTCATGAGACCAGACCATTCATTGTAGAGTTTGTACAGGTAAACTTTTGTTATGTTTCTCATCTCTGAGCTGGAGACAATGATGGACTCCACCTAAATATCTACCACATATAAGAAAAATACAGAACACAGAGCTGTTATAAATTTTTAACTGGGAAAACACAAATAAGAAGAAAAAGTCTGAAGCAAGTTCTAAATTGCAAATACTCTGTTTTGCATGTCTGTCTGAAAATTTTTCTGGGACCAAAACTGAACTTAGCCATCACTTTCTTTATAAACACTGCAGGAAAGTCAAATATTACAGTTTTGCATCTGACACAACAGTGAGCATCACTAAGTTGTTCTACAGCAGTTGGTAAGGAGATATTTGCTACTGCTTCACAGTGAAGCTACAGTAAATACTAGGTAACACATACGACACCTTTTATTGCCTCTTCATAAATGCCAGGCAATTGGAACATTCAAATCTCACCTTCAGTACTCTAATCCCACAAAGCTGGTTTCATAAATTCCTCATTAAAGGATGCGCTGATGCAGTTCTGGTGCATGTCGTAATAAATATGCTGCCTTGTTTAATTCTGGTATCTTACAGGAAAAGCCAGATCATTGAATAATCAGATTTAGCTATCAGCACAGCAGGAGATCTATGTTTTAAACCCATTTAAGGACTGCAGATACCATATGCCAGCTGACAAAATCAAGCAACATAATTGACTCAAACACTATCCTCTTCTGTTGGGCTGTTGTTTATTTCAAGACAATCTATGAAGCTGCCCTACAAGAACAGCCACAGCTCCTTTTGTCAGAGTCCACTCAGCTGACAGGCTCGTTAAAATGCCTTTGTACACAATCTGTATGAATAAGTGATGTTTAGTATTTAACCATTAGACAGTTTAAACATGTTTGTGGAGAGATAAGTTATGGGAGAGCGTGAATGAGAGGAAACTGTTTAATATACAACAATTTCTAGTTCTTTTTGCCAGGAGAGGCTTTGTGTGAATTTCTCCATTGCATGCTCATTCCACACCCATTGCTAAAATAGGGGTTACAGTCTTCTGATTGCTGCCTCTTGTTCCCTGCACCAAAAGCAGTTTACTGGGAAGAAAGAAATGCAGAGGCTGCTGCAAGAAGTGATTAGAATCTGTGCTGCTACAGCTAGAGAAAACAGCCTCGACCTGGCATAAAGCTAGCTCAGTATGCCCAGGGAACTGCAGCCACACTCCTGACTGCATTGCAGACATACCGAGAGCTTTCATCCATACAAGCCCCCTGGAAGCTTATAGAGAAACACTGCAGAGGATGCATGCACAGCTGTGATTGCCACCACTACTGAGCTTTCCCATCTGTGGATTTCAGTTTGACAAGCAGAAATCTTCAAGTTACTCAACAAAGGTTTCACAGGAAAGGTATTCCCTAATCTACTCCAACCCTCCTGACAAGCAATTACAGCCTCTCACTGCACAGCTCCTGGTTGGTAGGGGTTTTTTTTCAAATATGGCCATCCAGCATTGCTGTGTACTACAGAGATGCTGTTTTCAATCTTTGCACAGACTAATGTGCTTTCATGGTAATCTAAAAATCCAATACTCTTTGCATTTCTATAGGTACTTTAATATTTCTGGGGGACTGAATGCCACAGTTCAAGTACAAATAATTCACTTTTACAAGATAGCAGAAAATTCTCTCTTCTGTAGCAAGTCAGACTGAAACAGAGTTCAAAATACGTAGTTCAAGAAAGCCACATTCCAAAAATGTATGGCCCCCACCCTTCCACAAACACTGTGCCTCTGACAAATGCTATCCATTTCTATATATAAAATACAGACCAGGACTTCTTTCCAGTTACACTGGAGTTACACCAGCTGAATAAGACCTTGCTCATCTGTGAGTTCATATATACCACCCTAATCATCTTTTTATTAGCATTGCATATAAATAAATCAATTTCCTTATACCATAGTAATGAAACATTATTTATGTCATGAATGGAAAGAAGAAAAAGCTGCCATTCTAAATTCACCTTCTGCAAGTGGTGAACATTCTGTTTTTAATATGGCTACTGAGATGGTTTAACCAATACATATCACCAGCTATCATGGAAAACTATGAAAAGCAATAAATTACAAGTAATTCCATCTCCTTGACTTTATTAAGGCAATAGTTCTTTAAGTATCTTCTCATATCAAAGTATACTGGGAATGTGAGCAATTGAATATTAAACCACTCAAACTCATTTCACTGCCTTGCAGTAAGCTGACAGAAGTGATCCACAGTGCAGCCTATACAAGTACAACCATGACTTAAAAAAAGCCCCAAACCTTAAAAACACTGGACTGCACTAAACTGAACACTGGCTTTCAGTCTGCACTGAATTACAGACATGTTTAGGATGAACACACTCTTTTTGCTGGGTGTATGAGAAAAAAAACCCACTCAAATGCATAATTAAAATGTCTGCCTGTGTTCACACATGGAGGCTGAATACACTTATGGCCTTTCTCAATTTCTAAGTACTGGATTTTACAATCTCAGTAGGGGCATTTTCTGAAAAAGGACTTCCCTCAGCCCCTCCTCCCCCACCTTTTTAATGCAGTTTCTGAATATTACATTAAAAGGACAAATAAAACCCATGATTATATTCAAGATTTACTAAAACTGACAGCAAACAGTAGCCTAGACAGTACAGTGTATGAACAAGAAGTGCAGACACAGACTGTCACAGCCATGGGCCATGTCATGGGAGTTTTCTAGAACTTTGCTCATTCTTGGTGCTCTTGCATTTAGCTTATCTCCAGCCTGTCAAACATCTTTTCTGGAGCCTGAAGCCACATGCAGGGCACATTTCATTTCATTCCACACTTGGTATTTTCTGAGACCAAGCAGTACTGCAAATACCGCACTTTGCTTATAAAGCCAGTAGCAATGTTTTCCAACAAGATGTCATTCCCAGTTAGTGTTCAGCTGAAATCAACTACAACCTCAAAATTCTTGTATTCAAACCTGCTTAGCCAGCAACCAATTCCCATGTGATATTATTTTTCTCAACTTCACCCTTAGCTTTTACAGTATTAAAAGAAAAAAAAAAAATCAATTTTAAATCTCTTCTCTAACATAGCTTTTCTATTTGATTAAACTTGCAGGACAGATCTTAATTAAAACTTCTTCCGGTTTCACAGCATTAACATGAATTTGTAGCAAAACCAGAAAATTCTCTGCAGCTGGAAACAAACTAGCCTAACCATACACTGAACTTGATTCTGTATCTACTTTGTACCAAGCTTCAACTAGTTAGTATTTTTACACCCTGTTCATAGGAGTGCTACGAAAGTGTCAAAATCTCTCCTACAGTCAAGATATATCAAATCTATTTCTCCCATAGCCAGGAGGCATGTTGCTCTGTCACAGAAGGAAGACAAACTGATTCAAAGTGACTTGTCTTTGCCAAGTCTATATTGATTGTTGGTTACCCACCCTCACTTTCTTCCAAATACTTGTCAATTGTTTTTTTCAGTATTTTTCTAGGAATTAATCCTCCTGGCCTGTGGTTCTATATTTTCAACCCCTGATCCCTTTAGAAATAGGCACTAAATCAGTCTTTCTTTGGTTTTTCAGGATTTCAGTTATCTTCTGTTCACTCTCAAATAAGGTCCCTAATAGCATCAAACCATTTTAGTCATTTGCCTAAACTTTCTATCCGCTGTAAGAGTATTTAGGCAAGGACCCCAAGCTTTAGCCTCTGTGGATGTATGCTAGGCTGTGCTCTGCATCTTAGCCCTTGTGCCTTGTCTGCTCACAGCTAATCCTGCTCAGTAAAATAAAAATGGTGCTTACAACCTCTATAGCAACATCTGTTGTTAACTTTCTCGTCTTTCTGCCTACCAGACAAGGTCTCTCTTTAGTGATTTCCCTTGCTACTAATATATTTACAGAATGTTTTCTTGCTGCAGCTTTGCCAGCTCTTTCTTGTTTTGTACCAAGTCCTTCTGATAATGTTGCTACACACGAGCACCACTCTTTTCTAAGCCATGTTCAAAAGCTGACCTAGTACCCCTTTTTTGCATGGCCCCTTCAGTTTCTGACTAATGAATAGCTTGTAATTAGGCAGTAGCAATTATGGCTATCTATTCTTCCCAAAGAAACAGCTTGTACTTGTGGCCTTACAGCATGTCTTTAAGAAACCACTACATCTTCTGTCCTCAGACATTGACAAATTCTTTGATTTTGTTAAGTATGTTTTCGAGGCCACTGCTAAATAGCTACTTTCATCCAATTCACCACCCTCCTCCATCCCTTCCTTTCTTTTAGTCAGAAGCAAATACAGGAGACATTCAATGTGAGTTGCTTTCAGCATTGCCCATCGAAGTGCTGTAATTTTGCTAGTCTTTGCATGTTAAAATACTATTTTCTGGAAGGTGCCAGAGCAGCTGAAGTCCCCCTGAATACTTGGGAACACACATAAATAAGAAACAGTCTACTTGAAGAATCTAAAGAGAACTAGAATCACTTCTTTTTTCTTCATTGTACCTTTAAAGGCTTTTCAACATTGCCCAGTGGATTAAGTAAAGACATCTTCAATACAGAAAGAATTAATCCTCTCAGTTGTCCTTGTTTTTCCTTTAGTAAAGTATTTATTCAACAATTGTTTCATAAAAGTTTCTGCACTTACTTGACTTGAGTGGCTGACCGGTGATTCTCCTCCTCTGCTCTCATGAGATCCCACCTGGATCGCTCTATTGGGAACGGCAAGAAGAATGATACAGACTCTCTTGTGAGTTAAACAGGAGAGCTCCTAAGGTTTATTACCTCAGATCTTCTTTTATAGACTGATATGTGAAAGTCCAGAAAGGTAAAACTCTTATTGGTTAGTAAACTAACACATCACCATCATTGGTCAGTGGGGTACACCACCCCTCAACCTACTCTTGCAAGAAAACAAGAAACTGACAAACAGCACCTGCAAGGCTGTTCTCTATCTCTGAGGATTGTTTTAATTCCTCTTTATGATTTCCCAGGCCACTTTCTCAGGCTAGTCTGAGAAAATTATGCGGCCTGCTTTTCCACAGGCACTGTGCTCCCTGCTTCTGCTCATATTTAGCATCCATAGTACTGCATCCAGATGTGGGGTTCCCAGAACAGGAAAGACTTTGACCCCTTTGAGCAGGTCTAGAGAAGGGCCATTAAGATTATGAGAGGGAAGGGACACCTCTCCTGTGAAAAGAGGCTAAGAGAGCTGAAGCTGTTCAGCCTGGAGAAGAGAAGGCTCCAGAGAAACCTCGTTGTGGCTTTTCTTTACTTAAAGGGGGGAAATAATAAAGAGGGAGAGAGACTTTTTATCAGGGGCTGCGATGATCAGAAAGCAGCAAACAGCTTTAAAATGAAAGCAGGTAAAGTTTAGCTTGGTCACAAGGAGGACAGTTTCTTACAATGAGGGTGGTGAGGCACAGGAACAGGTTGCCCAGAGAAGATAAGGATGCCCTACCCCTGCAAGTGTTCAAGGTCAGGTTGGATGAGGCCCTGAGCAATCCGGTCTAGTACATGTCCTGCCCATGGAAGGGAAGTTGGACTAAATGATCTTTAAAGGTCCCTTTCAAACCCAAAAGAAATCTATGATTATGCTAAATAAAGCACAGCTTTGATTTACAAGTATAATAATTTCCTCTTATTTCAAATATATCAACAAAGCAACATACTCATGTGTCCTGGGGTGACATGTTCTTGATTCCAGGCTAAAACAGGAAGGCATTTGGTCCTTACTACCACCTAATAAGAATAGCAACACTTAATGTAATATGATGAAAGCAGAGTATCACATTGGGAGACTTCAGCTCACTTCCTTTCAATATAGATCACAAACACTCTATCATATCAGGATGTGACTTTTTTTTGCATTAAATCAGTGGCTGTTTCATGGAGCAGTTGATTAGGAAGCCTACAAAAGAAAATGCGATCCTTGATTTAGTCCTAAATATAGAGTGGCTCTTCAGCTACAAGATTTTGAAAACTCTTCCATGCAATAGCTTCCCAGTTGGAGCAATGGAGATGAAAAATAAACCTATAGTTGCATCCAGCTTCAGAGACTACAAACATGAGAAGTAAGGAAGCTTGTTAAGAGAATATGAAAGGGCCAGATAAAGAATTTAAATCTTTGCAATCACTGTGGAGATTATAGAGATGACCAGAAAAAACAGGCAGGTATGTATTTCCTATTAAGTAAAACCTAAGAAAGGAAGAAAGGAAACCAGACTGGTTAGAACAGCAGTGTAGGAGTGAGATTACCTTCAAAAAAGCTGAAGTCAAATCCAAATAGAAAAACTCAGCTCGACAGATCATAAAATATGGCAAATTAATGTAAAAGCACACCAAGGCAGGCAAAACAAACATAAGATATGATGAACAACTGGCAGGCACTAATGACAAATCTTTTTTCAAGCATATCAGGAACAGGAAACCTGCCAGAAACTCCAGGAGGCAAGTCATCATCAGAGTAGTAAGGGAAGACTCAGAAAATAAAGGCATTACAGAAAATACATCAGGCAGATCCACTGCAGTGATGATGACAGTACAAGACACTGGGGAGCCTCTGTAAAGAACCTTAATAGAAGTATGAACATTGGTATGAATCGAGGATAAATGCTAATGTTTGAGCATGAAACACCAGGGAAAAAAAACAACAGAAGTGGGAATATAATAATATATTAATGGCATTTGTGGATGGTATCTAGATGAGCAAGTAAACAAACTCCAGTGCATTTACATGTAGTGCTTGAGGATACTGAAATCTGGAAAAGGAATTCTAAAACAAGAGACTGAAACTAATTTTACATGATGCAGGGGTGAGAACAGATGAAGGGATTACCCATACACATGCCAAACTAAGGATCCACAAGTTGTGAAGTGAACTCAGTGGCTCAATTCCGTTGTCCTCCACATCACTGCTAGGAATCCTGGACTGACAACTTGGATACACACCTCTTGGTGCCTGAATGCTGAACTGTATATTGAAGTATCTTGGTGATTGTAAGTACACAGGTGTGAGAATGTGGAATGAAACCCATTTTGTATTAAAATAAAACCACTTTTTCCACCTATAAAATCTTACTGACTTTTGTCACATGCTCTGATATTGCAACAATATTTCTCAGGATTCCCCTACCAGGACCCCTCTTTCTAGGGGTCTCCATGGATGTGTTTGAAATTGCAATGACTATGAGCAAAACCAGCAGGAACCAACAAAACAAACGCCAACAGCTCACCAGGACCAGATGGCACTCAACCCAGGCATCCTAGAGACACTCAAGCATGAAATCGGTGAATTACTAACACAACGGTGTGTCACCTCTCAATTAAAACTTGGTACTAGAGGACTCTGCAGTGGAAAAGGTGACAGACTTTTAAGAGACTGTGGGCAAGACATTATGCCTGAGATTTGTGCTGTATGTACTAATAAAAACCTGCAAGGAGGAATGGGATTAAGAGCTATCTGGAAAAGTATAATTTTGACGGGGCAAGTCAGCATGATTTTTGAAATGGAACATCCTAACTTACATGGCTAAGTTGGAGTTCTAGATACAAGCCGGTGCAGAAGCCTAATCTAGTTCTTCTACTTCAGCAGACTTTCAAGAAAGAATTTCAAGATCTCAAGGTAATAAATATAAAACAAAAACTACAGAAATTTTCTGGGTTTGGCTGGGATAGGATTCATTTTCTCCACAGCATCTAGTATGGGGCTATGTTTTGGATTTGTGCTGGGAACAGTGTTGATAATGCAGGAATGTTTCAACTACTGCTGAGCAGTGCTTATAGAGAGGCAAGGCCTTTATTGCCTCTCACCCCTCCAGCGAGCAGGCTGAGGGTGCATAGAAAGTTGGAAGGGGACACAGCCAGGACAGGTGACCCCAAGTGGCTATAGGGACATCCCCTGCCATATGGTGTCATGCTCAGCAAAAAAAGCTGGGGGAAGGTTGGCAGCAGGCTGCTGCCCAGGGACTGGCTGGGCATCAGTTTGGTGGTGAAAAACTGATTTTGTTTGCATAATTTGTCTTTCTTGTGTTTTTTTTTTTTTTTATTACAATTTATTGCCATTACTACATTTTAATTATTAAACTGTTCCTGTCTCAACCCACAAGACTTTTACCCTTCCAGTTCTCTTCCCCTGTCCTACTGGGAGCCGAGAGGAAGGAGAGTGAGAGAGTTGCTCTGTGGTGCTTAGCTGCCAATTGGGCTTAAACTGGGACAAGGAAACAGAGATTTTATGAAAAATGAGTGAATGGACTATAAAATGGCAGGTAACATTCAGGGCAGTTAAATCAGGCATACAGGAAAAACAGTACTAACTTCACAAAGACGACTGTGAGCTTGAGTAAACAATTACTAGTTAGAAGTTAGGAGCAAGATCTTGATAGACAGATGCATGGAAATATCAGTCCCCTGCTCAGCAGGCAGTTAAAACAGGAAGTAAAGTGTCAGGAGTCATTAAGAAAGAAAATTCAACAAACACCTAATAGAATTTCAGAAGGACGAAGAAGGACACTTTACTCTCCAGAATAAATGAGCCCCGGTGGATGCTCAGGACTGCTTGAAGGAAAGCTTTTAGAAATTTCCTCCAGAAAGGCTGGGTTAACAGAGCACCTTCTCTTACACCCATCATGCCAAAATGGGGCATAATGTAGCTTTTACCAGATTTCCATTTCTTACCTTTCTCTCTTTCACTACCACTGAAACTTCTGAAACTATCAGCAAGACAGCTTCAGAGAAGCATCTGCATTAGCATCATTCCCCCAGTCTTCCTCAGAACAGACACATTTCATAAGGATTGCTGTATTGATCTGTCTGGATGCATTTTCCTATCACAAGATAAACAGTGAAAATAATTGCATCAACATGTCCTGTGCTCTGACAATTATTTTTTACTGCAGGTTAACAAATGTAATTAGATGTTCATAGGCTAGAAAAACTACCAGAAAATCTAATTCTTTTGTTGTCAATTAATCTTTTGAGACCCACAGTCAGAATGAATAAAAACTGAAATCCTCCTGCTAGCTTTGATCTTTCCATTGAAAAATAATTTTTTTACAGCTCTTTCAATCATAAAAAAAAGCAGAAGACATCCCTTATCTGTACTCTCTTCTGTTATACTCAGTTTTGAGTGGTGTAATCAAAAGTATGTCAAAAAAGGTTCTCTATACATAACAAAAAGAATAAATCAGATTACTTCTAAGTACCTTCATCAAATCAAAAAGTTCCCATGAACTTCCTGTTTGACTGTCAAATCAATGTTTTCAAGATTCAAATAGCTACAATAGCCACAAACTTCCTAAGGGGGAAAAAAAAAAAAAGAAAAACAAATAAGATCTTCATTGGTCAATTAAAACGATTCTCATATAAGGCTGCAAGAGTTCTGAAGACACATTTTCAAGACAGACAAGACTACAACAAAATTAAGGACAGAAAAATTGTCCTTATTTGAGTTTCTATTACTGCAACTAAACCTCTCTGAACATCCCATTTTTTTTTTTTTAATTCCTGGGCAAGCAGCATCCTTGGTTTGCTCTTCTTACCCTGTAACTGTATCACCTCTGCTGGTGTGGGCGTGCTGACACGGTTGTTATATAACTTCCTCATTCCAAAGTGGAATTAAAAAAAAAACCAAACCACAAAACAAAACCCACAAAACAGGAAACCAGCAGTTCTCAGATAGGCTGTGCTCCTCTTAAGAGCTCTATTACGACATTGTTCCTGGCATGGATCCCCAAGCAGCAGATTCCCAGCCCCTTTCTCTTCCCTTTCCTTCTAGCAGTGTCCAGTGCCAGACATGTCCCCCAGCAGTGCAGTGATGTTCTGCCCTGGCTGTGGTCCCCTGTGACACAAATATTTGCATGGACTCTGGTAATCTTAAACTCCACTCCAGAAAGGAACAATCCTCTCCTGCAGGTCCAGCAAATCTCACCTTATAAAAGATCACAAGTCATGCTTTAAAAATGCCTATGTTTTTTCACTATTACAGTTAGACAGTCTTAAAATGAGGAGGATACAAACATCTGAAGTGAGGCAATCAATCTCACCTGAAGGCACAAACATGGCCATGCAAGGCTCCTTCCCTTCCTATTCAGGGCCAGGCCACCTTAGCTCCTGGTTACATTCCCCTTAGGTCTCCAGCATATGTAAGTTCTCACCCTACAGATCCTGAGACCTGAATTTAAATTCTTAATGAACTCTTTGATTAATATGTAAATACATAACTTCATAAAAATTCCAGGTCATTAGCCACCACAAATAATCAAGTCCCAAAGAGAAGCATAAATGCAGAACCATACCTGGGGTTTTGCTATTTTTGAGTCAATGGTATCTAGCCATCATCCCATTCTTTGGAGTACTTTAAAAATTATCAAATCAAAGTACAAATTTGACACTACAAAGGACTTTGTCAGGGAGTTAAAAAAGAAGAGGGATTCAAACAGAATGGGAATTTTTCTTTTTTGCAATAGAAAAGTCTAATTCTAGTAAAAAGTGGGGAAAACTACCTCCAAACAAAATAGAAATACTCCTTTCATGGGTGAATGTGGGTGCGTCCAACCAGCTGGATCCTTTCAAGCATCAGGAGGAAAGTAATACTATTCTAAAGAAAGGGGCAAAGTTGTATCATCTCCTCCTTATAAAGATTTAGTAACCCAGCAGGTTTTCTAGAACTGTTCTCATAATTGAGTAAAATCAGAACTATCCAATTCCCACCTTTTGCTCTTTCTCACTTCTTTCTTGTCTCAGTCAAACATCATACAGAGCTGTAACTTCTCAACTCCCTCTCATTCACTGGTATCAGTCTTTGAGAAACTGAAACAATGGAGGAGTTGAGAGAAACTACTCCTGAACTTCATTTTTTCACCATTAACTGATCCTGTCCTCTCATTTGCCAAAACCATAAACATCATTTTCCACTGCAGCACTTGCTTTGTAGATAAGCATTTTCTGCTCTAATTCAGAGGATCCTTTTTCTCCACCCTCTGATACAATAATCAATACCACCCATTACCACTTTAGTTTTCCCCTTTCTGATCTAAAACACATCTACATTCAAAACATAATTGTGAATTCTATTCCAAAGGTCAGAAAGAACAGCAGCACTTTTGTTAATTCCTGGTCTGAACAGTCCTTTCCCTCCTGCCTGGGACTGCAGGAGCTAGCCTCCTACAGCTAGGTGTGAGGCTGTACCAAAAGCATGTCAACTAAATGCCAAAGTTAGTCAGTACTGCACCCTCAATGCCTTCGTTTTTACAGCTGTAAAAAGAACTCTTCTTTCAACCTCAACATAGATACATTTTTTACATTTTTGCAGATACCATAGGTACTGCTGAGGTTTAATCGTACAAACAGGTGATATTACAGAACAGACACAATATTATATCCTGAACAATTTGCTAAGGGCTATGCCTCAGTGCTCCAGAAATACAGTAAGTGTAAAATCACTCTGCATTAGTAGGAATGGTTTGTCTTATTTAAGAATTAGCAGATTAGCATGGAATCAAGTTTCAACACTTCCCCCCACCCTTTATGTTTCAATATCACATATACAGACAGCAAGAAGCAGAAATCCCTATGGCTTGCTAGCTCAGGTAACTCTCCACAAAGGCAGCAGTCACTGGAGCTCTGTATTAAAAACACTCTTGACCCAGAAGGGCAGCTGCTAATGGGACAAGCAGATGCTCCAGCCTTCTGGTATAGAGGGAGAGAAGAAACCCTAAGAGCTGCTCTGCCACAGCTGTGCCAATGCCCTTTACTCCATGAGTTCCTGCTCCAAAGGAAAAGAGGGCTTTCCTCATCAGCAGAACAGCACATAGCATTCACAAAGTAGTAGTTCACAAAAACTGCCTGAAAATTTACTCTACTCTGATATACACCTAAGTAACTGAGTCTCATTAATTAATTTCTCTACCTAAACAATATTATTACCTGAAGTCAAATGGGAATCATCTTTGTCTAGGAAACATCATAGCCTAGCACCACTTTTTGGGCCCTAATACAGTATCTTTTCTGACGTCCTTAAAAAAAACTCTGTTGAAAAGTGAGTTTACTGGAAAACGGAGGGAAGAGTTTCTATCTTACAGGAACTTTTTCTGACCATCATATATGGCACTTGCAGACCTATGCAGTCATCTGTATTGTAACTTTTCCTTGGCTGATGAGACCCCTAGATGTGCTCTAGCCACTCCATCCTCTGGTTCTGTGTTTACTGGTCCTGCTAACTTGAATTTCAATTACATCAAGATATGCACAATGCATTTTTCAGTCTCCTATGTTAACAACGGAGAGATGATTTTTATCCAGCCTTAAAACCCCACTGTGCTGCAGGAACAGAGGTGGTCAAGTGGGATAAAAAGTAAATAATGAGAGTAAACATTCATATGAAGCCCTGACACTGTATGCCTTTAGTTACTTGTGACTTGAAGCACATCCCTGATCCTGCCATTGGTCAGCTTTGCCACCCAAGGCAGGCACTTGTTTTCCTGTCTAAGCAGAAAGAACTATTCCAATGCGTTGCAAATTCCCAGAACTTCAAGCAGCACTAAATGCACTCAAAGCTAAGGACTTCCCTCAAGGAATTTCTGTGAAGTCATAGAAGACATATGCTCCTTGCTTCTCTCTTAAACACAGCTTTATCTAGAGACAAGGTCACAACTATGCCCATCTTCATGTTACTTGCCTGCCACTAGAACACCATCCAAGGTTATTTGCTACTCCAGAACAATGTTTTACTTAGTACATCATCTTCATTTCAGAAGCTGAAAAGGTCACTCAGCAAAGAGAGGTTGCTGAATAGCCTTTATTTGGCTTGGTCCTATAAGCAGTATCTCTAAATTTAAGTCTTTCCCCCAGAGGCACACAGTGGCAAAGAGATAAATAAGCTGAGAATTTTTTGAAGTCTGATGAAAGGAAACCAAGAAGCTTCTATATAAAAGGCAAACCTCACATGACTTCACCATACACTGAGCATTACCAGTCACACGGAAACTCCCTCTTCAGAAGCTGCAGTTGAAGGGAATGGAGCTGGAGGCACATCTCCTTCCCAGCAGGCAGAGTCTGCTTATTCCCCATACAGAGGTGAGCTGTTACATACCACCGTGATTGCATAGTGGTATTTAGTGTATGTAATGCTCCATCAGGACTAAGAGATCAATTAACATCCTATTCTGACCAGAACCCTATTCTCCCCCCTGCCTTTTCCACCCTTTGTTTCCCCTTTTTATATAGAACAACAGTATTAGCTCTCTTCTATAAATGGAAATGTTGTTCTCCAAAACTTGGCAGGGAATGATATATCTGGAATAAAACTCCCCATGCCATGTAGCAGTCTCACACTACCTTGATGTGGGGAGCCTCATTAACTGCAGCTCTGACACGAAGAGATTTCTTCATAGGAAAAAACTTCAGTGCTCATTTCCATAAGAAGTTCTTCTAATTCCACAATCTGGAGCACAGACTCACCATTTGGTTAGGAATCTACAGCCAAGTTCATGACTTTAGAAATTCTTGTGAAAAGACTCCAAAATCTGAGCAAACGAAGATGACTCAAATATATCCAGCAGATATCTGCTAGGATGTGGTTTCACAAACGGCAGCCAGCACACATTAGTGCTGCTCTCATGTGGCTAGTCACATACTAGCCTTCCACCTCTGGCTAGCTGTAGCACTTGCTCCCCATCCCCCATTTTGTACTGGGATTACTGGTGTTAGGATTCCACTCAGCTATCTCCAAGTCCTGGTGCTGTCACAGAAGAGGCAAAGGGAAACACAACTGCATCTTTTGGCAGCACTGCTAACAGAACCCCAAGCCAAACAGGAAACTGCTTTCTAGGATGGTGCTCTGTGTTGACAGCAGAGCTCTGGAGATTTGATCTGGATGAAACATGTTAATTATACCACATGAATATGAGCTGGTAATAAAAAAATTCCCATCTCTCTGTGACACTAAGCATTATCGTCTTAAAAATTAGTCTGAGTTTCAAAACCAGGAAAATCTCTACTATATTTGTAATGACCACCACACCTGCTCAGAGATGGATAAAAATAGGAAAATACCTAATTAAAGATAAACACGAAAATAAGAATATCCTGAAGGGCCACAAGAATAGCATGAAGGGAGAGATGCAACAACCATTTTATGCTCTAGATTTAAAAATCTAAGTAACAAATAACTAGTCCAAGAGACATCCTTTAAACAGTTTGGACTGTGCTATGGCAGGAGGTAATATTAAAATATAAAGGTCTGTTTTACATATATTTGATTTTAATAACAAATACCAGAAACTCATTTATATGCAAGTCAAATCTGCACTGAATATGAGCCTTGCAGGCTCATCAGTTTTAGTATATCCAGCTCTTTAGAGAAGTTATCCTTACATTCTTCTTCCTCAACTGCTGGATGCTCCTCTCTCTCCCAAACCACTTTGGCAGGAAAGCTTTGTCTACAAAGACTGATGGGAGAGTGAAAGAGGACTTCAACCTTTAATGTGTCTCCTGTTATTGGGCTGCCTTCCTCCATCTGTGAACAACACCCCATTTTCCATGAACTTTCTTTCACAACCACACTTGCAAGATCCTTTCTTATTATCCTTGATTTCCCATATTAAAAAATTTTCTCCAGCAAAACTTTCTAAAAATGGTCCAATGATATGTTGATTTGTTAAGTGATCACAGGGATGGACTATCAATCTTAATGTACATTGAAAACATTACAAAATTATTCATTTCCTATGACAACATAAAACTTCCAAGTTATATGCTAAGGTAAGGCTGTTTATGTAGTACAGAGTATGCAGTGCCCATTCATGTTTGACTTGAGGCTCTGGAGAATGGCTGGGAAAGTACACAGCAGAGCAGAGAAGCTGAAATGTAGGACAGAAGACTTCAGATTATTCCAGGAATTGCTTAATTCCTGGAATAGAAACCAATGGAAGCCACCATGAAGTCAAGCAACTACCAAAGGTCCATTCATATTTAGCAGCTTCTGCTGCTCAGCCCTATGGGTTGTTTTTCTCTAAATCTCTTACTTCTATTTTACTACATTGCTGCTAAGATTAGCAATCATTTGTTTTGGTGACAATGTTAAGCAGAAGGTTAGAGAGTCCCTGGCCCTATTACAAAAACAGTGTGATGCACACTCATTCAGAATGTTTGAACCAGAGCTAGGAACTGAACTGAAACTCCAAGGACAGTCCACTTCCACTACTGGCTTTCCTTACTTCTTTCTCAGAAGGGAAGTCATTATATGGCTCACTGGAACAACTATTTGACAATCTCTTTTGAGACTTGCAGGTCCTGTACCTTTCCCAGTTTTCCTGTGAAGTTTTCACCCTGAAAAAACCCTATCATATGTCTCTCAAACTGTGTCTGGTTCTACTTTTATGTGCTTCCTACCTAACATGACCTGTCCTAGCATGGGCTGAGAAACCTGAGCATTAGAGCTGAGTTTGAAAGAACAATCCAGCAAAATTTGTGATCCTTTTGGCAAAGACAAACAGTTTAAAAGGTATTTAGGCAGCTAATGATGCTGTTAAGCACCTAATAAGGCTTTCTGATTAATACCAGCTGCAGGCAGCTAAGTACACATAAACATCTTTTAAAATCTTGCCAGGAGTGCAGAGGTATTTCTGAAAAGTAGATACAGGAGTCCCACAGTTTCCACACTGCCTCGCAGCAGAGAAGCCTAACCATTAGTTTACAGGCCACTAACTAGAAGATGTGATGTCTCGTGCATTAGCCACCAAATCTGTTCCCAAACACTACGTCGCCTGATAAGCATTTACTTCTGGTACATCCTAAAGTTATCATTTAAAAGAACCTCTGTAATCTCCAACATTTTTTTCTGACTGGACACTAAATCTCTTGCTCTAGAGCAAAATTTTAGACAACCCCCAGGAACAGGGGATAAACTTTAGAATGAAGTCAAAAGCTCATAATTTTTGGAGATGAGGGACAAAGAAGCCTCTTAAAATTGCAAATTG